>NC_044553.1:160546893-161746893 GCF_007565055.1 Rhinopithecus roxellana | reverse complement strand
TCCCAGGGGCCACCCTCATGCTGGCATTACCAGTCCAGGGGCTCATTCCCCAGCCTGCTCTCCCTCCCCATGTGCCATTCTCCTTCCTGCCCCCAACCAAGGGCGCTCCTCTCCAAATCTGCCCACTGGGGTGAACGAGGTCCAGGCCAGCAGTGTTTGCAGCTCAGAGGCCTGGTGCTCACCTCTGTCCACCCTGCCTGGGAGGTTGTGTCTGCAACCCCAAGTTCCAGACTAGTCCCTATGTCACTCCAGGCTGGTCCCCCTCTCTGGCCCCACTGCTCCCTGACAAGGAGAATGGCTGGGCTCTAGCTGGGCTCTAGCACTCAGAATACTAAGGCTGCAACCCTGTGTAGGGAGCTTGTTTTTTTTAGTTTCATCAGCACCACCCCATCCCCCACCGAAAGGTGACGCTAGGAGCAGGGAACCCTGGCGTTTCCTCACTCAGCAGAGAGCAAAGCGTGCCTTGGGGGACAATCCCTGGGGTCCTCAGGTCAGGAAGGGGTGCTCAGTAAGCAAGGAATGCTGGCCTTCAATTGTTTTATCCTTTATATTTTTATAAAAGAGCAATGAGCTGGGCACAGTGGCTCACGCCTGTAATCCCAGCACTTTGGGAGGCCAAGGCGGGTGGATCACCTGAGGTCAGGAGTTCGAGACCAGCCTGGCGAAACCCAACTCTACTAAAAATACACAAGTAACCGGGTATAGTGGTGGGCACCTGTAATCCTAGCTACTCCAGAGGCTGAGGCAGGAGAATTGCTTGAACCCCAGAGGCGGAGGCTGCAGTGAGCCAAGATCGCGCCATTACACTCCAGCCTGGGTGACAGAGCAAGACTCCATGTCAAATATAAATAAAAAAATAAATGAGCAATGATCTCCCCCACCCAGATGGGTAAACTGAGGCCAGCAGCAAGGCAGGGCATGCCCCAAGTCATGGGACAGAGTTTGAGACTTGCTCCCTCCCAATCCCCCAGAGTCCCAAGCACGTACCTTCCCTGCTGGGCCTCCAGCCCCCTCAGCAGTGCCTGGCTGTGGTGAAGCAGGCCAGGGGGTGCTCATGCTGCTGCTGCCACTGCGCCACTAAGCTGCACTAGGACTGGGAGCAGAAATGGGGTGTCTGCTGTTGGCCTGATGCTGGATCTACCCTCCCCCGAAGGCTTCAGGCACTGAGCCCACCCCACTCCACCCCAGCCCAGGCCCAGTGCCCATGGCTCCAGCTGGACCTGTATTGCACTGCTCCCTGCCTAAGCCCGCTGCCAGAGGGGGCACTGGACCCTGGCCGCATAGTGTGCCTGCAAGAGGGCACGGGCAGGAGGGGAGACCTGGAAAGGCTTCCTGGAAGAAGTCTGCTGATCTGAGGCCTGGGGGATGAGCAGGAGGTAGCCAGGCCAGTTGGGAGGATAGAAGCGCATTCTGAGACAGGAACAGTTCAGGAAGGACACAGAGCGTCCAAGGGACCTAAATGGGTTTCTGAGACAGGAGGCTGGTAGTAGTAGAGACTGGGTTCAAGTCAGCCAGAGACCAAGGTGCCCATTTTCTCCTTGAGAGCAGGCACCCTGCACACCCCGGGGCCAGGCCCTCAGCACCCACAGCCCAAGGGAAACTGACATCCTGCCTGTACTTGGCCACGCCCACTCAGGCTGGCCACAGCAGAGGGAGCCCCGCTGGAGCCCTGGCAGCAAGGGCACTGGGAAAAGAGCCCCTGCCAGGAGCCGGCACCAGCCAGACCCTTCACCTGCTGTGTGGGTTCTTGGGGCCACACCCAGGGCAGAGGCAGAAATGGGGATGGGGTCTGGCAGTGGTTGGCATGCAGGCAGCAGAGGGCCATGGGCGGGGGCAGCCCTGCAGGAAGGGGACAGGGCAGTAGGAGAACAGAGACCAGCAGGATGGAATGCCTGTGACGTCCTGCTGGGGTGGGTGAGGGTGGTCCTGTGGCTGCCAGCAAAGCAGAGGGCTGCTCTTCTGGGAAATGAGGTTTCTTTCACCAAACACCCCACTCAGGTCAGCTGGGGTCCCACTGAGGGCCCAGGGAGGGCTAGGAGGGCACACAGTGCAGGAGGCCTCTCGGGACAGGGAAGCCGCACCCTCTGGTTCCTCTGCCCAACCCCAGAGCCCAGGGATGTCTCGGTGTCCCCAGGTCCAGCCCTCCATCAAGCCTCTCCTGGATCCCATCCCAGGACTGCAGAACCCAGGTTAGAACCCAGGGCAGCCAGGACAGAGACCCAGCCAGACTTGGGAAGGAGGTAGAGGGAGAGGCAAGAAAAATATTGCCACAGAGACCAGGCGAGAGGTGACTGAGATGGAGACAGAGGAGAAGAGAGAGAGAGACAGAAACAGACCGCAGATGACACTTGGCCCCGAGAGAGAGGATGACAGAGGCAGATGATAGAGCTGTCTGCTTGAGCCAGGTGGGGGCGGGTGGGGAGGGAGCAGGCAATCAGGAAACAAGTGCCCAAGGGCTGCCTTGCCCTGCCCAGCGCCAGGGTCCAGTGCCAGCTGGGGCACCACACATCGAGGGCGCCCACCACCCCCAGCGCCACGGGATCCCAGGTCTTGCCAGGCACAACCCCGGGGGCAAAAGCGCGCAGAGGCATGGCGTCCCACAGCCGGGCTGACCCTGCGAACCCACGCCGTCCCCTTCCCCAGGGAACTCGACTCAAAACTCCCCAAATCCCCCCATGCTCCTCCCTCTCCCAACCACCCCGCACCTGGCCGTCAGGGCGTGCCCGGGGCCCGCACTGCCGGGGCCAGGCTGGGGACGGGGCGACCCTGCGCCACACTCACACTCACCGCCCGCGCGGGTGCTGGCGCTGGGGCCTCCGCGCTCCACTGGCTCCGCGCTCGCCCGGCTCGCCCTCCTCTCCGCGCTCCCCGCCCACGCGCGCTCTCCCGGCCTCCCTCGCACTCACGCCCTCCACGGGTCTGGCCGCCCGCCCGCCCTCGGCGCCTCAGCCCTCCCAGCTCCGGCCCCCAGGTAGGGCCCGGCCTCATCTTCCCTTAAGCCGACCCCTCCCCAAGGACCTGCCCCTGGCCACTTGAGACTGAGCCTCAAGATTGGCATCCAGAAATTTGAGGTGCAGAATTCGGTGGGGCCAGGCCAGACACATGGAAAGAGGACTCCCTCCTATTGGGGAATAAGAGAGGAGTAAAAAGGACAAAAAAAAAAAAAAAAAAAAAAAAAAAAAAAAAGCAACTGCCCGGCGCAGTGGCTCACGCCTGTAATCCCAGCACTTTGGGAGGCCGAGGCCGGCAGATCACCTGAGGTCAGGAGTTCGAGATTAGCCTGGCCAATATAGTGAAATCCCGTCTCTACTAAAAATACACAAAAAAGAAAAATTAGCCAGGCGCGGTGGCAGGTGCCTGTAGTCCCAGCTACTCTGGAGGCTGAGGCAGGAGAATCGCTTGAACCCGGGAGGTGGAGGTTGCAGTGAGCCAGGATCATGCCACTGCACTCCAGCCTGGGTGACAGACTGAGATTCCGTCTCAAACAAACAAACAAACAAACAAACTGGGATGGGCTGCAGGAAGAGGGGGAATCACCCTGCAAACTCCCTCTCATCTTCACTTCCAGTTCCATTCCCAAAAAAGAGTGAAACAGCCCTGGGACAAGCCATCTTGTTCAGTCCAGTGCACAGACCTCCTAAGGCCAAGGTGCATAATCTCTGGTACATGTAATTCCCAGCCTGCAACCAGGAAGCCTCCACCATCAATTATCTAACATCCCACTTCCATTCAATATCCACAGTCCAGCCACTGTCCGTCTACCATTCACAGCTATTCATCTATCTTTTGCCATCCTGCCACCATTTGAGACCCACCATCTGCCATCCATCATCCACCATCAATAACTCAACATTCATCTCGCCCACAGTCCATCATCTACCATCAATGACCCAATATCCACCCCGTCCACAATTCACCATCTACCTTCAATAACCCAACATTCATCCCATCCACAGTCCACCATCTGCCTTCAATAACCCAACATCCATCCCATCATCCCATCCACAATCCACCATCTACCTTCAATAACCCAACATCCATCCCATCCACAATCCACCATCAACCATCAATAACCCAACATTCATCCTGTCCACAGTCCACCATCTATCATCAATAACCCAACATCCATCCCATCCACAGTCCACCATCTACCATCAATAACCCAACATCCATCCTATCCACAGTCCACCATCTACCATCAATAACCCAACATCCATCCCGTCCACAGCCCACCATGTGCCTTCAATAACTCAACATCCATCCCGTCCACAGTCCACTATGTGCCTTCAATAACCCAACATCCATCCTGTCCACAGTGCACCATCTACCTTCGATAACCCGACATCCATCCCATCCACAATCTACCATCCACCTTCCCTCATGCAACCACCAGCCATCCATTCACAATCCACCATTCAACCACCGTCTGGTATCCAATGTCCATTAACCATCCATATCCAGTCACCATTCTCTATCCAACCACTGCCCATCCATTATGCACCCATCCATTCACCACCAGCACCCATCATTTACCAAGCATCAGTACACCACTAAATACCCATCGATCCAACATTCATTCACCAACCATCCATCCACCACCTATCCATCCATCACTCACTGTGTAACAGCTTTCCATCAGATATTTAACACATCCATCTACCATTCACATCTCCATCCACATATCTAATTCTGAATCATCAATCTATTTACTATTCATTTATCCCAACTTATCCATTAACCTCCATCAAATCAGCTACCATTCATCCATCTACAATTCAGCCACCAATCTTTCACCATTTGCTATGCATTCATATTTCTATGAACTGTATTCCTGTATCCATCCACCAACCATCTACCATCACCATCTCTTTTTTCGTGTTTGTTTGTTTGTTTGTTTGTTTGTTTGTTTGAGGCAGAGTCTCGCTCTGTCACCCAGGCTGGATTGCAATGGCCCAGTCTCGGCTCACTGCAAACTTTGCCTCTGGGTTCAAGCAATTCTTCTACCTCAGCCTCCCAAGTAACTGAGATTATAGGTGGCTGCTACCACACCCAGCTAATTTTTGTATTTTTAGTAGATACGGGATTTCACCATGTTGGTCAGGCTGATCTCTATCTACTGACCTCAGGTGATCCACCCTCCATGGCTTCCCAAAGTGCTGGGATTATAGGCGTGAGCCACCAAACCCAGACTACCATCACCATCTCTTATCCACATCCACCACATACCTATTCATTCATTGTCCATCTCACAACATCCTCTATCTATCCACCCATCATCCAGCCAAAATTCACTATCCATCCAAAATCCATCCAAGTACCGTTTAGCATCCATTCATATTCACCCATTCTAGAAAAAAAATATTGGCTGCCTTCTATGTGCCAAACATTGTTCTAGGTGCTGAGGACAGAGTAGAAAGAGAGCAATGAACATTTATTTACCATTATCCATCCACCATTACAATTCACCCACCATCCATCTGGTCACCACCCCACATTCATTATTCACTCTCCATTCAGTATTCATCTTCATTCAACATCCATTGACTGTCCACTTGCTATGTATCCATCTTCCTCCATCTATACATTAAAGCATCCATTTACCACCTCTCCATCTACCCACCCACATTCACCTTTCATGCATCACATTTCCAAGTTGTAGCCATCTGCTGTTTAACCTTCATCCATCCGTTCAACATCCATTCATCATTGATCATCCAGATTCCATCCAGTTGTTATCTATCCACATCCATCTATCTATATCTCCACAGCACACAACCCATTATTCATCGAGCTAGCAATCATTCATTTATTTGCCATCCAGTCCCCATTCATGCACCAGGCAGCCACTATTTACTTGTCCACCACTCATGATCCATCCATCAGTCATATACTCATTGGTATTTCTGTCACATCTGCCCATCCATTCTCTGTGGATAGATCCATCACAATCATCCACTTCTATTTATCCACCATCCACCCACACTTCCATGATGTATCTACCCACTAAGCATCCACCATCTACTATTAATACTTATTGCCTGCAGTTTATATCCACTATGTATGGATTCATGTGGTATCCATCAATCCATCAATTCAGCATCCATGTCCACCCATTTTCCATCTATCAATCTACAGTGTATTTATCTATTCTTCATCACTTAATCAGTCACCAACTACATAGATGCATCTACCATCCATCATATTATATCCATCCACCATCTAGGATCACCCTCTACCATGCTTCCAGTGCCCATCCAATCATTATCCATACATTCTTCTACCTACCACATACTCATTCCATCATTATGTCCATCATTCTTCCACTATCACTCACCCAGACAGTTATTCGTCCCCCACCAGTCAGTCAGTCACCTAATAATTAACTCATCCATGTGTTCATCTATTACCCTTAAGTTACATTCTTATATTATCCATATACATAAACATCAATCCACCGTTCTCATTTCATCTCACCACCACCCATCCCCACCATTCATCCATCCATCTTCTCATCATTCTTTTGCCCATTCATTCATAAACAAAACATTCATGTATTAATAAATATTAATATTAAGCATTTTTGACTCCATGTCAATGCTAGATTCTGGGATCATTGAGAGAAATAAGACCCAATCCAAATTCATGATCCAATGGTCCAAAACGGAGAACCAGGTCAGGCAGAGAAGTGTCTGTGTGAAAATGTGAATTGGATTCTCCTGGATGTGGGATGGATGGAGCTCTTTGCACAAGTTCTCCAGGAGGAGGATGGGCAAGGGGGCATCACAGCAGGGTGAGTGGAGGCCTGACCTGGGCACTGTGGCTGCAGCTCGGGAGACCTGATGATGTGGGCATAGAGGGAGGTGGGACTGGATAAAAGAAGGTAGCGGAGATTGTGCAAGGCTGAGAATGCCCAGCAGAGAGGCCAATCCCTGATGGAGGGGCAGCAAGGAGCTCTGAGAGGGTTTGAGGCAGGCAAGAACCCCAGTCAGCTACGTTCTGAGAAGGGGCTCCCCACATCTGTACACTACTCCAGGCAACAGCACAGACCAGAAGGACAGGGGCCTGCCTTAGTGTCACACACCAATGCCAGAGTAGGTCCGACACCTAACACCCTGATCACTGTGACTGCAACTGCACCCTCTGAAGACCCAGACACCCTCATGTCAGGAAAGTCAGCTGGCATGCTCCCTTTCCATTGCCCTATCCCCCAAAAGGCCACCCCACCCCCTTGCTACTTGGGCAGAAATTGCTCTCCCAACTTGTTAGTGCAAGTGGTAACTATCACCTAAGGTGTTAGTTGTCATCCAAAGTGCTGGCGGGCAGGGGCCTCCCAGCTTCTAGGGCTTGCTCCCGATGGGGCATGGGGTGCTCGGGAAGTGCTGAAGCCCCTTGAGGCACCAAGCCATGGAGGCTGGGGCAGGGACAGGCCTGGAACTCATAGCAGAGTTGCACAGTTGGCCTCAGGGCCCATTTTTGCCTCGAGCCTCGGAAATGCTGCTTCTCCCCCTCTCTCCTGCCACCACCATGGGCCTTTCTCCACAGGAGACTGGCAGATCCAGAGGCAGGAGCTGTGCCTGGCCATGCCCAATGTCTGCTGTGTGTCTATGGAGCCCCTGACCCTCTCTGGGCCTCCCTATCCCTGCCAATGCAGTAAGGGCATGAGGTGGACTAAGTGAAGGAGTATTGTCCCTGACATCCTCTGGCTGCACTGAGGCTGTCGTTACCCTCTCCCAGCCCTGCTTCCCAGCCTGCACACCTTCCAAAGCTTGAACAGGCTGGGCACAGTGGCTCATATCTATAATCTCAGCACTTTGGGTAGCTGAAGTAGGAGGATCACTTAAGCCTAGGAGTTCAAGACCAGCCTAGGCAATATAGTGGGACCACAAAAAATATGAAAAAAAGTATCTGGGTGTGGTGGTGCAAGCTGGTAATTCCAGCTACTCAGGAGGCCGAGTTGGGAGGATCACTTGAGCCCAGGAGGTCGAGGCTACCGTGAGCCGTGATTGCCCCACTGCATTTTCCAGCCTGGGTGATAAAGTGAGATGGAAAAAAAGAACGGAGGTGAGGGCGGGCGGCATCGGCATCTGCTGGGGTGCTCCGCTGGAAGCAGAAAGCCTGGCCCTGGGCCAGAAATGCTTGCTCTTGGCACCCTCTTGTGACCGTCCTGGAGTAAGACACCACAGACTCGCTGGGCAACATTGAGGACTGCGCTGTGACAATACACCACTTAGGTGTTTACCTGCATGTCTCTGCTACATATCTTTCTTTCTTCCTTCCTTCCTTCCTTCCTTCCTTCCTTCCTTCCTTCCTTCCTTCCTTCCTTCCTCCCTCCCTCCCTCCCTCCCTCCCTCCTTCCTCCCTCCCTCCCTTCATTTTATCTGCATGTACCTGCTACATACAATCGTTCCTTCCTTCCTCCCTTCCTTCCTTCCTCCCCTCTCTCCCTCCCTCCCTTCCTTCCTTCGTTTTATCTGCATGTACCTGCTACATATAATCGTTCCTTCCTTCCTCCCTCCCTCCTTTCCTCTCCCTCCCTCCCTCCCCTTCCTCTCCTTCCCTCCTTCCTTCCTCTCTGCTACATGTTTCTTTCTTTTTTTCTTGTTTCTTTTTAAACAAATGCAGCCTTGCTGTTTCCCAAACTGGCCTCGAACTCCTAGGCTGAAGAGATCCTCCCACCTCAGCCTCTGAAGTAGCTGGGACTGCACAGGCTCATGCCACCAGGCCAGGGCATGTGAGCACTGTGGCCCTATGCTCTGTCCTCGTGCTGATCCTCTGACAAGGCAGGTCCAGGACCAACTCCTGTGCCCCTTGGCAGACTGGCAGGCAGGGGGTCCTAAATAAACGACCCTGGTGGAGGTTGGAGGGGCCTGGGGGGTGGATGGAGAGCGAAAGAAGAAGGTGACTGGAGGAAGCCTCCAGCCCCTCCTGGGACTGTCTCACCCTGCTAGAAAGCCCTGGTGCGGGGACTTCCAGCTGTCTTCTCCCACACTAAACCCCCAGCCCTAAGTGTTGGTTGACAGCAGTTTCCAGATGTTTCCCTCTAGATGTATTATAAATCATCTGGTTTCAGAGGGGTTTTTTATGGCCAGGAGCAGTGGCTCAAGACTGTAATTTGGAAGGCCAAGGCTGGTAGATCACTTGAGCCCAGGAGTTCGAGACCAGCCTGGGCAACATAGTGAGATCCCCCCCATCTCTACAAAAATTATTATTTAAAAAAAAAAAAAAAGTAGGCTGGGCGCAGTGGCTCACACCTGTAATCCCAACACTCTGGGATGCCAAGGCGGGTGGATCATGAGGTCAGGAGTTGAAGACCAGCCTGGCCAAGATGGTGAAACACCATCTCTACTAAAAATACAAAAATTGGCCGGGCGTGGTGGCTCATGCCTGTAATCCCAGCACTTTGGGAGGCCGAGACGGGTGGATCAGGAGGTCAGGAGATCATCCTGGCTAACTAACACAGTGAAACCCCGTCTCTACTAAAAATACAAAAAATAGCTGGGTGTGGTGACGGGCGCCTGTAGTCCCAGCTACTTGGAAGGCTGAGACAGGAGAATGGCATAAACCCAGGAGGTGGAGCTTGCAGTGAGCCGAGATAGTGCCACTGCACTCCAGCCTGGGCAACAGAGTGAGACTCCGTCTCAAAAAAAAAAAAAAAAATTAGCCGAGCACGGTGGCTCTCACCAGGAATCCCAGCACTTTGGGAGGTCTCTACTGAAAATACAAAAATTAGCGAGGCATGGTGGCACACGCCTGTAGTCGGGAGGCTGAGGCAGAAGAATTGCTTGGACCCGGGAGGTGGAGGTTGCAGTGAGCCAAGATCGAGCCACTCCAGCCTGGATGATAGAGGCAGACTCTGTCTCAAAAAAAAAAAAAAAAAAAAAAAAAAAAAAAAAAAAGAGCCAGGAGTGGTGGCGCCTGTAGTTCCAGCTATTTGGGAGGCTAAGGTGGGAGGATCACTTGAGCCCAGAGAGGTTGAGGTTGCACTGAGCCGTGATCGCATCACCGCACTCCAGCTCGGGTTACAGAGCAAGACCCTACCCAAAAAAAAAAAAAAAATCCGGTTAGATTTTATTTTTTGGTGGGTTGTTTTGTTTGTTTGTTTTGGGACGAAGTCTCTCTCAGTCGCCTAGGTTGGAGGGCAGAGTGGTGTGATCTCAGTTCACGGCAGCCTCCGCCTCCCGGGTTCAAGCGATTCTCCTGCCTCAGTCTCCTGAATAGCTGGGATTACAGGCGCCCGCCACCACGCCCAGCTAATTTCGTATTTTTAGTAGAGACGGGGTTTCACCATGTTGCTCAGGATGCTCTGGATCTCCTGACCTCAGGTGATACGCCCGCCTCGGCCTCCCAAAGTGCTGGGATTCCCGGCGTGAGCCCCGCGCCCGCCCAGTTTTTGGATGTCGTCCTGAGAGGCTCCACACACAGGAGCAGCCCCGGGGCGCGGAGCAGGCCCTGCCTGGCGCAGAGCGATGCTCCGCCGCTCCGCGGGACCCCGACTGCGCGGACTCGGCCTCCAGCTCGGGGTGAGGGTCTGCCCTCCTAATGGGAGGTGCGGAGAGGAGGCGCCGCGGAGTGGAGCGGGACCCGGCCGCGGAAAACGCGGCCGGAGGCGGGGCGTCGGCAGGAGGGGCGGTGCTGACGGCCCCGGGTTTCCCGTACTCCAGCGCCCCCTCCCGGCCGGGAAACGAATGCCCGACCACGTCCCTCGGCTGCCGAGGGCGGAGGAGCCCGGGCGACACACCTGTCCCGCTCGCCGCAGCCTCCAGCCTCCCCCGGCACAGCCGGAGACAATGAGGCTCCAGGCAAAGTCAGGCAGGTTCCAGGGGCTGGGGCCCGCGCGGAGCCGACACCTTGCTTATAGGGAAGAGAGGCTTGCTTCCCATTGCACGGAAGGGGAAATCGAGGCCCGGGCGCTTGCTGGTCCGGCGCAGGGAGCTCTGCTCCCGCACGGAGCCGGGAGGGAGATCGGGCTGGGGGGGGGGCCGATCTAGGTGACTAGGAGCGCCCATCCTGGGGCTGCAGCCAGGCGGTGCTGTCCTTGATTTCTGGCTTGAAGGACAGGTGACCCGGGACAGGTGGAGACGGAAGTGAGAGGGGCAGCCAGGTGATGGGGACCGCGCATGCAAGAACCCAAAGGCCGTGAGCATGGGACTGCTGCCGACACCGAGGCTAGTCCCTCCCAGTGTTGACCTGGCAGCCAGCCCGGGAGGAAGGGAGCTGTCTGAGGCCACGCCCGACGCCCACCGGTGTCACCCGGGGCTGAGGTCATCTGGGCCCGCCCTGAGCTGGCAGAGTTCAGCCTCCCCGCCCACCGCAGGGGACCTTGCTTGTCGCCTGCCCTACTTGGTCGCACTTTAACCCTGGTGCTGCGCACACAGGCCTGGCAGGGCTGGCATCTCAGGCGCAGGGTCAGGGTTGTAACCTCCAGAGCCTCTGAGGACTCCTCACTGCTGAGGGCAGAGCTGGGAAGCTCTGGGGATAGCCAGGTCCTGCCGTGTGGCCAGCACAGCCTTACCCCACTAAGGGGCAGCTCCTGTTCACAGAGGTGGGCAGGTCCTGCTGCCAGGCACGTGCTATATGAGCAGTAATTGTTGTGGGCCACCTTTGTGTAACAAATATTAACTCTAAAGTATGTGCCTCTTTTTACAAACTCCTCCTTAGTACGGTGGTGGGTAAGACAAAATGCCTTGTGTATAGCGCACAAGTGTGCTGGAGAGCTATGCCGTAATCCTAGCTCAGCTCACATCGCATGTCCTGTGAGCAGGCACTCTCCAGGCAATTGGCCTGAAACTAGATGGTTTCATTGAATCATGGAAACCCTATAAAGATGGCATATTATCCCATTTACAGGAAGGAAACCAGGGACGGAGAGGCTGAGGAGCCTGCCCAGGGTCACAGAGCTTGTGAGGGGAGAGCTCCATCCTGGAATGTGCCATGACATTGTGCACTGGGCTTCGGGGCCGGAGGGCAGGGAGGTACTGGGGTGGGGAGACAGCCTCTTACTGCAGCCACATTGACACTGGCCACACCCCAGCTGGGGCCTGGAGACCTCCAGTCCCAGGACAGCACTGGGGATGTACGGGAACAGATACTGAGACTGGGAGGGAAACAGGCTTGCCCTGGGACCACAGCTGGAGAAGCCCAGAGCCAAGGGAGGAACCCCCAAGGCCAGCGGCCCACAGGGGAGCCCTGTCGCCCTCCCTCTCCTCCTGCACCAGGGGCGCTGAGTCCTGAAGACAGGCATGATGGGTGCGCGGCCTGCAAATCATGCAGAACCCGCCCACTCCCCAGCAGGCACAGGCTGAACTGATTCTTGCTGAGCTCTAAAAGCATCCAAGTGAATCCCCTGCACCCTAGGGGCAAAGATGTGACTGTGCCACCAGGGAGATAGGGGTCCAGCCCTTCATGGCCCTGGCCCCACCTGCGAGGGTTTGGGGGTAGGGTTTAAGGCCAGGCTGGCCTCAGCCCTACATCATGGCTGCAGGGTGGGGCCTGACATCCTGGGCCCTGCCCTGCCTCTGTGCCCCAGAGTAGTCAGGGAGAACCAATGTCTGAGGCTGGGCTGCTTGGGCGCACTCTGTCCTGGCCTGGGCACACATTCCGCCAGCATCCCATCTCCCCCAGCCCCTGCCTCCCAGCAATCAGGTCACTCAGCCATGCAGGCCAACATTTCCTCCCAGCAAGCGGTCGCTAAACTTGGTGCCAACACTGTGCCTGAGGGGTGTGCAGCCTGGGCTGGCTGGGTGGGGTGCGTGGGTGGAGAAAGGCGAGAAGTGCCGGTGGGAGGGGTGGCCTCTGGGACAGTCTCCGTGCAAAGGCCTGGCATCCCAGCCTCAGGCTCCCCGACCCAGTGAGCCGGGTGTCCAAGGCCATGTCAGGAGACTATCCTCTGAACACCGGGGAGGGACGGGGCCAGGCCCATGATTGATAGTGGTAACTGACGGAGACCTGGGATATGGAGCACCCCCTACCCAGCCCGGTGCAGAATCCCACCCTAGCCTCACAGCCTTGTGCGGTGGGGCGGAAGTTGTACCCATTTAGCAGATGAGTAACAATCTGCTAATGAGTGTATGATCTGCCCCTGGCTCAGACAGGGGAGGTGGTGGACTGGCCATGGCAGCTGTCCAGACTTGACATCACCCTGAACGTCCCCAAACCTCCCTCCCTCCACTCTCGCTCCGCTTAGCCCTGGCCAGAGGTGGAGGGTGGTGCTGGGAATAGGAGGAAGGTGAGTGCCTATCCTGGCCCACAGCAGAGGCCCTTGAGGGAAACTGCACCACAGGCATCACAGTAGAGCCTACAGCAGGGGCTCTCAACCTGGAATGTGCAGCAGAATCACCTGCAGCCCCCAGGCCTAGCCCCAGCGGCTCTGGGTGAGTGGGTCTGGGGTGCATTTCAAACAAGTTTCCACTCGCTGCTGCTGCCAGTCCACAGGAGTGTCCTCAGACTGCCTCTCCCAGAGAGTGGGCCTCCTTGGTCCACATCCCAGACAGGATATGACAGCTTTGCAGCCTCTGTGGACATCTCCGTGCTCAGGGGCAATGCCTGGCCTCTGCCAACCACACCAGCTTAGATGAAGTCCAGGCACCTCCCTGAGTTCACTGGGTGCCCCTGAGCGAGTCTCTTGCCCACTCTGAGCCTCAGTTTCCTTATCTGCACGGTGAGGAGGGGAGCAAGGCCACGTGCAGCTATTTGAGCAGATGTGAGGGAAGCGCTGGGCACACAGAGGCCATTGAGATGAGTGCTCTTGTTTGTTTGTTTGCTTGTTTTTTTGTTTGTTTTTGAGACAGTCTTACTCTGTCGCCAGGCTGGAGTGCAGGGTTGTGACCTCAGCTCACTGCAACCTCTGCCTCTCAGGTTCAAGCAATTCTCCTGCCTCAGCCTCCCGGGTCACTAGGACTACAGGTGTGCACCACCATGCCCAGCTAATTTTTGAATTTTTAGTAGAGATGGGGTTTCACCATATTGGTCATGCTGGTCTCAAACTCCTGACCTCAGGTGATCCACCCACCTTGGCCTCCCAAAGTGCTGGGATTACAGGCATAAGTCACCGCGCCCAGCCTTTCTTTAAGGAAGTTTATGAATTTGTGTCGGGCCGTATCCAAAGTCGTCCTGAGCCCCGTTCAGCTGCGGCAGATTGGACAGGCTTGATGTGGAGAGTTTGCAGCCATGACTGCGAATCCTTAGTGCCTCCTAATGGCCCCTCCCTGCCTTCCTGGCCCAGCCTCCACACCCACCCCACCCAGGCATGAGTAATTCCCTCAGGTCGCACGGTGGGCTCTGGGAAGAGAATCCTAGATCAGAGGCTCCAAAGGGCCTGGTTGGAGGCCCAGGAGCCCCCCTTTATCCCCGAGGCAGTGAGGACCCCCAGCGGGTTTCTGGGCAGGAGAGAGAGGTAGACAGAGTCAGCCTTGGGGAAGATGCCTCTGGCAGCCCAGGGAAGCTGGGCGAGGCCGCTGGGGAGGGGAGCGCAGTGGCGCTCAGACGGGTTGCGCAGGCTGTGCTGGTCAGCGCCTCCAGCCTCTCACCTTGCATCATGTCATCAGCTGCTGCCTGTTAACACCACAGAGGGCTGTCTGTACATTCTGTCCCCAGTGTGACTGCGGGCTGCACCCGCAACCTCCATGAAACCTCACAAGGATGACTACAGATGCTCCTCTTCCCCTTAGACAGAGGTCACAGAGTCAGTGGGTGAGCCCTCTCCCAGCCCACAGGGCGTCTCAGGCGGGCCCTGCTGGCTTCACTGCTCTTCAATGCAGGGCACATTCTTGGCTGCAGTGGAGCGTTGCCCTGAAGGACATTTGCAAGGGGATCAGGAGGGCAGGGCTTGTGGCCAGGGCTAGACTAGGGTGCCCAGAAACAAGAGGCAGCAGGCTCAGAGAGGACAGTGTAGGCCTGGCAGCGCTGCCAGCCCTAGGGCTGGCCCCACCCATGGCTAGAAGGAAGAAGTGAAGGCCTCAGAGACGTACGCAGAGCAAACTACGTCGCTGACTCTTGGCTGTCTGGACAGGACAGTGACTTTTGGCCGGGGTCACTGCCCGGGGCCATGCAGCAGGGAAGGAGCCGGGAGATAAAAACCCTCTGCTGTCTCCTCCCTCCCTCCCGACTTCCATCAGGACTTCCAGGAGCTGACCCCAAGTGCAAACCAGAGGGCCGAGGCCAATGGTGCTCACACAGGCGGCCTCCCAGGCACAGAGCCAGGAGAGAGGTGGCAGTGGCCCTGAGGACATTGGAAGATGTGGTACATGGGTGGTGACAGCTGTGCTGCTGCCAGCTCCTTCCTCCACCAGCCCTGGTGGTCCCCCCACACTGGGCTCTTTCCAAATAGACGCACCTGGACTCACCCTAATTTGAGGGTGCCAGCTCTTTCCTGCTGGGACCCTGGTTGACAGCAAAGTTTTAAGCCTGCATGCAGGGCCACTGGCCCACAGTCCAGCTCTGCTCTGAAGCTGTCCCCAGCCTGGCTCCCCTCTCCCGGGTCCTGGTGGGGTCTACAGGACCGGCCTCCTGGCTCTCTGAGACTATGCACTTGTCCCTAGCTACTTGGGCCTCCAGGATAATGGCTCCCCTGACTCCCTGGCCACCACCACCACTGCAGAGTAGAAGAAAGAGGAGGAGAGAGGCTGTCACCCTCCCCTGCCCCACCACCTGATGCACCCAGCCACCTTCCAGATGGCCCCCCACCTACCGCAGCACTTACGGCCCCTCGCATCCCCTCCTGCCCCCCTCATCATGGGCTCTCTGCCTCCTTCCATCTCACAGACATTTCTGTGGGCACTCTCTTTGTGTCTGGCCCTGGCAGGGTATTGGCCCATGCCCTTGACCTTCAATTGCTTGACCTTCAATGTGGTCAGCATGGATGTTGAGAACGAGGAGGAGAAACACCGTTCAGAAGAGCTGCAGAGTCAGGCAGCAGGAAACCCTAGGAACCAATGCCAGGGTCACCATGGCCGCGGGCCTGGGGACTCCTCCATGCCGGGCAGGGAAGGGGGAGCTGCAGAGACTCCCACCTGCGAGGCCCAGCCGTGCTCGTCCAGGCCTGCAGGGCTGGCCCTGCGCACCTCCCCAGCATCCCACGGCAGCCACCTTCTGCTCCCATCTGTGCCCTGAGCTTTGCTGTGCCTGGAAGGCCACACAGGGCTGCCTCCTCCTGGCTGTTTGCATCTCCCTAAAAAGTCGCCGCTGGAGAGAGGCTTCCTAGCCTCCCCCATCTGTCAGGCAGGCACCCCTCACACACCAGTTACACCGTCCACTGTTCTTGCAACCCTTATCCCTCTCCAAAATTCTCTTTTACTCCCCTGTGTCCTGGTGAACGTGGCCTGTTGCCCCTAGACCAGAAGGGACACCCTGGAGTCCTCAGCACCCAGAACCGTGCATGCCGTGGGTGGCCAGCCACGCTGGGTTGCTGGAACGAGTGGCCCTGCCTCACGTCTTTAGTGCTACCTGGCTTCCATGTTATAGATGCACCATAATTTCTTTACCTATTTGTCTATCAATGGACACTTAGGCTATCTTTATTTTTATTTTATTTTAATTTATTTTAATTAATTAATTTATTTGTTTACTTATTTTTTGAGATGGAGTCTCGCTCTGTCGCCCAGGCTGGAATGCAGTGGCGCAATCTCGGCTCACTGCAACCTCCAACTTCCCAGGTTCATGCCATTCTCCTGCCTTAGCCTCCCGAGTAGCTGGGACTAGAGGTGCCTACCACCACGCCCAGCTAATTTTTTTGTGTTTTTAGTAGAGACGGAGTTTCACCGTGTTAGCCAGGATGGTCTTGATCTCCTGACCTTGTGATCCGCCCGCCTCAGCCTCCCAAAGTGCTGGGATCACAGGTGTGAGCCACCAGCCTGGCTTTTACTATGTTTTTTGAGAAGGAGTCTCACTGTGTCGCCCAGGCTGGATGGAGTGTAATGGCTCAATCTCGGCTCACTGCAACCTCTGCTTCCCACGTTCAAGCAATTCTTCTGTCTCAGCCTCCTGAGTTGCTGGGACTACAGGAGCACGCCACCACGCCTGGCTAATTTTTATATACTTTTTAGTATGGACAGGGTTTCACCATATTGGCCTGGCTGATCTCAAACTCCTGACCTCGTGATCTGCCTGCCTCAGCCTCCCCAAGTGCTGGGATTACAGGCATGAGCCACCGTGCCTGGCCTAAGCTTTTGTTTTTAAAACCAGGAGCACTGCAATGAGTGTCACTGTGCGTGTTCTGTCTTAGGCAGTCCCAGAAGGGCTCACACTGACACAGGGGATGGAGGAGAGGATAAGAGAGGCCACCTTACCAAGGTGTGGGCAGGGTGCTAGCAAGTCAGGCAGGAGTGGGAGCTGTTTTCACCTTTTGGGCCCTCTGAGGACGGCAGGAGGGAGGAGTGGCCGGATCCTGGAGAGAGAAGCTCCGAGGAGAGGGACCCCAGACTTCGGTAGAAAGACGTGGCCAAGGCGCAGCTCCCAGGGAATCTGGGGAACAAGTACTCCCTCCTCTCCCCCAGCTCCCAGCCACATGCCAGAGCCCCCACTGGCCCAACCCAGCAGCTGGAGGGCCAGGTGGCCTGTGGGCACAGCCCATGGGGATACAGAGCAGGGTGGAGACTGGGTCTGGAGGGGCAAAGGCAGCTCTCCAGCAACTATCCACCCTGCTGCCCTTTGGTCTCCATGCTTGCCCTGTGTCTTCAGCACCCAGGGCACATGACGTCCCGTCACCCTCAACTGTGTGTGCACCAACCTGAAGGCTGAGAGCCGGGCCCTACCAGCCTCTTCACTGAGGTGAGAGGGGGTGGGAATGGGCAGGAGGGAAGCAGCCTGCCAACGGATGCCCCCGAGCCACGCTGCCCAGGCCGTGTTCCTCAGCCGCCATTCCATGGCCTCTCCCCTTGGCTGGCTCCTCAGCAACACTGTTTTCTCTCTCTCTCTTTTGAGACAGGGTCTTACTCTGTCACCCAGGCTGGAGTGCAGTGGTGCGATCATGACTCACTGTAGACTCCACCTCCCAGGCTCAGGTGATCCTCCCACCTCAGCCTTCCCAGGTTCAAGCAATTCTCCTGCCTCAGCCTCCCGAGTGGCTGGGACTACAGGCACTTGCCACCATGCCTGGCTAATTTTTGTGATTTTAGTAGAGATGGGGTTTCACTATGTTGGTCAGGCTGGTCTTGAACTCCTGACCTCATGATCTGCCCGCCTTGGCCTCCCAAAGTGCTGGGATTACAGGTGTGAGCCACAGTACCTGGCTAGTTTTTGTATTTTTTTGAGAAGGGGATCTCCCTATGTTGCTCAATCTGGTCTCTAACTCCTGGGCTCAAGTGTTCTGCCTCCCTCGGCCTCCCAAAGTGCTGAGATTACAGGTGTGACCACTGTGCCTGGCCAGCACTTTTTTCTTTTTTTAAAGCCTTGGTGGGATAGCCCAAACTTTTGTTCCTTCAGAATCTGATTCCTTTATTTCTTGTCTTTAATGAGCTCCCTTCCCTTTTCCTGATAATAAAAAACATTAAGCAAGAAGTACAGTCACAGCTGGGTGTGGTGGCTCATGCCTGTAATCCCAGCACTTTGGGAGACCAAGGCAGGCGGATCACTTGAGCCTAGGAGTTTGGGACTAGCCTGGGCAAAATGGTGAAACTCCAACTCTACAAAAAAATGCAACAACAACAACAAAAAAAAAGCCAAGTATGGTGGTGCATACCAGTAGTCCCAGCTACTTGAAAAGGGGCAGAGGGTGGGGTGTTGGTGCTAAGGCAGGAGGATCACTTGAGCCCGGAAGGTCAGGGATGCAATGAGCCAAGATTGTGCCACTGCACTCCAGCCTGGGCGACAGAGCAAGACCCTTTCTCAAAAAAAAAAAAAAAGAAAGAAAAAGAAAAAAAGAAAGTACAGTCATGCGTCACTTAGTGGCAGGTATGCATTCTGAGAAATGTGTCATTAGGCAATGTTGTGTGAACATCATAGAGTGAACTTACAAACTGAGACAGGACACGCCCAGGCTGTATGGTACAGGCTCTTACTCTTAGGCTGCAAACCTGTGCAGCATGTTTCTGTACTGAACACTGTAGGCAACTGTATCCCAACGGCAGGAATTTGTGTCTCTAAACATAGGAGAGGTCCAGTAAAAACATAATATTATAATCTTATGGGACTACTGTCATGTATGCGGTAGTCACTGACCAAAACATCACTATGTGGTGTATGACTGTGGTAAGTCGCGCCTTGCCTCAGTGTGAGAATCGATTCAGTGCAAACTCCCTCTGAGGATGAGGATTGTCATCCCAGCCAGCACAGTGATCCCTTCTCTGCCTGTTGGTTCAGTGGCACGAGGAACCGGAAATTGCCAGTGGGGGGAGGGGCAGTTCCACCATAATCCATTGAAACCATGACTGTGTTTCCTGATGGAAACATTTTCCTGGACACTGGCCCAAGGTCACACACAGGAAGGAAGGCAAAATTCCTCCAGTATGTTTTTTGGTGTAGTAATGGGAAGGGCCCCTCCTGCCTCCACTGCTCAGTTCCTGGACCCATGCATTTAGGGTATCGGGGGAGGGTACCACATACCATTTGCTGGCTTGAGGCACACACTACACCCTGTAGGATGGTACCTTAACCTCATAGGCTACTGGCTTTCATCTGGCACCTTAACTGCATCTTCTGCAGACGATTCCTCCATTCTCTCAAACCAGCTGCTTCTGGGTGATGGGGTGCATGGTAAATTCAGGGAATTTCACAGCCATGAACTCTCCGCCATACTTCCTTCAACATGAAATAAGTGCCCTCAGTCCAAAGTGATGGTGTTTGAGTTGCCATGATGATGGATAAATAAAGCACTGTCCGAGTTCACAAATAGTAGTGCTGAGGAAGTATGTGGCTGGAAAAACAAGTTCTTACCTAAAACATGCGAGGATAAATCACTGCTCTTTCCGTGATGGAAGGGGTCCAATGTCATCAAGCTGGCCACCAGCAACTGTACCTTGTGGGAATGGCACCACATTAGGAGCTCAGGGTGGGTCCCTGCTGTGAGGGTTGGGCACTCAGCCATATGGATACCAAATCAGCCTCGGTGAGGAAAGGTCATGCTTCTGAGCCCCTACATAGCCTCCCTCTCTGCTACCTCAGTCATCTGTCCACAGGCTCTTTGAGCAGCACTGGGGAAGGGGAGGGAGGAGGCCAATGGATGTCCTCAGAAGAGGCTGCCTTGTCCGCCTGGGTACTGACAGCCTCCTCCCCAGTAAGTGCCCGTGAATGAATGAGCATTCATTCCTATGGGTACTCTGTGTCCATTCTGAGAAATCCATCCCCTTGCCTGTCCCGAGGACCACCTGGAACATTTTAGTCAAGTCTCTAATTGTCCAGCCAACCTGTTAGCTAGAGCCTGTGAATCACTGTACAAGTTTTGTCTTCTGCAAGGATTTTTCTTCAATGCTGACTTTCTGGGCCTCTCCTATGTCTATAAAGCACTAGACGTCTACCTCTAATGGAAGCTAGCACTCCAGGCAGAAAAAATTTCGGACCAGACCCACTTTTTCATCTTCTGTTGACTGATCACAAAGTATTCCCCATGAGGGCATAGCTGCAGGTTAAGAATGTTGCAGGGCCAGGCGCGGTGGCTCACGCCTGTAATCCCAGCATTTTGGGAGTCTGAGGTGGGTGGATCACTTGAGGCCAGGAGTTCGAGACCAACTTGACCAATATGGTAAAACCCTGTCTCTACTAAAAATATAAAAGTTAGCTGGGTGTGGTGGTACATGCCTATAATTCCAGCTGCTCGAGAGGCTGAGGCATGAGAATTGCTTGAACCTGGGAGGCGGAGGTTGTAGTGAGTCAAGAGCATGTCACTGCACTCCAGCCTGGGTGACAGAGCAAGACTCCATCTCAAAAAACAAGAAATGTTGCAAAATGGCTGGGCGCAGTGGCTCATGCTTGGGCGGCCAAGGTGGGTGGATTACCTAAGGTTGACTCGAGACCAGCCTGGCCAACACGGTGAAACCCCATCTCTATTAAAAATACAAAAATTAGCCAGGTGTGGTGGCGCATGCCTGTAATCCCAGTACTTGGGAGGCTGAGGCAGGAGAATCCTTGAATCCAGGAGGCAGAGGTCTCAGTGGGCCGAGATCGAGTCTTTGCACTACAGCCTGGATGACAGAGCAAGACTCTGTCTCAAAAACAAAACAAAACAAACAAACAAACAAACAAAAAAAAAAGAAAACAAATGTTGCAAAACAGTTGGAGCAAATACTGTTAAGAGTCTAAGGCACCTACTCAGGAAGTTTACTTGTTCCTCCCGGAAATGTTTGGGCCTACTCTCATCTTACAATGGAATGTTTCTGGGGGTGTGTGTGTCTGTGTGTGTGTTTATTTTTTTGTGTGTGACAGAGTCTTGCTTTGTCGCCCAGGTTGGAGTGCAGTGGCATGATCTTGGCTCACTGCAATCTTCGCCTCCTGGATTCAAGCAATTCACCTGCCTTGGCCTCCTTCCCAAGTAGCTGGGACTACAGGTGCACACCACCATGCCCTGCTAATTTTTGTATTTTTAGTAGAGATAGGGTTTTGCCATGTTGGACAGGCTGGTCTTGAACTCCTGACTTCAGGTGATCCACCCGTCTAGCCTCCTGTAGTGCTGGGATTACAGGTGTGAGCCACCACACCCGGCCACAT
This sequence comes from Rhinopithecus roxellana, assembly GCF_007565055.1. NCBI lineage: Eukaryota > Metazoa > Chordata > Mammalia > Primates > Cercopithecidae > Rhinopithecus > Rhinopithecus roxellana. The sequence continues at coordinate 161,725,260 of NC_044553.1, read as the reverse complement.
ATCTAGTTTTAGGATTCAGTGGATAAGACAGCATTTGCTTTTTGATGGACAAACAGCTTGGGTCACATAGTTTCTTGGTATCCCTGGCCGAAGATTCAGTTTATATTACGAGCCAGTAGTAAGCCAGTAGCTGCTTCTGAAATGAAGAAAACTTGTTGGCAGAAGTAAGCATGGACTTACTCCAAAACTTTGGAGGTACACACTGTGATTCTATCAGGACTTGCTCCACAAATCTGTCTGCCACTCACACTTTCAAAACAAAAGATCTGCTGGGTAAAGTGGCAGGGGAGCTGGCACCAAAGCCTGGGCCTGTTGATGGGTCCATTTGTACTTTGGGTTTCACTGAAAATTGGCTGTCTTAGAGGCCACCCAGTAAATGAACCAGAGAGGCTCACTCAAGGTAGTCAATGCTATCTCTAAAATCTGAAGACGTCAATCAAGCACTGTACCTCTGCCTCCATGGGAGGCTTTTGCATGTCTGAAAACATCTCTATTTCCATTTTCTTTTTTTTTTTTTTGAGACACAGTCTCACTCTGTGGCCCAGGCTGGAGTGCAGTGGCGCGATCTCGGCTCACTGCAAGCTCCACCTCCTGGGTTCACTTCATTCCCCTGCCTCAGCCTCCCGAGTAGCTGGGACTACAGGTGCCCATCACCACGCCCGGCTAATTTTTTCTATTTTAAGTAGACACAGGGTTTCACTGTGTTAGCCAGGATGGTCTCGATCTCCTGACCTTGTGATCCGCCCGCCTCAGCCTCCCAAAGTGCTGGGATTACAGGCATGAGACACCACGCCCAGCCTTTTTTTTTTTTTTTTTTTGAGACAGAGTTTTGCTCTTGTTGCCCAGGCTGGAGTGCAATGGTGCAATCTCGGCTCACTGCAACCTCCACCTCCCAGGTTCAAGTGATTCTCCTGCATCAGCCTCCAGAGTAGCTGGGACTACAGGTACACGCCACCACACCCAGCTAATTTTGTATTTTTAATAGAGACGGGGTTTCTCCATGATGGTCAGGCTGGTCTCGAACTCCCGACCTCAGATGATCTGCCCGCCTTGGCCTTCCAAAGTGCTGAGATTACCCGCATGAGCCACCGTGCCCGGCCTGTTTTGTTTCTTTATCACTGGTTTTGAGCAATTTGATGATGATGTGACTTGGTGTTTTGTTGTTGTTTTTCATATTTCCTGTTCTCAGGATTCACTGAACTTCTTGAATTTGTGAGATTGTAATTTTCATTGTGTTTGGAAATTTTTCAGTCATTTCTTCAAATATTTTTTCTGTTCCTCCTCTTTCTTGCTCTTCTCCTTCAGGATCCCAATTATCCATGTATCGGGCCGCTTGAAATAGTCCCACAGTTCACTGATGCTCTGTTCATATTCTTTTTTTTTCTCTCTCTCATTGTCTTATTCTGGATAAATTCTATTGCTATTTCTTCAGATTCACTAACCTTTTGTTAAGTAATGTCTAATCTGCCATGAACCCCATACAGCGTATTTTCAATCCCAGAAATAGTAGTTACCTCATCTTTAGAAATTCTATTACAGTTTTTAAAAATGATTTTCATGATTCTATTAACTTTTTCAAACACATGAAATACAGTTATAATAACATTTAATGTCTTTTTCTGATAATTCTAACATCTGTGTGAGTTCTGGGTTGGTTTTGATTAACTGATGACATCCTCATCATAGGCTGTGTTTTGAATGTCTGGTAATCTTTGACTAGATGCCAGACATTGTGATTTTACCTCTTTGGGTGCTGAATATTTTGTATTCCTATACATTTTCTTGAGCTTTGTTCTGGGATGAAATTACTTGGAAACTGTTTAATACTTTCGTGTCTTATATTTGTAATTCGTTAGGCAGATCTGGAGCAGTGCTCAGTCTAGAGCTTTTTCTGGGATGCTGGGGGAAAGGCAAGTGGATGACTTCCTAGTGGTAGAATCCTATTACTAAGGCACAACTTTCTTGAGAATTCTACCCAATACCTGTGAATTATTAGTTTTTCCAGTCTGGCCAGTGGAAAACAACACTACTCTCAGTCTGTGTGAGCATCAGGCACCATTTCCTCCAGTCCTTCTTGGCACCATCTCCCCTAATCCAGCCTGCGGTGGCTTTCATCCGCGTGAGCACTGGCCAGCGTGCTGCTGGATGCCTGAGGAGACTCTCTACCAATCTCCAGGGCTTTCTCTGTGCAGCTCACTCATTTATGGTAGTCTGTCCTGAGAGGTCTAGCTGCCTTGGTCTCCCTAGCTTCTGCTCTGTCTCCTCACCTAAGGGAGTCCACTGAGCTCCACCTCAGTTCCCCTTCCCTGGCAAGGCAGTCATAGAACCACCTCTTTTCTTTACTGTGTCTCAGGGATAGGGATCACTGTACTTTGTCAAAAATATGTATATTTTGAGAGAGTCTTGCTCTGTCGCCCAGGCTGGAGTGCATGATGCAAGCATGACTCACTGCAGCCTTGAACTCCTGAACTGAAGCCATCCTCCCATCTCAGCCTCCAGAGTAGCTGGAGTTACAGGTGTGTACCACCACGCGTGGCTAATCACTGTCCTTTGATGCCTGATTCCCAGTGTCATGAAAATCCTTGTGTTAGGTGATTTGTCCATTTTCTCTCTCTCTCTTTTTTTTAAATCATTGTTTCAGGTAAGAGAGTAAATCTGGTCCCGATCACACCATCTAAACTAGAAGCAGAAATCAATTTCCTTTTTCTTTTTGAGGCAGAGTCTTGCTTGCTCTGTCACCCAGGCTGGAATGCGGTGGTGTGATCTTGGCTCACTACAGCCTCTGCCCCTGGGCTCAAGCAATGCTTCCACCTCAGCCTCCGAAGCAGCTGGGACCACAGCCACACACCACCACACCTGGCCAATTTTTGCATTTTTGTAGAGATGGTGTTTTGCCATGTTGCCTGGGCTGATCTCGAACTCCTGAGCTCAAGCAATCCGCCCGCCTTGGCCTCCCAAAATGTCGAGATTAACAGGTATGAGCCACTACACCTGGCCAAGAAAAAAAGGAAAATTTATTGTTTCATCTAACCAGATCTCTCTCTCATTTTTCTCTTTCTTTCTCTAACAGGTGTTGTGGCTGTTGATCTTGTCTCACCATCATAGCTTGTGTTGTAAAGCAAGGATCAGCAAGCTATGGGTCTGCAGGCCAAATTTAGCTTGCTGCTTGTTTTGTAAATAAAGTTTTACTGGCACACAGTCATGCTCACTTTTTTCTATAATGTCTATGGCTGCTTTCTTGCTATAATGGTAGATGCAGAGACTGTAGGGTTCACAAAACCTGAAACATTTACTGTCTGGCCTTTTACAGAAAAAGTTTACCCACCCCTGGTCTAAAGGAAGGGATAAGAAGCTCCCCCAGTTTTAGTATGAAACATTCTTTTTACTTTTTATTTTATTTATTACTATTATTATTTTTGAGATGGAGTCTTGTTCTGTTGCCCAGGCAACACTGGTGCACTGGTACAATCTCTGCTCACTGCACCCTCTGCTTCCCGGGTTCAAGTGATTCTCCTGCCTCAGCCTCCCAAGTAGCTGGGATTACAGGCATGCGCCACCACGCCCAGCTAATTTTTACATTTTTAGTAGACATAGGGTTTCACCATGTTGGCCAGGCTGGAGTGCAGTGGCCGGATCTCAGCTCACTACAAGCTCCGCCTCCCGGGTTCACGCCATTCTCCTGCCTCAGCCTCCCGAGTAGCTGGGACTACAGGCGCCCGCCACCTCGCCCAGCTAGTTTTTTTTGTATTTTTTTTAGTAGAGACGGGGTTTCACCGCGATAGCCAGGATGGTCTCGATCTCCTGACCTCGTGATCCGCCCGTCTCGGCCTCCCAAAGTGCTGGGATTACAGGCTTGAGCCACCGCACCCGGCCCAGGCTGGTCTTAAACTCCTGATCTCAAGTGATCCACCCGCCTCGGCCTCCCTAAGTGCCTCCCAAAACAAGGATTACAGGCATGAGCCACTGTGCCCGGCCTTCTTTTTAATTTTAATTTTATTTTTATTTTTGAGATGGAGTCTCACTCTGTCACCCAGGCTGGAGTGCAGTGGCACCATCTTAGCTCACTGCAACCTCCGCCTCCTGGGTTCAAGTGATTCTCCTGCCTCATTCTCCCAAGTAGCTGAGATTACAGGTATGCACAACCATGCCCAGCTAATTTTTTATTCTTATTTTTTGTATTTTTAGTAGAGACGAAGTTTCACCATTTTGGTCAGGCTGCTTTCAAACTCCTGACCTCAAATGATCTGCCCACCTCAGCCTCCCAAAATGCTGGGATTACATGTGTGAGCTACCACGCCCAGCCAGTATAAAACATTCTAAATAAGTTATCTGCTGAGGGAGCAAGACGTTTGAGACCAGAGGTTCAAGACCAACCGGGACATCATAGCAAGACCCCTTCTCTAAAAAAATTTTTTTAAATTAGCCATATGTGGTGGCATACACCTGTAGTCCCCACTACTCTGGAGGCTGAGATGGGAGAATTGCTTGAGCCTGGCAGTTCGGGGCTGCAGTGAGCTATGATTCTGTCAAGGCACTTCAGCCTGGATGACAGAGCAAGACCCCGTCTCTAAAAAATAGATGAATAAATAAATAAATAAGTTATCTGATTGGCCTGGCTTCAGTCACATGATGACTGAAGGGGGATGAAGTGCTGACTAGGGTCTTGGGTCACATGTGGTGCCAGCCCCTCTAGAATCCTATGATCAGAGTGGAGCTGGAACGGAGACTCACAGGGTATGGTGTTCAGGAGACAGAGAGAGTGAGGGCAGACCAATACAAGCACTGTCCACCAAAGGGACGATGACCTTTGGTGTACATTTGTAAATGTATAAGAACAGTACATGGCAATTTCCAGGAGGCAAGAAGAGAGAGCAGATGTGGACTTCTCAAATGCTATGTCAGATCCCCATGTGTAGACTGTCAAGGGAAATGTTTGGGACTCTGTCCCACACTCAGGAATAAAAGATGAGAGTGGAAGAGAAGATTTGGTGAGGTAATCCTGCCTGGGGACACAGAGGACGGGCCCTCCTTCCTTCACTTTAACCCTGTGAGGGGGGCCTTCCAAGGGATTTCTCAGAGAGCTCAATATTTGGTGCTCCATTTGGAGGGCACAGTGGCCTGCGGGATGGCTCCTAGCCAGGAAGGAGGGGCTCACGTGCTGTTTCGGAGGCAGAGCTGTGCTGCTGTGCTGGGATCCACCTGTTCCCTAACGGGGCGAGAAGTGTGCAGTGTTTCCTGAGGACAGATGTGAGCTGGGTGGATGAGCAAGCACGAGACCATGGATCCATTGAGGTCTTGTCCAAGAGTCCCTCAGGAAGAGCAGAGGGCCCCTCCCCTCCACAGTCACCGGGTAAGCACCCACCCAGTGGCACACCTGCTTGGGTTAAGGGGACTTCAGGAGACAAAGCCGCAGGGAACCACCAAGGAGCCCATGAATGTTCCCAGGAGAGAGAGGGTCAACCTTACCCCCTGCTAATCCAGATGGGATCGGAGCCCTTCCCCACTTCTCCCTTCCTCCCTTCCCGGTGGTGGCTCTAGATGGGCAGAAGGGGGCTGAGCGAGCCAAGGGAGGTTTGGGGAAGAAGGAGATGGCACCAGGCACAGCCCCCTTTCCCCTTGCTTATCTCAGGTCCTAAGGGGTCCAAGGGGGAAGATTTAAAGTTAAGGCCAGAGGTTTAGCTCTGCAAATCTCAACATTCTAATTTCTGAACCAATTTATTATTTCTGGCTTGAAGTACCCGTAGAGTGCATACATTTTAGGTTACTGGGGATAAGACTACGCTCAGTCTGGGGCTGGTGTGTTGCAAAGACCAGAAATTTACTGGAACCAGGCAAGTAGAAGTTTATTGTGAGGATACAGCAGAAGCTCACAGGTGCCTGAGGACACATACAGCTGGGCTTCCCTGGCCTAGGGGCCAAGAGCCAGGACCCATGGTTGCTCCATCTGTCAGCTGGTCAGAGTCCCTGGCTTCTGAAATACTCATTCTAATGTATGATAGCAGCACCTCCTATGAGCCGAGTACTGTTTTCAGTGTTCCCTGGGTATCCACTCATTCACTCCCCTCCCAAACTCACTGAAATGCCAGGGTCAGTCCTATTATTCCACCTCTACATCTGAGACTGAGGCACAAACACATTTCTAGTCTAGGCTAGTAGGCAAGACCCCCACATACCCACTGTATCAATTGCCGAGGAGGAAACCTGCAGGGCGAACTGGGGCCTGATCTCGCCCAGGGAGTTAGGTAAGGCTGCCCTGAAGGGGCGACGTGGAAACAGAGATTTGGTTAAGTGGACAAAGTGGAGGCAGTGTGGGAGGGGCATCCCAGGCAGAGGGGCAAGCAAGTGCAAAGCCCGGCAGCAAGGAGATCAGGGAGACTGGAGTCAGAGGCTGAAGAGACATGGCAGAGAACAGGGCGGGAGGGCTGGGCAGGCCAGGCAGAGCCTGTGGTGTCAGGAGATGGGAGCACACTGTCTACATCCAGTCACCTGTGAGGACACAGTTAAAACTTACACAGGGACAGGATAAAAGGTGGAGACCCGGCCAGGTGCAGTGGCTCACACCTGTAATCCCAGCACTTTGGGAGCCTGAGGCAGGTGGATCATGAGGTTAGGAGTTCGAGACCAGCCTGGCCAAAATGGTGAAACCTTGTCTCTACTAAAAATACAAAAAAATTAACCAGGCGTGGTGGCAAGTGCCTGTAGTCCCAGCCACTAGGGAGGCTGAGCCAGGAGAATCACTTGAACCCAGAAGGCGGAGGTTGCCGTGAGCCGAGATCACGCCACTGCACTCCAGCCTGGGCGACAGAGGGAGACTCCGTCTCAAAAAAAAAAAAAAAAAAAAAAAAAAAAAATTGGTGTCTATTCTAAAACCAGTGGGAAGTCTTTGATTTTGAGCCAGGTGATCTGCTCAGACTTTTTAAAACCACTTTTAATTAAGGTTTCATACACATACAGTAACATGCAAATATTTAGAATAGTTTGATGAATTTATATACTTTTACAGACCCACGTTACAAGATGGCTCTGATGAAGATACAGAATGTACCCAGCCCCCCAGAGGCCTCTCCTTGTGTCCCCTTCCAGTTCATACCCCAAAGGCAGCCAGTACTCTCACCTCTAACACCAGATTGTTTTCACCTGCCTTTAAGAAATGAAGGTATTATATACATATTCACACAGTGACATGCACTGATCTTTAGAAGACAATTTGAAGAATGTTTACTTACGCGTACTCCCATGTAACTACTACCCAAATCCAGGCATAGAACATTACCAGCAGCCCAGAAGGTTCCTCGACCTGTTCTGGTCAACAACTCCGGCATAGGCAACCACTCCTATTATTATTATTATTATTATTATTATTAATTACTATTGTTATTATTATTAAGACGGAGCCTCGCTCTGTTGCCCATGCTGAAGTGCAGTGGAGCGATCTTGGCTCACTGCAACCTTCGCCTCCCGGGTTCAAGCAATTCTCCTGCCTTAGCCGCTGGAGGAGCTGGGACTACAGGCGCGCGCCACCATGCCCGGCTAATTTTTTGTATTTTAGTAGAGACGGGGTGTCACCGTGTTGCCCAGGCTGGTCTCGAACTCCTGAACTCAGGCAATCCGCCCCCTCGGCCTACCAAAGTGCTGGGATTACAGGTGTGAGCCACCGCGCCGGGCCCACTCCTGTTTTTAGCTCCAGAGATCAGTTTTGCTTCAGGCTCCCTTAGCCTCCGGCTTCAAACCCCTATCTGCCCCTTCATCGGCTCCACCCCTTCCCCTGTACTCGCGCGCCCCAGAAGCTCTCAGCCACCCCCACGATTTCGGTGACCTTCCGCAAGCTTCAGGAATAGCCCCTCCTCTCCTGACTCCAAGGGTTTGTTGGGGTGCGGGGGTATCTCCATCAACCTCCCTCCCCCAGCCACCCAAATTAACCAACAATCTTAGTAAATACAGCGACTCGCTAGGCAAACCCAGCCTGGAGACAAATATCCTCCCAGCTACCAAACTGTCACACCCAGGTATTGGTCTGCAGGGAGGGCTGGACAGTGGAAACTGAAACCCTCTGCAAGCCATCACGAATCCACCGGGCACTGGGGACGCTGGCTCCCGCCTTGGCAGCAGCCCCCACAAGCCTGGGCCCTGACCCCACACCGTCTGGGCTTCAGTCTCTCGTCGGTGAAGTCAGGGGTATGACCCGAGTCTTCCAGGACCAATTCGAGCTGGGACCAGCCGTTTTAAATAGCTCCGCCGAGGCCATCAGAGCTGCGCCTGCCGGGCGGCCCTCGACACCCACCTCGGCCGGGCCGGTCCGAGACCCCCAGGCAACATAGGCCCGCCGGGACTGTGGGACGGGGCCCGACGACCTGAGATCGCGACTCTGCTTCTTCGATACTTGGGGTTGCCTTCGGCCCCAGGATCCGCTACGCGCGCGGTCGGACCCCAAACACGGAGGGAACCGTGTCCGCTGGGCGAAGGCGCACACGCCCACCGGGGCGCGCTCTGCGCATGCGCGGACCCCGCAATCTCGGCAGCGCACTCGCCCCGCCCCTCCCTTCCCCCCCGCGCCGCTCCCCGGGCCCGGCCCTGCCTTCCCAGCATCCCGGCTCCCTACGGCAAGCGGCGAGGCCCGAGCCCGCCGGGAGCTGGGAGCCGGGCGCGGGGCGGGGCGGCGCGCTGAGGTCAGCGCGGCAGTGGCCGGCCCCGCAGTGGTTGGCTGCGCCGGTGCTGGCCGCGCCCTGGTTGGCTGCGGGCCGCGGGGCTGGGCCGCCGGGTCGGGGCTGGGGTCGGGGCTCGGGCGCCGGCCGGGCTTGCGCAGCGCTAGGCTCCTCGCCGCTCCTAGTCTGCGGCGGCGGCGGCGGCGGCGGGGAGGGCGCGGCCGCGGGCGGGGCTGAGGGCGGTGGACGGCGGGGGCGCGGCGAGGCGGGGGCGGGCCGCCCGAGCGGGGAGGGCGGCGGCACCGAGGGGAGGAGAGCGGCCCATGGACCCGCGGGGCCAGGCGCCCCAGACTCTGCGCCGCCGGGACGGAGCCCAAAATGTCGGCCTAGGCCGGGGCGCGACGACGCGGACGGGGCGGCGAGGAGGCGCCGCTGCTGCCGGGGCTCGCGGCCCCCGAGCCCCCGAGGGCGCGCCCTGACGGACTGGCCGAGCGGGCTAGCGAGAGGCCGGCGCGTCGGGAGCGGGCCGCGCGGCACCATGTCGGCCAAGGTGCGGCTCAAGAAGCTGGAGCAGCTGCTCCTGGACGGGCCCTGGCGCAACGAGAGCGCCCTGAGCGTGGAGACGCTGCTTGACGTGCTCGTCTGCCTGTACACCGAGTGCAGCCACTCGGCCCTGCGCCGCGACAAGTACGTGGCCGAGTTCCTCGAGTGGGGTAAGTGCACGCCGGCAGGGCCGGCCCTGCGACCCCTGCGCCCCGTCCCGCGCACCCCCACGCCCGCCCGGGCAGACCCTGCCGCCCTCCTGCCCACCCAGCCGGTGGGCTTCGCCTCTTCTCGCCCCGGCAGCGCCCCCGGGACCGCTGCCTATCTTTCTCCAGCAGCTCCGTGCGCCCTCGTCCCTCCGCTAGCTCTTCATCCCTCCTTGCCCTCCCCAGTTTGGACATCCGCGTTCGATCGTCCCGCCCCCTCATCCTGCCCCTCGGAGCCACATCCTACGTTCCCACTCCCACCCCCTCCCCCCCACCGGGCCCTCGCCCTTGCCGCTTCCTAGATCCACCCTCCAAGTCTGGATATCATTTCCTGCAGCACTCCCTGGGATATCCGCCCCCGCCCCCCGCTTCTCGCCTTTGGGGTCCAGAGGCAGCGTGGAATTATTCGCTTTCCCCACCCCACGCTCCTCTGCGTTGTGGGGGCAGCTGGGTGTGCTTTCTGCATCTGTCTCGCCCACTGCCCCATGGGACCCCCTTGCATCTCCAGCGAGCCCAGCACTAACGGCCCCTCCTGGGTGACAGCCTGTCTACATCCCCTTGTTGGCCATAGCCTGAACACCCACTTTGCTGTAACACCTTCAAGGGAATTTTAAGGTTAAGGCTTTATTTTAAATAAACCGTGCAAGAGGACATTTTTGTTTCTTTTTAAATTCCAATTCTGCTAGACCTTTGTGATATTTGGAGGGGTAGTTGGAGCTATCACTTAAAAACTTTATCTGATTTTTGCATGCCTTCTCTAGTTAGTTCGGAATCTACGTTTTAATCATTGGTCAGCTAAATAACCGATTATGCTTTTTTAGGACAAAAATTTGGTTAAACCATTTAACGATAATTAGGATCCTAAAGACAAGTAAAAGCGCAGAGTGAAACTCTTTTACTTCATCTCTTCCTAACAGGGGTGTGCTGTCAAGACCCTCAGACTATCTCACCTAAAACCACTGAGTAGGAGGAGGAAATGCGTATGTTCAGGCCAGACCTATGAAAACCTTATCCTTGGGTCATTTGCGTCACTGGGCTAGGACTGTTCAGTTTGAACCAGTAATTTCTAATCTTTGTGGCTGATAAAGCTGATATTTATACGAAGAAACAAATGAAAGTGTTCCACAGTGAGGCCTCCTACTCTGCAAGATTGGTAACTGGAATTTGGAATTTTGTTTACAAATAAAACTTAAGTTGCAGTATTCTTTAGAGGGCTTGTATTGAGTTGCTCTGTAGTGAGATGTTACACACTATCTTGTGAGAGCAGCAGTAGAAAGAGGCCGTGAGATCAAGGACAGCCTGTGATGCTTTATTTCCGTGGGAACCACCATTTTTGGTTACTTATAGTATCAGTAAATCAAGAATATTTGCTTTCTAGCGTCCTTTGTCAGTGACATGATTTCCAACTGAATAATTAATTGACTTCACCATTGCTTTGAAAGTGAGTTCTTTGGTGCATGTTAAAATCTGAATATTTTGTTTCCAATTTCTTTCCTTTTTTTTGGAGACGGAGTCTTGCTCTGTGCCCACGCTGGAGTGCGGTGGCACTGATCTCGGCTCACTGCAAGCTCCAACTCCAGGGTCCAAGTAATTCTCCTGCCTCAAACTCCTGAGTAACTGGGACTACAGGCACGCGCCTCCATGCCCTGCTAATTTTTGTATTTTTAGTAGGGACGGGGTTTCACCGTGTTGGCCAGGCTGGTCTCATACTCCTGACCTCAGGTGATCCACCCGCCTCCGCCTCCCGAAGTGCTGGGATTCCAGGCGTGAGCCGCCGCGTCCGGCTTGTTGACCGCTCCTTTCTGATCACTCGGTCTTGAAACCCACACAGTTCCACTGTCAGGTTCAACTTGGTGCGCCACCTGTGGGTGTGACCGGGAGGAGGAAACAGAGAGAAAGGTGGTTTTGCTGGGAAGGTGGTGTCCCACTGGCCCCTGCCCCGATACCTAGAAGGAGATTAGTCTGAGGGCTGGGGCCCTGTGGGCCGTTGTGCAGCCACCGCTCTCCACCAGGCATTACTGGTGGGCTTCCCTGGAGGAAGCTCTTCTCAGCATGTGTGGAGGTCATGTTTTATGAGATCTGATCTTTCCAAATCTAAACAGGAACTGTGTGCTATAACATAGACATGTTTTCAGAGTTGTATTTTGGCTCTTTGGAAATTGTGATTACAAACTACATTATTCTCTTAGGAACTCAGTTTGCACAAAAGTCTAAATTTTCAGTTATAGAGAAGAATGAACTTAGAAGGTGGTGTTTTAATGAAATATCAATATATTTTACAAGTATTTAAACTCATTTATGTTAACATATACATCATTGTAACTCTGAAGTGGTGTATTTCTAGTTAACGTGTGTGCAGTTAGTATTTAATGTTGCTTGGAATTGCCTAGTTGTTTCGACTGGAAAGCACAGAATAATGCTTTTGAATACAACTGTTTATAGAGCAATATTAGGTACTCTAACTTTCAATTACTTCTGCTCAGGAAACACATATAGGCTGTCAATGAGTGGACTATTCAATTTTTGGATTCACCACTCCGTGACATTTGAAACCTCTGATACGTGGATTACTGCCATGTGGAAAAGCCAGCCTTTCCCCACTTCCCAAATCTTGCCAGGTATCTAATGACCATTATGGAGAATTCTTGAAACTTAAGGAAGAAAAGTAGCTGATTCAGCCCAGATTTGGAGGCTTAATGGGGACTATGTGAGGAAATTTGGAAAGTATAGGTAGTAAACTTTTTAAGTTCTAAAGGAAAATTGTGGCTTGGTGTGGTGGCTCATGCCTGTAATCCCACCACTTTGGGAGGCCAAGGTGGAGGATTGATTGAACCCAGGAGGACAAGACCAGCCTGAGCAACCTGACAAAACCCAGTCTCTATAATAAATGTAAAACTAAAATGTTATAAAAATGTAAAAATTAGCTGGGCATGGTGGCGCACACCTGTGGTCCCAGTTACTCTGGAGTCTGAGGTGGGAGGATCACTTGAGCTAGGGAGGTCAAGGCTTCAGTTAGCAGTGATCCTGCCACTACACTCCAGCCTGGGCGACAGAGTGAGACCCTGTCTCAAAAATAAATAAAAGATGATTATTTTTGGCTCATACTTTCTTATCACCACAGTGGTTGAATGGGACAAGAGTCATGTCAACTTTTTTTTTTTTTGAGATGGAGTCTCACTCTGTCACCCAGGCTGGAGTGCAGTGGCAAGATCTCAGCTCACTGCATGCTCTGCCTCCCAGGTTCATGCCATTCTTCTGCCTCAGCCTCCCAAGTAACTGGGACTACAGGCACCCACCACCATGCCCGGCTAATTTTTTGTTTTGTTTTGTTTTGTTTTTTGAGACGGAGTCTCGCTCTGTCACCCAGGCTGGAGTGCAGTGCTGTGATCTCGGCTCACTGCAAGCTCTGCCTCCTGGGTTCACGCCATTCTCCTGCCTCAGCCTCCTGAGTAGCTGGGACTACAGGCCCCTCCACCACACCCGGCTAATTTTTTCTATTTTTAGTAGAGACGGGGTTTCATTGTGTTAGCCAGGATGGTCTCGATCTCCTGACCTCGTGATCCACCCACCTTGGCCTCCCAAAGTGCTGGGATTACAGGTGTGAGTCACCGCGCCTGGCCGAGTCATTTCAACTTTCATTGTAAGTTTTTGTCTTTAATTTTCCTATAGCTTGATTGGTTTCGGGACCTTAATGCTGTGCTTTGCATGTATATTTCTTTTCTTTTCTTTTCTTTTCTTTTTTGAGACGGAGTCTCACTCTGTTGCCCAGGCTGGAGTGCAGTGGTGCAATCTTGGCTCATTGCAAGCACCGCCTCCCGGGTTCAAGCAATTCTCTGCCTCAGCCTCCCAAGTAGCTGGGACTACAGGCACCTGCCACCATGCCTGGCTAATTTTTGTATTTTTAGTAGAGATGGGGTTTTACTATCTTAGCCAGGCTGGTCTTGAACTCCTGACCTCATGATCCACCTGCCTTGGCCTCCCAAAGTGCTGGGATTACAGGCATGAGCCACCATGCCCAGCCTTGCATGTATATTTCTTTAAGCTATTTTTGAAAATATCTTGATACATTTGAAGGGGAACATAAACTTTATAGTTTCCAAATGTAAATAACAACAAATACGGACAACCCAATGAGATGAATTTGTTGTCTTTCATCTTTGTCATATACAAATATTGTCTCCGGTGTTAAATATTTTTCCCACATCTTATTTGTAACAGCTAGTGTTGCATTTGGATGGAGCTGATGTTTGAAATCCTAGCCTATGAGCATTGGACAGGCCCCAGTGGTCTTCTGCCCTGGCTGCTGGTCTGCCCTGCAGACCAGGAGGGAGGCCTCGGGGTTGATGCTGGTGTGGACACGCGTCACAGAGGCAGAACATGGGTTTCCAGTTCCCAGTCCGGGGCATCTTGTTTCGCGATGTGCTTCCTCTTCATGAACAGAATTAATCCACCCAGTGTTCTGGGTGGTTCCTCATTTGTGGCTTTTCTCACCAGGAGTGTGACAGTATCTTCTCAGAGTCCTCCTCTATGGATGTGAATGCCCGTAGCTGTTAGTGTGGGGATGGCCAGCCCAAGGTGTGAGTGGGATGACGCCACCGAATTTAATAAGTAAGGGTTAACTGGCACGGTGCTAAACATCTCATAAACAGTGCTGGGATTACAGGCAGGGAGCCACTGTGCCTGGCTCAGATACATTTTATCTTAATGATTTCTCTGGATAGAATGTTTGCATAACATGGGAACACTTTTTAAAAATAACAGACTTAAGAAATAGATCTTTTCAGTAAGATCTGAATTATAGGGAAATGCTAGGATTGCATGATAAAAATTAGGTTATAGTATAATTTAGATCATGTAGATTCTATGGTAGCTGTTTGATACTGACTATAATAGCATGAGGTAGGATAGCTGAAACCATTAAACATTAACAACCCAGCCCTATCTTTTCTGTCTTAAAACTGCAGGCCGGGTGTGGTGGCTCACACCTGTAATCCCAGCACTTTGGGAGGCCAAGGTGAGTGGATCAGGAGTTTGAGACCAGCCTGGCCAACAAGGTGAAAACCCGTCTCTACTAAAAAATTCAAAAATTAGCCGGATGTGGTGGCACGAGTAGTCCCAGCTACTCGGGAGGCTGAGGCAGGAGGATCTCATGAACCCAGGAGGTGGAGGTTGCAGTGAGCTGAGATTGCGCCACTGTACTCCAGCCTGGGCAACAGAGCAAGACCCTGCGTCCAAAGAAAAAAAACCCATTCCTTCCATGATAGTTGGGCTTTACAGTGAACAGCATCTATCTTAAATCTAGATTTCAAAGAAATAAAATTGGATTTGAAGAAATAGTTCTCACTTCAGGATACCACTGTGTGAGCTACCTGAAAAATTAAAATGTGCAGTGAATTGCCCTTCAAGCAGAATACTCAAATGCATGTAAATTACAGAACTCACAACACTGCAGGGTTGACAGAGAGTGCCTCTGCTTGCCTCCACCCTCCCTCTTGTCACCAAGCCAGGTGCCCTTAGATATCTCCTGTTTGTGCTGACATTAGTGATGCTGGATAAACAGGCAGGCACACAGGACTGTTAATTCCAAACTATATTAAATACAGTGAAACTGTCAAATGCTTTTCTCTGAAAAGAGAGAAAGCTTTTTTTTTTTTTTTTTTTTTTTTTTTTGCTGGAAGAGACCAAAAACAATGTTACCATGTAATCTCATCCCAAAACATACCTGTTAGTCCTATAACATAATACCTATTAGTCCTTGACCATGTTTGTTTTATTCTTAGATTCTTAGTGTTATGGGACGACAGTATATTATGGTTACCTTAAATTTGTATGAGAAGCTCACAGAAAGGCTCTCTTGCTGATGAGAATGGATGAGAGGGAACACACTCTCCTTAAATCTAAAATCAGAAGTGTTTTGGCAGTGTGAACTGTGTGTAGTAATCTTTCTTCCCCGCCCCCCCCCCCCCCCCCCATAGACTAGCCACTAACTAGGAGATAAAGGTCAAGTTTCAATTTGATTTTAAACAATCTGTGTTGGGGGTTAGGTTTTTGGTTAGTTTTATTGATTGGTAGGTAACTGTGGCAACAAAATTGTTTTTTGATTAAAACTGCAAAAAGAATCGATATGTAATAGAGAACTTTGGATTTTTGTTTTTCTTAGGAATTAGAAATTCAAAGATAACTTTGAATGGAATGATATAATTTCATTCAAATTCTGTACTTGGATTGGAATCTCTTTGGAGAACAGTTGGGACCTACTGTAAGGTGATTCCCAGTGTTAATTTAGATGATGATTTCCCTGACCTCCAAAATCGCAGACTTGTAGGTTGGAAGACTGTTAGGAATTTTTTTTCCCCCTAAGACAAGGTCTTGCTCTGTTACCAAGGCTGGAGTGTAGTGACTCTATCATGTCTCACTGTGGCTTTGACCTCCCAGGCTCAGGCAGTCCTCCAGTCTTAAGCCTCCTGAATAGCTGGGACTATAGGCATGCACCCCTAAACCTGGCTAAATTTTTATTTTCTGTGGAAACAAGGTCTTGCTGTGTTGCCCAGGGTGGAATTGAACTCAGGCTCAAGTAATCCTCCTATCTTGGCCTCCCAAATGTTGGGATTATAACCATGAGCCACTGCGCTCCGCTGTGTTAGGAATTTGGGGAGGTCGTATGAACCTGCCCTCCAGCCTGCTCCCCACTCCCCTTGGGTAAACTAGGTTCTGAGCATTTTCCCTGTTTCTAGGGGAGCTGCCCTCTAACCAGCGTTTCTTTCCTTCACAGGACTGTGGTCAGCCTCAAGCCTCCTTGCAGGTGCCTGCTTTGAAATATCTTTATTTTATTTTAGCCTTTTCTTTCTATTCTCATTGTTAGTGACCTAGCTAAAGCTCTCAAGTCCTCAGGCCTAAATGAATGCCTTTCCCACTTGAAGTTTTAAATACGTCTGCCAGATCAGTCTCAAACTCTCTTCATCACTTCGCCTTTCCAAAACTGCAATGCCTTCATATTCTGTTGCCTTTAAAATTAAAAGTTTGATATCCACAATTCAGTATTAGAATTTGAAATTGACCCCAAAAGACGCATCTAATCTTAGTTTTAGAAGTTAAGGTTATGGCCAGGTGCAGTGGCTCATGCCTGTAATCCCAGCACTTTGGGAGGCCGAGGTGGGCGGATTACAAGGTCTATAGTTCGAGACCAGCCTGGCCAACATGGTCAAACCCCATCTCTATTAAAATACAAAAATTAGCCGGGCTGGTGGCGCACGCCTGTAATCCCAGCTACTCAGGAGGCTGAGGCAGGAGAATCGTTTAAACCCAGGAGGCAGAGGTTGCAGTGAGCTGAGGTCGTGCCATTGCTCTCCAGCCTGGGCAACAAGAGCAAAATTTTGTCTCAAATTTAAAAAAAGTTAAGGTTAACAACACTTCCCACCATGCCCCGTGGGGTGATTTTCTTTAAATATAGTTTAGCTTTTATCAGTGTAATGTATTTACTTAGTTTTGGAAACCAAGCAGTACTACTGGGTTGTAATGCAAGATAGCAGTCCCTCTACCAGTTGCTTGCTCTGCGCTCCAACTTCCCACAGACTGCCACTTTTAACTCCTCTGTTTCTACTTATCATTTTAGTTAGGATCACATTTAGCTGCCAGTAATGGAGAACAAAGTGACAGTGACTTAAATAAAATCAGGTTGATTTCTCTCACGTGAAGTTGACGTGTCAGCAGTCAGTGCTGGTTGGACGGCCTTGCTCCAAGAAGCCTCCAGGGCTGTGGCCTTTTCCCACCCTCAGGCCACCATCTGAGACGGTGGCCATCCCACCCTCCTTCAGCCAAGCAGGCCGAGGGTGGGATGTTACTATAGAAGAACCATGGATATTGGTGGGTGCTGAGCAATGCCTGCCTTAAATTTCATGTTTCTGTATAGCATGCTGGTACTGCTAATTTCTGATTTTTCCATTTTAGACATTGTCTGCTGACTTCTGCTGTAGAAGAGGCTTTAGAACTGTTCTACATTCTCCCTCCACTGCCTGAAACACATTCACCCCTTGCTCTTTTTCTCTGTCCCAAATATGTTTATATAATTTTGTTTAAATTGATATTCAGTGTCTACACTGTTTTTATTAGGTAACTGTCTTCACAGCTAAGCCATGTAAGATACAATTTACTAAGGGAAATGTTTTTGTGTTACTGGAATGAATTTTCTTTATTTTCTTTTTTTTTTCTTGTAATAATCCCATGGAGTAAATTTTTTTTTTTTTCTTTTTGGAGACAGAGGCTCACTGTGTTGCCCAGGCTGGAGTGCAGTGGCATGATCTCGGCTCACTGCAGCCTCCGCCTCCTGGGTTCAGGTGATTCTCCTGCCTCAGCCTCCTGAGTAGCTGGGATTACAGGCACCCGCCATCACGCCTGGCTAATTTTTGTGCTTTTAGTACAGATGGGGTTTCACCATGTTGTCCAGGCTGGTCTTGAACTCCTGACCTCCAGCAGTCCACCCACATTGGCCTCCGAAAGTGCTAGGATTACAGGAGTGAGCAGTGGCTCCCGGCCGAATTTTCTTTAGCTTGGTTTTCAGTGTACAGTCATGAATTTAGTGCCAGGCGTTTAACTAGAACTCCTCCATTAAACACCTCAAATAATCTTACCACCTTCATCCCTTCCAGACCTGCCACTTCTCTGCTTCAGCCTGGGCTGTGTGTCCTGCAGGCCTGCTACGGAGCAGTCCTTGGAGTGCTTTTCATTCCTTGCAGGGATTATTTGTGTCTCTTTCCTCTGTTGAATTCCCTTTTCTGGATTCTGTGTCTTTTATCTTTCGGTGGAGTGAATCTTCTAGTAGCTTCCTGAGAAAGAATTCATCGGAGGTAGATTTTTTGAACCAGGTCTGTCTGAAAATGCTCTTTCTTTTGTGTGTTTGGAGATGGAGTCTTACTCTGTCGCCCTGGCTGGAGGGCAGTGGCGCGATTTGAGCTCACAGGAACCCCTACCTCTCAGGTTCAAGTGATTCTCGTGCCTCTGCCTCCCGAGTAGCTGGGATTACAGGCGTGCACTGCCACGCCTGGCTAATTTTTGTATTTTTAGTGCAGACAACGTTTTGCCATGTTGGCCAGGCTGGTCTTGAACTCCTGCCTCAAGTGATCCGCCCACCTCAGCCTCCCAAAGTGCTGGGATTACAGGCGTGAGCCACTGTGCCGGGCCTTGTTCTGAGTTTTTAAGGAGAAGTTCTCAACTTTATCTTCTAGTTTTTACATTGAATTTTTGTTTGTTTGTTTTTGTTTTTGATTTGAGACAGAGTCTCGCTCTGTCACCGAGGCTGGAGTACAGTGGCGTGATCTTGGCTCACTGCAACCTCTGCCTCCCAGGTTCAAGCAATTCTCTGCCTCAGCCTCCCGAGTAGCTGGGATTACAGGTATCCGCCACTGTGTCCAGCTAAGTTTTGTATTTTCGGTAGAGATGAGGTTTCACCGTGTTGGCCAGGCTGGTCTCAAACTCCTGACCTTGTGATCCACCCGCCTCGGCCTGCCAAAGTGCTGGGCTTACAGGCGTGAGCCACCGCGCCCAGCCAAGAACACTTAAAAATGAAAGATACAATGTCAGAAACAAAAATTCAATGTAAGGCCGGGCGCGGCGGCTCACGCCTGTAATCCCAGCACTTTGGAGGCCGAGGCGGGCGGATCACCTGAGGTCAGGAGTTTGAGACCAGACTGGCCAACATGGGGAAACCCTGTCTCTACTAAAAATACAAAAACTAGCCGGGCATGGTGGCCGGTGCCTGTAATCCCAGCTACTCTGGTGGCTGAGGCAGGAGAATCGCTTGAACCTGGGAGGCAGAGGTTGCAGTGAACTGAGATCACGCCATTGCACTCCAGCCTGGGTGACAGAGAGAGACTGTCTCCAAAAAAAAGTGTTGTCGTTCTCAGTCTTCCTTTTTATAACATCCTCTTTCTGTTTCATGAAGGCAATGTGTTTTAGACACATTTCTCTTTGTTTAATGTTTTATTGATTCCTGCACACGTTTGTCATGTAGATGTTTCCCTTTGCCTCCTATCTTGTCTGTTTCTTGCACTTTCTTTTTCACCTGTTTTCTACTTTGATCATTCTCTTTGTTAGAGGTGTTTTTCTGAAAATCTGGTGATTATTGACTGTCTTTCCATGATTATGAGTGGGCCGATTGGAAACTCCCTGTATGCATGGGGCAGACTTTTAAGTGTTGAGTCTCACCATCAGGAAATAGAGCGTGGACCCTGCCAATTTGAGGGCCACTACCAGAAGTTAATGATAGAATTCTTTATTTTGGGGCTGTAAGTCTCCCCAGAGAGAAGTTTCCAGCCTCCTGCTTGGGGTTTAGGGGTGGGGGCATAGCTGTCGGTTTCTGGTAAGGTGGCTGAGGTGGATGGAGGAGGGCTAATGGGGGAGGATCTAACTGCTTTTCCTATGGACTTGAAGTGGGTGCTCTTTTCTGCCCATTAACCACAGGCCTTCAGCGATCTGAGCGCCTCTTCTCATTCCCCAGTCTCGTTGCCCCTGCTGCCCAGTTAAGTTCTGGTTTTCTGGCTTTGCTGAGTTAGATACCACTCATCGGTTTGCTTTTTCCCACTGTGCAAAATTGTGTTGACATTTCTAGTCTGCTGTCGTCCCTTGTCATTCACTTAGCAAATATTTTTTTTTTTGAGGCGGAGTCTCACTCTGTCGCCCAGGCTGGAGTGCAGTGGCCGGATCTCAGCTCACTGCAAGCTCCGCCTCCTGGGTTTACGCCATTCTTCTGCCTCGGCCTCCCAAGTAGCTGGGACTACAGGCGCCCGCCACCTCGCCCCGCTAGTTTTTTGTATTTTTTTTTTCTTTTTTTTTTTTTTTTTAGTAGAGACGGGGTTTCACCGTGTTAGCCAGGATGGTCTCGATCTCCTGACCTCGTGATCTGCCCGTCTCGGCCTCCCAAAGTGCTGGGATTACAGGCTTGAGCCACCGCGCCCGGCCAGCAAATATTTTTTAAGGACTTAAGATGTGCTAGGCACTGCAGCAGTGAAGAAAACAAAATTCCTGTCCTCCTGGAGCTCATGTTGTCCTTGAGGCTCTGTGGCGGTGTGATCATGTGCCGCCTTGGTTTCCAGGTGTGCGGTTTCCAGGTTTCCAGCTCTAACCTCTGCACGAAGTCAGGGTATAGTTCGTCTTTGTTTTCATTTGGATATGTTGCTGTTTCTATTCTTACACTTACTTACTTGAAAGAGTCCCCCATGAGTAGAAGGAGGAAATGGGATGAGGGGAGAGCAGGTTTTTCTCGTAACTGCACAAGCATTGGAGGAGAGAGAGGAGAAGGGGGTTACGAGACTGTGAAGAAGCAGGGAGTAGCTGAAGGAAGTGTTGAAAGTGGAAAAACGGTGGCTGGACAGCGCCTGCTTCTCGGGGCTGGGAGGGTACAGGGGTCCCTGTGGAGACCATGTGACGTGGGGATGTTCACAGCTGGGCTGTTGTGACTCCGGAGTTGCCTGTAGAAACTTCATCTTTCTGGAAATGTCGTAGAGCTGTGTTGAACCTCCAGAGCTTTTGGTGTGTAGGAAATCACCCACTGAAAATAGACCAGAGCAGAATAAGAAATATTCTTACCCCTCATCATTCTCTAAAAACTTAAATAACGTAGTGAGACACAAAGGTGACTAGAACTCCCTTACCACAGCACCCGAAACAGCACTTCAGGGCCCTTGCTTTGTTGTAACCCTCATTAGTGTGAAATCATTGAATTAAAATAATGCAGTCTATCACTTTGTTTAAAAAACTTAAATTGATGAGTTGAATTTATTTTTCAACGTTTATTTATTTTAGAGATAGAGACAGAGTCGCCTTATGTTGGCCAGGCTGGTCTTGAACTCCTGAGCTCAAGGGATCCTCTTGCCTCGGCCTCCCAAAGTACTGGGATTACAGGTGTGAGCCACCACACCCGACCCACCTTATACTTTAATTTGAAATACCATTTCTATTGACCCTTTACTATTGAGAAAGATGTTGATTTTTTTTTTTTTTTTTTTTTTTTTTTTTTTTTTTTTTTTTGAGACGGAGTCTCGCTCTGTCGCCCAGGCTGGAGTGCAGTGGCCGGATCTCAGCTCACTGCAAGCTCCGCCTCCCGGGTTCATGCCATTCTCCTGCCTCAGCCTCCCGAGTAGCTGGGACTACAGGCGCCCGCCATCTCGCCCGGCTAGTTTTTTGTATTTTTTAGTAGAGACGGGGTTTCACCGTGTAGACCAGGATGGTCTCGATCTCCTGACCTCGTGATCCGCCCGTCTCGGCCTCCCAAAGTGCTGGGATTACAGGCTTGAGCCACCGCGCCCGGCCAAGATGTTGATTTTATAAGTGGTTATGCAGCAATCCTTAAAGGTTAATTTTGGAGGCCAGGCATGGTGGCTCAACGCCTATAATCCCAGCACTTTGGGAGGCCCAGGTGGGAACATTGGTTGAGCCCAGGAGCTCAAGACCAGCCTGAGCAACATAGTGAGATCCCCATCTCTACAAAATTAAATTTAAAAAATTAGGGCCGGGCGCAGTGGCTCTCGCCTGTAATCCCAGCACTTTGGGAGGCTGAGGCAGGCAGATCATGAAGTCAGGAGATCGAGACCATCCTGGCCAACATGGTGACCCTATCTCTACTAAAAATACAAAAAATGAGCCGGGCGTGGTGGCATGCATCTGTAGTCCCCAGCTACTCGGGAGGCTGAGGCAGGAGAATGGCGTGAACCCGGGAGGCGGAGCTTGCAGTGAGCCCAGATCGCGCCTCTGCACTCCAGCCTGGGCGACAGAGCGAGACTATTCCGTCTTAAAAAAAAAAAAGCTGGCTGTGGTGGCGGGTGCCTGTAGTTCAGCTACTCGGAGGACTGAGGCAGGAGAATGGCGTGAACCCAGGAGGCGGAGCTTGCAGTGAGCCAAGATCACGCCACTGCGCTTGAGCCTGGGCGACAGAGCAAGACACCGTCTCAAAAAAAAAAAAAAGCAAAAAGAAAAAGTAGCTGGCTGTGGTAGTGTGCACCTGTAGTTCATCTACTGGGGAGGATTGGTTGAACCCAGGAGGTTGAATCTGCAGTGAGCTATGATTGCACCACTGCACTCCAGCCTGGGCAACAGAGTGAGACTCTGTCTCCAAAAAGTAATAATAATAAATTTGCAGCTCTGTCTTAAATGGATGTTTGTTTTCTAACCCGAAGTATTTGAAACCAAATTGTTGAAAAGTCTTTCTTTATTGATAGAACAGCTTTCAGATGTACCTTTAAAATGAAACTGGATTCAAATATGTGGGAAATACTGTCTGACTAGCAGCAAATTGAGAAGTTACTGGAAATGCTCTACCAGTTAATTAAGGTGTCAGGGATGGCATTGATATTATACGGTATGAGAACAAGAAATATTTCTCAAAGCATCAGACATAGTTTTATGTAACCAAAATGATAAGCCTGGATATATTTCCTTCTACAAATATTTAGTTATTTTTTTAAAAAGCAAGATTTGTGTTTATGAAATTTTGATAATCCTTGTGATATAATGTTAGGAAGATTTTTGTTTTGTTTTGTTTTTTGTTTTTTTTTGAGACGGAGTCTTGCTTTGTCGCCTGGGCTGGAGTGCAGTGGCCGGATCTCAGCTCACTGCAAGCTCCGCCCCCCGGGTTTACACCATTCTCCTGCCTCAGCCTCCAGAGTAGCTGGGACTACAGGCACCTGCCACCTCGCCCGGCTAGTTTTTTGTATTTTTTTTTTTTTTTTTTTTTTTTTTAGTAGAGACGGGGTTTCACCGTGTTAGCTAGGATGGTCTCGATCTCCTGACCTCATGATCTGCCCGTCTCGGCCTCCCAAAGTGCTGGGATTACAGGCTTGAGCCACCGCGCCCGGCCTTGTTAGGAAGATTTTTAAGCAGAAACCAGCTGTCAGTAATATAGAGAAATTTAAGTTGAATTATACTGCTGATAGTTTATTTTCGTGAAGAAGAAAGGCTTCTCTGCCATTTACAATTACCAGATAATTTCTTTTTTCCCGTTTTTTTTTTTTTTTTTTTTTTTTTTTTTTGGTAACAGCTTTATTGAGGTTCAAGTCATGTATGATTTACCTGCTTAAAGCATACAGTTCAGTGTCGGTGTATTTTAGTATATTCATTGAGTTGTGCAACCATCTCCGCCATCACCACCAAAGGAACCCTGTACTCTTTCGCTGTCACCCCCAACTCTACCCTTACCCCAGCCCTGAGCAACCACAAATCTATTTTCATTGTATATCTGCCTGTTCTGGATATTTTCTATAAGTGGCATCATATAATATGGGTCTTTCCTGACTGATACCATGTTGTCAAGGTTCGTCTCATGTTGCAGCATATGTAGTGCATCATCCCTTTTTATGGCCAAATAATACTCCATTGTGTGGACAGCCCTCATTTTGTTTATCCATTCATCAGTTGATGGACATCTGTTTACCTTTTGTTTGTTTATTTGTTGTTTTTTTGTTTGTTTGTTTGTTTTCAGAGTCTTGCTCTGTCGCCCAGCCTGGAATGCAGTGGTGTGATCTCGGCTCACTGCAACCTTCGCCTCTTGGGTTCAAGCAATTCTCCTGCCTCAGCCTCCCAAGTAGGTGGGGTTACAGGCGTGCGCCACCACACCCGACTTATTCTTGTAATTTTAGTAGAGGCGGTTGTTGGCCGCCTGGTTGGCCAGGCTGGTCTCAAACCGCTGACCTCAGGTGATCCACCTACCTGGGCCTCCCAAGTAATTTTTGTTTATTTTTTAATAACGATGCTCTGAACATTAATGTACAAGTTTTTGTGAGATACATGTTTTCATTTCCCTCGAGTGTATACCTCGGAGTGAAATTACTGGGTCATGTGAAGGCTCTGTGTTGAGCATCCTGAGGAACTGCCAGGTTGTTTTCTACAGCAGTCTGTATTCCCACCAGCAGCCCACAAGGGTTCCAGTTTCTCCACATCTTTGACAACACTTGTTATTTTCTGACTTAAAATTCTAACCGTCGTAGTGAGTGTGAAGTCGTTTCTCATTGTGGTTTTGATTTGCTTTTCCCTAATAGCGAATGTTGTTGAACATCTTTTCATGTGTTAATTAGACATTTGTATATCTTCGGGATAAATGTCTATTCAAGTTGTTTACTCATTTAAAAAATTGGGTTGTTGGCCGGGCGCGGTGGCTCAAGCCTGTAATTCTAGCACTTTGGGAGGCTGAAGCGGGCAGATCACGAGGTCAGGAGATCGAGACTATCCTGGCTAACACGGTGAAACCCCGTCTCTACTAAAAATACAAAAAAATTAGCAGGGCGAGGTGGCGGGCGCCTGTAGTCCCAGCTACTCCGGAGGCTGAGACAGGAGAATGACGTGAACTCGGGAGGCGGAGCTTGCAGTGAGCCGAGATCACGCCACTGCACTCCAGCCTGGGCGACAGAGCGAGACTCCCTCTCAAAAAAGAAAAAAGAAAAAATTGGGTTGTCTTTTTGTTGAATTTTAAGAGTTCTTTGTATATACTAGATACAAGCCCCATATTGGACATAAGATTTTCAAATATTTTCTACCATTTTGTGGGTTGTCATTTCACTATCTTGATGGTAGCCTTTGAAGCACAGCTGTTCTTCATTTTGATGAAGTCTAATTTAACTTTTTTTTTTTTAAACTGCTGACTTATTACAAGTCCCCAAGAGGGCTTCATTTTTTGTTTTCAACATCCTGTTTCAGCTTCCTTTTCTCTTTTTACCTGTATGCCAAAGAGCCGGGCATCGGCATGGACCATGTGGAGACTAGCAAAGGCTTTGAGATTCTTCTCCTCAGTGATGACTTGGGCTTTCTCCTTCTTACATTTGGGATGGGCATGACCGGTCCTGTCAGCTGGGTGACCAGTTTCAGTTTTTCAGCAGAACTGTCTCCCTTATTGGGGGCCGAGGGCTTCCTGGGGGAGAGGATGAGTTTAGAGTGGTGCTCCTTCAGCCGCAGCACCTTGGCCTGCAGGGACTCGGTGGACTCATTGGGTCCACAGAGATGCCAACGGTCTTGTGAATGCTGGCCACCCTGAGCTCCTCCAGGCCGCAGCCGCGGCCGGTGCACACCTTGGTGTGAATACTGCTTCGTGCGGCACCACACGATGGGCCGGATGGGTGCGCAGGGCAACGTGGGGCACTTTGGCTTGCCGGGCCTTGCATCTGCGGATCTTCTGGGCTGGCTGGTTGAACCACGTGGCCATGCGCCAGCTGCCAGTCCTTGTGGAAGTAGGGCTTCCATGCCATTCTGGCTGGGCGCCATGGCTGCCTAGAGCCCTTCTGCGCAGGAAAACAAATTTAACTATTTTTTTTGTTGTTGTTTTTGTGTGTGTGTGTCATATCTAAGAATCCATTGGCAATGCAAATTCACAAAGTTTCATACCTTTGTTTTCTTTTATACCTGTGTTTTCTTCTAAGAGTTTTTTAGTTTCAGCATTTACATTTAGTTCTTTGATCAATTTTGAGTTAATTTTTGACATGAGGTAGAGGGGTTACATTCATTCTCTTGCACGCAGATATCCAGTTGTTCCAACAACGTTTGTCGAACAGACTATTCTTTCCCCCATTGAATGGTCTTGAAATCCTTGTCAAAATCAGTTGACCATAAATGTATGAGTTTCTTTCTGGACTCTCAGTTGTATTCCATTAATGTATATGTCTGTTCTTATGCCAGTACCACACTGTCTTCGTTACTGTTACTTCATAGTAAGTTTTCAAATCAGGAAGTATGAGTCCTCCAACTTTGTTCTTTTTCAAGATTGTTTTGACAATTCTTTCTAAGTTCTTTGAGTTTCCATATGCATTTTAGGATCAGCTTGTCAGTTTCTGGTAGCAAGCCAGCTGGGATTCTTATAAGGATTTCACTGAATCCGTAGGTCAATTTGGGGAGTATTGCCATCTTAACAATATTAAAAACTCTTGTCCCACGAACATAAGATGCCTTTCCACTTATGTAGATCTTTTAAAATTCAAAAAAAAAGGACGGCTGTGGTGGCTCACGCCTGTAATCCCAACGCTTTAGGAGGCCGAGGTAGGCGGATCACCTGAGGTCAGGAGTTCAAGACCAGCCTGGCCAACATGGTGAAAACCTGTCTCTACAAAAATTAGCCTTGCGTGGTGGCAGCTGCCTGTAATCCCACGTACTCGGGAGGCTGAAGTGGGAGAATCGCTTGAACCCGGGAGGTGGAGGTTGCAGTGAGTCAGGATCACGCCACTACACTCTAGCCTGGGTGACAGAGCGAGACTCCGTCTCAAAAAATATAATAAATTAAATTTTAAAAAAAAGTGTCATAGTTTTCAGAGTGAGAGTTGTTTAGTTTTCTTTTTAATTGGGGTAAAAATATATAAAAATTGGCCGCTTTAACTGTGGTTTTTTTTTTTTTTTTGAGATGGAGTCTGGCACTGTCACCCAGGCTAGAGTGCAGTGGCGCAGTCTTGGCTCACTGCAACCTCTGCCTCTCAAGTTCAAGCAATTCTCCTGCCTCAGCGTCCCAAGTAGCTGGGATTACAGGCACTCGCCACCACACCCGGCTAATTTTTGTATTTTTAGTACAGACGAGGTTCCACCATGTTGGCCAGGCTGGTCTTGGACTCTTGACCTCAGGCGATCCACCCACCTTAGCCTCCCAAAGTGTTGGGATACAGGTGTGAGCCACCACGCCTGGCCACTTCATCTATTTTTAAGTGTTCAATTCAGCGGCATTGATTACATTCACAGTGCAGGGTAAGAATTGCACACACTTTCTTAAATTTATTCCTGAGGTAAATTGGTTTTTATATATTGATCTTATATCCTGCAAAATTGCTGAACTTTTTAAATAGTTTTAATAGCTTTTTTAATGAATTCCTTAGGATTTTTACATAAAAAATCACATAAATTTTATATATAAAATTATCTCTGTGAATACAGATAGTTTTGCTTCTTCCTTTTCAACTCGGATACCTTTTATTTCTTTTTGTTGCCTACCTGCCGTGCCTAGTACCTTCCGTACAGTGTGGAGTGGAAATAGCACTAGTGGGCATTCTTGTCTTTCTTCTGACCTTAGGGAGAGAGCATGTAACTTCACCATTAAGTATGGCATTAGCTGTGGGTTTTCATAAATGCCCCTTTTCAGGTTGAGAACGTTTCCTTCTATTTCTTTTTTTTTTTTTTTTGAGACGGAGTCTTGCTCTGCCACCCAGGCTGGAGTGCAGTGGCCGGATCTCAGCTCACTGCAAGCTCCGCCTCCCGGGTTCACGCCATTCTCCTGTCTCAGCCTCCCGAGTAGCTGGGACTACAGGCGCCCGCCTCGTCGCCCGGCTAGTTTTTTGTATTTTTTAGTAGAGACGGGGTTTCACCGTATTAGCCAGGATGGTCTCGATCTCCTGACCTCGTGATCCGCCCGTCTCGGCCTCCCAAAGTGCTGGGATTACAGGCTTGAGCCACCGCGCCCGGCGTTTCCTTCTATTTCTAGTTTGTTAAGTTTTTGCCATGAGAGGGTGTTGGACTTTGTTGCGATTTTTCTGCATCCATTGAGATGCTTGTGTGACTCATTTTTTTCTATTGATATGGTGTATTGCATGAATTGGTTTTTGTTTGTTGAACCAACCTTACATTCCTGGGATAAATCCTGCTTGATCGTGGTATATAATTCTTTCTCCATGTTGGTGAATTTAGTTTGCTAGTATTGTATTTTGTTGAAGATTTTTGCATCTGTATTCATAAGGGAAATTGAGTCTAGTTTTCTTTCCTTGTACGTCTTTTTGTTTGTTTGTTTGGTATCAAGGTAATACTGGCCTTATAGAATGATTTAGGAAGCATTCTCCTTTTTCTGGAAGAGTTTGTGAAGAATTGGTAATAACTCTTACTTAAATGTTTGGTAGATGCACCTGTGAAGCTATCCAGCTTTCTTTGTTTTGGATTGCTAGTTTAATCTTTGTACCTGTTGTAGATCTATTAACATTTTCTCTTCAAGAGCCAATTTGGGTAGTTTGTGTCTTTTTATAAATTTGCCCATTTCACCTAGATTATCTAATTGGTTGGCATACAGCTGGTCATAGTCTTTCTTAATGATCTTCTTTATTTCTATTAACGTCAGTAGTAATGTCCCTTCTTTTATTTCTATCCTAGCAATTGGAGTTGCTGCTTTTCTTCGTTCGTCAGTCTCAAAAAAGGGTTAAAATTGTACATTTTATGTTACATATATTTTACCATAATAAAAGGTAATTGTAGTCTGTAATCCCAGTGCTTTGGGAGGCTGAGGTGGGTGAATCGCTTAAGTCCAGGAGTTCAAGACCAGCCTGGGCAACATAGTGAGACCCCCCCCGTCTCTACAAAAAAAAATAGAAAAATTAGCTGGGCATGGTGGTGCTCACCTGTAGTCTCAGCTACTCAGCAGGCTGAGGTGGGATGATTGCTTGAACCCAGGAAGTGGAGTTTGCAGTATGCCGAGATCACGCCACTGCATTTCCGCCTGGGAACAGGGTGATACTGTGTCTCAAAAAATAAAAAGTAATTGTAAGTAAGAGTACTTGACATCCATCCACGTGATTGGGAATAGCTGCAGCTTAGTTCCTTGTGGTTATTGTGTAGTGTCCACTGTATTCTCGTCCCTCTCTTAATCTCTCCACTCCTGATGGACATCTGGTTGCCTGCTTTTGGGCTATTAATGAGTGCTGTGACCAGAAGTTGTTTTGGTTTTTAAAATCCTTTTTTTTTTTTTTTTTTGAGATGGAGTCTCGCTCTGTTGTCCAGGCTAGAGTGCAGTGGCGCAATCTCAGCTCACTGCAAGCACCGCCTCCTCCCGGGTTCACACTATTCTCCTGCCTCAGCCTCCCGAGTAGCTGGGACTACAGGCGCCCGCCACCACACCCAGCTAATTTTTGTATTTTTAGTAGAGACAGGGTTTCACCATGCTGACCAGGATGGTCTTGATCTCTTGACCTCATGATCCGCCCGTCTCGGCCTCCCAGACTGCTGGAATTACAGGCATGAGCCACTGCGCCCGGCAGGTTTTAAAAATTCTTTCAAAACTCGTCTCCAGATAGCTCTTGGACCACCTCCCTTAGCTTTGGGCTTTACAAATGTCCTTGGAGGGCAGTCGTAGGTCAGCTGAGGTGCAGTTTTCTGTGATTTGGGATTGCCCCTCATACCATGTATTTGAAAGTATCAGAATACCAATCACAAAAAGTGCGTTCGGCAAGTACTATTTTAATTTTAATTTTTTTTTAATTATGAAAATAAGCCTGAGCAACATAGCAAGACCCCGATTCTACAAATTATACAAAAATTAACTGGGCATGGTGGTGCACACCTGTAGTCCTGGCGGCTCGGGAGGCTGAGATGGGAGGATTGCTTGAGCCTGGGGAGGTCTAAGCTGCAGTGAGCTGTGATTGTGCCACTGCACTCCAGCCTGGGTGACAGAGTGAGACCCTGTCTAAAAGAAAAAGAAAAGTGTGCTCATGATAAAATAAATTCAAGCAGTACAAGAAGTAAGTATGCCATGAAAAGTGAAAGTCTCCTTCCCCAAAGTTATTATAATTGTCTTGCTTTTTTATTTTAAATCATATTCTAGTCTTTTTCCATTAAAATTGAATGTTATTTTGAAAGATTGTTTTAAATATTCAAAATCAATTTTGATTAGTCTAAAAGTCTGAGACGGCCAGACGTGGTGGTTCACGCCTATAAGAGGCGGGCAGATTGCTTGAATCCAGCCTGGGCAGCATGGCAAAACCCTGTCTCTACAAAAAACACAAAAATTAGCTGGACATGGTGGTGTGGGACCGTGTCCTAGCTACTCAGGAGGCTGAGGCAGAATTGCTTGAGCCTGGGAGGTCGAGGCTGCAGTGAACCATGATTGTGTCACCATACTCCAGCCTGGGCGACAGAGCCAGACTTCATCTCAGTCGATAAATAAGTAAATAAAATAAGAAGTCAAGACTTCTAATGAGAAATTAATGTTGAAATATGGTTGTTGCATGTATCAAGAGAACTGTGATTTTTGTCTTTCGCTATTTTTTATTGTTTATATTGACATACATACTATAGAATCATACGTGCATTCCCAGAATAAAACACACTTAGCCATGACATTTTATTCTCTAACTGCACAGTTGAGCCTGTCGTATGCACGTTTTTTTATTTTTTTCAATTTGTATTTCCAAATGAGGAGTAGTCTGTAGATAGTCTGTGGTTTTAACTTGTATAGCTTATCTATGGAATATTTTGGTGTCAGAATTACTGTAGTTTTAGGAAAAATTATGAAGCTTTCAGTCTTCTGTTCAAGAATATTTTATTTTATTTTTATTTTTGGAACAGAAGTACGGTGGCATGATCACGGCTCACTGCAGCGTTGACCTCCTGGGCTCAGGTGATCCTCCCACCTCAGCATCCCCAGTAGCTTGGACTCCAGGTGCGCGCCACCACACTTGGCTAATTTTTGTATTTTTGTACAGATGAGGTTTCACTATGTTGCCCAGGTTGCTTTCGAACTCCTGAGCTCAAGCGATCTCCTGCCTTGGCCTTCCGAAGTGGTGGCGTATTACAGGTGTGAGCCACTGTGCCTGGCCTTATTTTATTTTATGTTATGTTATTTTATGTTATGTTACTTTTGAGAGAGAATCTTGCTCTGTCGCCCATGCTGGAATGCAGTGGCACAATCTCTGCTCACTGCAAGCTCCGCCTCCCGGGTTCATGCCATTCTCCTGCCTCAGCCTCCCAAGCAGCTGGGACTACAGGCGGCTGCCACCACATCCGGCTAATTTTGTTGTATTTTTTGAAGAGACGGGGTTTCACCTTTTTAGCCAAGATGGTCTCAATCTCCTGACCTCGTGATCCGCCCGCCTTGGTCTCCCAAACTGCTGGGATTACAGGTGTGAGCCACCGCGCCTGGCTGCCTGGCCTTATTTTTAGTATTTTGTAGAGTTGAGGTCTTACTGTGTTGCCCAGGCTGGTCTCCAATTCCTGGGCTCAAGTGCTCCTCCTGCCTGGCAGGCCTCCCAAAGTGCTGGAATTATAGGTGTGAACCACCATGCCTGACCCCTGAAAAATATTTTAGAGAGTAAAATTTTAAAGTATTCATTTATAAAACCACTTGAGCTGGGCGTGGTGGCTCACGCCTGTAATCCCAGCACTTTAGGAGGCCAAGGCAGGTGGATCACCTGAGATCGGGAGTTTGAGACCAGCCCGACCAACATGGGGAAACCCCGTCTCTACTAAAAATACAAAATTAGCTGGGCATGGTGGCGCATGCCTGTAATCCCAGCTACTTAGGAGACTGAGGCAGGAGAATTGCTTGAACCTGGGTGGCGGAAGTTATGGTGAGCCGAGGTTCACCATTGCACTCCAGCCTGGGCAACAAAAGCGAAACTCCGTCTTAAAAACAAAAACAAAAAGTATAGAATTAATTGTTAGTTGCCCCTATTGAATGGTGGTATTTTTGAATACTGCTAGATCCTCAGTTGATCAGATTTTATAGTTTTTCTCCAATAGCATTTTAATAATAATTGGTTTGTAATATAAATAAAAACTTTGTTTAATATTAAGGAAAGAAACTTTAAAAATCCAGGCTATTCTGAATTAGTTTCAATTTCTTTTTTTTTTTTTTTTTTTTTTTTGAGACAGAGTCTCCCTCTGTCGCCCAGACGGGAGTGCAGTGGCCGGATCTCAGCTCACTGCAAGCTCCGCCTCCCCGGGTTCACGCCATTCTCCTGCCTCAGCCTCCAGAGTAGCTGGGACTACAGGCGCCCGCCACCTCGCCCGGCTAGTTTTTTGTATTTTTTAGTAGAGACGAGGTTTCACCGTGTTAGCCAGGATGGTCTGGATCTCCTGACCTCGTGATCCGCCCGTCTCGGCCTCCCAAAGTGCTGGGATTACAGGCTTGAGCCGCCGCGCCCGGCTAGTTTCAATTTCATAGTCCCCTCTACATCCCTTTTTTTTTTTGAAATGGAGTCTCGCTCTGTCACCCAGGCTGGAGTGCAGTGGCACAATCTCAGCTTACTGCATCCTCTGCCTCCCAGGTTCAAGGGATTCTCCTCCTCAGCCTCTGGAGTAGCTGGGATTATAGATGTGTATCATCATGCCTGGCTAATTTTGTATTTTCAATAGAGATGGGGTTTCACCATGTTGGCCAGGTTGGTCTCAAACTCCTGACCTCAGGTAATGTGATCCACCTGCCTCGGCCTCCCAAAGTGTTGGGATTATAGGTGTGAACTTCCATGCCTGGCCTCAATATCCCTTTTCTTAACAGTTTATTTTTTTCCCGGCTATGGTAATTCCTGTCATCGATTGTATTGCAAGTTTAATGATGTTTAAAATAATGCATTTATAATTTGAGAGAAATATTCTCAGTAAAATGAACTTTAAATGTTTTCATTTTTACTGTTTCTTAAATGTGTATTTTTAAAATGAGATAAGGTCTCACTATTTTGCCCAGGTTCATTTCAAACTCCTGGCCTCAAGGGATCCTCTCACGCAGCCTCCCAAAATGCTGGGAATAGCCG
Source organism: Rhinopithecus roxellana (assembly GCF_007565055.1). Classification (NCBI taxonomy): domain Eukaryota; kingdom Metazoa; phylum Chordata; class Mammalia; order Primates; family Cercopithecidae; genus Rhinopithecus; species Rhinopithecus roxellana. The sequence goes on along the minus strand of NC_044553.1, from coordinate 161,692,413 downwards.
TGAGCCATCGTACCCGGCCTTAAATGTTTTTAAAAATAAAGTTTGGTATGGAGAATTTTAACTGTTTCTTGTTTGTCCTACAGCGTTCTCCAGTACCACATTTGAAAGGAAGACTTAGATAAACATTTTAACAGTAAGAGAGTTGCCACCATAGACTTTTTGAAAGTCCAGTCAGTCCAAAGGGCCTGCATCAGTCAGATGCAGGAGATAGAGACAGATATGTTAGGCTGGATCCTGAAGCTGTTCGCCATGGCAGCTTTGTAGAATCCGCACAGAAGTTTTACCAGCTCATAAAACTGCTTTATGAGCCAGAAGGAATGCCAGCAATAAAACAAAATGCATTCATGGCAAATAGACCAAGCGTGGGGCCAATTTTCCTGCCGCGATGCACTTCCAGGGAGGAAACTGCTGTGTGGTTTGGGGCAGGAGCTTGTAGTGGTTTGGATTCAATCTTCCTGTTTTGAGTATTTGTAAAAGGAAACTAATTTTTCAGAAACTTCTAGCCAGTATCCCATGTCACTCAGCCGTCCTCTATTCAGATGTTATTGAAAATAGTGATGAGCTCGTGTATGAAACTGTCATTCTTCCTTTTTTGGAGTATCGTGAGTTTTTCATATGGAGGTATTCTTATTTGTATAATGAGTATTAATAAAAGTGATAGTAATTGGTAATATTTCCTATTCAAATTTCAAAGTTTAAAATTTCAAATAGGAAATTTCAAATACATTTAGAAGTAGAGCGGCCAGGCACGGTGGCTCACACCTGTAATCTCAGCACTTTGGGAGGCCGAGGCAGGTGGATCACGAGGTCAGGAGATCGAGACCATCCTGGCTAACACAGTGAAACCCCTTCTCTACTAAAAATACAACAGAATTAGCTGGGCATGGTGACAGGTGCCTGTAGTCCCAGCCGCTCGGAGGCTGAGGCAGGAGAATGGCGTGAACCCGGAAGGAGGAGTTTGCAGTGAGCCAATCATTCCACTGCACTCCAGCCTGGGTGACAGAGTGAGACTCCATCTCAAAGCAAACAAAACAAAAACAAAAAAGTAGAGCATATAGAATAATGAACGCCCAGTTTCAACAGTTATCAACTCACAGTCAGTTGTATTTCACTTTTATCCCCTTTCCCCATAAAGGATTGTTTTAGGAAAATCCCAGAAATCTGTCATTTCATTGTAAATATTTCAGCATGTGCCTCAAGAAGATGAGCGTTTTCTTTAAAAACATAGCCATAATAATATGACACTGAAAAAAATAGCAGTAATTTCTCAATATCATAAGATAGTCATTGTTTAAATTTCCTTTTTTTTTTTTTTTTTGAGGCGGAGTCTCGCTCTGTCCCCCAGGCTGGAGTGCAGTGGCACAATCTCAGCTCACTTCAAGCTCTGCCTCCCGGGTTCACGCCATTCTCCTGCCTCAGCCTCCTGCATAGCTGGGACTACAGGTGCCCACCACCACACCTGGCTAATTTTTTGTATTTTTAGTAGAGACGGGATTTCACTGTGTTAGCCAGGATGGTCTCAATCTCCTGACCTCATAATCTGCCCGCCTTGGCCTCTCAAAGTGCTGGGATTACAGGCGTGAGCCACCGCGCCCAGCCTTAATTAATTAATTAATTTATTTATTTATTTATTATTATTATTTTTAAAGTAGATTCGTGGCTGAACGCGGTGGCTCATGCTTGTAATCCCAGCACTTTGGGAGGCCGAGGCAGGTGGATCATCAGGAGTTAGGATCATCAGGCTAATAAAAATTAGCCTGACACGGTGCCCCATGCCTGTAATCCCAGCTACTTGGGAAGGCTGAGACGGGAGAATTGCTTGAACCCGGGAGGTGGAGGTTGCGGTGAGCCAAGATCACACCTCTGCGCTCCAGACTGGGCGACAGAGCGACTCCATCTCAAAAAAAAAAAAAAAAAAAAAAAAGTGGATTTCTTTTACAGGTACCTGCCCATGGCATTTGGATTGTACACCTCCTTAATCTCTTTTAATCTGTAAACTCTTTCTCCTTCCTTCCTTTTTTTTTTTTTTTTTTTTTTGTTCACAGTTTATTTGTGGAAGAATCAGGGCATTTGTCCTGTCCTGTTCAAAAGTTTTAACTGGTTTCTAGTGTTTTCCTAGCTGGACAAATTTGGCATTTGACAGATCATTCCTATACTGTTGGCCCAGTATATTTTGTGGGAAATAAACTATTTGGGGGCTCAATTGATGTAAAAAAATAAAATAGGCATTTCTGATTTCATTTCAGATGTTGCAGTGGTAAAGTATATTCCAGTCAGCTGGTGAGGCCTGAGGCCCAAGCGTGCACCCACGCAGGGGTGCAGAGAGGCTGAGAAGTGCGTTATCACCTTGCTTCTCCTTCGTCCTCATGGGTGGGCATGAGAGGCTGGATCTGTCTCTCTGAGACAGCAGAGGGGGACGAGGAGAAGTGAACGAAATGTGTGTTGCTTCTCCAGACCTTCATAATCAGAAACACCTGCCGCTCCCCTGAGGCCACAAGGCTGGTTGCCTGGTGCTCTCAGCTCCCTGTGCTACTTGCTGGGTGAGGATGCCCTCGGCTTGTGGCATTTTTCTTTAAAAAATAATAATAATGTAATAATAATAGAAGGCAGGTCTTATAGTAGTTGTTCACTGGAGACACTTTGGAGTTGACAGTTAGTGAGGACTCAGCTTTTTAAAATGTGATCTTAAGCTTTTTGATTTTTTAATTGAAGTTCAGAAAAATTAGTTGATACTTATCCATCCATGTGAGTGATGCTGTGGTCTCTGGTACGCCAGCTTTTTAATTTGTTTCCGGAATCCAGCTCTTAGAAGCCAGACGGGTTGGGCATTCTACCTGCAAATCAGGCTGAACAGAGGCTGGGCCTTGGCGCTGTTAGGAGCTCCAGGCACTTCCTGCTGAGAGCCTTAGGGAAAGGCCTGCGTGTGGGTACCTGTAGAGAAATACCAAGTTCCTCCGAAATCGGAAATTGCCAGACATTCTGGAAAAGTACAGTTTTCATAATCAAATAAACGCTGGTAGTATCAATCTTGTATTTTTACTGCAGCGTTTATTTACGGAGAAGCATTTTTGACAGCTCTTGTAGCTTGTGAAAGGAAATACAGACTGCACAAAGCTAGATGTCCTTTTGCAAAATGTTACACTTTCACTGACCTTGCCTTAAAGTTTTATTGATTATTTGGAAAGCTCTTTCATTTGTTGATTTCGTTTGTCTCATCTCAAGGCATCTGGTGAAAAGGGTAATTTTCCTGGCTTACCAGTTACTTTCATGAAATCAGAGTGAACATTTTCAGGTCTTGTGTGAAAACATCCTTCCTTCCTGTTTATTGCTGCGTTTCCGTGGGGATGGTGAGCTGAAGACAACAGTACAGGAGCACACTGGCCGTCTTTCTCTGCGTGGTATCTGGGTCATGTTCTTTTTTGATTTCATTTCCTTCATGCCGGCATTTTTATGATACTGAAAAATATCAGCATAAATACATTTTTTTAATTAAAAAAAGTAACTCAGAAATGCTTAGGTTCAGTTGGACATGTGACATATTTGAGGTGGGTAGTCTGGCACCCAATCTGAACACTTTTCTGTGTGTGCGTGTAGAGACAGGGTCTCACTGTGTCACCCAGGCTGGAGTGCAGTGGCTCAGTCTTGCCTCACTGCAATTTCCACCTCCTGAGCTCAAGCCATCCTCCTGTCTCAGCCTCTTGAGTAGCTGGGACTGTAGGTGCACGCCACCACACTGGCCTAATTTTTGTGGATTTTTTTGTAGAGATGGGGTTTCGCCATGTTGCCTAGGCTGGTCTGGAACATCTAGGCGTAAGTGATGCACCCATCTCAGCTCCCAAAGTGCCGGGATTACAGGTGTGAGCCAGCCGTGAACACTTTTTTTTTTTTTTTTTTTTGAGATGGAGTCTCACTTTGTCACTCAGGCTGGAGTGCAGTGATGGGTTCTGGGCTCACTGCAACCTCCACCTCCCAGGTTGAAGTGATCCTCCCGCCTCAGCTGCCCAAGTAGCTGGGACTACAGGCATGCACCACCACACTCAGCTAATTTTTGTACTTTTAGCAAGAGATGGGGTTTCACCATGTTGGCCAGGCTGGTCTTGATCTCCTGACCTCAGGTGATCCACACGCCTTGGCCTCCCAAAGTGCTGAGATTACAGGCGTAAGCCACTGTGCCTGGCCACCTGAACACATTTAATTGTTTAGGCTGAAATAGCATTTAAAATGAGTGAAGCCATTGAAGCCATTGTTATCCAGACTGTGCTCCTCAAACTTTCTTTGCCTCTTTTTTAAAAGAACCAGATTCTTCTAAACATTCTTAAATGTTTTAAAAAGAGGTACCATTTCCACCTTAAACTTCATGGCCTTGAGAGGACTTTGATACCATGCTGGGCATGCCCCGTGGAGATGGGCGACCACTGGTCACTCCTGTCAGGCAAGGTGAGGCAGGGCCGGCCCCTCTACACTTCTCTGTTCAGGAAGGAAAGTGAGCGCCTCACTCTGAGGGCAGCTTGCTTGGTGGCCCCTCCTCTGGTTCAGGAGCAGCCACCCTGAGAGCCAGTTAGGCACTGGGAGGGCTGGAGTTGCTGGCTGGAGAGTCCCTCGGGTGCTGGGAGGGCTGGAGTTGCTGGGTGGATTGCTATTGCTGTTTTGAATATTGCTTCCCGCTCACATGCATGTCTAGCCACTGAGGGCTCCAATCTAGCATTTCTTTGTTTCTCTTTGGAGATGGAGTCTTGCTCTGTCGTCAGGCTGGAATGCAATGACGCGGTCTCAGCTCACTGCAACCTCTGCCTCCCAGGTTCAAGCGATTCTCCTGACTCGGCCTCCGGAGTAGCTGGGACTACAGGTGTCCGCCACCATGCCCAGCTAATTTTTTTTTTTTTTTTTTTTCATTTTTTGTAGAGACAGGGTTTCACCATAGTGGCCAGGATGCTCTCGATCTCTTGACATCGTGATCTGCCCGCCTCAGCCTCCCAAAGTGCTGGGATTACAGGCGTGAGCCACTGCGCCTGGCCAGTCTAGCATTTCTTTAGCCTTACTTGTCTGGCACTGGATTAGGTCCTAGAAGGTTCATATAATTAGCAACAGTATTTTTCCTTCCAGAGACATACTTATTCCTCATGCAGAAATGCAGAGTCAATCTCTAAATAAGGTAAAAGCTTGAAGGAATTTTGGATAAGAGAAAATTTCCCATAAAATGTTTACTTTTATGTTTTTTTCTTTAACACTGTAGTATTCCTGACATATTGACTATTCAATTTAGAAAGACTGGCAGTTGGACTCAGATAATTCAGTATTTGGCTCTGGACAGTTGTTAAGAACCCTGCTGAAAATGGTTTATATGCAAAAGGTTTCAACAGCTCAGATCGACTCTGCTGATCTCAGGATGTATGCTAGGATGAAAAAAAAGTCCCTGGCATGAACTTGTTTTTCTTGTCACTAGTGTTTTCCAGCTGAGTGAGTTTAAAAATAATAAAAGATAAAATACAAATAAATAACAGCCCTGTTAAGGGAGAATTGCATGTACTTGTGTTTAGATAGAAGAGTATGCTCTGGATGTCCAGGTCATGGGCACAGAATACAGGAGGAGGCAGGCGACATAGGAAGAGCCTTCTGGAAGCCGTGGGTTTCTTTTCACTCACATGCACCTGCTGAGCGCCAGCTGTGCACCAGCCACTGCGAGCTGCACTGCAGACAGGCATGTTCCTGGGAGGGGCTTCTGTGCTGTTTCTGTGGGAAAGGGGAAGCCTAGCGTGTCTTCTGTGATGCATATGTGATCACAAAATGATTAGGCTGGCTCTGCGTGCTGGGGCTGTCTCAGAGCCTGGCACTGCTCCTTGTTAACATCCACTGTCACATTCACCCACAGTTTGGGGATTATCCTTAATTTACCCACAAGGAAACTGGAGTTCACGCTCAGTAGTTTGCAACACAGTGGGGCAGTGAAGTCTAAACTCAGGTGCTCACTCTCAGCCTCAATGTCTTGCTTCGTTTCAGGATTAAATTATTTAAAATATTAAAGATTAAATATCTTTAATACCTTTTGAATAAATTAATGAATCACGCACCTGAGTAGTCTCTGTTGTGATGCCGTCACGTGTGGTACACACTGTTGTGACCCATATCACAGATTCGTTGTGCTTGTTTTTTTATTATTATTTTATTTATTTATTTTTGAAAAGGAGTCATGCTCTGTCACACAGGCTGGAGTGCAGTGGCACAATCTTGGCTTATCGCAACCTCTGCCTCCCAGGTTCAAGCAATTCTCCTGCCTCAGCCTCCCAAGCAGCTAGGACTGCAGGTGTGCACTACCACACCTTTCTAATTTTTGTATTTTTAGTAGACATGGGGTTTCACCATGTTGGCCAGGCTGGTCTGGAACTCCTGACCTCAGGTGATCCACCTGCCTTGGCCTCCCAAAGTGCTGGGATTACAGGCGTGACCCACCACGCCCAGCCTGTTGATTTAAGTGTATGATTTATTGGTTTTTACTCTATTCAGACATTTGTGCGACTCTCACTGCTGTCTAATTCTAGAGCATTTTCATCGCCCCTGAGAGAAACCCTGTACCCATCAGCAGTACTTACCATTACCTCTCTGCAGCCCCTGGCAATCACTAATCTACTTTTTGTCTCTATGGATTTGCCTATCCTGGACATTTTATATAAATGGAATCATACTATACGTAGTCTTTTGTAACTGGCTTCTTTCATTTAGTGTAGTGTTTTCAAGTTTCATCCATGTTGTATTAATTGTTATTTAATTACTTTCTCTGGCTGAATAATAGTATTCCATTGTGTAGGTAGACCACATTTTGTTTTTTTAGCTATCAGTTGATGGACATTTTGGTTTTCACTTTTTAACCGTTACGAATGATGCTGCTGTGAATATTCATGTACAAGTTTTTTTATATTAAATTTTTTAAAACCTGGTTCTTAGTAAACGTGCAGTGTGCAAGTTTTTGTGCAGACATATTTTCATTTCTCCTGTTTATATACCTAGGGGTGGAATGACGGGTCATGTAGTTAGTAACTGTGTTTAGCGCTTTGAGGAACTGCCAGGCTACATCAGTCTCACTAGCAGTGTGTAAGACTTCATCTCTCCCCCTCATGGCCAACACTTGTTATGATTTGTCTTTTTTATTGTAGCTACCCTAGTGGGTGTGAAGTGAGGTCTCATTACAGTTTTGATTTGCATTTCCCTGATTGTGAATGACATTGAGCATCTTTTCCTGTGCATATTGAGCGTTTGTATTAATATGTCTTCTTTGGCGAAATGATGATTCAGATCCTTTGCCCGTTTTTGAATTGGGATATTTGTCTTTATGAGTGAGTTGGGAGAGCTTTTTGTGTATTCTGGATGTCAGTCCCTTATCAGATACGTGATATTTTATATGCTTCTGTCGTTTGTCTTTTCACTTTCTTAATGGCTTCTTTTGAACATTTTTTTGTTCGGGTTTGGTGTTTGTAGTTTAAAAACACAATGGTTTTTATTTTGATGAAGTTTAACTGACCTGTTTTTCATGTTTTACCTGTAAGAATCCATTGCCTAATCCAAGGTCACAAAGATTTACATGTGGTTTTTTGTTTTGTTTTGTTTTGAGACGGAACCTCACTCTGTCGTCAGGCTGGAATTCTGTGACACAGTCTTGGCTCACTGCAACCTCCACCTCCCAGGTTCACACAATTCTCCTGCCTCAGCCTCCCCAGTAGCTGGGACTATAGGCATGTGCCACCACGCCTGGCTAATTTTTGTATTTTTAGTAGAGACAGGGTTACACCATGTTGTCCTGGCTGGTCTTGAACATCTGACCTCAGGTGATCCACCTGCCTCGGCTTCCCAAAGTGCTGAGATTACAGGCATGAGCCACTGTGCCTGGCCCCCCCCCCCTTTTTTTTTTTTTTAAGTGTGTGTTAGTTCATTACATGAATACTGCAGATTATCCACTGTTCTGTGAGTGGACATTTGGGTAGTTTGCAGTTTTTGATAATTATGAGTAAAGCTGCTTTGAATGTTCTTGTGTATGTCTTTTCGGCAGACATAACTGCTCATTTCTCTTGGGTGTTCACCTGGGAGGGAATTTCTGGGCCATAGGGTGCACATATGTTAGCCTAAGTGATACAAGTGCAATTGGTACGGGAGAGCGGTGGCATATCGGACAGTATGCTTGCGTAATTACAGGAGAGTGCAAGAATTGCTTACTTGAATTACCAGTTCTCAAGTAATTTGAAAGACACAGTTCACCTTAAACTAAAACGATGCTTGCTGCATGGACTGTCAATTCTTCAGAAGATGGTACTAATCATGACATTAGAAGCAGCTGGTATTTTACTCTGCAGAAAGAAAACTAGACTTTTCTGAATTCACAGCAGTGGCACAAAGAAATTTGACAATATACTATCTAATAGATGATTAAGTTAAGAGCAACAAGAAAAATGAGAGGAGTTAATTTTTGCCTCTGGATTTTAAAACTGACACATAAAAAGTCTTATTTGGGGAGTAAAGACAAATAACAAGAGATTAAAAATACCAAACATTTAGACTGGGCCCAGTGGCTAACACCTGTAATCCCAGCACCTTGGGAGGCCAAGGTGGGCAGATCACTTGGGAAACATGGTGAAACCCCATCAAGGCAGAGGTTGCAGTGAGCTGAGATTGCGCCATTGCACTCCAGCCTGGGTGGCAGAGGGAGACCCTGTCTCAATCTCACTACAACCTCTGCCTTCCGGGTTCCCGCCATTTTCCTGCCTCAGCCTACCGAGTAGGTGGGATTACAGGCGCCCACCACCACGCCCGGCTTTTTTTTTTTTTTTTTTTTTTTTTTTTTTGTATTTTTAGTGGAGACGGGGTTTCACTGTGTTAGCCAGGATGGTCTCGATCTCCTGACCTCATGATCCAGCCTGCCTCGACCTCCCAAAGTGCTGGGATCACAGGCATGAGCCACCGTGCCTGGCCTCCTACAGGTTTTAGAGATATTATTATATAACATCCCTGACCCATATATAGATGTTCAGAAAGTGGAAACTGTCATTAGCAATGGGTGGGTTGAATATTTCATCAAATATTTAGGGTATAAGAGAATAAAAAACAAATTGAAAGTATTAAAAGATCCTGCCGTCTCATCTCTGTCAAATAGGAAGGACTGTGTTGTAAGCTTGAATTAATCCTAAGAGGTTGATGGATATTACATTTAGTTGCTAAAAATTCCCCAAATTACTAATTACTGAAATTAAGTTGCCCTTCTTTGAACCTTATTTACTGATGCTTTGCAAACTTGTTACTTTCTTACATTTAAAACTCTTCCTCCCTGCTTCTTAATGCCGGGTAGGAAGCATTCAATCACTGTAGATACCATTTAATCACTGCACTTTGTTATGAGTGCTGTGACCACTGTCTTCTAGAAGCGTGTTAGCGAGTCTAGGTCTCAAGGGTTAGGGAGCCAGGAAGAGTAAGTTAGGACGGACTCTGTTACAGAGCTCTAGTGGCCAGAGCATTGGGGCTCCTTTCTGTCCTTCCGCCTCAGTCAAACAGAGGCAAGTCCGAGGCCTTCCGGGAGGAAGATGTGTAGACAATTCTCTTCCTGGCTGTTCACGTCCTCCTTCCTGTCCTGGCGGTCCCAGCCCAGTTTGGAGTGTGTGGGAGAGCGTCGCTGTGTATATTTAGGACTACCCTGGCATTGTACTAGAAAGGAGTGAGGATTCATTCTCGCTGTCTCATCCTGCCCCAGCGCAGCCGCTGAGCTCATTTCCTGCGTTCCTGTTCCTGGGGCTGGGGCAGGCACTCCCAGTCAGTGCTGCTGGTGTGAAGAGTCCTGCCCAGCGGACATGGGGGCTCCCTCTGGGACCATAGATTTCCCTGCACTGTGTGCTGCCTTTTGTCTTTGAAAATTGATGTGTGTGTGATCTTAAATACCTCTGTTTGGCGAGCTGCAAAATCTGCATATTAGAATGTATATATTCTGCGTATTAGAATATGTGTATGTAATATAATACCAGTAGTTGACTTAATAAAAGTGTATATGTTTATGAATGTATTTTCTTTGTCAAAACTAAAGTTTTTACTTGAAAATCAGTAAAAAAAAAAAAAAAAAAGAAAAAGAAAAAGAAAAAAAAAATTCAGAAGAACCAGTGAGTAAAATTATTAATTATTAATTTCTACCAAAGTAAAAATTAGGATCAGGTGTAGTGGTTCATGCCTGTAATTCCAACACTTTGGGAGGCTAAGGCGGGGAGATCACTATGTAGCCCAGGAGTTTGAAATGAGCCTGGGCAACATAGCAAGACCCTGTGTCTACAAAAAATTAAAAATTAACCACTGCTGGGCATGGTGGCTCATCCCTGAATCCTAGCACTTTGGGAGGCCAAGGCAGGTGGATCACCTGAGGTGAGGAGTTCGAGACCAGCCTGACCAAGAAGGTGAAACCCATCTCTACTAAAAATACAAAAATTAGCCGGGCATGGTAGCAGGCACCTGTAATCCCAGCTACTCGGGAGGCTGAGACAGGAGAATTGCCTGAACCCAGGAGGCAAAGGTTGCAGTGAGCCGAGAATGCACCACTGCACTCCAGCCTGGGTGATGGAGTAAGACTCCATCTCAAAAAACAAAACCAAGAAAAGCCACGTGATAATGTTCACCTGTAGTCTCAGCTGCAAGGGTGACTGAGGTGGGAGAATCATTTGAGCCCAGGAGATCAAGGCTGCAGTGAGTGAGCTGTGATGGCGCCACTGTACTCCAACCTGGGGAACCCTCCCTCAAAAAAAAAAAGGAAAAAAATAGCTATGTCTGTGGGCTGCTGCTTTTTTCCTGGTTTGGAAATGAACATTTCTTAACGAGTGTGGACCGGTGTGGGATCCTGAGGGGGGTGGGGGAGCTCATTCCAAAGAGACACCCCCCTCTGACTGCGTAGAGCCACAGATGCAGCAGGCACCAGTAGTGTTCCTTTCAAGGGATCAGCTGTGTTCTGCAATTGCTTATTGAAGCTTGGGGCATTTATTTTGTCACCCTAGAATTTAATTTATGGTTTATTGTTAGCACTTAGGCCAGTGGAAGTGACCTTGTCTACAGCCTCTGTGATCTCTGGGCGATACCCTGCCCCCAACAGCTGGATCAGTTGACAAGTGTGATGTGAGCACCCGTGGAAAGTGGGCCAGCTTTCCCTCTATGCCAAGATGCGTGGTGTTTTTGTTGTTTTGTTTTGTTTTTTTGGGGATGGAGTCTCGCTCAGTCACCCAGGCTGGAGTGCGGTGGTGCGATCTCGGCTCACTGCAAGCTCCGCTTCCTGGGTTCACACCATTCTCCTGCCTCAGCCTCCCGAGTAGCTGGGACTACAGGTACCCGCCACTACGCCTGGCTAATTTTTTTGTATTTTTAGTAGAGATGGGGTTTCACTGTGTTAGCCAGGATGGTCTCGATCTCCTGACCTTGTGATCCACCCGTCTCGGCCTCCCAAAGTGCTGGGATCACAGGCTTGAGCCACCGCACCTGGCCTGTTTTGTTTTTTAAACAAAACACTTTGGTGAAAATGATTTCAAACATCTCCCAGTGTGGTGGCGTGCACCTGTAGTCCCAGCTACTTGGGAGACTGAGGTGGGAGGATTCATTGAGCCCAGGAGGTTGAGGCTGCAGTGAGCTGTGATCCGTACCACTGTGCTCCAGCCTGCTGACAGAGCGAAACCCTGTCTCAAAAACAACAGCAACAGGAACTCTTCAGGGTTCTTTCTTCTGTCTCCACCCCACCTCTCTCATTCTCAGAAGGCTAATCAGACTTCTGTCTCCTGCCTCCCTCAAAACTGCTGCTTTTGTCAAGGCCACCTGTGGTCTTCACGTGGCAAAAGCCAGTAGGTAATTCCTCTTGTCATCTGCCTTCCAGGATGGAAGTCCTGGCTTTCTCTGCACCCTGCTGGCTTCTCTTCCCTGCAGCCCCCTCATGTCGAAGACCCCCAGAGTTCAGTCCTTGGCCCGTCCCCTGCCTCTGCTGATTTCCTGGTGATCTCCTCCAATACCAGCTGTACACTGGGCACCTTGGGCTTCTCTGGAACCGCATCACCTGTCCAGCTGCTTCCCTGCCACTCAGCCCACCAGCCTCTGTCAGCCTTCCCATGCAGGCAGCTCCAGCGTTCTAGCGCTCAGCCAGTGCTCTGTGCGCGTCACCCTGCACGCCCCATCCAGCAGGGAATCGGCTCGTCTCGCTTTAAGGAACAGCCAGGATCTCACCACTGCTTCTGGCCAGACTCTGTCACCTGTACCACACGACGCCCGCTCTGCCCCACCCTGCTCCTCAGGTTTTCTCAGACTCAGTCTGTGTCTCACTTGTCTTTTGCATCTTAATGTTTTTTTTCTTTTTTCTTTTTCTTTTTTTGAGATGGAGTCTTGATGTGTCACCCAGGCTGGAATGCATGGCGCAATCTTGGCTCACTGCAACCTCCGCCTCCTGGGTTCAAGCAATTCTCCTGCCTGAGCCTCCGGAGTAGCTGGGACTACAGGTGCACGCCATCATGCCTAGCTAATTTTTGTACTTTTAGTAGAGATGGGGTTTCACCATGTTGGCCAGGATGGTCTTGATCTCTTAACCTCATGATCTGCCCGCCTCAGCCTCCCAAAGTGCTGGGATTACAGGTGTGAGCCACCTGGAGGCTGAGGCAGGAGAATGGCGTGAACCCGGGAGGCGGAGCTTGAAGTGAGCCGAGATTGCACCACTGCACTCCAGCCTGGGCGACAGAGCAAGATTCCGGTTTTTTTTTTTTAAAGAAAAAAAAGGGCTTGTTGGAAGAGTCTCTTTTCTTTTCTTTTAAATTTAATTTAATTTTATTTTAGAGACGGAGTCTCACCTTGTCACACAGGCTGGAGTGCAGTAGCGCGATCTCAGCTCACTGTAAGCTCCACCCCCCGGGGTTCATGCCATTCTCTTGCCTCAGCCTCCCGAGTAGCTGGGACTACAGGCGCCCGCCACCACGCCCGGCTAATATTTTGTATTTTTAGTAGAGACGGGATTTCACCATGTTAGCCAGGATGGTCTTGATCTCCTGACCTCGTGATCCACCCGCCTCGGCCTCCCAAAGTGCTGGGATTACAGGCGTGAGCCACCGCACGCAGCCTAGGAAGAGTCACTTTTCTCAGGCTCATGATTCCTGATAAGAGGGGTCTGTGGCTGGCTCCTTGCGAAGGCATGTTCTGACATCTTACAAAAGAGCTTAGTTACTGTGAAACAAAGAAAACACATTTTGTGTAATTTGAACACATTTTTTTAAAACTTCGTGATAGGTACTAATCTTCTGTAGCTGCGTCAGCCGTCAGCCACCTGAACTGTAAGCATAAATTCCAAACCTTTGGAGCTGTGAACTCACTCAAGGGTGGTACTGTGAAAGCGCCTGCATTCCCTGCCACATGCGGGCCAAGGCCCTGACTCCTGGCACACGCCCCATACTCTCACGGGGTGTTCAGCCTGTGCCCCGCCCACTCTGGCTGCACTCCCTGGTCCCTGGGGTGCTGTTCTGGCCCCTTCTCTGTCTGCAAGAGGACCGGATGCATAGCGTGTCGGTGTGCCTGGGCCCTCGCACACATCCATACCTTCTCTAGCCTGGCCTCTGGGCCTGGGCCCTCCATGTAGGTCTTGCTGGGCCTTCAGTCGGTGCCTCCCCCGCAGCTGCCCCCGCACTCCAGCAGCCGTGACGGTGCTGCTCCAGGAAGGTGTGGGTCCTGCTATCTCTTGAAGGGTTGGAGCGGTAGCTGGCGGTTACAAGGAGAGGACCTCAGGAGAGAACCATGCTATGGGTGGAGTTGACGACTCGCTTGGGGGGCAAGACGTCTGTCCCTTGTGTCCTCTGCATGTTGCTTGGCCTTTGGGGCCCTGTTCCTTCAGTGGTAAAAGGTATTATTGGTAATGGATAACCTGTCAGACTGTTTCCAATTCCAGATGTATTGATTGGGGCCACAAAGCAGCTGAGGCCCAAACAGGAGTGGCACGGATGAACAGAACCGTCCCGGGGGAGGCAGAAGGCTTCTGCCCGACAAGGGAAAGCAGGACTTCCTGCCCGCCTGCCTCAGGCTTCTGCTCTTGACACTGTCCTCTTTCCTCAGACCCTCCCACCCTGGGCACTCCTTCCAGCTGGTCTGATCCTGTTTGATTTCACAATGATTTTCTGTCAGTTTTAGGCAAAGAACGTCTGCCTGCAGTTCTTCTTGGCAAAGCTTTTCCTATTTAAAGGGAAATTCCATTTTCCTTTACAGTTTGGATCTCATATTTGTCGGTGGTTACGCTTGATTAATCCATCGTCTTCTAGGGCATCAAGAGAAGTTCTTTAGGGGACGGTCTGGGGTAGGAGGAATGAAGAGATTGATTAGGAGAAAATTTCTACTAGTAAAAGTTAAGCTGTCTAAAGGCTAAAGCTTTATTCAGCCTTTTGGATGAAAAATCTCCCAAGATGTTGAATATCCTTATCTTAGGAGGGACACGAACCCTCCATGTAGAGAAGGCCACCCTTTCGTGATGACTCCTCGTGAACGTCAGTTGCCACATGGCATAGACACAGGCAGCTGTGCTGAAGGGGTCCTGTCAGCGTGCCAGGTCCGGGGGAGCGGCGGTCAGCCCTGCCTTAGAGCCTGGTGAGGAAGACGGGCAGGAAGAGGTGGCTTTGTGCTGGGCAAGGGGTATGGGCTCTGCAGGAGGAGTCTGACATGATGCCCAGGTGCTGTGGCTGGCGCTGTGGCTGATGGTGTGGGCGATGCAGGGCTTGGTGGGCAGTAGCCTCCCAGTTGCTGCAACTTGGAGCCTTGTGAGTGCTGGCTGGTCACCCAGGCCCAGCTTCTGAGCTGCAGGGCGGCCGTGTCTCTGGGGCCTTAGCATATTTCAGGGTGGCCAGGTGTGGTAGCCCACGTCTGTAATTCCATCACTTTGGGAGGCCAAGGTGGGAGGATCGCTTGAGCCCAGGAGTTCTAGACCAGCCTGGGCTACAGCGAGACCCCGTCTCCACAAAAAATAAAAGAATTAGCTGGCATGGGAGCATGCCTGTGGTCCTAGCTACTTGGGGGCCAAGGCGGGAAGATTCCCTGAGTCTGGGAGGTGGAAGCTGCAGTGAGCTGTGATCACTCCATTGCTCTCCAGCCTGGGCGACAGAGCATAACCCTATCTCAAAAACAACCCAAAAAACCGAATGGGTCATATCCTCCCTGGAAGCTGTGTCTTTAGTTGCCTCGCAACAGGCTGGTTCTCCCGCTTCTAACCCCTTACTTCTCTCTGCCCCCATGGAAGCTGGTGGTTTTTGAAAATATAAAATAGCAGTAGGGTCCTGCAAGAAAAATCAATTTTTTGAGATGGTCTCTTCACCGTCTCAGACTCTGTAGCACTAACTACGTGATGTAATTGGATTCCGTTGCCCCAGGCCCTACTCCTTTCCCCACCGCAACCTGCTGTTTTCCTGGCCTCTCCTGCTTTGGTGTGTAGCACCCCATTCGGGAAGCTGCCAGGGCTAGAAACCTAGCGCACACCCTGGAATCTTCTTCCTCATCCCGTGCCACAGTCCACTCTAATTCCAACACGTATTGATTTGCAGTCTTCCTCCTCCATTCCAGGGCCACTGTCCCATTCGTTTCTAAGCCACCATTGTTATCTTAATGGGGCGATGGTGGCTGTATCCAGTGGGCTGCTGCTCTGAGTTCTCCAAATAGCAAGAAATGAACTTCTAAAAGTATTTTTAAAACATTTTTGAAACAGTTTGAAACTTCAGAAAAATTGCAAATAATAGAAGAAAGAACTCTCCTCCCCCAACTGTTTGCCATTGAACACTTTACCACAGGAATCCCCAACCCCCAGGCCACGGACAGCTCGTGGCCTGTTAGGAACTGGGCTCCACGGCAGGAGGTGAGAGCATTCCCGCCTGAGCTCATGCTCAGCCTCTGGTCAGATCAGCACCTCGTTAGGTTCTCATTGGAGCACGAACTCTATTGTGAACTAACTGTGCATTCAAGGGATCTAGGTTGCATGCTCCTTATGAGGATCCAGTGCCTGATGATCTGAGGTGGAACAGTTTCATCCCGAAATCATCACCTCACCTCCTCCACCCTCTTTGGAAAAATTGTCTTCCATGAAGGTGGTCCCCAGTGCCAAAACGGGTGGGACCACTGCTTTAGCGTGTATTTCCTACAGACAGGGATAGTCTACATAACCACAGTGTAACCAACAAAATCAGGAATGTAGCACTGATACATTGCTGTATCTAACCTTCCGATTCCACGATTCCACAGAAGCATTGCAGATTTTCTCATACTCTGCTCTGTAGCAGAAGGGTCTGTTGCAGAGCCACACACACCATGACCTTGTTCCTTTCTGTGTGAGCAGTTCTGTGTCTTTCCTTGACTTTCATGGCCTTGACACTGCTGAAGGTTTCAGGCGGGTAATTTTGAGACTGTTCTTCAGTTTAGGTTTGCCTGGTGTTTCCTGGCGTTTCCTGATGTTTGGCGTTTGCCTGGCGTTGCCTGGCATTGCCTGGTGTTTACCTGGCGTTGCCCGACATTTGGCGTTTTCCTGGCATTTCCTGGCGTTGCCTGGCGTTTGCCTGGTGTCTCCTGGCATTTTCTGGCATTTCCTGGTGGTTGGATTTGGGTTATGGATCTTTGGCAGGAGAATCACAGAAGTGAGGCTATGTTTTCCCCCTCGTGTCCTGTGGGATGTGCGGTTTCGCCTTGTCACGTAACTGATGCTGGCCACTCTGCTTGATTGCAGGTGGTGTCTGCCTGACTTCACTGTAAAGTCACCATTTTCCCGTCGTCATTGATAGGTATTTTGTTTGGATGTGCTTTGAAACTATATAAATATCCCATTTCTCATTAGATTTTTACATTTTATACATTAATGCCGGTGTGGACTCCTGATTTCCTGGTGTTTTTTGTTTTTGTTTTGAGACAAGGTCTCACTGTTGTCCAGCCTGGAGTGCAGTGGTGCAAACACAGCTCACTGCAGCCTCCACCTCCTGGGCTCAAGCGATCCTCTCGCCTCAGCCTTGAGAGTAGCTGGAACCACAGGTGTGTGCCACTACACCCTGGTTAATTATTTTATTTTTTGTAGAGATAGAGTCTTGTCGTGTTACCCAGACTGGTCTTGAACTCCTGGGCTCAAGCATTCCTCTTGCCTCAGCCTCCCAAAGTGCTAGGATTCCAGGCATGAGCCACTGCTCCCAGGCCTGTTTTATTTAATAGATTATAATCTGTGACTGCTTGTGTTTATTTTGAGCATACCCTCACCTCTCAGCACTGGCTGCTGCAGGCTCACCTTGCGGTTTCCTGACCCAGCTCTGGAGTTGCCCAAGGAGCCCTGTCCTATGTTGGAGAATGGGCTTTAGAGACCACATTCTGCACTGGGTGTGCTTGTAGCTGAACTGCTGCTGCTCCCAGGCACTCTCGGTAGACAGAGCTAGGACTCTGTATGTTCACACCCATGTATGTCTGCATTTATCCCTGTATCTGTCTGTCTGTATGGAAGCTGTGAGTTCATACTGGTAACCTCCAATTCTATCCCAGTGCTGTACAGTTTATTCTCGTTTTCTTCCTTATCTGTAAGTACTCTCTCTGACAGTGAGGATCCCAGCCCCATCATCCTGAATGTAGTTTATCTGATCAGTCCTTCTGTAGGTAACAGGAGGACCACCCTCCCCTCACCTGGTTCCCTCCCCTCACCTGGTTCCTCACCATGATGTCCTCCTCACTCTACCCCACACCCCAGCCAAGCCTGAGGAGCTCTGACCCCCTGCTCCCTATTGTGCTCTGCCTGAAGCGGGTGCTGGAGGGCGACTGCAAGGCTGGGAGGTGGGAGGACAACTTGCAGCTTCCTGCCCGCTTCTTCCTAGAGTGACACCCTAGCAACACCGTCCTGGCAGCGAAGTTCCTTCTGGCAGTCGGCCTCTGGTGCCAGTCTGGAGTTTTCTCCACACCAGCAGAACAGCCTTGCTGCGGTCACCTCAGAGAGCCCAGTGTCAGCTGGCTGCACTCCTTCCAGTCACCGGGGGCCCAGCCTGTGGGGCTGCCTCTGAGCTCAGAGACCCAGTCCAGCGCCCCATCCTCAGGGGTCTGAGTTTCAGCTTTACAGGGCCCTTTGCTCAGGTTTCTAAGTTTTGAAAAGTCCAGCCTCTTCTTTCATTTCCTGATCCTAAGGGCAGAAGGTGCTTCCTGCATTTGCCATCTCCGTGGTATTTCCATGTGCCCTCTTTACATCTTAGTGACCTAGTTGATGGTTATTGATGTTAAATGCTCTGTCCCCTGCTCTCAGTACCTGTGTGGTTAGCAGGGTGCTCCACCTGTGATGCGGCTTTCCTTTCTAGTCATAGCTAAAGCGGTCTTAATTATGTTTATTGTTTCTGGTTTTGAAACAGGGTTTTGCTCTTGTTGCCCAGGCTGGAGTGCAGTGGCGAGATCTTGGCTCACTGCAACCTCTGCCTCCTGAGTCCAAGTGTTTCTCCTGCCTCAGCCTCCTGAGTAGCTGGGATTATAGCCACATGTCATCACGCCCAGCCTAATTATTTTTATACACCAGTACAAAATGGTTACTGTTCTCAGAGCAGTTTGAAAATATTTAGTATTTTTGAGAAATAATGTTTTAGGCTTTTCCTTCTGGGCCCTTTTCTCCTTTGCCCTCTGATTTGGGAGCTTGCTCCTGCCCGCACGCAGGTCCCCTGCTGCTTTGCTCTTGTGGTTTGCCTCTCCAAGCCTTCACCCCAGGCTTGCCACGAAGTTCCTTCCTCTTCCAGCCTGGCCCCCATCATCTCTGTCCACCCGCTTGAGGGAAGTGTGTACACAACTATTAAACTACATAATTAACAAAATGTGTTTCATCAAAAGAGTGGAGGGGAAACTTGACAAGGAAGCCCAGGTGACTTGAGAGTAATTAATGTGGAAAGAAAAGAGAGGATGTTCCGGGCACAGCCTTGGTGCGAGCTGCTTCCTGCGTCTCATCTGCCTTTGTCTTCACTGTTTTTTGTTTTGTTGGTTTTTTTGAGTGTCACTGTGTCGCCCAGGCTGGAGTGCAGCTCAAGGGTTTTCTTCAGCCTGGCCTTCCTTTCTTTCTTTTTTAATAACTGAGGCCTCGTTTGTTCTGTTCCCTGATCTCTGCTGATGTGCAGTTGCTGTTCTGGGGGCCACCGTTCCTAACTCACTGTCTCACAGGCCCCAGGAACCTTCTGTGGCTCTTCTGATTGTGTGAGCGAACCTCAGTAGTGTTGAGCGACTGTCAAAGGAGAAAAATCCCACAGAATTAGTTAGATTAATAATACGGAACTCAGTCAGAAGCCCAGGAAGTGTCAGATCGCACGTATTTTGGAGCTAATTGTAGCCACTCCTGCAGTGGTAAGAAATAGGACAGAGAGGGCCCTGTGCACTTTGCCCAGTTCCCCCAGAGGCACCTTTAGTAAAACTATAGTGATAGAGAATTTGAAGAAGAGCCAGACAGAATAAAACCTAATATAAACCATGTAGATTTGGGCTGGAAGGTAAAAATAGAGACAGGTGCAAGAGAGATAGTTGACTGCACAGATGCCAGACTGGCAGGATGCGTGGCGGTCACGAGCTGGTCTGGAGTCAGACGGTGTGGGCTCCAGTCCTGGCCCTGCCTCGCACTCTGTTCCTGGGAAGAGATGACCTGACGTCTCTAGGAGCGTCTTGTGGGGGATGTAACCAGTTGCCACAAAGTAGGGGGCTTAAACAACAGATGTTTCTCTCACAGCTCCGGAGGCCAAAAGTCCAGAGTCAGGGCGTCAGCCGGGCCACGTCCCTCAGAGACTCTGGGGAGCCCTCTGTGCCCTCAGCTTCTGGGGCTGCTGGCGATGCTTGGCATTCCTTGTGTGCAGCCTCATCACTCCCGTCTCTGCCTCCGTCCCCACATGGCTCTTTTTCCTCCGTCTCTGTGTCTGATTTCTCTCCTTTTAGAAGGACACCAGTCTTGTGTGGGCGTCAAGCCACCCAGGTGCTGAGGCAAGAGACCGAAGGCACGAGCTGTTCCAGTGTAATAAAATATATAAAATAAGAATAGTTCTACTAGATATAGGACATAGATATGATTATTTATGAATATCATTAATCATTAGTTTGTAGCCATTACTCTTTATTCCAATATTATAATAATCCTCGCTCTACAATCATAACCTAGGGAAAACCAGGCCATACAGAGATAGGAACTGAGGGGACATAGTGAGAAGTGACCAGAAGACAGGAGCGTGAGCCTTCTGTCACGCCCGGGCAGGGCCACCAGAGGGCTCCTTGGTCTAGCGGTAACGCCAGCATCTGGGAAGATGCCTGTTGCCTGTTGCCAAGCGGACCGTGGTCTAGCGGCAGCGGCAGTGCCCAGGAAAAACACCGGCTACTTAGCAGACCAGGAAAGGGAGTCTCCCTTTCCCCGGGGGAGTTTAGAGAAGACTCGACTCCTCCACCTCCTGTGGAGGGCGTGACATCGGTCAGACCCGCCCACAGTTCTCCAAGGCCTGACCGTCTCCCTGGGATGCTGTGCTTCAGCGGTCACGCTCCTGGTCCGCCTTCATGTTCCATCCTGCACACCTGGCTCTGCCTTTTAGATAGCAGTAGCAAGTTAGTGAAAGTACTAAAAGTCTCTGATATGCAGAAATAATGGCGTAAGCTGTCTCTCTCTCCTCTCTTTCTCTCTGCCTCGGCTGCCAGGCAGGGAAGGGCCCCCTGTCCAGTGGACACGTGACCCACATGACCTTGTGACCCACATGACCTTACCTATTGTTGGAGATGGCTCACACTCCTTACCCTGCCCCTTTGTCTTGTATCCAACAAATATCAGCACAGCCTGGCATTCGGGGCCGCTGCCGGTCTCGGTGTCTTGGTGGTAGTGGTGCCCCGGGCCCAGCTGCCTTTCCTTTTATCTCTTTGTCTTGTGTCTTTATTTCTACAATCTCTCGTCTCCACACACGGGGAGAAAAACCCACCGACCCTGTGGGGCTGGACCCTACAGTGTTGTTGGATTTAGGGCCCACCCTATTCCAGCAGGTGCCCTTATCTTCACTGGTTATATCTGTAAGGACCCTGTTTCCAAATTAGGTTACAGTCACAGGTTCTGAGCAGACATGAGTTTTGCTGGGGACACTGTCCAACCTGGTCCAGGGCCCGCAGAAACCTGACTTGAGTTTTCTCATCTGTGAAGTGTGGATAATAACAGAATTACTCTCAGAGAGTCCAAGAGAGGAGGCCGGGAAGAGCCGTGTAAAGTGCATGAGTGGTGGATATTACTGTTACAGACGCCACAGGACCTATCCAGGACTGCCGTGGGTGTCCGGGGAGACCTCCGGCACTTTTAGGACCAGTGTTGGCTTGGAAATGTCTTGTGTTCCTCCAGCTGCCCTGTGGCTCCTACATGCAGGCAGGTGGAGCTCAGCTGTCACTCACCTCACGCACTTGTGTCCTGCACGTGGGCTGCGGGCGCCCATCACTTGCTGTCTCAGTAGGTGTTCACCTGTTGGCTTTGACCAGGAGACTTTTGCAGTGGTGATGTTGGCTCTGATAGATACCGAAGTATACTACTGCGTGTTGCGTAATGATGGGGATACCGTCGGAGAAATGTGTTGTTAGGTGGCTTTTGTCATTGTGCGAACATGACAACAGCACGTCACAGACTCAGATGGCAAAACCTACCCTGCACCTAGACCACGTGGCACAACCTGCTGCTCCTGGGTTACATATCTATGCAGGGTGCAACAGTTCCGAACCCTGTAGGCAGCTGTGGCACAGTGGTTTTTGTGTATCTATTTTTATTTATGTTTTTGAGACATAGTCTCGCTTTGTTGCCCAGACTGGAGTGCAGTGGCACAGTCTTGGCTCATTGCAACCTCCAGCTCCTTGGTTCAAACGATTCTCTTGTGTCAGCCTCCTGAGTGGCTGAGATTACAGGCACCCGCCACCACATCTGGCTAATTTTTGTATTTTTAGTAAAGATGAGATTTCACCATGTTGGTCTGGCTGGTCTCAAACTCTTGATCTCAGGCGATCCGCCTGCCTCAGCCTCCTAAGGTGCTGGGATTACAGGCATGAGCCACCGCGCCTGGCCATATTTATATATCTAAATATGGAAAAGATTCGGTAAAAGTCTAGTAGTGTAATCTCACAGGATCACTGTTATGTATGTGGTCCATTGTCGGCTGAAGCACTGTTACCAAGTGCATGACTGCAGTGGCTCAGGATCAACCTCGGTGTCTGTTAATATATAAATGTTCACTTTCCAAAACTTGTCAGGTACGAAATATTTTTAAACATAAACTTTTTTTGAAAGTATAATTTGGCCGGGCACGGTGGCTCAAGCCTGTAATCCCAGCACTTTGGGAGGCCGAGACGGGCGGATCACGAGGTCAGGAGATCGAGACCATCCTGGCTAACATGGTGAAACCCCGTCTCTACTAAAAAATACAAAAAACTAGGCAGGCGAGGTGGCGGGCACCTGTAGTCCCAGCTACTCGGGAGGCTGAGGCAGGAGAATGGCGTGAACCCGGGAGGCGGAGCTTGCAGTGAGCTGAGATCCGGCCACTGCACTCCAGCCTGGGCAACAGACCGAGACTCCGTCTCAAAAAACAAAAAAAGAAAGTATAACTTAGTGCAATACCCCAATCAATTAAAATTTTATATGGTTATCAACTGATTAGACTAAATTGTTGGTTTTACTCTTTTACTTGTAGCTAAACCATTTACACAGCTGGTGAAAGAAATGCAGCTTCATCGAGAAGACTTTGAAATAATTAAAGTAATTGGAAGAGGTGCTTTCGGTGAGGTAAGATGAACTTCATTTTGTTAACTTTGCCAAAATTGCCAAGACATCAGCAGCTTCCATTTCACCTTTTTATGGACCTATACATTGGTTTGGGGATGAGGTAATTGGTATCATTTGGAGAGTTTGTTTTTTCCTATCTCTCTTTCTGAGATGAGGTCTCACCATGTTGCCCAGGCTGGCCTTGAACTCCTGGGCTCAAGTGATATCCCCGCCTCGGCCTTCCAAGGAGCCGGGGAGAAAATCTGAAAGATAGAACGAAGAGAAAGGAAACTCGAAAGCTTCTGACTAACCTGGGATATTGTTGGGACCAAAAATAGTTTCTTCAGATGTAGTTTTTGTTTTTGAGATAGAGTCTTGCACTGTCACCCAGGCTGGAGTGCAGTGGTGCCATCTTGGCTCATGGCAACCTCTGCCTTCTGGGTTCAAGCTATCCTCATGCCTCAGCCTCCTGAGTAGCTGGGACTACAGGTGCTGACACCACACCTAGCTAATTTTTGTATTTATTGTAGAAATGAGGTTTTGCCGTGTTGGCCAGGCTGGTCTCGAACTCCTGGCCTCAAGTGAGCCACCCGCCCAGGCCTCCCAAAGTGCTGGGATTACAGGTGTGAGCCCCTGCACCCAGCCTTCTGACATAGTTTCTGAAACTCCATTTGTTAACTGAATTTTGACTTCTTGGCATTTTCTAAAAAACACAGAGAGGGTTGAATAGCAGCTGTTTGCATGCTCTATGCTTGCTTGCCATTGACACACCCAGTGTGGCTCTGGGTCCTGTTGGCTTTGCCTAGGGCTAGAGGGCCAGCCATGCGGGTGCAGCTGGAGAGGCTCACCAGGTCCCTTGTATGGGGCTAGGAGCCCTGCCCTGGGAGGCCCGTGGCACGGTGTGGCCTCGCCTTCCAGGCCGTCTCCACAGATCTGCCTTGGCCTTACAAGATGGTTCTGGCAAGACCAAGGGAGAGGTCAGCCTCCCTCAGCGGCTGCAGGACTGCCTCAGGTGGTTTGACAGTGAGTCACCGGAAAAGCTTTGCTTCTTAAACTGTACAGTGCCTTAGCAGCTATGCCAAGGTTTGATCTAAGCTCTCCTCGGCTGGAGAACTGTGCTGGTTGGTTCATTGAGGAAAAATCAAACAAGAAAACACCCTGTGTCACATCCCAGCAGCAGGTGTGCTCTGCCCACAGCAAACCTACTGGACACAACTACGAAGCGAGATGGCCTTTACTGTGCAGGGCATGCATTTTCCAACGTGCAGACGTGAAAGAAGGCAAATCAGTACTTTAGGGAAATAGCCCCCCTCTTGCAGCACCATCCCTGTGAATGAGTCTCGCCAGAGGGATGGGGAGGAGAGCAGTCCCTCCAAGGCTCATCCCGGGTGACTGGAGCTCCCAGTTTATCTCGTACAGACCCTGGATCCAGGCCTCACCAGCCAAAGTCAATTTACCACGGGCCAGGATGGGGCAGATTGTTTGTTTGTTTTGTTTGAGACAGGGTCTTGCTCTGTCACCCAGGCTGGAGTGTGCTGGCCTGATCACAGCTCACTGCAGCCTCTGCCACCCAGACTCAGGTGATCCTCCTTTCTCAGCCTCCTGAGTAGCTGTGACTGCAGGCATGTGCTACCTCGCCTGGCTAATTTTTTTATTATTTGTAGAAAAGGGGTGTCACTATGTCACCCAGACTGGTCTTGAACTCCTGGACTCAAGCAGCTCTCCCGCCCCAGCCTCCGAAGTAGCTGGGGCCACAGGCATGCACCACCACACCCAGCTAGGTGTTTTCCTTTTTTCTTTTTAGTAGAGACAGGGATCTCGCTGTGTCG
Organism: Rhinopithecus roxellana; assembly: GCF_007565055.1. NCBI lineage: Eukaryota > Metazoa > Chordata > Mammalia > Primates > Cercopithecidae > Rhinopithecus > Rhinopithecus roxellana. The sequence continues at coordinate 161,667,849 of NC_044553.1, read as the reverse complement.
CCCAGAATAGTCTCGAATTCCTGGGCTCAAGTGATTCTCCTGCCTCTGCCTTCCAGAGTGCTGGGATTATAGGCATGAGCCGCTGTACCTGGTTGAGAAAGCCTTTTAAAAATAAAAACGGATTGCATTAAGTGATTCCCTGTCTGCCTGCTACCAAGCGTTAAGCTGTACCAGGTGTGGGGGCTTGGAGGTGAGCAGGGCCCAGGCCACACAGAGCCTTTCAGCCATGGCCAGACTTTCCAGAGTGCAGTTAGGAGGGAGGGAGAGGCACACCAGGACAGAGACACGACCAAGGGAAATGAAAGAATGAGAGAGAAAATTGTTTTAACAGAATAGTTTACAGTTATTTTTAGTACTCTTTTTTGCCAAAGAACTTAATGCGAAACTCAGTTTTGTGTGAGTTGCAGAGAAGATAACACAGATCGCTTTTTGAGCTCCTCCTGATTGAAGGGAGCCTGTCCCTCCCACGTGGCCTTTGCTTCTTGGATTCGCTCCTTGGTCTCGTTCCCTTGGAGCCTCAGGGTCCGTATCTGTGCGAGATGGATTTTAGAAATCCCCCGCAGCTGGGGTCACGTGAAGATGAAGTGGGGGTGCAGATGCGCGGCCCAGCACCATCTCTGGCACCAGAACGTGCCCGGTGAATGGCAGCTCTCACGGTGACTCTACGCTGTGACTGTGTGGTATCTGATGTTAGAAACAGGGAGGTAGCTGATGATGCCATTTAAGAACTCTTCAGGCCATGGCTGCCGCGGGCACGGGGACATGCTGGCTGCTTGCCATTGGCAGCCAGAAGGTATGGAAGCCACTGTCACTGCCAGTGAGTAGCTTACAGGAAGTGCTGAGGTGGAGACTTGGGCCTGTGCATGAGTGACTTATGTAGGGTGGAATGTGCCAGACAGTGGTGCAGACATCTTGACCGGTGTTGGTAGTGATGGAGGAGCTCATTCAAGATTTGGTAGAGACTGAAAAGTCCCAAGAGGACTTCCTGAAGGAGGTGGTGCTTGAGTTGTGCTTTAAAGAATGTGGCTGGTGGCCACACGCTGAGTGCTGACTGTGCCCCACACTGTGCTGGGCACATTAAATGTCAGGACTTGTGGGTCCTCATAGCTGTCTCAGGAGGCCAGTCCTGCCCTTAACCTCTTGTAGTGGTGGAACCTGAGCCACAGAGAAGTGAATTTGTAAGAGTTAAACTCCAGAGCCCACGTGGCTAGTCCCTGCCTCTGTGAAGAAAAGGTTCTTGGTGCTGGAACTGGCACATGCTAGGCGGGTGGGGGGAGCCACATACAGAAGAGACAGGGTGGGGGGCACAGGTAGAAGGCACCGTCAGTAGTGGGGCAGTGGCAGCCGCAGATAGAAGGCGGGCCGGGGGAGGGGGTGGTGGAGCAGGGAGTAGGGGCTGTTGAAAACAGACAAGCTTGGGAGGTAATCTTGAGTTTTTAAAAGGTGGGTTTTTTAGGGGGAGGGTTAAAATTTTTTTTTTTTAACTTTAAAAAAAATTTTTTGAGGCACAGTCTCACTTTGTCCCGAGGCTAGAGTGCAGTGCCGCGATCTCGGCTCACTGCAACCTCTGCCTCTCAAGTTCAAGTTGTTCTCCTGCCTCAGCCTCCCAAGTAGATGGGACTACAGGTGTACGCTACCATGTCGGGGTAGTTTTCATATTTTTAGTAGAGATGGGGTTTCACCATGTTGACCAGGCTGGTCTCAAACTCCTGACCTCAGGTGATCCACCCACCTTGGCCTCCCAAAGTGCTGGGATTACAGGTATGAGCCACCTTGCCCAGCTGAATTTGTTTTTTTTTTTTTTTTTTTTTGGCGGGACGGAGTCTCACTGTGTCGCCCAGGCTGGAGTGCAGTGCCGTGATCTCGGCTCACTGTAACCTCTACCTCCCAGGTTCAAGCAATTCTCCTGCCTCAGCCTCCTGAGTAGCTGGGATTATAGAAGCATGCCACCACACCCGGCTTATTTTTTTGTATTTTTAGTAGAGATGGGATTTCACCATGTTGGACAGGCTGGTCTCAAACTCCTGGCCTCAAGTGATCCTCCTGCCTCAGCCTCCCAAAGTGTTGGGATTACAGGCACGAGCCACCGTGCCTAGCATCACTTAGCTATTTTAAAATGCACAGTACATTTGTCATTAACGACAGTTATCCTACTCTGCTATCAAACATTAGAAATTTTTTTCTGCCTTTGTTGTAAATGGAAATCTGCAGACGTAACCCAAAGTAGAGGGCAGTGAGCTACCACATGCCCGCCACTCACAGTGAAGCTTTCGAATGCACAGGCAGGACCCTTCAGGTTGCAGTGGGGTCAAGTTTCGATGCATAAAAGGGCAAATCTTCATTTACATGGAAAACTTGGCGTTCAGTCACTGCTGGTTTTGCAGGCTCCTAGGCTGTTTTCACTACAGTGTGGTTCCAGCATGCTAGCCTTTTGTTCTGGGAACCACATCTTTGTTCAACTCACATTTGCATTGCAGGTTGCTGTTGTCAAAATGAAGAATACTGAACGAATTTATGCAATGAAAATCCTCAACAAGTGGGAGATGCTGAAAAGAGCAGAGGTAAGTATGGAGCTTGAAAAGCCATACGAATGGGGTTTGGGGTGAGCAGAAAGTGACTGTGAAGCCAGCTGGGGAAAAGCTGCAGTCACCCCACAGCCCTGGGCCTCCCTTCCCCCAGGACAGAGCGAGCACTCTCTGTTGGGGAGGTCTCAGCCTCCTCCTGGCGCCTGTTGCTCCCCGCCTTGGCGATCACTCGCTTGCTGGACACCGTTCCTGAGAGCGCACCCTCGAGAATGTTGGCAGGGTTCTGTTTACTGTAAAGGCAAATAAAAAGCTTCAGGAGAGTTTTAGCATTGATTGCAGTTCTGCTCCATACACCAGAGGAATGAACACATCTGGACGCTGCTAACATACAGAATGGGTCTTTAGATTCCCACCTAGAGGAGCCTCACGGTCACAGATGAAAGTGGACCACTACTCAGCAGGCTTTGATCAGCTCCTGTTTCTTAGTTCAGTGTCAGTCTTCTTGGTGGCTGTTCCGTGCCCCTGACCCCATCTCTATAGCCACGTGCTCAGCCCCTGGTCTCCCTCCTGCCTGCCCAAGGCAGGCCAGGCCTGCTGGGGAGCCCACGCTTTTCCTCTCTGGCCATCTTGAGTTTCTCTCCTCGCCTGCCCTCTATCTTCCCTCCCCTACACTCAGAGCCCAGGCCCTTCGTGGCCAGTTGACCTGCTGCTTCCTGCTTCAGATCTGCTCCATCCATCATGTTCCATCCTCTCCCGTGACTCCTGCCTCTGCCAGAAGGCAGTAGTCCCTCCTTGCAGGCTGCCGTTCATCACAATGGTTTGCTGTGGCCCCATGTGTCTCTGACCCGCCCTGAGCGAGGCCTGTACCTGGCAGCGCTGCGGCGGCTGTAGGCTGCTCAGCCCTGTGGTCAGCGTTTGCTTCTGGAGTTGGATGCCTCTCAACGTGGCCGCCTCCTCATCTTGGGAAGTCCTTCTTGGGTTTCTAGACCCTCTCCTCTTACCACTGTCACCCTCCTAGTAATTTGAGGTGACCCTTTCCTCTTTGGTCCTGGAATTTGTGCCTGTGCTGCCCATGATGGTTGACACCTTGGGCCGACAGCAGTGCAACCATCGATTTGGGCCAGATCTCTCCAGGGCCCTGGGTTTTGTTAACTTGGGGATGTTACCGGTTCCTTGTGACTCAGTCATTCTGACTTTTCTCTCCTCCGCTCCGGACCCGTTTCCCCTTTCCCTGCTGTGGCACCCAGCACAAGGTCTCGCACCCATTTGTTGCTCACTGAACGCATGTTGGTTGACAAGAGTTAGCACCATTTTGCAGTCACCTTGGTCTCAAAATATCAGTGGCCTGTGATTGCTTCGGCTCCCTGCATCTCTCAGCTTCTGGGATGCACACGGTCTCCCTTCCTTCTTTGGGTGAAGCCTTTGCTCTCTTTGCCTCCATCCTCACTCAGTCATCTCACCGTGTGCTTCCGCTGGGCCTGCCTTCAGCCCCAGCAGCCCTCTCCCCACCCCAAACAGTGGCAAACACGGGAATGCTGTTGGAGCAGACTTTTAGGGGGAAAAAGTAGCTACTGTTACATGAAAGTGTGGAGAAGTATAAGGTGTTTGGTATTTGCACAAATGTCATGTTAGATGAGTACATTTTAAAAGAGTAAATATTGCTGATTTAATTTGAATCTGGTTACACAGATCCAGTTTAACTGGCATGCTCAGAAAAGCCCAAGAATGTTTGCTAGTCGTGATGATTATCCTGAAGTATGTATAATGGGCTCTATGTGTGTGTAAGAGATATAAATATGGTGCTAGTTGCAAATAATTTATCTTTTTATTTTTATTTCATAGACTTACTTTAAACATTAGATTTTATAATACTGATTTACAAATGATTAAAAGCATGAATTAAACAAGAGGTTGGTAGGTAGAAGAGTTGCTAAGCAGTGTAAGTTTATAATTTTTCCACCAGGCTAGGTCTTTATTTCATCTCACTTGTTTAAAAAATATTAAAAGTTTCTCTCTTTGCTCCTTAGACAAAGCTGCTGGATAATACGTCAGTTTCCTGTCAGCAGGTCACCCTGCGGGCAGTCCCTAGTTTTAAGAATGGGTTTTTCCTAAATGCTCTGGGCAGCCGCCAGGCAGAGCTTCAGGGAGTATCTCCTAGAGGCGTTGGCGCAGATGCCGCAGATCCCCGGGGCAGCCTCGGCCTCCTGAGCCCACGGCCTCAGCTCACCTGGGACTCAGCACTCCATCCCCATTTCTTTCTGGGGTGTGTTCTGGAGGACAGGTGGACGGGCACACCGGCCGCAGGTTCATCCCCATTTCTTTCTGGGGTGTTCTGGAGGACAGGTGGACGGGCACACCGGGCGCAGGTCCATCCCCATTTCTTTCTGGGGTGTTCTGGAGGACAGGTGGACGGGCACACCGGCCGCAGGTCCATCCCCATTTCTTTCTGGGGTGTCCTGGAGGACAGGTGGACGGGCACACCGGGCCGCAGGTCCATCCCCATTTCTTTCTGGGGTGTTCTGCAGGACAGGTGGACGGGCACACCGGGCGCAGGTCCATCCCCATTTCTTTCTGGGGTGTTCTGGAGGACAGGTGGACGGGCACACCGGCCGCAGGTCCATCCCCATTTCTTTCTGGGGTGTTCTGGAGGACAGGTGGACGGGCACACCGGGCCGCAGGTCCATCCCCATTTCTTTCTGGGGTGTTCTGGAGGACAGGTGGACGGGCACACCGGGCCGCAGGTCCATCCCCATTTCTTTCTGGGGTGTTCTGGAGGACAGGTGGACGGGCACACCGGGCGCAGGTCCATCCCCATTTCTTTCTGGGGTGTTCTGGAGGACAGGTGGACGGGCACACCGGGCGCAGGTCCATCCCCATTTCTTTCTGGGGTGTTCTGGAGGACAGGTGGACGGGCACACCGGGCGCAGGTCCATCCCCATTTCTTTCTGGGGTGTTCTGGAGGACAGGGACGGGACACGGGCGCAGGTCCATCCCATTTCTTTCTGGGGTGTTCTGGAGGACGGGTGGACGGGCACCCGGGCGCAGGTCCATCCCCATTTCTTTCTGGGGGTTCTGGACGGGGGTGGAGGGCACGCCGGGCGCAGGTCCATCCCCATTTCTTTCTGGGGGTTCTGGAGGACGGGTGGACGGGCACGCCGGGCGCAGGTCCATCCCCATTTCTTTCTGGGGGTTCTGGAGGACGGGTGGACGGGCACGCCGGGCGCAGGTCCATCCCCATTTCTTTCTGGGGGGTTCTGGAGGACGGGTGGACGGGCACGCCGGGAGCAGGTCCATCCCCATTTCTTTCTGGGGGTTCTGGAGGACGGGGGACGGGCACGCCGGGCGCAGGTCCATCCCCATTTCTTTCTGGGGGGTTCTGGAGGACGGGGGGACGGGCACGCCGGGCGCAGGTCCATCCCCATTTCTTTCTGGGTTCTGGGGACGGGGGACGGGCACGCCGGGCGCAGGTCCATCCCCATTTCTTCTGGCGTGTTCTGGAGGACGGGTGGAACGGGCACGCCGGGCGCAGGTCCATCCCCATTTCTTTCTGGCGTGTTTCTGGGAGGACGGGTGGGACGGGCACGCCGGGCGCAGGTCCATCCCCATTTCTTTCTGGCGTGTTCTGGAGGACGGGTGGACGGGCACGCCGGGCGCAGGTCCATCCCCATTTCTTTCTGGGGTGTTCTGGAGGGACGGGGGACGGGGCACGCCGGGCGCAGGTCCATCCCCATTCTTTCTGGGGTGTTCTGGAGGACGGGTGGACGGGCACGCCGGGCGCAGGTCCATCCCCATTTCTTTCTTTCTGGGTGTTCTGGAGGACGGGTGGACGGGCACGCCGGGCGCAGGTCCATCCCCATTTCTTCTGGGGGGTTCATGAGGACGGGTGGACGGGCACGCCGGGCGCAGGTCCTCCCCATTTCTTCTGGGGGGTTCTGGAGGACGGGTGGACGGGCACGCCGGGCGCAGGTCCATCCCCATTTCTTTCTGGGGGTTCTGGAGGACGGGTGGGACGGCGCACGCCGGGCCGCAGGTCCATCCCCATTTCTTTCTGGGGTGTTCTGGAGGACGGGGGGACGGGCACGCCGGGCGCAGGTCCATCCCCATTTCTTTCTGGGGTGTTCTGGAGGACGGGGGACGGGCACGCCGGGCGCAGGTCCATCCCCATTTCTTTCTGGGGTGTTCTGGAGGACGGGGGACGGGCACGCCGGGCGCAGGTCCATCCCCATTTCTTTCTGGCGTGTTCTGGAGGACGGGGGGACGGGCACGCCGGGCGCAGGTCCATCCCCATTTCTTTCTGGGCGTGTTCTGGAGGACGGGGGACGGGCACGCCGGGCGCAGGTCCATCCCCATTTCTTTCTGGCGTGTTCTGGAGGACGGGTGGACGGGCACGCCGGGCGCAGGTCCATCCCCATTTCTTTCTGGCGTGTTCTGGAGGACGGGGGGACGGGCACGCCGGGCGCAGGTCCATCCCCATTTCTTTCTGGGTGTTCTGGAGGACGGGGGGACGGGCACGCCGGGCGCAGGTCCATCCCCATTTCTTTCTGGGGGTTCTGGAGGACGGGGGGACGGGCACGCCGGGCGCAGGTCCATCCCCATTTCTTTCTGGGGGTTCTGGAGGACGGGTGGACGGGCACGCCGGGCGCAGGTCCATCCCCATTTCTTTCTGGGGGGTTCTGGAGGACGGGTGGACGGGCACGCCGGGCGCAGGTCCATCCCCATTTCTTTCTGGGGGTTCTGGAGGACGGGGGACGGGCACGCCGGGCGCAGGTCCATCCCATTTCTTTCTGGGGGGTTCTGGGGACGGGGGGACGGGCACGCCGGGCGCAGGTCCATCCCCTTTTCTTCTGGGGTTCTGGAGGGGGTACGGGCACGCCGGGCGCAGGTCCATCCCCATTTCTTTCTGGGTGTTCTGGAGGACGGTGGGACGGGCACGCCGGGCGCAGGTCCATCCCCATTTCTTTCTGGCGTGTTCTGGAGGACGGGTGGACGGGCACGCCGGGCGCAGGTCCATCCCCATTTCTTTCTGGGGTGTTCTGGAGGACGGGTGGACGGGCACGCCGGGCGCAGGTCCATCCCCATTTCTTTCTGGGGTGTTCTGGAGGACGGGTGGACGGGCACGCCGGGCGCAGGTCCATCCCCATTTCTTTCTGGGTGTTCTGGAGGACGGGTGGACGGGCACGCCGGGCGCAGGTCCATCCCCATTTCTTTCTGGGGGGTTCTGGAGGACGGGTGGACGGGCACGCCGGGCGCAGGTCCATCCCCATTTCTTTCTGGGGGGTTCTGGAGGACGGGTGGACGGGCACGCCGGGCGCAGGTCCATCCCCATTTCTTTCTGGGGGGTTCTGGAGGACGGGTGGACGGGCACGCCGGGCGCAGGTCCATCCCCATTTCTTTCTGGGGGGTTCTGGAGGACGGGTGGACGGGCACGCCGGGCGCAGGTCCATCCCCATTTCTTTCTGGGGTGTTCTGGAGGACGGGGGGACGGGCACGCCGGGCGCAGGTCCATCCCCATTTCTTTCTGGGGTGTTCTGGAGGACGGGGGGACGGGCACGCCGGGCGCAGGTCCATCCCCATTTCTTTCTGGGGTGTTCTGGAGGACGGGGGGACGGGCACGCCGGGCGCAGGTCCATCCCCATTTCTTTCTGGGGTGTTCTGGAGGACGGGGGGACGGGCACGCCGGGCGCAGGTCCATCCCCATTTCTTTCTGGCGTGTTCTGGAGGACGGGGGGACGGGCACGCCGGGCGCAGGTCCATCCCCATTTCTTTCTGGCGTGTTCTGGAGGACGGGGGGACGGGCACGCCGGGCGCAGGTCCATCCCCATTTCTTTCTGGGGTGTTCTGGAGGACGGGTGGACGGGCACGCCGGGCGCAGGTCCATCCCCATTTCTTTCTGGGTGTTCTGGAGGACGGGGGGACGCGGGCACGCCGGGCGTCAGGTCCATGGGGGGCACGCCGGCGCAGGTCCATCCCCATTTCTTTCTGGGTGTTCTGGAGGACGGGGGGACGGGCACGCCGGGCGCAGGTCCATCCCCATTTCTTTCTGGCGTGTTCTGGAGGACGGGGGGACGGGCACGCCGGGCGCAGGTCCATCCCCATTTCTTTCTGGCGTGTTCTGGAGGACGGGGGGACGGGCACGCCGGGCGCAGGTCCATCCCCATTTCTTTCTGGGGGTTCTGGAGGACGGGTGGACGGGCACGCCGGGCGCAGGTCCATCCCCATTTCTTTCTGGGTGTTCTGGAGGACGGGTGGACGGGCACGCCGGGCGCAGGTCCATCCCCATTTCTTTCTGGGGTGTTCTGGAGGACGGGGGGACGGGCACGCCGGGCGCAGGTCCATCCCCATTTCTTTCTGGCGTGTTCTGGAGGACGGGGGGACGGGCACGCCGGGCGCAGGTCCATCCCCATTTCTTTCTGGGGTGTTCTGGAGGACGGGGGGACGGGCACGCCGGGCGCAGGTCCATCCCCATTTCTTTCTGGCGTGTTCTGGAGGACGGGGGGATGGGCACGCCGGGCGCAGGTCCATCCCCATTTCTTTCTGGCGTGTTCTGGAGGACGGGTGGACGGGCACGCCGGGCGCAGGTCCATCCCCATTTCTTTCTGGCGTGTTCTGGAGGACGGGTGGACGGGCACGCCGGGCGCAGGTCCATCCCCATTTCTTTCTGGCGGGTTCTGGAGGACGGGTGGACGGGCACGCCGGGCGCAGGTCCATCCCCATTTCTTTCTGGGTGTTCTGGAGGACGGGTGGACGGGCACGCCGGGCGCAGGTCCATCCCCATTTCTTTCTGGGGGGTTCTGGAGGACGGGTGGACGGGCACGCCGGGCGCAGGTCCATCCCCATTTCTTTCTGTGGGGTTCTGGAGGACGGGTGGACGGGCACGCCGGGCGCAGGTCATCCCCATTTCTTTCTGGGGTGTTCTGGAGGACGGTGGACGCGCACGCCGGGCGCAGGTCCATCCCCATTTCTTTCTGGGGGTTCTGGAGGACGGGTGGACGGGCACGCCGGGCGCAGGTCCATCCCCATTTCTTTCTGGGGGGTTCTGGAGGACGGGTGGACGGGCACGCCGGGCGCAGGTCCATCCCCATTTCTTTCTGCGGGGTTCTGGAGGACGGGTGGGACGGGCACGCCGGGCGCAGGTCCATCCCCATTTCTTTCTGGGGGGTTCTGGAGGACGGGTGGACGGGCACGCCGGGCGCAGGTCCATCCCATTTCTTTCTGGCGTGTTCTGGAGGACGGGGGGACGGGCACCCCGGGCGCAGGTCCATCCCCATTTCTTTCTGGCGTGTTCTGGAGGACGGGGGGACGGGCACGCCGGGCGCAGGTCCATCCCCATTTCTTTCTGGCGTGTTCTGGAGGACGGGGGGACGGGCACGCCGGGCGCAGGTCCATCCCCATTTCTTTCTGGCGTGTTCTGGAGGACGGGGGGACGGGCACGCCGGGCGCAGGTCCATCCCCATTTCTTTCTGGGGTGTTCTGGAGGACGGGGGACGGGCACGCCGGGCGCAGGTCCATCCCCATTTCTTTCTGGGTGTTCTGGAGGACGGGGGACGGGCACGCCGGGCGCAGGTCCATCCCCATTTCTTTCTGGGTGTTCTGGAGGACGGGGGGACGGGCACGCCGGGCGCAGGTCCATCCCCATTTCTTTCTGGCGTGTTCTGGAGGACGGGGGGACGGGCACGCCGGGCGCAGGTCCATCCCCATTTCTTTCTGGCGTGTTCTGGAGGACGGGGGGACGGGCACGCCGGGCGCAGGTCCATCCCCATTTCTTTCTGGCGTGTTCTGGAGGACGGGGGGACGGGCACGCCGGGCGGGCAGGTCCATCCCCATTTCTTTCTGGCGTGTTCTGGAGGACGGGGGGACGGGCACGCCGGGCGCAGGTCCATCCCCATTTCTTTCTGGCGTGTTCTGGAGGACGGGGGGACGGGCACGCCGGGCGCAGGTCCATCCCCATTTCTTTCTGGGTGTTCTGGAGGACGGGTGGACGGGCACGCCGGGCGCAGGTCCATCCCCATTTCTTTCTGGGGTGTTCTGGAGGACGGGGGGACGGGCACGCCGGGCGCAGGTTTCCTTGTAGTTGTCCCCTCTCCAGGCCCTCGTGGCCGTTGGCAGAGGGGTCATGGTGATTCCAGAACTGCTGGTCTCTGCATGTCTGGACATTAGCAAGCTGAATGCTGACCCCCGTCATGTTGTCATTAGTAGAACTGGGACACAGCTGCAACAACCATTTCATTTCTTTTTTCTTTTTTTTTTTCTTTTTTTGAGACAGAGTCTCTCCCTGTCGGCCAGGCTGGAGTGCAGTGGTGCAATCTTGGCTCACTGCAACCTCCGCCTCCGGGGTTCAAACGATTCTCCTGCCTCAGCCTCCCGAGTAGCTGGGACTACAGGCACCCGCCACCACGCCCAGCTCATTTTTATATTTTTAGTACAAGCAGGGTTTCACCATGTTGGCCAAGCTAGTCTCGAACTCCTGACCTTGTGATCCATCTGCCTCGGCCTCCCAAAGTGCTGGGATTACAAGCGTGAGTCACTGTGCGCAGCCAACCATTTCATTTGAAAAGAAAACCCTTTTTTTCTTGTTTTAGAGACAGGGTCTCACTCTGTTACTCTGTTGTACGGGCTGGAGTACAGTGGTGTGATCTCGGCTGGGTTCATCCATCCTCCCACCTCAGCCTCTTGAGTAGCTGGGACTGCAGATGGGTGCCACCACACCCAGCTAATTTTTAAGATTCTTTGTAGAGACAGGGTCTCACTATGTTGCCTAGGCTGGTCTCAAACTCCTGGGCTCAAGTGATCCTCCCGCCTTGGCCTCCCAAAGAGCTAGGATTATAGCGTGAGCCACCATGGCCAGCCTGAAAGGAAAACTTTTTAAAGTTTAGTAAAAGAAAACCTTGTAGAAGAAACAAGTTTTAGAGGTCGCTGTGAGACTCAGCTGAGAGCCAGAACCGTGCCCTCGTGCCTCACATAGCAAGCTCTCCATAATGTACTTATAGTTTTGTTAAGCTTGACAAGTTTCAAATGTAAGACAGTTTAAATCTTGTTCTATGCTCAATAAAGAAGAAATGATGTTAAAATTTCGCCAAAGGCGTGGTGACTTTTTTTTTTTCTTTTTTTGAGACAGTCTCGCTCTGTGGTCCGGGCTGGAGTACAGTGGTGCGATTTCCGCTCACCACAACCTCTACCTGCTGGGTTCAGGCAGTTTTCCTGCTTCAGCCTCCTGCGTAGCTGGGATTACAGGCACCTGCCACCACGCCTGGCTAGTTTTTAGTATAAGTGGGGTTTCATCATGTTGGCCAGGCTGGTCTTGAATTCCTGACTTCAGGTGATCCACCCACCTTGGCCTCCCAAAGTGCTAGGCTTACAGGTGTGAGCCACTGCACTCAGCCAGGCCTGGTGACTTTTAAACAGAGATGCCACCTGGGCATTAAAACTCTTCTGGAAGCCATAGCAGGATAGAGGGCAGCCTCTTGCCCTGTGCTGCTGGCCGTAGGCCTTCCTCGTGGAGTCTGTCACAATCGTGTCATCCCTATACTGTGATTTCAGCAAACGTGTGTGCCCTCTCCTGCCAGCTGCATGGCAGCTCAACAGTGGGTATAGGACGGAGAGGGCAGACACGTGGGGCCACCCATGCCATCGATACTTGGCGGAGGTTGATCTGGTAGAGAAGTCAGGTGGTGCCGGGTGGGAGGAGTCCAGTCAGGAATCCACATGAGGGTGGGGTGAATCTTAAGTGTCGGCCACAGAAATGGTGCCTGTGGGACAGCAGGGTGCAAGGGCGTCCTCAGCAGCCCTTGGAAGTTCACAGGGGTTGGGAGAGGAAGGGATGAGGGATGACTCTGCCTCTGCAGCCTCGGGGTGGTGCACAAGGAGGAGCCCAGAAGGCAGGGACACCATGGCTGGAGCCACTGTCCCAGCAGGGACCCCGAGACTGGCAGTACGCTCTCTGACCTACTTCCCAGTAAACACAGACTGACGCCCCTCATTGCTTTGCAGACCGCGTGCTTCCGAGAGGAGCGCGATGTGCTGGTGAACGGCGACTGCCAGTGGATCACCGCGCTGCACTATGCCTTTCAGGACGAGAACCACCTGGTAGGTTGCACGGCCAGAGACTTGGTCAGGGCATTCGCTCTGGCTTTATTCCTTTATGCTGTCACTAAAAATTCAGTAAGACAACATGCAACTGACATTTTAAAAATGTGTATTGGACTGGATAAAACGGAGGGGCTTGTTTTCATACAGTAATTGTCAGGTAGAACTTTTTAAAAATAAACCTGTGAAAGTAAGGACTTCGTTTTTTGCTCATCACTAGAGCAGCTGATTAGTTCGTTTGCTGGGTTTGTTACATTTGAATCAGCTGGGAGTTTGAAATACTTTGAATCTTGGATTATTGGGAATAAGGAACTGCAATGGGGATTCAGCCGTGTGGACGTTTTTGCCTCCATCTCATCTCGGGCTGAGTCAGGGAGTGCCTCTTGTGTGCCTGCAGTCCTCCTGTCGCTGCCCCAGGCCCTTCTGACAGGTTTTAGGTGACTCTTGGTCTCCACGCTGCCTGTGTATTTTTCTGACTTAAACAGGGCTTGCTCTCAGGACGGACGGAGCAGCCTCATGGCGCACATGCGTGCGCATCGTCAAGTGCGTTCACCTCTACTGCACTCTAAGGCAGCTGACTTAGCGGTGAAGGGGAAACCAGCCCTTGGTCTCGGCCGCTGAGTGGCCCGCAGACCGCATTGTTCAGGACTTTTTATTCCTAGAATGACTCTCCAGGTTTGCCTGAACCTAAAAGTGGCCACTACTGGAGCTCTGGGTGGACGGGACACGTGCAGACTTCAGAGAAGCAGGTCTGAGCCCGACTCATTCCCAGTGGCACCGTTTCTGCAGCGGTGGCAAGAGGGGCGTAGTCGCTGTGGTCACCGAACCTCAGGGCAGGGACCCGAGGCTTCCTTTTCCACGACAGCCAACGCGTGTGTCCACCCGAAGCTCCTGGGTTGTGTGCTCCGCTGGTTCACAGCAGATGGAGTAGTGTCAGATCCTTCCATTCACCCTGAGTAATCCTTGAAGCATCAGAGAAAGCCCTGAGATTTGAACACCCAGGATTAGAGAAAAGGGTGTGCTGATTATTTAGACTTTACATATATGTGTTTGCTCAGCAGAGGGGGCAGCTGGTGTTTGTTGAGCACTTAGGACATTTCAGGCCCACAAGGGTCCCCGTCAGGCTTCCCAACGACCCAGTGATTCCACCGTTTCATAAGGGGGTGTCTGGGGCAGAGAGAGGCAAAGTCACTTGCCCAAAGTGACCACATGGATGACAGCCCCTGTGTCCCAGTCCCAGCTCTAACCTGGCAAGCAGGTTCCGGGTCCTCTGCTCTGGGGCCATCTCCACATAAACCCCTGCCCCCCGCTTCCTGCTCAGTGTCCCTTTTCCTGGGACCCTGGTGGACTGTCTCCAGTTCATTTCCACTTTTGATAAGAACTGAGTGAAGTTTCTAAGGAGTACAGGCAACTGGGATCTGTACGAAGGAAGATAATGCTTCTTGTTTTGTTTCTAATATTTTTCTGAAATTAGCATGCTGACATCTAAAATGTTAGGTGTTGCCGGGTGTATTCTAAGTTAAGACACATCAGTTAGGAGCCCCTGTGAAGATTCCATGTTCTCGAGGTTTTGGAGTTGCCCAGGTAGAAGTACCATGAAAATTAAGGATGACAGAACAAAGGCGAACTTTCTGGCACGTGTCTGCGGGGCCAGCTTCTGCAGTGCACACCTGCCACCTTGAGCGGGGGTGTTGAGGGTTAGGCCAGTTCCCCTTCCTATGGTTGTGAGGCTGGCCGGAGTGCAGGCTGGTGTCAGGTGCCTCTCATAGTGATAGGGAAACATGGGTTCCTCTGGCCTCCCACCGGTTCTGCGTGGGTTCTGCTACAGTTTGTATTGGAGCTATCTCGCGGAGTTTTATCAAAATTAGACCTGTTTGACTGCTAACTGAAACTTACTGGCTTAACTCAGCACCCCGCGTTCTGTGACAGGACAGGCTAGGTCTGGTTCTCTTTCCGGAGTGGGTCTCTGCCGTCTACCTCACGAGCTCCCGCATTAGCTTTCCTCACAGACCATGTTCCAGGAGACCGTTGATCAGACCCAGTGCTGCTGTAGGATGCCCCTGCTCATCTTAGAGTTCTAGGCAGACGTGGACACGGCCGGGGCTCAGCTAGTAAGGGCTTGACTCAACTCCATGCTTTCTTCAGGGGCCTGAGGGCCTGGCCCTTCGCCCTTCGTTCACTGCATCTCCCTGGCCCCGTGTGTGTCTGTCAACGCCGGGGCGTCTCCCTCTGGAATGCCTGCAGTGTGCATCCACCACCCCTCTCTCCATTGCCCTCCGCACACAGCGGCACCTCCATGCCTGGGCTTCTGAACGTAGTTGGGGAACATCACCCACTCACTGTTCTGAGAGTGGGGCTGCAGCCACCACTGTGGCCGGCCCTCCCCATTTAGCAGGCTCCAGCGTGCCACTGCCACTTTCCTCCTAGCCGCTTTGCATGCACCCCTTCATCTGGAGCACAACCCCGGCTCTCCTCAGGCCTTTGCTTGGCAGCCTCTGGCCGGGCCACCTCACCAGGGGACCTGCGGTTGGCTGGCACTCACCCCTGCCTGCTCTCCGTGCTGACCACGGTCTCTCCTGCCCCCAGTGTGAGCTCTGCTGAGCCAGGGACCTTGCTGTCTCGTGCATGCCAGTGCCCCCGTTGCCAGAGGGGCCAACAGAGCCACGGTGAAGGTGCACAAGCAAATGAACAAACTGAAAAACTCAGCGGGGAAGGACAGGCAGTGCCTGAGCCAGGGCAGGGAGGCTGAGGCTGCCCTCGGTGACTTGAGGAAGGCTCCACAGGGCGGGACAGCTGTGGAGAGGCTTGGAAGGGATGAGAGTTTGCTGGTAAAGATTCTTTTGAGAGCAAGGACCTAAAGTGAAGGCTTCTATCATTTCCTCTGATCTAGCTGGGCCCCTCCCTTTCTCAGACAAGCCCACCGGTGGGGCGCTTCCCTTCCTTTGGAGACACGCAGTCTGGTTGGGTGTGATGGGCGTGGAGTCTGACTGTTGTGCCCAGGTCTTTGTTCTGTCCTTGCCTGCTGGGCGACCCTGGGCCCATCCCCAAGCCTCCCGTGTTGATGGGGTCTTGGTGCCGGAGGCTAGGGTAGGTGGGAGCGTGAACAGGACAGCACTGGCCTGCGTCTCACAACCTGGGCGTAGGCCTTCATGGTGACAGAAGCTGATATGATTGGGTTCTCAATAAATACTACAGGGTCACTGCCCCAACTGATAACAGGGCGTTTCCTCCCTGTGTGGGTTGGTTAAAAGCTAGCTGTCCAGACCAGAGCATCCATCTCATCACAGGAAATTTGCACCAAGGAAGGCAGCTCCTGTGAGGTGCAGGCCACGTGCTTCCCCAGCAGTCCCTGAGGCACAGTGGCCCCAGAGATGGAGGTGTTAGCTGCCACCCTGACTCTGGCTGTGATGGTCTTGCCTGTCCTGGTCCTCTCTGACCTGTGAGATCTCCCCACTGGGGCCTCCACAGACTGTGGGCTTTGTGGTCTGAACTTTCTAAGTACTGCAAGAGACAGGCTGTCCTCAGGCAGAGCTCCACACAGGCTCACCTCGGGGTCACCCACTCCGAGCACATGGCTGGCCTGGTGGGGAGGGAACTAGCAGGGAAGTGACGGGTTCAGCTCTGTTAGCAGATGTTTTTTCTTCCATTACTCCAATTTCTACTTAAGCAGGAGCTTTTCTGAGGTTTCTGTTGGAGTGAACCTATAAGTAATTATTTTTCGGCTCTTTTATGATATAATCTTTCCAATAAGAACTGCTGATAGCATGTGAGATGTTAGATACTTCACCTCCCTTCTGTGGTTTGGTCCGTAACATGAGGGCCTGGAGAATTATTTTTAAACCCATAGGATTGACGGGCTGTTAACTGTGCTTCTGCTTTGGGTCACTAGCTTTTAGAGTGCCCTCTCCAACATCAAACCCTTTCATCATTCCTCCCATTGATTAAATACATCACTCACTGACGTCCGCTCTCTGCCATATGCACACCTGAAGATGGTGGCATCGTGGACGCGTCGGGGCATGCCTTCCAAAAGGAGGGTCTTGGGTGACAGAAGAGCAGCTGAGATGCCACGAGCCAGACCTGGAGCCTGAGAACCTCGCCATGAAAGGCTGGCCTTTAATTGTCAGGTTTGGTGGTGACTAAATGTGGTATTCTCTCCCCTTCTCTTTGCAATTTGTAGTACTTAGTCATGGATTACTATGTGGGTGGTGATTTACTGACCCTGCTCAGCAAATTTGAAGACAAGCTTCCAGAAGATATGGCGAGGTTCTACATTGGTGAAATGGTGCTGGCCATTGACTCCATCCATCAGCTTCATTACGTCCACAGGTAACCAGCTTCTGATATATTTTATGGAAACCACGTTTAATTGTTAAAATAATCCTTTCAGAGCTCCCAAGTCCAGGCCACCCCAGGAAGCCATGTAGGTCGCGAGTCCCCACATTGAGCTGCCGCAGCACAGACTGATTTGCCCACATCACCATCTTCCAGCCCCAGCACCCAGTGGATCCCAGCTCTCATTGTTGCAGTTGTGATGGTCTAACTCCTGTCAGCTGAAGCCACTGTGTCTTTTGACATTTATTTGACGTTGACTCAACCTCTCCCTGCCTGAGACCCCCCTTCCCTGAAATGCCTGTGCTCCCTGGGACTCGTGGGGCTCGGGGTCCTCTGTCCCTACCACCCTGAAATGCCTCATGTGGGGCCTGGGCCCTCTGTCTCCACGTCTTTCTCAACTCTGCTCTTCTCTGTGCCGTGCTGACCCCTGAAGGGCCCCAGGATACACAAAGGAAAGATGGGCTTGAGGAAGAGGCTCCCGTCACTACGACATGCAGGACTTGAGCTGAGAGAGCGTGTGGGGCAGAAGCCTGAGGCAGCTCCCTCTCCTGCTCTCCGGGGCCCTCTCCCTTCTTGGCTGGGAGGGCAGCTCCTCAGTGACTCAGCCACTGAGTCCACGTCTTCGCCTCCCTCTTGTTGTGAGACTCAAAAGATTCAGTCCTGTGGTTTGTTTTGGTTTTTGTTTTTAAAAACTAGTTTTACTTGTGTGTTTATTACAAGATAATTTTGTGGTAATAGGTTTAAAAAGTCAAACAGTTCTATAGAGCCTCCAACCAAAACCAAGCCCAGCCCTGGCCCCACTGATTATAGTTGGTCAGATAACTATTGTAAACTTGTAAAATTATTTTTCCAGCATCTACCTTCGTGTGTCTTAAGTCACAGGTTTATATTGCTAATTTCTTTCTTTTCTTTTTTGGCTTTAGATCACCTCTGTTAAATTGAAATTGTAACTCTTTTACATAATTACCTCTTTCTCTCTGTCACCCATCTCTCCCACATATACTTCCAAACTCTCTTCCCTTCTCCCACATCGTCCTTTTGATTTTGATTTTGATATATTTTTTAGGATGGAGACTTGCTCTGCCACCCAGGCTGCAGTGTAGTGGCGTGATTTCACTCACTGTAGCCTCTGCCTCCTGGGTTCAAGAGATTCTCCTGCCTTAGGCTCCTGAGTAGCTGGGACTACAGGTGCCCAACACCATGCCTGGCTAATTTTTTTTTTTTTTTTTTTTTGAGACGGTGTCTCGCTCTGTTGCCCAGGCTGGAGTACAGGGGCGCCATCTCGGCTCACTGCAAGCTCTGCCTCCCAGGTTCACGCCATTCTCCTGCCTCAGCCTCCTGAGTCACTGGTACTACAGGGGCCCACCACCACGCCCAGCTAATTTTTTGTATCTTTTAGTAGAGATGGTGTTTCACCATGTTAGCCAGGCTGGTCTTGATCCCCTGACCTCGTGATCCACCCACCTCAGCCTCCCAAAGTGCTGGGATTACAGGCGTGAGCCACTGCGCCCGGCCTAATTTTTTTGCCTTTTTAGTAGAGATGAGATTTTGCCACTTTGGCCAGGCTGGTCTTGAATTCCTGACCTCAAGTGATCCACCCGCCTCAGCCTCCCAATGTGCTGGGATTACAGGCGTGAGCCACCACGCCCGGCCGCAGATCATCCTGATTAGTATGGTTAAAAACCATGCTTTTAGCTATGGTTCAGTCAGCGTTTGGTGTTGATAATACTATGACTGTGTAACTATGACAGCAGGATTGTAGTTGAGAGCTACACTTACATAAACTTTTGCTTTCTCTGGAGTTGATAATTGCCTTGCTTTTTGTTAGTTTTTCTTTGTAGCTGTCACTAATTTGTCCCCAGATATTATGGCCACGTTGCGAAGCTCCGTACCTGGACACGCATCGGGTAGTCGCGGTCTGGTTTTCTTTGGCGCTGTCCCTTCCATCATTCCCCTCCTCTATTCCGCGTTGGCTCCTCGTTTGTTCTGTGCTACACTCGTTCTGAGATGGCTTTTCAAGTGCAGAGATTCCCTCTCCCTTTCTGGGATTGGCTCCCTGGTTTTACAAGTCATTCGTTTTTCTTTTTCTTGGCTTTTAGTTTGGCTTGGTAGCGCATGTCCTTCAGTGGTATCTGGAACGAGGGTATATGAGATCATTTTTTGAGATCAGTGTCTTTATTCCATGTGTGTCTGTGACTGGTGCTTTATCCAGTGTGGAGTTTTTGGTTGTAAACCACTTTCCCTTTGGAACTTTGCAGGCATCACGTGTGCCTGTGCCTTCCACCTTGGGGCTGCTCTCGAGAGGTGGGAGGCCATTGTGGTCTCCATGGCTCTTTGTGTTCTGAGCTGTAGGCCTGTGCTCGGGCCCCCTCCGTGGTGATCAGGAGGTTTTCCCAAGCAGACACAGCCCCTCCTGTGTGGGGAGCGAGGGCGCCGCTGAGTTATAGCTCTTCCATCTTGCTGGAGTGCTGCCTCGTTGCTAGAGGAGGAAATTGAGGCTAGAGAGGTGGGTGCCTTGCCTCAGCCACACTGCTGATGGCACACACCTCCCAGCGCACAGGGAGGTGTCCTGAAAGAACAGACACTCGTTTAGTGCGATGAGATTGTGGACATTGCTTCTCTTTCTTTCTTTTTAAAAACTGTATTTCTTAACATAGTTATGCCTGCTTTTATAAGTTAGTATAAGGTTTTATTGATTGATTGATTGGGATGGAGTCTCACTCTTGTTAACCAGGCTGGAGTGCAATGGCGCGATCTCGGCTCACCGCAATCTCCACCTCCCAGGTTCAAGCAACTCTCCTGCCTCAGCCTCCCGAGTAGCTGGGATTAAAGGCATGCACCACCATGCCCGGCTAATTTTGTATTTTTAGTAGAGATGGGGTTTCTCCATGTTGGTCAAGCTGGTCTAGGACTCCCGACCTCAGGTGATCCACCTACCTCGGCCTCCCAAGGTGCTGGGATTACAGGCATGAGCCACTGTGCCTGGCCTATAAGTTAATATAGTTTTTAACAGTTAGATTTATACTCTCTTCTTGGTAGAACTTAATTCACAATAGAGAAATAAGTGTCTTTGTATTTATCACAGATCTCCAGGGAAATTAGTTTTACCACCTTTTTAATTGTTTTCTCCCCCTAAATAGAAAGCGTTCTCCTCATTCCTTTTTTTTTTTTGAGACTGAGTCTCGCTCTGTCGCCCAGGCTGGAGTGCAGTGGCATGATCTCGGCTCACTGCAAGCTCCGCCTCCCGGGTTCACGCCATTCTCCTACCTCAGCCTCCCGAGTAATTGGGACTACAGGCGCCCGCCACCATGCCCAGCTACTTTTTTGTATTTTTAGTAGAGACGGGGTTTCACTGTTAGCCAGGATGGTCTCAATCTCCTGACCTCGTGATCCGCCTGCCTCAGCCTCCCAAAGTTCTGGGATTACAGGTGGGAGCCTCCTCATTCTCTTAATTGGCTGTGTAGAAGCTTTGCTCAGTCATTTGACCTCCAGGCATAGTAGACATCAAAATATGTAATTTTAAAAACTTTATTTTTTCCCCCAAATTAACTCATTATTCAGACTGAGTGCCCAGATGCAATCTAAAAATGGAGATGTTTCTAGGAGGCCTGTCTTACCCCAGTCTCAGGTGGGGACATTGTGAGCATTTGGTAGGGTCAGAAAGAAATGTCATTGGCGCCAGAGTGGTGCCGCTGGCCGATGTAACTGTGGTTTGGAGCCTGTGCCACTGTGCTGCCGCTTGGGCCCCTTCCTGTGGTTGGTTAGGTGCTGCGGGGATTCCATCCCACCAGGCGGGGGTCTGCAGCTTTCACAGCTGCTGCCTGGCTTCTGCAGCTGGACCCCAAAAGCTTTCTGGGTGAGGAAATCAGTGGGAGACCAGGACCCAGCGTGTGCGCCTCACAGGTGTGTACAGCTCCTTCCTGAGAAGTCAGCCCTGGTGATATCAGGAAAGGCAGAGATCACGAATGACACAAAGGGCTTCAAAGAGAGAGAACATTGGCCAGACACACTGGCTCACGCCTGTAATCCCAGGACTTTGGGAGGCCAAGGCAGGTGGATCACCTGAGGTCAGGAGTTCAAGACGTGCCTGGCCAACATGGTAAAACCCTGTCTCTACTAAAAATACAAAAAATTAGCCAGGCTTAGTGATGAGCACCCGTACTCCCAGCTACTCAGGAGGCTGGGGCGGGAAAATCACTTGAACCCACGAAGTGGAGTTTGCAGTGAGCCGAGATCGTGCCATTGCACTCCAGCCTGGGCAGCAAGAGCGAAACTCTGTCTCAAAAAAAAAAAGAGAGAACATCACATTCCCAAAGAGAGAGCAGAGAGTGTAGTGTGTGAACAAAATAAGAAGAGAGTACAAATTTTAAGAAAAAGAGTATGTAGAAAACAAAAAGTCTTGGAAAATAAAAGCTAAAGTAAAAAGTTCAGTGGAAGAGGCAGAAGATGAAGTAGAGGAAATCTGGCAAAAAAAAAAAAAAAAAAAAAAAAAAAAAAAAACCTCGGAGAGAAGATCTGGTGGTCAGAGTGGCTCTGGGGCCATTCCCCAGGTGGTGGGCTGTGTGCTCTGGAGGCTGAGGCGCACCTGCTGTGGGAATCAGACTTCTGTTGGTTTTGCAGCTGGAAGCTCCACAAGGGGAATGGTTGGAAGCAGGAGTTGACATCACTCAAAAATGGGACGGTGAGGGACAGAAGCAGCCTCCCTTTTCAGTGTGTCAGAGGAAGAGCTGGAAGGGAGAAATAAAGCCTGCGGTTCACCATGGCTCTTTCACCCCCACCTGCTGGATGCCACTGATGTTAGCCGGAATCTCAGCAGCTGGGAAAAAAGGCACTTGAGGAAGCCTAGAGCTGCTGCTCAGCCCTGTGCCTGAGTCTCCCCTGAAGATGCCACTGCTCCCTGGTTTTAGCAGAGAATCGACACAGGCAGTCCCAGCACAGTGGTCCGTGGGGACCATCAGCTCTCTCAGTTGGCCTGGGGACCACCTGCCCATCTAAAGGCCTCGGCGGTTGGGAGCCATAGGCCAGCCCTTGCCTTGAACCTCCAGTGCTCTTCTGCCAGGAGAGCTTTCCTCACACAAACAGCAAGTTCACTTAAAAAAAATAAAATCGACCACCACCACGTTTTAAATACAGAATTACACTGCACAGATGACCCCCAGAGCATGCAAATGGCCAGCAGTTGAAGGCCCCTGGAAGGTACACAAGGAAGATGGCCTTCCTGAGACCCCTCCTCGGCCTGTCTTCTCAGAGTGTACTGGTGGTGGTGGTCCTCGGGTGGCCCCTGGAAAAACATCACTATTTTTTAGGGAATTCCTGGCAGCCACGTCGTGTTTAGCCTGGACTCTGGTTGTTGTATTTCTGCTAACTCGGTCCATAGAACACCTGTTGTGGCGTGTCTCGGGGCCTCCTTACTCTCTTCTGTGTCTTCCTAGCCTGTCTCAGGCCACTTGGGACATTTGTGTGTATGTGAAATTATGGTTATTTGCCTTAAACATTTTCCTGTGTAATCATTTCTCTATTTCTCTGTGAATTGTCCTGCCTTCCATTCCCAAACCACAAAAGTGAAGCCCAGATGATGAGATTTTTGGAGAGAAGAACCAGTTTGTTCCAATCTAAATAAAGTAGTCTCATTGTCCTTGTCTTTAATCCGTTTCTTCCTGGCAGCCAGTTATAGCGCTTGTTGCAGAACCTTCTTGAGCTTCTCTTCATACTTGGTCCCGTATGCGTTGCTTCAAGTCTTCCTTGTCATAAAACTGGTCCTCTTTTATTTACATGGGCGGCTCACAGAAGGGAGTGGAGGCCGGAGGCCATGGTGAAAGGTTTGTGAGTTCGAGTGAGCACCTCCGAGCGCCCTGGTCATGGGGAGGGCAGGAGGAGGGGTTGGGTCTGCTTCTGCTTCCAGGAGTGTTGGTCTTTATTTCCACTCCCTTCCTCCCTCCTTTCCTCCATCCTTCCATCCTCTCATCTTTCCAACTCTCCCTCTCTCTTTCTGCCTCGCCCTCTTTTTTCATGGGAAAGGATTGCAGAAAAACTCGTGGACGTGGGAGAGTCTATTAGATGTCCCCAAAAGTGCTGTTAATGGACGTGCTCTTGGCCAGAAGCCTCGCATCCCACGTGGAGCAGCTGGTTGAGAATCCACCTGCAGCATCAGGTGCAGCGTCAGCACGCCCTCTGCACGTAGTCTTCAGAGCTGCCATACCTGGAAGGAGGCAGATACCTGCCTTTCTTCCCAGCACTGGTGGAGTCTGTTGGGAAATGAACGTAGTATATATAACATATGAAGAGGAATTTGTTCCTCTGAAGCAAATTTAATTTAGATGTATTTAAATAAGTATAGTAGACACTTCCAAGGAAAGAGGATTTTTATTAATGAAAATAATATGTTCAGCAGATGGGCCAGGCGCGGTGGCTCACGCCTGTAATCCCAGCACTTTGGGAGGCTGAGGTGAGTGGATTGCTTCAGCTCACAAGTTCAAGACCAGCCTTGCCAACATGGCAAAACCCCTTCTCTACTAAAAATACAAAAAACTAGCTGGGCATGGTAGCGCACGCCTGTAATCCCAGCTACAAGGGAGGCTGAGGTATGAGAATCGCCTGAAAACTCAGGGAGTCAGAGGTTACAGTGAGCTGAGATTGTGTCACTGTACTCCAGCCTGGGTGACAGAGTGAGGCTCTGTCTCAAAAAAAATATATATATATATATATATGTGTGTGTGTGTGTATATATTTATTTGTGTATATATATCCAGCAGATGTTTTCATTTTGATTTTTTTCTTTCAGACTTAAAGATTTTGTGTCAGTCAAAGCTGCTAAAGTAATGTGAGACAAAAATTGTTTTTGAATTCTAATGTACTCGCTCCCCAGAGGTCACCACCACTCATCCCCCACAGTGCTATGCAGAACTTTCCACTGTGACAGAATGTTCTAGATCTGCATTGTTCAACACATGTGGCTCATGAGCACTCGAAACATGGCTGGTGCAACAGAAGAACTGAATTCTGTATTTTATGTAATTTACATTAATTTGAGTTTGAATAATCCTGTGTGGCTAGGGGCTACCGTGTTAGACAGTGAGGCTCTGAAA
Organism: Rhinopithecus roxellana; assembly: GCF_007565055.1. Taxonomy (NCBI): domain Eukaryota; kingdom Metazoa; phylum Chordata; class Mammalia; order Primates; family Cercopithecidae; genus Rhinopithecus; species Rhinopithecus roxellana. The sequence continues at coordinate 161,643,821 of NC_044553.1, read as the reverse complement.
GCGTGAATCAGCTTTGCCTGTTTTAAAATACTGTATATATGGAATCATATTACATGTGTATTCTTTTAAAAGTTTTCTTTTTAAATAATGTTTCAAATAGTTTCAAACCTAAAAAGTTTCAGTCTTATACAAGGGTTGCAAGAATGGCACAAAAAGCACCCATATACCTTTAATCAGATTCACTTATTGTTAATATTTCGGCTCCTGTTATAGATTTCCCCCCGCCACATGTGTACACACACACAGATTTTTCCTGACCCGTCTAAGAATAAGCTGCATGTACCAAGAGCATTTACCCCGAAATTCTTACTTATGCTACTCATGCCTAATCTCATCCTCTTTGCTCAGATTTTATCAGTTGACCCAGGGGCATCTCTTGGAGTATTTCCTTCCCCCAGGACAGAATCCAGTCCAGGATCACATGTGACATTTCATTGTCATGTCTTCTTTAATCTCTTTTAATCTAGAATAGTTCCTCATCCTTTCTTTGTTATGACATTGGCACGTTGGAAGAACATTGATGTGTTTGGAGAATACAGTGTCCCTTGCCTTTTCAATAGAAGACTTCTCAGTTTCGCTTGGTCTGATGTTTTCTCCTGATAGATTGAGATGATGTGTTCCTTCCTCTTGGAATGTGTGTGTGTAAATATATTGTGTCCTTCTCAGGGTGTCCTATCCAGAGGTGTACAATATCCATCAGCCCCTCAGTGGTGATCAAATACATCACCCAGTTAAGATTTTGTTAGATTTTTCTGCTATATAGTTTTTTCCCTGTGGGGAGATACTTTTAAGACCATGCAAATATCCTCTTCCTCTTTAAAATTTCCTCCCAAGATGTAGTATCCGCTAACGATTTTTGCCTGGACCAGTCTTTGCGTGGTTGCAAATTGACTTACAAACTCCAGACCCAGCACGCTGGCCAGTCATCATCCGGCTTTCTGCTCTAAGGAAGCACCTCCCTTCTCCCTGCTTGTTGGTCTATTTATGATCAGTATGGATAAATGGATCCTTTATTCTCGCAGTGGTTTATAATTCACTATCTTAGTTATTTTTGTGCTGAAATTGGCCCATATTTGGCATTCTAGCTGACTCCTGTGTTTGCGCTGTGCCTCGTCACTTTTTGAGGATGTCCTTAGTTTCTGTCATCCTATACCTTCTATCCCCACTCCATTGTTTCTCAGAAGAGCTCAAGGCCTTTGAGTGGGGAGCGGCTTTGAAGACCAAGTTCTGGGTGCTGGGCATGCGCATTACTATGGGGTTGTCTGCTTCTAGGCCCCTCAGTGCACAGAGGTAGTAACAGAGGTATATGCACGTTCATAGACACATGCGTCTACCTGTGCATACTCGGGAATCACGAGTTAACTTCTTGGCTTCCTCCCTTTCCAGATTTTTGTCTTCCTTCTACTGAAACTGTGACTCCCAGCAATGTTGGTACAGGGACTCACTTGCTCAGTCCTGCGATGTGTCTAAAATAGCTTTAGAATTGCTCTGCCCATGCCGTCACAGAAACAAACCTGCCGAAAAGAGTTCTGGGTCTGTTTGCGGTTCTCCCCCATCTCATTGGATGGGGGAGAACCGCAGTAATTCTGTGTTCATAACAGAATTCTGTGTTCATAACAGAATTCTGTGTTCATAACATACCCTCTCACCTGCAGTAATTCTGTGTTCATAAGTCACTTAGATTTGTTTTGTTTTGTTTTAACCCCACCTGCCCCTTCACTGTTGTTTTTGAAATACAGTTGGATTCATTGGTTTGAATCAGTTTTCCATTTTAGACTTCCCTTCCGCCTTTGTTGATTCAGTTTTATTCTTTGACTGTGTAGGACGTTAGCATGCTTCCAAAACACCAAAACTGCATGAAGTTGTACTCACAGAAGCGGTCGCCCCTTCCTTATCCTGCCCACCTCCACTGGCAACCCAGAATCGGTAGCCAGTCTGCTGTCTTCTGCTGTCATCCATGCAGACGTTTCTTGTTTCTCCTTTGTTAAGCAAAAGATGGTATGCTAAATGTGTGCTTTGCATCTTTAAAAACTTCAGTGATGTATCCTATAAATCATTCTATATCAATTCATGGAGCTCTTCATTCTTTTTTTTTTTTTTTTTGAAACGGAGTTTCGCTCTTGTTGCCCAGGCTGGAGTGTAGTGGTGCGATCTCAGCTCACCACAACCTCTGCCTCCTGGGTTCAAGTGATTCTCCTGCCTCAGCCTCCTGAGTAACTGGGATTACAGGCGCCCGCCCCCACGCCCGGCTAATTTTGTATTTTTAGTAGAGACGGGGTTTCTCCATGTTGGTCAGGCTGGTCTCGAATTCCCGACCTCAGGCGATCTGCCTGCCTTGGCCTTCCAAAGTGCTGGGATTACAGGCGTGAGCTACTACACCCGGCCTGCTCTTCATTCTTTTTTATGTTTTCGTAATACTGCGTTATAGGTAACTACCATAGTTTATTCAGCTAGTCTCCTAAGAATGGACATTTAGATAGTTTCCAATATTTTGCAATTATAAATGTAGAAATAAATATCCTTGTGCAAGGTGTTTTTGTTTTGGTGGTGGGCCTTTAGGGTGAATCTCTGGAAGTGGGGTTACTGAATCAAGAGAGAAATGAAATACATATGTAGGTTTATTTGATGTTTTAAGTTTCCCTCCATAAAGATCACCGATTTGTATTCCCACCAGCAGTGGATGCACTTTCCTTGCAGCTTTGCCAACCGTGTATTTTCAGACTTCTGTATTTTTGCCCTCTGATGGCTGAGAGGTGGTATACAATTGTAGTTTTCTTTTTCACCTTTCTTGTGATGTTGACCCTCATGTTGTATTTTTGTGTGCATGCTTATGTGAGTTGTTTCATGGGTTTTACCCTTTTCTTATGGATTTCTGGGCTTTTTTCCCCCAATTCTTAAAGAAGTATTTGCCTTTTTTCTGTGATATATATTACAAATATTTTTCCCCAGTTTGCCATTTGTTTTTTGATGTGGTTCATTGTGGTTTTTTGCCACACAGATTTTTTTAAATTTTTATACGTAATTGAATGAGAAATCCTTTTCTTACCCCCAGAAAAAGAAAACCCATGTGTTGGTTTTTTTGGGTGGGGAGGGGTTGTTTTGTTTTGTTTTCCAGTATTTTTAGTTTTTCACTCATATAGTTTAATCTGTTCCATGTAGATCTTGGGTCTGTTTCAGGTTTGTTCTTATATATGGCACAAGGAAGCGTTCTAATCTTACGGGGTTTTTTTGTTTTTTTTGTTTTGTTTTGTTTTGAGACTGGAGTCTCTCTCTGTCGCCCAGGCTGGAGTGCAGTGGCCGGATCTCAGCTCACTGCAAGCTCCGCCTCCCGGGTTCACGCCATTCTCCTGCCTCAGCCTCCCGAGTAGCTGGGACTACAGGCGCCCGCCACCTCGCCCGGCTAGTTTTTTGTATTTTTAGTAGAGACGGGGTTTCACTGTGTTAGCCAGGAGGGTCTCGATCTCCTGACCTTGTGATCCATCTGCCTCGGCCTTGCAAAGTGATGGGATGACAGGAGCCACTGTGCCCGGCCCTGATTTTACCTTTAAATGGCTCTCCAGTTGTCACACCACCAACTTATTTGTTTAAGTCTATCTTTGCCCCAGTGATTTGTATTATCTTTGTCCTGTACTTGATTTCTTTATGTAGTTGGTTTGTTTCTAGACATTCTACTCTATTCCATTTTCTCTCTGCCTTTGCACATACTAGCACCACACTGCTTTAACTAGGGAGGCTGTGTAGTGTTTTGAAATCATCTGGGCCTGATCCCCCCATCACAGCTCAGTCTTCAGGGTTTTTCTAGCTTTTCTTATCATATGAACATCAATATCAACCTGGCTGGCTTCAAAAAAGAGGACGTTGATGTTTTCTTTTTTTTTTTTTAATCTTTAATGGGCCCTCTCATTCTAGATTCAGGTTTTTGGTGTTTTTTTTTTAATTTTTAGAAAATTCTCTTGGATTGTAGTTAGATGTTAGTCATGTTTTGCTTTGATTTCTTTCAGGGACTCCATTTATGCACCTGTTGGGCCTTCTTTGCCTGTCTCCCACTTCAGCCTCTGGCTGCTTCCTATCTGACTGCTTTTCCTTCTTTCTTTACCGCATTTTATTCTTCTAGATCTTTTCTTCTCTTTCTTCAATTTTTCATTAGATTTTTGTTTCAATTTATTCTTGTTTAGACCTCTTATAATTTGATCTTCATTTCTGATAAGATTTTATGCTGCTTCTATTTCTTCCCTGAGTTAAATCAGCTCTTCTTTTCTGCACGCTTTTATCTAGTGAGTGCGTGTGCGTTTGTGCGTGTGTATGTGTGTGTGTTTGTTTTTGTGTTTTGAGACAGGGTCTTGCTCTGTCGCGCAGGCTAGAGTGCAGTGGTGCAATCACAGCTCACTACAGCCTCCACCTCCCGAGGTTCAAGCAATTCTTTTGCCTCAGCCTCCCAAAGTGCTAGGATTATAGTTTGTGAGCTACTGCACCTAGCCGTGTGTGTGTGTGTATGTGTGTGTGTGTGTGTGTGTGTGTGTGTGATTGTGGGATTTTGTTTTGTTTTCTTTTTCGGATTCCTGAATGTTTATTTGAGGGTATTTTATTTCAGTTTGGAGTGTTATATGCTAGGGTTTCTTTTGCTTTGTGTTTTTGTTTCTGGTTTTGAGGTAAGAATTGTCATCTGCCCTTGTTTGTATGAGATTGATTTGTGTGGCTGGGGTAGTTGGTACCCATCTGTTCTCATTGGGGTGTAGTGTCCATGATGCGAGTATAGCCTAGCTTATTTACCCATTCTCTTGGAGGCGGAGATTTAGATTGTTTCTGCCTTTTGGCTGCTACAGGTGGTGCCGCTGGGAACATGCTTGGACTTGTCTTTTGCTGAACGTCTTTCTTTGTTTTTAGAGTTTGTTAGCATTCATACTGTTCAGTCACGTAAGCTTATTCTGCCAGAAAAAAGCGTTCGTGCTCTGAGGTGCCCCGCACCCGCACGTGTGTTTGGGAGCACACAGAAAGTAGTTCAGAAACAGGCGTTGGTGGGACAGACCTGTGTTTGTGTTCCTGCTCCAGCATGTGCTGCTCTGTAACTGTGGACAGTTGGCTCAGCTTCCATGTCTTCATCTATAAAGTGCAGTTTTGGGGTTATGGGGCGGTTTGCAGCAGTCTTCCACCAGATCACCATCTGCCTCCTGGACCTCGTCTGGCCACTGCCGTCTCTCTGTGTGGCAGCCCCCAGCCAGCTCCCTCCACGTGTGTGTCCCTCCGTCCCCTTGTCCCATTCCTGTTTTCCATGGTACTCAGCACAGAGCTTGCACCGTGTGAGCCTGCCTGAGACAGCAGTGCCTATTTGTGTTTGCAACACCTCAGTTCGTATGCAGGCTTCATGAAGGCAGGGGCAGCGTTGTCACGTGCATAGGTGGGTGGGCTGGAGAACAGTGCCTGGCACCAAGGAGATGCTCAGGAGGGGTTCATTAGCTGGGTGGGCAGACGAGTAGGAATCGTCACAGGGCCTCGCCTAGGTAACTGGGGACTAAACGAGGGGCAGTGATATGACTTCGGCTGCCATTGTGCCAGATGAATGTCACACAGAGGCATTTGTACTGGATGGTGACAACTCTTCACAAGAGGATATTAGCATTTCTTCATGTGATCACCACGAGTTAAGGGCTTTGACCTACCTAATGTGTTGCATGGAGATGGTTAATTTGTGTATTTATTTTACTAACAGAGACATTAAACCTGACAATGTCCTTTTGGACGTGAATGGTCATATCCGCCTGGCTGACTTTGGATCATGTTTGAAGATGAATGATGATGGAACTGTAGGTATTTTTGTTGGAGATTTTCCATTTGGTTTTGGGTTTGGCTTGTAGTTAGAAGGGAAGTTTTCAATTTGAGGTACAATGAAGAAACCAAGTACATTAATTAAAACGAATCAATTTTGGAGATAGTTGAAATTTTCTATTTGGGGAGTTTCGTTTCCCAAATAAAAATTAAGTTGGAAAGCATCTTTATTGCTTTTTATGTTTACGAAAGTAATATGTGTGCCTTCCAGAATGGGAGTTGTCAGGTTGCCTCAGTCCCAAGGTGGCTAAAAGCATGCCAGTCCTATAGCAGATCGAGGGCACTCTCTGCTTCTTCCTTAAAGTGCCCTGTCCAGGCTGGTCGGGTGGGCAGGCATTAACCATGTAACCGTATTTTCTCACTTGTGTGTGGGCAGTAACTTCCTGCTAGGGGTTTCCTCTCTGTGGGTGTTGTAGACCTAGAAACAGAGTCCTGGTGCTCAGTGTTACAGGGCCGGCTGACACTCCCACCAGCAGGGGAGAACAAGAGGCTGCCCCGGACCGGCTGTCACCAGGAGACTCAGGCTTGGGCCACAGGTCCCTGTGGTCTCCACCGCACAGTCAGACCAGCAGCATGGCTGAGTAGCCTGATGGGGGCAGTCCCAGGTCTGCCCACACCCTGTTGGCAGCTGCTTCCAGCAAACTGCTTTCACTGCGTCTGTGGCCACTGTTGCAGTTTTGTTCTTACATGTTTGGAGTCTTTTCTTCTTTAAAACCTACACTTATCATAAGGTCTAACATACAATACTTTTCCGAAAGAGAGCAATCCCTTTCTTTCCTACTAGCGGATTTTCAAGCAGTAGTAGAAGAACCCATGTCACTGGCTTCAGTTGACAGCGTTTTATAAGGATAATGCAATTTGCTCATTTTCATTCCACAAAGCCAGTCTCTTATTTTTAAAAGTCTTGACCACATATTGATTAATTGGTAGGCGGGTGCTGTCCTCCACTCCAGTCTTCCAGTGACTAGAACAGGTCTGAACCAGAACATGGGTTGCCCTCCTCACCTCCATACCACCCCGTCACAGTATAACCAGAGCACGGGTTGCCCTCATCACCTCCACACCACCCCATCACAGTATAACCAGAGCACGGGTTACCCTCCTCACCTCCACACCACCCCGTCACGGTATAACCAGAGCACAACGGGTTACCTTCCTCACCTCCACACCACCCCGTCACAGTATAACCAGAGCACGGGTTGCCCTCCTCACCTCCACTCCACCCCGTCACGGTATAACCAGAGCACGGGTTGCCCTCCTCACCTCCACTCCACCCCGTCACGGTATAACCAGAGCACGGGTTGCCCTCCTCACCTCCACTCCACCCCGTCACGGTATAACCAGATCACGGGTTGCCCTCCTCACCTCCACTCCACCCCGTCACGGTATAACCAGAGCACGGGTTGCCCTCCTCACCTCCACACCACCCCGTCACGGTATAACCAGAGCACGGGTTGCCCTCCTCACCTCCACACCACCCCGTCACGGTATAACCAGAGCACGGGTTGCCCTCCTCACCTCCACTCCACCCCGTCACGGTATAACCAGAGCACGGGTTGCCCTCCTCACCTCCACTCCACCCCGTCACGGTATAACCAGAGCACGGGTTGCCCTCCTCACCTCCACTCCACCCCGTCACGGTATAACCAGAGCACGGGTTGCCCTCCTCACCTCCACTCCACCCCGTCACGGTATAACCAGAGCACGGGTTGCCCTCCTCACCTCCACTCCACCCCGTCACGGTATAACCAGAGCACGGGTTGCCCTCCTCACCTCCACTCCAACCCGTCACGGTATAACCAGAGCACGGGTTGCCCTCCTCACCTCCACTCCACCCCGTCACGGTATAACCAGAGCACGGGTTGCCCTCCTCACCTCCACTCCACCCCGTCACGGTAGTCGTTCATCATGGAGTCACTGCCCAGCACCCCAGTGGTCCCGCTGTCTGTAGAAGCTCCTGTGGTCTGGCCACGCACTCATGTAGGGAAGTGATGGAGGCAGAGTTCTCTGCTGATCATTCAGCCTGAGCAGTTCTGACACCACTGGCTCCGGGGTACTACTTGGACCCTGTTTCTCTCTTCCCAGAGGGGACCCTCGGGAGAGCCTGGCCTTCCCCAGACAGGCCTGTGGTGGTTGTCTCCAGTTCCTGCCTGAGCCTCAGACCTGTGCTCTCCGTCGTACTCTCTGGGTAGATGATTTCTCAGCTTCGCCAGGCTCCTCCTGCTTGTTCTGAGGTGACCCATGCCCTCGCAGCTTTCTGCAGAGGTGTCACTGTGCTCTGGCACGTGCCTGCTAATGTAGATAGCAGGGAAGCTGTTTTCTCCCTTTGGCGGGGGTAGGAGCGGTCTTAGCCTGCTGGTTCCCTGTCCAGGGAATGCCTGAGCACCCAGCTAATGCCTGGACCAATTTCTGCATGTTCCCATGAGGAAGACCATAGGGTGGGCTGCAGGTGAGCAGCCTTAGCACCCCCAGAAGCTTGTTAGAAATGCAGCCTCTTGGGCCCACCGGGGTCTCTCTTCTAACAAGAGACCCTACACAAGAGTTCCTGCGTGCTGCACATGAAAATCAGAAAGGCTGGCCCATGCACGCGTGGCCCCCGCATCACACTGGGAACAGCGACAGAGAGTGGGAAATGCCAGCCCTGGGAGATTGGAGAGGCACTGTTTGGGGCTGTGGCTGGTATTTGGGTATTGACAGACCATGTGTACAAGAGTTTCATGTGTTCTGGGAGCTGCATAATGTTTAGTGCTTCAAGAGAATATTTATTTGCATTGAATTTTACATTATTGAGGCTTTTAAATTCTGTTTTGTTTCGTTAGAGACAGGGTTGGGGACCGTGTTACCTGTGTTGGCCTTGAGCTCCTGGGCTCAAGCTGTTCTCCTGCCTCAACCTCCCAAGTAGCTGAGGCTACAGGCTGGAGCCACTATACTCAGCTTGAATTTCTGGGTTTAAAAAACACGATCATTCATCAGTTTTATTCTATAATTATTTCATTTTCTGCCTCCACTATATTTTAGAGAAAGTAGTTGGAAATACTTTCCAACTACTTTCCACTACTAGGTGATTGGAGATGCCCTAGGGTTTCCTTCAGCATCTCCTTCTCCCCTAAGGTGCAGTCCTCTGTGGCCGTGGGCACACCTGACTACATCTCGCCGGAGATCCTGCAGGCGATGGAGGACGGCATGGGCAAATACGGGCCCGAGTGTGACTGGTGGTCTCTGGGGGTCTGCATGTATGAGATGCTCTATGGAGAAACGCCGTTTTATGCGGAGTCACTCGTGGAGACCTACGGGAAGATCATGAACCATGAAGTAAGACGTTGCATTTTTATTTTGGTACCTGGCTTAGGCCTAAAGTACAGAGAGCACAACTAGTGCAGGAATATCCATTAGGAAGCGACGCAAGCAGTTCAGGAAGAGATGTCAGGGTTTAGACCAAACTGGGGACAGGCGGACTGGAGTAGACATTGGAGAAGGCATCCGGAGGTGGGGTCGACACCAGGAGATGTGGATGCCAGAGGAAGGGGAAGGAGGTTCTGAGGGTGACGCCCACCCCCACTCTCAGGGGAAGGATGCTGGCCTACTCCAAGCTGGCTTCCTGGAGGGGAGGCAGGTTTCTGTAGACAGACGCGTCGTCTGCATAGGCGTGTGGAGTGAGGCGCCCGGGGTTAGCCAGTGGGGGGGTCCAGGTGGGCCCTTGTCATGTGGCTCTAGATTCACTGGTTAGATGTCAACTTTGATTCTCAAGTCTGTTCCCCAGAAATCAGTCCCTGTAAATGATCACATGTCTCCAGATGGTGGAGCCCTTCATCCTCCCCATCCTGTTTCCTCTTCTCCTCCTTCCCTTTCCAAACTGTTCACTTTCTTGCTTCCATGTCACCTCTCTCCACCTCCTTTGTTTTCCTTTTTATCATTTTCTCTTCTGTCTGATTTTTTTATTTCTTTTAAAAAATTTTCCTTAGTCGTTTGTCTTTCTTTTTTGAGACAGAGTCTCACTCTGTCACCCAGGCTGGAGTGCAGTGGCGCAATCTCGGCTCACTGCAACCTCCGCCTCCTGGGTTCAAGCGATTCTCCTGCCTTTTTCTCTTTTCTTTTCTTTTTAATCAGAGTTTTGCTCCTGTCACCCAGGCTGGAGTGCAGTGCTGCAGTCTCGGCTATACCTCCCAGGTTCAAGCAATTCTCCTGCCTCAGTTTCCTGAGTAGCTGGGATTATAGGTGCCTGCCACCACACCTGGCTAATTTTTTTGTATTTTTAGTGGAGACAGGGTTTCGCCATGTTAGCAAGGCTGGTCTCGAACTCCTGACCTCAGGCAGTCCACCCGCCTCGGCCTCCCAAAGTGCGGAGATGACAGGCGTGAGCCGTCTCGCCCAGAGAGTCATGTGTCTTTCTAATGCCAATTTCACCCTCTCTACCAGCATGCTCATAGCGTTTCCCTCCTATGCACACGCAGATCCCAGGATGATCCTGATGGAGTGCCGGCCTGTCCTCCAGCCAGTGTCTCCCACAGTTTGCTCTCATAGTGAGCAGATTAACACTAAAGTGGTAACTGGTTTTCCATTTAACTCCAAATCAAAGCAAAAGTTACAGTTTTAAAAAATGTTTTTCCCAAAGTAGAAGCATATTTTTTATTTATAAATTAATATATACTCCCTATAAAAACTTCAGACAATGCAAAAATGCATATTATAGGTAATGAAAATCTCCTCATCCACTTCTTAGTGACAAATTCTGTTAAAGTAACATTTGGGACTTAATTATTACTAAGAGCCTGCCAGCAGTCACTGAGTGCTGACCACCTGTGGGCGCTTGGGTCAGGCACCTCGTGAAGCAGGTGACGTTGTTCCTTTCTGTAGATGACAAAGGTGGTGGCTCAGCTCTTAGACCACTCTACCATGAGGGTGTGTGGCCTCAGCAGACCTTAGCACGTGTGTGTGCGCGCGTGTGCATGTGTGTGTTTAGATATGTGGCATCATGTTACATATAAACAGTTTTTTGTCATTGTATCTTTGGTGTCTTTCTATATCAGCACACGGACATGTTCCTTTTTCTTTGTGCCCCATCTTTTTTGTTTTGAGATGGAATCTTGCCCTTGTCACCCAGGCTGGAGTGCAGTGGCATGGTCTTGGCTCACTGCAACTTGCACCTCCCGAGTTTAAGCGATTCTCCTGCCTCAGCCTCCCAAGTAGCTGGGATTACAGGCCGCCACCATGCCTGGTAATTTTTGTATTTTTAGTAGAGATGGGGTTTCACCTTGTTGGTCAGGATGGTCTGGAACTCCTGACCTCAGGTGATCTGCCCGCCTCGGCCTTCCAAAGTGCTGGGATTACAGGAGTGAGTCACTGTGCCCAACTGGTATCTCTTTTAACGAGTCTCCTTTTTGATGGGCATGTAGGTAATTTGCAGTTTTCTTGGTCAGAATACAGTGCATGTTGTGTTTCCTCTTAGCGACTGCTTTTGTAATGTGAGTTTCCAGAAGCAGAACTGCCCTGATGCTTACACTGTGCATTCTGACAGGGCTGCGCCTGTCCCTCTTGCCGCGCACGGCATGTTTCCCACATTCCTTGCCACCTCCATAGGTAAAAATATGTCATTTACTTGCAATGTGGTCCCAAGTCTACAACGAGTAAAACCAGAAGGACCACTGGTTTTCTTGTTTGCCTTTTGGGAATAGAAATTGATTAGCTTTGGATTGCATTTCGTCCTCATGAAATAAAAAGCGACCTGCTTTGGAGCTACTATTTCTACTTTGTTTCCTATAATGTCCGTACACCTTAAACTCTCTGAATGCGTCCACCTGTCCACCGGCGTTTTTGCCACCCCTTGCAGGAGCGATTCCAGTTCCCGTCCCATGTCACAGATGTTTCCGAAGAAGCGAAGGACCTCATCCAGAGGCTGATCTGCAGTAGAGAGCGCCGGCTGGGGCAGAATGGAATAGAGGATTTCAAAAAGCATGCGTTTTTTGAAGGTCTAAATTGGGAAAATATACGAAACCTAGAAGCACCTTATATTCCCGACGTGAGCAGTCCCTCTGACACGTCCAACTTCGACGTGGACGATGATGTGCTGAGAAACACGGTGAGTGGGAAAGCGCTGATCTCAGACTTGCTGGCTGTGTGTCTGACATGTGGTGCTGCGTTGAGCGCGTTGCTTATCAAGTCAGTACAGCATAAAGCTGTGAAATTTGGCACTTAAGACACAGTGTGCTTTTTATTCCAGTCGTCAGCTGGGTCGTTAATATTCCTTTAAAAAATGATGGATGACTCAGTTTGAGTAAAATTGAGTTAAACAACTCTTTTGTTTTGGAACTCAACAGAAATACTTTTGCTTTTATTTTCACGGTACTTGATACTTTTTTTTTTATTTTTTGAGACAGTCTTGCTCTGTCACCAGGCTGGATTACAGTGGTGTGATCTCGGCTCTTGGCAACCTCTGACTCCCTGGTTCAAGCCATTCTCCTGCCTCAGCCTCCCGAGTAGCTGGGACTACAGGCATGCACCACCGCGCCCAGCTAATTTTTGTGTTTATAGTAGAGACGGAGTTTCACCATGTCTGCCAGGATAGTCTTGATCTCCTGACCACATGATCCACCTACCTCTGCCTCCCAAAGTGCTGGGATTACAGGCGTGAGCCACCGTGCCCGGCCTACTTGATACTTTTCAAAGCAGTGTCACATACATCATTGTATTAGAGCTTCACTGCAACCCTGTCACCGCATTTTAGGTTTTTTAGGTTGAAAGACGCCAAGACATGAGCTCAGCCTACAGTCCCGTAGGCAGTGTGGCGGCCTCTCCGTTCCTGGTCTTTTCCCTGCATGTTGAGAGCACGTTAAATCTTTCTAACATTACAGTGCTTTGTGTCTGCATTGATGTTTCTTTATACAGCAGGAGTTCAGAACAAAGATCATGATAACAGATGTTGAGTCTCCGCACTGATGTTTAAGATCAGGATTTTCAGAGTTGGGTTCTGGCTGTAGGACTCGTCTGGTGTCCCCATCGGCTCTGACAGGGCCTCTTTGATGCATTAGCCAGTACCTTTGGTCCTGGAGAATTTTGCTCATATCTCATAAAATTCTTTTGTTCTTATCAAACCCATACATGTGTGACTTGTCTGGGGATAGACAAACTGAGATTTAACCAAATAAAAGGAAAATCTTCTTTGTTGCTTGTTAATTTAGAGAGTTTCTTACACTGAAGCATCATCATTCACTCTGTATGTTTCATTCCCAGGACCTCTCGAAATGAATGACCATGAACCTGGGGAAACTCCTAGTAGTTTAACGGGAGGAACAGAGGTTCTTAGAAACTATGAAGTACTCCTTGTAGGGTCATGGAAAAGTTATATCTGGGCCAGGCGTGGTGACTCACCCCTGTAGTCCCAGCACTTTGGGAGGATGAGGCGGGCGGATCACGAGGTCAGGAGTTCGAGACCAGCCTGGCCAACATGGTGAAACCCCATCTCTGCTAAAAATACAAAAATTAGCCGGGCATGATAGCAGGTGCCTGTAATCCAGCTACTCGGGAGGCTGAGGCAGGAGAATCGCTTGAACCCAAGAGGTGGAGGTTGCAGTGCCCTAGAATACGCCACTGCATTCCGGCCTAGGTGACAGAGCGAGACTCCATCTCAAAAAAAGAAAAGTTAAATCTATTTGCACTGAATACTTGCTTTGATGGCTTCACATTCAAAATAAGGGCTGAACTTGAGACCACATGGAGAAAAGGCTGAGAAAGGTATTGTTGTCGTTGAAAGGATTGTTTTCTTAGATTCTAACTCCAGACTCCAACTCCTTCCACACTGAAATTTCTCAGATAAAGAACTTTGCTTATATTTTTTATTTTTTGAGACTGGTCTCGTTCTGTCACCCAGGCTGGAGTACAGTGATGCAACCTCAGCTCACTGCAACCTCAGCCTCCCATGTTCAATCAAGTCTCGTGCTTTGGCCTCTTGAGTAGCTGGGATTACAGGCGCACGCCGCCACATCCAGCTAATTTTTGTATTTTTAGTAGAGACAGGGTTTCACCGTGTTGGCCTAGGCTGGTCTCGAATTCCTGGTCTCAAGCAGTCCACCCACCTCAGCCTCCCAAAGTGCTGGGACTACAGGCATGAGCCACTGTGCCTGGCTCCTGGTTATAGTTTTTAATAAAGAAAGATCCTCAGAATGAATAACAGAGTTATGATAAACTTACCTAAAATAGTCTACCTTTGGGTTCCTTTTTGCCTTGGGGCCTCTTACCTCAGGTCAAGAACCTGAGAGTCCCCAGGCTCTGTCCTGTGTCCTCAGACGGGCATGCCTGTCCACACTGTTGAACTCTGCACACAGTTGTGTTAAGCAGTGGATTCTGTGGCTTTAAGAAGTCTTTGAAAATCACTAACCTGGTAACGGCCTGTGCCATTGTCATCATCAAAATCAGTGCATGTATCCTGTGAGCTTTATTGTACATACAGCGAATGGGGTCAGGCTTGAGAAAGACAGATCTGCCATACTCAGCTCCCCTGCAGAGGACACCATGGAATCTGCATTCTCCAAGGCCACGTGTTCTGCCCAGTGCCTCCCGTCGCCATGACTATAACCATCTTTCCTCTTTTTACCTGTTCGTTTGAATGTAGATTTCATTTGTGTTGTGTATGTTCTTATGCAGGAAATATTACCTCCTGGTTCTCACACAGGCTTTTCTGGATTACATTTGCCATTCATTGGTTTTACATTCACAACAGAAAGGTATGTCTGGATTTATCATTCCCCAGGGAGAGCCTTCCTTTGTGGTAGATGAACAGTCAGACACCACACTCTGTCCCTAGGAGCGGGCTGGTGGGTGGGGTGTGCGCTGGGAGGCCATTACTTAAGGGAGATGGAGATGAGTTTTTGTTCTTAAAATATACACACCTGATGACTGCAGGTGTTACCATAGCAAGGTTACAGGCTTTTTCTCTACAGAGATCCAGGTCGGAAAGAATTCAGGTTTCATGGCGTTTGTTGTATGTTCTTCTTTTTACAACCCTTTAAAAATATTAAAACCATTCATGCTCATGATGGTGCAAAAACAGGCCCCAGGCAGGATTTCTCCCAGAGCCCGTAGTTTGCCGACCCCTGACCAATAGGCCACCACCATTGGCAGGGTTAGCTCTGATCCAGTCGGTGGCCGCAGCAAGCAGAACAAACAGTTGCCACACGCACTCAGCTGAGAGCTGGCTTCCGTCAGAGCACTCTGCTGCCTTTTGTAAGGATTGTGTGCCGTGGGCCCCTGTCCCAAATGGGCCTCTTTGGAAATTTGTGTTGCCTGAGATGGTCCACCTCTATTTTAAAAGGAAACTGGGGCTGAGAGGAGAGGGGTTAGGAAGAAAGGGAGGTGGGGGAGGTGAAATGAGACAATGGAAGCTCCCACTGTGCCACAGAGCCTGATTCCCAGCGTCTTCTGGCAACTGGAACCACAGTTGAAAATGTCTTGGGAGGGAGATATACCCATACTTTTTAAATTTAATTTTATTTTTTTTTGAGACGGGATCTTGCTCTGTCGCCCAGGCTGGAGTGCAGTGGCGCAATCTCAGCTCACTGCAACCTCCGCCTCCTGGGTTCAAGCAATTCCCCTGCCCCAGTCTCCTGATTAGCCAAGACTACAGGTGCCCGCCACCATGCCCGACTAATCTTACTTTAGTAGAGATGGAGTTTCACCATATTGGCCAGGGTGGTCTTGATCTCCTGACCTCGTGATCTGCCCTCCTTGGCCTCCCAAAGTGCCAGGATTACAGGCATGAGCCACCACACCCGGCCAACATCCCCATATTTCTACTCTAGCTTGGAGGAAATCTCTTTTGGTGTGAGAGGCCAGGGTTAAACAGCCCATAAGCCAAAGTGACAGCTGCTGTCTTCCAGTCCACAGGAGGCTTTCTGGGTGGGCATATTGATTTACCAGCCCCCAGTGCAGAGGTTCTTGACCTTTCTGTACATCCCAGCTCACTGAGAGCTTGTTACACTTGCAGGTCCCAGGCCCATGGCTGTAGTTTGGCCAGATAGGCCTAGAGCTCTCCTCTTGACAGACCCCACAGGGCTGGAGCAGCCCAGCACCCTCAGACCACCTGTGGAGAAACACTGACCAGGTCTTCTGTAAAGGGGGCTGGGTGCCTTTATGGGACTCAGCATAGGAGCTCAAAATTTTCCTGACTTCATTGTCACATAAAGAGCTAAGCAGGACTAAGTAATTCCTAAAGCAGCCCAAGAATTAAGCTGTTAAATGAGAGCCATCCTGGACTTCAGCCTGTGCCTCGGATGTGTGCGTCATCGAGTGGTCTGGTCCTTGGTAGGGGGCTTAGCATGCTGGTCAGTGCTAGAATTGGTGGCTTAGCCTGCAGGGGAAGAAGGGTTGAAAGAGCTGTCCTGGATTGCTTGGCCAGTTGGTGGCCAAACCAGGAAGCTCTCAATGGTCCGTGCACACCGCTGACCTCCAGACAAGAGCTGGGGCTGCCCTTTAAGCCTTGCTTTATGCAAAATCCATGCTTTCTGGTTCTGCGTCTATAGTGAAGTGTGAGGGACGATTCAGAAATGCCATTCCCCTCCTTTGCAGAGGCGCTTGCTTTGCCCAGCAGTGGGGAGTGCCCTTGTCAGTGTGTCCTTGACCATCCGGTCACTTATCTAACTTTGGCTCCATAAGCAATAAAGTCTTTTCTTGGGTATTTTTGTTTGCCAATTTAAAAAGACTACGTTTCACCCTAGGAAGTTTGAAAATGCTAATGAAATCGCGGAATTTTCAGTAGATCAAAACCTGTTGCTTGATTTCCCAGCTGTTTTTCTGATCGAGGCTCTCTGAAGAACATAATGCAGTCCAACACATTAACCAAAGATGAGGATGTGCAGCGGGACCTGGAGCACAGCCTGCAGATGGAAGCTTATGAGAGGAGGATTCGGAGGCTGGAACAGGAGAAGCTGGAGCTGAGCAGGAAGCTGCAAGGTGAGGGCGGCGTCAGCTCTGGGGCCGGGAGGGGGCACTGTGGCCAGGCTGCACCTCACGCTGTCTCTCCATCCCTCAGAGTCCACGCAGACCGTGCAGTCCCTCCATGGCTCATCTCGGGCCCTCAGCAATTCAAACCGAGATAAAGAAATCAAAAAGCTAAATGAAGAAATCGAACGCTTGAAAAATAAAATAGCAGGTATGTTTAAAAAAGTATGACCTCTTACTCTCTGTTTTTGGTCATTACTCTCTTAAAAGGGAATTTCAGAGTCCTTTTCATAAGGTGGGAAAGCAGAAAAAAAGCTTAGGCTTTAGCAAGCTTATTTAGAGTTCTGAAATTTTGGTCAGTTCTTTTTTTTTTTTTAGACGGAGTTTCGCTTTTGTCCCCCAGGCTGGAGTGCAGTGGTGCGATCTCAGCTCACTGCAACCTCCACCTCCTGAGTTCAAGCGATTCTCTTGCCTCAGCCTCCCAAGTAGCTGGAGTTACAGGCATGTGGCACCACGCCCGGCTAATTTTGTGTTTTTAGTAGAGACAGGGTTTCTCCATGTTGGCCAGGCTGGTCTTGAACTCCTGACCTCAGGTGATCCGCCCGCCTCGGCCTCCCAAAGTGCTGGGATTACAGGCATGAGCCACCGTGCCCAGCCCCAGCTGGATTAGTTCTAATGATATTATTTTATAGTCACCAGCTAGAATCAATTCCCGATATCTTATCTGGACGTTATCTGGCTATTTTCTGCTTCTCCGTTACAGTTTTCCTCTTTGTGGCTCTCAGACAGTTCCTAGAGCTGCTTTCCTCCTAAAGCTTAATCAGTGACTCGGCCTGCTCCTCGGTGTTGTAGGTGCTAGACCTGCCGTCACCACTTTCTCTTGGTGGTTCCTAGGTTATCAAAGTTCCCTAAAGGCTCCAATCACTTTTGTTTGTTTTGTTTTGTTTTTTGAGACGGAGTCTCACTCTGTCGCCCAGGCTGGAGTGCAGTGGCGTGATCTCGGCTCACTGCAAGCTCTGCCTCCCGGGTTCACGCCATTCTCCTGCCTCAGCCTCCCAAGTAGCTGGGACTACAGGCGCCCGCCACCACGCCTGGCTAATTTTTTGTGTTTTTAGTAGAGAAGGGGTTTCACTGTGTTAGCCGGGATGGTCTCCATCTCCTGACCTCGTGATCCGCCCACCTCAGTCTCCCAAAGTGCTGGGATTACACGTGTGAGCCACCGCGCCCAGCGTGACTCCAATCCCTTTTAAGCCTTAACCTCACACAGGTTGGCTCTGCAGTTGACCTTCACCTGCAAAGCATACTTCAAATCTCTCACCTCTGCATTTCGTATCAGGAACCCCACTGTCCTGATCCAAACATGGACTTCTTTGATTGAGTCACTTACTAAATAAACCTTTCTTGCACACTGACAAAGGACAAGGGCCAGGCACTGTGCTGGGTGACACAGGTTAAAGGGACTGAGCAGACGGATGTGTGTGCCACCCAAGGGCTCCCAGTCCTCAGGGGACATTCCTGTCGGATCAAAGTCTAGGGAGCCTGTTCAGCACAGGCGTGCAGGTAGCTCTGCCCATGACACTGTGTGTGTGTGTGTGTGTGTGTTTGTGTAAGTAAAAAAAACCTCTGAATGGAAAAGAGTGTTGTGAATTATTAAATAATTTCCTATCAGTAAGTCAGCTAACGTAAAGTTTGCATATAGTCACTGCACATAAAGGAACACAGTTTATTTCCCCTTTTACCCAGATTCAAACAGGCTCGAGCGACAGCTTGAGGACACAGTGGTGCTTCGCCAAGAGCGTGAGGACTCCACGCAGCGACTGCGGGGGCTGGAGAAGCAGCACCGCGTGGTCAGGCAGGAGAAGGAGGAGCTGCACAAGGTAGGTGGCTGGGTTCGGGGTGGGAAAGGCTTACGGGACCTTGCAGAGTTTTGTAAGGTCACGTTCATGCAGACGATGGAAGACCTCTTGGGACTTCTGCCCATGGGCTGTCCCTGCTGCATGCAGGACACCAGGGCCAAGCGTGGCCCTGGGGCCCCTGCCACGCCTGCCTGCTGCACAGCCTCCATGTCGGCTGGCAGAGCTTGGGTCCCAGTGGCAGGTGCCTTCCACCCCCTCACCCACAGCGGGTATCCACCTCACAATCAGCCTTTCCAGTCTCCACTTCAGACCCACAGAGAAAGCAGCACCCCACTGCATTCTACATTGTGCAACTCCTCCTTCCTTGTGCAGCTCCTCCTCCTCCTTCTCATGTCCACAGGGCATGGTGGCCGTGGCAACACATGCTGTGTCTGGAGCCAGGCCCTCCCCTTCTCTCCACCAGGCCTCTGCTCTTAGAGAGGGCCCCTTAGTAATGACAGGGAACTGCAGCAGAATCCCTATGTTAAAATCTGGGTGATTTCACCCCGTAATTCCTTTATAAATTTCATTTTTAGTAATATATGGGAAACTTTTATGCTCAGGTGCCAGCATGTTAGTAACACAATTATATACATGTTTTCTAAAGTACATTCATTGATACATGTTATCCTTGAACCTGTAGTTTGTGATCTGTTCTCTAAAATGTGCCACGTATCAAACCTAAATTGTTTCTTAAGAGAATCTGTGGTGTCATCCACCTGAGTGACTTGTCAAAGTGCAGTGTGGGGTGTGTGGCACCTCATTGCTTGACAGAGTCATAGTACCTCCCAGTGGGCCCAGAGAGGCCTGGGGAGGCCTCCCGTCCGCATGTGGGCAGCTGCTCTGCCAACTTGCTCAGGGTCTTGTTGCTTCCATCTCAGACCAGCAGGTGCAACAGTGACTGAACTGCCAGATAGTTGACCAGATGGGCTGCAGGGAGGTCAGGGTCATCAGTGTGGTGAGTGCAGAGTAACAGCCAACATCCGCACATCAGTCTCCAGTGAAGGGGCAGGCTGTCCAGCAATTGTTTTTATACAGTTCTTCACTTTGACTTCACCTTCAGCACTTTGTGTCTGTGTGTTCTTTTCTGATTTTGCTTATGTTGAAGTAACCAGATTGAGTGCCCAAATGCTTCATTCAGCTTTGCGGCTCTGCGGGCGGAGGCTGACATTACGGAGCCAGGCGTCCTCCTGTAAGCATGCTGCGCCTGCGTGGTTGTGGGCCTTTTTTTTTTTTTTTTTTTTTTTTTGAGATAGAGTCTCGCTCTGTCGCCCAGGCTGGGATGCAGTGGCGCAATCTCGGCTCACTGCAACCTCTGCCTCCCAGGTTCACACCATTCTCCTGCCTCAGCCTCCTGAGTAGCTGGGACTACAGGCGCCCACCACCACACTGTAATTTTTTTGTATTTTTAGTAGAGACAGGGTTTCACCATGTTAGCCAGGATGGTCTCCATCTCCTGACCACAGGTGATCCGCCCACCTTGGCCTCCCAAAGTGCTGGGATTACAGGTGTGAGCAACTGTGCCCAGCCTGTGGGGCCTTTCTTGGTGTGCAGTTGGTGCTCAGCACCTGAGCCCAGGCGGCCTTCCCATTGCCTATGTGGGTGGCGTGAGACAGAGCATAGGTCTTTTTCCAAGCAGGGAATTTCTCAGATCTGTGGCTCTAATCTGTAACCAGCACTGGCTGTCGCTTTTAACTCCTCAATATCGTGGAAGACCAAACCTCCAGCCTTCCAAGCCTTTGTTAGGCAAACATAAAACATCTGTAATTGTTTTTGTTCAGCAACTGGTTGAAGCCTCAGAGCGGTTGAAATCCCAAGCCAAGGAACTCAAAGATGCCCATCAGCAGCGAAAGCTGGCCCTGCAGGAATTCTCGGAGCTGAATGAGCGCATGGCAGAGCTCCGTGCCCAGAAGCAGAAGGTGTCCCGGCAGCTGCGGGACAAGGAGGAAGAGATGGAGGTGGCCACGCAGAAGGTGGACGCCATGCGGCAGGAGATGCGGAGAGCCGAGAAGCTCAGGAAAGAGGTAGCTCTGGGGATGGTTCAGGGATGGCATCTACTGGACTTTTGTGTGACTTTTATAAAACGTCTTTGGAATCTTGGGCTGTATTAGTGTAAAAGGGGTTGGAAATTTTCTGTGGAGCCAAGTAAGTTGATGGGCTGAGCATTTATGTTGTTCTCGTCCCTCAATACCGGTGAAATCACAATAAGGTCTTGTGGTGCTGATTTTCTTTAATTCTCTTTTAAGTGAATAGAGGGCGTTTATACTGTGCTGTGATGCGGCCTGGCTTATGTGAATAAGTCCACACAGGGCAGGTGGCAGTAGAAAGGCAGATCACGGGCGGGTGCGGGGCTCACGCCTGGAATCCTAGCTCTGTGGGAGGCGCCGAGATGGCTGGATCCTTGAGTTTAGGAGTTGGAGACCAGCCTGAGCAACGTGGCAAAACCCCATCTCTACCAAAAAAAACAAAAAAATCAGCTGGTCGTGGTGGCGGTCACCTGTAATCCCAGCTACTCGGAAGGCTGAGGCAGGAGAATCACTTGAGCCCAGGAGGTGGAGGCTACAGGGATCCGAGATTGTGCCACTGCACTCCAGCCTGGGCGACAGAGTGAGGCTCCCCTCTCAAAAAAAAAAAAATATATGTATATATGAAAGTCAAATCACAACAAAGCACACTTGAGGCCGCCTGCTGAGGTGAGCGCCTCTGAAGTGTCTTGATGCAGCACTCGTCCACACTGTTGGAATGATTGCAACCCCAGAGAGCTTTCTTATGTAGGCTACAGCTCTCAACATGCACCATGGCAGAAATTAAAACAGAATTTTGTTAATACAATGAAAACCCATTTCATGTTAACATATGTAACATGTTTAATGAAAAGTAACTATTTCTTTAAAAATTTGGCGAGAAGAATGGCATTTTTTACATTTTGTTAGCTTTTCTTTAATATCTGGCTGAATGGAAAACAGTTGAGTTCTCATGGCTGTTTCTTCAGTCTGTTTTGCTGCGCTGTTTGGGATAAAGTACATGAAGAAATCCTGGCTCCCACACATAGCTAATTAGGGGAAGGGCCCTGCACACCCCTGACAGCGTCTCAGGACCCCGGGATTTCAGCCCCTGCTGCCCTAGGTATTCCAAGTGTTCTGCTGTGACATATTTTAAGCAATGCTCAGTTTAGAACTCTATTAAGATTTCCTTGATAAATCCCATGAATGAGAAGGCCTGGAAGCACATGTTCCTGCTCCTTTCAAGTTCAGGGTTGTTTGTTCTTTAGCCACAGAGGAGCTATTTGTTTTCTTCTTAGACAGTCTATTTTGCAACCCAAATATATTTGTAGTTATAGGCAGTTAAAACTGAAGTTAGTGATACCCCTAATGAGGAATTAGCATTCCACCTACGGGGAAAGTGATAACAGTGCCTGGGATTTGCCCTCGAGTGGTTTGGGCACAGGCAGAGATGAAGCGGGCTTGGCTCCAGAGCTCACTGTCGAAGCTGGGTGCGGCACGCGGGTTTGCTGTTCTGCTCGCTCTTGTGCGTGTTTGAAATGGCCCATTTAATTAATGAATTCAAGTTCTACAGATATCAAAAGTACTTGTTTTCACAAATCAGTGAAATTTAAATTTCAAGAGATTTATCCTTCTTGAAATTTAAAAGTATCATTTTAAGCTAGAGTTGAACCTTGTTTTATTACTAACCAACCATCCCAGTTGAACCCTGAAGTGTATTCCTCAAACTTCCATTTGTGGTAAGATTTGATGAAGGGCAAACACACGCAAAACTCCTTTGAGGTCTTGTTCTTGTAGAGGTCCCATGGGTGCTGCTGTAACTGGTGAAGTGGAGCTCGCTTTGTGTTAATAGAAACCGGATCTTCCTCTTGTAGCTGGAAGCTCAGCTTGATGATGCTGTTGCTGAGGCCTCCAAGGAGCGCAAGCTTCGTGAGCACAGTGAGAACTTCTGCAAGCAAATGGAAAGCGAGCTGGAGGCCCTCAAGGTAGTGCTGGGCGGGGGTCTCTGCCCTTAACTGAGAGGAATGCTCATCTTTGCTGATGCCACCACGTGGAAGTCACCTTGTGTAATGTGTGGTCCAGGCTGAGTGTCACTGAGGCTGTTGAGGGAAGACCCGCGTGTGGAGAGGTGGGGGGTGTGACCCCTGCCTTTGTGACTGCTTTTATTTTTAAAGGCCAAGTTCATGTTTTTCCTTCCTTATATAAAAGTTTAAGGCAGTTCACTATAAGTCCTAGGAAACTAATATCTAATCGGCTCATTTCCTGCTCCAGCCCCATCAGTTCATAGCCTTCTTCACGTCGTGGTATTCTCAATTCAGTGCAGTTGAGTTTTGGAAAAGCTCCTTAAAGCGTGTAACCTGCTGCTGACTGGGGAAGAAACAGACTAGCCATGAGTCAGGGCCTGCTGGTGGGGCTGGAGGGTGGCCGGGAGGCCGCAGAGGGCGGGAGTGGGGAAGGCTGCAGCGGCCGAGTGGGCGAGGGACTGGGGGCGGATCTCCTTGGCAGTATAGCGTGGCCTGGGTCTCCTCATGTGTGGGCTGCGTGTGATGGGTCTGCCCTCTCCCTTCACCTCGGTGATCTGGTAGCTCTTCCTCTGGGACGTGGGCCTGAGATGCTGTTCCTCTCTGGCAGCGTGGCTTGGCTGGACCTCAGCGTGTGGTGCCCGAGGCTCTTGCTCCTTTCTCAGCCCTCGAGTCTCCTCTCTGCACAGCAGCCAGAGTGAGCTTGGCAGACCAAAGCCGGATCACATTCCTGTGCGGTCAGGGCCTCCGTGGCTCCACAGCTGTCCAGCAGCCACCCTCCTGCCTGCTCCAGCCCAGCATTGCCTGTCCCACACCTCCTGTCCCCGCCACTCCAGACACACTGGCCTCTCAGGACGTCCCACCTCACTCCGGCCTGTGCCCTTGTTCTTTGCCCCTAGCCTGACACCTCACTTAATAGGCCAGCACCTTACAGATGCTGCCCCAGCCATGCCGGCACGCCTTCCGCTTCCTACAACCCGGCTGGGGTGCGCAGCCCCTCCGCCCGTTTACTGGTTTGCTGTCAGTTCCGGCCAACCGCATGAGAGCAGAGACCTCAGTGTCACCCCAGTCACAAGGAGGGGGCCTAGCAGAGTCAGTCCTCGGAAGAATGCTGCAGGCATGAATGAACAGGGTGTGGGGCAGAGCTTCAGGGTCCCAGGCAGACCTGGGCACATCCCCCTGCAAGGCTGTCTCCTGCTGTGACTCCCTAGAATCTGGATCACGTTAGCCAGGTCAGCTACATCATCTGGTGTAGTCCAGGCGTCCACAGTCCTTGGGAAGGTGTCTGCACTTGCTGGGGATGAAAGGGGATGAAAGGACAATGTGACCCTTGAGGACACAGAGGTTCGTCAACGTATGTTAACCTTTGTCTTCAGATGAAGCAAGGAGGCCGGGGAGCAGGTGCCACTTTAGAGCACCAACAAGAGATTTCCAAAATCAAATCTGAGCTGGAGAAGAAAGTCTTGTTTTATGAAGAGGAATTGGTCAGACGTGAGGCCTCCCATGTGCTCGAAGTGAAAAATGTGAAGAAGGAGGTGCATGATTCAGAAAGCCACCAGCTGGCCCTGCAGAAAGAAATCTTGATGTTAAAAGATAAGCTAGAAAAGTCAAGGCGAGAACGGTAGGTTTTCGCGAGCTGCTCAGTTCGGAGCATGAAAGCTGATGCCTACGCCATAGATGATGAACAGTAGCGAAGTCACGAGCTTTTAACACTGCTTCTCGCTCACCTTGGCAGGCATAACGAGATGGAGGAGGCGGTAGGTACGATAAAAGATAAATACGAACGAGAAAGAGCAATGCTATTTGATGAGAACAAGAAGCTAACTGCTGAAAATGAAAAGGTAATTAATTCAAAGTACCTGAGTTAGCACTTTGTATGGAAGTTGTAATTTAAAAAAAAATTTTTTATTTTTAATTTGTGTGGGTATGTACGTAGTGGGTATATATATTTATGGGGGAATAGAATGTCGTCATTCTTGAGTCTTGGAAGTTGGGTGTCTTTTTTTTTTTTTTTGAGACAGAGTCTCATTCTGTTGCCCCAGGCTAGAGTACAGTGGTGCGATCTCGGCTCACTGCAAGCTCCGCCTCCCGGGTTCACGCCATTCTCCTGCCTCAGTCTCCCAAGTAGCTGGGACTATAGGCGCCCGCCACCACGCCCAGCGAATTTTTTGTTTTTTGTTTTTTGTTTTGAGACGGAGTCTCGCTCTGTCACTCAGGCTAGAGTGCAATGGCACGATCTCTGCTCACTGCAAGCTCCGCCTCCCAGGTTCACGCCATTCTCCTGCCTCAGCCTCCCGTGTAGCTGGGACTACAGGCGCCCGCCACCACACCCAGCTAGTTTTTGTATTTTTAGTAGAGACAGGGTGTCACCGTCTTAGCCAGGATGGTCTCGATCTCCTGACCTCGTGATTCACCAGCTTCGGCCTCCCAAAGTGCTGGGATTACAGGCGTGAGCCACCGTGCCCAGCCTTATTTTTTGTATTTTTAGTAGAGACGGGGTTTCACCATGTTAGTCAGGATGGTCTCGATCTCCTGACCTCGTGATCCACCGGCTTCGGCCTCCCTACGTGCTGGGATTACAGGCGTGAGCCACCGCACCGGCCAAAGTTTGGTATGTTTTTACAGTGCAGTCATGTGCCATATAACGATGCTTTTTCCATCAGTGACAGACCGTGTGTACAACAGACATCCCATACGATTGTAAACTGTCCTTTACCTCTTCTGTGTTGAGATACACAGATACTTAGTATTGTGTTACAGCCGCCAGCAGCGTCCTGCACAGCAACATGGTATGCAGGCTTGTGGCCTGGAATTGACAGGCTGTGCCACAGGGCCTGGTGTGCAGCAGTCACACCATCTAGGCTTGTGTGAGTGCATTCATGCTGCGTGCACAAGGACGTGTTTCTCAGACCATGTTCTTGCTATTTCACCACACGTGACTGTTTTGATTTTTGAATGAAGTAATGGGTTTGGTCTTTTCAACAGGATATTTGTATTCAGCGAAAAGGTGCCAATTGCCTGAAGTCACTAGCTCCATCGGTTTAGGTTTAGATTTGAGTTGAAATGTGACTTAAGCTAGACACAATGAAAAAATCTGTATCATGAACTTAGTTTAGAAAAATCTCATGACGATTAAAGAAAACTTTCAAAGTCTTCAAAGGAACTTCCAGTGTTAATGCCAGCATACTTAAAGGATGCCCGATTAACAAGTTCTGTGGTGAAATTGTTTCATTTCAGCTCTGTTCCTTTGTGGATAAACTCACAGCTCAAAATAGACAGCTGGAGGATGAGCTGCAGGATCTGGCAGCCAAGAAGGAGTCAGTGGCCCACTGGGAAGCTCAGATTGCGGAAATCATTCAGTGGTACGTGCACGGCCCCATTAGCGGCCGTAAAGCGACTCCCTGCTCAGTCCACGACGCCTGTCCCGCCTCTGCTGCCTGATCCTGTGCTCCATGCCAGGTCGTGCCTCTCAGGCTGGGATGCAGGTCTCATTGCTGTTCCCCAGAAACTTCTCATGTCTGGGGCAGTGGTTCTGTTGGACTGGAGGTGGAGACACGCCCCCACCAACCCACTGAAGGACTTGGGGCAAGCAGTTCACACCCCTCGCGTTCTCAGAGAATCGGGAGGCAGAGCCCTCCTGAAGTGGCTGCAGAAGCAGCAGGGAGACTTGGAGCGAGCTGGGACCTGGCCCTCCGCTCCTAAGGTGTGAAGCTGTAATTTTTAAAAGAGTTTTTATTTTTAATTTTTGTGGGTGCGTGGTAGGTGTATATATTTATGGGGTAATACAATTTTTTCATTCTTAAGTCTTGGAAGTTTGGTGTCTTTTTAAACTGCAGTCGTGCCATGTAACGATGCTTCCATCAATGTGATCCCACGTATACAGTGGGTACACTGGGCACTCTGGCTGACGTGACGCTGTGTCACTGTGTCCCGAGGAAGGCGGGAACGTCCCCTTCTTGTTTGGCTTCTTGCTGATAGCTATGCTTCGTGAGACAGAACATCTGTTCTGTTCCCTCCTCCAGGGTCAGCGACGAGAAAGATGCCCGGGGTTACCTTCAAGCTCTTGCTTCCAAGATGACCGAAGAGCTCGAGGCTTTGAGGAGTTCTAGTCTGGGGTCAAGAACACTGGTAGGTTTTGTGTAATACCTGCATTTCTATTCCTGAATAATCTGTTAGTGGTTTTAAGTGTGAATGTGACATTTACATACTATTTAGGGATTCACAGTGATACAAGAGACTTCTGTGTAACCAGTTCCCCAGTTTAAGGAATGCCAACATTTGCCAGCTTTCAGATCGTCATGGCTTCTCTCAATGGCATTCATTCGTTTAGCAGATAATTATTGAGCACTGAGCTCTGTGCTATCAAATTAAAACTGGATTCTGCCCTCAGAGAGCTTTGTTTTATTAATTTTATTGGTTCATTTAACGATCTGTGTATTATTCTTTTCCCCCCGAGATGGCGTCTCGCTCTATCGCCCAGACTGGAGTGCAGTGGCGTGATCTCGGCTCACTGCAGCCTCCACCTCCTGGGTTCAAGTGATTCTCCTGCCTCAGCCCCCCAGGTAGCTGGGATTACAGGTGTGCACCGCTACACCCGGCTAATTTTTGTATTTTACTAGAGATAGGGTTTCACCATGTTAGCCAGGCTGGTCTCAAACTCCTGACCTTAGGTGATCTGCCTGCTTCAGCCTCCCAAAGTGCTGGGATTACAGGTGTGAGCCACCACGCCTGGCCTTCCTCTGTCCATTTTCTTCTCTTTACCGTTGTAGATGGAAAATGAAGAATTCTCAGTTGTGTTCCATGAAGGTTTTTGGTTTAAAAAAAGAAAAATCAGCAAGATGGCATCTCTAGACTTCTTTCATACCTCCTGAAAGTTGATATCATACATTGGGCAACTCAGTAAGAAAACAGAAAGGTGATGTTAGTGAACTGGCATATTCCACTGTTGCTTCATCCTAGGTCACTCTGTCATTCTTCCCTTATTATTTTAGTCTTTTTTTTTTTTTTAATCACAGGTAGGAATGAGTAATGACATAATTCCCAGGATGGTGAAATCGCAAAATGTTTCAAATTATGAGAAAAAGATAACCGAACCTATAATGTACCTTAGGTTTGTAAAAGGTTTAGGGTTCAGTGGACCCATATACAAATTGCACTACAGAGGCTGGGTGCAGCGGCTCATGCCTGTAATCCCAGCACTTTGGGAGGCCAAGGAGGGTGGATCACGAGGTCAGGAGTTCAAGACTAGCCTGGCCAACATGGTGAAGCCCTGTCTCTACTAAAAATACAAAAATTAGCCACGCATGGTGGCGGGTGCCTGTAATCCCAGCTACTGGGGAGGCTGAGACAGGAAAACCGCTTGAATCTGGGAGGCCGAGGTTGCGGTGAGCCGAGATCATGCCATTGCACTCCAGCCTGGGCAACAAGAGCAAAACTCCATCTAAAAAAAAAGAGAGAGAGAGATTGTACTACAGAATCACTTTTATTCTTCTCAAAGGTAAAGTAAATGTTCTTTTTTAGAAGATTTCTAAGGAAGAGTAAAAGTCATAAAATATCAAAACAAACTCCCGAGGCACCTCAATAATTTAGAGTTAATACCTAAGTGAGACAGTAATGGCTTAAGGTTAGACAAAGATAACTTATTTGTTAACATTAGTTTAACAAGTAGATAACTGAAAGTGCATTTTTAATGCCATAACCGTGTCACAAGGATCCACTGTGGAAGGTGCGCCGCAGCCAGAAGCTGGACATGTCCGCGCGGCTGGAGCTGCAGTCGGCCCTTGAGGCGGAGATCCGGGCCAAGCAGCTTGTCCAGGAGGAGCTGAGGAAGGTCAAGGATGCCAACCTCACCTTGGAAAGGTACTTGGTGCTGGGGTCTAACTCCGAGTAGGAGCAGGGGCTGTGTGGCCTTCAGCCAGCCCTGAGCCTTGTGGGCTCTGATGCTCCTCGCTTGGAAAATCGGGGCCACGGTGTTTACTGGCACCTTAGGAGGCAGCGAGTTGGGTTTACCTGCAGGAGCCCTGAATAGCAAGCCGTTCTGACACTGAGGAGGTGGCCACAAGGGTGCAGGGCCTCACCTGCCACGGGGGTGTGCAGTGCAGTGCAAGCCGTGTTTTGACAGCAGCAGGTGCTTGTGCCCCCACACTGGGTAGTGAGACTCACACCACTCTCTGACAGGAGCCCCTCTCACTGCTTAGTCACCTCCATGCCACTCCATTCACTAACTCAGGATTGTTCCTTTCAAGCTAACGCAAATATTTTAAAACAGAGGTTGAAGATGGCATTCTCACTTGAAATTTTTCTCTAACTCCAAGCAGTAATGAGAATGCCATTTTCACACAGCAGTAAATTCAGTCAGTATTAGCTGAGAGTCTCTTTGCCGATCCTGTTTTACAAGGATACGATAATGAACATCAGTTTCATAAAAACCAGGCCAGCTCTGCTGTGCCATGAGGCAGACAAGGACCTAGAAGGGACAGTGTCTTTAACAGCATTACTAAGTCCCAAATCCTGTTAGTTTGGGGCTAAAAGAATTAATGGTAATAGGTTTCAGTTAAATTGACTTCCTTTGTACCAGGAACTGCTGTAAGACTGTTCTGTTAAATCCTGTGACCTTCCCACAGCCCAGCAGGGTAGGCACTCTTGTTACTCCTGCTTACACACTCTGCAGGTGATTTGCCCACTGTCACCCCACTTATAAGTGGAACGCCCCCCCACAAACTGCATCCCTCCTGGTCAGCTCTTCCCCGTGGCAGCCTTTCTCTGTCTCCTCCACGAAGTTGCTGGAATTGCAAGGCTGCCGGTACGGGTGGTGCTGGTGCTTCTTGATGCAGCCACCATCTTGCCAGTTATGGGAAAGATATTGACGGGGCTGATGGCTGAGCGGCCTGGGCCCTGTGTCCCTGGAGAACAGAGGACTCGCCTGGGAAGGAGATTAGGAAGGTCAAAGCTCCTTTAGACCATCATGAGACATACCTTCCTAAGCCATGACTTTTTAAATTCCTGTTTGAATGTTTATATTTGAAATATTCATACTGTTTGTAGTGTTTGCAGCAGAAAGGCCCAGCATGAGCTGCCGTGATCTGAACAGTCCCCGGTGCTGGGGAGAAACCCTGGCCCTCTCATTCTGACCTGCCCCATACCGCCTCATAGACAACCTCTTCTCAGTGCACTTAAAGCCATTTATTTTTTATTTTAGCAAACTAAAGGACTCTGAAGCCAAAAACAGAGAATTATTGGAAGAAATGGAAATTTTGAAGAAAAAGATGGAAGAAAAATTCAGAGCAGATACTGGTAAATTAACATCAGGCAGTTCTGCATTATTTGAATATAAATATTTTTCAAATGAGTGATTTTATTTTCTTTTCGACTTAATAGTTACTTTAGTTACATAAAGTACCTACAGAATTCCAAAATCAACATTTTCAAACAGCATCTTCAAAGATATTTTCCCCAAAGCTAGCCATTGTTTTTGGTGTAGCCTTCCTTTTTTTTTTTTTTTTTTGGAACAGTCTCGCTCTGTCACCCAGGCTGGAGTGCAGTGGCGTGATCTCGGCTCACTGCAACCTCTGCATTCTGGGTTCAAGCACTTCTCCCGCCTCAGCCTCCCAAGTAGCTGGCATTACAGGCACATGCCACCACCATCCCTGGCTAATTTTTGTGTTTTTAGTAGAGGTGGGATTGTGCCATGTTGGCCAAGCTGGTCTGGTCTGCAGCTCCTGACCTCAGGCAATCCACCCACCTCAGCCTCCCAAAGTGTTGGGATTACAGGTGTGAGCCACCGTGCCCAGCCTGTCCTTCCTTTCATCTTGAAAACATATGGCAAATACACACAAATCTAGGCACACATTTGCATCCCCTGATTACATAAAAGGCATCATTTTGTGCTGGGGGAGCCACCCTGGCCCCCTCTGCAGCTACACTGTGCACTGCCGTGAGCTGGCCAGCCGCTGGGATGGGTGATTCCCTGGCATTTGCTGCCGTAGAAAGTACTGCCAGGAGGGGCTGAATGGACAGAACATTTCCTATTTTTGTCGTTGTATTTTGGGATAGAGTTCTAGAAGTGGGATTGCCAGGGCAAAGGGCAAACATGCCTGTACACTTGCGCTACGTGCTGACGGACAGGCCTCCAGAGGCTGTGCACTGACACTCCTCCTCCTCTGCATGAGGGGTTTCTGCCCCACAGCCTACCCACAAAGTAGGATTTCGGACTTTCAGATTTTTGCTGCTCTGAATAGGTGAGAAATAGCATCTCCGTAGAGGTTTAACTTGCATGTTTCTCATAAGTAAGATGGAGCATCTTTTTGTGTGTTTGAGGGACTTTTGTATTTTGTGCATTATATATTTTTATTGTTTGCCCACTTTTAAAAATTCAGGTTGTTAGTCTGGTGGATTTCTAAAAGCCTTTTGCGTTATGGGGATTAGTCCTTTTGTTTGTGATGTAAGTTGCAAGTATTTTCCTTGTTTCTCTTTGTCTTTGCTTATTCATTGATTGATTTTTTTGCCAAATAAAAGTGGTTTTGCAGCCGGGGACGGTGGCTCATGCCTGTAATCCCACCACTTTGGGAGGCCGAGGTAGGTGGATCACTTGAGGTCTGGAGGTCGAGACCAGCCTGGCCAACATGGAGAAACCCCATCTCTTCTAAAGATACAAAATTAGCTGGGCGTGGTGGCGTGTGCCTGTAATCCCAGCTACTCAGGAGGCTGAGGCAGGAGAATTGTTTCAATTTGAACCCGAACCTGGGACGCAGAGGTTGCGGTGAGCCACGATTGCGCCATTGCACTCCAGCCTGAGCAACAAGAGCAAAACGCTATCTTAAAAAAAAAAAAAAGTGGTTTTGCCATCTCTACTAAAAATACAAAAATTGGCTGGGCATGGTGGTGCATGCCTATAGTCTCAGCTACTCAGGAGGCTGAGGCAGGAGAATCACTTGAACCTGGGAAACAGAGGTTGCAGTGAGGTGAGATCTTGCCACTGCACTCCAGCCTGGGCGACAGAGCCGGATTCCGTCTCTCAAGGAAAAGAAAAAAAAGGTGGTTTTCAAAATTTTTTGTGTGTCAAGTTTTCAGTCTTTTTCCTTTTTTGAGTCATAAATAGGAAAATACAGCTAACTCCCAGTTGTTGGAGGGATTTTCTCATGCTTCTCATACTTGCGTGGCTTCATGACTGATTGATTGATTCAGGGTCTCGCTTTGTTGCCCAGGCTGGAGTGCAGTAGCACGATCAGGGCTCACTGCAGCCTCAACTTTCTGGCCTCAAGTGATCCTCCCACCTCAGCCCCCTGAGTAGCTGGGACTACACAGTATTTCACAGGCTGGTCTTGAACTCCTGGACTCAAGCAATCTGCCTGCCTTGCCTCCCAAAGTGCTAGGATTACAGACATGATCCACCGTGCCCAGCCTCATTTTTGTAATTAGAATACTGATCCATTTGAAATGTGCTCTGACATACAGTTTGAGGAGTATATCCAGTTTTGTCTTTTGCTAATGGCTAGCTCGTTGTCCAGTAGCAGTTATTAATACCAGCTATTTTTCCTGCTGATTTTATGTACGCCTGTTGTCATGTACAGGATCACCATGGGTACTTGGGTCTGTTTCTGGATTTTCTCCCCTGTTCCATTGTTCATGGGCAAGAACCATGTGATTCTTGTTTTTTGATTTGTGTTTTTGTGTGTGTGTGACAGGGTCTCACTCTGTCACCCAGGCTGGAGTGCAGGGGCACGTGCAACCTCAGTCTCCCCAGCTCAGGTGATCCTCCTGTCTCGGTCTCCCAAGTAGCTGGGACCACAGGCACATGCCACCATGCCCAGCTAATTTTACTTTGTGTGTGTGTGGAGTTGGGATCTCTCTGTGTTGCCGAGGCTGGTCTCAAACTCATGGCCTCAAGCAGTCCTCTGGCCTTGGCCTCCCAAAGTGCTGGGATGACAGGTGTGAGCCACTGCGCCCGGCCATGATTCTTATCGTAGAGGCCTTAGTGAATCTGCTTTAATACCTGATAGATCTACTCCTCCTCCACCTACCCTCAGCCCAGCCACCCCTGTGGTTTTGGGGTTTTTTTGGTTGTTGTTTTTTTTTTTTCCAGATGGAGTCTCGCTCTGTTGCCCAGGCTGGAGTGCCGTGGCGTGATCTCGGCTCACTGCAACCTCCGCCTCCCGGGCTCACGCCATTCTTCTGCCTCAGCCTCCCGAGTAGCTGGGACTACAGGCGCCCGCCACCACGCCCGGCTAGTTTTTTTTTTTTTGTATTTTTAGTAGAGGTGGGGTTTCACCGTGTTAGCCAGGATGGTCTCAATCTCCTGACCTCATGATCCACCCACCTCGGCCTCACAAAGTGCTGAGATTACAGGCGTGAGCCACCACACCTGGCCTTTTTTTTTTTTTTTTTTTTTTTGAGATAAGAGTCTTGCTCTGTCATCCAGGCTGGAGTACAGTGGTGTGATCTTGGCTCACCACAACCTTCACCTCCTGGGCTCAAGAGATTCTCCTGCCTCAGCCTCCCAAGTAGATGGGATTTCAGGCACATGCCACCATGTGCAGCTAATTTTTGTATTTTAAGCAGAGATAGGGTTTCACCATGTTGGCCAGGCTGGTCTTTAACTCCTGACCTCAGGTGATCTGCCCACCTCAGCCTCCCAAAGTGTTGGGATTACAGGCGTGAGCCACCGCATCCGGTCCCTTGGTTACTTTTTCAAGTGAACTTTTTGATTATTGTTCATCTCTGGAGGAACGCCTGGTGTTTTTTTCAACTGGGATCATGTCAGATGTATCAGTTACTTAAGGAGAATTGACATCTTGAAGACATTGAGTCTTTCTGTCTGAAAATAATATGTAGACTTTAGTTTTTTTTACCTTGACTGTTCTTTTTTTCTTTTTACAGGGCTCAAACTTCCAGATTTTCAGGATTCCATTTTTGAGTATTTCAACACTGCACCCCTTGCACATGACCTGACATTTAGAGTAAGTCATTGTTTTTTTTAAGTGACAGATGAGTTTATGATGAGTTATAAATAGTGTAATACATGATTTTACCACTCATGGGGCCACAAACATACCAGTAAATATACATTCAGTATTTATCTCAGAGTTGTGCTAACTATGTACTTGATCCACATGTAATCAACCCACATTAAATGCATAAGGTGAGAGACATTTAGGGTATTTGAGTTGCTCCCAGAGAAGCTTTCTCAACTCAAGTAGAAATGAGATTAAGAAAGTGCTCAGCATCTTCAGGGAGAAATCTACACTGGCCTCAGCTGTGTAGTGAGTATTTCTTTTTTTCTTTTCTTTTCTTTTCTTTTTTTTTTTGAGACAGAGTCTTGCTCTGTCACCCAGGCTGGAGTGCAGTAGCATGATCTTGGCTCACTGTAACTTCTACCTCCTGGGTTCAAGCGATTCTCCTGCCTCAGCCTCCCGAGTAGCTGGGATTACAGGCACCCGCCACCATGCCCGGCTAATTTTTGTATTTTTAGTAGAGGCAGGGTTTCACCATATGGGCCAGGCTGGTCTCGAACTCCTGACCTTGTGATCTGCGCCCGCCCCCCGGCCCCCCCCCGGCCTCCCAAAGTGCTGGGATTACAGTCGTGAGCCACCACACCTGGCCTGTAGCGAGTATTTCAAGTAAGTACTTTAATACAAATTCTCACATTGGGATGGGTGTGGTGGCTTACGCCTATAATCCCAGCATTTTGGGAGGCTGAAGGGGGAGGATCACTTGAGCCCAGGAGTTCAAGACCAGCCTAGGCAACATAGCGACACCTTATCTCTTAAAAAAAAAAAAAATCCCACACTAGAGCAAATAAAAACACGGTAGTTGTGTTACCATCTGTATAGTTGTAGAGTTCGGCATTGGGGATCAATGGGAAAGGTGGTTGATGGGAACAGTCTGGCACCAGGTGCCTCGCGGAGACCCTCACAAGGAGGCCAGCCCCTCAGGCAGCCAGAGCCGCTGGTCATCTTGGGAATTAGCTGTCGAGTGAGCCGCAGACCCCACTGCCTCCCTCCATGGGCTGCAGGTTCTTGGTGGCATTCCGTGGAGGCAGGACAGCCTTTCCTCCTCTTCTGAACCTGTAGGGATGCACCCTTGACAGCTGCACGCGAAGCACATTGGAGCGGGGAGAGCAGAGCTCACTCATGGAACGCCTGATGGGGGTGCAGGGAGGGGGAGGTGGTTCCAGCCTTTGATTTAGAAAACTCCAACCCTGCAGGCGAGTGGGAAGAATAGGGTGCATGTGTACATGTCCCTCATCTGGGGTTTTGCTACATCTGCTTTCTCTCTCTCAACATAGAGACTTTTTTCCTCAGCAGTATTTGAAAGCGAGTTGCAGGTTATCAGCGACCCCAACATACTTCAGCAGTTATTTCCTACGATTGGGGCATTCTCCCACATAACCACAGGGTCACCTGTCATCAGGCATTCTGCGCTGGTGCCGTGCGACAGCCCGTATCCATGTGTCCCTTGTCGTCCCGGGAATGTCCTTTCCTGCTGGCTTTTCCTCCTAGTTCTGGATCTACCTGGAGATCACGAATCGCATTTAGTCTTTTGTTTTCTTTAATCTGGAACAGTTCCCCATCTGTTCCCTCTTTTATGACAATGATATTTTGGTGTTACCCAAGTCAGTTGTCCTGCAGAATGTCCGCTCTGGGTTTGTCTGATGTTCCATCTTGATCAGATGTGGGTTGAACCTTTGGCACAAACTCTGCGCAGGAGGAGCTGTGCCCTTCCCATACACACAGGCCGGCCTGCCCAGGGTGGGTGATGCCAAGTGTGATCATTGGGTTGAGGTGGGGTTGGCTAGGGTTGCTGCCTGTGTGAGTAGGGGGTAGTCAGCAGGTGCCCATGTGGGCAGCTGCCTGTAGCACCCTCCCCTGGGGTGGGCTCTTAGCATCCTGGCCTGTGTCTGTCAGTACAACACCCAGGCAGGCTTGCATTGTTCACAGCCACTCTGGATGCACACTGTTCACCTTCACCTATCAGAATGTTTGTTTGTTTTATCAAATTGGCAATGCTTGTCTTTTCCCTGAAATCCTCGGTTTTGAAGAAGCAAATAACCGGTAAGTGCCACCGGATCTTTGATAAGCCTGTTTCTGCACAAGTCACTGCCTCCCCCTGTTGCTGCGGGGCCAGGCACCGCTGTGGGGAGGAATGAGTGGATTCCAGAGAACCAGAGATGGTGCTTGTTCTGTGAATGGAGGCCGGCAGGAAAGCGGTAGCTTTCT
The DNA here is from genome assembly GCF_007565055.1 of Rhinopithecus roxellana. Taxonomy (NCBI): domain Eukaryota; kingdom Metazoa; phylum Chordata; class Mammalia; order Primates; family Cercopithecidae; genus Rhinopithecus; species Rhinopithecus roxellana. The sequence continues at coordinate 161,607,936 of NC_044553.1, read as the reverse complement.
GTAACATGAACAGAGTAGAGGGCCCAGTAGCAAGTGAGTTTACAGCCAGTACTGTCCATGAGTGTGTGAGTCACAGCTGTGGAGAGTGGGCAGCAGAGATGGAGACAGAGACGATATCTTTATGCCTCATTCTCTACAGCCAGCATGCCTGCCCTTGCTAATCCCTCCTTTTTTTTTTTTTTTTTTTTTTGAGACAGAGTCTTACTCTGTCGCCCAGGCTGGAGTGCAGTGGTGCAGTTTCGGCTCACCACAACCTCCACCTCCTGAGTTCAAGTGATTCTCGTGCCTCAGTCTCCCAAATAGCTGGGACTACAGGCACACGCCACTACACCCAGCTAATTTTTTTTTTTTTTTTTGTATTTTTAGTAGAGATTGGGGTTTTGCCATGTTGCCCAGGATGGTCTTGAACTCCTGACCTCAAGGGATCCACCCACCTCAGCCTCCCAAAGTGTTGGGATTACAGGCGTGAGCCACCATGCCTGGCCCATAGTTGATTTATAAATTGTGATGTAAGCACACATAACATAAAACTTACCATCTTAACCATTTTTTAGAGTCAGGGCTTCCTTCTGCTGCCCAGGCTGGAGTGCAGTGCTGCCATCATAGCTCACTGCCACCTCAAACTCCTGGACTCAGGCGATTCTCCTGCCTCAGCCTCCTGAGTAGCTAGCACTACAGGTGCTCGCCACCACACCCGGCTAATTTTTAAATTTTTTGTAGAGGTGGATTCTCGCTGTATTGCACAGACCGTTCTCAAACTCCTAACCTCAGGTGATCTGCCTGCCTCGGCCTCCCAAAGTGCTGGGATTATAGGCGTGAGCCACCATGCCTGGCCATTAATCCCTTGTTAATGCCTCTGTGATTTAAGTGGGAAGGCATTTATTGTTGAAAGAAAAAACCCTGCATCAGGGGCTGAGTCTGTTAGAGCTTCCAGACTCTTTTGAAAATTGTCTTTGAGAAACTTCTTATCCCACTCTGCCTGCATGAAACATGTTGCTTATTACTAGAAATGGTTTGCCACCAAGATGAAGTCAATGTATCTTTGTGCAAGTGTTGACTGGGTGGGAAATGATGTTTGTTCCTCCTGTCTGTTGCCTCCAAGGACTCTCTCTCCTCCTCGTCTGCATCTTCCCTGCTAGCCTTTTGGGAAGAAGTAAGTGGCTGCCAGCGCTGGCTTCCCGCGGCTTTCCCTCCTGTTAGTGCACAGCCTCCTCAATGCTCCTGTCCTTTAATCTGCATCCCTTTGATTAATTAACCAACTAAATGAAACGAGCGGGGCTTTTACATGACTAAAATTAAATTAATATTCTTTTCCTCCTCATTTATCTAAAGATGGAACCATAACTCACTTAACATACCTTGTTTATGGGGTAGATTTGCTTTCGTTTTTGAGCTTTGATAATTAGCCAGTTGAGCTAGCCTTTCCCTTGTGAATTTGCAGTACACGGTTGTGTGTGTGTTTTGTGTGTGTGTGCTGCCGTCCCGTCTGAATTTGGCTCCTTCCTCAGCGGCCTAATTAATTGCAACTGTTGGAAAGTGTTTATCTGATTTGGTTCATTGGGATTCTGATGTGGAACACAAAATACAGCTGTAAACTGTTCCTTTAGGCGCCTACCCAGCCATGTCTGTGTCCTAGTACACTGTTTGCTGGTGCTAACACTTACTACTCAGCATACCTACGTGTGCGTCTGTGTAAACAGCAATGGCCTGTGATGATAAACTATTAGTTTCAGGAATACGTGTTGAAACAGAGTTGTTTTTAAGTGGTTTCAGAGTGTAGCTTTAGCTTCAAATAAATCACTGTGAAATTAGAACTCTTAAGTTGTTAAAACAAAACATTGCTTCCCCGTGTCGTAAAATCTTCAGGGAAATTCTTACAACTGCTCCTGGGCCCACCGACATCTGTTGATGTTTGAATTTCTTCTTGATCCTTGAAATGAGGTTAAGAAGCATTTGGCTAATTGATCTTTTTTTTCTTTTTCTTTTTCTTGTGAGACAGTCTTGCCTCATTGCCCAGGCTGGAGTGCAGTGGCTTGATCTCAGCTCGCTGCAGCGTCCACCTCCTGGGTTCAAGCGATTCTCGGGCCTCAGCCTCCAGAGTAGCTGGGATTATGCGTGTGTGCTAGCACGCCCGGCTGATTTTTGTATTTTTAGTAGAGACGGGTTTTTGCCATGTTGGCCAGGCTGGTCTCAAACTCCTGACTTCAGGTGATCCCCACCTCAGCCTCCCAAAGTGCCGGGATTACAGGCGTGAGCCTCCGCGCCCCACGTGGCTAATTGATCTTAAGGCTGCTAGGTTGGGTAACCTTACTTACGAATAAAGGTCAGGAAGGATTGGCGTTTCCAGGTCTTGCCCTTTCAGTGGCCAGGGCAAGGAGGCTGCAGGAGGCGGCGGTGTGCTCATGGCTGTGCATTAGAGATGTCTCCAGGCAAATTCTCACCTCAGCGGGGTGACTGTGACTTGTCAGACTCACCTGCCCACGCGATCACCACTCAGCCAAGGATGCCAAGTGCAGGGGTCCTCAGGGCTGGCCGGCCGGCTAGGAGTGGAGCAGGAGTCCGTGAGGAGACCCAAGGGGTGATAGGATCCAGGAGTAAGAACCGCTGGGACCGCTGGGCCAGAGAGAATGTGCTTTTATTAGTAAAGAACTTGTAAGTCGAGTCTGGATCATACAGAGTATGTCCTTTCACCCAACTCTTTCTTTCTTGGTTCTCACAGACCAGCTCAGCTAGTGAGCAAGAAACACAAGCTCCAAAGCCAGAAGCGTCCCCGTCGATGTCTGTGGCTGCATCAGAGCAACAGGAGGTGAGACAGCGTTGCCCTGGTGATGTTCCCACCTGGGGTCTGCCCTCGTGTACAGGTGACCAAACGCCGCTCACCTGGCCCCTGCATAACAGCTTGCAGCGAGGGCCTCTGCCCAGGTGCTCAAGCCCACCTTTCATTTTGAGAATTAACTGTCAGTCCCTCCCCTAGATGAGGAAGGCTTCAGCAGATGTCTCAACATTGTAGCAAATTAAAGATGCAGAACTGTTCACTGTTAACACATTCTTGAGAGAAGTGCACCCCGTGGGGCCAGGTGTCTCAGCCGTGCTGAGCTGGGCCGACACTCACCTGTCCTGCTTGTCTCCCAGGACATGGCTCGGCCCCCGCAGAGGCCATCCGCTGTGCCGTTGCCCACCACGCAGGCCCTGGCTCTGGCTGGACCGAAGGTAGGGGCCTTGCTTTCACCCGGGGCGCCTTCTTAGTTATTTAGTTATTTATTTATTCTCAGTTATTTAGAAAATAACTTTTGTATAAATAAAACAGACTTAGTCATTTTTGTGTACACACAGTAGTGACCCTGATGTTCTGTAGGAAATTTGTTGAGAATGGTGTGTAATTCAGGAAGCTGTCAGGATCCTGTGTCTTCTTAATGACACCAATGCTACACAAATATATTTTAATCAGAAATGTTCAGCATTTGGTCTCCCCACTCTTGTCTCATTCCCCAAGCCATATTCCCCTCTCCACGGGTAGGCAGCTTACTCCTCCACATTGATTTTCATTTGTCTGCCTGCACTTTGGGAACCTTACAGAACCACGTGGCTGATGGGTGAGAATGACCCGGCATAAGCGGCACTGCAGTGCATGTGCAGTTCTGAGCCTCATGCTTTTCACAAGTGCATCCTGGAGAGCCAGCACGGTGACCCCACTGGGCCCGTGCTCCCATGTCCTGGCCTTGGCTTCTTCTGTAACATCCCCTTTTCTTTCATATAAATATCAACACAGATCAGAAAGTCTCCAGGGTGACAGGCCCCTGAGTTCCAAGCATTGCGAGTACATAGCCCTGTGGCCTAAGGTGGTTTTGGTGGTTGTTAATATAGACATGGCCTCTGCTTGTGCTTCCTGCCACAGGCAGCTATGCCAGCTGGACGTAAGAAGCCAGACTTGTATGAGGCTAATTAAGGGTTTGCCTTTTGGACTGAGACTCTAGCAGAGTCAGGGGCCAAGTCAAGAGGTCAGTTATTTGGTGACCATATTTGATAGCAGCAGCTCTGCAGACTGCTGGGGTGTCACTTCTAGTCCTGACGGCCCGGGCACCGCCCCACGGCCTCCCTGCCCACCTCAGCCAGCCTCTTCCCCCGCAGGTCTCTGGAGTTTGTGTCAGTCACTCCCCTACTTCTTGCCAGTGGTCTCACCCACATCTGTGTCCTGCTGAGGATCGTATTGGTCTCTGCTGCGCCTGAGCTTTGTAGAGAGGCGGTCCCGCATGGCCTGCACCATGTCCCTCTGTTCAGCCTTGGGGCTGCTTCCATTGCCGCTGGGATCACAGTGTGTCCACTCCCGATGAGGGACCATGGGCCTTTCCAGGCATTTGCTATTGTGAACTGTTCTCCTGTAGGTGATTCTTGTGTGCCTCTTGGACACATGCAAGGCCTGTGTGCAGCCCAACCCAAATGTGACCCCAGGTTGGCCCCCAAGAGCCAGTTGGTGCTGGTCTCCAGAAAGCCAGGAGCGTGAGCCAGAAAGAGCACTGGCCATATCACCTTGGCGCGCTGGCCCAGCTGAGCTCGCTGTTGGTAGCAGTGCTCCCCCACCGAAGGAAGTATTTGTTGACCTGTCTGTGGCTCAAGCTCGTAGGTAGTTTTCACCACTATTTGATGAGCCCTGTTAGGGAACACGTAGACCAAGACCAGAACTTGCATATTTCCACCTTTTCAGAATAATGCCCAAGCCGTGTATAAACTGGATCACAGGCAGATGGATCTGACTCTTCTCAGGAGTCCATGGTTCACCTCAGTGTTCTTGATTTTCTCCCTCCAGCCGAAAGCTCACCAGTTCAGCATCAAGTCCTTCTCCAGCCCTACTCAGTGCAGCCACTGCACCTCCCTGATGGTTGGGCTGATCCGGCAGGGCTACGCCTGCGAGGGTGAGTGTCGTTGCAGCTCCTGGGGTCAGCGTGCACAGCCCCACACGCCCACAGCTCAGGGCACCAGCAAGCTCCAGGGCAGCCCTTGTGCAAGCAAACCAAACTGAAGTGAAGTTTAATTGGCATTATTTGAGGACAGGGTTTTTGGTTCTTTTTGGGTGGGGGGATAGGGTCTCACTCTGTAGCTCAGACTGGAGTGCAGTGGTGCAGTCACAGATCAGCTCAAGCAATTCCTTTGTCTCAGCCTGTCAAGTAGTTGGGAGCACAGACACACACACCCCACCACACCTGGCTATTTTTAAATTTTTTTGTAGAGAGTGGGGGTCTCGCTTTGTTTCCCAGTCTGGTCTCAAACTCTGGGACTCAAGCGATCTCCCGCCTCAGCCTCCTGAAGTGCTGGGATTATAGGCGTGAGCCACTGCACCCAGCCTGGCAGGTTTATTTTTACAAATCCTCAGTAAAGGTCTGTGGAACCGTGGATCCCTGCTGTGCTGGGGGCTCCAGTGCACTCTGCGCCTCTGTGGTGACCCAAATCTTCTATTGAGAATTATTACAAAGTGTATCGTCTGCAGCTGTTCTTGAAAATCAGGAAAAATAATTGTGTAAAACCTTCCACTATCAAGTTAGAGATAACCACAATTATTTGTCTCTGCTTCTGGTCATCGTTCGTATTTTTCTCTCTCCCTTTCTTTCTTTCTTTTCTTTTCTTTTCCCCTTCCTTCCTTCCTTCCTTCCTTCCTTCCTTCCTTCCTTCCTTCCCTCCTCCCTCCTTCCCTCCCTCCCTCCCTCCTCCTTCCTTCCTCCTTCCTTCCTCCTCCTTCCTTCTTCCTTCCCCTCCTCCCTCCCTCCCTCCCTCCTTCCTTCCTTCCCTCCCTCCCTCCCTCCCTCCTTCCTTCCTTCCTTCCTTCCCTTTCTTTTCTTTCTTTCTTTCTCTTTTTCTTTCTTTTCTTTTTCTTTCTTTCTTTTCTTTCTTTTTATTTCTTTTCTTTCTTTTCTTTTTTGAGACAGAGTTTGACTCTGTTACCCAGGCTGGAGTGCAGTAGCTCGATTTCAGCTTACTGCAACCTCTGCCTCCCAGATTCAAGTGATTCTCCTGCCTCATCCCCCCCAAGTAGCTGGGAACAGGCGCACGCCACCATGCCCGGCTAATTTTTGTGTTCTTAGTAGAGATGGGGTTTCGCCATGTTGGCCAGGCTGGTCTCGAACTCCTGACCTCAAGTAATCCACCTGCCTCAGCCTCCCAAAGTGCTGGGATTATAGGTATGAGCCACCTCACTCAGCCCATCGTATTTTTAAGGCTGTATCTTGTGCTCTTGCCCTGTGCTGGGATTTGACATGCTCTTACCCCCTCAGTGATTGCCTCATTTCACAGATGAGCAACCACCCCAAGCCACCCAGTGCTGCAGGAGGGTCCTGGAGCCCAGACCTCACTGGCTCTGAGCACTCAACGCCTTCCTGACCATGGGTCTGTGAGCAGAGTTGCCCTTCATTCTACATTATAGCAGAAGCATTGTTTTTTGTTATTTCAACTCATGCACATTTTGATTGGCTGCCAAGATCCCGTGTCCCCATGACCATTGGCCTGTAATTGCCGTGTAGAAGCGCACCTGTGCAGGAGGCGGCCCGGGCTGGCAGGGACAGCATGGAGGCAGGCTTCTGCAGTGGGCCCTTTCCCTGTGCGCATGCTGAAGACGCATTCAGTGCCAGAATCCCTGAGCTTTTCTGTGGATTCTGCCCTGCAACTGTCTTTACCTTCTTGGATGTCTGGACTTGATGTGAAACTTGGTCATTATTTTTTGTTTGTTTTGTTTTGAGACAGAGTCTCACTGTCTCCCAGGCTAGAGTGCAGTGGTGTGATCTCAGCTCACTACAACTTCCACCTCCTGGGCTCAAGCGATTCTCCTGCCTCAGCCTTCCGAGTAGCTGGGATTACAGGTGTATGTCACCATGCCTGGCTAATTGTTGTATTTTTAATAAAGGCGGGATTTCACCATGTTGGCCAGGCTGGTCTCAAACTCCTGACCTCAAGTGGTCTGCCCATCTCAGTCTCCGAAAGTGCTAGGATTCCAGGCGAGACCTGGTAATGATTAAATTGCCTCTTTAGGGCATAGGTTCTGCAGTGACTTCTCTGTAGGCAGCAAGCTTTGAAGGCAGTGTTCTTGCTCTCTTCCAGTGTGTTCCTTTGCTTGCCACGTGTCCTGCAAAGACAGCGCCCCCCAGGTGTGCCCAATACCTCCCGAGCAGTCCAAGAGGCCTCTGGGCGTGGATGTGCAGCGAGGCATTGGAACAGCCTACAAAGGCCATGTCAAGGTAGGCGGCTTCATCTCCACCCCTCAGCCGTCGGTGCTTGTGAGGTGCAGTGACCAATAGCCATGCCCAGCCACTCTCGAAAGCAGCCCCTTGCTCTGGCAGGCAGCCCTGGTGCCAGTCCTAGGAGGCTTCCCCTCCTGGGCACTGAGGCCATCAGGTCTGTGCAGCTGCTGTTCTGAATGGCCTGGGCATCCTGAGGCCTCCACGCAGACGCTCACTCAGAGTCCATCCTGGGCTGAGTGTCCGGCCAGTGGGCAGAAGCTCAGTCTGAAAGCCACTGTGCCAGGCCCATGTCTCCAAGGCTGTCCGGCTGCGTGTACCACAGCACCCTGCATGGGGTGGACGCGACGTTGGCTGAGCTGCCAGCTTTCCTGGCACTGTCTGCTGCCACGCGTGGACCCCTCCCCAGCAATGCCTTGAGCCTTCTTGGGAAAACCCCCTCTGTCCAGATAGCTCTGTTTGCCGGCCTGGCAGCTGGAAGGAGATTGTGAACGAGTGTAATGGGGCCTGGCGGCCTGCCTGGCCTGGTGGAACGTAGCCACTGTTTGTTTTTATTAATAGGTCCCAAAGCCCACGGGGGTGAAGAAGGGATGGCAGCGTGCATATGCAGTCGTCTGTGACTGCAAGCTCTTCCTCTATGATCTGCCTGAAGGAAAATCCACCCAGCCGGGTGTCATTGCGAGCCAAGTCTTGGATCTCAGGTCTGTGTTTGGGCAGCACCGCCCTCACTCTGTGAATCTTCCTTATCTGTCTTTAGCCAAAAGGACAGTGTGTTGCTTGGTAATCTTTCACCTTGTGTGTACTTCACCCGCTTCATTATTGTACGGTCGCAAAAATGGGTACAGCTTAGTCATGACTGAAAGCGCTCACATGCATGTGAACAGACGTGCTTGTGGGCCTGCATGCACAGGAACAGGAGCGCTGTAGACGCTTCCTGCCTCACATGTGTTTGCATTGAAAAGTTTGCCACAGGGGAATTAATTTAACATAAGAAAACCACATGCCCAAGAATAAGCAGAAGATATCCCAGAGAAAAGCTGTGCAGCCCACAGCCATCTGTGCATTTTAGAGACCGGGGCAGGTGCTCTTGGCTTGTGGAAGACGTCTGGAGCCATGGGCCATGTGGGTGTGTGTGACCATAGCCTTTGCTGTGTGACCCTGTCTCAGTGCCACCCAGTGTCAGCTGCAGGAGCAGGCAGGGCCTCCTTCCCACTTTCTCCTAGAGTTGGTATCTGTGGACCATCTGTTTGTGAGATGAGGACAGTGGTCATGTTACTGGCATGTGGAGTGTTGTTGTGAAGGTAAACACATCACTGAGAGGCCTAGCTCAGCCCAGGGCTTGCACACGGACGGAGCCGTGCTACCGCCTCTGTGTCATCTCTTACAGTGCACTGTCTCTGGTGTGGTGCACACAGGACTGCTCTGGGCTCAGGCAGGGGCTGGAGACTGCATCTGTAGCATTGGTTCTTGGGGTAGGGCTGCTGGGCGGGTACCCTGAGGACAGCGAGGATGAGTCAGGATCACCTGGCAGCATACTCCCACTTTCCATGCCCCACCCCCCCGGGGCACCTGCCAGTCCCTGGCTGTGTACAGGTGTGCCCCTGACCTGGCAACAAAGAGCCACTGGTGGAGGAAAAATTGGCCTAAGCCCAAGTCAAGGGTCCCATCAGAGGGCTCAGCACTCTTCAGGGAGCCTCTTCAGAACAGCACTTCCACACTGACCCACACCCTGCTCCTCCTCTCACCTCCACACCCACACCACCCCCCACTTCCCCACCCCCATCTCCAAAGCCACCCCCACTCCCCCACCCCCATCTCCAAAGCCACCCCCCACTCCCCCACCCCCCTACCTGCAAACCTACCCCCAATTCCCCCACCCCACCTCCAAACCCTCCCCCATCCCCCATCTACAAACTCCCCGCTCCCCCACCCCCCACCTGCAAACCCCCCCAATTCCCCTACCCCCACCTCCAAACCCACCCCCCACTCCCCTACCCCCCTCACCTCCAAACCCACCCCACCCCCCACTCCCACCTACCTCCAAAACCACCCCCCACTCCCCCACCCCAACCTCTAAACCCAACCCCACTCCCCTACCACCTCCAAACCCACCCCCCACTCCCCCACCCCCCACCTGCAAACCCACCCCCATTCCACCACTTCCAAACTCACCCGCATCTCCACATCCACCCCACCCCCACTCCCCCACCTACTCACCTCCACACCCACCCCACCCCCACTACCTCCACACCCAACCCCCCACCTCCAAACCTACCCCCCACTGCCCTACCCCCCTCACCTCCAAATCCACCCCCCACTGCCCTACCCACCTCACCTCCACACCTACCTCACCTCCACACCCACCCCCACGCCCCTCTCACCTCCAAACCCACCCCACCCCCTCACCACCACACCCACCCCGCTCCCCACACCTACACCCAACACCCCCCACTCTCCGTCTCACCTCCACATCCACCCTGCACTCCCCCTCACCTCCACACCCACTCCCTACTCCCCCCTCACCTCCATACCCACCACACCCCCCACTCCCCCTCTCACCTCCACACCCACCCCCACTTCCCCTGTCATCTCCACACCTACCCCCCACTCCCCCCTCATCTCCATACTCACCCCCCATTCCGCCTCTCACCTCCAGACCCACCCCACCCTTTATTCCCCCCTCACCTACACCCGACACCCCCCACTCTTGGTCTCACCTCCACATCCACCGTGCACTCCCCCCTCACCTCCACACCCACCCCTTCCCTTCTCACCTCCACACCCACCCCCCACTTCCCCCTCACCTCCACACTCAACCCCCACTCTCCCCTCACCTCCACGCCCACCCCCCATTCCCCGCTCATCTCCACACCCACCCCCCACATACCCCTCACCTCCTCGCCCACCCCTCACTCCCCCCCTCCCTGTTTCACCTCCACAGCCCTCAGCCCACTTGTCCTCTGCACGTGGCTGTGGAGGGACTGCCTGGCTGTGCCAAATGCAGATGAGTTGTCTGTAACTGGCGTAGTCTGGAGGCACCAGCACAGAGTGGATGAGGCTCCGGGGCTTCCCTTCCGCATCCCTAAGCCCTGAAACACCTACCGGAGTCTGGAGTTGTTTGTTGGCCCTGCCCGTGTTTCTTACATCTGTGTGGGCGAGGGGCCCGCCCTCCACTGCAGAACATGGGGGTGGAAGGACATGGCAGGGCAGGGCAGGGTGTGGGCAGGGCGTGGGAGGGCCTCGGGGCCTGTGTGTGTGTCTCCCAGCGGGATGAATGTTTCTTTCTTACCAGAGATGACGAGTTTTCCGTGAGCTCAGTCCTGGCCTCAGATGTCATTCATGCTACACGCCGAGATATTCCATGTATATTCAGGGTATGAATTTTTCATTAATCTTCTTAACAAAGCACATAGTTAAAACTGATTATTCCAGGCATGTCATTGTGCCGCAGCAGCCACCAGTGCACCTCCAGTGTGACCCTCGGGTCTCGGCCTCCAGCCTGGCTCCAGGTCCTTGTGGGTCCTGTCCTGGCCAAGTAGCTGCCTGTGCCTGTCTCGGGGAGCCTCCTGGCTGACTTCTTCCCAGACACCCTACTTCACTGACCTCCCTTCTGCTGCATCTGAAACTCCTCTTCCACCCAGTCCCCATCCCGGCCACTGTCCTCACAGCATGTGCACTGCCAGGCGGGCGCTGTGGTGGGTTAGGCGTGAAGGTGCCGCTCCAGTGCCCCCCAGCCAATTGGAGCCAGCGTTTTTGTTGGCTGAGTGAGTGAGTCCCTCACTGAGTTAGTGTTAGACATTGTAGCATTGGGACGTTTCTAGAAGACTGTGAATTGGGGAAAGAAGCCCTGTAGCCCCCTCCATTGGGAATTTTTTTATAAACACAGTAAAATTTTGGTTGACAACAAAACTAAGTCTATAAATCAGCTTTTAGCAAATCACAGCTCTATTCAGAAACGACCTCCCATACACAGTAGAGGAAATTGCCGTCATTGTTACTGGAGTGATGGCCGTTTGGTGATGTGTGTGCTCAGAGGCTGCTCCCAGGGAGGCAGGATTTGGGCCGGTGTTTTTCAGATCTGCTTTTCCTGGACACATTTTGAGAATCTGCTTTTATTTATAATGATTATTCAAGAAAGCAGATTTAAAGTAGGCAGCTACTCATAGTTTTGGCAAAAGGAGAATTACCGAAAATGGGACCAGGAAACGATCTCATGGGCTGTTTAGAACCCCGCCCCTTCCGCATCCTGCTGTGGGGGCCCCTGCAAGGCGCCCAGTGAGGTGGAGTCAGGGGTCCCCGCCTGGGAAGCATATCAGCCCCCGTTGCTCCCAGGGTGCGTGGCTCCAGCAGGGCCTTGGCCGCTGTGTGCAGCTTTGGTGTTTGATGGCTTCTCTCTTTTCTTCTGTTTCCTGTCATGAAGGTGACGGCCTCTCTCTTAGGTGCACCTTCGAAGACCAGCTCGCTGCTCATTCTGACAGAAAATGAGAATGAAAAGAGGAAGTGGGTTGGGATTCTAGAAGGACTCCAGTCCATCCTTCATAAAAACCGGCTGAGGAATCAGGTCGTGCATGTTCCCTTGGAAGCCTACGACAGCTCGCTGCCTCTCATCAAGGCTGTCCTAACAGCTGCCATCGTGGGTACGTCCCAGAGGCTGTGTCCTTTAAGTGTCAGAAGCAACAGCACTTTCGGCAGTGCTGTGGTGCCCATCTGAAAATCAGAGGAAGGTCACAGGCGGGTTGTCCATTTGGGTTTGTAGACAGTTTCTCCATGCATGTTAAGAAGCAGATGACCTGTGTGGACAGTACAGTCGGCCCTGGCTAAGCCTGGGGGTCAGCTCCAGGAGCCCCCCACACACCCAAATCCTCGCAGACTCAATCCCACAGTCAGCGGGCCCTGTGGAGTCCTTATGGACAGAAAGTCACCCCCGATACTGAAGTGTCACATGCCTGGAATGCTGTATTCTCATCCACATATGGTTGGAAAGTATCTGTGAATATTTGCGAATGAGCCCACCCACGCATTCAAACCCACATTGGTCACGGTCAGCTGTACTGACTTTGTGTACGTTACTTACCCCTCCACAGATGCAGACAGGATTGCAGTCGGCCTAGAAGAAGGGCTCTATGTCATAGAGGTCACCCGAGATGGTGAGTAAGCAGGGGGTTCCAGCCTGGGATGTCACAGGCCCAGCCTGGCCTCTACAGACAGCACAGGGTCAGTAGCTTCTAAGGGTTAAGACAAATGCACTTGATGAAGGCACCGGAGGGGCCGGAGTGCCGTGGAGACCAGCATCGAGTGCATGGTGACATGGTGCTCAGTTCCATGTCGCATCCATTGAGTTCTTCAAGGGGAGCACTGAGTGGGAGTGGGTGGCGGGGTCAAGGAAAGGAGGAACAGCTGCAGATGTTCCACATGTGCTGAGGCCTCACTTGAGAAGCTTTAGTTTCTTTGCTTCCAATTTTGACACTTTCACTTTTCCCAGCAAGGGAGGGCAAAGGTATCCTGACATGCACCCGCTCCACAGCCGTGGGTCTAGGAGCGGAAACATCAGGAGACTGGAACTGGCCCTGGGCAGGGGGCAGGGACCCTGGGGAGCATCCCCCAAGGAATCCAGTAACATTTCATGTGAACCATAGTCCTTTCCTGACAGACCCAGCATCTCTGCATGTGATGGCCATGGAGTGAGAAGGGTGGGGCGGCCGCTGGGTGAGGCCGTAGCCTGGCCGCTCTGTGAGGAGACCCTGAGCACGCGAGGGGCTTGGGTTAACCTGGGGCCCATGTGAGAGCGGTGTCTTCAGAGGGTTTGTCTCAGGGCCCCAGCGGGTTGGAGACAGCTTTGTTCTTCATGTGCAGTGCGAGGGCTCACTGGTTCGGGGATGAGCTGGAAGGAGGCCCAGATCACCCCAGGGCCTCGCTGCACGAGGGCCCAGGTGGAAGCACTGCCCAGCTGGAGCCCTGGTGCACTGAGGGGTGTGCACAGCAGCAGAGGCGGAGGAGCCTTCGGACTGGCCCCCGAGGCTGCCCTAAGAGCGCACTGTGGATGTGTGGGGCAGCTTCTCCGGGGGGCACTCAAGCCGCTGGCTCTGTGGGCAGGGACGGGCTCAGGGCTGGGCTCAGGCTGCGCACATAGGAAGGGAGCCCAGGGGAGGGCCCCAGGGTGTTCCAGGCAGGTCCTTAGCCAAGGCCGTCAGCGCTGTGAGCTGCTGGCTGTCCCGTTGGCCTCACACTCTTGTCCTCCCTGCCACAGTGATCGTCCGTGCCGCTGACTGTAAGAAGGTGCACCAGATCGAGCTTGCTCCCAGAGAGAAGATCGTCATCCTCCTCTGTGGCCGGAACCACCATGTGCACCTCTATCCGTGGTCATCCCTTGATGGAGCAGAAGGCAGTTTTGACATCAAGCTTCCGGAAACCAAAGGCTGCCAGCTCATGGCCACGGCCACACTCAAGAGGAACTCTGGCACCTGCCTGTTTGTGGCCGTGAAACGGCTGATCCTTTGCTATGAGATCCAGAGAACGAAGCCATTCCACAGAAAGTTCAATGAGCTTGTGGCTCCCGGCAGCGTGCAGTGCCTGGCGGTGCTCAGGGACAGGCTCTGTGTGGGCTTCCCTTCTGGGTTCTGCCTGCTGAGCATCCAGGGGGACGGGCAGCCTCTAAACCTGGTAAATCCCAATGACCCCTCGCTTGCGTTCCTCTCACAACAGTCTTTTGATGCCCTTTGTGCTGTGGAGCTCGAAAGCGAGGAGTACCTGCTTTGCTTCAGCCACATGGGACTGTACGTGGACCCGCAAGGCCGGAGGGCACGCGCGCAGGAGCTCATGTGGCCTGCGGCTCCTGTCGCCTGTAGTATGTATATGTTTTCTGTTGCATATCCCTGTTGCTGCTTTTCCCACCGACAGTCAGCATGTGTTCGATTTTGCTTTGGTTTGTCTTCCAGTCCCTTAGTTGAGTAGTCAGAGCATCGGGAGAGATGGGCTCCATGACAGCCAACAGCAGAGAGCACAGTTCACATCTCACATCTCAGACCAGCAGTGGGCGGGCTCAGCAACCTCTCTCTCTGAGCACGTGGGGCCAGTTCTTCCAGAGGCCTCAGCAGAAGACACCATTGGCGGGCATAGGCCCCTGGGCAGAAGGGCTTGGCGAACCGAGAACAGGGCGTAGCATTCATCGCTCGTTTAAAAGGCCTTCCTTGTGATAATACGGAAACTTACACAGTAGTAAAGACAAGCTTGAGGGGTTTTGGTGGCCAGAAAAAAATTCACCTCTGGTGTCTAAGTTACAGTTCCTCCTGGGAGAGCAGGTGTCTTCTGAAAGTGGTAGGAGCTGTTTTTCAAACAGTTGGGTCACTTGATTCGCTTAGTTGATGTGACTTTCTCTGTGAATGGTGGCACTGGAGGAAAGTAGGACCAGTGGACACTTCCCGACTGGCCCCCTGTCCGATTGCTTTTAAAACCTTAAACTGGGCGGGGAGTGGTGGCTCACACCTGTAATCCCAGCACCGTGCGAGGCTGAGGCAGGAGGCTCACTTGAGCTCAGGAGTTCGATACCAGCCTCGTCTCTATTAAAAAACAAAACATGGCTCACACCTGTAATCCCAGCACTTTGGGAGGCCAAGGTGGGCAGATCATGAGGTCAGGAGATCGAGACCATCCTGGCTAATAGGGTGAAACCCCGTCTGTACTAACTGGGCGTGGTGGTGCATGCCTGTACTCCCAGCTACTCAGGAGGCTGAGGCAGGAGAATCGCTTGAACCCGGGACGCGGAGGTTGCAGTGAGCCGAGATCATGCCACTGCACTCTAGCCTGGGCAACAGAGCGAGACTCTGTCTCAGACTAACAAACTAGCCAGGCTCAGTGCCACACGCCTGTAGTCCCAGCTACTCGGAAGGCTGAGGCAAGAGAATTGCTTGAACCCGGGACGCGAAGGTTGCAGTGAGCCGAGATTGTACCACTCACTGCACTCTAGCCTGGGCAACAGAAACAGACTCCATCTCAGACAAACAGACAAACTAGCTAGGCACGGTGCCACATGCTTATAGTCCCAGCTACTTGGGAGGCTGAAACAGGAGGATTGCTTGGGCCCAGGAGACCGGAGCTGTAGTGAGCCATGATCACACCACTACACTCTAGCCTGGGGGACAGAGTGAGACCCTGTCTCTTAAAATGGAAAGGAAACCTTAAACCTCAGAATCCCTCTGTTTGATCTGTCAGAGTAGCCGGCACCATCAAATCCACAGATCAAGAGGAGGCCGGGAGGAAGACGAGCTGGGCAGATGCGGGGAGGGTAACAGGGCAAGAGATGGGGAATTATGTTCTCCCTCAGTTACCTGAAGCTTAACCCCTTTGTCTGCCCCATTGTCGGCCTTGCTGAGAGGGCAGCATACCCAGGGCATCATGGCTAGACACCAGGCCTGTGAGGTGCATGGCCAGCCTCCACCCACAGGGGCTTACTGCGGTGTGTCCCAGCTCCATCCTGATGGCCATACCACAGCAGACTGTGGGCAGTGGGGCCGGGCCCTGGGCCTGGGGTGAGGTACAGGAAGGGGCCAGTCCCACTGCCTCAGCACCCCTTGTCCTGGAGTCTTCCCCCAACACCCTGTCCTCTTCATGGGCAGCCAGCACAGGGTTTGAAACCACACAGAATTTACATTTTTGCAAAACGTAACGTTGAAGAGGACCCAGGTCACTTATTGCAGTGTATTTATAATCCTGGCCACACGTGTCTGTCATAGACACCTGAAGTTCCTGGGTTCTCCGCCTTGGTGGGTCTCCTCTCTCCCATGGGCACAGTGCAGATGCAGATGAGTTTCAGAGCTGGTCAAAAGTAATTCTGTCACCTGTAGGATGCAGAACTGCGCATTCTGCACCCTGTGCTGAGCGCCCTGTGTAGGTAGCCTCCCCTGCTCCTCCCCATCCCTTAGGGCAGGTGTCTTCGGCCCTGTTGCAGAAGAGGCAGCTGAGGGCCACAGGGGCCTCGTGCCCTGGATCAGTCACATGTAACATCTGTCAGGCTCCAGAGCCCGTGTTCTTTTCACTAGAATCTGTTTCACTAGAATCTTTTCACTGGGCATCTGTTTATCACTGAGTCAGCAAACGAGACTTCTCCGTGGTTCCTTGCAAGCGAATCCCCACGTACTCAGCAGGCAAGGACCTTCCCAGAAGCCCCTGTGTGGAGAGTGGTTCCCTGAAGGGCAGTTTCTGGGGCTGCTTTTGACGTGGTTCTCAGAGGCCTCACAGGTTCATCTGAAATGCTCCTTCAGACGCAGTTTGCTGACCAGGCCAGTATCTCTTGTCTTTTTTACAAACCCTGTTTGATTTTCCTTTTTGTATTCAGAAGAAAAGGCCTGATCTTCTAGCCTGTTTGGAATCTGTGATAGAAACAGAGCAGAAGGCTTTTAAAATGCATCCTCAGGCAGTGAGGTGTGTCATGATGCAGGATTAACCTTAAACTCTGGAGGCAGCAGAGCCAGGAACGAGCACTGAGCTGGAGCTCTCCTGTGTTTGGGGCTTGCCGCCTCCCAGCTCTGCGTTTCTGCAAGCTGAGGGCCAGGAACCAAGCCACACTGAGGGGCTGTGGGGACAGTGAGAGTGCCACCCACGCAGAGGGACCGAGCGGTGGACGCGCACCGCGCCTCCATCGCATGGCACAGCTGTGTTGTTGCCCTTCTACACATGGAGAAAGCCCTTTAAACTCCAAATGGCCAAAGGCTCCACAGTTCTTGGTCTCACATCCTTGGTGCCTTGGGTGAAGTTGCTTCTGTGAGCCAACAGATGAGCAGGTGAGCACAGCGCGGACCCCAGAGCGCCCTGCAGGACGCCCTTACCCGCACTTGCACATGTCCTCAGACCAGGCTGCAGAGGGGCCTCCCACGCTGCCATAGCATAGGCTCCTAGGGATCTAGAGTCGTTAGTGTGGAGGGTAGACAGGCAGGGTTGTTGCTCAGAGGTCAGCAGTGGTTTCTGTGTGGGTTTTAATACCTACCTGGAAACCTGACTTGCCATCTGGAACAAATGAGCCTCACCATACTGAACAGTCGTCCCCTACCTGAATGTCCAGTGTGTTGAGCCTGAATTTGCTTTCAGGATAATCACATCTCATGAGAGCTAAATGAAAAACCAGACTTTTAAAAGTCACCTTCAACATGTGTACTATAGTATTCAAAAGACTAGTTACAGAAGTGATGGTGGAACATTTAAACATTCGATTGTGTTTGTTTAAACTTTGAAATGAAGATGAGTTCCAGAGTGGGAGCGTGAAGTCTTTGGTGACGTGAACCAGCTGAGGGCAGTGCTGCCGCCTCTGCACTTGTTCAAGTGCCAAGGCATGGCCTCCGGCCCAAGGGCAGGTGAGTTCCCGAGCCACTGTGGCTCACCCCGCCCTGCTCCGTCTGCGCTAGGTTGCAGCCCCACCCACGTCACGGTGTACAGCGAGTATGGCGTGGACGTCTTTGATGTGCGCACCATGGAGTGGGTGCAGACCATCGGCCTGCGCAGGGTAAGGAGGTCTCGGCGCCCTCCGGTGCGGGCGGGCTTCTCCCGGTGCAGTCTGTGCGTGGCCGCACTTATACTGTCCCTCCCTGGTTTCCAATCCAGATAAGACCCCTGAACTCTGAAGGCACCCTCAACCTCCTCAACTGTGAGCCTCCACGCTTGATCTACTTCAAGAGCAAGTTCTCGGGTGAGCCTTCCTCTGCACTAGGAGTGGAGGGAAGGGAAGTCGGGAGGGGCGTGTGTGCCTGGCGCCGCAGCACGGTCACCGCGCGCTCTGCTTCCGCAGGAGCGGTTCTCAACGTGCCGGACACCTCCGACAACAGCAAGAAGCAGATGCTGCGCACCAGGAGCAAAAGGCGGTTCGTCTTCAAGGTCCCAGAGGAAGAGAGACTGCAGCAGAGGCGGTAGGAACGGGGCCTCACGGGGCCAGCCGGGCCTCGCTCTAGGGAGGGGCCAAGAGGATTCTCACGTAGCCGTGAATCTCAAAAGTGTTTCCTTTCCCCAGAGAGATGCTTAGAGACCCAGAATTGAGATCCAAAATGATATCCAACCCAACCAACTTCAATCACGTGGCTCACATGGGCCCAGGCGACGGCATGCAGGTGCTCATGGACCTGCCTCTGGTGCGTGCACGGCGGGGATGGGGCGGGCAGGGCATTCCATCCTCCTCCCCTCTCGGGCAGCCGTGTTGGCTGAGGCCGTGCCAAAGGCAGGGCCCGCGAGGCTGGCGCTGTGCTCTGACCTGGCGCACCTGTCACACAAGCCCGTCTCCACTGAAGCTCTCTGTTCACGAGCACTTTCCCTGTCACGAGGCCTTGTGTGCAGGCCTCGGGCCGCCCCGGGCAGCGATGCTGCAGATACTTGTCAGAGTCCGCCATGTTTCGGCCTGTGACGGCCTCCTAAGGACGTTTGCCATCAGGTGGTGATTTCTCAGTAACACCCTCATATCAACAGATGGTATACTTCTATTTTTTACTTGAGAAGTATGTTTTTGGCCGGGCGCGGTGGCTCACGCCTGTAATCCCAGCACTTTGGGAGGCCGAGGCAGGCAGATCACGAGGTCAGGAGATCCAGACCATCCTGGCTAACACGGTGAAACCCCGTCTCTACTAAACATACAAAAAGAAATGAGCCGGGCGTGGCGGCAGGCTCCTGTAGTCCCAGCTACTCGAGAGACTGAGGCAGGAGAATGGCGTCAACCTGGGAGGCGGAGCTTGCAGTGAGTGGATTGCGCCACTGCACTCCAGCCTGGGTAACACTAATTCCAGCACTTTGGGAGGCCACGGCAAGTGGTTCACGTGAGGTCAGGAGTTTGAGAACAGCTTGGCCAACATGGAGAAGCCCTGTCTCTACTAAATTACAAAAATTAGCCAGGCGTGGTGGTAGGCACCTGTAATCCCACCTACTCAGGAGGCTGAGGCAGGAGAATTGCTTGAACCCATGAGGCAGAGGTTGCAGTGAGCCAAGATCGTGTCATTGCACTCCAGCCTGGGGGACAGAGCAAGACTCAATCTCAAACAAAAGAGTATGCTTTTTATAGGATTTGACCTGGCCTAACGTTGCTATTGCCAGTTCTTAGTTTCAGACTGTCCAGAGCCCTTGTCCAGTCCGGAGAGCCCTCTTGGCCCCCATTTTGCTCATCAAGGTCACGAGGCCACAGCCGCAGTAGGTCACACAAATTTTGCAGCCGGCCCTGCCGGGTGTCAACCAAGCATGCTGATGTGTTGCTATCTCTGCCCAGAGTGCTGTGCCCCCCTCCCAGGAGGAAAGGCCGGGCCCCGCTCCCACCAACCTGGCTCGCCAGCCTCCATCCAGGAACAAGCCCTACATCTCGTGGCCCTCATCAGGTATGGAGGAAGTGTGGCCACTGCAGCCCTGGGGGAGGTGGAGGTTAGGGGGTGCCGGAATGGGGAGACTGCAGGCTTTTGATTCTGTTCTTGACTTTCTCCCTAAGAGGAAAGCTGTCCTTGTTCTGTAGGTGGATCGGAGCCTGGCGTGACCATGCCTCTGAGAAGTATGTCCGATCCAGACCAGGACTTTGACAAAGAGGTGAGAGTTGCCCAGGTTCAGTACTGAGGCTGTGAGCTACCCCTGCAGGAGGCAAAGCAGCCCAAAGAGCTGGGGCCCTGGGTGGTGTCACAGCCCTTCCGGAGCACCCCACTTGCGGTGTGAGGGTGATTGGAGGGCCAGGGGTGGCTGTCCCCTCCTCCAGGAGGCCCGTGCAGCAGTCTCTTGGTCAGACCCCAAGCTCTTTTGGGAATGCTGACAGGGGATGGGGCTGTCACACTGCTACAAGGCATGGAAACTTTCCCGCCAACCTGCCTCCTTCCTTTGGACTCCTGTGTTGTTTTATGTACTTCAGTGCGATACATCAGCAGTCGCTTTGGTCTGGGCTGACTTCCCACATTGGTCTGTCTTCTGCCCCTCACCTGGGATGGCGCTTGGTGTCAGAGTGTGGGGACCACCTCCAGGACAAGCCCCACTCTGGCTGGCAGCATTCTTTTGTGCAGCTTGGCCACACTGCTCTGGCCTCAGTTTCCCCTGTGTGGAATGGGGATGAGAATGCAGTTGAGGGAGGCGGGGAGCTGCAGTGCTGAGGGCTGAGGAGTGAGCTGAGGGCTTAGTCCCCGGCGCCATCCTTGGAGGGAGGGAGGGAGGGATGCAGGCAGGGGGCCATGCCCATCACTCCACCACGCGTCTAAGCCCCAGCACTGAGATGTTTTCACGCTGGCTGCCGAATGAACAGGCGGGTGCCTTGCCCATGCTGCTGGTTCTGCCAAGGGCGACGTCTCTTCCTCTGGAAGTCCTTTGTCTTTTCCGTCCTTTGTCCATCCTACTCTTCCACCCTTTAGTCTGCAGCAGGTCCCCAGCTTGTCTTTGTCTGGTGGGACAGTCACATTTTTGTAGCAAGCACTGCTGTTACTTTACAGAATGCTCCTGAGTCTGAGTTTGTCTGCTCTTTCCTGCTCATGAGATCTGAAGTGTGTCTTAGGCTGTCACACTGTACAGAGGAGATGCTGTCCCTCTTAGGGTACTGTGTCCTGAAGCAGCCAGTGCCTGTCTCGTCTGCATGACCTTGTTTGTTCTTTTAAACTTAAGTGAAATTCACAAAACAACTTTGTTTTTTTATTTTCGTAATAATACACAGGCAGGGTCTCACTTGGTTGCCCAGGCTGGTCTCCCAACTCCGGGGCTCAAGCTGTCCTCCTACCTCGGCCTCCCAAAGTGCTCAGATTACAGGCGTGAGCCAGCACACTGGGCCCAGAATAACTGCTTTAAAGTGAATAACTCAGTGACATTTAGTACATCCACAGAGATGCACAGTCACCACCTCTTTCTCATTCAGAAACATTTCCACTCTAGCTGGGCGCCATGGTTCACGCCTGTAGTGCCAGCTACTAGTGAAGCTGCGGTGGAAGGATCGCCTGAGGAGCTCAGGGCCAGCCTGGGCAGTGCAGTGAGATCTTGTCTCTAAAACATAATAAAAAAGACATTTTCATCATTTCAGAATAAACCCCCTGCCCTTTAAGCACTCTCCCTGTCCCTCCCTCCCGTCGGCACCTGGGCTGCCAGTCGTGTTCTGTGATTTCGCCGTTGTGGACATTTTGTAGAAATGCAGTGCCCGGCCTTTCTTATAGAAATGTGTTTTGACCTTTTGTGCCTAGCTTTCGCTTGGCATGCTATTTTTGTGGCTCACCCCCGTTGTAGCATGTATCGGTGTTGGCATTTGTGTTGCTAAATAATATTCTCTCGTATGGGTAGACCATGGTTTGTTTTCCCATTCTTCCCCTGATGCACATTTGGGCTGTCTCTGTCCTTCACCTGTTGTGAGTGGTGCTGCTGTGAACACGAGTGTGCACATATGTGTTTGAGTGCCTGTTTTCACATTCAGGTTCATACCTGTGAGTGGGATTGCTGGATTTCTGTGGTCATTCTGTTTAACTTTTTGAAGAACCACCAAATTGTTTTCTGCAGCAGTTGTACCATTTTAGATTTCCACCAGCAATGTGAGCGTTCTCATGTCTCCACATCCTCACCAATACTTGTTCTTGTTTTTCTTCTTTTTAATAGTCATCCTAGTGGCTTTGAAGTAGTACCTGATTGTGGTTTTGATTTGCATTCCCTAAAGGCTTATGTTGAACATCTTTTCATATGCTTGTTGGCCATTTCCATACCTTCTTTAGAGAACTGTCTACTCAAGGCCTTTGCCCATTTTTGAAATGGGTGGTTGGTCCTTTTGTGGCTGGGTTGTAGGAGCTCCTGGTGTGTTCTGAATACCAGTCTCTTGTGAGAGATGTCATGTGCAGGTGTCTTCTCTTGTTCTATAGGTTGTCATTTACATTCCTCATCATTAATGCCTTTTTTTATTTTTCTTTGAGACAGAGTCTCACTCTGTTGCCTAGACTGGAGTGCAGTGGCGCTGTCTTGGCTCACGGCAACCTCCGTCTCCTGGGTTCAAGTGATTCTCATGCCTCAGCCTCTCAAGTAGCTGGGATCACAGGTGCCCGCCCCTATACCTGGCTGATTTTTGTATTTTTAGTGGAGGCGGGGTTTCACCATGTTGGCCAGGCTGGTCTCAAACTCCTGACCTCAAATGATCCACCCACTTTGGCCTCCCAAAGTGCTGGGATTACAGGTTTGAGCCACTGTACCCAACCTAGTACAGCCATCTTAACAATATTTTTACTCCATGAACATGGGGTGTGTTCCATTTGTTTAAGCTATTTTTTTCAGCAATGTTTTGTAATTTATAGTGTACAGATTTTTCACTTCTCTGGTTAAAGTATTCCTAGCTATTCTTTTGGATGCTATTGTAAATTGAATTTTTTTTTTCAGTTTCCTTTTCAGTGTGTTCATTTCTGGTGTATAGAAATACAACTGACTTGTATGTGTTGATCTTAAACCCTATAACTTTGCTGAATGTATTAGTTTTTTGTGGATTCTTTTCTTTGGGATTTTCTATGTGTATAATCATGTCATCTGCAAACAGAGATAGTTTTTACTTCCTTTCTAACTTGGAATCCTTTTTCTTTTTCTTCCCTGATTGCTCTGGCTAGAACTTTAGTCACATGTTGAATAGCAGTGGTGAGAGCAGGCATCCTTGTCTTATTGCTGATCTTTTTTTTTTTTTTTTTTTTTTTTTTTTGAGATGGAGTCTCACTCTGTCATTCAGGCTGGAGTGCAGTCATGTAATCTCGGTTCACTGCAAGCTCTGCCTTCTGGGTTCACGCCATTATCCTGCCTTAGCCTCCCAAGTAGCTGGGACTACAGGTGCCTTCCACCATGCCTGGCTAATTTTTTTTTTGTATTTTTAGTAGAGACAGGGTTTCACCGTGTTAGGATGGTCTCGATCTCCCGACCTCGTGATCTGCCCATCTCAGCCTCCCAAAGTGCTGGGATTACAGGTGTGAGCCGCCACACCCGGACCATTGCTGATCTTAGGGGATAAATTTGTCAGTCACCATTGAGTATGGTTAGCTGTTTTATTTTGTTGAGGAAGTTCCCCTCTATTCCTAGTGCTTTTCTCAGGAAAGAGTGTCGTGTTTGTGACTTTGACTGCTTGGTTGCAAGTGCACGCCACTGCGCCCAGCTGATTTTTGGTTTTTGTTTGTTTGTTTGTTTGAGATGGAGTCTCGCTCTGTCACCCAGGCTGGAGTGCAGTGGTGCGATCTTGGCTCACTGCAAGCTCCGCCTCCCAGGTTCATACCATTCTCCTGCCTCAGCCTCCCCAGCAGCTGGGACTACAGGCACATGCCGCCACGCCCGGCTAATTTTTTCTATTTTTGGTAGAGATGGGGTTTCACCGTATTAACCAGGATGGTCTCAATCTCCTGACCTTGTGATCTACCCACCTCAGCCCCCCAAAGTGCTGGGATTACAGGTGTGAGCCACAGCACGCGGCCTGATTTTTATATTTTCAGTAGAGATGGGGTTTTACCATGTTGGCAAGGCTGATCTCAAACTCCTGACCTCAAGTGCAATCCACCCACCTTGGCCTCCCAAAGTGCTGGGATTACAGGCGGGAGCCACCATATCCGGCCCCATCTGGTTTCTTCAGTACAGAGTTGCTGTCTTTTGTAATGATAATTACCATGTTATTTTTGAGTGGGGTTAGACATCAGTTTGTGACTCTCACCAGCAAGCCTAAGGCCCCCACGAATTGCTGGTGTAGAGCGTATGTGTTCTCATAACACGAAAGGAGAAGCAGTTGCCACAGCCGTCCCTGAGCGGACATTTGCGTCCAGCTGGGCACGTGGGCCTCCCCAGCCGAGGGCAGCGGTGCTCACCCTGCCCTCTTCCTGTTCACAGCCTGATTCGGACTCCACCAAACACTCAACTCCATCGAATAGCTCCAACCCCAGCGGCCCACCGAGCCCCAACTCCCCCCACAGGAGCCAGCTCCCCCTTGAAGGCCTGGAGCAGCCGGCCTGTGACACCTGAAGCCGCCGGCTCGCCGCAGGGGCCCGGGAGCTGTGGATGGCCTCCAGCATCAGTGCCAAGACTGAGCGGGCCTCTAGTGTTGTCCAAGGAAATGTAGAATCACTTTGTAGATATGGAGATGAAGAAGACAAATCTTTATTATAATATTGATCAGTTTTATGCCGCATTGTTCGTGGCAGTAGACCACATCTGTTCGTCTGCACAGCTATGAGGCGACACTGTTCCGTCTGCACATGAAGGACCCCCATACAGCCTCTCTCCCACCCCTGACAACCCGAGAAGGCGTGTGGGGCCCTGCCAACGCCACTTCCTCAGCAGAAACCCGTCATGACGCGGCTGCTTCGGAAGCAGACATCTGGGGACACAGCCTCAGTACCCAGTCTTTTCCCTAGTTCCTGAAACTTCCCTAGCACCTTAGGAGAATAGTAGGAGATCATATAGCATTCCCAGTGTCACTAGAATTTTGAAGACAGAGGAAAGTGGAGGTTAGTTTGTGGCCTTTTTTTCATTTAGCCATTGGAGTCAGCTGCAGAAGTCCTGCTGACCACTTAGTCATGGACAGAGGCCCAGGACCAGTGACACCCTGCGTCCCTGTGTGCGTTAAGTTCATTCTGGGTCGCAGCCATGAAGTGTCACCAGTATCTCCTACTGTGAAGTCAGCTGTGCTCTCCGCTTTCCACTCGCTTCCACGGCTTCCGCCTCCTGCCATAAAACCAGCGAGTGTCGTGGTGCAGGCAGGCCCTGTGGCCTGCTGGGCTGAGAGGAGTCAGAGCCCCAGGGCGCCATGAAGCAGCCACTGGAAAACCCCCCACCGCCCCCCACCCACCAGTCCTGCCCCTGCATGGAGCCCCCGTGGTTAGTAGCCCGTATGATCACGTAGACCCACCCAACACACTCCTGCACACTGGCCCTGGCCCACGGCGCAGCAATGCCCTGCGTGTGGATTTCACCTCACCCTTCTTTGTACCAGATGTTGAGTGACCAGCTCTGTGGCCCTGTGTCGTCAGAGGCTTGTGATTAACTGTGGTGGCAGACACAGCTTGTCCACAGCTTGGGTCAGGCTTCCCCTGTCCTCCCACCGGTCGGCTGCTTGGCAAGGCTGTTCAGGACGTGCACTTCCCCAAGTCAGCACTGAGTGGCCCAGCACCGCCTAGCCCTGCCACCCCACTGCCCTCCTGGGCCTTCTGCTGGATGGGCACCTGGGGGGTTCTGGTTTTTACTTTTTTAATGTAAGTCTGAGTCTTTGTAATTATTGAATCGTGAGAACATTTTTGAACAATTTACCTGTCAATAAAGCAGAAGACGGCAGTTTTAAAGTTCCCAGTGGTCCGTCTGGATGTGATAGCGTGTCACCCGTGTGGGTGTGAGAGCGTGCCGCCCGTGTGTCCGGGTGTGAGGGCGTGTCGCCCGTGTGTCTGGGTGTGATGGCGTGTCGCCCGTGTGTCTGGGTGTGATAACATGTAACCCGTGTGTCTGGGCCCCAGAAGTGCCTGGGCTCCAAAAGGCAGTGAAGCTTCACCTTACCAGCAGAAGCTATTCTGGGTAACTCACTCGGAGGTCACACAAAAGGTTGCTGTTGGTGTATTCAGTCTGAGCAGAGGGCATCCTTGGGGCAGGAGTGAAGGGTGGGAGGAAGGCGGCGTGCCTGTGAGCCCCAGCCAGGCAGCGCCAGGGCCCCAGGAGGGAGCTGCCCGGGAGGGTCTTTATGTCCACGTCCATACATGCTAACCCCGCCAGCAGCCCCAAGGGACAGGATGGGGCAGGCCAGAGGCCCCAGGAAGAGGCAGGAGCTCTTGGGGAGGCCTGGGTCAGGGTGAGTGGTCCCTGGTTGAGAGGTTGCTCAGAGTCAGTTTCCCGAGTTATGCACGCAGTTGGCATGCCTTTGCCACTCACTGAGACCTAGTTGTCCTTGGTAGGATAAGGGCAGTGCCGGCCCCTGCAGAAGAGTGCGGACTGGGGAGGAGACTGCAAGCCAGGGCAGGCAGCCCAGCACTCAGCGGGGCCACTTGGGACCTTGCAGCTCTGTGCCAGGCAGCATGGCCTGGGCTGCTGCTGCAGCAAGCAGCTCCCCTGGAAGCCCAGAGCATCTCTCCTTCCATAGTCCACACCAGGGGTAGGTCCCTGCCAGCACAGTCGCATCTATGAGTGGGGTGAGCAGCGGGCGGCAGGTGATGTCCGGTTAGCTCAGGCTTGCTCTCCAGTTTGCACCTGACACTAAAGAAAATTGTGGCTGAAAAGTGCCTGTGGGAGTGTCGGCCACTTTTTTAAATGCAAGATGGTAGCTGTTGGAGCACACGCGTGAACTGTGGTGGTCACTCAGCGGGACACCGCACAGCACCCAGAGTGACACTTTCCAACCACAACACAGACGCACCTGGCAGCATGGCGCCCTGATCTGGGTTACAGCATGTGTCCTGGTGGCTAAGCTGGGCCCTTGGGCAGAAGATTCCGAGTGGGGGCCAGGCCCTGACTGGGGATGCCGGTGACATCTCCAGCCCCAGATACTGGTTTCACAGAAGTGGTCACTGTGCCACAGTTGCAGCTGCACACATAGGGTCAGGCCCTTGTCTGTCAGTGCAGTGGTACACGTTTGCACATGGGTGACCCCATATGATCTGCCTTCGCAGTGTGACGCATCCAGCAACTTGGTGCCAGGAGGGGTGCCCACCCCTTTTCCATCCGCCCCACCAGGCATAGCCTTTGGCTCCCTCCACCCCTTGCCTCTCTCCCACTCCTCCCTCCAGCTCCTCACCCTCCCTCCAATGGAAGGCGGGGGAAGACCCCCCTCCTAGTCCTGGGTTCACCTTCACAGACCCCAGCCTCTGGCCGCCCAGGTGGTGACCAGCGCTGCCTCCAGCAGTAGCCAGCTAGACCCTTCCCATGTCCACCGGGTGCGACTGGGGCGCAAGACTGGGTTCCCAGTCCTCATGGGCGGGGCCAGGGGCGGCATGTCCAGGCTGAAGCAGGTGCAGGAAACACCTTTATTGAGTAAGGCCACCCTGTCCTTGGCTTCCGGAGGAGGGGGTAAGGAAGGGGAGGTTTGGGGGCTGGACGAGGGGGTGGCTAGCCCCCAGATCGACTGGGATCGGGGAGGTTCTGGGGCCAGAGGGGGTGGGGAGCCCCAAGTTTGACTGTCAGGCGGCCGTTCAGGCCTCGGCCTCAGCCCCGGCGAACAGCGGGTTAACGAAGTAACTGTGGCTCGTGCTGTCTGCGGCAGCCTTCGGAACCAGGCTGAGCGGTCGCGGCAGGGGCTGCGGGGTGACAGGGTCAGACGGCGTTCAGGGTCCTGGCCCCAAGGAGGCCCCAGTCCACCCTCCAGCCCGCTCACCAGCTCCTCGGAGGCCTTCACATCGAACACCGGGTTGTGGAATCCGGGGGGCGCCCCGGCCGGGGCCGCCTCCTGGCGCCTCCTCCACCTGAGTGCGTATTAGGGACGTAGCGTGAGCCCCTCGGGGCAACCCCCAGCCCCCCCCCAGCCACCTCCCCCCCCCCCTCCGGGTACCTCAGCCTCCCCGCGCGGCGCAGCAGCGGCGGCGCCAACAGCAGGACCAGCAGCGCCAGCAGCAGCGCAGCCGCCACGCCTCCCGCCAGCCCAGCCGCGGAACTGTCCCAGACATGTGCGCCCGACTCCCGCATGGTCGCCTCCAGGACGCCGAGGGCCTCGCCTGCGACGGAGGGGTCGGCTCAGCCTTCCCCGCGGCGGGGCGAGGAGCGGCAGGGAGCGACCGGGCGGGCGCGGTTACCGTGCTCGGCGACGTCCGCCAGGAGGGCCCGGGCCAGCCGCCCGGCGCCGCCCGTCTCGGGCCCGGTCTCCACCAGCACCACCTGGATCTCCGTATTGGCCTCGCGGAGCAGGGGCGAGCGTGGCACCTTGGACACGGCCACCTGCAGCCCGTGGTACTGAGGCTGGGGAGGGGGACGGGGTTGGTTTGACTCAGCCCCCCGCCCTCCCCGAGCCTACGGGGACATTAAGGGCAGAGGCAGATAGTGGGCAGGTGGGCGGCCGCAGGGGCCCTGCTGAAGGGGCGTCCTAGGCGGAGGCGGTAGGGCTGGGATCGGGAATCCCCTCAGCTGCCCGCGCGGCCCCATTACCAGGCCCAGGAAGGTGTCCAGTATCCTCGCCCGGTACCGCTCCAGGTCAAATGCGGGACCGTGGGTCAGCAACACAACAGCTCCTGCGGCGGGAGGGCAGGGGTCAGCGCCGTGGGTCTGGACCCGGCAGGAAACTGAGGCAGGGGGCGAACGAGGTCCTCCAGGCCTTCCCAGCAAGCAGGGCCCAGCTGGGGCGCTCACCACAGAGGTCACAGCACTGCCCCTGGGGTCGGAGGGCACCATGGCAGGCGGCCTGGGGGCAGCGGCCGCCCAGGGACTGGAGCAGATCCGCGCAGATCCACGGCTGCGCCTGGTGCGAGGGGCAGTGGTCAGCGCGGAGGGCCAGAGCGGACCGCAGCGAGAAGGGCGATGCGTCGGAGAGGCAAGCCGGCGAGAGACCGTGGGAGCGCGGCAGCCCTGTCCCGGGCACAGTCCCGACCCTCGCGCGGCCCCCAAGACTCCACTGCGGCCTCGCTCACCTCCGCGTTGCCGCAGACGCAGCCCGACGGGTCCGCGCAGTCTTCGGGGCCCACGCTCAGAGCGCCCGGCCCGTGGAAGCGTAGGCGGCCCGCGCGGGACGCCAGGAAAGCAGCCAGGTCCTCGTCGCGCGTGAACGTCTGCGGGCAGCCGGGTCCCCACCGGAGCCAGCCCCAGGAAGAGACATCACCTGAGTGCTCAGACCCAACGTGTGCAGACCAGCAGGGGCGGGGGCAGGTCGGGGCGGGCCGAGGCGGGGAGATGGGACCCGAGCCTCCCTCCCCGCAGTGCTCACCCGGCCCAGAGCCGAGATGCTGCGGACACGCACGGGGCTAGCGCCAGGGCGGAGCCCCACGCGGAAGGAGGCACTGGGCGGAAAGAAGACGTCGTCGTGACGGCAGGGCACGCGCTCGGCGTCCACGGAGAAGAGACCAGGTGCCTCGTCCCCGGAGCGCCACAGGTGCGGGTCATGCCAGGAGAAGCGGTCAGAGTCGCGGAAGACCGCAGGGTCGCCTGAGCGGGGGCGCATCCCTGAGCTCCACGGAACAAGCTTCGCACCACACCACGCCACGCTTCTGAGCACGACCCCCCAAGCCCCGCTTCGGGACACTTCCGCTATTCCCTAAACCCCGCCCCGGGAGGGACGCCCTCCCTCCAGTCCTCGCCCCCTCGACACGCCTTCCCTCCGGGCCAGCCCCCGGACGCGCCTTCCCCCAGTCCCCGCCCCTAGGCACGCCCTCCCTCCAGTCCCCGCCCCCGGACGCACCACTCTCCAGCCCCGCCCCGGACACGCCTTCCCTCCAGTCCCCGTCCCCGGACGCACCACTCTCCAGCCCCGCCCCGGACACGCCTTCCCTCCAGTCCCCGCCCCTGGACACGCCTTCCCTCCAGTCCCCGCCCCTGGGCACGCCTTCCCTCCAGTCCCCGCCCTGGATACGCCCTCTTCCCGTTTCCGCCCCTGAACACGCCCTTCCAGAGCCCCGCCCCTGCCCGACAGCCTCACCCGCGCCACAGTCCGGGTGCGAGCCCACGTCTGAGACGCCGAATCCGGCTCCTGAAGCCAGGACGAGTTCCCCATCCAGCGGCAGGAGCTGCAAGAGAAACTGGCTAAGGCAGTGCCACGCGGGGGTCCAGGCCTGCTCCGCGCCCACCCCGCCCCCAGGCCCCTGGACGAGAAGCGAGCTCCTGTCCACAGAAGTGGCCCAGGCGAGCTCAGGCCCGGGGTCCTCGGCCTGGCTGAGGCTGGCAGAGGAGGAGGATCTGGCCTGGGAAAGATGGGGCCGCGTGTGCAAGTCCCCGAGGCGGGCACAGCCCAGTGTCCTGTACCTGAGCTGGAGGTCTCACAGGCCAGGGGCAGAGCCCCAACCCGGGGGCGAGACGGAGCCGTGGGGAGTCTAGTGCAGAGGTGACTCTGGCCAGGGCCTGTCGCCTCCGCCATAGCCCCCTGAGAACGTGCACAGGCCCAGGGCTCCCAGTTCAAACGTTGCCCGGCCCCTGGGGAGTCTGGTGTGTGAGGCAGGGAGGGAAGGAGGGGAGGGAGGGAGAGGCTGCATCTGGGGGCCAGGGGTGCAGGAGGAGGCAGGGAGTGTAGCGGGGCAGTGGAGTTGCCCCTGCTTTTTCTTAGGCCTGGTGTGGGCCATGCAGCTCCCTCACCCCAGAAGTGGGGCCACAGCCCAGGCTTCGGGTGTCAGCAGAAATATGGGGGTCTGACCGGCCGCCCCTCCCTCCCCATCTCCTCCAAGTGCCAGGACCTCGGCTTCCTGTCTTCTTGCTTCTGCGCTTCTCTTTCAGGGGCTGAGGGTGAGCGCTGGGCCAGGGCAACCCTTGGTGCCAGGTTATGAGGGGCTCAGCACAGCAGGGCATGCCCATCCAGGGCAGGGCCCACTCTTCGGCCCTGCACCTGAGCAAGAGGCCAACACCCCCAGCGGCGTGAGGTCACACTTCAGTTCCGTGCACACCTGAGTGTGCGGCACTGCCAGCAGGGCAAGTCCACCCACAGATGCAGAGGCGGAGCCATAGGCACAGGAATGTGTCACAGCACAAAGCACCTCAGGAACAGGGAGAGGTTCCCAGGAGGAAGCATACCAAGAACACCTTTTCTTAAAGAACGAAGGGGAAAAATATAAACGTAAAAATGCTAATAGTTGAACAGACAAGCACAGTAGGTAAGGCCAGGAGTTTGAGATCAGCCTGGTGAGGAACATAGTGCGACTCCGTCTCTACAAAAAATTTAAAAATAAAAAGAGGATATCATTTTTAAATATAGGGCAACATTCATAATAGAAACCAAACTTAAGGCCAGGAGCTGTGGCTCATGTCTGTAATCCCAACACTTTGGAAGGCCAAAGAGGGCATATCACTTGAGCCCAGGAGTTCAAGACCAGCCTGGCCAACATAGTGAGACCCCCATCTCTACAAAAACTACAGAAATTAGCCGGCCGTGATGGCACAAGCCTGTAGTACCAGCTACTTGGGAGGCTGAGGTGAGAGGATTGTTTGAGCCCAGGGAGGTCAAGGCTGCAGTGAGCCGTGATCGCGCCATTGCACTCCAGCACTCCAGCCTGGGCAACAGAGTGAGACCCTGTCTCAAAAAACCAAACTTGGCAGAGCTCAGTGGCTCACGCCTGTAATCCCAGCACTTTGGGAGGCTGAGGCGGGCAGATCACGAGGTCAGGAGATTTACACCATCCTGGTTAACTCGGTGAAACCCCGTCTCTACTAAAAATACAAAAAAATCAGCCGGGCGTGGTGGTGGGCGCCTGTAGTCCCAGCTACTCAGGAGGCTGAGGCAGGAAAATGAGGTGAACCCGGGAGGCGGAGCTTGCAGTGAGTGGAGATCGCACCACTGCACTCCAGCCTGGGTGACAGAGCAAGACTCCGTCTCAAAAAAAAAACAAAAAAAAAAAAAAAAAAACCAAACTTAACAAAGTATTGATGAATTAACCAGTACAATATAAAACCTCTACAGGGAACACTTTAAGGTGCTAACGAGGACATGGATGACCTGAAATATTTGGAGACGTCATCTATGCTCTTGAATGGATGGCTTGACAGCATAAGGCTGTTATTTATCCCAATCAAAATTCCTGTAGTCTCAGCTACTTGGGAGGCTGAGGCAGGAGAATCGCTTGAACCCGGGAGGCAGAGGTTGCAGTGAGCAGAGATCACGCTACTGCACTCCAGCCTGGGTGACAGAGCAAGACTCCATCTAAAAAAATAATAATAATAATAATCCAGGGTGTTTTTTGTTTTTTGTTTTTTGTTTTGGTGGTGGTAGTGGTGGTAGTTGGTACCTGGCAAACCTATTCTACAATTTATCTGCAACAATGAGATCCACAAAGAACCTTGGAGCAGGAGTGAAGGGGATGGATATTAAGCCATCCCACAGAGCCACAGTGTGGACAGTGTAGGGTCGGCAAAGCGGCCTGTGGACTTGAAGACTGTGGCTCAGAGAGACCCACAATGCCCAGGCACACGCTGGATTCCAGCAATGCTGGAAGAAAAGGGCAAGGCGGAGGACATTGGAAGCTGGGCTCACTCTAAGGAGAGAAACAGAGCAGGACCCCTCGCTGGTGCACATGCCCCATAGGTACCCAGTCGATTACCACTGTGACTGAGGAGCAGATGGGATTCTCAAACGAAACACAAAAAAACACAGTTCTAAGGTAAGGGGTTTTGCATTAGGTCGATTAAAATGAGGGTTTCTGTTCAGCACAGGACACTGCAGGCAAGTCCACAGTGAGCAGACTTGCAAAGCCTCCAGCCAAGGCAGGGGGATGGGTGGAAGACAGGAGACTCCCCCAACAAGAAAGCAGGCAAAGGGTAGAAATGGGAGGAAGGGCAAGGAAAAGGAAAATCGCAGGGAGGGATGCTCCCAACCAGAGAATTACAAAGTAAAGCATTCATGTGCACGGCCTGTTACTCGGGCACCATCTAGGCAGATGGACGACACTGGGAGTCAGGGGTGTGGAGGGGATGGGGGTGCTCAGGCGGCTCTGGGTGAATTTGGCCTTTGCAGGCTGGGACCCCAGGGCCACTGTCCCCTGCCCCTGCACTGTTCCCACCAGCCAATGGATGATCAATGAATGAATTATTGAATAGATGAATCAATGAATGGAGTGTTGCCTCCTTTCAAAGCCCAAGTGCTTCCAATGAGATCGTGAAAGTAAGGAGGCCGGCAGGGGAGGGGAGTAGGGGGAAATCCATGCCCTGGAACCCCCACCCCGGCCTGACTCCTCTGCCCACAGATCCCTCATCAGCTCCCAGTGCCCCCCTCAACCAGGCTGCCTGGTTGCCAAGGTTATGCGTGGGCTTTGGGGGCGGGGCCATAAGGGGCAACTGCCTCCCTCTCCCTGCCCTCCTCCCATTTCCCGGGCAGGAACGTCATCATCTTGCTGTGGGTGCCCTGCCCAGTGCCTGGCGGCTTTTGGGTTAAGGTAGCTTTGGAAAACCTGAAGGAATGAATCAAGCAGCCCTGGGGTGGAAATGAGGCTCGAGATCCCTGAGGCTGCATGGGGCAGGAGTGGGCCAGGCCGAGGCCACTGAGCCGTCCCCCCGACCTGCACACGCAGGGACCCTCAGGCCTGGACCCCACATCTGGAGCCGACACCCCGACCCAGCTCACCAGTGACCCTCACCCAGGAGTGACTGAGCTGGCAGAGGTGCAGGTGACAGGATGAGGACACAGCCCAGGAGTGACTGTGAAGGGGCTGGAAGGAAGCTTTTGCCCAGAGACTTGGCCTGTGGGCCCCACAGTCACCCTGGAAGCTGGTGGGCTGTCGCTGCAATGGGACAGTGGCCACTGAGGATACTCAGCCGAGCGGGGGGGCTGTGTGCCAGTGAAGCCGTATTTACTGTTGCTGAGGTGTGAATGTCATATACTTTTCAAGTGCCACAAAAGATTGTTCTTTTTTCTCCACTGATTACAAAGTGTAAAAACCATTCCTTGCTCCAGCCGTAGGGGCTGCATTTGGTCTGTAACTCGCTGAACTCCACCTTAAACAAGGAAATTGGCTTATTTCTCTGGGGGCCTTACCAGAGCCTTTAATATGTGATAAATTTCCAGGCAAGTGCAGGCTGCAGTGTTTCCCAAACTTACCTGCTCATGGAACCTGCTTTCCTCCCAGTTGCCATCATTTTCTTGGAGTGTTGTGTGAAGCAGTTTGAGAAAAAGGTCCCAACCTTTTTGGCACCAGGGACCAGTTTTGTGGAAGACAGTTCTTCCATGAACCGATGGGGGTGGGGAAGGTTTCAGGATTAAGCTGTCTCATCTCAGATGTCAGGCACTTAAGGAGTGAACACCCACCCAGGTCCCTCGCTGGCACAGTGACAATAGGGGTCCCTAGGAGAATCTGATCTGAAGGGTGGTAGAGTGAAGGCAGGAGTGGGCTCACTTCTTGCTGGGTGGCTGCTTCCTAACAGGCCAGGGATCCGGATGGTGGGTAGAGGTGGGGTGTTGGGGACCCTAGTGTTCTAAAGGTGGAGCTTTAGGCACCAGGACAGGGCAAGACTTTGGGGGAAGGGCGTGGAGCGGGCACTTCCTGGGAAGACCACCCACTGCTGGGTACCAGAAGGGCTGTGGGGATGGGGCGCCTCCCACCCCTCCAAGGACACAGCCTGGATGAGACCATGAGACCAGGCTCCCCTAGGTTCTCCCCCACCCCCTGCCTCCTAGATTATTCTCCAGAGGCCAAAGTCCGAGTCCCGCAGCGCCTCCGTGCTGGTGGGGGCCGCCTTCGAGACACAGAAGTCCCTGAAGGAGCTTGGGAGACTCCGGGAACCCCCAGCCCAGTGGCAGCAGCAGCCTGGCCTTACCATGTCTGAGACGGCATGACCTTCTCCCACCAGGACTGACACCATCTGCAGGAAGAAGCTGCGTCAGTCCAGCCCGGAGCAGCCCCCACCTGGGCCACGCGGTCCCGGGGGTCCAGGCCCATCACCGACCCCGTCGGGGCTCCCAGGCACCTTGTCCGCCGGGAACTCGACGGCGGCGCCGGCGCACGGGGTGCGGTTCTGGCTCCAGTTGGCTGCGACCTCGAAGTCCGTGTTGGGGACCCAGAGTTTGGAGGCTGCATGGGTCAGTGCTGGGGAGGAGGCGACTGAGTACCTGCCGTTCCCGCCGGGATGCTCCCTCCTCAGGGAAGGCCACCCACCAGAAGGTCCGCGCGGGTCACCCGGGACGCATAGGAACCCCATCCCCGGGGCCCAGACCCAGGCCCTGGGCCCTCCAGGCCAGACTGTGGGCGCCCTGCCCGGGCGCTCTCCGACGGACTTATACTGTATCTGCAGAGCCCGCTCAAACGTGCCCTACAGGACGCCTGCCTAGATCGCCTCCCGGCAGTGCCCCCAGTTTGCCTGGCGCTGGAACAGAGGAGAGGGTTGCTAAGGACAGTGACAACCGGGGCATGGAGGAGGACGGGGCAGCGCAGACCTCTTCCTGGGCCTTGGAATCAGGAAGGCTTCCCGGAGAAGTCCTACCTGGGCCGGGAAGGGCTGCGACAGAGCGCACCCCGGTATGAGAAGAAAGAACGGGCTGGGGGCGGCGGGACCCGCTCAGGCCGGCCCCGAACGGGGTGGGTGGGGTAGTCGTGAGGGAGCCGCGACGGGTTTAGGGAAGGGGCGCCAGGGACACGCGCCGGCCTGGTGTGAGGGCGGGGGAGGGCTCAGTGCCCCCTTGCGGACCGGGAAACTGAGGCAGTCTGCCAAGCCCCGCAGGCGCACACTCGCTGCTCTCAGCAGGTTCTGGGGACCGCGCCCACTTCGCAGACAGAAAAACCGCGAAGGCAGGAGCCACCGGAGGCCGGGGCTGGCGGAGGCTCCCGAACCCCCGCCTCTCCTTTCCCGCGCCGCCAGATGCACTGGCCGCGCACTCCTGGGCCGCGCACTCCTGGGCCGCGCACTCCTGGGCCGCGCACTCCTGGGCCGCGCACTCCTGGGCCGCGCACTCCTGGGCCGCGCACTCGCCCGACCAGGGAGGCCAGCTCGAGTTTCACGCCCCCGCCCCCAAAGCCCTGGCTGCCCACTCCTCGGAAGATCTTCACCCTCCAGATCTATAGCGACCTCGGCCCTGGGTCCTGACAGACCCGCTGCCGTCCTGGGCCCTGGCCCGCACCTTTGTGGCCCCGGCTCACCGCAGAGCTGCAGCCACAGCAGGACCCGGCCCAGGGCGCCCATCTCGCCTCTGCTCCTTGCGCCCGACCAGGAGACTTTGCCCCACTGGACCCACGTGACCAGGCAGGTCGGGTGGGGGCACCGGGTCCGTTACACATTTACCTCCAGACCCGCCCAGGGCCGACTCTTCAGGCCCTTGGGAGGCACCTTCTCAGCCTCTCCTTACACGCCCCTCCAGGGCCTGAACACCTCAGGTTCTCAGGAAGAAGGGCAAGGAAGAAGGGCTTGGCGGGACTAACCGACCCGGTAAAATGGGTGTCTTGCCGGGAGGGGGAATAAAAGACCTCTGAATTCACCCCTTTCTCTGTCCTGTGTGCCGCTAGGGCTGAGCCTAGTCCGCTCACCATTGTGACTGGGTGTCCACTTCTCCACACAGTGCCCCCCTCCCATGGGTTGCAGATGGTGGTTGGATGATAGAAGGAAGATACTGGATGGAACATGGTATGTGGATGGTATACGAGGGTGGATTGTGGATGGTGGTGGAGAGTAGTGGATGGTGAGTAGGGGACAGCTGATGGACAGCAGCATTGATGGTGCACGGTGTAGGGCATATGGATGCGTGGCAGGTGAATGGTGAATGGTTGACGGGGTGGATGATGAGTGATAGAGGGTGGATGGGTGATGAATGGATGGATGAGGATGGTGAGTGACAAATGAATGAATGGCCAGGTGCGGTGGCTCATGCCTGTAATCCCAGCACTTTGGGAGGCTGAGGAGGGCGGATCACGAGGTCAGGAGATCGAGACTATCCTGGCTAACACGGTGAAACCCCATCTCTACTAAAAAAAAAAAAAATACAAGAATTTAGCCGGGCGTGCTAGCAGGTGCCTATAGTCCCAGCTACTCGGGAGGCTGAGGCAGGAGAATGGCATGAATCCAGGAAGAGGAGCTTGCAGTGAGCTGAGATTGCGCCACTGCACTCCAGCCTGGGCCACAGAGTGAAACTCCATCTCAAACAAACAAGCAAAAAAAAAAAAAAAAAAGAAAAGAAAAGAAAAATTAATGGATGGTAATCAGGGAATGGTGGATGGAGAATGGCATAAGTGGATACATGGCCAGCAGGTAGATCATAAAGAGTGGGTGTTGGCCGGGTGCG
The DNA here is from genome assembly GCF_007565055.1 of Rhinopithecus roxellana. NCBI lineage: Eukaryota > Metazoa > Chordata > Mammalia > Primates > Cercopithecidae > Rhinopithecus > Rhinopithecus roxellana. The sequence goes on along the minus strand of NC_044553.1, from coordinate 161,570,952 downwards.
GTGGCTCATGCCTGTAACCCCAACACTTTGGGAAGCCAAGGCGAGCAGATCACCTGAGGTCGGGAGTTCGAGACCAGCCTGACCAACATGGAGAAACCCCATCTCTACTAAAAATACAAAATTAGCTGGGCGTGGTGGCACACGTCTGTAATCCCCACTACTCTGAAGGCTAAGGCAGAAAAATCGCTTGAACCCGGAAGGTGGAGGTTGTGGTGAGCAGAGATCACGCCATTGCACTCAAGCCTGGGCAACAAGAGTGAAACCCCATCTCCAAAAAAAAAAAGTGGGTATTAAATGGTGGATGTTTGGTGAGTGATGAATGCTGAATGGATGGATGGTGGATGGTGAGTAGGTAGATGGTAGATGGATAGATGGTGGATGATGGTTGCATAAATGGTGAATTGTGGATGGAGATGGATGGATGGATGGTGGATAGTGAATAGATAGTGGATAGTGGATAATGGGTGGATAGCGGATGGTGGACGGGATAGTAAATGGAGGGGTAATGGATGGTAGATAAATAGATAATGGATAAATGGTGGATGATGGATGGTAGGTGGATGGTGGTTGGTGGGTGGTGGATAGTGAACAAGTTAATGGAGATGGTGAATATTGAGTGGATGGATGGGTGGCAGATGGTAGATAGTGGATGATAGATGGTGGATGGTGGATGGTGGGTGGTGGATGGTGGGTGGATGGAAGGATGCATGGTGAATGAATGAATGGTGGATGGTGAATAGGTGGATGGCGGATGGTGGATGTGAATGGTGATGGATGGGTGGTGGATGAATGGATGGCTGAATGGCTAATGGTGGATGGCAGATTGTGGGTAAGTGGATGGTGGATGGATGGATGGTGGATGGTAGATAGTGGATGAGAGATGATAGATGAATGGTGGATGGCGGATGAATGGATGGCGAATGGGTGAATGGATATATGGATGGGAGGATGGATGGATGGTGGATGGTGGGTGACTGAATGATGGGTGGGTGGTGGATGAATGGATGGTGGATAAATGAATGGCTGAATGGCTAATGGTGGATGGCAGATTGTGGGTAAGTGGATGGTGGATGGATGGATGGTGGATGGTAGATAGTGGATGAGAGATGATAGATGAATGGTGGATGGTGGATGAGTGGATGGCGAATGGGTGAATGGACACATGGATGGGAGGGTGGATGGATGGTGGATGGTGGATGACTGAATGATGGGTGGATGGTGGCTGAATGGATGGTGGATGGTGGATGTGCGAATGGATGGGTGGATGGATGAATGAACGATGGATGAGTGAATTGTGGATGATGGATGAATGGATGGTGGATATGTGGATGGGTAGATGGACGGATGAATAGATGGATGGTGGAGAAAGGATGGTGGATGAGTGAATGGTGAATGTGTGGATGGCTGGTGGATGAATGGATGGATGGTAGGTGGTAGATGGGTGGATGGTGAATGTGTGGATGGATAGATGGTGAATGGATGGATAGTGGGAGTGGGTGGTGGATGGATGAATGGTAGATAGATGGATGGTGGACGTATGCATGAATAGATGGTGGGTAAATGAATGGTGAATGAGTGGGTGGTAGATGGATGGGTGGTGAATGAGTGGATGATGGATAGGTGAATGGATGGATGGAGGATGGGTGAATGATGGATGGATAAGTGGGTAGATTGGTGGATAGAAGGATGTTGGATGATGGATGGTAGATAGATGGAAGGTAATGGTGGATGGTGAATGACGGATGGATGGGTGGTGCGTTATGAATGGTGGATGATGGGTGGTGGATTGACAGAGGATAGTATTTTGTAGAAGGACAGTTGATCAATAGACAGATGATGGATAGTAGATGAAAGTAGATAGTTGGCTGGGCGCAGTGGCTCACTCCTGTAACCCCAGCACTTTAGGAGGCTGAGGATGGAGGATTATTTGAAGTCAGGAGTTCAAGACCAGCATGGACAACATGGTGAAACCTTGTCTCTACTAAAAATACAAAAATTAGCCGAATGTGATGGTGCACACTTGTAATCCCAACTACTCAGGAGGCTGGGGCCGAATTGCTTCAACCCGGGAGGTGGAGGTTGCAGTGAGCCGAGATTGTGCCACTGCACTCCAGCCTGGGCGACAGAGTGAGACTCTGTCAAAAATAAATAAATAAATAAAGATGGTTGATTGTGAATGGTGAGTGGGTAAGTGTATGGATGGTAGCTCACAGACGGTGAATGTTATTGGTGGATAGATGGATAGAAGAGTGATTGTGGAAGAATGGTTGATGGATGGTAGTTGAATAAAGGAGAATGGGGGAAAGGGCAGATGGTGGCAAAATGAATCATGGTTGCATAGTGGATGGTTGACGGGTGAAATAGAAATTGTAGCTGTTGAATGGATGTGTACGTATGGATAGTTTGCTGCAATGGATGGTGGGTGAGAGAAAGTTGTGGATTTTGGATGGTGAAAGGTTGTAGATGGATGTTGGACAAGACCAAATGGAGGGATGGATTGACGGTGGATGAATAATGGGGAATGAATTTTACATGACGTGTGAATGGATAGCAGCTAGAGAGATAGTAGGTAGGTGGATGAGAGTACAGGAGTTACTGGATGTAAATAAATGGGTGGGTGGACAGAGCATGGTGGATGAATTGTGAATGAATGTGGGCTAGGTGATGGATACATGATTGATAGGGGGTTGGGGGAATGGGTCTGCAGTGGATACTTGGATCTGCATCATACACATTGGAATGGCTGGGTGGTGAGTGAATGGAGGATGGACTTGTGGGTGATGGGAGGCAGAGAGGTAGAAAGATGAACAGCAAATAGATTGTCCATGATGTTTGGATGATTTGATGATGGGGAGATGGGTTTCTGGGAGGGTGGTGAATTGGTCATTAGGGGATTACTGGTGGAGAGATGGATGGTGTGCCTTGTGGACTGGGGAGACACTGGTTGTGGCTGATGGAAGGGGAGAATGGTGGATGGTTACACTGGGTTCCAATGGCAGGATGGTTGATGAGTGACTAGGGGAGGGTGCAGGAAGGGTGGATGGTGGAGGTGGGTGTGTAGGCAGAGGACTGAGGGTGAAAGGGAAACTACTCAGTCTTGGAGACTTCTAGGACCTTCCACCCTCCAGGCCATCCTGCTGTTTCCTGCACCCCCACCCTTCACCTGCAGACCCTGCCATGAGCACCCCTTTGCTTGGCCTGGTATTTGCATCTTTCATGATAGGCTACCTCCGGGGAGGAAGGAGCTGCCACTGGGGGGAGCTCTGCTTCTTTTTGTGTCTCAGGTGGGCGCCTTGCCTCAACATCTCTAATACCACCAACGTTGCCCCTTACCCTGGAGGGATCACCTTGAGCAGAGGCCCCTGTGCTCAGTGGCTCTGTGGTGCTGGCCCAGCCTAGGACTACGAGGGTAGGTCCTCGCGATCCTGGAGTTTGGCTGGCCCCTTGCTGGACTCACAGGTCCTCAATCAGGAACAAACAGGATATTTTGGGGTCACATCTGTTTTGCCCCTTGTCTTGCTTCTCAGTGGGAAGGAGGCAGTTTGATTGATTGGGCTGTGTTGGGCTTCATGTCTGGCTCTGCCCCCCACCCCCACCTCCATCATAAATGCAGAGAGCCAGGTGAGGCTCAGCAAACTTCACCCCTGGGGCTCAGGGCCACAGTCAAGCCTGAAAGGGCCCAGAGGCTGGGGCTACTTCTCCTTATGGTGGGACCTCAGGGGAGTGCAGAGGGCTGGATGGCCAGGACTTGGAGGAGCAATGGAGCGTCTTTGACCAATGCTGCCCCACCTGGGCAGGCCATTCCTAGATTGTGCTGTGTGGAGAGGGTAGTGAGGCCACTTGGCTTCCTAGTCAGGGGAGGCTTCCTGAAGGAGGTGGCATTAAAATGAGACAGGAAGGATGAGATCACAGCTGCAGCCACAGTGAGGAGTTTGAATTGAAGGTGGCAGACCAGAGCGGGCTGGGGCTGGCTGGGTGGGGTACTGGGATCCATCTCTCTTGCCCTGAGTAGCAGCTGGAGGTGGGTCCAGCAGTCAGAGGGTGGCCCAGCGAGTTCACACGAGACAGCAGATAGGCACCAGGGCACTGGGCAGACAAGCGGTACCAGAACGACTCACGTGCAAAGATGTGAGTTGAGGAATGCCTGAGACCACACTGCAGGTGCCATGTGTGCACAGAAAGCCCTTGAGCATATGCACAGGTGCCCCTGGTACTCAGGCACACAGGGGGGCACACGCTTGCAAATGGCTCAGAACCTCAGCAGGGAGTCGGAGAAATGCAAAGCCCCCGAGTTTTCTCCAATGAAGAGAACCTCTCACGGCCCAACTGCTTCAGCTAAGGCTGCATCTAGAGGCTGTCTCAGTCACTTGGTCCCTGTGTCTGTCTCCGTTATGGCTGGCGGCCCTCCTGTGTGGGTTTCCCTGTGTGCACACCTGGCAAGGAAGGTGTCTTGGGAGAGTGAGACTCACCACCTCCTTGACCAGGCCATGGCAGTAGGGTCCCAGTGAGGTCTGATTGGTTCCTGTCTCCAACTCTGCACCAATTACTGTAGCCCGAGGTTGCTGTGCTGATTGGCCACCCTGGCTCACAGCCTCCCCTGAGGTGTGGGGGCAGCAAGAGTGACAACCCTGCCTCCTGCACATGGCAGGGCCAGGGAAAAGGTGGGGTGGGTCTGGGACATCAGCAAGCCAGGGGAAGAGCCCACCAAGGCCTCGGGACACGAACATGAGGGAGGTTTTGAGGGAGCCAAGAAGACCCACTGCGGTGGCTGGTGCCTGTGGTCCTGGCGCCCCAGAGGCTGAGGCAGGAGGACTGCTTGAGCCCAGGAAGTTGAAGCTGCAGTGAACTGCGATTACCCCAGCCTGGGCAACAGAGCAAGACCTCATGTATTTTTTTTTTTTTTTTTTTTTTTTTTTTAAAGGAAGGCGGCTGGGCATAGTGGCTCACACCTGTAATCCCAGCACTTTGGGAGGCCAAGGCAGGCAGATCACCTGAGGTCAGGAGTTTGAGATCAGCCTGGCCAACATGGTGAAACCCTGTCTCTACTAAAAATACAAAAATTAGCTGGGCTTGGTGATGGGCGCCTGTAATCCCAGCTACTCGGGAGGCTGAGGCAGGAGATTTGCTGGAACCCAGGAGGCAGAGGTTGCAGTGAGCCAAGCTTGTGCCACAGCACTCCAGCCTGGGCGACAGAGCGAGATCTGTCTCACAAAAAAGGAAGGCAAGAGGCAGGAGAGAAGGGGAGAGAGAGCAGGTGAGGCCAGGGGGCTTGCTGAGAGCAGCTGGTGCTGGGATGGGTTGGATATAACTCAGAGGGAAGCCCAGGAGGGTGTGGACCGGGGGTCTCCACCTCGCTTGGATAGGGCTGGGCCTGCTGCCTGTCTGCTGGGGTGCACGACAGGCGGGGCCCCCCTGGTGGCCTCTAGCAGTGGTCAGACAAGTCCTGGGCCCGTCCAGGACTCCAATGCTGTATGAGGCTGCACAATTCACTTCACCTCCATTCCATTCGTCACCTGCAGAGCAAGGGTGGCAGTGCCCATCTCACAGGGCACAGGGGCCCAGTGCCCCTTCAGGCTGTAGCCCTGGCCTGTGGGGAGGTAGGGGAGCAGGAGCACCAGGAGACGAGAGCTCAACCCCGGAGGCACCGTTGGTCGCTTCTCCATCCATGGACAATGGGAGGAGGAGGACATCAGGGTATTGGGGAGCTGAGGGTCTCAGGAGTACCAGCTGGGAAGCTGCCCCTGAGTGACTTGCTTCAACCCCACCCCAGGTGGGGAGGGCTCTGCAAGACCCAGACCAGGGTCCAGCCACTGCTGCCTCCACCTCCACTCCTCCTTCTGCACGGAGAGTTAATCTGCCCCTGCGCTGTATGGAGGGGAAGGTTGTCAGGTGTTCGCTGGCCTCTGGGTCAAGAGGAGCCCCCGCTGGCAGTCAAGGTCACTGACTTGGTACTCAAAAACCCTTACTGTCCCTCCTTGGGCAGAGTGCCCGCAAGGTTGGCCAGACCAGGACATGAGTGGCTGTGACCCCGGCTGGGTATGTGGAGCCCGAGCGTGGCTGGTGGAGAGCAGTTACCCAGCACGAGGTGACCAGCGAGAGCTGTGCCAAGCAGGCCGCCTGAGATGGAGCTGGGCCCACGGGTGCTGAGGAATGGCTGGGACCACACTGCAGGTGCCGTGTGTGCACAGAAGGCCCTTGACCATATGCACAGGTGCCCCCGGCCCTCAAGCACACATGGGGACACATGCTTGCAAATGGCTCAGAACCTCAGCAGGGAGTCGGAGAACTGTGGAGCCCCAAGTGCCACAGGGGCCAGGGAGGTGGCGGGGAGCCAAGTGCCGGTGCCGGCAGTCCTCCGAGCTGAAAGGCTGCAGGCTAGGGTGCAGGGCCCAGCCAGGGAAGGCACAGCCACCCTCCCCAAGGTCCAAGGTCCCTCGCAGGGGTGTTTCCTGTGGGCGATGGCCTGTCCATGTGGAGTGCTCACATGTGGCCTCTCGGGTGGACACCAGCATCATCTCCCTTTGGCATGAAGCAGAGGCGCTGGGTATGCGCTTGTGTGAGCTGCGCCCCTGGCTCCTAGACCCCGCCCAGCAGGTGCCAGCCCTCTTTCTGCCCTGTCCCCAGATCTGGGCCCCTTTGGCTCCCCGGGGTCTGGGCAGGGGGTTCTGAGCTCTGCCCTGGGAGGCTACCCTGGAGCCTGGGGGTCCCTGGGGACTGAGCCCACTGAAAGCTGTGGTCTGAGTGGAGGAAGTAGGTTGGGACAGCCCCACAGGCGTCTTTCCCCTCCACCTTTTAACTTCTAATCAAGTAACTCCGCACAGGACCAAGTCCCCCGAGCAGCACTGAGGCACTGAAAGGATCCAGACACCAGGCCTGGTCTCCAGCCTCCAAGTGATCTGTGGCTGCAGGGTCAAGGCAGAGGCTTTAATGATGACCTTGAAAATTAAAAAAATTAAAAAATATTAAAAGCATAGGCAGGCTGGGCGTGGTGGCTCACACCTGTAATCTCAGCACTTTGGGAGGCCGAGGCAGGCGTATCATGAGGTCAGGAGATGGAGACCATCTTGGCTAACACGGTGAAACCCCGTCTCTACTGAAAATACAAAAAGTTAGCAGGGCGTGGTGGCGGCGCCTGTAGTCCCAGCGGCTCAGAGGCTGAGGCAGGAGAATGGCATGGGCCCAGGAGGCGGAGCTTGCAGTGAGCCAAGATAGCGCCACTGCACTCCAGCCTGGGTGACAGAGCGAGACTTTGTCAAATAAATAAATAAATAAATAAATAAACAAATAAATAAAAGCACAGGCAGCACGGACACCTCTCCTGCACAGCCCTTTGGTTCTTCTGGTCTTTTAACAAGAAATTGTTGATTTTAGGGTTAGATTATACAACTGCTCATTTTCAGAAAACTGAAAACCCCCTGGACTTCAATTCAGAATCAAATTTCTAGGCTTCCACCCATGTGGCTCCACTGGTGTCCTGCAGGGCTTGTGGCCCGGTCCGAGTGCCGCTGTCTCCCAAAGGACTGCAGGGCAGTGTGGGGAGGGTGTGCAGCCTGATCCAGCCCAGCGGCCGAGCCCCGGCCTCCTCCCCAGGCCTTGCTTTCCTTATCAAAACTCCAGATCACCAGCCTCCCACCAAGCACTGTCCACCTTCAGTCCAGACTCTGCCCTGGTTCGGTTGCCTGGTTGGCTCCCGGGTGTGGGGGCTGCTGCAGGGCAGAGCCAGGGCCACAGGGGAGCTGTGGCTGAGGGGTCTGAGTGCGTGCATCCCTGCTCCACACCACTCCCATTCCAGCATCACTCATCTGGGCCAGAACAGAGCAGCCCCCTGAGCTGAGCAGAGGCAGGCGAGGGCCACAACCCCCTCCTTCCCTAGGCCTAGAGGGTGACACCCCTGGTTCCCAACTCCCTGCAAGATCTGGGCTGCCCCTAGCAGGACGGAGCCACGTGATGGCCTGGTGTGCACCTGAGGGCTGGACTCAGTCCCTCCATCCCCCTTGAGGTCTGGACGTCAGGCTGGAGGTAGGGAATCCCTGCCCAAGGAGCAGCTCAGAAGCTCCCACTCCTCCCCCCGGTCGTTTCTTGCTGCATGACCTGAGGCCGGCTCTGCAGATGTTCCCGCTAGCTGCCCTCAGCCCAGGCCAGTCCAGCAGGTCTTGGGGTTTGCCGTCCATCTACTCTCCTGTAGGACTCCCAGAGGGTGCAAGAATCCAGGTCGGGTGCAGTGGCGCACGCCTGTAATCCCAGCACTTTGAGAGGCCGAGGCGGGGGGATCACCTGAGCTCAGGAGGTCAGGACCACCCTGGGCAACATGGCAAAACCCCGTCTCTACTAAAAATACAAAAATCAGCCCGGCATGGTGGCATGCGCCTGTGGTCCCAGCTACTCAGGAGACTGAGGTGGGAGGATCACTTGAGCCTGAGAGGTTGAGGCTGCAGTGAGCCGAGATCACACCACTGCACTCTAGCCTGGGTGACAGAGAGAGACCCTGTCTCAAAAAAAAAAAAAAAAAAAAAAAAAAAGGGAGGTCAAGGCGGGCAATCACTGAGGTCGCAAGTTTGAGATCAGCCTGACCAACAGGTAGAAACCCCGTCTCTACTAAAAATACAAAAACTTAGCCGGGCGTGGTGGCAGATGCCTGTAATCCCAGCTATTTGGGAGGCTGAGGCAGGAGAATCGCTTGAAGCCAGGAGGCAGAAGTTGTGGTGAGTCGAGATTGCGCCATTGCACTCCAGCCTGGGCGAGAAGAGCGAAACTCTGTCTCAAAAACAGAAAAAAAAAAAAAAAAAAAGGATCCAGTTTCTGTAATCCTCAAGCCAGCCCCCTCCAGCTGACACTCCTCGTTCGTCGGTACATGGTGCTGGCTGTCCTAGCCGTCCTATCCCTGGCCCAGCTCACACTTGCGGTTAGCGGTGACACCTGCACACTGCCTGGTCTCCATAGGTGTCCTGGTGTCAAGGCTGCAGTAGGACCCTGGGCTTGAGGGCACAGGGAAGATGGATGGAGCTCAGGCCCCCACCATATGGGTGTGAAGATTTGGGACCCCCAGATGGAAGGACCGGTAAGGCTGTCCTGGGGCAGCTCCCGAGAGCCAAGGTACCACAGGTTCCCCATCGTGTGTGGGGTGGAGGCTGCCGGTCCCAGGATTCCAGCGCCCCACTACTGCCACCAGCCAGGGCACAGCAGGGGTGGTGTGGGCCTGCAAAGAGGGCAGTGCTGGTGCTGGGTGGGCAAGGGACCCTCAGGAGAGGCCCTGAGACCTTGAGGGAGGACCCTGGGGAGCTGCTCCTAGGACTACTCCTTCCTGCTCAGTGGGCCACATGTGGGGGGCCGATGGCATCTGTTCTGGATGTGGCCCCAAGCAGTGCCCTTAAGGATGGGGAGGGACTGAGCAGGGTGCTGTGGTGGCTGCAGCGGACCCTGGGAGAAGCAGGACAGTGGGGGAGGGCTGAGTGGGCCTCCCCATCTGATAATTTTGGGGGAACTCGAGGGAGATGCAAGGCTTCCTGCTACCAGGCCTGACCCAAACAACTTCCTGGAGAAATGGAAGGCAGGCCACAGTGGCGGTGGCGCCCAGGAGCCCTTAACTCTGCCACGAGCAGCTGCTGAAGGACACTGCCCAGACCCGGCATGTCAGCACTGGTCTCACTCCTTATTAACCATCCTGTTTCACAGTGGAAGGAGGTGCTGTTCTTCCAATGTACAGAGGAGGAAACTGAGGCTCGAAGGCTTCAAAGTCCCACGAAGTGGTGGAGCTGAGGCTGACCCCAGGCCTGTGGGTCCAGCATGCCCTTTCCACCATGCCAGATGGCGGGCACGTGTCCGGGTAGGAGGTCAGAGCTCCGCCTTATAGGCTCTGGACCAAGCCACAGACTTGTGAGCCTGGCCCCCAGGATTCCCTTCAGGTCAGAGGCTGCAGGTAAAACTGTAAGCAAAGTGGGCCCCTTGCTGAGAATTACAAAGAATTTCAAGATGGTGACAAAGGGCAGCGACCCAAGCATAGGCCTCTGGCCACACAGGTCTTGGCTGGGTGGCCATCCCGCACCCAGCCACTGAGAGGACAGCCGCGGGGTCCGGCAGGAGGGAGGGCCACTCACCTGGGGCCCAGCCTGCAAGAGACGGTGTGATCAGAAACTGAGACTCCATAATCAGATTTATTTTCCTCTAATAAGACAGTTTAGCATCTCCGAGTTTTGCATTCTACAGTCTTACAAACTTTAGTTATTAGCATCAGAAACACAAAAACATTGCAAGACCTCAAAACACAAATAAATACCAAAGAAAACCACACATAATATACAATAAACAAAAATAGAAAACAGTAATGCTATCAGAAAGTCAGGCATGTTGCCAACTCACAGTAACAACATGATTATTGCTGGGCAAATCACTGATGGTCTTTTTGTTTTTTTCTTAGAAGAGCGGAAAACAGGACCCGAATCACTGGTCACAGAATCACTTGGACTGTCAAGATGTGTCCTCACAGCAAGCGGCTACTACAGACGCAATTTTTAAAACAGGCAGATTAAAAAGATAGGGTCGAATGAGAGACTGGCCTTCTTTGGTCTTTGTTTTTGGGTAACAGAACTGAACACAGAGGCACCGGCAGAGAAGGGGTTGCAAATCTGCAGATGCTGTGCAGCGTCTACACTGCCCTCCACACTTCACACACCTCCCACACCTCCTACAGGCATTTCTTAGAGAAATCACCGGACATCATGTCAGCTTGTGTGTTTTCCAATTAAGTCACTGAATTTGCTGTTGGAGGGGGTATCTTACTTGTCTGAGGGGACTAAGTTGTCAAAACCAATCACCTAATTACAGGAGTGGTGCAGCGATCCTGGACTTCTAGCATCTTTTCACGGGTGAGAGTTCACAAGACAGACTAGACACAGTGCAGCAGGAGAAATGAAACGCAGGCTCTGCTTGGCCACCGGGGCCTCCTCACCCGCACACCTGCCAGCCCTGAGGCGGCCAAGGCTTCATACGTCTGCCCTGCAACCACACGTGGGGCACACCTGGGTCAGGTGGAGAACGCCCTTGCAGTGAGCTGCGGGCCCTGCCTCACGCCGCCTGCTGGCCCGGCTCCCTGATGCCACCGTGCCTGTGACCATCAACACCAGCCTGGACGAGGCAGCAATAATGACCGGGTAGCCTGCCCACACTGACCTCACCTGGCCTGGGCCCCGGCGGGCACATTCTACTTTGGAGAAAACAGAGCTACTGAGATTAGCAAACGGAAAACAGAACAATGGTCATGGGCTGAGAAGTAGATTTGGGTGACAGACCCTCATTCATCTCACAGACACAAAAGCAAAGGGGCTCCCAGCACTCTCCCTAGCTCTCCTGCAGTCTACTAAGTAAAGATCTGCACTAAATTTTTTAAAAACAGTATTTTACAGTTCTGCTGGAGCCCTTTTGACACACCAATTACCCCCAGTACAGGCAGGAGTCTGGGAGGGCTGGGAATTGAGCAAGGGGCCCGCCAGGGGAGTCTGCGCCTGCCCAACCCTGCAATGGCCCACGGAGACAGTGGCACTGCCACCCTGCTGGGGCTGTGCACAGGGTAACAGTCCTCGTGCCAATCCTCCCTGTGCAGGGCAGAAAGGAGGTGTCAGCCCAGCTGTTGGGATCAGTGTACTCCCCGGCCCTCCCTTGGGTTGACAAGGAATAACCCCGCTAGGGACAGAATGGTTGTTTAAGGACCCATCCAGACCACCCTTCCTTTGTCTGACATCACCTCTGGCTGAAGGATGTGGGTCCACCATGGTGACTACCACCGGACACCATCAAGCAAAAGGGGTGCTGGAATGTGACGTTGGCATGGCCGACATCCATGGGACATGTGGCCCCTGGCCCAGGGTGACTGAGGACCCTGGAGCAGGCTGAGGTGGTCTGGGAGGCAGCTGGTTGTCCCAGGGACTGTGCCTGGAACTGCATCCTCACCGAGCTGGGCCACACGGGGTTGTGGGGAAGCCTCCTGCCACAGCCAGTGCAGTGAGAGCCCTGGCAGGCGGTGGGCCTGTGGGGCCCGGGCCAAGGAAGTGACCCAAGGAGCAGGAGCCCCAGTCTGCCACACCACGGCTCCCAGTCCGCCACACCACGGCTCCCCGGCACCACAGGCCAAGGGCATGGAGGATGGGACAGGAAAGGAGGGAGAGGCAGAAGAAGCTGCCTGAGCAAAGGGCTCCCTGTTCAACTGACTGGTGGCATCGAAGGGACACAGGTGCCGTCCCTTGGCAGAGGCTGCTCTGGGGAGGAAGGGGTAACAGAATGGGGCTGCAACCTGGGTCTCGAGGGCCCCTTCTGCCCACCTGCACAGGGAACACACATCTGCAAGTCCACGCCTTCGCCCAGGGCTCTGGTGAGGCTTGTGCTCAGGGGACAGCACCACTTTCATGCTTGACGGCTCCTAGAATTGACACAAGTACTGACCTGGCCGCCTGTGTCACCAGAGCACCGCGAGTTGAAAAGCCCAGCACATGTCAGGGACTACTCAGGCTCCCTCCAGCCCAGCTGGAGCGGGCACGTCTAGTCCCAAAGCCAGGGCCCCATGGGCCCCACTTCCACACCCTCACTGAGCCACCCAACCCTGCGGAAAAGGCCCTACTCCCAGCCTGGCCCCCATATCATCAAAGACACACCCCAACTTCTAGTTCTGCAGGCTCTGCTGGACAAGCCCTAGAACCAGAGGGTCAGGCTTCCAGGCCTGGCTGCGGCTTGCACGTGGCTCAGCGCAGTCACAAGAGCCAGTGCCCTTCGTGTGAGGCGGGCCCAGGCCAGCCGCCCAGCGTGCCCGGCAGCAGGGAGCAGCCCGAACCACGGTGTCCTGGAGAAACTGCTCGAGGCGAGGGAAGAGGGGACGGTGTTTTGTTACGAAGGTGACAGGGAAGCAGACCGGCTTAATTCATGCACAAAGGACTCAGATGGTTTCTGTAAAGTACTGAACGGTTCTGTCCTGCTGGGAGTTTGGTCACTTTTGGTAAATAAGCAGCACCCCCAAGCACACAGTGTGCGCCCCCATTTCATACTTGCTGCCAGGGCCCTGTGACACGGGGAGGGCCGACCACTGCCTGAGGGGCCACTGGGCCTCAGCTGCAGGGAGACCATGGCCTCAGGCTGGCTCAGGTGGCGAGCGCCAAGTGAGGGTGCCTGGGGGTTGAGGGTGGAGCAGCACAAGGCTTGCCCACTGCTGGGAGAGGGGACGCCGTCCCAGGCTGCTGCCCCCCGTGCTGAGTACGAGAGGAAGACACACTCAGAACAGAGACCCCAATACAACCAAACACAAGGACAAAGCGTGTGACATGGGCCATCCCATCCTCAAGGACCCCCATCACTCAGGTGATGTCTGTGGGACCCTTGGGTGGGGTCCCATGGCGTCCCCCCAGGAGCATCTGCCTGGGAAGGGCTACTGGAGACGTCCCAGCGACACACACTGCTGCTTCCGGGGGCCACACCAGGACTTCAACCCAGAGGGGAGGAAACGGTTCTTACCAGACCAAGATGTTGCATAACCTTAATCTAATATTGTACATTTTGTGAAGGGGAAGTTGCAGGGATGTCCCTGTTGTTAACCCCTGACCTCAGGAAAACTACCTGAGGTCAGGTAGGGCAGGTAGGGGACAGGCCTGAGGTGGGGGACACCTTGAAGGAACAGTGGTTTTCCGCAGCTTCTGCAGGAAGTCCTTGCTTTATGAGCTCCCTCATGGGGCAGAACCAAGGATGCTCATTCCCCCAAAGCAATCCCAGGAAAGCGGGGAAAGGAAAGGCAGATAAGAACAACGGAGCACTTCGCCCGCGAAGGGCGCGGCAGGCCCCTCATGGGAGCTCGGGGCACAGGGGTGCGACGGAGGGCACTTCCAGCAGGCACTGGGGCGAAGGCACACCCAGGACAGATGGCAGCACCAGAGACAGGTGGGCCACCGGGCACCCACCAAGCTGTCCCCGCGCGGCCACAGGGAGAGCCGAGGCAGGCAGTCTGACGTGCACGGCCCAGCTGGCCAATTGTGGGCGCGGCTTGTGGGCAAGTGGCACAGGTGTGGCGGTTCGCACACATTGGTTTTGCCTAAGAAGCACCCGTCGCGTGTAGCACCCATCAGTGGTAAGAGCACCAGGAAGCGTGGTGCATAGCAAAAGGGGTGCAGGGGCCGGGCTCCAGGCTTCTAATCACAGTTGGACACTGAGAGACAGTAAACAGTGAGTTGAGAAAATGCCGTCCGGGCAGGCGCAGGCTGGAACGACGGGCCCTGTGGCCACCCTTCCCGCCAGGGTGGTGGTCAGGAGCGCCCGTCGGTCAGCCTGGGCAGGCCCCCGAGCAGCGGTCTCTGGAATGCTCAGAGGGTTCTGCTTCGGGCTGTGGGGGTGCCCACGGCCCCGGTGGGGACACGGAGAGGCTTGGCTTCTGTTCCACACCTGCCTCCCTCAGGGTGGGACCAGGCCATACTTGGACCAGGCGGCTCACTCGTGGGGCCTAGAGATTTGGAATCTGTGGTAATTAAGCAGCAGAGGCTCCAGAAGCCGACAGTGGAGCCTGGCTTCCCCTCAGCAGGTGTGGAGGTGTCTGAGGGCCCTTGTAGAGACAAAGATCTAGTGGTGGAGAGAAAAGTCTGGTTAAACTAGCACTTTCTAGAATTATGCTCAACGCAAACCCAGGGTGGAGAAGCAGCATGTCACATCTAAGGCACATGTACCGTATGCCACCAGCTCTATGCGCAATGTTGCTTTCGGAGACCGTTGACGGCATGCAGCAAGATGACGGGATGGAGAAACACACCTGCGGGCCTCCCTCAGCAGTCACCCGCCCACCCCTGACATGGAGACCGAAGGCCGGTGCTGTCAGCAACAGAGAGCTCGTCCGAACACAAGGGGCAGAATCCAAACACCTACAGGATTTTGTTTAGAACTCCAAAGTTCAACGGATGCCCTATTTTAGGGTGAAAACAATTATAAATCTGAAAATGATGCACAGCATCCATGAGCGAGGCTCCGTTCAGAATTGTGAAGTCGTGTCATTAACTACGACAGATATTGAAGGTTTACATTTCTAACGAGAAATAACAACAGGTTGAATATTCTCTTTCCTATCACAAGTGATAACCAGTGTTTGATATTTTATATTTTCTTCCAAGAAATCAGTCTATCAGCGTTTTAAAATAAAATGTTTGCAGTAACAATTATTTGTAGAACTTTAAATTAAAAATGATTCTGAATTTAGAGACTTTCAAAAAAAGACCTAGGTATACTTCAGGGTCTTCTGACAAACAAATTATTAAAACAGAGACCAGATGAGGCCTTAAAAATAGACAATATACTGTATTTGAAACAAAATTGCACTCTTGAATTTTAGAAAGAAGATATCAGAATTGCATTACTATTTCATAAATTCTCCTTTTACTTAACATGCTGACATGTCCAGCCATCCCCACATGTATGTGTGTGTGTGTTTTTTGGTGTTCAAGTTGAAGGAAGAAAAATCATGTTTCTTTTGTTTAGCATATATGTTTTCCACCTTAATTAACTAGATCTTTAAAAATGAAAATGAAAACCTTCTCTGACAGCAATATTTATCTCGTTGAAGGATAAATAATTCTTCAGAGTGAAGTGTGGCTAGTCTATTATAAAACGTGTCACGTGTGCTCACGCGTGGCTCCTCCCGCCGGCACGCGTCCGCCTTCTGCCGCTTCCTCCGTCCCACAAGGTCCTTTTCTGAGTGCGAGGACCTCGGTGAAGACAGACCGGTTCAAATCCCCCAGAGGAGTTGCCTTCTGCTAAATCCACCTCCCCAGCTACTCATCAGGGATCGGGCAGATCCGAAGTATCCACTATGACTTTAATAAAAATTGTATCATCTTTAATATATGTCCCATTTTCTAGAACAGTCTGGGCCACAAAGACCGGGCAGCCAGAGGCAATATTCATCTCTCCAGTGGGCTTCTTGAAGCTGCTGCTGTTGGGGTCGGGCTTGAACGCATCTCCCAAATGCCGCCGAGAGGACCCCTGATCCATCAGCATGAGTGTCACTTTCTGCTTAAATGGCCAAGGAAGCAGGGCATCATATTCTCCACGCATGATGACAAAAAACAGCGACAGGTGCGTCCCCTTTCCCATCCCGTCCCCGTTCAGGTAGACCCTGGCACACATCTTATAGCCAAAGTAGCCAGTGTAGAAAGGCTGGCTGTAAAGGGACAGGGTCTTCCCCATGACAGCCTCCTGCTTCCGCCGCTTGTAGTCACGAATCTTCCAGATGAGCACGCCGTTGTAGCTGGCGGTCTCCAGGACCTGGAAGCGGAGGTCCATGTCGGCCAGGCGGATGTCGTGCACACTCAGCATCTGGTCATGCCGGCTCAGCTGGGACTCCAGCAGGCCTGCCACAGGTGAGGAGGGATTTGGTGAATGAGACAGGTGAACGTCAGAAAGGTTAGGAAAGCAAAGCTGCACCAGCACTTTTTATTTTATTTCATTTTTTTGAGACGGAGTCTCACTCTGTTGCCCAGGCTGGAGTGCGGTGGCGTAATCTCGGCTGACTGCAACCTCTGCCTCCCAGGTTCAAGCGATTCTCCTGCCTCAGACTCCTGAGCAGCTGGGATTACAGGCACCTGCCACCACGTTTGGCTAATTTTTGTATTTTTAGTAGGGACAGGGTTTCACCATGTTGGCCAGGCTGGTCTCGAACTCCTGACCTCAGGTGATCCACCTGAGGTCTCCCAAAAGTGCTGGGATTACAGGCATGAGCCACCGCATCTGGCCCTTTTTTTTCTTTTTGAGACAGAGTCTCTGTCGCCCAGGCTGGAGTGCAGTGGCCGGATCTCAGCTCACTGCAAGCTCCACCTCGTGGGTTCACGCCATTCTCCTGCCTCAGCCTCCAGAGTAGCTGGGACTACAGGTGCCCGCCACCACGCACGGCTAATTTTTTGTATTTTTAGTAGAGATAGGGTTTCACCGTGTTAGCCAGGATGGTCTCGATCTCCTGACCTCGTAATCTGCCCGCCTCGGCCACCCAAAGTGCTGGGATTACAGGCGTGAGCCACCGCGCCCGGCCTCATTTTTTAATTTTTAAAGAGGCAAGGTCTCGCTCTGTTGCTCAGGATGGCATCAAACTCCTGAGCTTAAGTAATCCTCCCGCCTCAGCCTCCCAAAGCACTGGGACTATAGGCCACACCACCATGCCCAGTCACACCAGCATCTGAAACAATATAAAAATGACTGTGGTTTCTGGGGGTAACATCAGCAAAACTGTGTAGACAGATGTCCTGAGGCCACTGCCTCCCAGGGAAGAGCCCAGGTCCCTGCCCCAGTTCTGCCACCGCTCTCGTGCCCACAGCCCTGTCTGGACACATTACTAGGCACAGCCTGCTGAGAGGGGATGTCCTGGGCGGGTGACCTGCCTGTGTGTCACAGGACACCTCACTGCAGGGTCCAAGACAGAGCGCTCCGACTCCACTGTGGCTTCCTGGGAAGCCTGCTGGTGGGAGCCCCTGGGAGCAGGAGACAGCTGTGCTCTCCCCACCCCTCCCACCGGCCTCAGCGCCTGCAGGCGGCCTCTGCTCTCTCGGAGGCGAAGCTGCTCCATTCTCCTCCAACCTCATCCTCTGCCTGCTTCATCCGGCCCCCCACATGCCATGGTAATCTGTGTTCCTTTCTGCCATTAATCCTCTTCATGTAAATATTCCCAATACTCTTTCAGCCCCCAAAGCCATAGGCCCACATCTGCTTGTGGAATCAGAAACATGCTGGCAGAGCGCAGTGGGACTGCTGCCCCCTGGCCCTTAGGAGTCAGGTCTGGGGCGCCCCGACCAGCAAGGCCTGGCCATGTGCACCTGGGCCTGTCCTGCGGGTCATACTGTGGCCAGTCTCTCCCAGGAGGGCTTTGTAGCTTCCCGTGGCTGCAGCTGCCCCTACTTTCTACACCACACAGGGCCTCACACGGAGGGGACAAGCCTGCGTGGGAAACGTTTGTCTTTGCTGGGGGACTTTCAGCAGGAAAGTCATCACACCTCTGCGTGTTACCCATAATTGGAAAGAACTGTTGTAAGGCACATGGACCTAACATAGCCCTCATCCCACGGACCCTGCCCCAGCAGTCCCCCAGTGCCCAGATGCACACTGCTGGCCCGGCCCCGGCCCCGGCCCCTGCCTCACCTGTGTTCCGAGCCACTTGCCCCGCGCTCTTGTCCACGCTCTCCAGCTCGGTCACGCGGTTCTGGAGGGACTCCACGCTGCTCTTCATGCTGTCTGCTTCCTCCCAGTTCTGCCGGAAGGGCCGGATCTCCTTGTCGAGCTCCTTCAGTTTCTCTGCTTGGCTGTCTATCACTCGCTTCCAAACCAAAGGTGTTAAAAACCAAAACATAGTTAGGACTTGGACAATGCTGCACCGCCTCCCATCAAATACAGACGGGCTAGGAGCAGAACAGTCACAGAGGCCTGCCACCCGCGGCTCTGACTCCAGGAGCAGGGCTCTGCATCGGCCCTCCTGGGAGCTCCCTAGGAATAAGTGCTTGTGCCAGCAGGGAGCCCTCGAGGTGACGTGAAGCCAGATGGAAGAAAACAACAGGAGACTCCACTGCGCCAGCTTGCTTTGTCGACAGAGCCACCAGGAAAGCGAAGTGACAGCTGGCAAGTGTTCAGAAGACCAGGGGAGAGGTCTCCGCTGTCTCTGGGGCAGGCGGCAGCTCATGCTTCTGCTGCCCACAGCCCCTGCCCAGGCTTCCCTGTTTCGCAGCAGCACTGGTGCCACCTGCCCGCCCGTTTCTCACACGCCCACACCCTGGCGTCAGTCAACCCACACCAGCAATCTTGTCAGTCACCTAGATCCAACCTCACCCTCACACTCCCACGTGTCCCTCCCAGCTCTTCTCCCAGGCCACAGCACCTGTGCGGGGCCACAAGGCTCCCACGGACATCGACATCTCTTCTGCAGCCCTCGTATACCTCGTATACCTTGGGAGCCGTAGGTATGGAGGGTCCCCGCTTCCCAGAGAAACCTCACCCCTGTAAGTGCAGGTCCCACAGGGCAGGTGGCCCTGCATGGCTGCCACAGGGTCTCAGGTTTAGGACGCCAGAATTGTGCCTATGTGCCCTCATCTTCCCTTGGAACATCTAAAGACCGCCTACGCTGCTGCTGGGTCTGGGGCAGAAGCACAGCCCTGTCTCTGCGGCTGCCAGGGGTGCCCCAGAACGACCCCAGGGTCCCAGGAGAAGACTCCCACTCCTCAGACTCCTCCCACCTGGATGGCGGCAGGAAAGGGCCCCAAGGCATGTCCTCAGGCCCTGGGTGAAACCCAGTGGGCCGATGCTGCAGACACAGGGCTCTTCCCCCACTGGCTCCATACCCAGGCTGCCAGGCCCCAGCGAGGGAGGCAGGAACGCAGAAACCCTGCCCTGAACACACGAGGCTGCCAGCAACCAGGCCTGATTTTATGCTGCTTCATTTACCTAATTCAGAAAGCCCTTCCCCAAAACACCCAGGCCGCTCGTATTTGTCACTACTTGGAGGCGTGGGAGCCGTACTCCGCCCTGGTGGCCCAGTCTGTGTTAAGGGGCTGGAATGCCCACCTGTGAGATGAAGCCAGGGACTTAAAGGGTTTTCACTTCAAAAAAGGATGTGCATTTTCAAGCAGCTTGTGAGGGCTGGAGAGTTTAGTGCTCAGTGCAGCTGTGGAATGACTGAGCCACCTCACAAGCTGCGGCCACACCGGGTGCTCACGGGGCGGGTCCCAGGGCCCCCTGAATTCACTTCTCCTTTTGGAAGTCTATTTTTAAACATCTAAGTTTCAGCACCTTTGCTGGCTGTTATTAACCACGAAGACACAAACATGACAGGTTTGGGTGGCATTTTGGGTATGAAAGCAGTGTTATTCTTCCTGTTCTTTCCAAGAAACATGATGTTAGTTAACCTCTAAAAAGTAAGGATAATTTCTCTAACGAATACCTCTTTCCACTGTCATTGTCCCTTTAAACTGACACTGTCACTGCCCCTTTATTTTACACAATCGTACATGCTCAGAAGGATATTTAATTAGCTCACCAAGTCTATTTGCTGGAGGACAATACCATTGACGACACTGAACATCCAAATCACACGGCTCCTCTAGTGAGCACCAGGAGCCTCTGGCATCTCCACCTTCTGATACCGTGCACTGAGCTGGCAGGCGCTCGCGAGTTGCAGGGGAAAGTTAATGAAAACCTGATCAACAGAAGTCTGAGAGATGCCCTTTGTAACTTAGCAAATCCCGAAACGAAGCATGAGTCCCAGGCAGGGTGGCCCAGGACAAGCTGTGCCTCAGGCTAAGCCTCAGGCCCCTGAGGTTAAGAGGGGGATGGCGCCCAGCCACCCTCCCCCATGATGGTGCTACGCATCGAGGTGCCTGACCTCGAGCACAGAACGGGAGTCTCCAGCAAGGACTCCCCCGCACAGCAGGGGCCCCCGAGTCAGGAACACACAACATGCATGCACCGCATGCACAGACCAGCACGACTAAAGAAAAGGCGTCTCCATGAGCAGCAAGGGAACTCGGGCTATTTTTAAAACAGGCCCTTCATCTGTATCAATGGCACCATTTCAAAGCAGAACGCAGAGTCACATAAAATGTTCTCTAAAACACAGCAAACGTGATTTCATCCTTGAAGACAGTCTACACTCAGCCACTGCAGTTTCTATAAAAATAAATCTCAAGTGCAGGTGTGGAACTGTACAGAAAAAAGACTCCGACACAGAGCTGAAGAGACAGACGGCACTCCATATCAACAATCCAAATCAGAAGGTTTGTCTTCAGGGAGCATCAGCCCATGAGCCTCACACACTTGCACGCCAGGGCTGCAACCGCGTCACCTGCTGTGAGGCCCCACTCTCAGGCTGCCGGGACCCTGGCACGCAAGCCCGGCACTGTGAGAAGCCCGGTGGGGCCTGCAGCCTGAGTGAGGGCTGCATGGATGGATGTCCCTCCCTTCTGTCCCAGCGCCTGCTCCGCATGTGCCCTGTGGACCCCCGACTACAAGAACCACCAGTTCATCTAGTCCACTGACACCAGAAACCTGGGTCATGCTCGCACCTATGCTATCTTCTTTTCTTTTCTTTTTTCTTTTTTTTTTTTTTTTTTTGAGACAGAGTCTCATTCTGTCGCCCAGGCCAGAATGCAATGGTACGATTTTTGCTCACTGCAACCTCTGCCTCCCGGGTTCACGCGATTCTCTTGCCTCAGCCTCCTGAGTAGCTGGGATTACAGATGCCTGCCACTGCACCCAGCTAATTTTTCTATTTTTAGTAGAGACGAGGTTTTGCCATCTTGGCCAGGCTGGTCTCGAACTCCTGACCTCGTGAGCCACCCACATCAGCTTCCCAAAGTGCTGGGAATATGAGCATGAGCCACAGTGCCCAGCCTAGGCTGTCTTCTTAATAAAGAAAAACAGGATATTTAAGAAATAAAATATTAAGAACTCATTGTTCCCTGGGCATGCAAAATCAAAGACACTCTCGAATTCCACTCCTTGACCCCCTACCTGCACCCCCACTGCCACAGCCAGGCCATCGGGCCCTCTGTACTTTGACTTCTGCCATCACCAGGACTTTAGGGTCTACTGGAGAATCAGACAAGGAAGAAAGAAGAAGACCCCAAGTGATGTGTGCCCTCATCACCTAGGTGGTCCACAAACATCGCTGGAGGAGTGCCTGGAGCTGGCCAGGAAGAGAAGCAGGAGAAAAAGACATCTGTGCAGCAGCAGGGAGCCTCTCAAGGAACAACAAGCCGGTCCACTTTAGCGTGGGGAGTGGGGCGAAGCTGGGAAGGTGACGGGTGGCCAGTCACAGAGGTTTTCTGGGCCACAGTAAGATTTTACAATAAACTCTTCCTGGGGCAACCGGAAGGGCACTGAGGATGAACAGTGGGGAACACGGCTGGGCTGGGCTGCCGCTCAAGAGGGTGGGCGGGGCCTGCAGCAGCAGAGGGATGGCCTGGCCCGGTGCAGCTCCCACACGGCCAGCACCTCTGGGCATCAGAAGGCTTTCAATCAGCATTTCCTAAGGATGGACAGCGCAGAATCCTCCTGGCTAAAGACCACCAACCCCACAGTCGTCCCAAAGGTAACACTGAATTTCCCCTTTCAAAAAAACACACAGTTGGAAGGATCTTCTGTTTAGACCACACCTGCTCAAAGGGTCACATGGAGAAGAGTTTTCACACGTTTCAGGTGGGGCCATGTCCCTGCACTCAGGGGAATCAGACATGGGCAGCCTGCTCTGAGTCCCTTCTCTAAACACAACCTGCTGTCTGCCACGCCCAGCCTCCTGTGGGGAAGAGGCGGGCGCGTCATCGTCTCCTACTTGTCACAAGTCAAGGGACACTGACCGCTGCCGTCACCACTCCATCCTAACTTCTCCAGCCTTGGCGACTTGGTTTCCCCTTTCTTTCTGACTTACGCTTCATTGGTTCATCCAATCACAAAAGTTTTCAAGTAGAAATCACGTACTGTAGAGTGATTAAACTCGACTAAAAAGTAAAGTAAATGAGAACGCCTGACTGGAAGGGGAGAAACTGAAGAGGAATGCAGAGGAAAGCTGAGGTTTGGGACGGGGCGTCGATACAGCACTGCGCATATTCTAACTTTCTGTTGTAAATGAATCCAGTACTTGTGCATTCTTCCTTCTGTTGTGGCTATTTTAAGACGTGACTTCCCTGGCCTTTCCAGTGCCCCTCTGAGCCCCAGGTCAACCACAGCAATGATCTCGTGAATAGCCAGAGCTGCTTGCCAGGGAGTGCAGGTGCGGGCGGGCCACAGGGTGGCCAGGGCCCTGCAGCAGTGGCCTGACCAGTTGCCTTGGCCAATCTGATGACCGACACATCGCTGGGCCCTTGGCAAAATGCTGGGGGCTTCCAGCGGGAGGCTTGGTGTTTTAAGAAATTGTACATTGTACTTTATGTGGCTTGATTTAATGCTAATGACTTGTGCCTTTTTAAATACAATATAATGTTTCATTGTGTTTTCTCCTTTTCTCTCTGGGTAACTACAAAGTATAATAAAAAAGAAATTAATTTAATAAATCCCTATGCAATTCAAGTCACTATGACTCATCTCCAATGTCAAAAATTGGAGAAAAGGCATTCTCAAAGATGCCATGACTCTGTGCTATTAGAAGTATTTTCTCTTCCAGGTAATCTAGGGCCACACTGTAAGTACAGGCCCTTGAGTGACACGAGTGATTCTTCCACAGTGTGTGACACACACACGAGAATTACTATCACAAATGCACACGAGTAAGTGAATGTGCAAAGAGCATCTACAATGTTCATCTATTAACAAGCACCTCACAGACAACTGTGACAACAGAAGACAGGAGGAGCAACATTTCATCAGTCCCCTTTATATCATCGCTTCTATTCAGGGCGGCAAAGGTTCACTGGTTTGTTCTTCTGGAGGTGCCTGTGGATCTCCACAGTGAAACCCAGCGGGTGAGCGCGTGTCACTAGAAGCTCACAACAGAGTAGCTGGGCTGCACAGCACCTCACTGCAGGAAGTGAGACTTTACACACAGCCACTACTCATCAACAATATGAAATCTTAAACAATAAAAACAACTAATTTAAAAAATACAGGCTTCACATCTTATTTCTCCAACAGTAGATCAAAGGCACGGAAGAGCAGTGGAGGCTTGCTCTCCAGAGAAAAGGCAGTAAGAAAACGCTGACCTGCAGCTTCCCAGGCCAGGCCTGTGCTAGCCCAGCTGCCTTTTCTAAGCCTTCGCTTAGGCCAGAGAAATCAGTTGCCTTTCTGCTTGCAAAGGTCAAGGACTCAGCTCAAGCAGTTTGCTAAGCCCTGAAGGGGAACACAGGCAAGCTCCTCTACCCTTTGATCTGGCCATAGTCCTAAGATTCTTACCTGTAAATGAAGGATTTTGGATTCATTATTTCGAAGCATTTCCTTTTGTCTCTCAATTTCAATTTCAAAGCTACATATCTGATTGTGCAAACTTTGTATGCTCTTGTTTTTTTCTACACTTTCATTCTGCAACAAGGAAACCTAAAAAAGAAATTCTTTAATTAATGTAACCAAAAGTGGTTTTCATATTAATTAACAACGATATAAATTAAATTTTCACAAGATAGGCCTTCTGTTAGCTTACTGACAGTTTCAGAAGAAAAGAATCCCTTCACACAGAAAGTGGTAGTCCTGGTACTTTTCTCTCTTTCTTTTTTTCCCTCTAGAGACAGGGTCTTGCTCTGTCCCCAGGCTGGAGTGCAGTGGTGCAATCATAGCTCACTGCAGCCTTGACCTCCTGGGCTCAAGTGATCCTCCCACTTCAGCCTCTTGAGTAGCTAGGCCTACAGGTACATGCCACCACCATGTCTGGTTAGGCTTTAAAAATAATTTTTTTTTAGAGCTGGGGTCTTGCTATGTTGCCCAGGCTGGTCTCAAACTCCTGGCCTAAAGTGATCCTCCTACCTCAGCCTCTCAAAGGGTTGGGATTAGAGGTGTAAGTCACCACACCCAGCCAGTCCTAATTTAATAGGGAATCCTATAAACAGTGTTTCTCAGAATCTCTTCCAGTAATTAGGGTGAGGCAAAGTGCAGTAGCTGATTGAATTTCAGAATAAATGAGATGCTTTTTCAAGTTTTTGCTAAAAACTAGTATATCTCTTACCTGAGTATTTTTCAACTGTTGACCAGGAAACATAGTAAGAAACAGATGCTTATGTACCACCCCATTTATACCAACGTGTGTGGGTATCCCTGAAAACAGATGTCATAAAGCCGTATTTGCCCTAATAATTTACAATGCACCCTGATATTTTTTCTTTTATTCCATTTCATTTAAGAAAATACTAGTCCCTGAAGAACATTATGCTAAGTGAAA
The DNA here is from genome assembly GCF_007565055.1 of Rhinopithecus roxellana. Taxonomy (NCBI): domain Eukaryota; kingdom Metazoa; phylum Chordata; class Mammalia; order Primates; family Cercopithecidae; genus Rhinopithecus; species Rhinopithecus roxellana. The sequence continues at coordinate 161,546,111 of NC_044553.1, read as the reverse complement.
TAAGCCAAGCACAGAAAGGCAAACAGTATGTACTCTCATTTAGACGTGGGATCTAAAAAAGTCAGGCTCACAGAAGCAGGGAATGGTGGTTACCGGGGCTGGTGGAGGTGGGCGGTGGAGGTGGGTGGTGGGTTGGGCTTGCGGAGCTGCTGGGCAGAGGGCACACAGCCTCAGGTAGACAGAAGGACGGATGTTTTTGAGCCCACTGAACAGCATGGTGACTGATTCATACTAACACGTGTTTCAAGACTGCTGGGGGAGCAGATTTTAAATGAAGTGACGTGATGGATATGTTAATTAGCTCGATTTAATTATTCCGCAATGTGTATGTATATATACCAAAACATTACACTGTACCCCATAAATATAAACAATGCTGGTCACAACCTACTAAATTATTTCACATCCACCCAGGGGCCACACCCTGCAGTTTCAACAGCTGTGCCAACATAATGACAGCGTGATGAGAATACAAAAAATTACATGGGTGCTGCACCCTTGGGGCCAGTCTGCTCCCCCTCAACACAGGCAGGCAGAACTGACACCTGAGGATACCCTTCCACAGAAGCACAGAAGAGCCTCTGCAACCCACGTCAGCCGAAGGGAAGGCCTGCTGAGTGAGCATTTCCAACCCCACCTCTGACCTTTCCAAAATCTTTCTGAAAGATAATTAGCTCCCAAAGACAAATTAACATCTGGTCTCAAAGATGAAAGTTCAAGGGTAACTCCTACGAGGCTTTCTTCCTCACAAGATTTTTACAAAGGGCATCTTGACCCCCCATCTACCAACAGGTGTCTCTGTCTATCCATTGGGGTGGTGGTCTCCACCCCAGAAGACCCTAAGCTCTGTGCCAGATCTGATGTGTGCCTCTCCAACGATGTACACTCTAAAACCACCAATGCCTGGGGACCAATGGTCACAAAGGTGACGGCCTGAGGGCATCTCGGCACAAAACCAGATGTGATAAAGAGTTGACTCCTGATGCTGTCCATCTAAAGGATAACCAGCCTAAAGATGGGTGTACCTTTTCATATTCGGCACAGTTGGCCAAGTCAAGAGACATCTTTTGAAGCAATCACTATCTTATTTTAAAACAAGTATGTATTTACTAAGGAATACAAAACTTGCAATGTCTCATGGGCAAAATATAACTTCACTTTCCTAGGATTTTATTGCGCAAAACTTGGCTTTCCTTCCTTCCTTGCCTCATACGTCCACGAACTCCTACAAGTGGTCAACCTGCACGAATGTGGAGCAGGCCATATGCAGCATCGCGTGGTGGTTGTGTCCCTCTGAAAGTAACCATTCATTTCCATCTGTCAAACACGGGACAGAATTCTCAGACTCTTTATTCTCATATCCCTGCAAAAAGATGACATGTATGCCAACTCTTTCGACAAAAATCTCAGTAATGTCTCCAAAACATTGTCAATAGGCCAGCTGTGATTGCTCACACGTGTAGTCTCAACACTTTGGAAGGCTGAGGCAGACGGACCACCTGAGCCCAAGGAATTGAAGACCAGCCTGGACGACAACATGGCAAAACCCCATCTCTAAAAAAAAAAAAAAAAAAAACAAAAATTAGCCAGGTGTGGTGCAAACGCCTACAGTCCCAGCTACTGGGGAGGCTGGGTGCAACCACTTGAGCCTGGGAGGTCAAGGCTGCAGTGAGCCATAACTGCGCCACTGCTCTCCAACAAATCTAGCAGTTGAGTATGAGCAGAAGCAACTTACAGCAATGAACACATGTCATGGTCACACTAAACTCAACTTCTTTCACTTTAGGACTTCCCTTATTTAAACTATTTATTCATTCATTCAATCAAAGAATCCAACTCCCAGGTCCTGCAGATCACTGCTTCCACTCGTCTAGCAGGGAGATGCCGTAGGCACAGGAAAGTCCACCTGGCAGGTGTGTTTCCAAGGAGCCGGCAAAACAGCCGCCCAGGAGGTCCGAGGTTCTTTGCACTGAGAACATCCTTTACTCCAGCCCACTTTGGTGGGGGTGCTTTACATTTCCCCTCCATTTAAGCTTTCTTAAAATATAAAATGGGTGTTTTTAAGTCCAGATTTTGCAGTTTTTCTTTAGTTTGACTATGAATGTGAGGAATGGTCTTTTTTTTTTTTTTTTTTTTGGAGACAAGTCTCACTCTGTCGCCCAGGCTGGAGTGCAGTGGCGTGATCTTGGCTCACTGCAACCTCTGCCTCCCGGGTTCACGCCATTCTCCTGCCTCAGCCTCCCAAGTAGCTGGGACTACAGGCGCACACTGCCACGCCCGGCTAATTTTTTGTATTTTAGTAGAGACGGGGTTTCACAGTGTTGCCCAGGCTGGTCTTGAACTCCTGAGCTCAGGCAATCTGCCTGCCTCGGCCTCCCAAAGTGCTACGATTACAGGCGTGAGCCACCGTACCTGGCTGAGGATCGGTCTTTTTGAACCAGCTCAAACATTCTATTTTCTATGACAGATGAACAAAATAACCTAAGAAATTCCAACTGAATAATTCTATAATAAGAAATAAATTCCCACTGTAAGTAAACATAAAATCTCTGCTCTTTGTCCAGCCTTTGCTTTTGGACCTAGTGAAGGGCACCATGCACCTTCTCGTGAGCACAATGAGAATGTGCAGAGCCGAGGCTTGGCTGGCCTGACAACAGAGCGGGGGTTTGCTCTGATGGGCAGAGTCCGGGAGATATCAGTCCTTTGGCAACGTCCAAGAGGGCAGTGCACAGCTGTGCATCCTGCACTCTCGGAGCTTCCACCGTGACTTGGCTGGAGATAGTTTAAACACATGAGGCATTCACAGAGTGAGAAACTGCTGCACTGTGTGTGGGCGGGCTGCTCTGGTATGTCCTGGGGTTTCCAATGATGCAAACCATTCACTTTCAGTGGGGAAAAGAGCACAGAATGGAAAGGAAGGAGTCGAATCCTCACAGGGACTCGGCCTTGAAAGGTTGCCAGATGACAGCATAGTCCACAACCATCTTGCTGGATAACCACGTGCTGCAGACCTGTTCAACTACTGTGTATCTAACTCAGTGGTAACATTCTTTTTTTTTTTTTTTTTTTTGAGACAGTCTCATTCTGTCGCCCAGGCTGGAGTGCAGTGGCGCAATCTTGGCTCACTGCAAACTCCACTTCTCGGGTTCAAGCAACTCTCCTGCCTCAGCCTCCCAAGTAGCTGGGACTACAGGCACCCGCCACCATGACCGGCTAATTTCTGAATTTTTTTTGTTGTTAGAGATGGAGTTTCTCCATGTTGGTCAAGCTGGTCTTGAACTCCCAACCTCAGGTGATCCGCCTGCCTCGGCCTCCCAAAGTGCTGAGATTACAGGCATGAACCACCATGCCCAACCACAAAGCCTATCCTTTTCTTTTTTTTTTTTTTTTTTTTGAGACGGAGTCTTGCTCTGTCGCCCAGGCTGGAGTGCAGTGGCCGGATCTCAGCTCACTGAAAGCTCTGCCTCCCGGGTTTACGCCATTCTCCTGCCTCAGCCTCCCGAGCAGCTGGGACTACAGGCGCCCGCCACCTCGCCCGGCTAGTTTTTTGTATTTTTTAGTAGAGACGGGGTTTCACCGTGTTAGCCAGGATGGTCTCAATCTCCTGACCTCGTGATCCACCCACCTTGGCCTCCCCAAGTGCTGGGATTACAGGGGTGAGCCACCACGCCCGGCCCACAAAGCCTATCCTTAAATTGAAACGAAGAACCTTCTAAATGAGAAACATAGCATCTATGAGAGGTAAGAAGCCTTGTGATCTATGCCTACAATTTTAAAAAGACAGAAACAAATGCCAGCTTCAAAAAGAGGAAAAAAGATTCCTAGGTAAACCACCATTGAACTCAGAGCAAATGCTCTATGCTCACAGGAAGATCTCCAGGATTCTGCAAATATGAGTTCTGCATTGCTGCCTATCAGCATTGTTCTTCTCCGTGTGTGTGCACAGGACGCCAATCCTTCCACTGCTTCTCAACCTCAGCTCAAGCATTTAGATGAAAAACTCTCTTAAGGCAGATTAAAGGGAAATCTTTCGATTTAAAATTTTAGACTCCTTGCAGTATATTTACATTTTAAATTGCTGGGATTTAACACTGGAAACAAGACATTGAAATCTTTACGAAACTCAAATGTCAACTCCACTGGCTGTTATAATTCACCTTAGTGTCCTCCTACTACAAGTTCTCAATAGATGTTTGTTGAATATTGAATTAAGTTTATATTTTTGTAATTAAGCCACAATGGTAGATCCTACAACAACTTCTTCTCTATCAATCCTTAGAGGTTTTCATCTTCTCATGATAAGAAGAAGGCCCCGCTGAGCAAACAAACTCTACTGAGTTTGTTTGAATAAACTCTACTGAGAACCAGCATTATTGCAGGAAGGTGCTTGCTCCTGCACCGACAGACCTGCAATGAAGGTCTCTCAAGAACAGCATAGGGGCTGGGCGCGGTGGCTCACACCTGTAATCCCAGCACTTTGGGAGGCTGAAGTGGGGAGGTGATCTGAGGTCGGGAGTTTGAGACCAGCCTGACCGACATGGCAAAACTCCGTCTCTACAAAAATACAAAAATTAGCTGGGTATGGTGGTGTGCACCTGTAATACCAGCTACTCGGGAGGCTGAGGCAGGAGAATTGCTTGAACTCGGGAGGCAGAGGTTGCAGTGAACCGAGATCGTGCCATTGCACTCCAGCCTGGGCTACAAGAGCAAAACTCCGTCTCAAAAAAAAAAAAAAAAAGAAAGAAAAAGAAAAACAGCATGGGAGAGTGAGTCTTTTCGGGAAGTGGTCCCATCTATGTGGAGAGCGCACCAAGTTTTGCAAGGTGTCAAATGACAAAATCAATTGTAATCATATCAAATATTTTCTCCTGTTTGTCTCTTGTAAAAGACACAGAAGTGTAACACATTTAGAGGGGTAACCACCCAGGTCAGGGCTGGCAAACTTATTCTATAAAGAGCCAAGTAGTCAATATCTCAAGCTGTACAGTCCCCACAATCTCTTAACTCTGCTGCTTTCGAGCAAAAGAAGCCACAGACAACACAGAGCGAGTAAGGATGGCTGTCTTCCAATAAAACTTTGCTTACAAAAAAAAAACAGCAGGGTGGGGACCGGGCATCTGATCATCTCTGTGCTGGATGGATGCTAAAATCATCACAACGTGACTGACTTTAAAAAAGCACTTCACACTTGTTTGGCAATTAAAAAACAAAGAACAAAAATAAAACACCGTCATTTATGAGCTCAAGAACACACAGAGTTTTTTTGACAATCTCTTGATATGGTTTCTTTTATCCAAAACCCATTAATAACTATAAAAAGGTTCTGTCTTTAAATAATCTGAAGAGATGATATAAATCCCACAGCAGCAGGAAAGTGTGCAGCCCACCTTCTTTTCGAGCGAGTTGCTCCACTCCTTCAGCAGGTTGACGTGCTGCACGGCGGAGCTGGCCTCGTGGGCCTTGATCTGCTGGTTTGTCCCCTGCGAGAGCAAAGACGTGAGGCGTTCAGCGAACCTCGCTGCATTTCAAAGGGCAGAAAGGCTAACATACAACCCTAAAAGCAGCACTAAACACAGAGAGGGGGACCTATTTGCATCAAGTGAACAGGGAATCTCTGTGCCTAAGGAGGGCTGTGCTCAGGGCCACCTGGCTACTGCGTGCAGGTGAGGAGGCCAGCACCCTGCAATGCCACAGTGAGCATCTCAGGGTTATCTCCTCATCCCTCCAGCTCATCTCAAGTGGCTTCTTATCAAGGGTTGACACTTGTAATATCAAGAAATTAAATTTTAAACTCCTTCTTGATCCATTATAAACTATTTTTCTCATTAAAATATAGTATAAGTGGAAAATGTTTAGATACCCATAGTTGTGGTGAGATACTGCCACAACTTTACTAGACAACAGTCTAGTAAACATGTAAGCAAAGTAGGATTCAAAAGAATTCACTAAAGTATTAATTTATTAGTTCAAATACACTGTATCCAAAGATGTATTGCTCTTCACCATTCTAGTATTCTTAGAAAAGTTACATACAAAACAAATACAATCTACAGAGTACATAAGATGTAGACCATTTCAGAGTCAGGAATGAGCACATGTAATTGTACTTCATATATTTAAGGAAATAATTTGTCTGAAATATAATTTGTTTTGCTATTAGAAAATTAAGAAGCCACAGAAAGCATTTTAATGATCTCCAAAACATATACTCTGTACATAGAATATTCATATATATATGTTGATATAAGTGTTGCAATATATAAACATATATATACACATACACAGAGAGAATGAATGATACTACGTACGACAGAACAGGGGAGGCTCAGTCTTGTTAGAGACTAAAGCAAAGGAAGGCACAGTCATTCTTACTCTTTGGCTGTTCTCTTCCTCAGAAAATACTAAGATGCCAATCTCTCTGTACTGACTTCATAATAATGTATTGGTGCTACATAAAATATAAAATACTTTAATTGTAACATATACTGCCTCTTGATAGTTTTAAGATACATGTATTTAAATGAAAACTTGGTTCCATTCACTAGCAACCTCAGATGTGTTAAAAAATAAACAACAACAAAACACCAGATGCAGATTTCTCACACTACATGTGTGGCAGCAACAGAGACGCCCTCCCCACACTGTTCTCTGGGAGGTATGCTCTCTATGAGCTGTGCTCCATTTTGCGTCTGTCCCCAGCTGGGGTCAGAGTCAGCACAGACATGTATATCAAATGCATTTATGGATACACACGTGTGTGATCATTATGGCTGTGTACTGACACACACGCTGTTGAAACTATGCTCAGTTTGATATTCGCTTAGATTCAGGTAACAGCTAAAATTTCCGTAACAATCTATCTGAAAACCCCACCAAACGTCAAGCCTATCTGTTGCATCACTAGCTGGTTTTGGATGCAGTACTTCTCGTAATGTATTAACTTCCACCTCAGCACAGTGTCTCCCTGAGGTCTCAAAACACCACCAACTGGAAAGCGAGCATCCCGCCTGCTGCACGTGGCTTTCGTCACCCATGCGACAGGGTGTTTCAGTTTCATGACGAAGAATAAGGAGTCCAGAGCTTGCATGTTAAAATGTTAATATAATAACTTTCTCTCATGGCAGAATGTCAGTGACTGGGAAGGACAAATGTCGGATACTGACCTGAAAAACGCAGCCATAGCGCTTAAAACTACAGGTGCTGGGGGCATTGACACACTCTGACAAGTGTGCACTCAACTGCAACGGGAAAGAGACGTGAGTTGTGGCACAAACGTTTGCATGAAAATGTTCAAACATATTAGGGCACAGATAGCATCTGGGCTGTACTATTAAGAATGGTGTTTATCACTACAGGTGTGTATATATCATCTCTGCCTAGACTTCTATGCAGTAAATATACGGTCTAGTCACGTGTATACACATATACGCCAATATACAAGAATACATTTACTATAACATTTCTTAAACTTGCAGTTTCTTTAGAACAAATTGTTCAAAATGTGACATGCCATCTGTAGTGCCAGAATTTAAAAAAGAAAGAAAAAACATAAACTGAAATGCACATTTAAAGACCATCAACAAAAATTGCATGAAAACACAAAAAAATAGAAAGCATTCAGAATGCAACTGGGTCACACACCTAATATACGGTACACAAAAATAAATATATTTTCAAAGCAAGCTTACACAATGTACCATTACTCGTAATACTTGAGATAAGTGCAGATGAGTTTTTCCTTCAACTGAAAAGACTTTTTCCCTCTGTAAGGGCCAGAAATTCAGGTAGCTTTTCAAAGACCTCTAAGATCAGTCTAGCAATATAATCTTAATACTGTCACCTCTAATTGATGGCAGGAAATTTAGGTGGGGCTGGGAGCAGATAACTCATTTTGCAAGAAAAAAGTCCCTTGCTCAGCTCAAATGCTGGTGAGTTATCAAATAAAAAGCACTTATGATGCCCTAACAAGAGAAAAGGGAATGGAAAAGATTACATTTTAAGGAGTTAGGCTAATACAAATGAGGTATAGTTTGGTCTTTGTTTTTTTTTATCATGCCTCAAGACTGAGCAGAAGTTTTGTCTTTTATTGAAGAAATTCCCATCAGGAAACTCTAGGGATAGACCTTCTTCACAGAAAACAGACTCTTCTTGGGAGGATGGGTGTGTGGGTGCAGCAGCTGGGAAGGTGTCTTTCTGTGTGCCAGCACGCACGTGTTCCCAAGGCTCACAAAGCACGTCCTCCTGGAGGACGCAGCTAAGTTCTACAACTTCTCAGTCTACCAGGACAAAGGCGGTCCTTCCCTCTAGGTGGATATTTACAACAGAGGGGAAAATGGATCCCTGCTGCGAAAGCTAAGGAGGAGGGGCAGGGACTGAGGGGCCCATGCGGCCACTGCTAGGGTTAACCTTCAAGGAAGGTCTCAGAGCCAGGGCAGAGTCAAGGCGGTAGGAACCTGGCAGCCTGACGCCCTTGCAGCTCCTCGGAACCCAGATCGGCTGTCCCTGCAGGAAGCGCCCACAAGGCGCATGACAGGTGACTGGCAGGGAAACGCAGTGTGAAGACTGCGCAGAACAAGGTTAATTTAAAAACTTAGAATGTATTCTTCCAGTGTCATTACTGCAATAACAAACCTGCATGTCAACACTATTACATGTTAAACCAGGGACACACTGGGCTTGATGTATGTTATTTTCAGTGTACTAGAGTAAATTCGGTGTTGGACCTTTTTCTAAATTGGTTTTATTATCAGTATTCTGAGTCTTAGGGAATCTACAGGAGCTCTGGAATAGGGGCAGGAATAATCTATAGCTCAATAGCATCTTTCATCAGAAACCCAACAGAGATGCAGGTTTAACAATGTTTTAAAAAAATAAATTATTGGCCAGGAGCGGTGGCTCATGCCTGTAATCCCAGCACTTTGGGAGGCCGAGGCGGGCGGATCACGAGGTCAGGAGATCGAGACCATCCTGGCGAACACGGTGAAACCCTGTCTCTACTGAAAATACAAAAAAATTAGCCGGGCGTGGTGGCAGGTGCCTGTAGTCCCAGCTTCTAGGGAGGCTGAGGCAGGAGAATGGCATTAACCTGGGAGGTGGTGGAGCTTGCAGTGAGCAGAGATCACGCCACTGCGCTCCAGCCTGGGCAACAGAGCGAGACTCCGTCTCAAAAAAAAAAAAATAATAAAATAAAAATAAAAAATAAAAATAAAAATAAAAATAAAATAAATAAATAAATTATTGGCTGGGCGCAGTGGCTCATGCCTGTAATCCCAGCACTTTAGGAGGCTGAGGCGGGCAGATCACGAGGTCAGGAGATCGAGACTATCCTGGCTAACTTGGTGAAACCCCATCTCTACAAAAAATACAAAAAATTAGCCAGGCGTGGCGGCAGATGCCTGTAGTCCCAGCTACTCGGGAGGCTGAGGCAGGAGAATGGTGTAAACCCGGGAGGCGGAGCTTGCAGTGAGCTGAGATTGCGCCACTGCACTCCAGCCCGGGCGACAGAGCGAGACTCCGTCTCAAAAAAAAAAAAAAAATTATTTCAACAGCACTGACTCTTTAAACATTAACAGAGGATTGTCCAGTTGTGGCAATAATTTACATGTATTTTTCCCTAGTTCCTCCCAGGGGCACATTCAGGGCCCAGAGGCCACCGTCATCAGGCGAGACTGTGCCCTGACCCTCAGCTTCAAGGTCCCGGGAGGGCACACCTTGGGGGAGAGTGGCTCTCTGGGCCCTCCTCCACCCCGAGTCCCTGGCCCTAGCCCCACACGGACCCTCTTGCTCAGTCAGGGGCATGCGAGGCTGGTTCTCCCTGCTGCTACACTGTATCTACTAATAAAATTTCAGTCTGTTGAAAAATGCTGAGGTGAGCAGGTGAGCTGGCTCCTTAGACCAGGGTACCACACATCCAAGGAGCCCAGGGTAGCCCCAGATGACTCCCAGAATACTAACTAAAGGAGCTCCAGGTAAGGACAGATGCAGAAACATTAAGAATCCTTGAAATTTTCCCAACTGGACATATCCTGATCAAGTGAAGTCAACGCAAAATCTACCTATCTCAAAGAAAGAGTGCCAAGGGCAATGTGAGACCTGCAACCCTTGGGGGAGGCCACACAGGGCCCCTCTGGCGGCCCTAAAATGTGGGAGCTGTCCTCCACCCAGCATTGTGAGCAAAATGGTTCTGAAGTGTCTCTAATTCATGTTCTTGAGATAATCTAACAGCAATTACTATTCTATAGAGTTAAAATTGCTTTAAAAACCCCTTGTCACCTTTGCTCGTACTATATATAAAATATTCTCATTTTCTTAATGCTTCACAATCTTTGCTCTGAATTTACCACACTGTAGTTTTGTTTTGTTTTGTTGAGATGGAGTTTTGCTCTTGTTGCCCAGGCTGGAGTGCAGTAGTGTGATCTTGGCTCACTGCAACCTCTGCCTCCTGGGTTCAAATGATTCTCCTGCCTCAGACTCTTTAATAGCTGGGATTACAGGTGTGCACCACCACGCCTGGCTAGTTTTTGTATTTTTAGTAGAGACGAGGTTTCAGCATGTTGGCCAGTCTGGTTTTGAACTCCTGATCTCAGGTGACCCACCCGCCGAGGCCTCCAAAAGTGCTGGGATTACAGATGTGAGCCATTGCGCCCGACCATACACCGTAGCTTTTGACTGCTTGCTTCTGACTTCCAAAAAATGGCGTAAGGCTTTTTGCTGTGGTTTTTGTTTTTCTGGCTATACACATGACTCTCATGAACTGGGAAAACGTGAGGCTTTGGCTATGCAGGGAAGGGGACCCAGGTACGCAGCCCTGAGGACTTCACAGACTCCCGGCCGGGCCCGGCCGCCCCTACCTCGCTCCTCAGGAGAGCCTGGACGCTGCATTTGTGAGGGCAGGATACCACCACGCAGGGACAGTCGGTGTCCTCATGTTTCTACAGAGAGAGAAAGTACTGTCAACTTTAAACATACGATGTCTTCCTTCAGTCCCGCTGAGATCCCCATGGGGCCCCCAGGAATGGCTCTGCTCACCATCACTGTCCCCTAAGTTACAGCACTCACATTACATATGGCTGAGTCATTATTGTCACAGAGTGTGAGTGTCTCAGGACATCACAGGTATCTCCAAAGATCTGGTCAGATCTGACCAGTGAGGGCGGTTTGCCTCAGAACAGTCTGCTGGTGGGGGCCTCGCCACAAGGGCTTCCCCTTAGCAGGTCTCCTCTGTGCCAGAGCTGCTTCTGGTTCACACAGCCCCTAACGTGCAATGCTCAGGGAGGCATGGCCACTCACACAGCACTCACAGCACAGGTGGACAGCGGAGCTGGGGACACTGCTGGTGTCTGCCTCTGCTGGTTGAGAGATGGAGGGCTTCCCTTGGCCTCTCAGTTTGGAGTCTGGAAATAATGCTTCCCAAGTACGTGAGAGCAGCATGACCTACTGAGTATTTCCATTACTCACCTAGAACCTTAATCTAGATTATCTTTAGTCCATGGAAAATTGGGGTAAGTTTTGGGTTAGGCCTTCTCTAATAGCACACACTTCATGTTTGCTGAGGCTGGATGATGGCGACTGTGAAGCCCAATCCCATGGGCACCTGCTGGGTGCCTGTCCACGAGCAGAGCAAGGGCAAGGACTCCCCACAAGGACATCAACTGCAGGGCCCCTGGGGAGAGACTAATGAGGCAGAGCCAGAGATGGAGCCATGCTGAACAGTCCCTGCTGAGCAGGAAGACTGTGGCAGAGGTTTCCCAGTGGCCACGGGATGCCTCAATCCTCCCCCCATCCATCTTTTCAGGTCCTCTTTTGGCCTTCAGTTATGTTGCTGTTCCACTGAAGGAATTGGGGAGGCATTTGCTGAGAGCCAGAGTCTGACTGGCGGGTCTGCAGGCTGAGGAGGGCAGCAGCCCACCCAAGGGAAGCTCGTCCACAAAACGTAGTTGCTCCTCTCCCCCAGGAGCTTGCTTTCCTCGGCAGGTTTCTAAGGCCCAACTCTGCAGGCACCCACGGTGGTTCTGTGGTAGAATAGGGATGGGGCTCAGGGCAGGGAGGCTGAGGAAGAAGGGGGCAGAGGGCAGCACTGTGGTCAGGGAAGAGGAGGCCAACCAATATCTGTGTTTAACTTCCAACAAGCCCACACCAATCTACACTCCCAGTATCGTGGGGATGCATGTTTCTACACCCTTGCCAATTCTATCGCACAACCTTTGGCAATCTGATAGGTAAAAAAAATGGGGTAAGTGAGACCTGCAATTGTTTAGTAATGTGTGGTTAAGCACATTATATATATATGTGTGTGTGTGTGTGTGTGTGTGTGTGCGTGCTTTTTTTTTTTTTTTTCCAAGACGGGGTCTCACTCTTGCCCAAGTTGAAGTGCAGTGGCGTGATCTCGTCTCACAGCAACCTCCGCCTCTTGGGTTCAAGCAATTCTCCTACCTCAGCCTCCGGAGGAGTTGGGACTACAGGCACATGTCATCATACCCAGCTAATCTTTTGTATTTTTAGTAAAGGAGGGGTTTCACCATGTTGGCCAGTTGGCCAGGCTGGTCTTGAACTCCTGACCTCAAATGATCCACCCACCTTGGCCTCCCAAAGTGCTGGGATTACAGGTGTGAGCCACTGAGCCCAGTCTTAAGCATATTTTTGATATTAATCATTTCTATTTCTTTTCCTGCGAACTGCCTTTTCACAGCTTTTGACCACTACAGTGAGTTGAATAATGTCCTCCAAAATTCATGTCTATCTGGAACCTCAGAATGTGACTTTATTTGAAAATAAGATTTCTGAAGATGTCGTCAGTTAAGACGAAGACACCCTGGCATTGGGCAGATCCTAACTATAAAGAGTGCCACCCTTAGAAGAGGTGAGCACAGGCACTAGGAACACGGCCACGTGAACATGGGGGCAGAGGTTGGAGTGGTGCAGCCATGAGCCAAGGAAGGCCAAGGACTGCTGGTGGCTCCAGAAACTGAGAGGGGCAGGAAAGCCTTCTTCCCTACAGTTATCAGAGACGGCAGGGTCTTGGTTTTGCATTTCCAGATCCAGAACTATGACAGGATAAATTTGTTTTTGCAAGCTACCAACTTGGGATTACTTTGTTACAGCAGCCAAAGGAAAATAACACATTCATTTAAAAAAAAAAAAAAAAACCTGAATCTTCTGCTTTTTTTCATTTGCCTATAAATGAAATCAGTCCTATCTATGAAGTTAAATGTAATTCTGATACACACAAGCATGTATGTGCACACATGTGAGTTGAAAAGCTTAGGCCGGGTGCGGTAGTCCAGCACTTTGGGAGGCCAAGGCAGGCGGATTACCTGGGGGCAGGAGTTTGAAACCAGCCTGGCCAACATGGTGAAATCCCGTCGCTACTGAAAACACAAAAATTAGCCGGGCATGGTGGCAGGCACCTGTAATCCCAGCTACCTGTGAGGCTGAGGCAGGAGATTTGCTTGAACCGGGGAGGCGAAGGTTACAGTGAGCCGAGATCATGCCACTGCACTCCAGCCTGGGCAACAGAGTGAGACACTGTCTCAAAAAAGAAAAAAAAAAAAAAAGCATAACTACATAGTGAACACCCATGAAGCCAACACCCAGGTCCAAGAGCATGACTGATAACATCCACCTACCTGCATCTACCTCTCCCATCTCACCCTCATCCTCCCACAAGGAGTACCCATTAAAACCACAACCCTGAATTTTGTATTTCTGCTTCTAAAAAGGTTTCACTATACATATGTGTGCCAAATGAAACACTGTTTCATTTTGATTGTTTTTGAATTTTGTTAACACGGACTTCTATCATAGGAGTCTTCGGGACTTGGCTCAGTATTACACTTCTTAGACTAATCTGCCTATTGCAAATAACTGCAGGCCCCTAACTTTCACTACTGCATGACACATCTCCTTGTCGTATAACAACACTGTAATACAATTTCCACCTGCTGATGGGTGCTCCAGCTGTTTCCAGATTTCTGCTGCTCTGGTCACACCTGGTCACATTTCCTGGTGTGTGTGTTTCTCCTACACATCCAGGAGAAGAACTGCTGGTTAACTGAGTGCCTGAATGTCCAACCTAGTAGGATACTGACAACTGATTTCCACAGTGGTCAAACCTACATACTTCCACCACGTACACTCTCCCATAGGGTGAGATCTTTATCACCCTGATCTTCACAAGTTAACAGAACTGTTTAAAGAATGATGGTCCAGAATTTCTAGACTAAATCTAGAAGATTTGTTTCCCGACACTTTAAATTATGCTAACCTATAAATTTAAAAAGTAATAATAAAACTTGAAAATAGCTGGCATACTGTATATACCATAGTTTAAATGTAGAAAAGAAATCCTTCTATGAACTGCAATGGTCCAGGGTTTTGACGCATCCTCAGCACATTTTACCAACATTTGATGTGACACATCACAAAACATAGGGAGTGTAGGAGAATTCGAATGACCTGGGCTTCAGGTCTCCCTACATCAGGTCTGTTCTTCCTAGAAATAAACTCAGTGAAGGCCTGAGGGGATGAGATTAAGGGTGTTCAAATTGAAAAAAAACAAAATATGTGGGAATCAAATCACACCACTGAAAAGAGGTGGCCTAGGGCAAGTCACAGAACCAGGCCTGGAGCAAAGGCAGCAAACCAGCAACTGCTCTCCCCTTGTGGGGCTGAGAGGCAAGGGTAGACGCACTGGCAGGACCCCAAACACCGTGCTTGCTGAAATGACTGCAGGCCCTGAGAGAAGCTGACACACACCTTAAAATGCACTCTACTATCAACACTGCTCAAATGGTGTTCAACTTGTTTCATCTCAAGCATATAGTGCAATTTATAAGGAAGATTTATTTGCACAACTCAGGCCCCAAACTTGCTCACTATCATTCTGTGCTTTCCATCTATTCTCTTTCTCCCTTGTCTTTAGTTGACAAATTCAAGGCCCAGATCAAATGAAAGGCAACCTCCTCACTAAAGCCTTCCTTGACACTCAGGCTAAGCTACTATAACTGGTCCTTCCTTGCCGGCATGTTATTAATATTACAGTCCCAGTACTTCCCATACTAACATGAATGAAACTGTGCATCTGGCTGTCTCTGTCATCAGAATGCAAACTGAAGGAGAGAGTGCAATTTATTCTCCTGTGTGTCCTGAGCAACCAGGGCAGGGTCTGGCGCCGTTTTGTGAATCTATATGCTTGTGCTTAAAACTTGACCTGTTACAGCCTCATCCGGTGTTCAGAGTCAGTTACTTATATGATGTTTAACGGACATACGCTACGATTCCTTCTTAAACAAAAATCAGTTGTTGGATTCTATTCTGCAAATAAAGGTAACTGATTTTGGCAAGAAACAAAGTATAACTTTGATAGCTATATATTTATTTTAAGTTCCACGGTACATGTACAAGATGTGCGGGTTTGTTACACAGGTAAATGTGTGCCATGGTGGTTTGCTGCACAGATCAACCCATCACCTAGGTATTAAGCCCAGCATCCGTTAGCTGTTCTTCCTGATGCTCTCCCTCTCCTAACCCCACAGGCCCCAGCGTGTGCTGATCCCCCGCATGAGTCTATGTGTTCTCATTGTTCAGATCCTTCTTATAAGTGAAAACATGTGGTGTCTGTTTCTCTGTTCCTGTGTTAGTTTGCTAAGGATAACGTCTTCTAGCTCCATCCACGTCCCTGCAAAGTAGATGATCTCCTTCCTTTTTTGTTGTTGTTGTTGAGACAGAGTCTTGCTCTGTCACCCAGGATGAAGTACAGTGGTGCAATCTCAGCTCACTGCAACCTCCACTTCCTGGGTTCAAGTGATTCTCCTGTCTCAGCCTCCTGAGTAGCTGGGATTATAGGCATGCGTTACCACGCCCAGCTAATTTTTGTATTTTTAGTAGAGATGGGGTTTTACCATGTTGGCCAGACTGGTCTTGAACTCCTGACCTCAGGTGATCCACCCGCCTCGGCCTCCCAAAAGTGCTGGGATTACAGGTGTGAGTCACTGTGCCTGGTGGAACTCCTTTTTTGTTTTTGTTTTCTTTTTTTAAGACAGAGTATCGCTCTTGTTGCCAAGCTGGAGTGCATAATCTTGGCTCATTGAAACTTTCGCCTCCTGAGTTCAAATGATTCTCCTGCCTCAGCCTCCCAAGTAGCTGGGATTACAGGCGTCTGCCACCACACCCAGCTCTTTCTTTTTTTTGAGACAGAGTCTCGCTCTGTCGCCCAGGCTGGAGTGCAGTGGCGCAGTCTCAGCTCACTGCAAGCTCTGCCTCCTGGGTTCATACCATTCTCCTGCCTCAGCCTCCCGAGTAGCTGGGACTACAGGCACCTGCCACCACGCCCGGCTAATTTTTTGTATTTTGTTTAGTAGAGACGGGGTTTCACTAAACCAGGATGTGTGCCATGGTTAGCCAGGATGGTCTCGATCTCCTGACCTGGTGATCCTCCCGCCTCGGCCTCCCAAAGTGTTGGGATTACAGGCGTGAGCCACTGCGCCCAGCCTCGTTTTGTTTTTTTAATAGAGATAGGATTTCTCCATTTTGGTCAGGCTGGTCTCCAACTTCCAACCTCAGGTGATTCACCCACCTCAGCCTCCCAAAGTGCTCCGATTACAGGCGTGAGCCACCGGGCCCAGCCGATCTCCTTCTCTTTATGGATACATAGTATTCCATGATATATATGTACCACATTTTCTTAATCCAGTCTATCACTGATGGGCATTTAGGTTGATTCCATGTCTTTGCTATTGTGAATACTGCTTCAATGAACATACATGTGCATGTATCCTTATAAGAGAATGATTTATATTCCTTTGGGTATAAACCTAGTAATGGGATTGCTGGGTCAAATGGTATTTCTGCCTCTAGATCTTTGAGGAATCGCCACACTGTCTTCTACAATGATTGAACTAATTTACACTCCCACCAACAGTGTAAAAGCATTCCTTTTTTCTGCAACCTCGCCAGCACCTGTTGTTTTTTGACTTTTTAATAACTGCCATTCTGACTGGCATGAGATAGCAACATATTAACATATGCAAAGCCTGAAGTCTTGTTCATTAGGCATATGTCGCATTCACTGAAATTTAACAACTGGAGGAATTATTATTTTCATTCTAGAGATGGGGTCTCACTTTGTTGCCCAGGCTGGTCTTGAACTCCTGGCCTCAAGCAATCCTCCTGCTTTGGCCTTCCAGAGTCCTGGGATTATAGGCATGAGCCATCATGCACAGCCTGGAGGAATTACTTGACTATGAAAAAACACTATTGCTATTTTCCAAAGGGGAGGGCACAGTTCTTAAAAGTTCTCTTTTTTTGAGATAGGGTCTCACTCTGTCACCCAGGCTGAGTGCAGTGATGCGATTATGGCTCACTACCAGTCTCAACCTCCCTGGCTCAAGTAATCTTCCTATCTCAGCCTCCTGAGTAGCTAGAACTACAGGTATGCTTTAGCACACCCACTAAATTTTTATTTTTTATAGAGGCAGAGTCTTGCTACGTTGCCCATGCTGGTCTCCAATTCCAAAGCTCAAGCAATCCTCCTGCTTCTGTCTCCCAAAGTGCTGGGCACACAGGTGTGAGCTACCACATCCGGCCTCAGGAATTCTTAAAAACTGGAAACATCTGAAGTACCACACAAGAAAAAAAGTTCACAATGGAAGAAAGACACGGACACAGGAAAATTACAGAAAGCAAGGCAAATTCAGTGATTATAAAGTATTTAGTTGGTGCAAAAGTAATTGCCGTTCTTGTCATTACTTTTAATGACGAAAACTGCAATTACTTTTGCACCAACCTAAGAGGACTACATCTCATTTCATAGAGAAAAGCATAGGAAACTCTCCCTAAATTTTGGTCATTAGAGCTCCACAGCTGGGTGCAATGGCTCACGCCTATAATCCCAGCACTTTGGGAGGCCGAGATGGGCAGATGGCTTAAGCCCAGGAGCTTGAGACCAGCCTGGGCAATGTGGCAAGACCCTGTCTCTACAAAAAATAAAAAAAATAGCCAGGCATGGTAGCACGCACCTGTAGTTCTTGAGATGGGAGGATCACTTGAACCTGGGAGGCAGAGGCTGCCGTGAGCTGAGATTGTGTCACCACATTCCAGGCCTGGATGACAGAGTCAGACTCTGTCTCAAACAAAACAAAACAAACAATTCCACAATATCCACCAGGAACTGGATGATGGCCCACGCCCTGGCTGAGCTGCTCTGGTGCCCCTCTTCAGTCATTTCGTGGCCAAGCCCACCCCAGCCTCTTAGGGAGTGCCCAGGCCCCCATGGGCTCTGTCCTCGTCTCCACTCACTCCAGCCCCATGATCCTGTGAACCACCAAACTCACCCACATCCGCAGCCTGCACGGCTCCATTCCCCATTCTCTCCCAAGCCCGTCACCCTCTACTTACTGGGCACCCCCTCAGCGGGACACCTAGGTTCTCCACACGCACTGGGCGTCACCTTTACCTCACACCCCACCTGCTAGCCAATCCTACCACCCCACCCTCAGGCGCACCCCGGTACAACCTTCCCCAACCCCAGCAACACCAGGCCTTGCCCGGGCCCTCTCACCCCCCCAGCTCTGGGCTGCCCAGTGGCTTTCCTCCCCGTCTGGCTGCCCCACTGTCCTCACACCCGGCCTGTGTTCCACACAGCTCCTCAACCCCACAGCCCTGCCAGTTGCCGCTTAGGGTCCACACGCTCCTTCACTGTCCCTTGACTGCCTCAGAGAAGCCAGTGCTGATCACCTCTTTTCCCCTGATGCCACCTGATTTTGATTCATGGAACTGATCACTACCTGATGTTACATATTTGTTAGTATTTTTTCCCACTAGAGGAGCCTCACCACTGAGTCCCCAGCTCCTGGAATACAGCCCGGCACACAGTAGGTACCCAATAGGTGTTTGTTCAACAAATGGATTATTTTTGAAGTGTCCTCCACCCCCAACATCTCTGCTTTCCTCTTTAATTCACCCACTCACCCACACACACACCCCCATTCACACCCCCACACACTCACCAATATTCACACTCACGCCCACACACTCACCCACATTCACACACTAACCCACATTCACACACTCTCATCCCCACGGAAACACACAATGCAAAACTGTGCCAAAGTAACTGAAGTATGAGAAGCTCCCTCCAAGATAAACAGCTGCATTTCAATGCTGTAGGACAAATTAGCCTGTTATAAGTGATGGTTATGTCACAGAGCTGTAAAATCAGGCAATCTATCAACATTTTGAGGCAATTCCCTAGGACAAGTTAAAAATTTTACCTTTTTTGAATATTCATTTTTTAACACACTAAATGATAGTCAATCAAGGCAATGGAAAATGTTAACTACATAAATCAAAATAGGCAAAACAAAGCTTAATTCTGAAATAAAGTCAGATAAAAAGTGCTATTTATTCCTATCTTTTCTCTTTATTCCTATTAGAATAGTCATTAAGAAGCTGTACAGTGGAAGAAGTATATACGAATTGAGCAGACAGCCTGTGGAACAGATTATCTATGAGTTGAGGGAAGGCCTGTGGAGCGGATTATCTATGAGCTGAGCGGAAGGCCTGTGGAATGGATTATATATGAATTGAGTGGAAGGCCTGTGGAACGGATTATCTATGAGTTGAGGGAAGGCCTGTGGAATAGACTGTCTATGAGTTGAGGGAAGGCCTGTGAAACAGATTGTCTATGAGCTGAACGGAAGACCTGTGGAACGGATTATCTATGAGCTGAGCGGAAGGCCTGTGGAATGGATTATATATGAATTGAGTGGAAGGCCTGTGGAACGGATTATCTATGAGTTGAGGGAAGGCCTGTGGAATAGACTGTCTATGAGCTGAGTGGAAGGCCTGTGAAACAGATTGTCTATGAGCTGAACGGAAGACCTGTGGAACGGATTATCTATGAGCTGAGCGGAAGGCCTGTGGAACGGATTATCTATGAGCTGAGCGGAAGGCCTGTGGAATGGATTATCTATGAGCTGAGTGGAAGGCCTGTGGAACGGATTATCTATGAGCTGAGCGGAAGGCCTGTGGAATGGATTATCTATGAGCTGAGTGGAAGGCCTGTGGAACGGATTATCTATGAGCTGAGCGGAAGGCCTGTGGAACGGATTATCTATGAGCTGAGCGGAAGGCCTGTGGAATGGATTATCTATGAGCTGAGTGGAAGGCCTGTGGAACGGATTATCTATGAGCTGAGCGGAAGGCCTGTGGAATGGATTATCTATGAGCTGAGTGGAAGGCCTGTGGAATGGATTATCTATGAGTTGAGGGAAGGCCTGTGGAACAGAATATCTATGAGTTGAAGAAAGGCCTGTGGAATGGATTATCTATGAGCTGAGAAGGCCTGTGGAACGGATTATCTATGAGCTGAGCAGAAGGCCTGTGGAACGGATTATCTAAGAGCTGAGCGGAAGGCCTGTGGAACGGATTATCTATGAGCTGAGCGGAAGGCCTGTGGAACGGATTATCTATGAGTTGAGGGAAGGCCTGTGGAATGGATTATCTATGAATTGAACAGAAGGCCTGTGGAATGGATTATCTATGAACTGAGCAGAAGGCCTGTGGAACGGATTATCTATGAGTTGAGGGAAGGCCTGTGGAACGGAATATCTATGAGTTGAAGAAAGGCCTGTGGAATGGATTATCTATGAGCTGAGAAGGCCTGTGGAACGGATTATCTATGAGCTGAGTGGAAGGCCTGTGGAATGGATTATCTAAGAGCTGAGCGGAAGGCCTGTGGAACGGATTATCTATGAGCCGAGTGGAAGGCCTGTGGAACAGCTTATCTAGGAACTGAGCGGTAGGCCTGTGGAATGGATTATCGATGAGTTGAGCGGAAGGCCTGTGGAGCAGATTATATATGAGCTGAGCGGAAGGCCTGTGGAACGTATCATATAGGAACTGAGCAAAAGGCCCGTGGAATGGGAGGACCCGCACCTGCAGCGCGATCATCGGAACCTGACTCTTGCAGTGGCTGCACGTGGCTTCACGGTATTTACACGCCTTTTCCACATGGTCTCGCAGGTCTTTCCTCAAGACCTTTTCTTTGCAGTCAGCACGTACACATGGAAGTTCTTCAAAATGGCAATCATTTTTTAAATGCACCTGTAAGACAGACCATTCAATGTTCTTAATTCGGAAAAAATTCTAAATCTGAAATACCAAATTCTAATCTCTATGCAATGAAACCATAAAGAAATGTTCTAATCTCCTGTTAGACCAGTTTTTCACAGCAAAGACTAACAAATATGCCAGCCAGGCGCGATGGCTCAAGCCTGTAATCCCAGCACTTTGGGAGGCCGAGACGGGCGGATCACGAGGTCAGGAGATCGAGACCATCCTGGCTAACACGGTGAAACCCCGTCTCTACTAAAAAAATACAAACAAACTAGCCGGGCACAGTGGCAGGCGCCTGTAGTCCCAGCTACTCGGGAGGCTGAGGCAGGAGAACGGCGTGAACCTGGGAGGCGGAGCTTGCAGTGAGCGGAGATGGCGCCACTGCACTCCAGCCTGGGCGACAGAGCGAGACTCCATCTCAAAAAAAAAAAAAAAAAAACAAATATGCCAAGAGACACTGAATTTCATATTCTACTTCATGATTACTCAAACTATATTGTTGTTGAAGAATTAGGTCAACTCTGCTTCCAGGAAAAATGAGTATCTGCTAAGAACTTTGTCTTATTCCAGTTCAAATAATTTTCTAAGCTAAAATATGGTACTAATTAAAAAAATAAGGAGTTATGTAGAATTTCATGGTGAAAAAAGGTTTTAATGGGTTTTCCAAAATTAAAATCCAATTCAGATTTTCTCTATTCTAAGTAGGGTGGGAGTGTTTAAAAACCAGTTGACAATTCTGCCAATGATGTCATAAAAATAACAACTTAAACTCAAGTGGTTCTGACTGCTTGCCTATTTGGCTGTGTTTTGAAAAACTAATGTCAACATGGTCTTAAAGTGCCACATCCTACTGACCACTTAATCAGCTGGACGTAAGGGACTCGAATTCCTTCATGTAAAAGCTTCCAGTGTCCCTTTGCTACTCACCAGCAGATGTCCCAGCGTTAACTGCTCTGCACAACCTCTGCTTTCATTCCGACAATAGATCTGAAGAGCCAGAATTTCTCTCTTGCAGCAATTATCCTTAAACACCTGAAAATGAAAGGTCATTATTTTGGAGGATTAATATTTCTTAATCTCCACATGCTGCTACTCTGGACAAGGCAAAACCACTTTAAAAAAAAAAAAAAAAAAAAAAAAACAAGAGAGCAACTCTTAAGTGAACTTCAGAAAGCATTAAGGACCATCTTGATTTCTAGAAGTAGACTGAAGAAGCTGCCCCCACTAAGAGACACAATTTAAATAACATTAACTGTTATCTTTTATTAGTTAAGCCAAAAGAAAATGAATTAGACTTAATAATTCAAGATCACTCTGCAGCATCTAAACATATTCTATTAACTTTGACATAAGCTCAGGATGAGGGCAGAGGAGGACCAGGGTCACATTCAGACTCTGGGGGCTTCCAGGAGCCAGCACTGAGCAGGCGGCCACTACGGTGTGGCTGCCACCAGAGGACAAGAGCAGAACCGGACACAACTGAATCCACTGTATAGATGGCTTGCTGGAGAAACAGAGAGACCACATAAGAGATCATATCTGGGGAATGATTTGTAAAACTGTTGGTTCTTTCTAAAGGTCACGCTGTTAAAACTCATTTTTCACCAAAAAAGCAGCATTAGCCTGTGGTTGAAAAACACTCTCTTAAAACATATATTGCAGTCTGAAGTTAGTCTAATAATGAAAACATTTCCCTTTGAAAATGAAAACGATGCTGGTCGTGGTGGCTCAAGCCTGGAATCCCAGCACTCTGGGAAACTGAGGCAGGAGGATCGCTTGAGCCCAGGAGTTTGAGACCAGCCTGGGCAACACAATGAGACCCTATCTCTACAAAAATTTTTAAAAAATTATCTGGGTAGGGCAGCATGTGCCTGTAGTCTCAGCTACTCAGGAGGCTGAGGCAGGAGGACTGCTTTAGCCTGGGAGGTCGAGGATGCAGTGAGCCGTGATTGCATCACTGCACTCCAGAATGGGGGACAGTGTGAGACCCCCATCTCTTTAACAAAAATAAAAAAGAAGAAAAGAAAAAATCTTTCAACTTTTAATTTTATTTTTCCCTTAGAAAACACAAGTATTCTTATTCTTTTTTTTTTTTTTAAGAGACAGGGTTGACTGGGCACAGTGGCTCACCCCTGTAATCCCAGTACTTTGGGAGGCCGAGGCGGGTGGATCATCTGAGGTCAGGAGTACGAGACCAGCCTGGCCAACATGGTGAAACCCCATGTTGGGATCTCAGCAGTGAGCTGAGATCATGCCACTGTACTCCAGCCTGGGCAACAGACTGAGACTCCATCTCAAAAAGAGACAGGGTTTCACTCTGTCACTCAGGCTGGAGTGCACTGGGGCAATCATGGCTCACTACAGCCTTAAACTCCCGGGCTCAAGCGATCCTCTCACCTCAGCCTCCTGAGTGGCTTGAACTACAGGTGCATGCCACCAAGCCCAGGTAACTTTTCAATTTTCATTTTTGTAGAGATGGGGTCTCCATATGCTGCCCAGTCTGGTCTCGAACTCCTGAGTCCAAATGATCCACCTGCCTCAGCTCCCAAAGTCCTGGGATCACAGGCATAAGGCACCATGCTCAGCTCTCTCTCACTCTAACAACACAATCTACAACGTCTTAGTCTAAAGGTATTTCTAAGAAACTCCTGTCTGTTGATCTATGAAAGTGGAATAACAGGAGCTTAATATGCCTTTTTGGACTGCTAAGAGAAACAGAATCAATAGCTGTTAAGAGTTAAAACTAAACTAATTTGGAGCCAACGCTTATCTTTCATAAACATGACTTAAAAAAAAAGAGAAGGTCATGACTTAAGATACTAAAGTCAACAGAACTTTGAAATGGAAAGGATCTGAGACTATTTACTCCAAATGTCTGTTTACAGATGAAGACCAGAGGCCCACCCACCCCTGAATGACCTGCTGACGGGTGGGGATCTGGGTCACCCAGGGCCCAGACAGCTCCATTCTTTCCATGAGGGTCTACAACTTGAGTGCATCTCATTCATGATTCTTTGATAAAACTAGCCATTTTTCTTCAGCTACTAATGTCATTTAAAAATAGGGATAATGATTCTGCATAACAAAACAGAAATACTAAAAAAAAAATCTCAGCCATCGTTGCGAGCTTCTCTCTCACTCACACGTTAGGCACATGTTAACCAGGCAGCCGGGTACCATGCTAGGACAAGGCACAGAGCGGAGGGGAGGGCTGTTTTCCCTCCCAGGAACTAACCAAGTCTTCAGCAGTAGCAGGTAAATGCGGAGAAAGAAAAGGTACAGGGGCCAGGTGGCCAATCCCATCTCTCCCCCTTCCAGAGTGGCTATATTGCATGCCCTTGTGCCTGGCAGCCCAGGGAGGCTGACTGCCAGCAATCCTCAAATCACTGCACTCACCTGGGCTGCTCTGACCAACAAACTCAATCTGCAAGGTGCTTTAGACAGGAAAACCCCAGAGCAAGAATTTTATTGTACAACTTAGTGACCTGCATTTAAAAAATGGTTAGGTTCATTACTCAAAGTAGGGAAACACGTATTTTTATTGATATTTTAAGCACTTTAAAAATGAATTGCTGGGTGTGGTGGTTCACGCCTGTAATCCCAGCACTTTGGTGTATCACCTGAGGTCAGGAGTTCGAGATTGGCCTAACCAACATGGTGAAACCCTGTGTCTACTAAAAATACAAAAATTAGCTGGGCGTGGTGGCTTGTGTCTGTAATCCCAGCTACTCGGGAGGCTGTGGCATGAGAACTGCTTGAACCTGGGAGGCAGAGATTGCAATGAGCCAAGATCGTGCCATTGCACTCCAGCCTGTGCGACAACAGCGAAACTCTGTCTCAAACAACAAAAAAGAATGAATTGTTTCAAACTCCAAGTGTGCCTGGCAGGGTATAGCAGCACATGGATGACTGTCGGTCTCCATGAGAAGGACCAGGCCCCAGGAGAGAAGCTGGTGGCAGGTTGGGCAGCCCCATCCTCTGAATGTGCAGAGACGCCCACGGCTCTAGCTGAGGACAGCCACAGGGGGCGAGAAGTGGCTAATCTCACTCATATCTAATGACTTCAAGATATCATAGGGGGATGGGGGTCAGGGAGCACAAACTCAAACGAACCCCTCAGCCTAGCAAGTCTGAAGGTAAAACCTAGTGTTAAGAGTTGAGTAAAAGCTGTCTAGGATAAAGACCCACAATGACAAAAGTGACCCAACCACAGACAGCCCTGCCACGGACAGGCATCTCAGCACTTTGCTCACATCGACCCTCTTACTCCTCACACCAGCTCTCTGCAATCTTGGCAGGAGATGTGATTATTATTACAGGTGAGGGGGTGAAGTAGCTCTCGGAGCTCACACAGTAAGGAAGTGGCCAAGTGGATCTGAACCCACTGCCTCCCCAGGTAATCACATGGCACAGTGCCCTGCCTGGGAGCCTGCCGCATCAGCTGCCCAAACTGAGAGAATGTGTTGTGCCAGAGTGCCGAATGCAAACTATGTGAAAAGTACTACCCAGCTGAAAATATGTGACAAAATGATTAAAAAAAAAAAAGAAAAAAAAACAAAAAAAACAGAATACCTTATCTTTAACGATGCTCTCTTGACACGCTGTACATTTTGGACTTGAAGAGCTGCAGGGAAACACATGTGACTGCATTAGAGTGGAAGTCCCTTTCTTGAGGGGACTCAGGAGATTCCGGGAGCATTCGCTTTATGGTCAGGTCTGCGCAGTGGCTCACAGCAACGTCCTGCATCAGGACGCCCTGGTGATTCACTTTACAAAGGAAGCCATGGGAGAAAAGGGCTACGTTTTTTAAAATGCTGATTTTTCAAAAGGAAGTTACCAACTAGAACAGTTTAGTTCAGCCCCACTTGGAAAGTCTCTTCCACTTAATGTAAAAGTGAAATTTTATTTCAGAAACCAAAGCTAGCTGTCTGCAGAGCAGCCCTTCGGTGTGAGTACCGTTTACCTGGAGAGCCTTGCTCCTGCGTTGTAAAAGCAGCCAGCCCTTCTCCACAGGCGATTTTGCTTCACTGTCTATTGGAAGGCCAATGGCACTTGCACAGGGTGACCAGCCTCCCTCCCCTGTGGCCCACCATATATGGGGGCTCCAGCCCCTCCTCCACCGGGAAGCTTCTCCTGGGCCCAGAGGTGTAGTCCAGGCTCTTGTGTTAGGAGACACAGTGTTCTGTGTCTCCTGTGCTGCCACTAAGTTCAAGTGTCATTTTGCCCCCAAGTGGGCAAAGATGAGTTGACTGGGATAAGTGGGTAAGACCACAGAGGGAAGCATGGAGAAGGGAGAGGGTGAAGGCAAGTGACAGGGCAGGGGGCTGGGTGCTGTGCCCAGGCTGGGGCTCGGGGGCAGCCCAGGCTTGAGTGCTGTGGGAGGAGGAGCTGGCAACCTTCCCAGTCTGACGTGCCCTGACAGCATTGGCCAAGACCAGGGCATCCTGCAGCAACCCCACCACCGGCACAATGCCAGAAAACATAAACATGAGGCCTGCAGGGTGAATCAAGGTGCTCTCCTGGTCGATGGTATCCTGCAGTAAAGCTCCAGCCTGCCTTCATGATCTGCCAGCGGCACCAGCACTGGCACTCAGGAGCAAAGGGCTGCCAAGAGCTCGGTGCAGGTAACACATGTGCCTGCTGAGTAAGCATGCGGCCTAGGTTTCTGCTCGCCTAGGGACCTGCCCAGTCCTTTAAGCTGACCCCATCCTCCCTCCTCTCTGTAGCACCCTTGCACACCAGTACACGTGCCCTTAAATGACTGGCTTGTCATTTCCTGGTGTGTCTCCTCCATGGAACTGTGAGCTTCCTCAATAAAATACAGCAACACATATGAGAGGCACCAAGGCTCTACAGACAGAGTGGGAAGACACGGGCGGGGCGGGTCAGAGGCAGGCAGAGGCCTCAGTAAACTCAGATGTAGGATCCCCCTGCACCTCCCTAAAGGATTCACGAGCTGGGCCCGGAGGCTTTTATGACTTCTTTAGGGCTTTAAACCTCTAGAGGTTTATCTTTAGAGAAATGAATGAAGGAGAGGGTGAAGCCGAAGGCTGAGAAGGGGCAGGGTGACGGCCCGGATGAGGGGCTACCTCAGCAGGGCGGCCATGCAGCTCTCGCAGAAGCGGTGCCCACATTCAGTCTGCTTCGGGCTGCACAGCACCAGGCGACACTTCTCACACTTGTACTTGTCCTCCACGGTCTTCACAAACTTTTCCTTGTAACCTCCTTGTTCGGGGGCAAAAATCGGCATCCCAGCACTGCGGTCAGTGTGCAGCTTTAGCGGCGGGTTAGTCTGCAGCGGGCCAGGGGAGTCCATCTTTTTACTCGACTCCATTTTAGGAAAGAGGAGGAGTTCTGTTGGGAAAAAACAGTAAAGAGAGCGCCATCATATTCTCTCATGCAAGGAAACAAACGCAGCTTTGGGAAAGCAGAAGTGCCTGAGACCTGCTGTCTTTCAGTTTTAGGTAACGCAAGAATCCTTCCCAACTTTATTATGTGTTGGGAACAAAATATGATCAAATATGCTTCCTTCCTTTCTATTTTACCCAAACACATAGTAACTATTGATATTATTATTCAAAAAACTTCCTAAAAAGTATACTTAATAAATTGGGCTAGGTATGGTGGTGCACACCTGTGGTCCCAGCTCCTTGGGAGGCTGAGGTGGGAAGATTGCTGAGCCTAGGAGTTCAAGGTTGCACCAAGCTATGATGGCACCACTGCACTCCAGCCTGAGCAACAGAGCAAGGCCCTGTCTTCAAAAAAAATTTTTTGTTCTTTTTTTTTGAGATGGAGTCTCACTCTGTCACCCAGGCTGGAGTGGCAGTGGCGCAATCTCGGCTCACTGAAAGCTCCACCTCCTGGGTTCACGCCATTCTCCTGCCTCAGCCTCCTGAGTAGCTGGGACTACAGGCGCCCACCACCACGCCCGGCTAATTTTTTGTATTTTTAGTAGAGATGGGATTTCACCATGTTAGCCAGGGTAGTCTCGATCTCCTGACCTCGTGATCCACCCGCCTCGGCCGCCCAAAGTGCAGGGATTACAGGCGTGAGCCACCGTGCCCAGCCAAAAATTTTTTAAAGTTCATAATAAACAGAGTATTTTTGAGGTTTAAAAAAATACACATAGCCGGGCACGGTGGCTCAAGCCTGTAATCCCAGCACTTTGGGAGGCTGAGACGGGTGGATCACGAGATCAGGAGATCGAGACCATCCTGGCTAACACGGTGAAACCCCGTCTCTACTAAAAAATACAAAAAACTAGCCGGGCGAGGTGGCGGGCGCCTGTAGTTCCAGCTACTCGGGAGGCTGAGGCAGGAGAACGGCGTAAACCCGGGAGGTGGAGCTTGCAGTGAGCTGAGATCCGGCCACTGCACTCCAGCCCGGGCGACAGAGCGAGACTCCGTCTCAAAAAAAAAAAAAAAAAAAAAAAAATACACATACTATTTTGCTGTGTTGTAACTTTGAATTCAATGCATCATTCTGAGATTTTAGCTGAAACAACAGCTGTTCTAGTCAGTTTTCCTTCCTCATTGACTTCTGCTAGATGAGTCTCGATGCCATGACTCAGACTGGCCTGGTCAACCTGCTTCTGGAGCCCAGTTGTTCCTTCCCGGGTAAACCTGTGGCAGTGTGCCCACAGTACCCAAAGTGCTCAGTTTTGACATCCACCCTCTTCTTATTCATCTAGCACCACCCTGACCCAACATGCTGTGCACGGAGCTGTGGGGTGGGCCCGCTGTGGACCCACAGAGCTCGCCACACCCTGTCACACCGGTGAGGAGCGTGTGAGGGAGGTGCTGCTCCCTGTGTGCACGAGGGGGCTCAGGTTCAGGTAGGTGCCAATGTGCCCAAAGGGCTGGGCTGGCAGAGGGGACACCACAAAGGGCAGGTCTGTCTGTGCGGGCTCTCTTCCACACCTGCTGACAAGGTACTCTTTAAGACTGGCTGCCTCCCACCTGCAAGTTCCCATCAACAGGTAAACAGCTCCTCAAAATGAGCCACAAAGGTCCCAGCCTGCACAGCTCTGCCAGATGAGACCTCAAGATCAAGTAAATGAAAATAACCAGGAATGTAAAGGAGTTGAATCGAGTTCCTGAAGAAATGTGAGCTTTAATAAAAATTACACTGTGTACTCATAAACATACTCATAATTTGATCAATCATCCTAAATATTTGCTAACACTTACCTAAAGCATAAATTAAATGTTTCCAGATGGTGGTATAAAATCTGGCTTCTCTGGTCTTTGTTTTCTGGATACCATGCAATAGCCATGCACTTCTATAATGAAAAAAAAACCCTGGGAATGCCAGCCAGTGTTTAGGTCAGTGTGTGCACCATGAACTTTCTTGGAAAAGTTTTTGCCCAGTGCCTTATGATCTTTACGAGGCTTCTGCAGGGCAGTTCCAGTACGGATTCTCTTCCTGTCTTTCAGGCTCAGCCTGCACCACTCCCCTCCTGTCAACAGCCCCTGGCCAGCCCTGCACCCCCATGTACCGTGGTAAGGAAGCGAGTGGCTGTGAAGGGAGGTGAGGGACCCACTGAGAACCAGACTCAGGAGCCTCAGGGAACACTGCTGCCTAGACCAGCCACCTCACATCAGAAGCCTCTGCACCACTGGATTTTTCTTGTGTAGTTTCCCACCTCCACGCCTCCTCCATCCTTTCTCACGATATGGTAATGCCTCAGGTGAAAAGGGGAAGTTCCTTTCAAAACTCACCAGCTCCCTCAAAAACACACTGCGTTCCTGTACCCAATTCATCTATTTTTGCTAGTTAGAAAAATAAGAGCCAAATTCCTTCCCCTCCTGAGGTCCTGGGCATCCTGGGGAGGTAGTTGCTGGTAGTCCTGGGCGGGCGGAGCCCCTCCTTCCAAGCTCCGTTCTTGCTGTCTGCATGAAGCGGACAGGCACATGAGCTGACAGACTCCAACCTGACTTCACAGCTAGGAGCAAATAGGAATGAATGCCGGCAGCAGAGAACTTCAGAGACTGATGAGCTGGTTAGTAACCCAAGTGTGTTAGCTTCATAGAACATTACTGTGGCACAGTGTGGGAAATTACTTATTTGTGAAAACAAAGTTTTCAAAACATTAATGTTAAAGTATATGTATTATAGATGTCATTTGCTTACAAACTTGCTGGTTCATCATGATGCTCACTAATCTTTCCAAGCTAAGCAGCAAGGGCACCTGGTGCTAGCCTTGCCTGCCAGGTAAAAGGGTTGACCAGCCTCGACCTGCAGCCCCCAGCCCCTGCCACTGTGCTCTCCACACTGGCCCATCGTGCCTCAGAGGCTCTAGGTTCCCCTAGGCCCGCCCAGCCAGGCCACGGCGGAGCCTACCCAGACACATGCAGGCCAGCTCCCGACCTTCTCCAGGAGGCTACCTTCCCACCCCCTCTCTCAACTCCCCCATACTGCTCTGCGCTTTTCCCTGGGCCTCCTGCCACTAAGACTGCATGTGACTAAGTTTACCCAGGATGCATCCCCTAGATCAGAGAATCACGAATTGGCAAACTACAGTCTGCGATTCAAATCTAGCCAGCAGCCTATTTTTGTAAGGTCTTTGAACTAAGAATGCTTTTCAGATTTTTTAAGTGTTATAAAAACAAAGACTAAGAGTGTATGTGGTCCACAACGCCTAGGATATTTACTCTCTTGCCCCTAACAGAAAGAGTTTGCCAGTCCTCGCTCTGGACTCTGCATCTAGAGAGCAGAGAGGAGTTGCTGGTGTGTAGGTTGTATGAAAGACCAATTTTGTAAATGAGTGCCAAACTGCTCCCCAAAGCAGAGGTAACAACAAATACTTCCACCAGCACCATGAGAATTTCTATGAAACCACACTCTCACCAACACTTACAGTTATCAGTCATCTTAATTTCTACCAATCAAGGACAATGGTCTTTTTGCGCCTTATCCTGATTAGAAAGGTTTGGCATCTTAACATGCCGAGAGGCCACTTGTTTTCTCTCCTGTGAAATGCCAAATTGTATCTCCTTGTCATTGTTTTCTGTGTGTGTGTGTGTGTGTGTGTGTGTGTTTTCAAGAGATGGAGTCTCGTTCTGTTGCCCAGGCTGGAGTACAGTGGTGCCATCATGGCTCACTGCAGCCTCGAACCTCTGGGCTCAAGCAATCCTCCCACCTCAGCCTCCAGAGTAGCTAGGATTATAGGCACATGCCACCATGCCCAGCTAATTTTTTAATTTTTTTCAGGAGCTGGGGGTCTTGCCTGCTCTCAAGCTCCTGGCCTCAAGTGATCCTTCTACCTCAGCCTCCCAAAGCGCTGGGATTACAGGCATGAACCACCGTGCCTGGTGGTGTCATTTTTTTAATTGGGTTATTGTCTCTTGTAATATTGATTTGGAGAGACTCCCCATCTATTTAATATGTTAACAGCTAATCCTTTGTTAGTTTTATGTATTACAGATGTCTTTTCCCAATTTATGGCTTGACTTTTTTTTCTTTTTTAATTATTATAAGTTCTGGGATACATGTGCAGAACGTGCAGGTTTGTTACATAGGTATACATGTGCCATAGTGGTTTGCTGCACCCATCAACCCATCATCTGCATTAGGTATTTCTACTAATGCCATCCCCACCTTCCGACAGGCCCCAGTGTGTGATGTTCCCCTCCCTGTGTCCATGTGTTCTCATTGTTCAACTTCAACTTATGAGTGAGAACATGTGGTGTTTGGTTTTCTGTTCCTCTGTTAGTTTGCTAAGAATGATGGTTTCCAGCTTCATCCATGTCCCTGCAAAGGTCATGAACTCATTCTTTTTTATGGCTGCATAGCATTCCATGGTGTACATGTGCTACATTTTCTTTATCCAGTCTATCATTGATGGGCATTTGGGTTGGTTCCAAGTCTTTGCTATTGTAAACAGTGCTGCAATAAACATACATGTGTATGTGTTTTAAAAATATGGAACTGCTTCACGAATTTGCGTGTCATCCTTGTGCAGGGGCCATGCTCATCTTCTCTGTATTGTTCCAATTTTAGTATATGTGCTGCCAAAGTGAGCTTGACTTTAACTTTATGGTGTCTTTTAATGAAGAGAAATCTTAATTTTATTAGGCCGGACGCAGTGACTCATGCCTGTAATCCCAGCACTTTGGGAGGCTGAGGCGGGTGGATCACTTGAGGTCAGGAGTTCGAGACTAGCCTGGCCAACATGGTGAAATCCTGTCTCTACTAAAATACAAAAATCAGTTGGGCATGGTGGCACATGCCTGTAGTCCCAGCTACTCGGGAAG
Organism: Rhinopithecus roxellana; assembly: GCF_007565055.1. Classification (NCBI taxonomy): domain Eukaryota; kingdom Metazoa; phylum Chordata; class Mammalia; order Primates; family Cercopithecidae; genus Rhinopithecus; species Rhinopithecus roxellana. Next base: position 161,513,742 of record NC_044553.1, on the reverse strand, counting down.
CTGAGGCAGGAGAACTGCTTAAACCTGGAAGGCGGAGGTTTCAGTGACCCGAGATTGTGCCACTGTACTCCAGCCTGGGCGACAGAGTGAGACTCCATCTCAAAAAAGAAAAAAAAATTCAGATTAACTTGTGAGTGATGCTGATGAAAAAGGGACAATCCAATATATAAAAACAGAAGCAATGTCAAAAGGAGGTGTTCTCAAATCAGACTAGTAAATGAGCCACTATGTCAAATTGACAGACATTGCTCAAGGAAAACATGCTTTCTCAACAAAAGCTGAAGAAATAAATGACACAAACCCTGAGCAGAGTCCAGCTGGCAGCCCTGTGACCTTCTGTATCAATGAGGTGGCCACAGGACCGAACTGGTTCCTGGGAAAGCAGGGGACAGACACCTCAACAGGCACCAGAACCAGTGGATGGACAAGTCTCAGGTTTACTGATGACCCTTGACTCTCCCAGTGATCAACAGCCACCAAGAGCAGTCACTTCTGATCTGAAGTGTGAGAACCCCCGATCACCTCCTGAAGCAACTAGGACAATAGAGACGATGTCTTAGATATAAACACATACCTATACTGTCCTGAGCAAAGGAGAGTTTTGGATTTAGGAAAACCAATAATGGAGACACATTTCTCACAATCAACTCAGAGGCAGACAGTAACAACCACCCCTACTGCTGGGCACTAACCTGGCGTATCTCCCTCAGCCCAACGCGGTAATGCAGGAGAAGCCACCGAGGCAAATCTGCCCCAGGTTCCCCACCACTGACGTAACAGAGAGGGGGGAAGAACCTCAAGGCTGCCAAGGAAACATTTCTGTCTCTAGGATCAAGTTCTCAACAGCAGGGAGGGCAGTTTTTACTAACATGCCCTTAACCCAACAAATACTGACAACAATAATTTATTGCATCTCTTACGCTATTTATCCTTGTAAGCCATCTTAAATCTCTTGTGTAATCGAGTAAGGTGTACATAAATTTGGCAAACTCGAAACTGATCATAATTTAAAAATTTAGATTATGGGCCGGGAGCGGTGGCTCAAGCCTGTAATCCCAGCACTTTGGGAGGCCAAGATCACGAGGTCAGGAGATCGAGACCATCCTGGCTAATACGGTGAAACCCCGTCTCTACTAAAAAATACAAAAAACTAGCCGGGCGAGGTGGCGGGCGCCTATAGTCCCAGCTACTTGGGAGGCTGAGGCAGGAGAATGGCGTAAACCCGGGGGGCGGAGCTTGCAGTGAGCTGAGATCCGGCCACTGCACTCCAGCCTGGGCGACACAGCGAGACTCCGTCTCAAAAAAAAAAAATTTAGATTATGTCCTAAAATCTTAAATTTACATTATGACTAGTAAGTCATGTCCACAAAAACGGCTGAGTAAGGAACTCAAAGTCTATCCTTCAATATACGCATTTTAAAAACTGGCAAAAACTGCCAGAATCTACTATTTTAAAACTTTAGAAACTAACTAAAAACTTGCAGCAATCAGAAGAACGCTTAATCAAGAAAAACCAGCTGAATCTCAGCAAGAACAGTGAGTTCCACAGCATTTTAACCTTCTCTGGTCCCATCCTGGCTGCAGCAGTGGCCTAGAAGACAACAGGCTGCCACTCTGGTGCATGCACCGGTCCAAGAGGGAGCACTGGAATGGGCCTCATCTGCAAAGAACCGCAGTTGTTTGTTTTGACCTGTCTATTGACTCCCTGGAAGATTGGCTCAAAGGGTTTGACTTAACCTCCCAGTGCTGAGGCATCTACTAGGGAAACAGGGAAAAAGGTTCCTGGAAATATTTACAGACAATTATTTGCTGCTGCTTGAACCACTGGATAACAGTTGAGGCAAACAATAGATTTAACCAAAAACTTGGGAAGAAAAGCTGAGGAGTAAGATGTTTTGGAAAATAAGGGTTTGAAAAGCTCTGATACATTCTTGGAAATCTAGAAGGTTCCACAAATGCCCAGGGCTGTGTACATGTTCAGGAAAGACCTGAAAAGGCCCTAGGCTTCCACTCTGGCTGACCTTCAGGTTCTGTGCAAGCCGGCAGTGAATGCTAAGGGGTCACCGTCAAATGCCTGGCTGAGTGTTGAAGCTGTGCTCCAACATACACACAGACCTCATTTCAAAAGACTGGGAGATATTTTTTGTTCTAGGTGCTTAAATCTCTGTCTAATCATAAGCTGACCACTATATTAATGGAACAGAGAACTCAGTGGCCACACACGATAAAGAATATATACTGTACAAAATTAGCTCAGAAAAGTAACTATACAAACAATGACTGTAACAAGCAGCCAACAAACCCTGGGGGAGAAGGAAGAATCTCATTTCCAAAGTTATCACAGTATAAATTCAAAACTTCCAGTTTTCAACAAAATATTACAAAGCATGCAAAGAAACAGGAAAGTTCGGTTTACATGCAGAAAAAAAGTAAGTAACAGAAATTGTTCAAGAGGAAGCCTAGACATTAGACTTATGGATGAAGACTTTAAATATGCTATTTTAAATATGTTCAAAGAACTAAAGAAAACCATGTTCAAAAATCTAAAAGATCCATCAGAACAATGTCTCGATGAATACAGAATATTGATAAAGAAAAAAATATTTTAAAAAAAGAACCAAACAGAAATTCTGCAGTTGAAAAGCACAAAAACTGAAATGAAAAATTCACCACAGGGGCTCAACAGCATAAATAAACAGAAAGCAGTAAGAATCAGAGAACTTAAAGATAGGACAATTGAGATTATACAGTGGTGTTAGGAACAGAAGAAAAAATAATGAAGAAAATAAACAGCCTCAGAGACTTGTGGGACATCATCAATTGTACCAACATACACATTATAGCGTCTCAGAAAGACAGAGAGAAAAAGAAACAAAAAAAAGTTTGAAGAAATAATGGTAGAAAAGTCCTGTAATTAATGAGAAACATTAATCTGCATAATGCATAACCAGGAAGCTCGACAAACTCCAAATAGGATAAATTCAATTCAAAAAGCCACACCCAGACACACTGTAGTCAAACTGTAGTAAGCAGCAAGAGAGAAGTGACTCTTCAAGTACAAGGATTTCTCAGTAAGATTAACAACTGATTTCTCATCATTTAAAGCCATGGAGGCCAAAAGGTGACAAATTAAAGGGCTCAGAGAAAAAAATCTGTCAACCAAGAATTCTTTTTTTTTTTTTTTTGGAGAAGGGATCTTACTCTGTCACGCAGAGCGCACTGGTGCAATCATAGCTCACTGCAGCCTCCAACTCCTGGGCTCGAGCAATCCACCTGCCTCAGTCTCTCTGGGAGCTGGGACTACAGGCCAGTGCCATCATGTCTGGCTATTTTTCAACCAAGAATTCTATATCCAGTAAAACTATCTTTCAAAAATGAATGAGATCCCAAAAAAATATATTCGAAAACTCCAAGTGAGATTCATCCCAGGAATGCAAGGTTGGTTCCACACACAAAAACCAATCCGTGTAATAATACTAATAGGACAAGGGGGGAAAAAACCCACACAATTAGTTTGATTAATGTAGAAAAAGTATTTCACAAAATCCAACAACCTTTCATGATAAAAACACTCAGAATACTAGGAACAGAAAGGAAGTTACTAAGCATGATAAAGGGTATCTGTGAAAAACCCACATACACTGGTGAAAAACTGAAAGCTTTCCTCCTAAGAATAGGGTAAGACAAAGATACCTATTTTCATCACTATGAATCAATACTGTCCTGGAAGTTCCAGCCAGAGCAATTAGGCAGAAAAAAGAAATAAAAACCATCCAAATTGGGAAAGAAAGAGTAAATCTATTCACAGACAACATTATCCATCAGAGTTGCAGGGTACAAGATCAACACACAAACATCATCTGTGTTTCTATACACCAGCAATAAATAAGCAAAAAAAAAAAGGAATTAAGAATGCAATTATATTTACAATAGCATCCAAAATAATAAACTACTCAGAAATAAATTTAACCAAGGAGGCAAAAGAATTTTTCAATAAAAACTCCAAACACTGATGAAATAAATTAAGATAAAAATAAATGGCAAGACATCCCATGTAAATGGATTAGAAAACCTAATATTTTGGTAAATACTAACTATGGTATTACCAATAATTTATAATGTTTACACCATTATTTTATGGTATTAAAATAATGGTAAAACATTATTCTAGGTGTGTTTCTGTGAGGATGTTATAGATGGTATTAACATTTAAACTGGTAGACTGAGTAAAGCAGACTGCCATCCCCAATACGAGTGGCTCTCATCTAATTAGTTCAAGGCTTGAGTAAAACAAAAAGGCTGACCCTCTCCCTGCAGCAAGGCAGGTTCTTCCTGCCTATCTTCGAGCTGAGACATCAGCTTTTTTCCTGCCTTTGGACTCAAACTGAAACAATGGCTCTTCCTGGGTCTTTGGCCTGCAAGCTTTCAGACAGGAACTACACCACTAGCTTCACCAGTTCTCAGGCCTTCAGTCTTGGGCTAGGGCTAGAAGTAAACCATCTGCTCTCTTGGGTCTCTAGCTTGCCAACTCCTCCTGCAGATCTTGGGATATGCCTACCTCCGTAGTTGTGTGAGTTAATTCCTTTTAATAAATCTCTAAGACTAAGACACACACACACACACACATGCACAATTGGCTCTGTTTTTCTGGGGAACCCTAAGATACTACTCAAAGTGATTCACAGATTCAATGCAACCCCTATCAAATTTCCAACGGCCCTTTTTTGCAGAAATAAAAAAACTGAGGCCAGGAACCGTAGCTTACGCTTATAATCCTAGCAGTTTGGGATGCCGAGGCAGGAGGATCACTTGAGGCCAGGAGTTCAAGACCAGCATGGGCAATATAGTGAGACACTATTTCTACAACAGAAAAAATAAAAATAAAAATCTGATCCTCAAATTCATAAGGAACTGCAAGAGACCTCAAATAGCCAAAACAATATTGAAGAAGACCAATGTTTTAAGACTCATCCTTCCCTCTTTTAAAACTTACTGCAAAGCTTTAGTAATCAAAACTATATGGCACTGGCAGAAGAACAGACATATATAGACCAACGGAATAAAATCGAAAGTACAAAAGTAAACACACACACACACACACACATATATATATATATAACCAAGTGACTTTTTTTTTTTTTTTTTTGAGACAGTCTGGCTCTGTTGCCCAGGCTGGAGTGCAGTGGTGCAATTTCAGCTCATTGCAACCTCTGCCTCCCAGGTTCAAGCGATTCTCATGTCTCAGCATCCCGAGTAGCTGGGATTACAGGTGTGTGCCACCACACCTGGCTATTTTTGTATTTTTTAGTAGAGATGGGGTTTTGCCATGTAGGCCAGGCTGGTCTTGAACTCCTAACCTCAAGTGATCTGCCCAACTTGACCTCCCAAAGTGTTGAAATTACAGGCATGAGCTACTGCACCAGGCCTCAAGTGACTTTTGACAGGTGTGCCAAATGAGACCATTCAGTAGGAAAAGAATAGTTTAATAAATGGTTCTAGAGCAGCTGGAATAACACTTGCAAAACAAACTTGGATCTCTACCTCACTCCACATACATAAACTAACTCAAAATGGATCAACAACCAAAATATAATAGCTAAAACTATAAAACTCTTAGAAGAAAACAGAGGAGGTAAATCTTTAATGACCTTGAATTTGGCAATGGATTATTAGATACAACAACAAAAGTATAAGCAACAAAATAAAAAACTAGGTAAACTGAACTTCACCAAAATGAAAAACTTTCATGCACCAAAGGAGGTAATCAATAAAGTGAAAAGACAATTAACAGAATGGGAGGAAACACTTGCAAATCACATATCTAATAAGGGTCTAGCATCCAGAATACATATAAAGCACTCTTACAACTCAACCACGAAAGACAACCCACTTTTAAAATGAGCAAAGGATCTGTATAAACGTTTCTCCAAGGAAGATACAGAAATATCCAACAAGCACATACAAAGATGTTCAATATCAGTATCATTAAGAAAATACAAATTGGCTGCTCTGCCTATGGAGTAGCCACTCTTTTACTTTTTTTTTTTTTTTTTTTTTTTTTCTTTTTGAGACGGAGTCTCGCTCTGCCGCCCAGGCTGGAGTGCAGTGGCCGGATCTCAGCTCACTGCAAGCTCCGCCTCCCGGGTTCACGCCATTCTCCTGCCTCAGCCTCCCGAGTAGCTGGGACTACAGGCGCCCGCCACGTCGCCCGGCTAGTTTTTTGTATTTTTAGTAGAGACGGGGTTTCACCATGTTAGCCAGGATGGTCTCAATCTCCTGACCTCGTGATCCGCCCGTCTCGGCCTCCCAAAGTGCTGGGATTACAGGCGTGAGCCACCGCGCCCGGCCACTTCTTTACTTCTATAATAAACTTGCTTTCACTTTATAGACTCACCCTGAATTCTTTCTTGCATGAGATTCAATAAACCTCTCTTGGGGTCTGGATTGGGACCCCTTTCCGGTAATATCTTCCTGGCAAGCCCCAAAGGGATGATACTGAGGAGACTCCCAACCCAAAGGAAATAGACTGCAGCACTGATTGGCCAACTTTGGGTAGGCGGGATGCATTTACCTGGGTAAAGGATGGGACTGGGTTAGGCCCAAATTAGGGGAGTTAGAGTCTCTCCTAAGAGAGGGATAAAGGCGCCTCTTAATAAAAGGCAAGTACACTTGACTGAACTTGGGTTTGAGGCCCAACTTAGGAAGGTTAGTCCTTAATAAAATGTAGGAGGTTGGAGGCCCCTCTCGGTGGAGTCCCTCTCGACTAAGAACCGGTTTGGCACTATGGGTTGTTAACTGCTATTCTCTTTGGATTAATCTGCCTTGTACTCTTTGCTGACAGCTGTGGGTGACAGAATTAGACATGTCGAAGATTATGGGACATGGGGAGCTTTTTCCTCCCCAAAAGGGGAAACTAAAGCTGACGGGAATGCTGGGAAAGATCCCCACGCTCCCAACGAGCAGCTACCTGAACTTCTGAGTGTCAGCTGCAATGGGTGGGTCTTTCTCTGGTCCCCCTGAGCTTCTCGCATTCCCCACTCTGCTGCAGGTAATGCTTTTCTCCCTTTCTTTCCTTTCCCTTTCCTATCTTTTCTGTTATTCAGGGCCACCATCTTGCCCAAAGACCACATGTTGAGGAATGTCCTTGACAGCTTAATCTTGTAATCATGTGGCAGTACTTCCTCTGTCTCTGCCTGCCAGGGAACAGGGATTTTGGGGTAGTAGTTAGCTCTACAAATTATCTTGAGCAGTTAAAAGCCTTTGCAAGCCAAAATTTACTGCTCTGGGCTCCTGGGAAGACCCATGGAAACTGCCCAATGCTGTAGCTCAGCAGTTAAGGCTTTGTCTTCTCACAGTGGTGGCCTGAGTTCAGGTTCAACTTTTAGCCTAGAAAATGAACACCTTCTGGTTGGTATTTGGGTGACCTTTGCCATTTGTTGATTCTCCTCCCCTTCACGAACTGTCTTAAATTTTCCTTTCTCTGAGCACCTGGGCAGTTACGTTTGGCAAAGTTCAAAAGCCAGGAATATTGGCGGTTTGGAGTGGCTAAAGCTGGGTAATAAGAGATTTAAAAGGACTTTTAAAAGAGTGCTATGGTTAAAAGCCACTTAATTAAAAGTGGATATTCAAGCTCTAACAGCCTGGGACTTTCTTAGGAGAAACAGAGAAAGCACCACACACCCTGTTTTGGGAAAACCTCTCTTTTCCTCATGGAACCCCAAGGATTATTAAACGTGGATAGATTGTCCCAAAAGCTAAGGCTCCGTTCTGCTTTGCACGGCGTTATCTGTTTTTACTTTAGGGGTATCAGAAATCACTTCACATTATCAGACAGCTTCGATGTGTAATAACTAGGTAGGAAATACATTTAATACTTTTGGGGAGAGCTAAATGGCATGGTGGGGATACACGGATCTTTGTGTGTCTGGATCAAAAGCATGCTCTTGACCACCTGGAAGGTATGGAGATGTCCTCACCCTTCCCCACTGAGAGATAAGACTCCCGTGGGGGATGGGCTGATCACAGAAAGGGCTGATGGGCTCTTGGCAACGAAATATGTGGTAAAATCATTGCACTGTCCTGTTCTGTAGCGTTTCTCTATTGGGGATCCAGGATCCAATATAAAAATAGGATCCTCAAGTTTTGGGGCTCTGTCTTGCCCTCCAATTGTGCTTGCTTATTAGGCCATAGAAACTGCATGCTTTCCTCACCCTGTTCCTCCAGGGTTCCACCATAAAGCCACCAATTCAATTAAGAAACTGGCAAATGAAAAACCTTACAACTACTACATTTTCTTCTGTCTGTGTATTTATATGTGTTGTGTGTGTGATATAAAAGGCTTTGATTAACTGGCTTAAAAATAAGTGCTTAAAAAATATTATTTTGTCAGAAAAGTAAAAAGTGTAATGCCTTTTAATTAATGTGACTTAAGCTGTGGGAAGTAAAGAAAATTTTTAAGATTATTGGTAAAATAAAGACATTTGGTCTAAATCAGGTAGGTCAAATTTTAGGTTTGCTAAATGCTTTAAGTTTATAAACTGCCTCTTTGACTTTTGAAAATTGTTCAACTTACCTAGACCCATAGATTCTAGGTAAGGCCTGGGGACATGTAGGGTTAGCCATGCCTCCTAGCTATGCTAGAAAGAGTCAGACCTTATCTGCACTTCTGCCTGGTGTCTTAGGCTCCATACCTAGTACAGAATTAAAACTGCATACCAAGTTTTTCACCAAAAATAAACACCGTTAAGAGTTAATAGTATAACATGTACTTGAGACTACTGGAAAAACAGTTTTACATGCAAGGTGTGTAGGGAAAGTGAAATGTGTTTTGGTAAAAGATAAGAAGACATGTGAATGTGGATTCTTTTTTTTTTTTTTTTTTTTTTGGCCTAGATTACAGGGTTAAGGGATTGTTTTAAGTTAGGATAAAGCTGAAGGTTTGCAAAAGTTGTGGAAATTTTGTGAAAAATTAATCTTGTAAAAGAAATTCTGTGTGTGAACATACTGGCTGAAGTTAAAGTGCAATGATTTAGTTCTGTAAATTGAACACTGGAATAAAAGCACAACAGGGTTTTCTTAGAGCACTGATCCACTCTTTGACAAAAATTTGTAAAGGATTGTAAAAGGTATATAAGAATCTTACCTTCTGGTCTAACATTAAAATTGGGTAGATTTGTCTATAATGTTTTATTAAGAATTGGGTTTAACATTAATAGTACACTAATGCAATGGTGAAATTTGGCTTATTTGGTATAAAAATCATACAGGAAGCACTGTCAAATATGAAATGGTGTTTGGCTTTCTTTGATCTGTATTTATAAAAATATGTTATTGGTATGTGTTCCAAAGTAATGGAAAACTCCTAGAAATCCGATATGACTTAGTGTATGTTATTAATAATTGTAATTATTATGTAAAATCATATGCCACAAAAGTAATCAAAATTCCTAGTCAATTGTGCCTTTAATAGTGGTTGCCTTACGACTTTTTGTCATCCACAGACAACTGCTGTGTTGATCCTCTTCAAAAGGTAGTTTATAGTCAGCTATAGGACTTCAGCAGGTGCCCTTGGATGCAGGTTTCTAATAACTTTGGAGATTGTGACATTAGAATAGAGGTTCTTAGGCTGGGTGCCGTGGCTCATGCCTGTAATCCCAGCACTTTGGGAGGCCCAGGTGGGTGGATCACCTGAGGTTGGGAGTTTGAGACCAGCGTGACCAATGTGGTGAAACCCCATCTCTGCTGAAAAATACAAAAATTAGCCAGGCATGGTGGCACGCACCTGTAATCCCAGCTACTCAGGAGGCTGAGGCAGGAGAATTGCTTAAACTTGGGAGGCAGAGGTTGTAGTGAGCCAAGATCACGCCATTGCATGCTAGCCTGGGCGACACAGCAAGACTCTGTCTCAAAAAAAAAAAAAAAGAATAGAGGTTCTTTCAGGACTCTCATGGAGAGCTGAAACGATTATGAATATCAAGTGGAACAGGAGTTAACTGCATGGACTGAACAAAAGACTGAAGTAATTTTTGACTTTTTGCTTAAAACGTTGCTGATCATTTTTGTTTTTCAGAGCCAAGAAAACTTTTGAGCTACTTACAGCTTTTGACAACTGAGTAAAATATATTCCTGTGAACAAAACTTGGAGCATATTTGTTTTTCTCTACCTGCTTTCTCCAGAATTTGGAAACTATTTGTGAGTATTAACTTATGGCAATATAGTTCTTTGAACAAGTGCAATAAGAATCTGTTTTCTTGGCCGGGCGCGGTGGCTCAAGCCTGTAATCCCAGCACTTTGGGAGGCCGAGATGGGCGGATCACGAGGTCAGGAGATCGAGACCATCCTGGCTAACATGGTGAAACCCCGTCTCTACTAAAAATACAAAAACTAGCCGGGCGAGGTGGTGGGCGCCTGTAGTCCCAGCTACTCGGGAGGCTGAGGCAGGAGAATGGCGTGAACCCGGGAGGCGGAGCTTGCAGTGGGCCGAGATTGCGCCACTGCACTCCAGTCTGGGCGACAGAGCGAGACTCTGCCTCAAAAAAAAAAAAAAAAGAATCTGTTTTCTTTTGCAACAGGATACAATTAGAGAAACTGGTTATTTTACCAAGGCTTTGATGGGAATGGTGTGCTTTCTTTTAAGGACTCAAACTTGACTTTATAGAGCCAATAAAAGCCCCTTGGGAAAACTGGCCTCATACCTTGTCTACACAGTTCCTGTGCAGGGTTCCTGACCTGTGAAATAAAGAATGTCACTTTCTGACAGGCCCAGGAGCCCCATGTCATCTTGGGACCTCAAGAGGAGAGGCATTTCCCAACTCACAGGTTATTTGAGGGTACAAACCCATGGCTGGGCTTGGCTTTAAAAAAAGTCTTATCTGAGGTTCCTTTTATGGAACGAAGTTCCATCTAAGTCAAATTTTAAAACCCTATGTGAAAAATAATTGTTCTTACTGCACTTTATACAAATAATCAGGCCAAGTATAATAAAACAAATCAGTCGTACCATGATTTGTCTTCAGTAAAAATGGGAGACCGGAGAGAGAAAATAAATTATGTTTCAGGAACTATAGTACACCTGTTACTAGATTCTAGCCTCATCAGTTGTTTTTAAGTTTTTTTCTGCAACTTAGGCTAACCCTGCTTACTCCTGTGAACCAACCAGTGATCTCTGGCTGCTGCTCCCAAGAAACAAGAGAGGTGGGTAATGTAAAAATCTGGATCAATATTCTAATTCTGGACACATACTGGAATCAGCTGGCGACCCATATCAGCTTGGTTTCAACAACTGCCCAGTTCATAGAAAGCCTTCTTATTCAGTTTACTCAAGATAATTTTAGTTATTCTACTTTACTGTTGTGGAATATATTGCTGTTGTACTCTCTGTGTAGGAATGCAGGATAAGTTTACTGAATGTTTTCTTAAACTGAACACTCATTAATCTTCCAGATACCACCTTTTGTTGGAACTCAGAGTTATGAATGGCCCTCACCATATTGATGCTTTCTGACTGAGCTCTTCTCTACCCTGAATACAAGAGACCCTCATAGTTAGGCAGGAATATCTTTGCCCCTATTCAGCCTGAAGAAGCTACAGAAGATGGATCTTTGTTCCTCTACAACTCTTAGGATTAAGGGTTCCCCTGTAAAAGGGAGGGGGAAACATGTCAGAGGCGTCTGAACCAGAGAAACTCCATCTTGAATAGGGGGTGAGTAAAATAAGGCTGAGACCTACTGGGCTACATACCCAGGAGGTTAGGCATTCTAAGTCACAGGATGAGACAGGAGGTCGGCACAAGATACAGGTTATAAAGACCCTGATGATAAAACAGGCTGCAGTAAAGAAGCTGACCAAAACCAAGATGGCAATGAAAGTGACCTCTCGTTGTCCTCACTGTTCATTATACCCTAATTATAATGCATCAGCATGCTCCAAGACACTTCCACCAGCACCATGACAGTTTTCAGATACCATGGCAACGTCAGGAAGTTGCCCTGTATGGTCTACAAAGGCAAGAAACCCTCAGTTCCAGATATTGCCCACCCCTTTCCCATAAAACTCATGGATAATCCACCCCTTGTCTAGCATACAATCAAGAAGTAACAGTAAGTATAAGCAGCTGAGCGGCATGGGCTCTGCCTATGGAATAGCCATTCTTTATTCCTTTGCTTTCTTAATAAACTTGCGAAAGAAAGAAAGAAAGGAAGGAAGGGAGGGAGGGAGGGAGGGAGGGAGGGAGGGAGGGAGGGAGGGAGGAGGAAGGAAGGAAGGAAGGAAGGAAGGAAGGAAGGAAGGAAGGAAGGAAGGAAGGAAGGAAGGAAGGAAAATACAAATCAAAACCACAATGAGTTCCCACTTCACACCCACTAGGATGGCTGTAATTTTTTTTTTTTTTTTTTTTTTTTTTTTTTTTTTTTTTTGAGACAGGGTTTTATTCTGTCGCCCAGGCTGGATGGAGTGCAGTGGTGTGAACATGGCTCGCTGCAGCCTTGAACTCCTGGGCTCAGGCAATCCTCCTGACTCAGCCTCCAGAATACTTGGGAATACAGGTGTGCACAACCATGCCCAGCTAATTATTTTATTTTCTGTAGAGACAGGGTGTCACTATATTGCCCAGGTTGGTCTCAAACTTCTGGACTCAAGTGATCCTCCCACCTTTGGGCTCCCAAAGTGTTGGAATTACAGGCATGAACCAACATACCTGGCCCCTTTTTTTTTTTTTTTTTAGATAAAGTCTCATTCTGTAGCCCAAGTTGGAGTGCGGTGGCATGATCTCGGCTCACTGCAACTTCTGCCTCTCGGGCTCAAGTGATTTTCATGCCTCAGCCTCCCCAATAGCTGGAAGTACAGGCTCGTGCCACCATGCCGGCTAATTTTTTGTATTTTAGTAGAGACGGGGTTTCACCATGTTGCCCAGGGTGGTCTCAAACTCCTGAGCTCAGGTGATCTGCCCGCCTTGGCCTCCCAAAGTGCTGGGATTACAGGTGTAAGCCACTGAGCCTGGCCTATAATTTTTCAGAAAAGGAAAATAACAAGTGTTAGTGAGGATACGGAAAAACTGAAACCCTCATACACTGCTGGTGGAAACATAAAATGGTTCAGCCACTAAGGAAAAGAGGATGGCAGTTTCTCAAAAAGTTAAAACATTACCATATGACCCAGCAATTCCACTTGTAGGTATATGCTCAAAAGAACTGAAAAAAGGTACTCAAAGAAACACACGTATACGTATGTTCACAGCAGTACCATTCACAATAACCAAACAGGTAGAAACCACCAAAATGTTCATCAATACATGAATAAACAAAATGTAATCTATCCAGACAGTGAATATCATTCAGCCTTAAAAAGAAATGAAGTTCTGATTCATGCTACAACATGGATGAACCCTGAAAACATGCTAAGTGAATAAGTCAGACGCAAAGGGCACAGACTACATGATTTCATTTACATGAAGCATACAGAATAGGGAAATCCACAAAGACAGAAAGCAGATTGGTAGTTACCAGTGGCTGAAAGTTACCAGGTAACTACCCTGGTAGTTACCAGGGGACTCACTGTTTGTGGGTATGGGGTTTCCTTTTGGGAATGAAAAAAAATATGTTGGAACCAGATAGAGATCATGGTGCACAACACTGTGAATGTACAAAACGCCACTCAATCATTCACTTTTTAATGACTAATGTTATGTGTATCTCACCACAATTTAAAACACTGTTTAAAAACAAAAACAAAAACGAAACAGCCAGGTGCGGCGGCTCACAGCTATAATCCCAGCATTTAGGAAGGCTGAGGTGGGCCTTGAGGCCAGTAGTTCAAGACATGCCTGGGCAACAGAGTAAAAAACCCATCTCTATAAAAAAATACAAAAATTAGCTGGGTGTGGTGGTGCACACCTGTAGTCCCAGCTATTTGGGGGGCTGAGGTGGGAATCACTTGAACCCAGGAGGTTGAGGCTGCAGTGAGCCAAGTTTGCACTACTGCACTGCAGCCTGGGTGACATAAAAGTAAGACTCTCTGAAAACCAAAACTAAAACCTACTATAACCACTTAGTCACTTGGATGGCTAAAATTTTAAAAATAGAAAATCACAAGTGTTGACAAGGATATGGAGAAATGGGAATTTTCACATATTGTTGACAGGAATGTAAAATGGTACAGCCCGTGTGGAAACAATCTGGCAGTTCCTCCAAAAGTTACACACAGAATTACCATATGACCCAACAATTCCATTTCTATGTATATACAAGAGAACCAGTATGTTCACACAAAAACTTGTTCACAAATGTTCACAGCAGCAGTATTCATAACAGTGGAAAAAAAAAGCAGAAACAGCCCAAATGGTCAGCTGGTAAATGGATAAACAAAATGTGTTCTATCCATACAATGAACTCTTACTCAGGCATAAAAAAAAATGAGGTACTACATATGCTACAACATGGATGGACCCTGAAAACATTACGTAAGTTATAGTAGTCAGAAACAAAAGGCCACATACTGTATGATTTCTATTACATGAAATGTCCAGAATAGGCAAATTCATAGATACAGAAAGTAGATTAGTGGTTGCCAGAGGCTGGGGCAAGGGAAGAATGGAGAGTGCCTACTTAGTGGTATGGGGTTTCTTTTTGGGGTGATGAAATATTCTGAAATTAGATAATAGTGATGGTTGCATAACATTCATTTTTTGCCACCATGCCTGGCTATTTTTTTTGCATTTTTAGTAGAGACAGGGTTTCACCATGTTGGCAAGGCTGGTCTCGAACTCTTGACCTCAGGTGATCCGCCCAACTCGGCCTCCTAAAGTGCTGGGATTACAGGCGTGAGCCACCACGCCTAGCCATGACATTCTGAATATACACAAAACCACTGGATTGTATACTTTAAGTGGTTTAAATGGTGAATTTTACGTTTTGTAAATTTTATCTCAATTAGAAAGTGTTTAAAATTTTTTTTGTGGGGTAAAAAACGGTGGTGGGGGGAACATCCAGATTCCTGAATCCCGCACAGCCTGGTAGCCACTCCTTACCACCACCACCAAAAAAAAAATGGCTAGCAGGCAGGACACCGTAGCTCACACCTGTAATCCCAACACTTTGGAGGTCAAGGCAAGAGGACTGAAGCACCAGGAGTTTGAGATCAGCCTTGGCAACATAGCAAGACTCAGTCTCTAAAAAAAAGAAAGGCCAGGTGCAATGGCTCACGCTTGTAATCCCAGCACTTTGGGAGGTGAGGCAGGAGGATCGTCTGAGGTCAGGAGTTCAAGACCAGCCTGGCCACCATGGCAAAACCCTGTCTCTACTAAAAATACAAAGATTAGCCGGATATGGTGGTGTGCGCCTGTAGTCCCAGCTACTCAGGAGGCTAAGGCAGGAGAATATGAGAATCGTTCGAACCCGGGAGGTGGAGGTTGCAGTAAGCCGAGATTGCGCCGCTGCACTCCAGCCTGGGCGACAGTGTGAGACTCTGTCTCAAAAAAATAGTAATAAAAATAAAAAATAAAATAAAATAAAAATTAGCCAGGCATGGTGACACATGCCTGTGAGTCCTAGCTACTCAAGAGGCTGAGGCGGGAGAACTGCTTCAGCCCAGGAGTTCAAGGTTACAGTGAGCTGCGATCATGCCACTGCACTCCAGCCTGGGTGACAGGGCAAGATTCTGTCTCTAAAAAAAAAAAAAAAAAATTGCTTTCAAATTCTGTAATCCCAGCACTTTGGGAGGCCGAGACGGGCGGATCACGAGGTCAGGAGATCGAGACCATCCTGGCTAACACAGTGAAACCCCGTCTCTACTAAAAAAATACAAAAAACTAGCCGGGCGTGGTGGCGGGCGCCTGTAGTCCCAGCTACTTGGGAGGCTGAGGCAGGAGAATGGCGTGAACCCAGGAGGCGGAGCTTGCAGTGAGCTGAGATCCGGCCACTGCACTCCAGCCTGGGCGACAGAGCGAGACTCCGTCTCAAAAAAAAAAAAAAAAAAAAAAAAAAAAAAAAACCAATTTTTTTAAACAGCTAGCATATTGAATCTTATATGACACAATTCTGTTTATCCACATGTAGATCCAAAGAATTTCATAAAAGCCTAAGTATCTTAATAGGAAAATTAAATAAGTATCTTAATAGGAAAATTAAATAAGTATCTTAATAGGAAAATTAAAAGTAAAGAGGAGTAAAGATATTAGAAGTCAATGAAAAACTAAGTTTTAAATTACATGCAGAGAATTAAAGAGAAATAAGCGGCCAAGAGGACAACTGCAACCTCCCACACAGACCGCACTGACTGATGGTGAGGACAGAAAGCAGGCAGCACTGGAGTTGGTCATGTCTCGTTCGCAGGCCGGAACAATACCTACAGGTACAGCTCCGAAAGCAACATCCAAGTTCAAAGGCCCCAAACTAAATATCACTGTAAAAGAAAGCTCCTAAAACTAAAAGGCTAATTTTTTCTAAATTATCTGTGGTGGTTGCCGGGCATGGCGGCATGTGCCTGTAGTGCCTGCTCAGAAGGCTGAGGCGGGAGGATAACTTGAGCCCAGGAGGTTGAGTCTAGCCTGAGCAACAGAGAGACCTTGTCTCTAAAAAAATAAAAATAAAAATAAAATATCTGTAAGGGTAATTTATTTTCTTTTTTTTTTTCTTTTGAGGTAATTTCTTTTATTTTCTTCCTTTTCTTGCTGTCACCTAGGCTGGAGTGCAGTGGTATGAACACGGCTCACTGCAGCCTTGAACTTCCAGGCTGAAGTGATCCTCCTGCCTCAGCCTCCCAACTAGCTGGGACTACAGGCATGCACCACCACACCCGGCTAACTTTTCTATTTTTTGTAGAGACAGGGTCTCGCCATGTTACCCAGGTAGGTCTCACCAGTGTGGCCCAGGCTGGTCTCGAATTCCTGGGCTCAAGCAATCCTCCTGCCTCAGTCTGTTCAAGTTCTAGGATTATGGGCATGAACCACCTGCGAGGCCTGTGATGGTAATTTCTAATCTGTGACCATATCTGGTCCGTTCACACTGAGCTGTGGACAGGCAGGAATCCCCTGTGTGTTCCACACACAGGCCCTATCACCAGAAGTGGCAAGAAATAAGTGAGACTGCGTATTTGGAAAGATTGCGAAAACCTTTGATTACAGAGTTCTTGATTTAGACAAAAATACCTTTACTTCACTTGCTTATATATGGGCATAAAAATAGTTAAATTCTATTTTTATCCTAAAATTTAGATATGACAATTATAAGTTAATGGCAATTCTACAATATTTATAATAATTATGTGCTGATAAAGAAAAATTATATAAATTCAGTTAAATGCATTAAAGATGATATTTGAGGCAACTTTTAGTAACTTGCCAATTAACGTTTGGCATCCAGATTTGGGGGAGCAGCTTGCAGGTTCCAATGCTCAGATGCTGGACACACGCGCCTCTGGTTAGCACAGCGGTCATACACATGCTGGGAATCCGAGGCCACTGCCTATTTAACAGCCCACTGCCTAACTTCACTGAGCATCAGGTTTGAGAAGATGTTTGCTTCCACACAGAGAGAAATGTACTGCTGAATGGCAACAACAGATCCACTAAGCAAAGACAGTGCTAAGAAAATTACAATGAAGGGAATTGTGTGATTAAAAAATGGCACCTATGCCAGTGCACTTTGAGGAGCTAAGGAAGGGCAAGTGATGCCCTTCGTCCAAGTGATGCCAATAAAGGGAGAAGGGCAAAGATCAGAAACTACCAGGAGCGCAGAATCTGGCACTCTGAGCTCTGTAACTTTCTTTTTTTTTAGACAGTCTCACTCTTATCGCCCAGGCTGAAGTGCAGTGGTGTGATCTTGGTTCAATGCAATCTACGCTTCCCGGGTTCAAGCGATTCTCCTGCCTCAGCCTCCTGAGTAGCTGGGATTACAGGTGCGTGCCACCACACCCAGCTATTTGTATTTTTAGTAAAGACAGGGGTTTCACCATGTTGGCCAGGCTGGTATCGAACTCCTGACCTCAAGTGATTCGCCCATTTTGGCCTCCCAAAGTGCTAGGATTACAGGTGTGAGCCACCACACTCGGCCTGAAACTTTTATTCCGCAGTCTTCTTTAAGCAGAATTTTTACTCTATTACTTTACTTACTGTTTGCTACAGTTTTAGACAAAAATATACTGCATTTTGAGGTCTTGTTATTAACTAAATGAAAGGCATCTCTGATTATTTAAGAAAATTCTTTCATAAAAGTTTAGTTTCTAGTCAGCTACTCAGGAAGGCCCTCACTCACAGCTGAGGCATATCGATACCTAGTACAGCAAAGAGGTGGACTGGATTCCTTTCACTTTCTTCTAGGCCTCCATTACTCTAATGATTTGTTTTATGTTCCCTAGTTCCATGATTTTAGTTGAGCTACACTGTAATTAGAATTTAAAAACTGGAAACAAAAGTACATCTGCTGACAAAAGGGTGCTCCAAGAGCTGGAAAGCCCGGGGAAAACCACAAAAGGGAAGCATCAGATACACAAAGCAAAAGGCTCTTGCCACAAGAAAGCACTAAACATGACACACATGGAGAAAAGCAGTTCAACATCAAGCCCAGCAGGGCAATTAAAGATATCGTCCAAGTGATGCCAATAAAGGGAGAAGGGCAAAGATCATGAACAGACAGGTGTGCCCTGCTGATAAGAAAGCTTTCTGAAAATCCACATTCATGCAAACATTTCAGCATACTGACTCTGTTCCTGATACCTGATGCCAAATGTTCCACCGTGGGAGAGGGCCCACAGTCAGCACCCTGGGCAAGTAACAGGAGGCTGGATTCTTACCAGACAGTCAGGCAGATCACAGTCACACATGAAAAGCCCCCTTAGGACAGGGAGGGAGAGACACACAGACCAAGTGACTCAGGCAGACTCCTAGGAAAGAACCTGATTAAACCACAGTATAAGACACGGTCTTAAAGCCTTCGAGAAAACAATAGTCATTTGGGGCCCAGCACTGTCAGTATCCCTTGGTTCAGAAGAGTTAGGAGTTTTAAAAGGTATTCATTCAACCCTTACTATATGCAAAGACACTGTGCCTCTTTTGGCCCAGGACCAGAGTCCTGCCATCTGGACAGGAAGCAGGGAGAGGAGCCAAGGGCTCAGTCCACTCGACATGCGACCAAGTGCAGGCAGCACTTCTCCAGATGGAGGCTTCCCCTAGGCCACAGCTGCCACACGGGGCTGGAGCCCTGGGGCTGTATAAGGGGTAGAAGTTGCAAGTGTGATAAGGTTCATCTTCCTGGAGTGTCAACCGTATCTGAAGAAGTGAAAAGCATAAAACATGGCCATACTGAGAAGCAGATTATGTTTCAATCAATTGTTAGAATAAAACATGAGATTTCAAAAAACACTGGATCTGCCAGGCGCTGTGGCTCAAGCTTGCAGCATACTCTGGGAGGCGGAGGTGGGAGGATTGCTTGAGGCCAGGAGTTCAAAACCAGCCTGGGCAACACAGCAAGACCCCGTGTCTTTTAAATAAAAAAGACAA
This sequence comes from Rhinopithecus roxellana, assembly GCF_007565055.1. Classification (NCBI taxonomy): domain Eukaryota; kingdom Metazoa; phylum Chordata; class Mammalia; order Primates; family Cercopithecidae; genus Rhinopithecus; species Rhinopithecus roxellana. Next base: position 161,494,252 of record NC_044553.1, on the reverse strand, counting down.
AAAGAAAAAAAGAAAAAAAGAATCAACAACTCTGGATCTCACATCTGTGCAGATGTGTGCCTCCTGGTGAGGGCACCACGCAACTCTGAAGTACCTGTGCTGAAAGGCTGAGCCAGAAAGTGATCAAGCCTCTATATCCACCCAGAGGCAGAAGAACATGTCCAGTGGAAACAGCAAAGGCTAGAATGGGGGAACTTCTGACTACTGAACAATCAGCCTGGATTTTCCAACAAATAAAATGCAAGGAAAAAAGGGATGGGGAAAAGTATTCTATTAATTAAGAGACTTAACAGACATATCAGCTAACTGCAATTATTTGGACCCTGCTTCAAACAAACTAAAAATACCACAGACTATTGGAGAAAATCGAATGGTACTATGATGACATCATGATTATAAATGAAATTTAAACAGCAATTTTCTTGACACTTTTCAACTTATCAAAAATAGTTATGTATTAAATCTCACTTTGGATGCAAACTTTCCAACTTTTTATACTTATTTTTAACATTCTAACATATGAAAGATTTATTATTATCATTATTTAAAAGGACAGGGTCTTGGTCTATGGCCAGCCTGGATGGCAGTGGCATGATCCTAGCTCACTGCAGCCTGGAACTCCTAGGCTCAAGTGATCTGCCTGCCTCAGCCTCCCATGTAGCTGGGACTACAGGCACACACCACCACACCCAGTTATTTATTTTATTTTTTTAGACAGGGTCTCACTGTGTTGCCCAGACTGGTATCAAACTCTTGGGCTCAAGAGATTCTCCCACCTCAGCCACTCAATCACAAGTTAGAGACTGAAACACAGAGTATTTTATTTTCTTTCAAACTCCTAGAGAAAGATGGTTAAGGAGCAAATAGTTCTTGAATCAAAAAACGCAATACTCCATGAGGCACGTCACACCCCGAGGCTGCCTGTGCCTTCCTTGCAGTGGGGCACCTTCTAGGGAAGGGTAGGGCTGAGAGATTTCAGAAAGCAGGCCTTGGACAAAGAAGTGCAGGCCACTATTCTTGGATTTCTAACTTATTCACTCATTCCTGGACCATGAGGTACAATGTCTATTATTTTCAGTTTAATACTGGTTTGAAAAAAAATGAAAAATAAAAATAAGGTCAGACACAAACCAAAACAAAGTGCCATGTATGTAGAAAGTCAAATACATCTGCTGAAGAATGAAACTGCTAAAGCCAAAAATGAGTATGTTCAGGATGTTTTACAATGTAATTACTTGATTTTTATGCAAGATGAAAAAGTAACAGCTGAAGAAAGAAATCTACACAAATTAAAACTTTTTAGTGGCATACCTGTGTGTCATATGCTTTAAGGAGATATATGGAAGCTTGATCAGGAAGAGGACTTCAATAAAAAAAGGAGCAAAGCAACTGCCAGCCTTATCCTTCTTTAATTACTGTAGCGGAGTCCCTTACCTAGAAAATAATAATAGTTGGTCAATTCTCATCTGGAAAAATATACAACTTTTAAAAATGAAATTTCAAGGCCAGGCGCAGTGGCTCATGTTGTAATCCCAGCACTTTGGGAGGTGGAGGAGGGTAGATCGCCTGAGGTCAGGAGTTTGAGACCAGACTGGCCAATATGGTAAAACCCCATCTCTACCAAAACACAAAAATTAGCCGGGCGTGGTGGCACACACCTATAATCCCAGCTACTTGGGAGGCTGAGGCAGGAGAATAGTCTGAACCTGGGAGGCGGAGGTTGCAGTGAGCCAAGATCATGCATGCCACTGCACCCCAACCTAGGCGACAGAGTGAGACTCCATCTCAAATAAATAAAAATAAAATTTCAAAAGGTAAATTTCTGTAATATGAAGAAATTTAAGAATAAAACATGATTAACTACTGTATATGCATGTGCTTTGGGGATTTTCCACATTTTTTGAATGGAATGTGCATTATAAAATCTGATTTTTTTAAACTGCTTTTACCATGAGGTATTACTTACTTATAGAAAAGTATAGGAAACACATGTATACCATTTCATGAAGCTATTACATAAATACCAGTCCAACTACCACCAAGGAATGGAGCATTGCTAGAACTCCAGAAAGGCTGGGTGCCTCTATCTGAGCCCAAACCCCTTCCACTACATACGTAAGTAAGTACTAACTTAACAAAATGACTTTGTTTGATTTGTTGAGGCAGGATCTTGCTCTGTCACTCAGGCTGGAGTGCAGTTGTGCAATCACAACTCACAGCAGCCTTGACCTCCCAGGACACAAGCAATTCTCCCATCTTAGCCTCCCAAGCAGCTGGGACCACAGGAGGATGCCATCATGCCCGGATAATTTTTTTTTTTTTAGAGGCTGGATCTCCCTATGTTGCCTAGACTGGTCTGGAATTCCTGGGCGCAAGTGATCCTCCCACCTCAGCCTCCCAAAGTGCTGGAATTACAGGCATGAGCTACTGTGCCCTAACTTTTATGATTTATCATTTCCTAACTTTACTTTCTTTCTTTTTTTTTGAGACAGAGTCTTGCTCAGTCGCCCAGGCTGGAGTGCAGTGGCGCGATCTCGGCTCACTGCAAGCTCCGCCTCCCAGGTTCCCGCCATTCTCCTGCCTCAGCCTCCCAAGTAGCTGGGACTACAGGCGACCGCCGCCACGCCCGGCTAATTTTTTGCATTTTTTTAGTAGAGACGGGGTTTCACCGTGTTAGCCAGGATGGTCTCCATCTCCTGACCTCGTGATCCGCCCGCCTCGGCCTCCCAAAGTGCTGGGATTACAGGCGTGAGCCACCGCGCCCGGCCTAACTTTTCTTTAGAGATTTATCATCTAGGTGTGCAACCCTACCAAACATAATTTATATAAATACCAGAAGCAGATGAAAAAAACAAAATCATACCACATATATTCTTGTCTTGCTTTTTTCTTTGCCTTTTTTGTTGTTGCTGTGTCTGTAGTTTATTTTCATTGCTGTGTAATATTCTACTCAGTAAATATGCCATAATTTAGTTATCCATTCTCATCCCCTAGGGTGGTCTCTACTTTGGAGCAAATACAAACACTACTAAGATTTTTCTGGTACAGCTATCTCAAGCACTTTAGGCATGCATTTCTCTGGTGTACATACCTAGAAGTATGATTGCTAGCTTATACACTAAAGCCAAACTATTTCCCAAGGCAGCTGTAATGTGCACTGCCATCAGAAGGGTATGAGTTTCTGTTGCTTAACTTTTTCAACAACAATTACCAGACTTTTTAATTCCTGCTAACTGAACAGCGGTATAATAGTATTCTAAGATCTTTTTTTTTTTTTTTTTTTTTTTTTTTTTTTTTTTTTGAGACAGGGTCTACCTCTGTCACCCAGGCTAGAATGCACAATTATAGCTCACTACAGCCTTGAAACTCTTGGGCTCAAGAGATCCTCCCACCTCAGCCTCCCAAGTAGCTGGGATTACAAGCATGTGCCACCACACCCAGCAAATTCAAAATATTTTGTGGCCAGGCGTGGTGGCTCACACCTGTAATCCCAGCACTTTGGGAAGCCAAGGTGGGTGGATCACCAGGTCAGGAGATCGAGACCATCCTGGCTAACACGGTGAAACCCCGTCTCTACTAAAAATACAAAAAAATTAGCCGGGCTCAGTTTCACTGGAGCTTTGTCAATTTTATCATTTTTTTTTTTTTTTTTTCCTTTTAGAACACAAGGTCTCACTCCGTCACCCAGGCTGGAGTACAGTGGTGTGATCATAGCTCACTGTAGTCTCAAATTCCCCAGCTCAAGCGACCTGCCCTCTCCTCCTACCCAAAGTGCTGGGATTACAGGTGGGAGACACCATGCCTGGCCCATGATGGAAACTGACTATTTAAGCCTGAATGCAGTGGCATGCCTGTAATCCCAGCACTTTGGGAGGCTGAGGTGGGTGGATTGCTTGAAATAGGAGTTTGAGACCAGCCTGGGGAACATAGTAAGACTCTGTTCCTACAAAAAATAAAAAATTAGCCGGGCATGGTGGCACATGCTTGTAGTCCTAGCTACTCCGGAGGCTGAGGCAGGAGGACTGCTTGAGCCCAGGAGACAGAGGCTGCAGTGAGCCGAGATCACACCCACTGCACTCCAGCCTGGGCACTAGAGTGAGACCCTGTCTCCAAAATATATATAAATAAAAATTTTCTCATCAAATATTATTTTCTTTCTATCCGAATTTCCTTTAATACTCCTTTAGTGCCATTCTGCTGGCGATAAATTCTGATGTCTATTGGCCTAAAAATGTATTTTTGTTTTTGGGGTTTTTTTGAGATGGAGTCTCGCTCTGTCGCCCAGGCTGGAGTGCAGTGGCATGATCTCAGCTCACTGCAACCTCCGCCTCCCGGGTTCAAGTGATTCTCCTGCCTCAGCCTCCGAAGTAGCTGGGACTACAGGCACCTGCCACCACACCCAGCTAATTTTTGTATTTTTAGTAGAGACGCGGTTTCACCATGTTGGCCAAGCTGGTCTCAAACTCCCGACCTCAAGTGATTCGCCCACCTCGGCCTCCCAAAGTGCTGGGATTGCAGGTGTGAGCCACCATGCCTGGCCTAGAAATTTCTTTACTTTTGAAATAAATAAAAATGTATCCTTCATTTTTGAAAGACATTTTTGCTGGATATAGAACTGTAAGCTAACAGGTTTTTTTCTTTCAGTACTTTGAAAATGTCGCTCTGTTGTCTTCCAGTTCACACAAGATGTGACCAGGAATCACTGTTATTAGTAACTTTGTTCCTTTGTAATGTGTCTTTTCTTCTGGCTGCTTTGAAAGCTTTTGATCTTGATCACTGGTTTTTTTGCAATCTGATTATCAGGTACCTTGGGTTTCCTTATATTTGCTCTGTTTGGAGTTTTTGAGCTTCAGAGTTTGCAGTTTTCATCAAATCTGGAAGATTTCCAGCCATTATTTGTCCAAATATTTTTTCCATTCCCTCCTCTTCTCCTTCTGGAACTAAGTTCCACATATCTTAAATCAGCTGACTTTGTCCCACAGGCTGCTGATGCTCTGTGATCTCGTGTAGTCTTGGTGCTCTGTGCTGCGCTTTGGAAAGCTTCTACTGCTGCGTCTTCAGGCTCACCAACTCTTTTCTTCTGTACTAATAACCTGTTGTGATCCCTCCACTGCATTATATATGTGTATATATATCATTTTACTATATGTAAATTTATTTTATTATATATTTTATGACATAAATAAAATATTTTTATTTATTTATTTATTTAGAGACGGAGTCTCGCTCTGTCGCCAGGCTGGAGTGCAGTGGTGTGATCTTGGCTCACTGTAACCTCCACCTTCTGGGTTCAAGTGATCCTCCTGCCTCAGTCTCCTGAGTAACTGGGATTACAGGTGCCCGCTATCACGCCCAGCTAATTTTTGTATTTTCAGTAGAGATGAGGTTTCGCTATGTCAGCCAGGCTACTCTTCAACTCCAGACCTCAAATGATCTGCCCACCTCAGCCTCCCAAAGAATTAGGATTATAGGCATCAGTTACTGTGCCCGGCATTTTATATATTTTATATATTGTATTTTCATCTCTGGAAGTTTTATTTCAGTCTTTTCGGAATCTTTCATTTCACTCATTATGCTTATGTTTTTCTCTACATTCTTTTTTTTTTTTTTTTTTGAAACGGAGTCTCGCTCTATCGCCCAGGCTGGAGTGCAGTGGCTGGATCTCAGCTCACTGCAAGCTCTGCCTCCCGGGTTTACACCATTCTCCTGCCTCAGCCTCCCGAGTAGCTGGGACTACAGGCGCCCGCCACCTCACCCGGCTAGTTTTTTGTATTTTTTAGTAGAGACGGGGTTTCACGGTGTTAGCCAGGATGGTCTCGATTTCCTGACCTCGTGATCCACCCGTCTCGGCCTCCCAAAGTGCTGGGATTACAGGCTTGAGCCACCGCGCCCGGCCTTTTTTCTCTACATTCTTGAGTGTGCAATATATTTATAAGTTATTTTAATGTCTGTCATCCCTTGTCATTCTGGGGTCTGTTTTTCTTGATTTTCTTCCTGGTTAATATCACATTTCCTTGCTTCTCTGCATACCTGGTAATTATTTATTAGATGCTAGACACAATTTCTTTTTATATTTTTGGGTGCTAGTTTTATTACATCCTTTTTAAATACAGTCGGGGCTTTGTTCTGAGAATATAATCAAGTTATCTGTAATCAGTCAGGACAAGTCAGGAGGAGCAGCCTATTGGTCTATGGATAATTCAGCCCCACTGCTGAGGAATCATCCTGACTCCACAGATGAAAAAGCTGCTCTGAACCCACTCTAACAAAGACGAAAAGGCAACCCTTCAAAGGATCGACCTGATACCCTACCACCTAGGTAGTGGGAGCACAAACTATTTCCAGTCCTGTGCAACTGATGTCCAAGAAGTGCTTGGCCTTTCCCTTTTTGGCGGTTCTGCTCCCAGCCTTGAGGTGCTTCCTCTCAGGCACGTGCAGACCAGGACGCAGCCAACGCCTCAAGGCAGTACTTCTGCAGATCTCTGGCGCTCTCTCTCTAACCTGCTCCCTCCTCTCCTATGTTTTCCTCCACAAATTCTCACTGTCTTGTCCTCCCCAATTTCTGCTGTTTCATCACTTTAGTGAAGCCAGTGGGTTCTGTCTGACTTCTTTCTTCCTGCCCTGAAACATGGAAACTGCCTCACGAGACAAACTAAGGCTATTTGTGTCAGTAAAGTTTTATTGGAATACGTCCACATCCATTCACTTACATACTTCGGATGAAAGCAGGCACAGAGCATTGTAGAGCAGTTGTGCCATTAACAGCATCCGGCCCACAAAACCTAAAATGGCTACTATACAGCCCTTTATAGAAAAAAAGTACAGTCTCGTGCTGTGGGGTATGAGCTGGAATATACTGAGTCTCGTGCTGTGGGGTATGAGCTGGAATATACTGAGTCTCGTGCTGTGGGGTATGAGCTGGAATACTGCAGGGCTTGTTTCATTTGTTCCCCTTATTTCAAGGAACACAGTCCTAACCAGACTTCTGTCAAATGCATGAAAACTATTACTTCATATATTTTGTTTGGTTTTCAAGTTGTTTAAGACAGAAGTCAATTTGGGACTAGGGTGAGGCAAGTGTGATACTTACTTGCCTTAGGCACAAATTTTAATTGAGTGCCAAAAAAACTCAGTAATAGAGATAAAATCAAAATTAATGAAAAAATCCAGGAGGTACAAAATACCACAATTTTATATACAATATCAATAATGGTGTGATAAAATCAAAATTAATGAAAAAATCCAGGAGCTACAAAATACCACAATTTTATATACAATATCAATAATGGTGTCATGCCAAGCCATATTGGAGCTTGAGACAAAAAGAAAAATCATTAATACTGATCCTGTCTTTAAAATTTAGGTTTTGGGCCAGGCGTGGTGGCTGAATCCAAAAATCTCAGCACTTTGGGACGCTAAGACGGGAGGACTGCTTGAGCCCAGAGTTTGAGATCAATCTGGGCAACATAGTGAGACACCACTCTACAAAAAAACTCTATAAAAAACTAAAAAATTATCATCCAGACATGGTGGCATGTGCCTGCAGTCTCAGCTACTTAGGAGGCTGAGGTGGGAGGATCACTTGAGCCCTCCTAGCTGTACTACCATAGTTGTAGTGAGCTATGATTGCTCCATTGCACTCCAGCCTGGGCAACAGAGCAAGACCCTGTCTTAAAAAATAAAAAATAATTTTGTTTTTCATCACGAATTTTTTTGTATCAAATTTGATTTTTTTAAAGAACTGCATTAAAATATTAATAATCTTGATTACTGAGATTTTGGGTGTCCCTTTAAATTCTGCACTGAGGCAAATGCCTCACTTGCCTTACCGTAGTCCTGGGGGGGCGTAAATCACCTCTAATTCCATCATGGTGGAAATGGAAGTCTCCAGGAATAACTTGCTTACTAAGTAGGATTAGACTAATACCTTATCACTGTAAGAGTTTATCACAACTGCCAAACTTAACGTTTTCATTCTCAGAGACGTCTTTGAAAAAGAGATGACTTCAATGTGAAACATTATGCTCTAATTACTTCTCACTATTAGGAACTAACAGTAAGGAACGTGCATGTTCCCACATATACCCATCAGAGGCACTCATCAGTTGTGTATCAAATGGATATAAATTAGTAAACAAAAGCACTATGTAGACATGAAGATACTATGAGAACATAAAAACTTTCTTCTAATTACTAAATAAATACAGACACACAAAGACATTGTGACTGCAAAATAACTGAGTAATTATATAGTATCTGGGCGACACACTGACAGTATGAAGTAGACCTAAAACAGCCACCTGCAGCAACTGCTGCCAAGTCAATTTCTTGACCGGTGAAAGTAAGTGTTCAGTCTCCAAACACACAAGTTCAACTAAAAGCAAATAATGGCTGGGCATGGTGGCTCCTGCCTATAATTCCAGCACTTTGGGAGGCCAAGATGGGCGGATCACTTGAGATCAGGAGTTTGAGACCAGTCAGGCCCACATGGCGAAACCCTGTCTCTACTAAAAATACAAAAAATTAGCCAGAAGTGGTAGTGTGCGCCTGTAGTCCCAGCTACTCAGGAGGCTGAGGCAGGAGAATCGCTTGAGCCCAGGAGGCAGAGGTTGCAGTGAGCAGAGATCAAACCACTGCACTCCAGCCTGGGTGACAGAGTGAGACTGTTTTAAAAAAAAAAAAAAAAAAAAAGGCTAACCAACCAATAAGCTTCTCTCTTGGTTTTGCAGGATTAGCATCCTTTCGAAATTAGCCTGCTCATTTTGTAGGCGTTCCTAACTCCCAATCCTACCTCATCAATATGCCAGGAGGGCACTGGGCAAGCAAAAGGACTCATCCGTATGACAGTGAAAGCTTCAACCATGAGCCAATTTCCACAGATTCTCCACAGTGTTCATTTCATAGAAGGCACTCGTGCAGGAAAATGTTTTCAAACGTACTGACAAAAAAGGTGTTTTTAAAATAAAAAATGTTATGGTATTAAATTTAGCGGGGGAATGAAGATTATGAAATTTAAAGGGGTAATTATCATGAAGAAATTGTCTAGAACTCAAGGAATTCAATGTTAACGATCAGACGCCATCAAATTCACAACATACCCGCTCCAATACACACTTCCCTTGGCATCTGCTGCTTCTGAGACAGCCTCTGGGTGTGAGTCAACCCTACCCTGCTGGCTCAGCATCCCCTTCCTCACCAGAAGTGGACTTGCAAACTCTGCTCCAGCCGCAACGACTGTCTCCTTCTGGGTTTTTGTTCTTCCACTGTCTGTCAAACACTTCACCTGCAAGACTCCATTCAAGTATCTTGACAACTACTATTTATCACTAGACTTATGGTTTTCCACTAAACTTTAAGCTCCTTTACAGCAGGGATCATGCTAAATTTATCCAGTTGTCTCAATGCCTAGCAGGATAGCAGGCACACCCAGCAGGTACCACTTGTTTGTTGAATTAAACTCCTGCAAGCATCTTTTCTCCAACTCTCCCTTACCAGGGAAATTGACCTTACCTCCTGAAATCCTGGTCCTATAAGGACACCCATCACAACACTTACAAGCCTGTACTTGCCTTGCTTCCTTCTCTTTCTCCTATCTGACTGTAAGCTTTCTGAAGACAGCAATGTGTCTTATTCAGGATTGTATCCTCAGCACTTACAATGGTGCTGGTCACACAGTATGTATTTGACACATATTACTCTTAGTTATTAATTTACCTCTTTTTTTTTTTTTTTTTTTTTTTTTTGAGACGGAGTCTTGCTCTGTCACCCAGGCTGGAGTGCAGTGGCCAGATCTCAGCTCACTGCAAGCTCCGCCTCCCGGGTTCACGCCATTCTCCTGCCTCAGCCTCCCGAGTAGCTGGGACTACAGGCGCCTGCCACATCGCCTGGCTAGTTTTTTGTATTTTTAGTAGAGACGGGGTTTCACCAGGTTAGCCAGGATGGTCTTGATCTCCTGACCTCGTGATCCGCCCGTCTCGGCCTCCCAAAGTGCTGGGATTACAGGCGTGAGCCACCGCGCCCGGCCTAATTTACTTCTTGTAGTTATTAATTTATTCCTCACAACTACAAATTTGCCTGTTACAGAGATGAGGAAACTAGAATATGAAGATTCAGCAGCTTCACAACATGCTACGTTACTAAGCAGCAGAGGGGTCTACCTCGAGTCAGTGTTCTTAACTTCTATGTCTGTTATCACACTGTGACTGCCTCAACAAAGGCAGGCTCACTGACTTGTGCCCTAAGAATCAACAGTCATGCTGTTAAATCAGATTTGCCATTTGCACGCTCAAATTATTTTAGAAAGATCATTCAATGCTCCAACTCTGCTGGCCAGGGTCTGGATTGTTGAGTAACTAGAACAATTACATCGATCCATTTGCCCAAAGTCAGAGCTAACAGGACTAAAACCCAGGTCTCAAAGACCCAGCAATCTGACCACAGTATTTTTGCTGGCTTTGACACCTGTCAATTCAAACCCTGCACCGTTATCTAATTCCTTAGCAAGAGGCAAAATACGCATCTCAAAATTTCCAAAATATCAATAAAGCCCAATAGATGCATCCACCCCATTTTAAAACCAAGTATATATTTTTTTATTTTGAATTTCAGCACTGACATAGCCAGAGTTTGTATACTCCTTTAGGATTAATATATGACATTCATAAACTGATGCACCAGGCAGCACCAGGGAGCTGAACCAAATAAGGCTAGTTCCTGACTTCAAAGAAGATTTTAAGATCTCGGCTAGGCTAAAATAAACTTTATCACATCATTTAAATTATTGTTTGGAGGCCAGGCATGGTGGCTCACACCTGTAATACCAGCACTTTGGGAGGTCAAGGTGGAAGGATCACTTGAGGCCAGGAGTTCAAGAGCAGCCTGGGCAACACAGTGAGACCCCATGTCTATAAAAATGTGAACATTAGCCAGGTGTGGTGGCATGCACCTGTGGTCCCAGCTACTCGGGAGGCTGAGGCAGGAGGATGTCTGAAGTCCAGGAGGTTGAGGCTGCAGCAAGCTATCATTGTACCACTGCAGTCCAGCCTGGGCAACAGAACAAGACCTTCATTCAAAAAAAAAAAAAAAAAACCACAAACATTAGTTAATTTCTAGCTGCTCTAATATGAAAATTGAGTAGAATTATTTAGCTTACTTTTGAACAGGATCATCCAAATGCATCTGGCTGAGGAGGAGGAAACAGCAAGGGGAGAATGGAATGACTATGCTGTGCTACTCAGTCAGTTAAAGCTATTCCTGGGGAAAAGAAGCCATTTGTAGCAATATACTTCAGTGAGTTTTTTTTTCATTTTTGCTTATGGAACTGTGACAGGTTTCCCTAACGTCTTACTCACCTGAAATCATGATCATTCATTACCACTGCATACCTACTTTATTCCTAAAACACAAAATGTCAAACATATTTTTACAGCTAGATAAGAGTCATGTTAAAAGTTTAAGATATGTAGTGTAACACTTCTTTGATTTTAATATTCTTCATGCTACATAAACTCTCTAGAATAAATTTACTTCATAATCAAATGTGGCCACCTACCCCACCTTGCTACAAATGCTAGACACACTAGTACAAACATTTCCTGAGTAGCATCCAATGATCACATATACGAAAGTGTAAAACATTTCCAGATCACCCTGGAATTTTCATCTAAGCGACCTTTCAAATAAACTATATTCTGCAATGTTGGCTTTTGCCTAATACAGTAATGATTCACTGCTGTTTACACTATGAATTTAAATAGAGATCTGTTATGTAACATCAAATCTCTTAGGTTTCTCCAAAAATTAATCAATATCTTGAACATAAAAAAATATTCTATTCTCAACAATCATTATACAAATAAAATGGCCACACTAATAAAATTTTCTGCCAGAAAATTATGAAAAAAAATCTTTAAATATAGGTTAGAGCAGTGGCAGTGCTGCTAAACAACTTCAGAAAAGACTCAGCGAGTCAGGGGCATCCACAAGCCAGGCACAGAGGGAGCAGGGGCACAGGCCCTGGCCAGCCCCACCCTCCTGTGCTGTGTGCAGGCAGTACACCTTACACATGGCACTGGCTCTGCCCCAGATGGTCAATCAGTTGGAACCAAAGCGCCCACCAAATGTATATATCATGTAGATATATATTTTAGAGACAGGGTCTTGTTCTGTCACCCATGATGGAGTGCAGTGGCACGATCACAGCTCAGTGTAACCTCAAACTCCTGGCCTCAAGCGATCCTCCCCGCAACATGCTAGTGTTCCAGGCATGAGTCTTCGTGCCCAAATTATTTTTTTTAACTTTTATTTTAGGTTCAGAAGTACATGTGCAGGTTTGTTATACAGGTAAACCCATTACCAGGGTTTGATGTACAGATTATTTTGTAACCCAGGTACGAAGCCTAGAACCCAGCGGTTATTTTTTCTGATCCTCTCCCTCCTCCCACCCTCCACCCTCAAGTAGGCCCCACTGTCTGCTGTTCCCTTCTTTGTGTCCATGTGTTCTCATCACTTAGCTCCCTCTTATAAGTGAGAACATTCAGTACTTGGTTTTCTGTTCCTGCATTAGTTTGCTGATGATAATGGCCTCCAGCTCCCAATCATGTTCTTGCAAAACACAGAAGGATCTCATTCTTTCTTACGGTTACATCGTACTCTGTGATATAAATGTACCAAATTTTATTTCTCCAATCTGCCACTGATAGGCATTTCGGTGGATTCCATGTCTTTACTATTGTGAATAGTGCTGCAATGAACATACATGTGTACGTATCTTTATGGTAGAACAATTTATATTCCTTTGAATAATATAACCAGTAATGGGATTGCTGGGTTGAATGGTAGTTCTATTTTTAGCTCTCTGAGGAATCACCATATTGCTTTCCGCAGTGGTTGAACTAGTTTACGCTCCACCAACGTATATTAGCATTCCCTTTTCTCCACAATCTCCCTAGCATCTTATTTTTGACTTTTTAATAATAGTTATTCTGACTGGTATGAGATGCTGTCTCACTGTGGTTTTGATTTGTATTTCTCTAATGGTCAGTGATTTGGGCTGTTTTTCATATGCTCGTTGGTGGCATGTGCGTCTTCTTCTGAAAAGCGTCTGTGTGTGTCCTTTGCCCACATTTTAACGGGTTTTTTTTTTTCTTGCAGTTCTTAAGTTTCTTAAGTTCCTTATAGATGCTGGATATGAGACCTCTGTCAGATGCATAATTTACAAATATTTTCTCCCATGCTGTAGGATGTATGTTTACTCTGTTGATAGTTTCTTTTGCTGTATAGAAGCTCTTAAGTTTAATTAGATCCCATTTGTCAATTTTTGCTTTTGTTGCAATTGCTTTTGGTGTTTTCTTCATGAAATGTTTGTCAGTTCCTATGTCCAGAATGGTATTGCCTAGGTTGTCTTCCAGGGTTTTTATAGTTTTGGGTTTTACATTTCAGTCTTTCATCCATCTTAAGTTGATTTTTGTACATGGTGTAGGGAAGCGGTCCAGTTTCAATCTTTTGCATGTGGCTAGCCAGTCGTCCCAGCACCACTGATTGAATAGGGAGTCCTTTCCCCATTGCTTTTGTCAGCTTTGTCGAAGATGAGATGGTTGTAGGTGTGCAGCCTTATTTCTGGGCTCTCTCTTTTGTTCCATTGGTGTCTGCTTTTGTACCAGTACCATGCTATTAGGTTGCTGTAGCCGTGTAGCATAGTCTGAAGTCGCATAACAGAATGCCTCCAGTTTTGTTCTTTTGCTTATGACTGCCTTGGTTATTTGGGCTCTTTTTTGGTTCCATATGAGTTTTAAAGCAGTGTTTTCCTAGTTCTGTGAAGAAGGTGCTCGGTAATCTGCTAGGAATAGCACTGAGTCTGTAAATCGCTTTTGGCAGTATGCACGCCCAAATATTCTCTTTTTTTCACCCCTGAGACAGTCTAGCTTTGTTGCCCAGGCTAGAGTGCAGTGGCGCAATCTTGGCTCAATGCAACCTCCACCTCCTGGGTTCAAGTCATTCTCCTGCCTCAGCCTCCTGAGTAGCTGGGATTACAGGTGCCACTATGCCCAGCTAATTTTTATATTTTTAGTAGAGATGGGGTTTCACAGTGTTGGCCAGGCTAGTCGCGAACTCCTGACCTCATGATCCACCCGCCTCGGCCTCCCAGAGTGCTGGGATTACAAACGTGAGCTACTGCACCCGGCCACATGCCCAAATATTTTTAAATGGCAGCACCCTTTCCACAGTCTGGCATTTGTCTTGAGAAAAATGAAACGTGAAAGAATTGCGTATAAATTAAAATATCAAAAGCACTGAGGAGGGTTTTTCTAGTTTTTCCAAACTACCTCATTCTCCTCAGTCATCTCTATACTCGAATGCAAAGGACTCATTTAAATTTGCTACCCCTCACAATATGCGTGTTCACTTGCATGAGAAAGAACTCGAGAGAAGAGCAAAGGAAGGAAGGATCCACTCAGAACATGAGACATCATCTGTTCTTAGTTGTTTCCTACTCCTTAAAGGCAGAAGAAAATAGAAGTATTCAATAATTTGGAAGAGTAGTAACTTAGTGATAGAAAAAAGATTTCTTGAATTTGAAAACATCTGAAAAAGTACTATAAGGAAAGGTTAGATCATCCAACCACCATCAAGGAAAGCGTCTGTGTCCAGTATTCATTCATGCACCCAACATGTACTGAGTGCCACAGAAGGGAGAGGGACAAGAGAGACAGAAACCTCCCCTTCACAGAGCTGACAGTCCACAGGCAAGACGACACAACACCAGCAATAAGAGGGCATGTGTCTGTGCAGGGTGTACATGTGTGTGAGACGAAAAGTACCAAAGGGAAGTGCACATTGCACATGGAGGTCACACCCATTTATGTGAATATGGGGACCTCCCCCACGCCAGGAGAAGACATTTAATCTATAATCTGAAAGATAAGTAGAAATTACCTATTTTCTATAATTCTCAGATTTTAAAATTAGAAACATAATACAGTAAGAAAAATCAAATGCTTAAGAAGTAGCTTAGTATTAAACATCAATTCAACATCTCATTTTGTAGATTATATACGATAAAAGCCCCGTTCTAATTCTGGGGTACCAAACTTCTTGCTGTATTCATGCTTAATATATATTACTGCTATGTCTATTAGTGTGTGTGTGTGTGTGTGTGTGTGTGTGTGAGAGAGAGAGAGAGAGAGAGAGAGAGAGAGAGAGAGAGAGAGAGAGAGAGAGAGAGAGAGAGAGAGGGTGTATGCGTAGGTAGTGCTTGATAAATATATGTTTTTTTGGTGGGGGGAAGGAGTTTCACTCTTGTTGCCCAGGCTGAAATGCAATGGCACAATCTTGGCTCACTGCAACCTCCACCTCCCGGGTTCAAGCAATTCTGCTGCCTCGGACTCCCCAGTAGCTGGGATTACAGGGGCTTGCCACCATGCTCGGCTCATATTTGTATTTTCAGTAGAGACGGGGTTTCGCCATGTTGACCAGGCTGGTCTCGAACTCCTAACCTCAGGTGATCCACCTGCCTCGGCTTCCCGAAGTGCTGGGATTATAGGTGTGAGCCACTGCACCTGGTCAGTGCTTGATAAATATAAACTGAATGGAGTGGGTTGCAGACCAGCAGGGCTTAGAAAATGTATTTGTTAAAAAGATACTTTTCTTCTTGAAAAATGCTGAGAAACTTGATGTCTTTGCTGAAAGATTTTATGTTTAAAAAAAGAAAATCGAGCCGGGTGCGGTGGCTCATGCTTGTAATCCCAGCACTTTGGGAGGCCGAGACAGGCGGATCACGAGGTCAGGAGATCGAGACCATCCTGGCTAACACGGTGAAACCCTGTCTCTACTAAAAATACATTTAAAAAAAATTAGCCGGGTGTGGTGGCGGGAGCCTGTAGTCCCCACGGGAGGCTGAGGCAGGAGAATGGTGTGAACTCGGGAAGTGGAGCTTGCGGTGAGTGGAGATCACGCCACTGCACTCCAGCCTGGGCGACAGAGCAAGACTCCGTCTCAAAAAAACAACAAAAAAGGAAAATCGATATAAAGTATTCTCACCACAAAAAAGGATAACTGTGAGTTTATCTTTACACTTGCTAATTTGCTAGACTTAACCATTCCATAATATATATACTTCAAAATATCATGTTTTACATGATAAATATATATACAATTTTGTATGTCAACTAAGAAAAATAAATTTAAGGAAAAAAGGATACTTTTCTTCTCACACTTCTTTTCCAAGTACAAAATTAAATCTCAGTACCAATTGGCTTCCGGGCATTAAATTACACTTCAAAATTATTCTTATTAAAGGTGATACAGGAGATGCTTTTCTTCAACTCATGTATTAGAAGCTTTGTGCTAAGTTACTATTATGAACAAAACTTTTAGATAAGCAAATCTGAAAGCAAGAAATGAATTTGTTTTAAGATATGAAGCTGCAAGTTGTAATAAAACAAACTACCCATGATGATGAATGATAAAACTGCCCAGCACTGTTAGATATTCTCAAAATCCCAGGCCAAAAAAAAAAAAGAAAACAAACCCTCTAAGAACTGAGGGTTTTGAATTAAAGTTCTAAGCCAAGAAAGGCTCTTGAATTCTGGGCAATGGGACCCATGGCTGGGGCTGGGAGACAGAAGGTTACCCCATGTAAGGGCAGCAGGCAGCACTGGGCAGAGAGCAGGGCAGGCCAGAAGCACTTGGGAGAGCTGGACAGTGAGGTGGCAGGACCTGGCCTGACCGAAATCCCAGCACTCCACGCTCTATCAGCAACAGTTTGGAAGAGCCAGAGGCCTCTCTTCACCGTGTGGTAAACCAGGAGCCTATCTTATCCTTTTCTTTGAAAAATGTTTTACCTCTGCCTGCTGAGCTTGGGGACACAATTTCACCACTGTGGTGGAAGTTACTCAGAAAACAGAAGTCATCTTGTTATGTCAATGCCCTGCTCACTATGTGGTCCTCCTGTGTGGGCGAGATGGGTTTCCTCACCATATGGATGGCAAACAAGTACCCCAAAAAAAAATCCAGGCAAAAACTGCACCCTTTTAAGGACGTAACTCAGAAGTCATATAGCACCATTGTCCATACTGCTGGGTGAGGGAGGCCACACACCCAGTCCAGGCGCACCTCTCTGTCAAAGTCCCATGTGAGAAGAATAGGGAGAATGGGAGAAATCACTGAGAACACTTAGGAGAACACAATGTCACCCTGAGTGAGTTATACAGTAAAATCTCAGTCTTCTTTCAAGATTGGAAAATTAAAAACCAGGGTTCAATGGAATCTGGCTAAAAAAATCAATCTGTATTTCACCCCTTGTAAGCTGAACCTCTTATTACTTGTAATAAGTTGCAACTTGTAAGTTGAGCCTAAATTACGATGTTGTCCTGCCTTAGTAAATACAGTATCATGACCTTGATTTAATAGGTGGTGATTCAGATTCACCCCTAGGTAACTGCTGGGCACTGCAGCTTCTCTGTGAGAACACAGAATACCACTGACTAGCAGAAATGTAGGTGTCAAGCCAGAATTCATCTCAGCATTCCAGTTTGCAGGCTGGGCTATGCACCCATCTCTCATCACAGCACACAGCATTAAGGGCAGAGGTCACGCCCTTTGCCCCTCCTGTGGGTGACTCCAGCACATTAAGCAGAAATTCTATAAATAACCAGAGGAAGGGAAGACGAGAATTTTTAAAATTCTAAAATTACAGAGTCTACATTAGATGTCCGTTGTTATTACAGGCCCCTTTCTGACAAAAGGAAAGCAAAAGAACGAGCAACAACAACATTTAACTGAGAGCAAACCTCTTCTGTCAGGACAGCGGTCCTTAGAAAAGTAGAGAGCCAGGAGCCAGGAGCCAGGAGCCAGGAGCCAGGAGCCAGGAGCCAGGAGCCAGGTTTCTGATCCTAGATCTGATTCTGACCTGCACTGGGACCTTAACCAAGTGGCATCACTTCTTTGGGCCTCATTTTCCTCATCTGTAAAATAAAGGGACTGGATTAGACAAAGCTTCTTAACTGAGGCCTACAGGTGAGCCACAGCAACATGCCCACTGTGTGCCTGAAGGCCAGTCTATCCTCAAGTTCATCATTTAAATTCTATAATCTCAATGTTTATTAACAAATAGAATGAATTCTACAGAGCATGAAAACATTCTCCCAGTGTCTGGCCAGGCCCTCTAGGAGCTGCCACCTCAGCAGCAACCACCAGGCTCCTACCTTCCGACCTCAGGCCCCTGAAATCACACAGAGACATTTCAGTCCCTGGCAATCATTTAAAACAATGTCAACATTGTTTTAAATGCACAAGGGAAACTAGTTTTCTTCATCTATTTATTTATTTTATTTTATATTTCTGCAGAGATGAGGTCTCGCTATTTTGCCCAGGCTGGTCTTAGATTCCTGGGCTCAAGCGATCCTCCTGCCTTCGCCTCCCAAAGTGCTGGGATTACAGGCGCGAGCCACTATCCCTGGCCTATGCTACATATATTTCTAACAAACAGCAAACAGACCTTCGGCAATGAAGACAATAGGCCTTCATTTATTATTTTCACAAGCTTGACATTTAAAACATGGGTCTTTCTAACTTGGGCCTCCCTCCCCAAAACCAATCCCCATGATATCCTGGAAACAGGCAGGGCTGCCTCCCAGGAAGAGTCCTAGCAAATGTTACTGGAAACAAGCCCTTCAGATGGACAGAAAGCTGTGCCAGGGGCCCACCAGCACATGCGGCTGCAACTGTGCTTTTGGAGACATCATGCATCGCCAGCTCTCAGGAGGCACGGATGAGCCAGCCCCATTCTACGCAGCCCACGGACTGAGGTAGTAGGCCATCACACACACACACACACACACACACACACACACACACACACACACACACACACACACACACACACACACACACAGGCTAGTTCCTCAGCCTGAAGTTGAAAACTATGTCTCAGCCATAGTCTGTTGCCAGGAACCAAGAGACCAAGGCAGATGTCACCAGAGAAAGAACTGAGCTCAATGGACTACTCTGGTAAGCGAAGAGAAAGGATGTGCTTCATATGGAAAGCTGAATTTATTTACACTAATCACGAATGCAGGCTCTCAGCTGGAAAAGCTCACTTCCAAAGCCAGAAGGTTCAGAACCCATTCACGAGCTTCTCAGAATGCAAGCAGTTGCCATGGTAACCCCAACATTATATTTCTTGGCATTGGACATATAAATTACCACCCATAATGCATTTAATACCGTTTGGGGCCACTAATTCATTGCAAAATAAATCTCAGCTCTGACTCTTGGCCTCCCTCTAAGATAAACGAAGAGCAGCAGCTGGAGGTAGCACCCAGCTCACCCCACGGATAAGCACAGAGCTCCACACATCTGAAAATGCTCTTCTAAAGGCAAAATAAGAACTAAGGAGATTAGAATTCATCATCTACAGCCAGTGGTTGAGATTTTTTTAAGATGAAAAGTTCCATCCAGATTAGTGTAACTGTCATTGCTTAAGTTAAAGAAACAAATATATTCCATCCGTATCTACATCTCTGAAATTCAAATATGTTTAGCAAATTGAAGAAAAAGCAGATCTCTTCAAAGAACATCTTCAATAATTCACTTATAGGGCATCTGTCAAGACTAAGATAACTCTTCAAATGTCAAAACTGTCATTAACAAGAAATAAAGTTTTATTTCTTAGGTTCAAAAGAGGTCTATTCAATCATAATTCTTTACCTTGACTAGGGATATTCATAAACATTTAAAATACACATATGCATGATTTTTAAAGTCCCTTACCTTCTTATAATCCACCATCTGAACACAGAGATGAAAATAAAATTATCGTGCACAAACTGCAAAGACATCTTCAGCTTCACGTTCCCAGGAAGCCCACTGCATCAGTAACTTGACAGAGCTGCTGCAGGACATGCCTGTGCCAGCCACAGCATTCACAGAATCGCGTCCGTTCTAATCACTAAACTGCCAGGTCCGGAGGAGTATTACCTTCATTATCTCCTCCTTCCGACTGCAGGCAACAGTCAGCAGTTATGAAGGGGAGCAAAAGGCTTCACCACGGGTTGTTTCCATATTAACAAGGACTTTGGTAACCGCTGCATTGCAGTCTTTCTGAAAGCTACCAACCTCAGAAGCAAAAGCGCTGGAGAGAGACTCTCTGGCACAGGAAGCAGTCTTTCCAATCACAAAGATTTTTAAAGAATCTTTAAACAATGCTGTGAACACCTGAGGCTTTTTCTAGATTTCCTACCTGTTTCCTAGAGGTTGACTGGTTTGTGGTTTTTACTGGAGGATGGCTGTGACAACTGGCTGTGCGGGGTAGGAATGCGGAAATGAGTGCGCTGTGCGCTAGGACGCCCCCTCTCGGGGCTCAGGTACGCCCTGCGGGAATCTGCACATCTGCTGCTTAGCACCAGACTCAAAGCCCCCGCTGAGGGGCTCCTGGGAATAAGCCATGATTTCCATTCCAGAAAACGCAAGTACAGCAAGCACTTCCAGGTCCTCTGGGGGCAGCAATCACTGAACACCCAGCTACCTTCACAGTGTGGTAATAACCATTACGTGGTCAGAGCACTTGAAACATTAAACCATTGACCATATAATCAAATTCGGAAAAAGAGGTTCTGAAACAGTAGCACGCTTAGTAAACTGACCTTTGGTTTTCATTCATTCATGCAATACATTTAGTGAGCATTGACCATGTGCTGTATATAAAAGGATATTCAAGTGGAGCATCCCTAATCCAAAAATCCAAACTGCTCCAAAATCTGAAACTTTTACCACCACAAGAGGAAAATTCCCCAATGGACCTCATGTGACGGGTCACAGTCAAAACTCTGTTTCATGCACAAAATATTTAAAATATTGCATAAAATTACCTTCAGGCTAGGTGTATAAGGTGTATATGAAAAGAATTTTGTGTTTCCACTTAAGTCTCATCCCCAAGATATCTAATTATGCATATTCAAACATTCCAAAATCCAAAAAGATCAGAATCTGAAACACTTCTAGTCCCAAGCACTTCAGATAAGGGATACTCAATCTGACCATGGGGAACCACCGTCAGGGTGGGTGCGAGTGCTCTGGGAGAAAGAATAACGGAAAACACACCATCATGCATGGTGGAGGACGGCTGGAACTGCACAGGAGGCAGAACTCGAGCCCGACTGCAGCTCCAGGTCAAGGTTCTGTAAGAAAGGAAGAGTTAAAAAGAGGTGAAGGATGTGGACTCAGCTGGACTACAGGGAGGGCCAAGGGAGAACACCCTCCAGATGGCTGTACACAATCCTCAGCAGGTGCGGGAGGTCCTCTGCAAGGGCATATGTCTGTGGCCGGAGCCCGTCCCTCCCTCACAGCAGCCTGGAACAGGTACAGCCACCACCACCACCACTGACAGAAGCCTGTGTCTGGGACTTGAGGTCTACATTTGCCCAAGGCACATGGTGACCGCGGGGAGGCGCCAGGGCATGGACACAGCGGGGCAGCTCTGTATTGTGCCACCTCACCACACTGCCACCCATAGGTAACAGCTGTCCTCTGGCAGCCCTGGCACCCGACGGAGGTGACAGTCCAAGCAGCCTCTGTTCAGATGGTTTCCTTCCACCCTATGTCCAGAGACCCACCGGACCCTGAACAGGTGTGAGGTGAAGGAATGAACGCAAGAATAAACAAATTAAAGAATCTACTGGTCACTCCTCAATTCTAGTAACAGGAAATGACATGTCAGACCTCTGCCAGTGTTATGCTGTTCTCTGATGAAAATGGCCCTTCTCTGCCTTGTCTCCGGCTACCTAACTCTATTTCACATCTCAGGCTCTGGAATCTTCTCCTCCAGGACGTCTTCACTGACTCCCTTCCCACCCCTGGCAGCAAGGCCCTTTCCCTGAGCTCCCCCCACCTCCAGCAGCTCCCATGCTGTCCTGAAGTGGTGGCTCTGCAGCTGCCCCCGCACAGAAGTCCTGCAGTGGTGGTCAGGGTTGTAGCTGCAGTGCTCAACGTGTTCCTTCTGCTGCCGCATTCCTGGAGGACTCGCCACATGTCAGCCACCTGCTCCACACGCACAACTCACTTGTTCCTCTCTGAGGCGGCTCCACCGAACAGACGAGGACGCTGAGGCACAGTCAGTTCAAGCGCAAGAGCCAGGATTTACACCCAGGAACCAGCATCCTCCAGCCACATCCTAACCTCCCCTTCTGCTTTTGTAGGTACCCAAAACAGAGTTCACTGACACCAACTGGAAAAGATGGTGTTACCGCATGGGGATGGGAGGCATTCGAGTTACAGAAAAACTTTTAAGGAAATACGGCAGTCTTCCTCCCCCATCCCTCCCTCTTACTGTGAGAGATGAATGAATGAACACATTCGGCCACAGCAGACACGCCTCCGCATAAATCCTGACAGGGAACACCTACGGCCCACAGGAGATGAGGACAGAAGGCACAAAGAGGCAGCGTGAGGTGGTTTCCTTCTGCCATCACCGTGCTTCAGAGAGACTCACTCGAGCAGTTTAAAAGCCTCAGAGGAACTTTCATCAAGCGCTTCTAACGTATTTAGGTGCCACTCTGGGCACTCCTCGCAGAAGTTCCAGAAGAACTCTGCCTTTCAAGTCAGGGATCAAGGTTTGTTCTCTATGGCAGCACCACTCTCACCAGCCTCCAGTGGCAGCAGCACTGCAGGAGGACTCTTCTCCCACTGATCTGTCCGTCCTGTGACGCTGACCCATGTGGCCAGAAGCCCGTGCGTAGCCTGAGCGGGCTCTCCCTGGGGGATCTCGAGCAGTGGGCAGGTCCCACACCAACACTCTTGTGCCTCCTGGAACAGCCAGCACCTGCAGAGGAGGGCCCCACAGCTGGCCCAGGGCTGAAGGGAGCGTGCACTGATGAGGAGAGATGGGTAGGGGCTCAAGCTGCCTCCAGGGGGTGGCAGAAGGTCCCAGAAGGAGCACACCACACGACCCTTCCAACTGCTTCCCAATGCGGCCATCTGACCAAGGGCAGCAGGGTTTAGTGCCCAGGTGCCAGGTCCCCGCAGGCCTGTGGAGATGGCTTCCTACTGTCTCCAATTTACAGCTGAGGTGGCAGCGAGGCTTTAACAGGATAAATCACTTTCCAAGTACACCAGTGGGTGCTCCAGCAAAGCTGCTTGGCTCTGAGCGGCCTGACGCTTCGGACTTGGCATGACCTCCTCCTAGCGAAGGCATAGCCCGGTGTCCTCACAGCGTGGGCAGAACAGAAAGGGCACGCTGCCTCCCTCTGGCACTGACTCCTCCTAACCAACCGCTCACTCCTTCTGGATCCCAGATTCCTGGTCTAAGAAAGGAGTAAGACCTATCCTGCAAACGACATAATGTTGATTTTCAACTGACTGAATGCATTCCCTTACTGCCGGAAGAGAATCATGTCTACTCACAATTCACAATGAGTCTCCTGGTGTGTAAAAGTATAAGCTGTCTCAAAATGTAAGGCATGACTGTTACCAAATAGAGCCACAAGGCACTCAGTAATATTTCCAAGCTTAATTCAGCTTAGATATATGATGAGAGACCTACAGGGCTCTTACCAGTAACTAGAATGACCATGGCAAATCCTGCCCCTTTATTAAATAGTAGTAATGAAATTAATAATTTAGCTCAGGCAGACTAGCTAATATCATTAAGGCGCATTTACATGAATTTGATGCAAATTATGGAAACATCCCAATAGGTCTCATTTGGACACTTAAAATGCTAAAGAGCAACCCTACTATCAGAAGGTATTTATCACTTCAAAAACAGGCAACTCAGTCACCAAAATTAACAAGAAAAAATCCAAGTAAGCAGCATTCCGCCTGAAGGGAAAACATAGACAAATCATTCATATTCACTCTAGGTGCCACTGGGGCCACAGAACAAAGGATGTACCCAAGAGGAAGCAGAGAGAAGAAAAACAATATAAAATACACACAAAATTTATTTGGCTTAGATACATACTTATTTACCAAAAATCTAACAGGTACTTATTTGATAAGACCATTTCATGACCACCAGATGTGATCTGGTCTTAGGAAGGAAAGAGACGGCAATTCTGCCTGTTTCTCTAGGCAACAGAGGGTCTCAGGGGCTTTCAACATGACACAAGAAGTCACTAGGTCAGCAACAAAGGTCAAACAAGCCCCAGTTACAAGTAGCAAAGTGTCTGTACAAACATAAATGGGAATCTGAACTGTAGGTAAAAGAAACAACAAAAGCGGATACGAAGGCCTAGGTATATTCCCAAGAGAAATGACACGTCCACACAAAAACCTGTACATGAATGTTCACAGCAGCATTATCACACAACAGTCAAAAAGTAGAAACAACCCCAATGCCTATTAATGGACTAACGAATACATAAAATGTGGACCATCCACACGATGGAATAATATTCGACATTAACAAGGAACAACCGATGCATACATGCACAACATGAATGAAAACATGGTGCTGAATGACAGAGGCTGCACACAGAAAACACATACTGTCAACTGCATTTCTATAGAACGTCCAAAGTAGGCAAAGGCTGCACAACTCTGTGAATATACCAAACACCACGGACATGGACACTTTAAATAGGTAATTGGATGGAATCTGACGATTTCCATAAAGTTATTTTTTAAAAGCTGACACAATCAAGTCAAAGGCCAAACATCCAACAGAGATGCAGCTCACCCACTCAATTAAAAAACAACAAGAAAACATTATTGCAAGTTTCCACTATGCTAAAAGATGCATTACTTTTGGGGTACTCCTTCCAAAAATGTTAAATAAGCTTCTCACTAGTCAAAACAATTCATAATTCCTGTAGGAACTCCCCCTCTCCCAAATCTAAAAGTTCAACAATTTCTCAAGAAAAAAGTTGATCTTAATTTTAATGTAAAATATAAATCACATATTTGTGCAAAGGTAGCACTTTTAATCATGAGGGAGAGGTGTTGCTATGAAACTTATCAACACTCTCCCCCAAGAAAGTATTCATTTACTTCATTCTGTCTACTATGAAATAAATAATACCTGAATCTTTAAGACCTAGAAACATTTCAGAAGATTTAAGGTCAAAGAAAACACATTAACTCAACATAATGCTCACAAGAACAAAAATAAGCCTATGCATAAAATAAACAACTAAATGATGGTAGAAAGACTACATTATCTAAACCTAACAAAAGCTCCCAACTCATTCCCACCCACTGCCATCTGTCTACCTCAAACTCTTCAACAACCCAACTCACAGAAAGGACCTACAGTCAATGTGGTAACATAAGCACAATCCTGTAATTGGCTCAAATTGTCATTACAATAACATGTATTTCTTTTAGTTTTTATTTATTTATTTTTTTTTCTGAGATAGAGCTTCACTCTTGTTACCCAGGCTGGAGTGCAATGGTGTGATCTCGGCTCACTGCAACCTCTGCCTCCCAGGTTCAAGCAATTCTCCTGCCTCAGCCTCCTGAGGAGCTGGGATTACAGGCATGCGCCACCACGCCCGGCTAATTTTGTATTTTTAGTAAAGACAGGGTTTCTCCATGTTGGTCAGGCTGGTCTCAAACTCCTGACCTCAGGTGATCCGCCCACCTTCGCCTCCCAAAGTGCTGGGATTACAGGCATGAGCCACCGCGCCTGGCCAGCATGTGTTTCTATTTTCCGCAGGAAGAGAATCATGTCGACTCACAATTCACAATGAGTCAACCAGTGTGTAAAATATTTTACATAATGGGAAAATTTATTTTGACCCAAAAGTTCAGTGTGTTCTCATTAACTTACCAGAAATTACAGATGTGAAGATACTTCTGTTAACTTAACCAAAATCAAGAAAAGAAACTACTTTAGATACGCACACATTTTCAGTTTGGTAGATCTGATTCTTTTTAAGATACTGCATTTCAAGTTACTCAGATTGGTAAATTCATAGTTAAAATACTAAATAGAAAAAATCTGCATATTGACATAAGTAATTTAAGACTGCTTTTAGCACTGCGTCACTTACTACCTATATAGCTAAGCTCTGTCAAAACCTGACAGGGACGGCTTCAGTTTTTGTAAATACTCGCATGGTGAAATGGTTTTTCCAAAGTTATGATACCATCTAAAGAGCTAATGGAGTCTTCCCATTGTGCTTCACTGTGAATAACATATTTCTGTGGAAAATCTTATAGTGTTGCAGCCATTTAACATTTTCCCAGATTACATTCAGGTTTTTTTAATCCGAAAGAAAACATTTAAACAATTAAAACACATAAAATGTTTCTATTATGACCTTTTAAAAAACCCTCAGTATTTTTATTTTATTTTATCTTATTTTGAGATGGAGTCTCGCTCTGTCGCCCAGGCTGGAGTGCAGTAGTGGCACAATCTCGGCTCACTGAAACCTCTGCCTCCCAAGTTCAAGCGATTCTTCTGCCTCAGCCTCCCGAATAGCTAGAATTACAGGCACACGCCACCACACCCGGCTAATTTTTATACTTTTAGTAGAGACAGGGTTTCATCATATTGGCCAGGCTGGTCTCAAACTCCCGACCTCATGATCTGCCTGCCTCAGCCTCCCAAAGTGCTGGGATTACAGGCATGAGCCACCGCGCCCAGCCACAAAACCCTCAGTGTTTTAAAGGCCACACTTGGAAACAGACATGTTTATACATGCAATACAGATGCAAACATTTTTAAACAACATAATCCATTGATACACACACACACTAAGAAATCAAACATTTCCAATTCCATAAACATAATACATCTGAAGCAAAGATAATACCACCAGATATTTTTTACTTGTAAGTTGGTCCCCAGAAAAGGGTAATTATAAAAGACACCAGGGAGCCTCTTTTCAACCTTGTTAAATAAACGGCTTGCAAATATTAACCACAAAACTGTGGGTGAAGCCACTCTGTCCTGTCATGATTACTCGCTCATAAAGGCCCAAAATGCGTCTTGAAGGGAGTTTTTGCAATACAAATCCTAATCTTAACTATATAAACTCTATTCTTAACTATCTTAAAATACATTACAAAAGACGATTCTCAACTTTCTGAAAACTGTAATCTTTTATAAAATCTGAAAGATTGAGATGGTGTTACTAATAGTGTCGTGGCTCATTAAACCTTGACTCATTAAGTCAAGTACCTTGGACAAATCACTTTAAATTAAAAGAACAATCTTTAATATACATTTTCAGGTGAGACTTAATACATTCTACACAACTTATCAAAGCCCACAGAAAAACTTTGGAAATAATGGAACGAACACACAGTGATATTTGCTTCAGGAACAGACTATTTCACCCTACATCCTTTCAAAGTGCTTGAGATATGCATATTTAGTAGGCTTATTTCAGAATTAGCTCTTCATTTTCTAATAAAAAAGGGCAGACTTCCCTGCAGGCTTGGCAATGAAACATTTTCAAAATGCAGGTACCAGGAGGGTGTGGTGGTTCATGCCTGTAATCTCAGCACTTTGGGAGGCTGAGCCAGGAGGATCTGCTTGAACCCAGGAGTTCAAGACCAGCCTAGTCAACATAGTGAGACCCCATCTCTACAAAAAATTTTTTTAAAACTTAGCCAAGTGTGGTAGTGGGTGCCTATACCCCCAGCTACTCAAGAGGCTGAAGTAGCGGGATCACTTGAGCCCAGGAGATTGAGGCTGCAGTGCACTGTGATTGCACCACTGTACTCTGGCCTGGGTGACAGAGCAAGAAGACCCTGTCAAAAAAAAAAAAAAAAAAAAAAAATATATATATA
The DNA here is from genome assembly GCF_007565055.1 of Rhinopithecus roxellana. Taxonomy (NCBI): domain Eukaryota; kingdom Metazoa; phylum Chordata; class Mammalia; order Primates; family Cercopithecidae; genus Rhinopithecus; species Rhinopithecus roxellana. The sequence goes on along the minus strand of NC_044553.1, from coordinate 161,466,517 downwards.
TATATATATATATATGTATGTATGTATGTACGTATGTATGTATATGTGCTGGTCCCATTTCAGAAAGCAAATAGATGTTTAAAATGTAAAGGTACCTACCTACATCAAAATGCATCTGAAAAACATTAAAATAAAACTATACTCACTGTATTTAAAAAGTCAAAGAAACGTTATGTTGAATGTAGTTAATCTTTAAAGCTCTAGGCCCAGCTAAGAAGGCAGAGTGTGTGACTGCAGGCAGGGGGCCCCGGCGCCCAACTGCAGAAGGTTAGGAAGTGAAGGCAGCGCTTCTGGTCTGCAGCATCATCTGGAGTCGGCCCTTTCCTCCTTGGACCCAGGCAGCCAGACCCGAGGGCAGGATCCAGGTGATCCAGAACCGTCACCTCTACACTCTGACAGGAACACACTTGACCCTGCGTCACAATGCAGTGCCCCTTCTGCCAGCCCCCCATGTGGCTCACCTGAAACCGCACCTGTAGAGCACGTTCTCAAAGGAAAGGGAGAGATGACAGGGAGAACACCAGGACCTGCCGGGCGTGCCCTCCCAGCATGGGCTCATCACCCGCATGTGGTGACCACCCACCCCCTACACGGGAGGGCAGGCGTGATGTTTTCCTCCTTTGTATTTCAGCACGCTGCATAATGCGTGACAAGCAGATGCTCACTAAGACAGGTCCATAATCCCTTCTCTGCAATTTGAAAATCCAAAAAGCTCTCTGAAAACTGAAAGCATGTTCATAACTCACTTGGCAGTATGCCCTGATCTGATGTGAAGCTATTCATAGTCTCACTGTCCCACTTAGTGTGAATATTCATATACTTTGCTGCAAAAATCTTAATGTGCTTGATTATATGGTGCTGCCTAGGATATTCTATAATATATGGTACTTTCACTATTTCTGTTCTAAAAATCTCAAAAATTCCATATTCCCAAACCCCTCTGGCCCTGAGAGTCACAAAGGTGTGGTCCCATGACTTAGATGACAACAAGGCAGGCACTGGACAGAGATGGTAACACCTGAGATGTAAATGGGCAGCAGGAAGAAGTACCTTTAATGGCCAGGAGAGAACAATAATCTGAATTCAAAGTTTAGTTTATACATGTGTTCATTTTACAAACATGCTGAGCGTATGTGCACACACCTCACCCACAGCTGGGGAGACGGTATGAAAGCAAGAATGAAAGCAAGACTGCAGTCCCTGCCCTCACGGAGGGGAAGACCGTGAGGTGACAAACAAGTGCTCCGGCTCACACGGCAAACACAAGCTGTGGCTGGTGGGTGAAGGCAGGAAAGGTGCTGATGCAACACTCAGGAGGGGCCTGAGCAGAGGGTGGCCAGGGAAGCCCCTGAGGAGTAACGGGGAAGCTACCCAAGGAACAGTGACAGCCACAGGCACAGCAAGAGTGGCAGGACAGGGACACACTGCTCTAGGAATCAGAGCACAGTGGCAGGGGAGGGGTCTTGGGGAAAGGGAGAAGGATGCAGGGCTTGGGTGATGGAAGAGTTGGGATTTTTTTAAATTAATTAATTGTTAAATTTACTTTTTTTTTTTTTTTTTAAGAGACAGAGTCTTGCTCCATCACCCAGGCTGGAGTGCAGTGCCATGATCACAGCTCACTGTAACCTCACCTCAGCCTCCTGTAATTTTTAAAAATTTTAATTGACAAAAATAATTGTATATATTTATAAGATACAATGGGATGTTTTGATCTATGTATACATTGTGAAATGATTAACTCAAACTAGTTAATCTATCCATCACCTCACCAAGTTACTTTTCTTGTGATGAAAACATTTAAGATCTACTCTTTAGCAATTTTGAAATATACATGATTATCATCCATGGCCACAGATGAGCCTGGAGGGCATTACCTTAAGTGAAATAGGTGACAAATACCACATGGTCTTATTTATATGTGGAATCTAAGAAAGTAGAAGGTGAAGAAGTGAAGAGTAGAACAGTGGTTATGGAGGCTGGGGGCGGGGGAGCGGGGAAAGGAGAGGTACTGGTCAAAGGGTACAAAGTTTCAGTTAGAGAGTGAGGATTTGATTAAGTGTGAAGGGAAGCAAGTGGCTACTTGACCTAGTCAGGCATAAGAACTACTCATCTCAAATCAAGCTCCCTCTAGGCCTCAGCCACCTGATCTGTCCACAAGAAGAAAGGCAAGATCTGATTTCTCCAACGCTTCCGCTCCATGAAGTAACTTCCGTGGGGGAATCAAACTTCACAGAGCTTTCTATTAAGAAGGCTGAAGAACTTCAATGCGGGTGGGAGGGTTAATCATACTAAAATTGTACAAAAAGAAAAAGCAGGCTATGTGATCGATGGGAAAGAAGCCAAACAGCTTTTCATCTCTACTGATTGTTAAATATTGTGAAAGGTTGGCTAACAGCACTACCCCCAGCTCACGCAAACCACCCTGCCAGAATTAAAGACAAATGGTGTATCTGTAAAGGTGTTTTGAGAACACAGGGGAAAAGGTCACTAAAATGTCCCTGGCAAGTGCTGCTTCAGAAGCCTAGTAGGCCCTGCCTGCCTCCACCACCTCATCTCTGAAAGGGTGGGAATCTTGAGCTCTCCATACTACCTCCAGACACCCCACAGCTCCCCACCCCTCCCCAGCCTTCCCAGTGCAGAATGAGGTGATTGCCAAACAACTATTAAGATGCACAAATGGAGGGGTATTTGGAGCAGCTGCAAAAGCTCTATTATAGATAACAAAATGGGTAAGTGAATCTGAAACACTTTAAGGTTAAATACTCACTTGGGTGAGATTTAACAACATAACAATAGACTACAATAATGAAGTGGCTTCTCAAACTTTTGCACCAAAGTACCCCCAAAGGCACAGGAGAGAGAACCCTGAGGATAAGCACTCTGAAGCAACTCAATGGATATGAAGTATTACATTTTGTATTCAAAATTCACGCAAACTTCACATTTCGCTCCATAACATACCTACAATAATACCCCTGTCCCCCTTGTCACCCTTACTCCAGCTTTTGGAAAGGAGCAAGCTGGTATTTTCTCCTCCTTCCACTGCTGAAAGGAAGGCCTGCCTGTCTACTCTGCCCTCCCTCCAGATCCCACGAGCAAGGTCCACCCTCTACTCTGGCACTGGATCCTAGTCCTTCCTCTGTCAACCTCCCTCCTGGACACCCTCCCTTCCAGAGCACAGGTAAGTGCTAATGTGTCCTCAGCACCCCCACTCCCCCATCATTCTACTTCAAAGAAAACTCTTTCAAGAAGCTGTGAACACACACACCCCACACCCCGTGAAAGCTTCCGCCTGTCATAAACGCCTCCTGACACCACTCCTGTCCAAGTCCCCAAAGACCTTCAAGTTGCAAAATCCAGTGGTCAAATCTCACCCATCCTGCTTGATGCCCAAACAGCTTTTCATAACTCTCAAATATATCTCCAGCACCCCTTCCCCTGTAATTCCCCCAGACCTGTATATCCAATAACCAACTCAACATCTCCACTTGAGCACCAAAAAGGCATCTCAAACCTAACAGGTCCAACACTGGGCCCTTGGTACCCCTTCCTCTCTGATCTGCCTCTGGCAATCCCTGGCTTAGTAAATGGCACCATCCAATTCCTTAGATCATAAAGGACCCCCTTCCTCACATGCCACACATCCAATCCATCAGCAAAGATGGTCAGCTCCGTCTTCAAGATACATTCCAAATCCAACCACTTCTCACCAAAGCTCTACCCACAAGGTCCTCCCTGCTGTTCCTCAGATATGCCAAGCATATTCCCACTTCAAGGCCTTTGTACACCCTGATCCTCCCGCCTAAAACGCCCTTCTCCCAGATCTTAACACAGCTCCCTCCCTCTTGATTATTTCAGTCCCTACTCAAATGCTACCTGCTCAAAAAGGCCTTCCCTGAGACTCTCCTAGGATAGTTCTCTCATCACATGACTCTAGCCAGAGTCTGTCTGGTTTTCCTTCCTAACACAACTATTTAGCATTAACTGACATATGTATTGGTTTGTTGACTATCCCTCTTCCCCAAGTTATCCCTCCTGGACCTTCAAAAGGGCCCAAATTTGAACTCATTCACCACTGTGTTCCCACACCTTGAAACTACCTGACTCATTGTGAGCGGCTCAATCAATATTTGTTTACAGCCTTATTTTAAAACCTTATTGTTGGTTAAAACAAAAGTATTCAGCCACGCATGGTGGCTCACACCAATAATCCCAGCATTTTGGGAGGCTGAGGCGGGAGAATGGCTTGGGCCCAGGAGTTTGAGACCAGTCTGGACAACACAAGGAGACCCTGTCTCTACACAAAATTAAAATATTAGCCAAGTATGGTGTGTGCCTGTGGGCCCAGCTACTCAGAAGTCTGAAGTGGGGGGACTGCTTGAGCCCAGGAGGTTGAGGCTGTAGCGAGCCGTGATCTTACTACTGCATCCCAACCTGTACAACAGAGAGAGACTCTGTCTCAAAAATAAATAAATAAAGTATTCATTAACTCATTCAACAACTAACACAAAAGTCTGCGTGCACTAGATTCAGAAGTGCAGCAAATGCTTCCCAGGTCCTCCTTATGAGCTCCGTCCCGACAGCGGGCACAAGAGTGCATGACCACGCATCCACAGTGTCACTCATCACAGCACTGTAGAAAACAGAGAAGACTGGAAACAACCTAAGAGTCCAACAACAGAGAACCGAATCAAGAAACTGACACAATCATATGATCATTATATAATCTACCATATAACAGAATGTCATGCTATTAAAAAATACCTCTGGTCCAACAGAAATATGAGAATCACAAAAATAATTTTAAATCTCCTAGCAGCCTCACTTAAAGAGTAAAAAGAAGTCAGTAAAATTTACTGTGTATTATTTAATGCAATATTAAACTTTATCATTTCAACATGTAATATTATAAAAAAAATTATTAACAGGATATTTTGCATTTTTTTTCACCACACTTCATCTTCAAAATCTGGTGTGTGGGGCTAGACTATGGCCTGTATAATCAGTGTATGGTAGCTAATGCTTGTAATCCTAGCACTTTGGGAGGCTGAAAAGGGTGGACTGCTTGAGCTCAGGAGTTTGAGACCAGCCTGGCCAAAATGGTGAAACCCCATCTCTACAAAAAACACAAAAATTAGCCAAGGGTGGTGGCATGTGCCCGTAGTCCCAGCTACTTGGGGAGCTAAGGTGAGAGGATTGCCTGAGCCCAGGAGGCGAAGGTTGCAGTCAACTGAGATGGCATCACTGCACTCTTGCCTGGGAAACAGAGTGAGACCCTGCCTCTTAAAAAAAAAAGAATAGAATTTAGAGTCCAAAAATAAGCCCTTATATTTATGGTCAATAGGTGTTTTTTTTTTGGTCAACACATTTTTGATAAGGGCACCAAGACTATGCAATGGAGAAAGGGTAGTAATACAGTTTGGCTCTGTGTCCAACCAAATCTCATCTCGAATTGTAATCCCCATGTGTCAAGGGAGGGAAGTGACTGGATTATACGGGTGGCTTCCCCATGCTGTTCTCATGATAGTGAGTGAATTATGACGAGATCTAATGGTTTTATAAATGGTAGTTTTTCCTGCACTCACACACACTCTTTCTTGCCTGCTGCCATGTAAGACGTGCCTGCCTCCCCATCTGCCTTGATTGTAAGTTTCCTGAGGCCTCCCCAGACATGTAGAACTGTGAATCAATTAAACCTCTTTCCTTTAAAAACTACCCAGTCTGGGATATTTCTTTATAGCCGTATGAGAATAGAGTAATACAAATAGTCCCTTCAACAAATGAACTACAAAATGTAAATATACACATGTAAAAGAATGAAACTGGACCCCTATCTCACACCATAAAAATTAACTCAAGGCCAGGCACAGTGGCTCACGCCTGTAATCCCAGTACTTTGGGAGGCAGAGGCGGGCGGATCATGAGGTCAGGAGATCGAGACCATCTTGGCTAACATGGTGAAACCCCATCTCTACTAAAAATACAAAAAATTAGCCAGGCGTGGTGGCAGGCGCCTGTAGTCCCAGCTACTCGGGAGGCTGAGGCAGGAGAATGGTGTGAACCCAGGAGGCGGAGCTTGCAGTGAGCCGAGATCGCGCCACTGCACTCCAGCCTGGGCAACAGCAACACTCCGTGCCAAAAAAAAAAAAAAGAAAATTAACTCAAACTAGATCACACAATAAGCCAGGCACAGTGGTATACACTGTAGTCCTAACTACCTGGGAAGCTAAAGAAGAAAGAACACTTGAGCCCACGTGTTCAAGGCTGCAGTACACTATGATCATGCCTGTGGATAACCACTGCACTCCAGCCTGGCAATATAGCAAGACCCCGTCTCTTAAAAAAATAAAAATAAAAAACCAATACATACACACATGATCACAGCAGAAAAGAACTAAAACTATATAATTCTTAGAAGAAAGATGTAAATCTTCACGACCCTGGATTAGGCAATGGTTTCTTAGAAATGACTTCAAGCCAAGAACAGTAGCTCACATCTGTAATCCCAATACTTCAGGAGGCTGAAGCAGGAGAAATGCTTGAGCTCAGGAGTTTGAGACCAGCTTGGGCAACAGAGTAAAACTCTGTCTCTACAAAAAATAATTCAAAAAATTAAGCAAGCATAATGGTATTGCCTGTAGCCCTAGCTACTCAGGAGGCTAAGGCAGTAGGATCACTTGAGCTCTAGAGGTCAAGGCTACAGTGAGCCACAATCGTGCCACTGCACTACAGCCTGGCCAACAGTGAGAAAGAAAGAAAGAAGAAAGAAAGAAAGAAAGAAAGAAAGAAAGAAGAGAAGAAAGAAAGGAAAGAAGAAAGAAAGAAAGAAGAAAGAAAGAAAAAAGAAGAAAGAAAGAAAGAAAGAAAAGAAAGAAAAGAAAGAAAAGAAGAAAAGAAAGAAAAGAAAGAAAAGAAAGAAAAGAAAGAAAAGAAAGAAAAGAAAGAAAAGAAAGAAAGAAAGAAAAAGAAAGAAGGAAAGAAGGAAAGAAGGAAAGAAGGGAAGAAAGGGAAGAAAGGGAAGAAAGGAAGAAAGGAAGGAAGGAAGGAAGGAAGGAAGGAAGAAGAAAGGAAGAAGGAAAATAGAAAGAAAAAGAAGAAGCAAAGAAAAAAAGAAACAGAAACAGGAAAAACATAAAGAAAAAGCAAGCCAGCACGGAAGCAGGAGGCGTCCTATAGATCCGTTATGGAGTGTATCTTTATTATCTTCGTAACGTGTATAGAAGAGAGAGAAAGGAGGGAGGGAGGGAACAAACGAACGAACAAATGGAAAAGAAAAAAGACAAGACACCAAAAGCACAATAAGCCAAAGAAAAAGTAGATAAACTGGACTTCATTTAAAGTTAAAAACTTTTGTACATCAAAGAACACCATCAAGAAATCGAAAAGAGGCCAGACGCAGTGGCGTATGCCTATAATCCCAGCACTCTGGGAGGCTGAGGCGGGTGGACCGCTTGAGCTCAGGAGTTTGAGACCAGCCTGGGTAACATGGCAAAACTCCATCTCTACCAAAAAGAAAAAAAAGTACAAAAAATTAGCCAGATGTGGTGGCATGTGCCTATAGTCCCAGCTACCTGGGAGGCTGAGGTGGGACGATCACCTAAGTCCAGGAGGTTGAGGCTGCCTTGAGCTGTGATCACGCCACTGCACTTCAGCCTGGGTAATGAGGTGAGACCCTGCCTCGGGCAAAAAAAAAAAAAAAAAAGAAATCAAGATAATTAAAAGAGCAATCTCTATCAAAATACCAATGACATTCTTCACAGAAATAGAAAAAATATCCTAAAATTTGTATGAAACCGCAAAAGACCCCAAATAGCCAAAGCAATGCTGAGCATAAAGAAGAGAGCTGGAGGTATCACACTACCAAAACTCAAAATATACTACAAAGCTGTAGTAAGCAAAACGACATGGTACTGGTCTATAAAACAACTGGTATGTGTCTATAAAAATAGACACACAGACCAATGGAACAGAATAGAAAACCCAGGAATTAACCTGCATATCTACAGCCAACTGATTTTTGGCAAAGGTGCCAAGAACATTCATTGGATTTCAAGGACAATCCCTTCAACAAATGGTGCTGTGAAAATTAAATATCCATATGCAGAAGAATGAAAACAGAAACTAGACCCCCACCTGACATCCTATACAAAAATGAACTAAAAATGAATCAAAGACCTAAATATAAGACCCAAATGATAAAACTACTAGAAAACATACGGGAAATGCTTCCTGACATTGGCCTGGGAAAAGATTTTATGAGTAAGAACTGAAAAGCACAGACAGCAAAAGCAAACATAAATGAATGGGATTCTATCAAGCTGAAAAGCTTCAGCAAAACAAAGGAAACAACAGAATGAAAAGACAGCCTACAGAATGGGAGAAAGTATTTGCACACTATTTATCCAACAGGGGCTGATATACAAGGAACTCACACATCTCAATAGCAAAAAAAAAAAAAAATCCAATTAAAAAATTGGCAAATTGGCCAGGTGGGTGGCTCACGCCTGTAATCCTGGCACTTTGGGAGGCCAAGACGGGTGCATCAACTGAGATCAGGAGTTCAAGACCAGCCTGGCCAACATGGCAAACTCCTATCTCTATTAAAAATACAAAAATTAGCCGGGCATGGTGGCACGCACCTGTAGTCCCAGCTACTCGGGAGGCTGAGGCAGGAGAATCACTTGAACCTCAGAGGCGGAGGTTGCAGTGAGCCAAGATCACACCACTGCACTCCAGCCTAGGTGAGAGAGTAAGACTCCGTCTCGGGAAAAAAAAAAAAAAAAAAAGCTGGGGCGTGGGGGATTATCTGAACAGACATTTCTAAAAAGAAGACATACAAATGGCCAAATATACAAAAAATGCTCAGTATCACTACCACCAAGGAAATGCAAAACAAAACCACAATGAGGTATCATCTCACCCCAGTTAGAATGGCTATTATCAAAAATACATGTCGGGCACAGTAGTTCATGCCTGTAATCCCAGCACTTTGGGAGGCCAAGGCAGGCAGATTACCTGAGGTCAGGAGTTCGAGACCAGTCTGATCAACATGGAGAAACCCTGTCTCTAGTAAAAATACAAAACTAGCCAGGCGAGGTGGCACATGCCTGTAATCCCAGCTACTCGGAAGGCTGAGGCAGGAGAATCGCTTGAACCTGGGAGGTGGAGGTTGTAGTAAGCTGAGACACTGTTTGTACAAACACACACACAACACACACAACTAAAACAAGTTGGTCTCACAGAAGTAAAAAGTAAACACAAGATACTAGAGGTTAGGAAGGGAAGGAGGATGGGAAAAATGGGTAGAGAGCTAGATAGGAACACACTCTAGTATTCTATAGCACTGTAGCATGACTACAGTTAACAATAATATATAGTTATAGGCCTTTCAGGCCAGGTGCTGTGGCTCACTCCTGTAATACCAGTGTTTTGGAAGGCTGAAGCAGGAAGACCACTTGAGGCCAGGAGTTTGAGACCAGCCTCAGCAACACAGCAAGACCCTGTCTGTACCAAAAAAAAAAAAAAAAAAAAAAAAAAAAAAAGCCAGGCACGGTGGCACAGGCCTACGGTCCTAGCTACTCAGGAGGCTGAGGTAGGAGGATCACTTGAGCCCAGGAGTTCAAGGTTACAGTGAGTTATGATTGCACCACTGCACTCCAGCCTGGGCGGCAGAGTGAGACACTGTTTGTACAAACACACACACACAACACACACAACTGCTGTAGCAGTATCCTCCTCACAATGTCAGCCCATCTTAGCAACTTCAGATCAAACTGAGAGTCAAATTGAGAGGCTGTAATGAAGGCCTTCATCACCTTTGCACTAAGAGATCTGACCTCTGCACATACACACAAAAAAAACAGCCCACAGTGCAAACAGCTCCTTGTAGGTGTGGCTTGTGGGAACGGTCAAGAGCCAGGCATGGCGGCAGAGGTCTATTGTCCTAGTTACTCAGAAGGCTGAGGCGGAGACTGCTTGAGCCCAGGAGTTCATGGCTGCAGTGTACTATAATTCAGGGCAGTATGACAGCACCTGTGAACAGCCACTGCACTCCAGCCTGAGGCAACATAGCAAGACTCTGTCTCTCTTAAGAAAACAACAAAAAAAAGGGTGCCCATTGTTTGCTCAGAAACGCTGCTAATACAGACAGCAGCAACAGGGCTCATTAGGAGAATCAAAGCAGTAAAAATCATGGGGATGCAGCAATTCCACATCCCCTTAAGATGAGGCTGTCCTCCACTCCACAGTGAGATACAAAGTGTATAATGCATGGGCCTGGAGTCCTACGAGATGATCTAAGTGCATACATACTGTAAAAAGATGCAAAGACTATACACCAAGATGCTAATGGTGTGGGGATAATGAGGAAAATTCTTTTTTTTTTTTTTTTTTTTTGAGACGGAGTCTCGCTCTGTCGCCCAGGCTGGAGTGCAGTGGCCAGATCTCAGCTCACTGCAAGCTCCGCCTCCCGGGTTTATGCCATTTTCCTGCCTCAGCCTCCGGAGTAGCTGGGACTACAGGCGCCGCCACCTCGCCCGGCTAGTTTCTTGTATTTTTACTAGAGACGGGGTTTCACCGTGTTAGCCAGGATGGCCTCGATCTCCTGACCTCGTGATCCGCCCGTCTCGGCCTCCCAAAGTGCTGGGATTACAGGCTTGAGCCACCGCGACCGGCCAGGAAAATTCTTTTATTGTTATCTTTATGTGTTTTCTCTGGGTATACACACAAAGTTAAGATACCTTTACTCAGCTTTCTCCTAGAAGAATTCCTTCTGGATATAAGTGACTGTAAAGGTTCTACCCTCAGAGATGTCTTATTTCTGGGAATCCAGAATGTCTAATGGACTCGGGGTACCTCTTCTACATTTCATCTCCCAAAGAATACATTCACACCCAGGTAGGCTGATGCTGACACAGCAAACACTGACTTTCTCCGTGCAGAAGTTTAACGGCTGAAATACAGTTACTGACATCAGCAAGAATCCTTGTCTTTCTCTTGATTCTCTCAGATTCCTCAATTTATAGGATCACTGAGACTTCACAGTTGTCTTGCTACTGATCAAAACAATCATGATAAGCCCATATCATGATAAGCTAAAGATAAATCTTTAGCCTTAAGTCAGGAATCCTGGGCCCATCTGCATGTCGAAGACCACAGAGCCAGCGTCTTGTGAACAGTGCAATCACTTCTGAAGAACTACTTTAAAAGTTCAGGAGAGCACATCTCAGAAAACAATGGAATACTTATTTCAGTTTCTCACAATTAACTCTAATTTATGACAATGATATTCTCCTACTTAAAAGCTTCTGATGGTCCACCACTCCAGAACTGAGCTTCAACTTGTAACAGGGGCCATGATCACTGTCCTCACCACACACTGAGGCCACCCGACATTCCCGCCAGAGCCGATTGCACTGGTGTGATGAACAGTATCTATCCTCTCCCTCCCACTGCACCGCCCCATCCTCACCCAATGCCCTCAAGATCAAAATTCTTTATCTTGTAAAACTCCTGCTTAAACATTACAGTTTTTTGGGGTTTTGTTTGTTTTTTGGTAAAGCATTCTTGACCCTTTAAGCCAAGAGTTGGCACTTTTTTCCCACAAAGAACCAGACAGTAAATATTTTATGTTTCATGGGTCACATATTTTTCTTTGCTTATTTTTACAATCCTTTAAACACATAAAAACTATTATTAGACCTATAGTTTGTTGATCTGTTTTAGACATCACTACTCCCATGCCATGCTCAAATGTCCCATCCTCCCATTCTATGTTTCTGCCTCTATTACTATCACCATTACTAATTACTGTACTACATCTTATCTACAGTTCACACTGTCTGCAAGTCTGCCCTTCCCACTCTGGAGACTACATGTTCTTTAAAGGTGAGAAATCTATTTCTGTCTTCCGTATCACCTGTAAATAATAATATAAAAAAATGCTTCATCTGTGAATCTTTTCAATTGATATCTTTTAAGTAGCATATGTTGAATTTCAAATCGCTTACTTAAGCATTTTCCATAAGAAGTGTTTCTTAAGTAGCTGAAGAACTTGTTTTTGGTAACGCATGGATGGAGTAAGTTTCATCAGTTTAATTTCAATCAGATGAACTTTCAAAAGCCAAACTGAGGTTTCTCTTTAAAGATCTGTTCTTGCCTACACATGGTCTTTAAAAGTCTATGCTGTGAAAGATTTTATTATAAAGCTTAAAAATAATCCTCAATTGGGATACATTCCATTTCCAGGAGACACAGAGCTTTAAAAAAGTCAATCCAGGCCAGGCGCAGTGGCTCATGCCTGTAATCTCAGCACTTTGGGAGGCAGATCACCTGAGGTCAGGAGTGCGGGACCAGCCTGGCCAACTGGTGAAACCCCGTCTCTACTAAAAATACAAAAATTAGCCGGGTGTGGCCAGGCGCGGCGGCTCATGCCTGTAATCCCAGCAATTTCAGAGGCCACGGCAGCCAGATCACGAGGTCAGGAGATTGAAACCATCCTGGCTAACACGGCGAAACCCAGTCTCTACTAAAAATACAAAAAATTAGCCAGACATGGTGGCACGCACCTGTAGTCTCAGCTACTTGGGAGGCTGAGGCAGGAGAATCGCTTGAACCTGGGAGGCAGAGGCTGCAGTAAGCCAAGATCGCACCACTGCACCCAGGCTCGGGAATGAGACTCCATCTCAAAATAAGTAAGTAAGTAAGTAAGTAAAGTAAATAAATAAATAAATAAATGCCAGATGTGGTGGCACAGCACCTGTAATCCCAGCTACTCAGGAAGCTGAGGCAGGAGAATCGCTTGAACCCAGCAGGTGGAGGTTGCAGTGAGCCAAGATCGTGCCACTGCACTACAGCCTGAGCAACAGCATGAGACTCTGTCTCAAAAAAAAAAAAAAAAAAAAAAAAAAAAAAAATCTATCACCAAACTCAAGACAATCAAAACTACAACTAAAAGTTTTCTAGAAACAGCCATCGGTCATTTGACTCAGAGGATATATTTTCCCCAAATACTGAAAATGTGCCTTTAATATTTACGTTATGTCTTGTAAAATGGGTCTATAGCTAGGGTCCACCTTATAGACCAATCTGGAAGTTTTTCTGTTACCAACAAATCCTCTTAAATAACTTCTCAGACATTTCCTTCCCTCAGAGGCTGCCTGGGAAGCCCTCTAGCACCTGACTAGTATGGTTCTTTTCTTTTTTTGAGATGGAGTCTTGCTCTGCTGCCCAGGCTGGAGTGCAGTGGCACAATCTCGGCTCACTGCAACCTCTGCCTCCCAGGTTCAAGCAATTCTCCTGCCTCAGCCTCCCGAGTAACTAGGATTACAGGCATGTGCCACCACGCCCGGCTAATTTTTGTATTTGTAGTAAAGGCGTGGTTTCACCATGTTGGCCAGGCTGGTCTCAAACTCCTGACCTCACGTGATTTGCCTGCCTCAGCCTCCCAAAGTGCTGGGATTACAGGCATGAACCACCGCGCCTGGCCTAGTGTGTTCTTCTTTCACATCCATCTTCCACTGGGAAACTTAGGAATGCTCCAGTATTAGCCTGTGGCAAACCAGGGACATGGCCAAAGCGACTCTCTGTGCCCTCCCCTCCCACTTCCTGTCCATCCAAAACAACCGCCAAATAAATGTACAGTTATAAACACCTGGACCATGCATTCCATCCATGCATTCCTTCGCCTCTAACCAAATAAGATTTCCTTTCTTTCAGATGTGTCTTAAGGACTAGTGGAGCATAGACACATGCTGCCTCAACTTCCTTCCAGTGCTGATTTGCATGTTGGAGTAATTATGCCAAGACCATGGTGCTAGTTTTCCATTTCCTTTTTCGTAAAAAGGCCAACTAACTCACCATGCTGTACTTCAAAAGCTTACTTAACAACATTACTATGTGCCTACCTTTCTGTGCGCCATGAAAACAGGGTGGAACACTTGCCAGCTGTAGGGATGAGAGAGCTCCGCTGGAGCTGTGGTGGTCACTGCCCTCATGCCTCACCACTAATGGCTTAGTTCTTTTAATACTCCTCTGAAAGGTGAGGAAAAAATAACTGACAGAAAAATCCCCTACATAAAAACCCCAACTCTGCGGGAAGGAGGGCAGGTCCCTGTGAATCATCCACCCATCCTCCACGTGAAAGGCAGCACAGGTGAGCGATTTCTCATCTAAAGATGGCCAAAGCAGGAGGGCTGCTTGAGGCCAGGAGATTAAGACTGGCCTGGGCAGCATAGCAAGGCCCCATCTCCACAAGAAAATAAGAAAGTAAAGATGGCTACTAGAAAGGGGCACAGCCCTGTGGGGATGGCTGAGGAGGAAACTGTAGGACACAGGCAACAGGACTCCAGGTGCAGGCACGGGGAGACTGAGGCCCCCGGCCCCTGGAGAAAGGAGGATAAGGCAGCAGGCAGGACAGGCAGTAGCCAGGGGGTATGATCACGGCCTCCTGGGCGGGCAGGCTCCTGGGGCTGGAACTTGGGCAGGAGTGAGACGCAAGGCCTTGTCAGGAGGAATGCAGGGTGCACTGAATGCAGTCAGAGGCCATAAACGGTTTCCACGGAAAGGCAGGAGGCCACCTATGTTTAGAAGCTCTGACAGTGGCGTGGAGGAGGGCCTGGAGAGAACTGGGGTGAAGCAGACAGACAAGCTGGGGCCTCCGGCATCAGCAGAGGGCTTGCCTGGGCTGGGGAGCAGGCACGTGGGAAAACAGGGTGCAGAAGTGAGCACCAATGACAGATTGTGAGAGAAGAAGAGGGACCAAGAAATGCTCCCCAGTCTTCTAGCATCTGGATGGGGGTAGGGAGGAATCAAGAGCTCCACTAGAGACAGGTTATGTGTCATTCAAGCAATAACACCTGGTGGCCCCAGTCATGCCCCATTCACTCACTCTCAAGGTTTGTGGACAAAATGCCTCCTTGTCCTGCAGGTCCAGGACAACAAGCCCCCCTGAGACTAGCTATGTGAAGTACTCCACTCTTGACCTCCCCCCAGCCCTGCCAGGCCCCCTCTATTCTTCTGGAATCAGCACATGGACTTCCCTGTCTTCAAGGCCTGCCTTAGAACACAGGCCTCATGACTACGGGGAGCTGCCCATATCATTTCCTGCCATGCCCTGGAACGTAGGAGGGTGCCCAGCACATACCAAGGACTCAATAGTTGTTAAATAAATATGCAGATCTTAAGCTGAAGCTCAAGGGGCAGCTTGGACTAAGGACATAAGTTTGGGGAACTTGGGAACCACAACTGGAAAATTATTTTATTTTTCTAATGGTATCTACTCAAAAATTCCCATTCTGCTAACCAAAGTTTTGATGTAAATTATGGCATCTTGGGAAGGGTTTATCCAAACTGGCTTGATGGACTTCTGGGCACTCTAGCCTCCAAGTACCCTCTGCTGTTTAATGACTAAAGACTGAATTTCTGTAGAAAGTACCTCACCGTATGAAAACAATATCTTAACAGTCATACATTCACTAGAAATCAAGAAAAGAGGCCGGGCACGGTGGCTCACGCCTGTAATCCCAGCACTTTGGGAGGTCGAGGCGGGCAGATCACGAGGTCAGGAGATCGAGACCATCCTGGCTAAAATGGTGAAACCCCCGTTTCTACTAAAAATACAAAAAATTAGCCAGGCGTGGTAGCAGGCACCTGTAGTCCCAGCTACTCGAGAAGCTGAGGCAGGAGAATGGCATGAACCTGGGAGGTGGAGCTTGCAGTGAGCTGAGGATCGCCTACTGCACTCCAGCCTAGGCAACAGAGTGAGACTCCGTCTCAAAAAAAAAAAAAAAAAAGAAATCAAGAAAAGAGTATCGTGAATGAACAACTTCCAAGTCAGGGTGTCTCAACCTTGGCACGACTAACATTTTGAACCCAAAAACTCTTTGTTGTAGGTACATGCTGAGTGCTGCAGTGTTCACAGCATCCCTGGCTCTACATTACCAATGCCAGTGGCATCCCCCACCCAACTTCTGAAGGTTTCCAGACATTGCAAAACGCCCCCTAGGGGACAAAACTGCACGTCCCCCTCCCCCTCCATCCCACCAACTCCATCTCTGGATGTGAACCACTGTCCCAGACCCAGCGGTCTTTCATTGTAACTATAATCAAGTAAACCGGAATCAAATTAAGTTTGAAATGCTCACTTAAAAACAACTAGCCCAAATGACATCCTCTAGTGAAACTAAAAGTAAAACAGGTATGTACACACACAAACCATCCCAGTGAGGTTTTGAACTATGACATCAAAACATGATAACATTTCCTTTGAAGAGTCTGGGTCTAAACTGGACAGTCTTTGGAAGGACTGCCTCACGCTCTAGCTGAGGGAATGCATGACTAACCTCTTCATTTCAACAGGACACAGGAAAACACGGCCAGGTAGAGCATTCTTTCCCCATGTAAAACTGAGTGGAGTCGCCAAGGTGGCTGCAGGCAGGGGCTCCCTGGTGCCTCCCTGCTCACCAGCAGGGAGAAGAACCCAACAGTAGTCTTGGGCAGCGATGACTAAGCCACAGCAGAAGCCACGGAGGGCTTGGAGTCCAGCGGTGAGTCTCTACACAAGGGGGCTCCCAGCATCCTGCAATCCACGCACCGAGGGCAGCGAGGGTCTCATCTGGATATTCTCTTCCATCTGTCACTGTTTTTACGCACATCACTCTCCACAGAAAAGTGAGTAATTTTTACACACTTTAAATCACTTGAGACATTTTTAGTATCAGATTCCCACATCAGTTTACCACAGAGTTTTTGAGGTTTTAACTTTTTCCTCCCTATTTAAGAAGAGGATACATCAGAAAAGAAGCATCCAGTGAATCTCCTGGCCTCCAAACTCCCCCATGATGGGACTGGTGATGGGGTGTCCAGAGTAAAATGTCTGATCATGAGACCAAAACTAGTTGCCAATTATCTAAATTATCTAAACCAAAGGGCAGCAAATATGCATGTAGAACAAATACTCCCTTAAGGGCCAAAAGGAAAGAAAATTGAAGACAAGTAATTAAGGCATTAAAGATGTGTGAACCACAATATAAATTCTTCTATGTCCAGGGAAGGTCAAAATCTTTCCTTGTGTTCCTCAAAATATGGTGGTATAGACAGGACCCACTGGCATTTTTTTCTGTCCTGGAGGATCAATTTTGATGCACAGAAAGATTTTTAGAGGTTTGTAATATTAAAACATATACTATATATTATATATTACATATCATACAGCAGAACTCAAGATTCATATGAATTTTAGATTAAAAGGACCACAAAACCAGGTATCAAGAACAGGGTTGGGTGTGATGTTTCATGCCTGTGGTCCCAGCACTTTGGGATGCTGGGGCAAGATGATTACATGAGGCCAGGAGTTCAAGACCAGCCTGGGCAATACAGCAAAACCCTGTCTCTACAAAAAATACAGAAATCATCCAGTGTGGTGGCTTGCACCTGTAGTTCCAGCTACTCGGGAGGCTGAGGTGGGAGGAGCACTTGAGCTCAGGAAGTTGATGCTCCTGTGAGCTGAGATCATGCCAGACACTCCAGCTTGGGCAACAGAGTGAGACCCTGTAAGAAAGAAGAAAGAAAGAAAGAAAAGAAAGAAAGAAAGAAAGAAAGAAAGAGAGAGAGAGAGAGAGAGAGAGACAGAAAGACAGACAAAGAAAGAAAGAAAGAAAAAGAAAGAAAGAAAGAAAGAAAGAAAGAAAGAAAGAAAGAAAGAAAGAAAGAAAGAAAGAAAGAGAAAGAAAGAAAGAAAAGGCTGCTTTAGGATATTGCATTCTTGACCCTCTGAAAGGGTAAAAGTCACACATCCACTGTCCTCTGTTGCTATGGCGGCTTCACAGTGGAAAGCTAGGGACATACTGATAATTTTCATCTGCTGTGCACCAAATGGCCCAATTATTTTCCTAGCTAAGGTCAGTTGGGGAGCAAGGGAATCTGAAGAACACCCCAGAGAACTGAAGTCCACAGAGAAAAGGGAGTCTGCATAGACACACACAAGTCAACCATACGACTTCTCTGAACTTTTTTTTTTTTAAACAGTCTCACTCTGTCACCAAAGCTAGAATGCAGTGACCCAATCATGGCTCACTGCAGTATGGACCTCCTGGGCTCAAAGAACCCTCATGTCTCAGCCTGGAAGGATCCCTCTCACCCTGCCTCCTGAGTAGCTGGGACCACAGGTGCACACCAACATGCCCAGCTAATTCTCTCTCAGACAGGGTCTCAAACTCCTGGGCTCAAAAGATCCTCCACCTGAGCCTCTCAAAGTGCTGGGATTACAGGCGCCAACCACTATATCTGGCCCAACTTTTTTTTAGTCAATTTCATAGGGTCACCTCCTCAAAACCAAGAATTATATCTTTGCATGTTTTTATGGTACATGCAGCAGTCATCAGATGCTTGCAAGGGAAGGACAGCGGCTGAGAGAAATCAGAAGTGAGCGGAGCGAGACATCAGCTCCAGCTCTGAGCCCAGCCCCAACGAGATGTTCCACTTCTGGCTGGGTGCAGGGTGCACACCTATAGTCCCAGCTGCTCAGGAGCCTGAAGCAGGAGGATCACTTGAGCCCAGGAGCTTGAGTCCAGCCAAAGCAACAGAGTGAGACCCTGTCTCTTTAAAAAATAATAAATAAATAAATAAATAAAAGAATATTCTACTTCTGGCCCACTTAACATCCATTATGGTCCTAAATAACTAAAACTGCTAAATTTTATTGAGCTTACCTATGTTAAACGCTTTCCCTCTCACACCTCCAGGGGGTAGGTACCATTATCCCTATTTCTAGGTAAAAGAACTGAGACACACGGAAGGTAACTGCCCAAGACCCACAGCCACTCAGACCAGGCAGCCTGCCACCAGCACTCACGCCCTTAGCCACCACCCCACCTCATGCTGCCTCCTTATGTGCCCCATCTGGGTGAAAAGAAAAACAAGAAGCTGAGGGCTGACATTCCAAGATTGCAATTCTAAGGAACACAGGTTCTTCATGCCCAAAAAGGATCCCACTCTCTCTATAAAAAGCCTGCCAGGAGGCCAAGCCAGGAGCGTAAGCCACTGATACGGCTGTGTCTACCCAAATCTCATCTTGAATTGTAGTTCCCATAATCCCCATGTGTCATAGGAGGGGCCTGGGGGGAGGTAATTGAATCATGGGGGCAGTTTCCACCATCCTGTTCTTGTGATAGTGAGTTCTCACAAGATCTGATGGTTTTATAAGGGGCTTTTCCCCCTTTGCTCAGCACTTCTTGCTGCCACCATGTGAAGAAGGATGTGTTTGCTTCCCCTTCCGCCATGGTTGTTAAGCTTCCTGAGGCCTCCCCAGCCATGCTGAACTGAGTCAATTATACCTCTTTATATTAATAAATTACCCAGTCTCGGGTATTTCTTTTTTTTTGAGAGTCTTGCTCTGTCGCCCAGGCTAGAGTGCAGTGGCGCAATCTTGGCTCACTGAAACTTCCACCTCCCAAGTTCAAGCGATTCTTCTGCCTCAGCCTCCTGAGTAGCTGGGATTACAGGCGCCTGCCATCGCACCCAGCTAATTTTTTTTTTTTTTGTATTTTTAGTAGAGACGGGGTTTCACCATCTTGGCCAAACTGGTCTCGAACTCCTGACCTCATGATCCACCCACCTTGGCCTCCCAAAGTGCTGGGATTACAGGCGTGAGCCACCGTGCCAAGCCTGAGGTATTTTTTCTTTTTTTTTTTTTCTTGAGACGGAGTCTCGCTCTGTTGCCAGGCGGGAGTGCAGTGGCATGATGTCAGCTCACCGCAACTTCCGCCTCCCGGGTTCAAGCAATTCTCCTGCCTCAGTCTCCTGAGTAGCTGGGATTACAGGTGCATGTCACCATGTCCAGCTAATTTCTGTATTTTCAGTAGAGACGGGGTTTCACCGTGTTTGCCAGGATGGTCTCGATCTCTTGACCTCCTGACCTGCCCACCTTGGCCTCCCAAAGTGCTAGGATTACAGGCGTGAGCCACTGCGCCTGGCCAGCCTCAGGAATTTTTTTTTTTTTTTTTTTTTTTTTTTTTGAGACGGAGTCTCGCTCTGCCGCCCAGGCTGGAGTGCTGTGGCCAGATCTCAGCTCACTGCAAGCTCCGCCTCCCGGGTTCACGCCATTCTCCTGCCTCAGCCTCCCGAGTAGCTGGGACTACAGGCGCCCACCACCTCGCCCGGCTAATTTTTTTGTATTTTTTAGTAGAGACGGGGTTTCACTGTGTTAGCCAGGATGGTCTCGATCTCCTGACCTCGTGATCCGCCCGTCTCGGCCTCCCACAGTGCTGGGATTACAGGCTTGAGCCACCGCGCCCGGCCAGGAATTTTTTCATAGCAGCATGAGAATGGACTAACACAGCCACCTTCTAACACAACTTCTGCTCTTAGCTTGAAATGTATTTAAACAGTTTCTTTAAAAAAAAAAAAAAAAAGTGAGTCCAGGTACAATGGTTCATGCCTGCAATTCCAGCACTTTGGGAGACCAAGGTGGGAGGACCGCTAGGAGTTGAAGACCAGAATGGGCAATACAGTGAGACTCCATCTCAAAAAAATCTTTTTTTTTTTTTTAGACAGAGTCTCCCTCCGTCGCCCAGGCTGGAGTGCAGTGGCACGATCTTGGCTCACTGCAAGCTCCGCCTCCCAGGTTCATGCCATTCTCCCGCCTCAGCCTCCCGAATAGCTGGGACTACAGGCGCCCACCACCACACCCAGCTAATTTTTTGTATTTTTAGTGGACAGGGTTTCACCGTGTTAGCCAGGATGGTCTGGATCTCCTGACCTTGTGAGCCACCCACCTCGGCCTCCCAAAGTGCTGGGATTACAGGCGTGAGCCACTGCACCAGGCCAAAAAAAATTTTTTAATTAACCAGGTGTGGTGGCACATACTCGTGGTCCCAGCTAGTCGGGAAGCTGACATGGGAGGATCACTTGAACCCAGGAAATCAAGGCTGCAGTGAGCTGTGATTGTACTACTGCACCTCTGCCTGGGTAACAGAGTGAGAGACTGTCTCAAAACAAACAAACAAAAATAGCTGTATTTGTTGGGTGCCTGCTAACTGCCAAGAGTTTTCCACACATACCGACATACTAACATGGCATATACTGACCCACCTATAAGCTGGGTATCTACAGCACCATAATCCTTACCCAAAACCGAGGCCAGATGTGTTTCAGAGTTCAGAATTTTTTGAATTTTATAAAGGAAATATTGTATGTATATTTTATATATTATATATTATATAATACTCCCGAGGAATTCTGAGGCAGTCCCCACGAGAAAACACATTAACTCACTGGGTATGCTGGCTCATGTCTGTAATCCCAACACTTTGGGAGGCCGAGGTGGGAGGATCACTTGAGTCTAGAAGTCTGAGACTAGCCTTGGGAACAAAGTGAGAAGAACCCTTTCTTTACAAAAAATTAATTTAAAAAATCAGCCGCATCTGGTGACACAAGATTGTAGTCCTTACTACTTGAGAGGCTGAGGTGGGAAGATCACGTGAGATCAGAAGTTCAAGGCTGCAGAGAGCTTTGATCATGCCACTGATTCTAGCCCAGGCAACAGAGCAAGACTCTTCTCAAAAAAAAAAAAAAAAAAAAAAAAGGGAAAAGAAAATGTTAAGTAACAATCTGTGGTAAAATAATGAAATATTCGTATTAAGTGGAATAGAGATTACAAATAGTCTCAATAAGTTCAGGCCAAGTGGCACCAAATCTATGAAAAACATTCCATTTTCAGAGGCTCTGGGGTTTCAGGATTGTGGCTGAGAAATTGGGGCCTGCACCATCGTACTCACTTTATGTGCTGCTGTCCTGGTTCAGAAACACCAAGTAACTTGGTAAAGTTCATGCAGCTGGGACAGAAGAAAGAGAGGCAAGGTATGAACCCCGACTGTCTCACCCAAAGCCTGCACAGTGCTTCTCACACTTAAGTGAATGTGACAATCGCCTAAAAGCCTCTCTGAGAGCTGACTGTGAGTCGGCAGGTCTGAGGCAGGGCCTGGGAACCTGCATTCCTAAAGCAATGGGGCCCCTGGAGGGGAGGGGCCCAGTCTAGCAGGGCATCAGCACTCCCAGGAGCTCTTTAAAAATTCCCTCTACATCTGAATTTCCAGGGTCTTAACTGATAGAAATGGTATGGGTGGGGGCCTCAGTTTTTGTAGTCATTTCTAGTAGCCCATTAAGAGAAATAAGTCACTAATAAAGTAGGGCTCTGAGAAGGCAGCCTACAAGCCCAGTCAGGAGTTCCCCTCGCAGTCCCTACTTTCCATCAAAGGAGTCTGGGAAGATTTCAGCAATGACCACAAAATGTTATTAAATTCCTCAGAGACAAAATACCCCAGCCATCCTAGGTTCTGGGGATCACAGCATTTTTTTACCCTCCCTTGGAATCAACAAAATCCTACACATACCACACTAAAGGCCAAGTTCTGGAGGACAACCACAAATAAATGTGAAAACTATTGCTGCCCGGCAGCTGACAGAAGCAAATACTTAGCAGAAGACTATGAGAAAAGAAGTGCTCAGCCAGGCACAGTGGCTCAGCCTGTAATCCCAGCACTCTGGGATGCCAAGGCACACGGGTCCCTTGAGGTCAGGAGTTCGAGACCAGCCTGACCAACATGGCGAAACCCCATCTCTACTAAAAATACAAAACTTAGCCAGGCATGGTGGCATGTGCCTGTAGTCCCAGCTACATGGGAGGCTGGGGCAGGAGAACTGCTTGATCCGGGAGGCGGAGCTTGCAGTGAGCCAAGATGGCTCCATTGCACTCCAGCCTGGGTGACAGAGTGAGACTTCTTCTCAAAAAAACAAACAAATGAACAACAACAACAAAGAAAAAAAAGAAGTGCTAACACTTGGGCTGGGCTACATTATGGGAATGAATTCACGAACTGAGTGCAATCTGCACATACTTAGCCAAACTGTGCGTTTTGAATTATGCTCACGAGATGCTAAGATGGAAAGGAACATGAGTGGTGGTGCAGCTGGTTCCTCCCTGTGTAAACTCTCTGTAGCTCCTCTGATGTCTGCTAAGCTCCTCCTAAATGTACCCGTCATGAGAAAAACTCTGAGCAGGCCTTCCACAGCACTAATCTCCCCCCAATGGCACCAGACTCTTAATTCTGCTTTCAGTAGTCCACATCTGCCACTGCTTCTCAAACCCAGTCTCAGGCCACTTCTGATATGACAGGTATGTATCCCAGCCTGGTCACCACCCTAATGCTGGTTCTCTGCAGAAGCTCATTTGGTTAAATTCCTCCTGTAAACCAAACAAGAGTCTATTCTGACCTAAGTATTAGCTTTTGTTAATTACTAATCCTGTAATTTGCCCTTTTTTTGTTCTATTGCCTCCTTCATAAAGTGTCATGTTCCAGATTGAAATCAGCAGTCTGAATTTCTTGAGAACACAGAATGTCTCATGAAGTATTTTTACGCATTTACCTAGCACTATAACAGCAGGACTGGCATCCATGAAGTGCCTTCCAAAGGTCTGCTGAGGCCGGTCACAGTGGTCATGCCTATAATCCCAGTCCTTTGAGAGGCCGAGGCAGGAGGATCACCCGAACCCAGGAATTTGAGACCAGCCTGGGCAACACAGAGAGGCCCTACCTCTACAAAAAAAAATTTTGTGTTTTTGAGACAGGGTCTCGCTATCGCCCAGACTGGAGTGCAGTGGTGCGATCTCAGCTCACCACAACCTCTGCCTCCCAGGGTCAAGCTGTCTTCCTACCTCAGCCTCCTGAGCAGCTGGAACTAAAGGCGCATGCCACCACACCTGGCTAGTTTTTGTATTTGTTTTATAGAGACGAGGTCTCCACAAAGCCCAGGCTGGTCTCAAACTCCTGAACTCAAGCAATCTGCTCACCTCTGCCTCCCAAAGTGCTGGGATTACAGGTGTGAGCTACCATACCTGGCCCAAAAAATGTTGTAAACTTAGAAAGGTGTGAGGATCACGTGAGACTGGGAGGTTGAGGCTGCAGTGAGCTGTGATTGTACCACTGCACTCCAACCTGGGCAGCAGAGCGAGACTCAGTCTCAAAAAAAAAAAAGGTTTTCTGAACTAAGCTGGATTTGGTCAGTGCTCACTCAAATGCTGTTTTTCTTTACATGAAAATACACTGAGTACCTAAGCTTAGTCAGGCACACAGTAGTTAAATACATGCTGAACTGGTGAATGTGTGGTGGTCCTCTCTTTCCCAACAAAGAAATACAAGTGCCTTTAACCTGAAATACCATTTTTCATTTTTATGGTGAGATAAATTTTAAAAGCTGATCATTTTATTTTCACAACAACTATCATCCCCATATGCCATGCAAGGAGACAAGTCTTTCAAAGAGATTCGGTGACTTGCCTAAGGTCACAAAGACAGATGGGGACTACACCACTGGTCTCTAACTCCTCCTGGAATCTTGTCCTTCCATTGCAGGGTTTCTGCAGGAGGGATGCCACTATCTCCTCCCCCTCCTCCCCCTCCCCCTCCCCTCCTCCTTCCCCTCGTTCTCCTCCTTCCCCCCTCCTCCTCCTCCTTCCCCTCCTCCTTCTCCTCCTCCCCCTCCCCCCCACCAACAGATAATCTCCATGCTTCCCACCATTCTATACAATCCAGAAACATTTACATTACTAGTGTTACACATATAAGAGCAGAATGTCAAAGCCTGATAAGACCTTATCATATACAGAATTGGGGACTCTATGAAGACGTCTCTCAGACTACTTTTTTCAGGTTGAACTATACCTTACATGTTTCACTCCAAGCCTAAGTGACTAAAATATAAAGCAGTTCCTAAGAAGCTTAAGACAATATAGAAAGGGGTAACTATATTGATTCATCTTAACACAAGGCAGTATCTATTTTGTAAGATGCAGAACACAGAGAGGAGACAGGCCAAGGGCACGTTTTCAACTGTGTGAATGACGCTGACCCCTGGCCCTTGCCCTCCCGCCTTGCCTATTACCCTCCTCAGGCCTCAAGTCTCATTACCCTTCTTTGACCCCTATGCTGGTCACCCCTGGGCCACAGCCACTACATTCTGGCAGAAAGAATCCTGAAGGTGATGGCGAATGATAAAGTACGTAGTGCCCAAGGAAGCAAGCCCAAAGGCTCATGAGAGCAATGATTCTGTCCCTTATGCTATGTCACAGGCCAGCACACTTTTGGAATTCAAAAGAACAGAATGAGGAACAGGTGCCCTTATTCAAAATATATACATAACATTTTGCCTTCGTAAGAGACCTCAGACCATGCAGACCAGAGGTCCTGGCCTCAGGAATCACGGGAGAGGCAGAGGCACTCAGGCCTCTGCAATTCCATGCAGCAGCCAGTCATTCCGAGGCATTGACCAGGGGCTGTTTGGGGAAAAACTCTCTCAATCTGTGTTTTTCCCCTGCTCTCACACCCTGACAACCATCGCCAACGCAGAAGAATTCTGTGAACACAGCTGTTGGGGGTTCAGTCGCCAAGGCTGTTCACCCCCAATCCCTACTTCAGACACCAGTCGCAAGTCTAGGCCTCTGGAACTTCTGACCCACCAGCTTCAAGTTGGGGTTCCCACAAGCCCTCTTTGGATTCCGACTAATCTGCCAGAGTGGCTTACAGGACTCAGGGAAATATGTACTTACACTGACCGGTATATCGTAGAGGATACTGCAAAAGACACAGATGAAGGGACGCAAAAGGCAAGGTATGAGGCTGGGCGGGAGCCTCCATGCCCTCCCTCGGGCCATCCTCCAGAAACCTCCACGTGTTCCACTGTGTGGAAGCTCTCAAACGCTGTCCTTGAGTTTTTGTTTGTTTTTGAGACAGTATCGCTCTGACGCCCAGGCGGGAATGCAATGGTGCAATCTCGGCTCACTGCAACCTCCACCTCCTAGGTTTAAGCGATTCTCCTGCCTTAGCCTCCCGAGTAGCTGGGATTACAGGCGCCCGACACAACGCCTGGCTGATTTTTGTATTTTTATTAGAGATGGGGTTTCACCGTGTTGACCAGGCTGGTCTCGAACTCCTGACCTCAGGTGATCCACCCGCTTCAGTCTCCCAAAGTGCTGGGATTACAGGCGTGAACCACCACGCCCAGCCTGTCCTTGAGTTTTTATTGAGGCTTCATAACAGAGGCCTGACTTACAATCATGTAGAGATGTTTTTGGACAAAAAACCATGATCTAAACCCAGCAAGGACTGTCTGTTCAGACTTTTCTTGGCCTCTCTGTGCAGCATTCCTTCCTCCAGGGAATGGGGCAGGGCCCTCTCTGGAATAAGGGTCATCTGACTCACAATCAGATTAGAGTCCTGCCTTGGGCAGCTGAAAGGAGGCAAGACACCCAACATTACAACAAAAGACTATAACAAGGGCTACAGGACTTATGAGTCAGAAACAATGGATGAAAACCTACACACACACATATATATATACATATATACACACACATATATATGTGTGCATACGTGTACGTGTGCATACGTGTGTGTGTGTGTATACACATATATATATATACATACATAAAACACCACAGTAGCTCACTCTCCTCATTCATGCCTATGTTGCACAGAAGGTCAGATGTTCAGGAAAGACTCCTTGGGAACAAAGAGAGGTTATGCTTGGGAAACACAGGATTAAGTGGCTTCCCAGCCAGGGATGTTGGGGCTCTCCATACAGGTATAAGCAAGGGGTACTCATGGAACACAGGCAGACACAGCTCTTTCCTCATTAATCCCAATACACTGGGGCTCCACTGGAGTCAAAGACACAGATTTCTTGTTTCATTATTTAAATCCACTCCCTCACTTCTCTGTGACCTCATCATGTTTGCTCGGCTCAGTGTTGCAACAATCAGCTGAGACAGGCTGGGAAGGCAGGGTTTCTATGTGAAAGCACATCCATACACACCTCTGCACACTGTTATCCCACACTTTTATACATAAACAGCCAGAACTTTATTCTAATAAATCTCTGGGGATTTACCAGAATGATGTAGGGTAAAGGAAAGGAAAGTTAGGATATATAGGCTTACTAATATTTTCTCAATGAAGCTTTTTTTAAGAACACAGAGAAATATTAAAAACCTCACAATATTCTTTAAAATAAAAGGGAAGGTTTCAACTAATTTTTAAAATGAACTAGTAATAGGAAGAAAAAAATGTATGGACCCAAAGTTGTACTTGAAAAACTTGACAAACGCATGATCAAGGATGGCTGCTGCTAAGACATACATTTTATAGAAGTAGTTATTTTATGAATAGGTATACTCCAAAAGTTTTTTTAAAATTATTGATTTAGAACACATAATGTACTTTCTCACTGAAAATGAGTAACACACAACAGGTGGCATTTCCATTTTAATCCACAACAGCTTTCAAATGGGTATCTAACATACATTACTAAGAGCACTATGGAATCTAGCCACCACGCATATCCTGGTTTAAAGACAGTCACAAATTCTTTGACCCTCCTTTCATTAAGAATTAGGGTCCATGTCCCCTCTCCTCAAATATAAGAGGGCTCTATGTCTTTTCAGAACATGGCAGGAATAATGCTACACTGATATCCAAGCCCAGGCTTAAGACATTGGCAGCTCCAGACTGGGTGCAGTAGCTCACAGCTGCAATCCCAACACTTTGGGAGGCCAAGGTGGGAGGATCGTTTGAACCCAAGAGTTCAAGACCAGCCTGGGCAACATAGTTAAGACCTTGTCTCTACAAAAAATTAAAAACTAAGAAAGTAGCTATGCATGGTGGCATGTACCTCTAGTCCCAGCTACTTGGGAGGCTGGACTGGGAGGACCACTTCTGCCCAGGTGTTTGAGGCTGCAGTGAGCTATGATGGTACCACTGTACTCAGCCTGGGCAACAGAGTGAGACTCTATCTCAAAAGAAAAAAAAAAGAAAGAGGGAGAGAGACAGACTGGCAGCTTCCACTTCCTTTCCTAGAACACTCTAAGAGTTCTGAGTTGTCATGTAAGAAGCACAGCCACCTCCGTTAGGAGAAAGGCCATCTGCAGAGGACCTCAGAGCACAAGGAGGGAAAGGATCCCCTGAGCCTGGCCTTCCAACCATCCAAGCATGTGCGTAAGGCCATCTTGGACCCTCACGACTGGACCAGCCAACAGATGAATACCAATAAATTACCTCCATCAAGGCCACATGGAGCAGAAGAATCACCCATCTGAGCCCTGCTTGATCAGGCCACAGAACCGTGAGATGCAAAGGTAGATTACTGTTTTAAATCACTGATGTTTAGGGTGGTTTCTTATTCAGCAACCATTATCCAGAACAATCTGTGGTTTTTTCAGGAAATGAAAGAAGCACATCTCTTTCCTGTTGTGGCATCAGGAATAGAGTTCCCTTCCCTGATGCTGCACTGGTGGTGTGCTGTCAGCCATGATATTCCTCCAGCTGCAAGCCGTTAAGTGCACCTCCTATGCTTAGAGCTGGCACTACAACATGAATGTGTCTGTGTTGAGAAGAGGGAAAGTACATGGTATGATCATTATCATCCCAGCCAGAGATGTTAGGGTTGTCTGCTTGGAAACCCTCCTAGAATTTTCACACTTAGGAGAGGGCAGGTTTCAAAATTCTGAAGAAACATGATGCACAGTCAAAATACAACTGGGCGAGGAGCAGTGGCTCATGCCTATAATCCCAGCACTTTGGGAGGCTGAGGCAAGAGGATGCTTGAGGCCTAGAGTTGAAGACCAGCCTGGGCAACAAAGTGAGACCTCGTCTGTACAAAAAAAATGAACAAAACTTGCTGGGTGTGGTGGCATGTGCCTGTAGTCCCAGCTACTCAGGCAGCTGGGTGGGAGGACCACTTGAGCGCAGGAGGCCAAGGCTGCAGTGAGCCAAGATCATGCCACTACACTCCAACCTGGGCAATAGAGTAAGACCTTGTCTCAAAAAAAGATTGGTGGCCGGGCGCAGTGGCTCAAGCCTGTAATCCCAGCACTTTGGGAGGCCGAGACGGGCGGATCACGAGGTCAGGAGATCGAGACCATCCTGGCTAACACGGTGAAACCCCGTCTCTACTGAAAAAAAAAAAATACAAAAACTAGCCGGGCGAGGTGGCGGGCGCCTGTAGTCCCAGCTACTCGGGAGGCTGAGGCAGGAGAATGGCGTAAACCCGGGAGGCGGAGCTTGCAGTGAGCTGAGATCCGGCCACTGCACTCCAGTCCAGGCGACAGAGCGAGACTCCGCCTCAAAAAAAAAAAAAAAAAAAGATTGGTTCCCAGATACCAAAGTCAAAAATACCACAAGGAAAAAAAACTACAGGCCGGGTGCAGTGGCTCATGCCTGTAAGTCCCAGCATTTGGGGAGGCCAAGGCAGGTGGATCATATGAGACCAGGTGTTCGAGACTGGCCTGGCCAACATGGCAAAACTCTGTCACTACTAAAAATACAAAAATTAGCTGGGCATGATGGTGCATGCCTGTAATCCCAGCTACTGGGGAGGCTGAGGTTGCAGTGAGGCGAGATCACGCCACTACACTCCAGCCTGGATGACAAAGGAAGACTCTGCTCAAAAATGACGAGAAGAGAAAACTACAGACTAATATTCCTAATGAACATAGACGCAAAAATCTTCAACAAAATAGTAGCAAACTCAATCTAACAATACATTAAAAGGATTACATACCATGACAAACTGAGATTTATCCCAGGAATGCAAGGGTGATTCAACATACAAAACAAAATCAATATAATACACTACATTAATAGAACAATGAAAAAAAATATGATCATCTCAGAAGATGCACAAAAAGCATTTGACAAAACTCAACAACCTTCCATTAAAAAAAAAAAAAGTCAGTGGCCAGGCACAGTGGTTCACACTTGTAATCCCAGCATTTTGGGAGTCTGAGGCAGGAGGACTGCTTGAGGCCAGGAGTTTGAGATCAGCCTGGGCAATATAGCAAGACCCATCTCTAAAAAAAAAAAAAAAAAAATCAACTAACTGGGCATATTGGTGCCCACCCATAATCCCAGCTACCTGGGAGGCTAAGGCAGGAGAACCGCTCAAGGTGAGGCATTTGAGACCAACTTAGGCAACACAGCAAGACCCTGTCTCCACAAAAATTAAAAAATTAGCAAGGTGTGGTGGCTTGCACCTATAGTAGTCTCAGCTACCAGGGAGACTAAAGAAGGAGCATTGCTTGATCCTGGGAGATCAAGACTGCAGTCAGCTATGATCATATCACTGTACTCCAGCCTGGGCAAAAGAATGAGACCTGGTCTGGGGAAAAAAAAAAACGCCAGGCACAGTGGCTCGAACGTGTAATCCCACCACTCTGGGAGGCCAAGGTGGGCTGATTGCTCAGGAGTTTGAGTCTAGCCTGGACAACATGGTGAAACCCATCTCCACCAAAAATGCAAAAAAAAAAAAAAAAAATAGCAAGGCATTGTGGCATGTGCCTTTGGTCCCAGCTACTCAGGAGGCTGAGGTGAGAGGATCA
Organism: Rhinopithecus roxellana; assembly: GCF_007565055.1. Taxonomy (NCBI): domain Eukaryota; kingdom Metazoa; phylum Chordata; class Mammalia; order Primates; family Cercopithecidae; genus Rhinopithecus; species Rhinopithecus roxellana. Next base: position 161,436,093 of record NC_044553.1, on the reverse strand, counting down.
CTTGAGCCTGGGAGGCAGACGTTGCAGTGAGCCATGATTGCACTACTGCACTACAGCTTGGGTGACAGAGCAAGACCCTGGGTCAAAAAAAAAAAAAAAAAAAAAAGAAAGAAAGAAAGAAAAAGAAAAAAAGAAAAGAAAGAAAACACAGCTAACTTCATAATCAATGGTGAAAAGCTTCCCCTGAGATTAGGAACAGTACGAGGATGCTCACTTTCATCACTGCTATTCAAAATTGTACTAAATGTCTTAGCCAGAGTAATTAGGCAAGAAAAATAAATAAAAGGCATTCAAATTAGAAAGAAGAGGTAAATTATATATGCAGGTGACATGATTCTGTATAAAGAAATCCCACAGAATCCACAAAATAACTAGAGGTAATAAATTCAACAAGGTTGTAGGGCATAAGACCAAACATACAAAAATCAGTTGTTTCTATATATCAGCAATGAGCAATACAAAAAGAAAGTTCAGAAAATAATTTCATTTACAACAGAACCCACAAGAATAAAGCACCAAGAAATAAATTTATACAAAAAGATGAATGATTTATACACTAACACTACAAACTATTGCTTAAAGAAATTAAAAGAAACATAATTGAATGAAAAGACATCCCAAGTTCAGCCGGGTGCTGTGGCTCACGCCTGTAATCCCAGCACTTTGGGAGGCGAAGGCAAGCTGATCACGAGCTCAGGAGATTGAGACCATCCTGGCTAACACAGTGAAACCCCGTCTCTACTAAAAATACAAACAATAGCCAGGTGCTGTGGCACATGCCTGTAGTGCCAGCAACTCGGGAGGTTGAGGCAGGAGAATGGCGTGAACCCGGGAGATGGAGCTTGCAGTGAGCCGAGACTGCACCACTGCACTCTAGCCTGGGGAATACAGCGAGACTCCCTCTCCAAAAAAAGAAAAAAAAAAAAAAAAAGAAAAAAAAAAGACATCCCACGTTCATGGATTGGAAGACAATACTGTTAAGATTGCAACCCCCCAAAGCAATCTACAGAATCAATCCCCTCCCTATTAAAATTCCAATGACCTTTTTTGCAGAAATGAAAAAGGTGACATTCAAATTCATATAAAATTGCAACTGGCCCCAAATAGTCAAAACAATATAGAAAATGAAAAAGTTGGAAGACTCATGCTTCCCAAACTTACTACTTCAAAACTTACTACAAAGCTTCAGTAATCAAAACTGTGTGTGATATGGTTTGGCTGTGTCTCCACCCAAATCTCATATTGAATTGTAGCTCATACAATCCCTGTGTTATGGGAAGGGACCCAGGGGGAGGTAATTGAAGTATGGGGGCAGGTTTTTCCCACGCTGTTCTCGTGATACTAAGTCTCACAAGATATGGTTTTATAAAGCACAGTTCCCCTGCACAGACTCTCTTGCCTGATGCCATGTAATACATACCTTTGCTCCTCCTTTGCCTTCTACTATGATTGTGAGGCCTCCCCAGCCATGTGAAACAATGAGTTCATTAAACCTCTTTTTCTTTATAAATTACCCTGTCTCGGGTATGTCTTTATTAGCAGCATGAGAACAGACTAATAAAGTGTGGTACTGATGTAACAGACTTACAGAGCAACAGAATAGAACTGAGAGTCCAGAAATAAATGCAAACATCTATGGCCAATTTATTTTTAATAAGGGTGCCAAGACCATTCAATAGGGAAAGAAGTGTTTTCAATAAATGGTGCTGAGAAAAGTAAATAAGAACATACAAAAGAATGAATTGGGACTCCTATCTCATTCCATATACAAAAATTAACTGAAATGGATCAAAGACCTAAAGGTAAGAACTAAAACAATAAAACTCAGAAGAGGTTGAGTGCAGAGGCTCACGCCTATAATCCCAACACTTTGGGAGGCTGAGGTGAGTGGATCACTTGAGGTCAGGAGTTCTAGACCAGCCTGGGCAACATGGCAAAACCCCATATCTACTAAAAATACAAAAATTAGCCAGGCTAATTAGTGGTGTGTGCCTATAGTCCTAGTTACTCAGGGGACTGAGGCATGAGAACTGCTGGAACCCAGGAGGCGGAGGTTGCAGTGAGCCAAGATCATGCCACTGCACTCCAGCCTGGGCAACAGAAGGAGACTCGGCCTCAAAAAAAAAAAAAAAAGTTTAAAATTCAGAATATATAAAGAACTCAACAGACATTGTCCCCCCAAAAAAATGTACAAATGGCCAAGAGTCACATGAAAAGACATTCAATATTTTTGCCCATCAAGAAAATAGAAACCCAAACCACAATGAGATACCACTTTACACTAACTAGAATAGCTTTAATCAAAAATACATACATACATATACACATACAACACACACACACACATATATGTACATCCTTTTGTAGTTCATAAGTGTGATTGGGTATTCAAATGCAGGTGTGAGAGGTGCCTCTCTTAAACCTTGTTATGACATCGGCACATTACCCATGCGACATAAAAAAGAAAACAAAATAAATTTAGCAAAGATGTCCTGAAATTGGAACACTACTGGTGGGAATAGTTAAACACAGTATTACCATATGACCAGCAATTCCACTCCTAGGTATATACCCAAGTGAAATAAAAACATACCTACACAGAAACTTGTACACAAATGTTTACAGCAGTATTACTCTTAATAGTCAATGAAAATAATCCAAATGCCCATGAACAAATGAATAGACACATCGTGGCATATATGTACATACAATGGATTATGATTCAGCAATAAAAAGGAACAAGATACTGACACATGCTACAACTTGGATGTACCTCAAAAACATCATGCTAAGTGAAAGTAGCCAGACACAAAAAACAAGTTATATGATTCCTAGATGCTATATCTGAAATAGGCAAACCCACAGAAACCAAAAGTAGATTAGAGATTATCAAGGGACGGGAGGATTGGAGAATGGGAGTGATTACTTAACGGGTAAAGGGGGATGAAAAATTGTTTTTTCTTCTTTAAGAGACAGGTTCTCCATCTGTCCTCCAGGCTGGAGTGCAGTGGTGCGATCATAGCTCACTGCAGCCTCGAATTCCTGGGCTCAAGCAATCCTCCTGCCTCAGCCTCTGGAGTAGGTGAGACTACATACAGGCTCAAGTCACCGTGCCCAACCTTTTTTTTTTTTTGAGACAGAGTCTTGCTCTGTTGCTCAGGCTGGAGTGCAGTGGCGTGATCTCGGCTCACTGCAACTTTTGCCTCCCGGGTTCAAGTGATTCTCCTGCCTCAGCCTCCCAAGTAGCTGGGACTACAGGCATGTGCCACCATGACCAGCTAATTTTTGTATTTTTAGTAGAGACAGGGTTTCACCATGTTGGCCAGGATGGTCTCGATCTCTTGACCTCGTGATCCACCTACCTCAGCCTCCCAAAGTGCTGGGATTACAGGCATGAGCCACTGTGCCCAGCCCCAGCCTCTACTAAAAAAATACAAAAATTAGCCAGGTGTGGTGGCACGTACCTGTAACCCCAGCTACTCGAGAGGATGAAGCAGGAGAATCGCTTGAACCTGTGATGCAGAGGTTGCAGTGAGCCAAGATCACACCACTGCACTCCAGCCTGGGTGACAGAACGAGACTCTATCTCAGAAAGAAAAAGGAAAGGAAAAACATTTTCTGCTATGGAAAAAAAAAAAAAAAAAGCAAGGCAAGTGACCAGAGCAACAGCATCGGCTGTTTAATTAGGGTGTTCAGGGAAGACCCCTTTGAAGAGGTGAAATGTGGACAGAGACCTGAATAAATCGAAGTGTTGTTGTTGTTGTTGGAGACAGTCTCACTGTCACCCAGGCTGGAGTGCAGTAGCGCCATCTCAGCTCACTGCAACCTCCACCTCCCAAATTCAAGCGATTCTCCTGCCTCAGTTGCTGGGACTACAGGCACGTGCCACCACATCCAGCTAATTTCCTTCTTTTGGTTTAGTAGAGACGGGGTTTTACCATGTCGGCCAGGCTGGTCTCAAACTCCTGACCTCAAGTGATTTGCCCCCCTCAGCCACCCAAAGTGTTGGGATTACAGGCATGAGCCACCACACCCAGCTCAAATTGAAGAATACTATTATTGCTAAATAACAGAAAAAAATAAAGTGCTAAAATATGAATTTAAATACACAAAAATTTGTATGCTAAAACTGCTTTTAAAAAGGGGAGATGGCCGGGCGCGGTGGCTCAAGCCTGTAATCCCAGCACTTTGGGAGGCCGAGACGGGCGGATCACGAGGTCAGGAGATCGAGACCATCCTGGCTAACGCAGTGAAACCCCGTCTCTACTAAAAACTACAAAAAAATAGCCGGGCGAGGTGGAGGGCGCCTGTAGTCCCAGCTACTCAGGAGGCTGAGGCAGGAGAATGGCATAAACCCGGGAGGCGGAGCTTGCAGTGAGCTGAGATCCGGCCACTGCACTCCAGCCCGGGTGACAGAGCGAGACTCCGTCTCAAAAAAAAAAAGGGGAGATATCTATAGATGTTCCTTTTGTGCAAATATACTGTGATTTCACTTTCTAGACATTTTACCCTTTTTATAAATAATTTATTTGCAGTCCAATAATGTCCTTCTACTCCCACCGGTACTTCTTCCAGGGACAGGCCATACTTCCAAGACAGCCTGTCATCCATCTGGCTAATAAGTCATTCCCTTTATGAAATCACTCAGGAAAGGAAAGGGGAAGAGAAATGATCACTTCTGAAATACTAGGTTCTTATATTCTCTCACATGCTCAGATTTTTCTTGTTTTTGTTTTGAGACAAGATCTCACTGAGTCACCCAGGCTAAAGTGCAGTGACACAATAACACCTCACTGCAGCCTTGACTTCATGGGCTCAAGCAATCCTTCTGCATCAGCCTCCTGAGTAGTTAGATAGGACTACAGGAGCATGCCACCATGACTAGCTAATTTTTAAATTTTTTGTAGAGACAAGGTCTTATGTTGCCCAGGTTGGTTTAGAACTCCTGGATTCAAGCGATCCCCCTGCCTCATTCTCTCAAAGTGCTGGGACTGCAGGTATGAGCCACTGCACCTGGCACAGGGTTTTTTTTTTAGATGCAGCTTTACTCTTGTTGCCCAGGCTGGAGTGCAATGGCACAATCCTGGGCTCACTCTGCTTCCCGGGTTTAAGCAATTCTCCTGCCTCAGCATCCCAAGTAGCTGGAATTACGGGCATGCACCACCACACCCGGCTAATTTTGTATTTTTAGGTGAGATGGGGTTTCACTATGTTGGTCAGGCTGGTCTCGAACTCATGACCTCAGGTGATCCACCTACTTCGGCCTCCGAATGTGCTGGGATTACAGGCACGAACCTCCGCACCAAGCCCAGGCTCACTTTTAAGTCTCAATTACTTTTTTTATTATGGTAAAATACACATAACAAAATTTACCATCGTAATCATTTTAAGTGTATAGTCCAGTGGTATTAAATACATTCATAATGTTGTGTGACCATCACCACCATCCGTCTCCAAATGGAGAGTTTAGGTTTCAGAAGCTTTTCTGTGTGACTGTGAACTCCATAGTTACCTTTGCATAGATGAGAAAACTGAGGCTTAGAAAGGAAGAGGAATTTAACAGCACAGTTAGCGGAAGGACAGACCAGAATTCAAAGCAGGGCTGATTCCTTCCATACATAAACTGGTCTCATTTTTACTGCGTCCATCTTAGACCAGACTGTGGCAATACAAAGAACGAAGTGACCCAACCCTTGAGAAGCTTGTCGTCTCAACCCTAGAGACCTATCCCAGATGCACGGAAACATCCCTCAATCTGGAGAAGGCAAGGAAGGCTCTCATGCCACTGTCTCCACCCTACAAGGGCCCACTTACGTCTAAGAACAAAGAAATCTACCCTCTGTCATCCCAAGGGCCTGACCTAGTGGCCTCAGTGTCTGGCTGCATTCTCTTATTCACAGTCCTTCCTGGAGCAGGTACAGATGGCCATGAAACAAGTCCCTACATCTCTGCTCAGCCACCACTGACCCCTCCTGGTTACAAGTTCAAAATCTTGACAGTGGTTCTCCCAGAAGAGCCACCTTAAGTATTCTCCAAAATAGCCAAACATCACTTCCCTGCTAACAGTGGTGACAGCTTCCATGCCTTTAACTCATATTTCCACAGGCAATCTGTAGTTACAATTAAATTCAAGATGAATAGGTGCTAGGCTATAACCATTATGCTCTCTACAGAGTGACCAGGACTTGGGGACTTGTTCATCACTAACAAGTTAATGTTTGTAAAACCCTGTAAAGACATAATGACTAAATGCTATCATTATTACTAGACTACCAGTTTAAATGTAAATTAAGAGAGAAAGGGGAAAGAAAACACATTAGCAAATCAGGTTAGGGACTGCTACTCAGCAAGCTGTAAGAAGCATCTGAGCCACTGCCAAAAGAACCTCCCAACCAAATGTGTCAAAGGAGAGTAAATACAAGGGGGCTGCTGTAAGAAAGGAACTCATGGCAGAGATGGAATGGAGTGCGGCCTAGAATAATCAGCCATATAGGCAAAACAGATGTTGCATGAAAAGGAAAGGCTGTATGAAAAATACACCATTTTAAAAAAAAAGCACTCTAGCAGCAAAACTAAAGTCTACTCTGAAAGCAAAACTAAGAAGTTTAGAACCTGAAGAAAATCTAAAACTGCACTGTAATTCAGCTGTGGTGAAACCATGAACTCTGGGGTCCAACAGGCCTGTTGCTCTTCCTTTTCCTCATCTGTAAAATGGGGAGAATTCCTACTTCAGAAGTTAGGCTGTCACAAAGGCAGCACCCAGAAGTGGCCCAGTCCCTTTTCCTGTACTCGCTCCCCTGAAGGACAGCCACAGCAGAACCCCTTCCGACTCATGGGCCCTCTGCCAGGTGACTCCCTGCTAGCCCAGAATTCCCCACTCCTGCTGCTAGCTTCCCTAAGAGTTACCTCCTAGAGAAATGCCTCCTCCTAACCCAGGTCGAAACTGCACAGCGCCTCTACAATGCACCAGAGCCTCTGTTCCACTGTCGTGGCACCTACCACATGATCAGACGGCATCCTATCTGACTTTTTAGCTTTAGCAACGAGCATAGCCCCTAGCACTTAGAAAGTTCTCAAAAAAAGTGTGGGTGATTCAATAATTCTCAATTAACCCTCGTTGGAATTAGGTAGGGAAAAACCTACCCTGAGTGAATAGCCCTTGCTTTGTCATTATTTGCCTTGTGAGAGTTGCTGACCCAAACACTCAGAGCCTCAGCTGCCTCCCACATGAAATAAGAGACCTCAACTAGAAAACTTCTGTGGTCCCTAACTAACAAGATCTGATATTTACATTCTAAGATCTTAACATTCTTACTCTATTACACCTCAATCCTCTAATACTATGAAAATTAACATCTCCACAATGCTTTCCCATCCACCTAACTCATAAAAAGCAAGTGATGTCCCTGGTGCTAGTAGCCCCATTGTATAGATAGGGAAATCAATTCAGCGGGGCCACGTAGCCTGCCCAAGGTCATTCTACCACTAAATACAGAGGGCAGACTGGAATTCAGATCCTCAAAGTTGGTACCCTCCACTATCCCACACTTCTCCAGCTGTGAGGTGGACAGCTCCAGGAATCCACAGTGAGATTCCAGAAACACAATACATCTTTTGGAGAATCAAGAGTTATAAAAGATTTAGGGAACAAGGTAAGTTTATATTAAAGCAATCAACCATATTACGGAGGACAATGTACAATTCACATTAAATTTTAAGAGAATACTTATTAGGCTTACCAAACCCCCTCCCACTAAGGGGAAAGTCACACAGAAAAGCCTCTGAAACCTAAACTGTTAATTTACCCTATAATAATGTTTCAAGCAGCAGGCTTAATTTGCAGCATAAAGTTATAATTTCTGAGTATTACTGGACATGAAAGAGCTCAAGAGAACTAGTTTTCCTGTTCTTCCAGCTTTTAAGTCATTAAAAGCATCCAAGAAAATTACATGGTGAAATGAAACTTTCCACCAAACAAACCCCCAATGCAACTAATCCTGGAGCTAAATATTATCAGAACAGGAGGATGGAAGCCTGACCTCCAGGAACACACAGTTAAGGGAGGCCGCTACAAGGCACACCCAACTGCCGACACACATTCCAAACACATGGAACCACTGTGGGAATCTGTCACATCCCTCCTGTCTTCCCAGCTTGCAGAATCTGGACACAAACACTGACCAAGAGCTTACCATTTGCCTGGCCCTTGGGGGAAGGAGGGAAGGCCTAACAAGCACCTCACTACCTTGTGGATGCAGGCCTCCTAATTGGCAGTAACCTTCCAGGACACAACATTAATCTTGGAAAACCTTCATTACAATTTTCATGACTCCTGGAGATTCACATTTCACCACTTTGATGCTACTGTTGCCTTACAGATTTGTATTACCCTACTTGGTTAATCAATTTAGCTTTTCTCTCCACTTAAAGAAATCAAGTTTCCAATAAATACGCTTTTGGGTTCTGCCATAGAATAAGTGTTTCAACTGGAAAGGAAATCAGAAAGTCAAAGAAGCAGATCCTCATATCTTTCTTGATAGAACTGCCCCATGAGAAGTTACTACCAAATAGCCTCCATTTAATTTTATTTTTAAATTCTCGAAATCAGCATGGAACAATCCTAGAAAAAAAGTAAATTGTGAAATGAAATGTAGGGCCCCAATTTTTCAGTTCTTGAGAATTAAGGAGACTGAGGTGATTTAAGCATGGATGACAAAGGAGTAGGTTGGAGGAAGAACTTTTTTTAAATATTAGAGCCAGGGCAGGGTGTGGTGGCTCATGCCTGTAATCCCAGCACTTTGCAAGGCTGAGATGGGTGGATCACTTGAGGTCAGGAGTTCGAGACCAGACTGCCCAACATGGTGAAACCCACTCTCTACTAAAAATACAAAATTAGCCGGGCATGGGGGCAGGCACCTGTAGCCCCAGCTACTCAGGAGGTTAAGGCAGGAAAATCACTTGAGCCCAGGAGGGAGAGGCTGCAGTGAGCCAAGACTGCACCACTGCACTCCAGCCTGGGCAACAGAAGAAGACTCCATTTCAAAAAAATAAACAGGCCGAGTGTGATGGCCCACGCCTATAGTCCCAACACTTTGAGAGGCTGAGGTGGGTGGATCACCTGAGGTCAGGAGTTCAAGACTAGTTTGGCGAACATGGCAAAACCCTGTCTCTACTAAAAAATACAAAAATTAGCTGGGAAGGCTAGGCACAGTGGCTCATGCCTGTAATCCCAGCACTTTGGGAGGCCAAGGCAGGTGGATCACTTGACGTCTGGAGTTTGAGACCAGCCTGGCCAAGATGGTGAAACCCCATCTCTACTAAAAATACAAAAATTAGCTAGTTATAGTGGCACGCACCTGTATTCCCCAGATACTCAGCAGGCTGAGGCAGGAGAATCGCCTGAATCCCAGAGGTGGAGGTTGCAGTGAGCTGAGATCACGCCACTGCACTTCAGTCTGGGTGACAGAGTGAGACTCTGTCTCCAAAAAAAAAAAATTGCCAGGCGTGGTGATGGGTGCCTGTAATCCCAGCTACTAGGGAGGCTGAGGTAGGAGACTCATTTGAACCCAGGAGGTGGAGGTTGCAGTGAGCCAAGATCGGGCCACTGTACTCCAGCCTGGGCAACAGAGTGAGACCGTTTCAAATAAAATAAAATAAATAAATAAATAAATAAATACATTTATTTTAAGAGCCAGGAGTCTCACGGTGTTACCCAGACTAGAGTGATCCTCCCACTTCATTCTCTGGGGTAGCTGGGACCACAGGTGAGCATGTCAGGCCAGGAAGGGACTTTTTAACATGTACACCCCTCCCCTGCCACTTTTGAGACTTCCTACATGCAATGAAAAATGGTAGGGACAGCAAAGTGGTGTCACCCAGGTTAGGGCCCGCTGCTCTGTTCCCCTCCACAGACCATGCCCTTCACAGTACAGTATGCCTGAACCACATGAGCTTCCAGTCACAAGACCCAAAGGCCAGCACATGCAGCTTCCCAACTAGAAACCCAATGAGCAGCAGCATGGCCAGCACTGCATCTACTGGCAAGGAGTGACAGGATGGCAAGCTGTCAGATCCCATCTTACCAAAACAAAGTGGGAGGGGGCCCTGTAAGGGGGCCCAGATGGCCCCACTATACCAGAGTTTTCCTGACACTGGGCCTCAACGCCGCTTCCCAGAAGACTTACCCAACTAGCTCAGCCAACCAAGAGCTTTCTCTTTCCCTTATGGTCGATTCCCACCACACTTCTAGAATTCTACACAATCCACTAATTCATCTCATCCTACATTTTGACTTGCTGGTTTCTTCCTGGTGGGAGAAAGTATTCTCTGCCAAATGGTTAGCACCTGAGGGCAGGATGCTGGATTTTTCCTTATGCTTCCTGCCATAAGCTCCTGTCCTGGTCTGTCTCAGTCAAGTATCTGTTGGTTTCTGGCATGTCCCCTCACCGTGCACAGGGGCGAAGATAGCCTATATCCCTGCAGATCACACCCCAACAGACGGGTGCTGCGTCTCACTCTTCGCAGCACGGTAACCAGAACATTATGAGAACTCAGGGCACATTAACTGAACGTTAATTCAATGAGAAAAAGACTCCCAAGTCCCAATTAATGATCCACTTGTCTCGAGGAAGACAGAATGCAGCATCAATTCCCATCTGATTCCTAAAGTTGATAGAAACCAACAGGCATCAGCATTTATGACATCCCACTACCTGCCAGCCTACTCCAAGTCATCTGCACAGGCCGACAATAAGCTTCACCAAAACAAACAAACAAGAAAGGTATTGTGCTTAACAGTAAAAATCTCCGCCTTCTTCTCCCTAGGGTGGTCCGTCTCCCATCCCCTTTCCTGGAATAGTGTTGTGCAGAACTTAGTCAATAAAGGCTTTCTCAAATGAGAAAGGCATTTCGTATTTTAATTATGAATAATAAATTTTACACAAGCACACATAACATTTTCTTAGTTTTTTTTTTTTTTTTTTTCTATTCTGTTTAAAACTGCATTTTCTTCTATTTCCATTCGCATCTTTGGGACCCAAAGCCTGCTGCACTGGTGCAGACCGCATGGCACCTATCCCCTGTACCTTTCTCGGGCGTCTAGGCCTCCCTCATTCTGGCGTCATCCCTCCTGCTCAAAGCAAGTCTAAGCATCATCTCCACACTCAGGTCTCGGCTGCCTCTCTCTGGTAGCCTTCCAAATCCTCTGGCCTCACCTCCTTCTTTCTCACTCTTCCCACTTTCTCTGTATCTGAGGTCAGTTATTACGACTCCTCCACACAAAAAAGAACACCAAGTAATTTTTCTTCCTCCCTGAACACTCGCAAAGCAGCAGCAAGGGGTCCCTGATTCCATGGAATGGACCCTGAGGGCCTTGGCCACGAAACGTCGCCTCTGCTAAGTTAATAGTTCTTTAAACTGACCACTGCAAGGAAATTCAGCTATTGCATAATACTTGATAGGTTAGATCACTTGCTGTTTGGAGAGTCTTGCTATATGAAGAGAAAATAGAGTTGGGCAAATTTAACGCAATTTCCTTTGTTTGCCTGAGCTAGCTCAGACTTGCAATGCCACAGTAGCAGTTTTATCTTTCTTAAAGTACACCTTTAACATCATAAAAAAGGATTTTAAGGGAGTGATCAATCATTCTCATCTAACCTGACAGTATCATTAGCATGCATATCCTGATAATACCCTAGAAAGGTCCTTCTTGAGTTGCACGGTGAAAAATTAAAGGGATTCTTGCAGGAGTATTTAGAGAACTCGCAACGCAGGCTCAGACGTCTCAGTTAATGAAGGACTTTCTTCAAGGCACAAACAAAAGTAGGGGTATTTTGATAGTATTAACAGAAACAACTGGAGACTGTTACTGCCTGTTTCCAGTGAAATCTCTTTACAGCCTCTCACTGAGTGAAGCCATCTTACTCATTCCAAAAGAAGGGACAGCATCCAAGGAAGATAATTGGTCTTCTTTCCCTCGCAGAGAAATTCACAAGAATGTCAAAAAAAAAAAGCTGAAATTCTCCCTGGCCATCTCTCTCTCCTTTCCTGGCTTCTGCATTGACAGCTGGAACAGATGGCGTCTGGGTGAGACACCTTACATCTTAACCCTTATCCATGATAAGGTCTGATTTTCACTAGCGACGCTGGAATCCAAGGTCTGTCAGGGTTTCCGTCATGAGCACCCACTCACAGGATTTCCAGTCCCATGTGATATTTTCCAGTTTTCATACCGATAAGGCTTATCTTGCTTTGGCCAAAGAATTTTCATCTTTAGACTAATTCTTAACATTCACACTGTCACAACGCGGTGAAAAGGTACACATTTCCTCTCATTTGAGAAAAGAACGCTGTACACTATTTTGCCAGACATCCTACATATGATGCAGTCTTTTCACAGGCCATTTTCAAAGACGTGAGAGACATGAGAAGATCTCAGGACGAACTGATGGTCCACTTGGCCATTCCCTACAGTAAGAATTTTATAGACACATACAGGGTAACAGCAAACAACATTTCCAAACGCTCCGGCAGTGTGTAGTCGCAGCAAAGGCTAGAAAAATAAATAAATAATGGCTCCTCTTCAGTTGTATGCTGTGAATGTAAATTAAGAAGCTGCTACAACGCTCGACATAACCTTTCTGACGCCACAAAAATGAATGAATTATATCCATACACACACAGGCACACACACACCACGCATCACGCATCACACCTCATTCTGAAAACTGATTCTGAGCTTAATTCGAAAAATGTGAAATACAACTGGTCCCGGCAACGGCTCGTAATCTGAAGGCTTCTTGGATTTCCAAGCACGTCCACAACACCTCATCCGTTTCCAGTTTGTTACTGTTTCAAATCGAAGGGAGAGAATTTTCCACACAGAATTCTCTCCTCGGGTTCAAATACTAGACCGAAGTCCCCACACGGGGCTGGCTGGCGGCGTGGAACCTGCCAGCCCGCCGAGAGCCGCCTGGCGCCCGCGGGGAAGACGCAGAGCCCGCGGCCCGGAGCCGCCCGGTGCCCCGGGAGTCGCCGGCCCTCGGCGGCCGCGGGAGGGGGATTCGCGCCCTGAGCCCAACCCGGACCCCGCGCGCCGCCCCCCAAGCGGTCGGAGGCGCCTCTGCGGCGGCATGACTCAGGACCAACTTTCCAATAACGCCCGGGCCCCCCCGGCCGGCCCGGGCAGCGCGCTCGGCCACGCAGCTCCTGAGCCGCCGTCCCTCCGCGTGAAACCCGCGGCCCCGCGGGGTGCCGGGTCCTCAACGCCCGCGGGGGTCACGGCCGTGGCGAGGCCTGCGCGCCCCGTTTCCTGAAAAGCTGCGGGCGCCCCGGCCCCCTCGGGCCCCGAGCCCGGCCTCCGGGACAAAGTTTGCCGAAGTTGAGGCGTCCGGGGGCGGGAGGCAGCCGGGCTGGGGCGCGGGGCCAGGCTAAAGCCGCGCCCCGCACTCGCCGCCGGGACGGGCCGGGCCTGCGCCGCGCCGGGCAGCCCTGAGGCCCCCGGGCCCCGCCGCCGAGGGCGCGGGATGGAGGCGACTGGGATGGAGGCGCCCGGCCGCGCGCCGGAGGCCCGCCCGCCCGCCGCGGCCCCTTACCTCGCGGTCCGCCGCCGCTCGGCCGGCTCAGGGGCGCCGAGCGCGTCCTCCGCCGCGGTCCGCAGCGTCCTGCTCCCCGGGCTGCCCCATGGCGGGGGGCGGGGAAGAGCCGGCGGCCGCCGCGGCTGCCGCCGGCTGGAAAGTCCCGGCTGGGCTGCAACCCCGGCTCGCGCACGCGGCGGCCGCGCCGCGCTCCCTCGCTCCCTCGCTCCCTCACGCAGTCCCGCGCAGGCACTTCCTCTCGCGCGCTGGAAATCCCCGGCGCGCCCGCCGCCCCGCCCCCGCCGCCCGCGCGCGTGGGAGCGGCAGGAGCCCGCGAGCGCCGCCGGCCCCACGCGCCCGCCGGTCCCCGCGCGCGCCCGCGACCCGTTGCTAAGAGCCCTCGCGCCCGCCGCCCGCCCGCCCGGCCTTAGCAACGGCGGGGCCGCGGCGCGGGGCGGGGACAGCCCCGGGCGCCCCCCACCTCCCTCCAGTCTCCGCCGCGCGCCCCGCGGGCCTCCACGCTCTGCGCCGCCCCCGCCGCCGCGCGTCCCCGTGTCCCCGCCTTTCCGGGTCAAGAAGCCACGCAGGCCGCGTGGGGGCCGAGAGGTGCCGGCGCCGCTCCTCCCCGCGGCCACCTGGCCCGCGCCCTCACGTCGGCATACGCAGCCCCCGCGCGTGCACGCCCGTGTGCCCATGGCCACACGCGACCCCTACGTACATGTACGGGTCCGACATGCGGCCCCCCGCAATGTAGCGGACGCATACACGACGCTCACACTCCCCTCACGCGGACACGCGGACACGCGCACACACGCTCAGTAACACCGTTGGCACTAGTACCAGGCCACGCACCCTCGCACATACGCAGGTGGGGCTGAGGGTGACTCAGGCCGTGGGGCTCCTTTCGCGAGCAGAGGGCAGGGCTCCACATTAGTTTAGTGGCACTTTCCTTTCTCCCTCCTGGGGACCCTCCCACACCCACGAGTGGTGTCTTGCTCACGGGTGGACGGAGTGGCCAGTTTGCCACGTGCCCCCAGCGTCCTCGGAGGTCCTGATTGCCCCTGCACACCAGGCCGCTGGGGCCTGCGCGTTTCTCCCGAGGGCATGGCCTTCTGCCCCAAAGGCATCAGTGATGACATCAGTGATTCACCTAGGGCCACCAAGACAGCAGCCAGCCTGGCTGGGCCTGGCGAGATGGGAAGCGAAAGGAGGGCTTCTGGGAGACTCTGGGCCAACTGAGGGGTGAGGCCTTCGCTGGAGTTTGCAAGTCAGTGGTGAGGAGATAGAGGACTTCGCATTTTTCACTTCTGGAGAAGGCTTATAAAGAGCCCTACCCCAGAGCTGAGACCAGTGTGAGTGGCCAAGGCCAGTCTGCCTTCTTGTACTGCTCCAGTGACTCATGTGAGTGGAGGCAGGAAGTCCAGCATCTCCCCCTGAAGCTTCACCCATGGAATGTTCCAGAACCTCAGATAGTCCGACCTGGCTCCATTAGCCCAACAGGTGCTTGTTCTACAGTCACACTCACCAGGCCACAGTGGCACCTCTGTCTGCGCCACAGGCACAGCTCTTTTAGAGGTGACAGGCCAGCCTTGGCCTTCCCTCACAGGGACCGCTGGAGTCCAGCGGTCTCCCCCGCCCCCATGGTAGACTGCTCTTGGGAGCCTCAGGTGCCCTTTCTTGCCTGTGAGGAATTGGGATGTTACTGATCTCAGGCTCAGGGTCCCAACCACTTCCCTTAGCCCAGGCACGGAGGCCTCCCATGTCCCCAGCCCTGCTAAGCCCACAGTCCTGGCACCCTGTCGACTAGGGCCCACTCCCAACACCTGCCTTATGCTGTGTGTTACTTAGGATCTGGTTTAACTTTGCCAAAATCAGGATAGACTCCGTTCCCTAGGCTGGACTATTTTTGGTTATTTTAAAAGAAGCAGGACATGACCGGGCACCGTGGCTTACGCCTGTAATCGCAGCACTTTGGGAGGCCGCAGGCAGGCAAGTCACCCGAGGTCAGGAGTTCGAGACCAGCCCAGCCAACGTGGTGAAACCATGTCTCTACTAAAAATATAAAAATCAGCCGGGTGTGGTGGAGGGCGCCTGTAATCCCAGCTACCCAGGAGGCTGAGGCAAGAGAATCACTTGAACCTAGGAGGCAGAGTTTGCAGTGAGCCAAGAATATGCCATTGCACTCCAGCCTGGGCGACAAAGCGAGACTCTGTCTGGAAAAAAAAAAAAAAAGGATGGTGGCTCATGCCTGTGGTCCCAGCACTTTGGGAGGCTGAGGCGGGAGGATTGCTTGAGCCCATGAGGTTGAAGCTGCAGTGAGCCATGATGGCACCACTGGACTCCAGTCTGGGCAATGGAGTGAGACCCTGTCTCAAAAAAGGAAAAATAAATAAATAAATAATATAAAAAGAAAAAGAAGAAGAAGCAAGGCAGAAGGTCCAAAGACCCATGAGAGGGTTTTCTGCGGCTGCTTTCATGCTCCAGCCTAGCATTAGAAAGCAACATTCAGAATAAAGTCAGGCACAACCAGGCTGAGCCCTCTGCTGGTGAGACCGATTCCCTCCCTTTCTCTCCCTCCCCTCTCCTCCTCCTCCTTTTTCTTCTCCAATTGAGCAGTTCTGAAGATCCTCTGCTGTGGGGAATTGAAGGGGCACAGGACAAAGAAGTTTGCCCCAAGCAGGGCAACTGCTTTGGGGGTTGGGGGCCGGTGTTCTCGCCCCTGCAATTAGAGCCACTGGGCAGCAGTGATGGGCAGGAAGGAGAGCTCTCTCCTTGCTGTACTTCAAAGGCAGATCTCTGTTCCCTATGGCAACGTCCAACAACAAACTGACAGCATCTTTGGACACATTTCTCACAGGAGTTGATGTAGCATTACATGTTCTGCTTGCTGCATTTTTGGGAGAGGTGCATGCAGACACTCAAGTGACTCACAGACATGCAACAGCTCAGAAGGCCATCCTGTTTGTTTTTCAGTAAGAAGGAAAAGGTATTCACAGCAGAGTGCCAGGGGCTTCAGGGCTAGGAAAGGGGTTTTCTTACACCTCTCCCTGAATGTGATGGTCTGTGCCTCAGGTGACGCCTTCCCACACAAAAACCATTGGCCCCTGTGGGTCAACTTGGGCTGAAGGGTGCTGGCAACTTCTCGCACTCAAAGATGCTACACGTGGCCTGGGGGTGGGGGGTGGAGACCTTGGTTTTGATTTGTTTTGTTTTCTTTTGAGACGGAGTTTCACTCTTGTTGTCCAAGCTGGCGTGCAATGGCATGATCTCGGCTTACTGCAACCTACACCTCCCGGGTTCAAGTCATTCTCCTGCCTCAGCCTCCTGAGTAGCTGGGATTACAGGCACGCACCACCACGCCTGGCTAATTTTTTGTATTTTCAGTAGAAACGGGGTTTCACCATGTTAGCCAGGCTGGTCTTGAACTCCTGACCTCAGGTGATCCGCCCGCTTCGACCTCCCAAAGTGCTGGAATTGCAGGCGTGAGCCACTGCACCCAGCCTTGGGGGGCAGATCCTGATGCATGGCACAATCACGGTTTTACTAATTATTCCAACAAGTGGCTTCTGAACCCTTGAATACATTTTACATGGTAACCCAGTTGTTCATAACCTGTGTGTGTACACACATGTAACAACAGATCATCTCAAACCTGCGACGCACTCCGATATTTTCCGTTCTGTTTATTTTTTAATGCTGGCCATGACCCTCTAAACTTACTTTTGATTCATGACCTGAAGTTTGAAAGCACCATTTTAGACTGAAAGAGCTACTAAAGATGTCGAAGGGGATTCAGGCAGCTAGAGTGGTCGTGGCGCCAAAGCACCCTGCTGTATCGTGAGTGCACACTGAGGCAGCTGGGCTGGGAAGCCCATCTTGTCCTTGAAGTAGACCCTGGCTGACAGCAGAGGTCGCCAGCAAAGAAGCAAGCTGCTGGTGCCCTTCTCTGGCCAGGGATGCTCGTAAACAAATGCATAGGAAATGGGGGTGGGGAGGCAAAGCAAGCCAGCCGTGGTGGCGGGCACCTGTAATCCCAGCTACTCAAGAGGCTGAAGCAGGAGAATTGCCTGAACCTGGGAGGCTGAGGTTGCAGTGAGGTGAGATCATGCCATTGCACTCCAGCCTGGGCAACAGAGCAAGATTCCGTCTCAAAAATAAAGGAAAGAAAGAAAGGAGGGAAGGAAAGAAGGAAGGAAGGAAGGTCGAGATGGGCGTGGGTGTGCAAATCCCTCACGTGGTATATTCAAGAGGGGAGGAGAGGGCAGTGATGACAGGGAAGGTGAGAGGCTGGGGTCCCTGGCCACAGAAAAACAGTTCTAGCGAGCTGGCTCACACCTGTAATCCCAGCACTTTGGGAGGCTGAGGCAGGAGGATTGCTTGAGGACAGGAGTTTGAGACCAGCCTGGGCAACACGGTGAGACCTCGTCTCTACAAAAAAATTAAAATAAAAATAATTAGAGGCCGGGCATGGTAGCTCACACCTGTAATCCTAGCACTTTGGGAGGCCGAGGCAAGCAGATCACTTGAGGTCAGCAGTTCGAAACCAGCCTGGCCAACATGGTGAAACCTCGTCTGTACTAAAAATACAAAAAATTAGCTGGGCATGGTGGTGGGCGCCTGTAATCCCAGCAACTTGGGAGGCTGAGGCAGGAGAATTGCTTGAACATGGGAGGTGGAGGTTGCAGTGGGCCAAGATTGTGCCACTGCACTCCAGTCTGGGTGACAGAACCAGACTCTGTCTCAAAAATAGTAATAATAACAATCAATTAGAAGAAAACCAGTTCTGATTTTCTCCATGGACTGCTCAGGGAGATGAAGATATCCTTTTTTTTTTTGAACAGGGTCTCACTCTGTCACCCAAGCTGGAGAGCCGTGGTGCAATCATAGCTCACTGTAGCCTTTATCTCCCAGGCTCAGGCAGTCCTCTCTCTTTACCCTCCTGAATAGCTGAAAACACAAGTGTGTGTCACCATGCCCAACTACTTTTTTTTTTTTTTTTGGAGGGACAGGGTCCCACTACATTGCCCAGGATGGTCTGGAATTCCTGGGCTCAAACGATCCTCCTTTCTCAACCTCCCAAAGTGCTGGGATTATAGGCGTGAGCCACTGCCCCCAGCCATCCTCATTTTAGGGAACCCATTCTGGGATTTGTATGCACACATGTGCACACATGCACACTCACACGCACACACACACATCTCTGGCATTTTCCTGAAATCTTTTGGAAGAACATGAATCTTGGACGTGGCTGGCATCCTACAGGCAGCTTTGCCTGGAGCCCCACGCCCATCTCGACCGACCTTCCTTCCTTCCTTCCTTCCTTCCTTCCTTCCTTCCTTCCTTCCTTCCTTCCTTCTTTCCTTCCCTCCTTTCTTTCTTTCCTTTATTTTTGAGACATAGTCTCGCTCTGTTGCCCAGGCTGGAGTGCAACGGTGTGATGTTGGCTCACTGCAACCTCAGTATCCCAGGTTCAGGCAATTCTCCTGCCTCAGCCTCTTGAGTAGCTGGGATTACAGGTGCCCGCCACCATGCTTGGCTAATTTTTGGGGTTTTTTTAGTAGAGACAGGGATTCACCATGTTGGTCAGGCTGTTCTTGAACTCCTGACCTCAGGTGACCCACTCACTTCAGCCTGCCAAAGTGCTGAGATTATAGGCGTGAGCCACCTCACCTGGCCCACCTCGACCTTTAATGCCTTCTGAAAATAGATCCATCTCCATCACGCTCCTAAGAAAAAGCATCTTCTGCTGAAGGCATCATGGGAGACCGGGAAGAGGATTGGGATGAAGCAAAACTCATTAAGCTCACTGTGAACACCTCATGCCTTCCTTAAAATCCCATTCAGAGGCCGCACCACTCTGCCTCATCACTGTCCTCAACCTGCAGGCTCAGAATAGCCCCTCTGTGGCCCCCAACCCCAACCTCATCCTAAGCAACTCAGCCCCAGCCCTCAGCAACCCACTCCACTCAGCCAGGAAAACCAGTGGTTGGCGGGCCCTTGGAGGGCCCAACTCATCTCACCTGGCAACAGCCAAGGAAGTGAGCCCTGGTCCTCCCTGCACATTGGAAATTAGGAGGGGGGAAATTATTGGGTCCAAATTAAGTCTTGGATTAATGAAACGAAATGTTCGAAAAGTACAGAAATTATCTAATTTGTCAACATTGCACTATGCCTCCCACCATGAACAGAGGCACATGCAGTGCCCTCCCTCATCCCCCGAGGCTGAGGACAAGTCTGTAGGGTCACAGGCTGCGGGACGGAAGCGACCCCATCCTCCTTCCCCGTGTTCATTCAGTCCAGAGCTGCTCAGTGGGGACGCCCCACCCCCCAGCTCTCCACCAGCACAAAACCAACTGCATGCCTGGCCTTTCAGAGCTTACTTTCTTGTGGGTGGAGACAGAGAACAGATAACCACAAGTGAATCTATGAGAGCTACAGAGAAAGCAATGCAGGGGAGGGAGAGGGGAGGCCTAGAGGGAGAGGCCAGGGAGGGCAGCAGAGGAGGTGCCCTGTGAATGTTAGACCTGAGATAAGGAGGCAGACCCGCGGGACCAGTGGGGAGAGCGCCCAGGCAGAGGGAATAGCCTGGCCAGAGGCCCCATAGTCGGTGAGCACTCCACGAGGTCAATGTGCCT
Source organism: Rhinopithecus roxellana (assembly GCF_007565055.1). Lineage (NCBI taxonomy): Eukaryota > Metazoa > Chordata > Mammalia > Primates > Cercopithecidae > Rhinopithecus > Rhinopithecus roxellana. The sequence goes on along the minus strand of NC_044553.1, from coordinate 161,415,884 downwards.
GCAGCCAATGCACAGGGAGAGAGGCGCCGAGGATAGACAACAGGGTGGGGTAGGGGCATGGGGAGCTGGACATCCATGGCCTTTTGGGTCCTGACAGGACTTTAGTCTGAGATGGGGCACCCACTGTAAAGTTTGATTGACAACTTGTATTCTATCAAAACTAACCTCATATTTGATCTTCACTTTCTTCCAGCCAATAAACATCTGTTGAGCATCAGATAAATTTGAACCACCATGGGACATTATCTTGTGTCATGAACAGACCACAGTTGACTCTCAGTTCCAGCAAGTGGGAGCTGGGGGAGTGAAAATTGGCACGCAGCTGTGGACAGCAACTGATAACACAAGCGTCCTGAGTGCTGAAAACAGAGGCCAATCCCTCTCAACCCAGTGACCCCACATCTGGGACTTTTCCAGAGGAATAACACCCAACACTGGAAACCATCAGGTGCCTCCATCTTTGAGGCAGAGCAAGCAGGGGATGGGGCATTGCCTTTCATCTGGTGGCTGCCACAGAAGTGATGGTGGGCGCCCAACAGGCAGGCCCTATTGATCTGGTTTGTTTATTTGAGACAGGGTCTCACTCTGTTGCCCAGGCTGGAGTGCAGTGGCACGATCTTGGCTCACTGCAACCTCCGCCTCCCATGTGCGCCACCACACCTTGCTAATTTATTTATTTATTTATTTATTTATTTATTTATTAAATTTTAGTAGAGATGGGGGGTTTTGCCATGGTGGTCGGGGTGATCTCGAACTCCTGGCTTCAAGTGATCCCCCTGCCTCTGCCTCCCAAAGTGCTAGAATTACAGGTGTGAGCCCCTGTGCCTGGCTTGATGTTATTGTTGTTTAGACGGAGTCTCCCTCTGTCACCCAGTCTGGAGTGCAGTGGCTTGGTCTTGGCTCACTGCAGCCTCCACCTCCCGGGTTCAAGTGATTCTGCTGCCTTAGCCTCCCAAGAAGCTGGGATTACAGATGCCTGCCACCACGCCCGGCTAATTTTTGTATTTTTAGTAGAGACAGGGTTTCCCCATGCTGACCAGGCTGGTCTCGAACTCCTGACCCCGGTGATCCACCTGCGTCGGCCTCTCAAAGTGCTGATCTAGTTTTTAAATGAATACATATTAGGTTTGTTTAGTGTCAACTCCAAATGCTATAGAAACATGTCTAGTCCTTTTTAAAAACTCCACTTCAGAACCAATGGAGAGAAAATGGCACGTGGCATCCACAGGGCATGGTCTGTGTGCCAAGATGGCTCTGGCCACATCACTGCTGTTCCCAAAGGGCAGCTTTTGCTGAGCTGCTCGCAGTGGCCAATGTGCCTGCAGCCCGTGCACAGGGGGACAAGCACGGAGGATAGACACGAGGGTGGGGTAGGGGCATGGGGAGTCAGACATCCACGGCCTTTTGGGTCCTGGCAGGACTTTGGTTTTACTCTGAGATGGGGCGACCACTGTAAAGTTTAATTGGCAGCTTGTATTCTATCAAAACTAACCTTCTATTTAATCTTCACTTTCTTCCAGCCGATAAACATCTGTTGAACTTCAGGCAAATGCATGATAAACCCATGATATCCACCCCCAAATGGGCCCCTGGCCTGGCACAGTGGCTTTGTGCCTGGAGCATGAAGGGCACCACAGGACAAGCCCCCAGCTCTTCTTGCCAAGAAGTCCCCCCAAAAATAAAGGTGGTGAGCTCCCTAGGAAAAAGGAACCCATGAGGAATCACTAGAGCTGGAGAATTCTCCACCAGAAATCGAAAAAGCAGAACTCAACTCATGACTAACCGTATGCTCTTAGGAAGACACTTCTGTACCTCCTGGCCCTGGGTTTCCCCTTTTGTAGAGCGGAAATTAGTTGGCCTGCCCTACCCCAAGGGAGCTTCGAGAAGGCAGCCAGGGCTGGTGAGGACCATGAGGCCAATGTGTCCTGAGGGGGTGCCACGATAATCCAGAAGAAAGGCACAGGTCTTTTGGAAGCTGTCACTGTAATACTGTGGAAGGATCAGCCTGTCTTTCCTCTGTATGTGAAAGGTGTTTTAACTCTTGGCTCCACAATCAATTGCTGTGGCTAAAAATGATATCTGCCCCCACATGATTAAAACAACACTAGGAGCTGGGTGCAGTGGCTCACGCCTGTAATCCCGGCACTTTGGGAGGGCAAGGTGGGCGGATCACTTGAGGTCAGGAGTTTGAGACCAGCCTGGCCAACATGGTGAAACCCCGTCTCTACTAAAAATATGAACATTAGCCAGGCATGTTGGTGCACGCCTGTAGTCCCAGCTACTTGGGAGGCTGAGGCAGGAAAATCGCTTGGACCCGGGAGGCAGAGGTTGCAGTGAGCCAAGATCGCACCACTGCACTCCAGCCTGGGCGACAGAGTGAGACTCTGTCTAAATAAATAAATAAATAAGTAAGATCATGGGTCAACCAACTTGTGCTCCTGAACTGTGCTGAGCAGAGAACGCCAGGCCTCCTCTTGCCACCCAGTTCTCTGCCAGAGGCTTTGGTCCTTCTGGCTGGTTCCCACTCCCCAGGGATGCCCGTGGCCTGCAGAGGGTGGAGACCATGCTCACTCTCCATGGTAGGAAGCCCTGGGCAGCCCTCAGAACATTCAACTTAGTTGAATGAATGAATGAGTGAATGGGTGAGTGGGCCATCCACCCCAAGTCTCATCTGTCCTGTCCATACGCCTCCAGTTTCACTGTGTCATGCTTCATAATAAGTAACTGCCCGCACAGGACCGTGGCCCAGAGCTGGGCTCAAGAGCTGAGACTGGCTCTGGCATGTCCACACTGGAGAAGCTTAGAGTAGGGCCATCTGTCTGGACGAGTCAGAGGAATCTGTCTTGAATTCTCGTATTTAATGTGTGAATTTGAAGTGCATTTGCGGGGCTGAAGATTGGAGTCTGGCCGAGGGCCATGACTCATGCCTGTAATCCCAGCACTGTGGGAGGCAGGAGGAGCACTTGAGTCCAAGAGTCCGAGATTAGTCTGGACAACATAATGAGACTCTGTCTTTACAAAATATCAAAAATAAATAAATAGCTGGACATGGTGGTGTCTGCCTGTAGTCCCAGCTACTTGGGAAGCTGAGGTGGGAGGATCATTTGAGCCCAGATGGTCAAGGCTGCAGTGAGCTAAGGCTGCTTCACTGCACTCCAGCCTGGGTGACAGAGTGAGACCCTGTCTCAAAAAATAAAAAAAAAGAAAAGAAAAAGAAAAAGACTGAGGGTCTTTGGCCACCCCCTGGCCTCACCAAGTGTGAACGTGAAAGAAACTCATGGCCAGACCTCCACCCAGTCCAGGCCAATCAAGAACCTGGCTCAAAAAATATATATATACACACACACACGTGTATATATACGTATATATAGATATGTGTGTTGTGTGTATATATATAATGTGTGTGTGTGTGTAGGAATGGTGGCTCTTGCCTGTAACGCCAGCTATTTGGGAGGCCAAAGCAGGAGGATCACTTAGGCCCGAGAGTTTGAGACCAGTTTGGACAACAAAGTGAGACCCCGTCTCTACAAAAAATTTAAAAATTAGCCAGGCATGGTAGCATGTGCCTGTGATCTCAGCTACTCAGGAGGCTAAGGTGGGAGGACCGCTTGAGCCTGGGGGATTGAAGCTGTAGTGAGCCATGATTGCACCACTGCATTCTAGCCTGGGTGACAGAACAAGACCCTGTCCCCTGCCCCTACCCCAAAAAAGAATCCACTCTCAACCCCTGCCGTTGTTTCTCTCTGGGAGTTGTTTCAATGACCAGCTCTGACTTTGTTCTTCTTACCCAGGTTATGTGTGGGACAGCCTAATTGCATTTGTGTCTTTTTTTTTTTTTGATGGGGCCTCACTGTCACTCAGACTGGAGTATAGTGGCACAATCATGGCCCACTGCAGCCTCGACCTCCTAAGCTCAGCCAATCCTCCCATCTCAGCCTCTAGAGTAGCTGAGACTACAGGTATGTGCCACCACGCCTGGATAATTTTTGTATTTTTTTGTAGAGATGGGGTTTTACCATGTTGCCCAGGCTGGTCTCGAACTCCTGGGCTCGAGCAATCTGCCCACCTTGGCCTCCCAGAGTGCTAGGACTACAGGCGTGAGCCACTGCACCCAGCTTCCTCTACTATTTTCTAAAGGTACCCAAATCAACTCATGTCACGGGGGCATTCACCATTGAAATGACAGTCCAAGAGCTACCTTTTTTTTTTGTTTTTTTTTTTGAGACAGAGTCTTGCTCTGTCGCCCAAGCTGGAGTGCAGTGGTGCTATCTCGGCTCACTGCAAGCTCTGCCTCCTGGGTTCACGCCATTCTCCTGCCTCAGCCTCCTGAGTAGTTGGGACTACAGGCGCCTGCCACCATGGCCCGCTAATTTTTTAATTTTTTTGTATTTTTAGTAGAGACAGGGTTTCACTGTGTTAGCCAGGATGGTCTCGATCTCCTGACCTCGTGATCCACCCGCCTCAGCCTCCCAAAGTGCTGGGATTACAGGCGTGAGCCACCGCGCCTGGCCTAAGAGCTTCTTAAAGTGAATACTCTCTTTGGAATTAGCAAGCTATGGAAATAACTCGGCTTCATCAGTTTGACAAGAATTTGCTGAACACCAGCAATCCTTCCGAAAGCTAAGATCTCCTTTCAAAAGTGTAGGGAGCCTTAGGCCATGATTAAAGGGACCAAAAACTGGAGTGAGCATCCACCCGGGCTCTCTGCGGACGCTGTGGCCCCCGGCCCAGTTGTCTTGGGCTCGTTCCTATACCTCTGGGGTGATGCACATCTCCTCTTTTGGGGTATAATGTAGGCACCAGTCTGTTTAAGAGTCAGTCACCAGGCTCGTGTGAGGCCACCCCATGAAGCCGCTGGAGGAGGGTAAGTTCCTGCCAGGTTGGGCCCTCGAGCACTCAGGATGAAGCCTCGAGTGGCTGTCCCCGACGGCTTGGTCACGGGAAATGTCCTTTCCTCCCTTGCTGTTTCTTTTTGAGTATGTGGCAAACTAAAAAATTTCCCTGCAGATGGTTAAGGAACCAAAATCGGATGCTCTAACTTTGGTTTGGGGATTTTGCTCTTCTAGTGGGGCACCTCATTCTGCAACTACAGATGCCGGAACTGTGCAGCCAGCACCCCAGAACAGAAGTTCTCTGAGCAGCCACTTCCAGGTCACCCCCAGAAAGGATGCCATTCCTCCCTGGGCCTCCCCTGCCGTGGTCCTCCCTGGGCCTCCCCCTGCCGTGGTCCTCCCTGGGCCTCCCCCTGCCGTGGTCCTCCCTGGGCCTCCCCTGCCGTGGTCCTCCCTGGGCCTCCCCCTGCCGTGGTCCTCCCTGGGCCTCCCCTGCCGTGGTCCTCCCTGGGCCTCCCCTGCCGTGGTCCTCCCTGGGGAAATGATTTGAGTAGGCGTGGGCTGTCTCAAGTTCCCAGGGTAATTAGGAAGTGGAACTTGGATGCCTCTTCCTAGTGTTCACTTGGGTAGATGTGACATCTCCTGATTCCCAAAAGAAAACAAAAGTTAGAATAGGGTTAAAGAGGCGGGGCAAAGTGGCTCACGCCTGTAATCCCAGCACTTTGGAAGGCTGAGGAGGACGGATCACTTGAAATCAGGAGTTTGAGACCAGCCTGACCAACATGATGAAACCCCTTCTGTACAAAAATTAGCCAGGCATGGTGGCAGGCACCTGTAGTCCCAGCTACTTGGGAGGTTGAGGCAGGAGAATTGCTTGAACCCGGGAGGTGGAGGTTGCAGTGAGCTGAGATCATGCCACTGCACTCCAGCCTGGACGACAGAGTGAGCCTTTGTCTCCAAAAAAAAAAAAAAAAAAAAAAAAGGATAGGATTAAAGAAAAAATACCCCAGCGATTAAAGAAAAATTCTCCAGTTTGTCTAGAACCTGCATTCTTTTTTTTTTTTCTCCATTTTTTTTTTTTTTGAGACGGTGTCCTGCTCTGTCGCCCAGGCTGGAGTGTAGTGGACGGATCTCAGCTCACTGCAAGCTCCGCCTCCCGGGTTTACGCCATTCTCCTGTCTCAGCCTCCCGAGCAGCTGGGACCACAGGCGCCCGCCACCTCGCCCGGCTAGTTTTTTGTATTTTTTAGTAGAGACGGGGTTTCACCGTGTTTGCCAGGATGGTCTCAATCTCCTGACCTCGTGATCCGCCCGTCTCGGCCTCCCAAAGTGCTGGGATTACATCTCCATTCTTAAAGATGAATAAGAACCGAGCTTGCTCTGGTCCCATCAAGAGTAACATCTGCTGTGTGTCTTTGAAATATTCATTCGTGGCCGGGTGCAGTGGCTCAAGCCTGTGATCCCAGCACTTTGGGAGGCCGAGACGGGCGGATCACGAGGTCAGGAGATCAAGACCATCCTGGCTAACACGGTGAAACCCCGTCTCCACTAAAAAATACGAAAAACTAGCCGGGCGAGGAGGCGGGCGCCTGTAGTCCCAGCTACTCGGGAGGCTGAGGCAGGAGAATGGCGTGAACCCAGGAGGCAGAGCTTGCAGTGAGCCTAGATCGCGCCACTGCACTCCAGCCTGGGCGACAGAGCGAGACTCCGTCTCAAAAAATAAAAGAAATATTCATTTGTTCACTCTGTCCACTGGACAGTTGAAGAATGGGGTCTTTTCTGAACCTGTTAAACTGTAAACCCTGTAAAGCTGCCCAGCCAGGCTGGGGGTCTTTCATTGCCCTCCCCTCCTGTGAGCCCCACAAAGGTGAGCCAGTAGCCACCCTTCCTCCCTGCCTCTTTAACTTCGCTCCACCTGGGCTTCATAACCCTGTGTGGACTCTGAAGTGGGGCAGCCACCAACTCGCTGATACTGTTTTCAGAACTGTGAGTTGTGGGGCTTTTTGTCCTTGAATGAGGGTCCAGCTGCCAGTGGGTAGTCAAAGGACCTGAAACCCTAAAAATGCAATAGAATCTCTGACATGTGGTCAAGAATTTAAAAAAAAAATCAGCCTAAACATACAACTGTTTTTGTTTTTTTTTTTGTTTGTTTTTTTGTTTGTTTGTTTGTTTGTTTGAGATGGAGTCTTGCTCCGTCACCCAGGCTGGACTGCGGTGGCGCGATCTCCGCTCACTGTGAGCTCTGCCTCCCGGGTTCACGCCATTCTCCTGCCTCAGCCTCCCAAGTAGCAGGGACTACAGGCACCTGTCACCACGCCTGGCTAATTTTTGTATTTTTAGTGGAGACGAGGTTTCACCGTGTTAGCCAGGATGGTCTCGATCTCCTGACCTTGTGGTCCGCCCGCCTCAGCCTCCCAAAGTGTTGGGATTACCACCCAGGCATGAGCCACTGCGGCCGGCCTAAACACACAACTTCTAGTGCTTTTCATAACGAGGCAAAATCCAGTAGCATCATTTAGATGCATTGAAGCTGGGAAAATTTCAAAAGTGCTGGAATTTCCTCCAAGCCCTTCCCTGATACCCACTCTACCCGTCTCTCCCATCCCTTATACCCACCACCATTTCCCCCCACCAGCATTTCCCCCATCCCTCCTCATCGTCCTATTCTCCCCCCACTTCCCCAACTAGTTCCCCCACCATCCTCCCTTATTCTCCCCACAACCCCCTTGCAATTCCCCCCATGACTGCCACTCCCTACCACTCATTATTCCTTCCCTACCAGTCCCTGACCCTGCTCATGCTCCCCTCTTCCTTCCCCAACCTGTTCACCATCCTCAGCCTCCCTGCAAAGACTGAAGAGTGGGCAGCCCCTGAGGGCTGGGTATAAACACCAGCATCTCTACACGGAATCCCAACTCCTGAGAGCTCTGACCTCAGGGCCACGTGTTTCCTGGCCCCTCCCCACTCTCCTAGTCCTTGACACTCTAGCTCCTCTTTCAGAGACACACGCCCCAGGGCGCGGGCCTGCTCCAGCAGGTTGGAGATGCAGAAGTCTGAGAGGAGACCCAGAGCCACCTCTGTCCCTCTGGAGATGGGCAGGCTTCCAGGGTTTCCAACAGAGAAAAAAGATCATTCAGCCAGGAGTGGTGGCTGATGCGCGTAATCCCAGCACTTTGGGAGGCTGAGGCAGGCAGATCACATGAGGGCGGGAGTTTGAGATGAGCCTGACCAACATGGAGAAACCCCATCTCTACTAAAAATACGAAATTAGCCAGACACAGTGGCGCGTGACTGTAATCCTAGCTACTCGGGAGGCTGAGGCAGGAGAATCACTTGAACCAGGGAGGCAGAGGTTGCAGTGAACCAAGATCGTGCCATTGCACTCCAGGCTGGGGGCAACAAGAGTGAAACTCTGTCTCAAACAAACAAACAAACAAACAAACAAAAAACCTAGTGGCTTAAGCAACAACGATATTTTTTTTCATCTCTCCAGATTTCTGGGGTTCAGGAACTTGGGCAAGGTTTAGCTGGAGTCTGTCCTGCAGTTGCCATCGGACAATGGCTGGAGTTGACTAGTGTGGGGCTGGCCAGGCGTCCGCCCACAGAGGTGCCCCAGGCCTCCTCACAGCCGGCAGGCAGTCTGGCAGCTGTGAGAGTGGGTGTTCCTGTGCCACACTGACGACCACCATCAGACGTCACATAGTGTCACTTCTGCCATACCCTACTGGCTACAAGCAAGTCACCGGCCTGCCCAGACTCAAGGGGAGGGGACACAGACCTCCCCCATCTCAGAAGGAGTGTCAGGCCACAGTGTTGAAAAGCATGCTGGGCAGGAAACTCCATGGACCATCCTTGGAAAGCACCGTCGTGGCCCTGGAGGTCCCGGTAAGTGAAGCCAGAGCAGGGATTCGGGATATGTGGCTTATTGAGGGAAGGCTGTTCAATAAACGCCTGGGACAGAGTGAAGACAGCGGTACAGGGAAGGGGAAAGAGCCGAGCAAGGGTGTGGGCTCACCTTGGTTCAAGGGTGTTGTCCCGCCTTGAAGAAAGGGGGTCCCAGCCAGCCATTGGCAGTGAGTCCCAGGCAGTGAGGAAGAGCACAGCCAGGGTGTGTGGCTCCTGTTGGCCAAGGCTGTGCTCTGGAAAGGAGGTGGGTGTGCTGTCAGCAGCCCGCACTCACCACGACCAGGGAACGGGTGCAGCAGCCCATGAATGTGGTGCTGGCAGGGCTCAGTGCGGACTGCAGGGTGGCTACACCGTCCTCCTATCTCTGCGCCCATGCCCCTTGGCATCTGACTTTGTTCCTTCTATGGAGAGGATCTGCTCCCCACTCCTTCCGTTTGGGCCGGCCACGTAACTTGCTTCAGCCAACAGCACCTGAGCAGGTGTGACACATACGCTGAGAGGCTCTGAGCTCCTGAGGATTCTGGAGGCACACAGGAAGCAGCCGTTGGCGAGTTCCCCCCACCCCGAGAACCCCCAACCATGGTTCATGCTTTAGCCCTTGGGGCTCTGACTTCTCTGGAGCCTTAGACTTTCAGTTGGTAAAAGCCAGGGTCACAGGTTCATCTTCCAGTTGCCACAGCTCCAAATTAGAGCCAGAGAGCACTCCCAGCACGTCTGGGAAATGCTGAGCTGCCCCCGCAAGGCATTTTTTGGTGGGGTCTCCTGGATAAAGATTTCAATATTAAACGTTAAGATTTTGCTATGATTAAATCCTCACTGGGCCTGAGGAAAGAGCTGTAACTACATTTCGATGTAGCATTTGAAAGGTTTTAGTGATTTTCCATTAATTTCTTTCAAATGTCAAGGGTATATATCTTTCTTTGAGGACTCAGCCTATGGCAAATTTCAGATTTAAAAAGACCTATCGATGGACTTACGAGACCAAGAAGGGGAGCCAAAAATCTACAATTCAGAAATTATGAAACAGCTAAGTTTTCAGTTAATTCAAAAACCGTCTCAGTGGAAAATGTTGTAAGCTTTCCATGCATAATCAAATAGATCTGGTTTGGAAATGCAACGGAAATGAATTGCTTGTAAGAAAGCTTTCCTTCTGAATAAAATGATCCAGCTCAGATCAAAGTCATGGCAAGTGATGGGTTCCCATTGCGGAAAACACTGGAGGGAGGACCACAGTTTAGCTCTAACAAGGAGACAAGTCTGATCCTTCCTCTCTCCTTCCCAGACTGTCTCCCCCTCTTCCCCAGCCTGGCCTCACAGTTGAAAAAGGATGCAGAAAGTACCGTCTTCAATTTTACGGAGCAACGAGATTTGTAGTAAATATTTATTAGCTTCTTAGTAAATACAATTAAATTTCTGGCTGAGCTTTGCATAGCTTTCATTAGAATGAGCTAAGGTTTACTTTCAAGTCTAAGGAGACACAATAGAGTAAAATGGTGTAGGCATTAAAGTGCAAATGAAAATTGGTGGCGATTACAGCAGGAAGATGCTGTCTTCCTGGCTCTGAGCAGCAGAAGGCTCTGTCCAGGAGCCAGGGCTCAGGCCCACGTCCTGTTCCTTCTCTGCCCTCTAGATGGGTATCATCATCTCTCCCAGCACAGGTGTCAGAAAAACCTTGGCTCCTTCCCCAGGGACTGGGGGAATGCAAGTACCCACTAAGGGCTGGACCCGTCCACTCCTGCCCCCTTGTCATCGTGACCAACCCAGAGAAGGCCTTTGACCAAGGTCCTATAGTTACCACACAGTACAGCCCAGACCAGAGTCCCAACTCCCAACTCCCTCTCCAGCACTCAGGACACCCTGATGGCATCCACTAACCTCTTAAATAAGGGTGCACTTTCATTTTGTCAAAATGACGTCCACCCAGAGATCCCACTCTCAGGTACCTGCCCTAGAAGAACGCAAACACCTATCCACACAAAAACATGTACACACGGTCAGGCGCAGTGGCTCACGCCTGTAATCCCAGCACTTTGGGAGGCTGAGGCGGGCAGATCACGAGGTCAGGAGATGGAGACCATCCTGCCCAACATGGTGAAACTCCGTCTCTACTAAAAATACAAAAATTAGCTGGGTGTGGTGGCGAGTACTTGTAGTCCCAGCTACTTGGGAGGCTGAGGCAGGAGAATCATTTGAACCCAGGAGGCAAAGGTTGCAGTGAGCTGAGATCACACCACTGCACTCCAGCCTGGGCAATGGAGCGAGACTCCGTCTCAAAACAAAACAAAACAAAACATGCGCACACATATTTACAGCAGGATTACTCACAAGAGCCAGGGCGTAGAAGCAATCCAAATGTCCATCCACTGATGACCAAATAAACACGATGTGGACTTCTCACACAGTGGGATGTTATTTGACAATAAAAAGAAGAAAGTGCTAACACAGGCCACGGCAAGGATGAAACACTATGTGAAGTGAAGGAAGATTTTCCACGCACCCAGGACCAAATGCCATATAATCACATCATGTGAAATGTCCAGAGTAGGCAAGTCCTTGGAGACAGAAAGTAGATTCGTGGTTTACAGGGACTGGTTGCGGAGGAAGGGGTGACTGCTAAGAAGTGATGGTTTCATTTGGGGATGATGAACTTGTTCTAAAATTGATTATGGTGGTGGTTGTACAACCTTGTAAATAACCACTAAATTGTACACTTAAAAATAGTGAATATCATGGCATGTGAATTATATGTAATTTTTAAAACAAACTTTCACCTGGATGGGTGTGGGCGACGGTGTGAGCCCCGGGTTAGAATCCCACGTTCCAGCTGTGGGACTCTGAGTGACTTCCTTCAACCTCTGTCCTGCCCTTTCCCTAGCTCTCGATGGCAGCAACGCCTGGGGCTGGTGTGAGGATGAAGTGAGCTCGTTTGTGAGCCGCGCTTGGTGAAGAGTTCAGGCCAGGCCCCGATGGCACCCAAGGCAGGCACTGCTGGTGCCTGTCTGGCCAATGTGTGCACTGGGGAGGTGGTGGCTGAGCTCACGGCTGGACTGAGGGCCACAGCAGGAAGAGAGGCCCGACTCCTGATGAGTCCACACTCACCAGGCCACCTCCTAGACACAGGATGGCAAGGGACGGCCCGAGCTACACTAAATGGACTGTCTGGGAAGAGATGTCTTCTTCCAGGCCCTCGAGACTTCTACAAAGTGGCCTTCTCCTCCTACCAGAACCTCACGTTGCCCAGACCCTGGAGGGCACAGGGACATCTGATGGTCCCACCATGACAGGCTAGAGGTGGCTCTTTTATGAAAACCTTTGTCAGAACAAGTGAGGGGACATGGGTGACAGCCTCGCAGGCTGCCCAACAGCCACCCCTCCTTCCTTGCTGACAGAGCCCAACTTTGTCCTGTGGTCTAGGCACTGCCCTGTGTGCCTCAGGCATAGGCTCTGATTGGCTAAGCCAATGATTCTCCTAGACAATGATTGGCTTAGCCTGGGGCATGTGACCCAATCCTAGCCAATGAGATGTGAGGGTGGCTATTGAGGAATGCTGGGAAAGGTTTCTTGGCTGGTAAGAAGAAAGGGGCAAGGCCAGTGTGGTGGCTCCCGCCTGTAATCCCAGCACTTTGGGAGGCCGAGGCGGGCGGATCATGAGGTCAGGAGATCGAGACCATCCTGGCTAACACGGTGAAACCCCGTCTCTACTAAAAAAATGCAAAAAATTAGCCGGGCGTGGTGGCTCAAGCCTGTAATCCCAGCACTTTGGGAGGCCGAGACGGGCGGATCACGAGGTCAGGAGATCGAGACCATCCTGGCTAACAGGGTGAATCCCCGTCTGTACTAGAAATACAAAAAACTAGCCGGGCGATGTGGCGGGCACCTATAGTCCCAGCTACTCGGGAGGCTGAAGCAGAAGAATGGCGTGAACCCGGGGGCGTGGAGCTTGCAGTGAGCCGAGATCCCGCCACTGCACTCCAGCCTGGGCAACAGAGAGAGACTCCACGGAAAGAAAGAGAGAGAGACACCGAGAGAGAGGGGGAGAAAGGAAGGAGGGAAGGAAGAGAGGAATGGAGGAAGGGAGGGAGGGAGGGAAGGGAGAAGGAGGAGGAGGAGGAGGAGGAGGAGGGAAGGAAGGAAGGAAGGGAGGGAGGAGGGAGGGAGGGAGGGAAGAAGGGGAGGGAGGGAAGGAAGGAAGGGGAGGTAGGGAGGGAGGGAAGGAAGGGGAGGTAGGGAGGGAGGGAAGGAAGGAAGGAAGGAAAGGGAGGGAGGGAGGGAAGGAAGGAAGGAAGGAAAGGGAGGGAGGGAAGGAAGGAGAGAGAAGGATTCCACCAAGGGGCCAAACGGGTGAGTCTCGAGCCAAGAGTCCTTCCTTGGAAAAGGCCACTGCTTTCCTTATCACACAAGCCACTTGTGTCAGGTTTCATACTTGTAGCTGAAATGGTCTTAGCCGACACAGTGGGCGAGATGCAGGGAACCCGGGGCCCCAGTGCCTAGCGGGGTTTTGCTGAGGTGGAGTGTCTAAGCAGCATAGGGATACAGGTAGGCATACTTTCCAAGTAGGATTCCAACTAAGCCGTTTGGTTGTTTATTCTTGAGAATCCAATTTTAGTGCCTTGGACTCTTCTCAAAGGTGCCCCAAGAACCCTCGAGAGTCCTGAGTTAGTGTCCCATCCTTCTGTCTGGAGGGTCCCTCGGGGAGGACTTTCCAGGGGGAGGACCTACAGAGGCATTTGCTCCAGCCGTGGGGAGCCCAGGGTCCGGGTTTGCAGGTTGGGAGTCCCCTCCGGAAGACTGTGGTCTCATAGACTCTGGCCTGTCCTGGGAGTCAGGAGGCCAGGGACTGGCTCCACCTCTGCCTCAGTTTCCCTGTAATCAATGAAGAGGAGCAGAGGATTGCTATGTCCCGCCATCTCAGATGTGCTCTGATTCCGTGATGATGGTGTACAGAAGGAACAGAACCTCTGCTCCCTCTTTTGGAGAAGAATTCATTCATTTATTCCATAACATCCATCAAGTTGCTAAGGCTCTGGAAGGAGGCAATGCGCTCGTCGCCTCTCAAGATTACCCAGGGCCCTCCATGCTCAGGAGGAGAGAACCGGTTTTCAGGCAGCAGACCCAAAATGGGCTATGGCAGAGAGATACCAGGGTGCCGTGTGCTCAGGACACAGAGGGCCAGTAGGGAGGTCAGGGGCAGGTCTGAATCCTGTCCTGTGGGGTCCAGGCAAAGGTGGCTGAGATGTGTGATGGGATCTTTGGATCCTTTCCAGGAAGGGAACTCATGGTAGTGTGGACCAAGGCAACCGCAGGCAGAGTGGGTGGCCACTGTGGTCACCAGCCAGATCGGAGGACAGTGATGTCAAGGCTCTGAGTAGAGGCCAGGCCTCCAACTGGCAAGTGGGACATCGGGGTTGGTCTGAGGTGGGCTTAGGATCTGTCATTGACAGGATTTGATGATCAGCTGGCTGTTGGGGGATGCTGAGGCTGCAAGGGGTCTGGCTGGCCCAGACACCCGGGGCAGGAGGCCTAAGGAGAGTGGGTCTGGGAGAAAGGCCTGTGAGGAGCTGGGCCGTGTGCAGTGTGGGGCTCCAGTGGCACATCCTGGGAAGACCCCAGAGAGATGCAGAGGTGCCGGGGGAGCTCAAGGGTGAGGGCCTTTCGGGTGAGGGCAGGGGACCTGAACAGAGATTAAAAGTCCACCATTTGACCCTCATGGGGCATTCCTTTCCAGCAGGATGCAGCATCCTGGCCAGAGCCTGGGGGGTCCTCAGGGCCCTGAGCTTCCCTCAGCTTCCATGAGCCCAAGCACCTTGGAGGAGGGAAGAGTGAATCAGGGGAACAGAAATCAAGCCCCGTGGCGTGCACAGCCAGTGACCATGCAGCATTTAATTTGGGGTTGCAAAATAACTCAGCCTCTGCCCTGAGGTGCTGGAATTCCCCAGTCTTCGAGTGGGGTTAACTTTAGTAAGAGTGAAATTCAGCCAGGTTGGCGGAGGACAGTTTCCAAGTCTCCTCAGGCTGGTTCTCGGAGTCTGGTGACTATGTCCAGCCTGCCTCCGTTCTCCTCATTGTCAATTGTCATTGTTGGCATTGTTCCTTCCCGTGACTTCACCTGGGAAGTGGCCTCACCCTGGAACTCAGGGCCCCAGACAGGGAAATGAAGCCTCCAGCACAGTACAGCCATCACTTTCTGCTCATTCACGCTGCACGCTCACAGTCCTCCAGGCCCGGCCGCTGCTCTGCACCTCCAGCAGAGACTTATAAAGAGTTCATGACCGAGGACTGTAATGAGCCCCAGATTATTAAGATCCCATTTCTCTTTGAAAATATCTCATGAAGTATTCTCTTAAATAATTAAAACTAAATTCCACCTATCCAAATACATGAAAAAGGATGTTTGGCTCTGTCGTGTCCTTGAGTGACTCTTTGGGACCACCAGCTCCTTTCCGTGCTCCCCGTTACCAGATGGACTTCCAAGTGCTGGGCTTTCCAAATGCATTTTCTTCCTTTCTCAGGCCAGTGTTTATGGTGACACGGGCCAGCTTACGACCTTCCCGGTATATCATATCACCTCCTGCTGATACACAGGTCAAAAAAAATCACACAGACATCAGACGCTGACACCAATAGGCCCATCCCAAAATAAGGGCTTATATATATTCCAAGAATGCAACTTAATCTATACTTAGGATGAGGAACTTGGCCCCGCTGGATGACAGTGAGCTCATCACCTCCAAAAGCTGGAGTCTGGAGCAGAACTCAGCCAGCATGTCTGGGGAATGTCCTGCCAAGGTCCTCCAAGTGGGTCCCTTTGTGGCCATTGCTGTCTTGTGGTGAGAGTGGAAATGTCCTGTGGGGTGAGGCTGTTGTGATGGACAGCAGAGAGAAGGGAAGAAAGTCTGGGCTGGCGGAATCAATTCAGAGTTCTCTTTCCGGCACATTCTGAGGCATATGTAGATAGTGTGTCTTCCATTCACCCTGGTGGGGTTGGTTCCAAACATCTCTTAACAAGAGTCTTATTCGAGTGCTGGGCGCAGTGACTCACACCTGTAATCCCAGCACTTTTGGAGGCTGAAGCAAGTGAATCACTTGAGTTCAGGAGTTCAAGATCAGCCTGGGCAACATGGCAAAACCCTGTCTCTACAAATAATACAAAAATTAGCCAGGTGTGGTGGCATGTGCCTAGTTTCAGCTACTCGGGAGGCTGAGGCAGGAGGATGTCTTGAGACTAGGACGTCAATGTTGCAGTGATCGCACCACTGCACTCCAGCCTGGGTGAGAGCAAGACCTTGTCTCAAAAAAGAAAAAAAAAAAAAAAGAGTCTCATTTACATGTGAATGTCGCTCGTTCCACAATTATTGGTGTACTCCTTGGTGCCAGGAAGGGCACTGGATGGGCACAGCATAGGGATCTTTGTACATCTCAGTAACAAACGTGCACTGATACAATCCAAACTGCACTATTAATGAGCAACTGCATTCGATGCTTATGAGGAAGAGCAGGAGGAGGACTGCAAAGGGCAGCCTTGTAAGGTTACACAGGTGGGGCACTGCACAAGGGGCAGCCTTGTGAGGTTACACAGGTGGGGCACTGCACAGGGCAGACATCTTAGCCTGTGTGCAGTACAGACCTGTGTTCTAACTAATCAGTATGTCACGGCTGCCTTCCGTCACATGGAGCAAAGCATCTTGAGGACAGGAGAGCCCCATTTTAATTCTCTCCTCGGGGCCATGGGGGCCGATAGGGCCTGAGCTGCATTTGTTAAATGGGAGGTTCCAGGTGACCTCAGACAAAGTCATTCCCCTGGCCAGAGTCCTCACGCGGCAGGTGGACTGTTCCTAGGAAGTGAGGGGTGAGGCTGTCAGCAGGCGTCTGGGAAAGGCTGGGGGGAAGGGAAGGGGTGCCCTGAAGTGGAGCAGGTGGGGCCCAGGGAGGACCCAGGGCAGGGCAGGGCAGGAGCCTCGGGCGGGGGCAGGGAGGGTCCCCACGGACTGAGCCCAGTATGAGTCCCCGTGGTGCTGAGGCCATGGCCTCAACCCTGGTCGAATTAGGGAGGAAAAGACACTGCCAGGAGCCCGAGGTTTTGGGGAGGAATCAGGGCCTCCCACTCCAGCGGGCCTCCCAGGCTGCCTCGGCGTCTAGCCCGCACAGGCCAAGCAGCCTGCAGCCACGTTGCAGCCCTGGCCCAGAACCGTTCAGGGCCTACCAAATGCTCAGTCACACCCCAGGAGAACTGTGACCCAGCGGCCCGTCCTGAGAAATAAGCTCAGAAATAAGGAAATCAGTACTGCGAGGACAGAAGTTTTGTCTGTGGGTCTCAATAAAGTTATTTTCATTTTGAATTGGGGGAAAAAAACATGCACGTTCACTGTGTTGGCCCTGGATTAAGAGTGATTGCTCCCCCTGCCCTGGGTGTGTGCTCACCCCGCCTCCCACCCGCTGGCCCCTTAAGGGCAACCCAGCTCCCTCCCACCCCAGTTCCCACTTCTGGATAAGGAGGGCCTAGGCCTGCCCAGGCAGCGCTTCCCAGGATTCAGACTCTGGCAGGGAAGGGGGAAGGGGATGTGGAAGGACACGGGAGCCCTGCGAGGGTCCTAAGGGAAGCGCAGCGGTGCGGTGCCTTATGATAATGGCTGTTATTGGCATCCCTGGACAGGCTGCCCCCACCCCATGCTCACTCCTGCCTGTGGGGTACACACCCCATAGTGATTTTGCTGAATCCTCACTACAGCCCCACACAGCAGGACCTATCATCTCTGTTTTAGAGATGGGATCCCTGAGGCCCAGAGAGGAGAAATAACTTGCCCAGGGCCACACAGCTATGGGCCAGTGCTGCGATCTAAGCCAGCCTAGGGGGCCTCCAGCAACCACAGGCAAAACTGTGCCCTCCGGATCACCTGGGGTCAGGAGTTCAAGACCAGCCTGGACAACATGGCGAAGTGCCGTTTCTACTAAAAAATACAAAAATTAGCCAGGCATGGTGACTGGTGCCTGTAATCCCAGCTATGCAGGAGACTGAGGCAGGAGAATCGCTTGAGCCCGGGAGGCAGAGGTTGCAGTGAGCCGAGACTGTGCCACTGCACTCCAGCCCGGGCGACAGAGCAAGACTCCGTCTCAAAAAACAAACAAACAAAAGTGCACCCTCCACCTCCCGCCTCCTGCAGCACCAGGGCGCAGTTCCAGGACGTGAGCTCGCCCTAGCAAGCACTCACAGAGCAGAGTGCAAACTTTCTTGGCTTCCGACAACCCGGTAACTTGCTCCAGGCGCCTCAGGTCCCACCCCCTGACCATCCCCAGCCCGAATTTCTCTTCCCCCGTCCAGAGGGGGCCCTGTCCGCATCATGCAGGCTTTGCCGGTGGGTGCCGCATTCTGCACAGGCCACACAGGAGGCTCTCTGCAGGCCCTGCCGCACTGTTCTGGGTGCTGGAAAGGTTGCGTCTGCAGTCTCTGCCATGCCGTTCTGGGTGCTGGAAGGGTTGTGCTGCCTTTACTCTCTGGGCCACATTGGCCGCTGAGGCCTGATCCCTGTCGCCTTCTTTTCTGGATGCCATGGGGTTTGAAGAACTCGCGGGGCTGGCCCTGAGCCTGGGTCTGACTGCTCTCCGCCTCCCTGTCCTGCACCCCAGTTTCTGCGCAGCCATGATGGACAGTGCCAGACAGGGCCAGGTCCTGTGTCAGGCCCACACCAGCCCAGGGGTGGAACTGAATCCCAAGATCCCTGGTTTCTCTGTAGCCAGGAAGGACGTTTTGCAGTGGAAAGTGCTGGAGTGTTGTCACCCCCAAGGCAACCCTCAACCCTGGGTCAAGAGTTCCTGGATAAACACCCAGTCCCCCACCATCTGCCGGCTGTCCTGAGGCACATGACACATGATTTCATACGGTCCCCAGGGAGGACCGAGCCCTGGGTTCCCACAGAGGTGACCAGCTCTATCCCCCAACCTGCAGTGGCTCCAGCCAGCCTATCTGGAGACCCCCAGGAACATCTCCCAGAAAAACCGCTTGTGCCCAGCTCCTGGCCCTGACTCCACTCTTTAGGACATAGGATGGGCCCCGTGGCTTCTGTGAGCTTCCCATATGGACAAGGGTGTAAGAAGAGACTGCACATCAGCTTGGGAGTCTTTAGAACCCACCTCTGTCATGGCCTGGGCCCCAGCACCCTGCACCAGGCTCGGCACACAGGAAGGACTCTGCATGCACCAAGGAAGGGACATCAGTGAGCTGAGAAATGTCGCCGTGCTGAGCTGTGCTCATAACCAGTGGATTCCTGGTGTATTATTATTTGTTGATTGTTGATATAATTTTTCTTGATTTGCTGATTATTATTTGTTGATTCTGGGTTTGCACAGCCACAAATATTCAGATATCTCAAACCCCGCTCCCTGCTGCTTCCTGCTAATTCAAGCAAAACCAGAAAGTTGAGCCTGTGTGCACACGGTGCCTCCCTGGCGCCATGGGAGCCTGATAATGGATGGAAGAGGCCCTGCCCCCACCTGCTCTGGGAAAACAAACAGAACGATTAGCCGGAAAGAGTTCGCCAGGCGGGGGTCAGCAGCGGCAGCCATGCCCGTTCTGACTACCTCCCAGAACATTCCAAAGCCGAGGCACCACGATTAGGGGGCCCCCTCCACGCAGGCGCCACTGAGGCTACAGGGACCGAGGCCACAGTGACAGGCACTGATGGCAGCCCTAGGCCACTGCCCTTGCCCCTCCGCAGGGACTCAGGCCCTGGGATTAGCACCTAATATGCTGCCTGGGTTGTCTCAGTAAACAGTGAAAAGCTAACGCAAAACAGGAACACCAAAAGCTGTCCCCGCACAGGCTTGGGTCTGCTCAAAGCTGGCCAGGCTGCTGTCATGCAGGGCAGTGTGGGATGCCTGGCAGTGGCCCGCTGCTCCCCGAGGATGGCAGTGGTGGCCCTGTGGGGACACATATAGCTTGTGTGCAGAACCCTGCTTCTCAGCACACCGATTCCTGCAGGTAGGACTTGCCTCGATTGTCACCCCCAAGCATGGCCTGGTCCACACTGCAAGGCTGGACCCAAGCACCTGGCTCAGGGCAGAAGCGGCTGAAGGGCTGGGAACGCAGCGCCGATCTCTGCTGCAGGAGAGGGCGGGTGCTGCAGGAAGTTTCGGGGACCCTCCTCCAGGCCTTGCAGGGGTGTGTGACAGCCGCACTTCTGGCTGGGCTGGGGAGGAGAGGCTGGGAGAGGTGTTTACAGGAGCCGAAAGTGCTAAAAATAGCGGGGGCCTTGCCCCTGAAGCCACTCCACCTGACCACCCGGCAGGTGCCAGGACAGGAATAGGCAACCAGACCCCGGAGGGACAGGCATAGGGTAAGCCCCTCTCATGTGGGGCCTGCCTGTTGGGAGCAGAGGATGAGCTGAGCAGAGGGCCCGGGCCCCTGGAGCTCTGGAGCTGAGCTGCAGGAGGAGTGAGGACAGGAGCCCCTGGTTCTGCTGGCAGCTGGGAAGCAGGCCCCAAACAACCAAGGGTCAAGCCACATGGGCTCAAGGGCCCATCAAGGTCCCAGAGTCCCCAATGGACTTCAGAGTCAGAACCAGTGGTCCCCAGGCCACACACAGGCTGCATGTCACGTTCACTCCCGCACCTCTCAGGTGCAGCCTCCTCTCTTACACCATGGGTGCCATGCAGTCCTCGCAGGGTGACAGGAAGGTGTATGCTGCAGACAGCTGGACCTGCAGCCTGGCTCAGGGGGTCAACAGAGGACTAGCCCCTGTGGCCAATGTTTCCGGGGCAGGGACAGCAGTGTGCAGGGAGTTGAAAGGTGGATAAGGCCAGGCACAGCGGCTTGAACCTGTCATCCCACCACTTTGGGAGGCTGAGACAGGCAGACCACTTGAGCAGGCTGGGCAACATAGCAAGACCCTCTCTCTACAAAAGATAAAAAAATTAGTCCTTGTGGGCTGGGCACAGTGGCTCACACCTGTAATCCCAGCACTTTGGGAGGCTGAGGCGGGTGGATCACGAGGTCAGGAGATCAAGACCATCCTGGCTAACACGGTGAAACCCCGTCTCTACTAAAAAAAAACACACAAAAAATTAGCCAGGCGTGGTGGCGGGCACCTGTAGTCCCAGCTACTCAGGAGGCTGAGGCAGGAGAATGGTGTGAACCCGGGAGGTGGAGCTTGCAGTGTGAGCTGAGATTGCACTACTGCACTCCAGCCTGGGCGACAGAGCGAGACTCCGTCTCTAAAAAAGAAAAGAAAAGAAAAAATTAGTCCTTGTGCTGGGAGCGGTGGCTCACGCCTGTAATCCCAGCACTTTGGGAGGTTGAGGCAGGCGGATCACAAGGTCAGGAGTTCAAGACCAACCTGGCCAACATTGTGAAACCCTGTCTCTACTAAAAATACAAAAGTTAGCCTGGCGTGGTGGCACGCACCTGTAGTCCCAGCTACTCAGGAGGCTGAGGCAGGAGAATCGCTTGAACCCAGGAGGTGGAGGTTGCAGTGAGCTGAGATTGTACCACTGCACTCCAGCCTGGGAGACAGAGTGAGACGCCTTCTCAAAAAAAAAAAAAAAAAAAAAATTTAGTCCTAGTGGCACATGCCTGAGGTCCCAGCTACTCAGGAGGCTAAGGTGGGAGGATCACTTGAGCCCGGGAGGTTGAGGCTGCAGTGATTTTACCACTGCACTCCAGCCTGGGCAACCGATTGAGACCTTGTCTCAAAAACAGAAAAAAAAAAAACCAAAAATGAGGGGTGGACAAGAGCTGGGCCATGTGAATGGGTGAGGCTGGTCATGAGTGTGTCAGTCCTAGGTCTCAGAGGGGACAGAATCTGGAACTCCCAACCAGGTCCCCCAGGCGCAGCCGGTGTCCCTAGACAGCTGATAATAATAGGCCTCCGCATGCTGGGTTTTCAGTCCAAAACATCTTGGAAGTGACATGCTCTGCAGGCTAAAAAGGCTCAGTCACCAAAATACAGCAGCCAGGGCGCCAGACAGCCGGGGTAGCGGGCCGGGCCACACTCTTGGACGTAGAGCTCATGTTTTCAAAATACCACACCTTATGACCATTCCTAGCATGGCCAGAAGAGCAGGGGTGGGGGTGGGGATTGGCCTTTCACTGTCTTGGCAAGCATGAGCAGCGGCCCCAGGTCTGCAGTCAGAGTCCCGCAACACCCGGCACCTGGGAACCGGGCACAGGGAGATGGTCTGGGGCTAGGACTGCGCCATGCACATCACCAGAAGGTGCAGGTGTGGGAGCAGGAGAACCCCACATGCCCCCTCAAGAAGCTGACCCACAGGCTAATTTGCTGTCCCCAACAAGCCATTCTCTCTCCAGGGCATCAGGCATCCATTGAGCGCACACCGTGGCGTCACACTGCGTCAGCATTCATGCGCAGGGGGCCGCTGCAGGTAAGAAACTCCTTTTGCTGGCAAAGCTGTCACGCGCGGAAGCACAGGTCCCACCCTTCAGCCAGCAAGCACGGGACTCCCTGCATACCAGCTCCTGGCTAGGCATGGAGGAGGCAGACAAGATGGAGGGGAGGGGAGGGACGGGACATATACGGACAGGAGCCCTCTTTGAAGTTCCGGTCCCCTCACTTGTGACTCCCTGGCATCCTGGCAGGGCTGGGGCCTAGAGCCAGTGTACCCTGGTCCTGGGCAGTGTGTTCCCCCCACATCCTCACATCCCCTGTCCAGGCAGACACCGGCCAGGCAGAGAGTCCTCCCGGGCGTTCCCCACTGGTGTCACTGCCTGCTGAGGACCAGGACACGGATTCACCCCCAGCCTTCTCCTCGGCCAAGCTGGAAGCCACAGGGATCCCCTCCTCCCCTACCCTGGGAGGTTCTGCAGAACCCCTTCCTGAGGACTTTGTACCCTAATCTTGTCAGGGGGTCCAGGGAACAGTAATGGTCCAAATGCCCCTAGGGTCTCCTCCCTACACACCTCACACACACACACACACACGTACATATGCACACACATACATATATACACACACATACACACATGTACATATACACACATACACATGTACACATACACATACATATACACACACAAACACATACACACACCTATACACATAAACACATATATACACACACACACACACATACACATACACATAGACACACACACACACACACACGTCCACAGTCACTCCCGTAGCTTGTGCACCCAAGGAATCTCCACGTACACACCCAGCAGGCAGCTGCCTGGGGCCTGTGTTCGCTGTGTAGGCCTCATGTCACCCGGCTGTAGAGACCACCCCCAGAGTCAGCCCAGGAAATCGTGGGAGGACAAGTATCTCCCACTGACATCAAGCTCAGAGGCAGAATCCCGGCCTGCCCCACCTAAGCCTGGTCCTCCAGAGCAGACCTCCTCCCCCAGCCCAGAAGCAGGCTCCCTGGACCATGAGTACCTGCCCAGCTCTCCCCATAGGGGACTCAGAGTGGCCCAGGTGGCCCTGGCCATGTGGAGATGGGCACTGGGAACACCCCTGCTCCTCCCCTCCAAGCCCTGGCTCAGCCTCTTTCCCCTGCTTCCCAGACACCGTCACCTCCACCCTGCCTGGTCTGAACATCTTGACCTTTTAATTGGAGGGTTTGTTTCATCCACATGGAATTTCGGCTGGAGCTAAGGCAGAGTGGGGTCTGCCACGTGACTACCGATTTTGTCTCATCTCTTTTGGTTTGTCTATTGCTCCTTTCCTGCCTTCTTTTGTGTTAACACAATATTTTTTAGTATTCCACCATTTTCCTATTGCATTTCCAGCAATATGTGTTTGCATTATTGGTTTTTGTTTTTGTTTTTGTTTTTTTTTGAGACGGAGTCTCGCTCTGTCGCCCAGGCTGGAGTAGAGTGGCCGGATCTCAGCTCACTGCAAGCTCCGCGTCCCGGGTTTACGCCATTCTCCTGCCTCAGCCTCCCGAGTAGCTGGGACTACAGGCGCCCACCACCTCGCCCGGCTAGTTTTTTGTATTTGTTTTTAGTAGAGATGGGGTTTCACCGTGTTAGCCAGGATGGTCTCGATCTCCTGACCTCGTGATCCACCCGTCTCAGCCTCCCAAAGTGCTGGGATTACAGGCTTGAGCCACCACGTCCGGCCTGCATTATTGTTTTTTAGTGATGGCACTGGAGATGGAGATGTGCATTTTAACTAACCCCAGTCTTCTCAGAATTAGAATTGGATTACTTCAAGTAAAATAGAGCAGAATATTTCCACCCGCCCCATTGCCAGTGCTGCTGCAGTCAAATACCACATCTACTTATTATATATACAGAATAAAGCACTCTTTTTTTTTTTTTTTTTTTTTTTTTGAGACGGAGTCTCGCTCTGTCGCCCAGGCTGGAGTGCAGTGGCCGGATCTCAGCTCACTGCAAGCTCCGCCTCCCGGGTTTACGCCATTCTCCTGCCTCAGCCTCCGAGTAGCTGGGACTACAGGCGCCCGCCACCTCGCCCGGCTAGTTTTTTGTATTTTTTAGTAGAGACGGGGTTTCACCGTATTAGCCAGGATGGTCTCGATCTCCTGACCACGATCGTGATCCGCCCGTCTCGGCCTCCCAAAGTGCTGGGATTACAGGCTTGAGCCACCGCGCCCGGCCAGAATAAAGCACTCTTATTTTCGCTTTCAATAGTAAAGTCAGGGCTGGGCACAGCAGCTCACGCCTATAATGCCAGCTCTTTGGGAGGCCGAGGTGGGAGGATTGCTTGAGTCCAGGAATTTGAGACCAGCAACAGGTCTCAAATTCCAACAGGTGAGACCCTGTCTCTACTAAAAATAAAATAATTGGCCGGGCACAGTGGCTCACGCCTGTAATCACAGCACTTTGAGAGGCCGAGGCAGGCAGATCACGAGGTCAGGAGATCGAGACTATCCTGGCTAACATGGTGAAACCCCGTCTCTTCTAAAAATACAAAAAATTATCTGGGCATGGTGGCACATGCCTGTAGTCCCAGCTACTCCAGAGGCTGAGGCAGAAGAATCAATCATTGGAACCCGGGAGGTAGAGGTTGTGGTGAGCTGAGATCGCGCCACTGCACTCCAGCCTGGGCAACAGATTGAGACTCTGTCTCAAAATAATAATAATAATAATAATAATAATAATAATAATGACTGGCCAACATGGTAAAACCCCATCTCTACTATTTCTTTATTTTTAAGACAGAGTCTCTCTCTGTCGACTAGGCTGGAGTGCAGTGGTGCAATCACAGCTCACTGCAACCTCTGAGTTCAAGCGATTCTCATGCCTCAGCCTTCCAAGTAGCTGGGACTACAGATGCGCACCACCACACCCAGCTAATTTTTGTATTATTAGTAGAGACGGGGTTTCACCATGTTGGCCAGGCTGGTCACAAACTCCTGACCTCAAGTGATGTGCCTACCTCAGCCTCCCACAGTGCTGGGATTACAGGCATGAGCCCCCATGCCCGACCTATTTATTTTTTGAGACAGCATCACTCTATTGCCCAGGCTGGAGTGCAGTGGTATAATCTTGGCTCACTGCAACCTCCGCCTCCTGGGTTCAAGCAATTCTCCTGCCTCAGCCTCCTGAGTAGCTGGGATTACAGGCACACACCACCATGCTCAGCTAATTTTTTGTGTTTTTTTTTTTTTTTTTTTTTTTTGAGACGGAGTCTCGCTCTGCCGCCCAGGCTGGAGTGCAGTGGCCGGATCTCAGCTCACTGCAAGCTCCACCTCCCGGGTTCACGCCATTCTCCTGCCTCAGCCTCCCAAGTAGCTGGGACTACAGGCGCCCGCCACGTCGCCCGGCTAGT
The DNA here is from genome assembly GCF_007565055.1 of Rhinopithecus roxellana. Lineage (NCBI taxonomy): Eukaryota > Metazoa > Chordata > Mammalia > Primates > Cercopithecidae > Rhinopithecus > Rhinopithecus roxellana. The sequence continues at coordinate 161,390,405 of NC_044553.1, read as the reverse complement.
TTTTTGTATTTTTAGTAGAGACGGGGTTTCACCATGTTAGCCAGGATGGTCTCGATCTCCTGACCTCGTGATCCGCCCGTCTCGGCCTCCCAAAGTGCTGGGATTACAGGCTTGAGCCACCACGCCCGGCCATTTTTTGTGTGTTTTTAGTAGAGACAGGGTTTTACCATGTTGGCCAGGCTGGCCTCGAACTGCTGACCTCAAGTAATCCACCTGCCTTGGCCTCCCAAAGTAATGGGATTATAGGTGTTAGCCACCACACCCAGGCTCATTTCTACTAAAAATACAAAAATTAGCCAGACATGGTGGTGGGTGCCTGTAGTCCCAGATACTCAGGAGACTAAGGCAGAAGAATCACTTGAACCAGGGAGGCAGAGGCTGCGGTGAGCTGAGATTGCACCACTGCACTCCACCCTGGGTGATAGAGCGAGACTCCATCTCAAAAAAAAAAAAAATAAATAAAAATAAGTAAAAATAAAAAAATAAAAGAATTAGCTGGGGATGGCTGGGTGCAGTGGCTCATGCCTGTAATCCCAGCACTTTGGGAGGCAGAGGCGGGCAGATCATGAGGACAGGAGATCAAAACCATCCTGGCTAACACGGTGAAACCCCGTCTCTACTAAAAATACAAAAAACAATTAGCCAGGCGTGGTGGTGGGCGCCTGTAGTCCCAGCTACTCGGGAGGCTGAGGCAGGAGAATGGCGTGAACCCGGGAGGCGGAGCTTGCAGTGAGCTGAGATGGCGCCACTGCACTCCAGCCTGGGCGACAGAGTGAGACTCCATCTCAAAAAAAAAAAACAAACAAACAAAGAATTAGCTAGGCGTTGTGGCATGCACCTATAGCCCCAGCTACTCAGGGGGCTAAGGCAGGATGATTGCTTGAGCCCAGGAATTTGAGGTTGCAGTGAGCTATGATTGTGTCACTGCACTCCAGCCTGGGCAACAGACTGAAACACTATTTCTTAAAGAAAATAATGACAACAAGGCCGGGCGTGATGGCTCACACCTGTAATCCCAACACTTTGGGAGGCTGAGGCGGGCAGATCACAAGGCCAGGAGTTTGAGACCAGCCTGCCCAATATAGTGAAGCCCCATCTCTACTAATAATACAAAAATTAGCCAGACGTAGTGACGGGCACCTGTAATCCCAACTACTGGGGAGGCTGAGGCAGGAGAATCGCTTGAAACTGGGAAATGGAGGTTGCAGTGTGCTGAGACCAAGTCACTGCACTCCAACCTGAGCAACAAGAGTGAAACTCTGTCTTGAAAAAAATAAAAATTTAAAAAATTAAGAAAAAGGCCATTCTACTACTGCAATATAAAACATCTGAAATTGAGAACTAATTGCATGGGTTTGATAGCAGCCAGGACATAGAGATGGTAGAATTAGGGAACTCAAAGACAGGTCAGTATAAGATATCCAATCTGAAACACAGAGGGAAAAATAGTGGGGAAAACCGAAACTGAGCATCAGAGACGTGTGTGAAATGTTTACCTGCAGCTCCTGAAGGTGATGAAAGACAGAAAGGGACATAGCAGTAGTTAAAGCAACAATGACCAAGTATTTCTGAAGCCTGATTAAATATATCAACTTGCCGGGCACTGTGACTCACGTCTGTAATCCCTGCACTTTGGGAGGCTGAGGTGGGTGGATCACCTGAGGTCAGGAGTTCAAGACCAGCCTGACCAACATGATGAAAACCCATGTCTACAAAAAAAAAAAAAAATTAGTCAGGCGTGCTGGCAGGTGCCTGTAGTCCCAAGTACTCAGGAGGCTGAGGCAGGAGAATTGCTCGAACCTGGCGGGTGGAGGTTGCAGTGAGCCAAGATCATGCCATTGTACTCCAGCCTGGGGAATAGAGTGAGATTCCATCTCAAAATAAGTAAATATATCAACTCAGCTGAATGCAGTGACTCATGCCTGTAATCCCAGAACTTTGGGAGGTCAAGGCAGGTTGATCTCTTGAGCCCAGGAGTTCAACACCAGCCTGAGCAACATGGTGAAACACTGTCTCTACAAAACATTTAAAAATTAGCTGAGCATGGTGGCACATGCCTCTAGTCCCAACTATTTGGGAGGCTGAGATGAGAGGATCACATGAGCCCAGGAGATCGAGGTGGCAGTGACCCCCTGATTGTGCCACTGTGCTCCAGCCTGGGTGATGAAGCAAGACCCTCTCTCTCTAAAAAATAATAATAAATGAAAGGCACCAACTCGCAGAGTTGAGCAGCTCAGTGAACCCCCCCAGGAGCATAATGAAGCAGAACAAGTTCAAAGCCACATCCAGGCAATCATCATGAACTAGATAAAAGCCCGAGACAAAGAAAAAAAATTAAAACAGCCAGAGAAAAAAAGGAATGTTATTTACAGAGAAGTAAAATGGTTGTAAGAGTGTTGACTTTTGCTTAAACTATGGAAGCCAGAAGACAATGGAATTACATCCTTAATGTGCTAGAAGACAAAAATAAAACCCTAATATTTTAGAAACAGAAAAAACATCCATCAAATATAAACGCAAAATAATGATGACTTTAGCTGTTTTTATTTTTTGAGATGGAGTCTTGCTCTGTTGCCCAGGCTGGCGTACAATGGCGCTATCTCCGCTCACTGCAAGCTCCACCTCCTGGGTTCATACCATTCTCCTGCCTCAGCCTCCCGAGTAGCTGGGACTACAGGCACCCACCACCATGCCCAGCTAATTTTTGTATTTTTAGTAGAGACAGGGTTTCACCATGTTGGCCAGGCTGGTCTCGAACTCCTGACCTCAGGTGATCCACCTGCCTCGGCCTCCCAAAGTGCTGGGATTACAGATGTGAGCCACCGCACACAGCCAGATTTTTTTTAAAAGGAAAGAATTTACCAACAGCAGACAGGCACTGAAAAAAGTACTTGGGCCAGGCACAGTGGCTCACACCTGTACTGCCAGCACTTTGGGAGGCCAAGGTGGGAGGACTACTTGAGGCCAGGAGTTTGAGACTAGCTCTGGCAACATAGCAAGATCCTGTCTCTACAAAAAAAAGTTTAAAATTATCTTGGCTGGCCAGGTGCAGTGGCTCATGCCTGTAATCCCAGCACTTTGGGAGGCCGAGGTGGGCAGATCAGCTGAGGTCAGGAGTTTGAGACCAGCCTGACCGACATGGAGAAACCCCGTCTCTACTAAAAATACAAACTTAACTGGGCATGGTGGCACATGCCTGTAATCCCAGCTACTCGGGAGGCTGAGGCAGGAGAATCGCTTGAACCTGGGAGGTGGAGGTTGCAGTGAGCCAAGATTGCACCATTGCACTCCAGCCTGGGCAACAAGAGCAAAACTCCGTCTCAAAAAAAAAAAAAAAAAAAAATTGTGTGTGTGTATATATATATATTAAGCTGGGCTGGATGGCATGCACCTGTGGTCCCAGCTATTAGGGAGGTTGAGGCAGGAGGATCACATGAGCCCAGGAATTTGAGGCTGTGAGGAACTATGATCCTGCCACTGCACTCCAACCTGGGCAACAGAGTGAGACTCTGTCTCAAAAACAAATGAACAAACGAAAAAGCAAGTTCCTCAGCCTTCAGGAAAATGATCCCAGATGGAAGCATCATACTGCAGGAAGGAATAAAGAGCTCCAGAAAGGGGAAATGCAGGGGAAAGGAGAAATAAATATTGATTTTTAAGTCACTACAATCATGTCTTACATGGGATTTATAACATATATAAAAGGAAAACATATGACAATATTAGCACAAAGAGCTGGCAGGAGGGACATGGAGTTTAACAAACAGTTGTACAGTTCTTGAGGGGTTTGACAAGTGTTCAAAGCACTAATTTCTTTGAGATGGAATTTCGCTCTTGTTGCCCAGGCTGGAGTGCAATGGCGCGATCTTGGCTCACTGCAACAACCTCAGCCTCCTGGGTTCAAGCAATTCTCCTGCCTCAGCCTCCCAAGTAGCTGGAATTATAGGTATGCGCCACCACACCCAGCTAATTTTGTATTTTTAATAGGTAATTTTGTATTTTTAGTAGAGACGGGGTTTCTCCATGTTGGTCAGGCTGGTCTCGAACTCCTGACCGCAGGTGCTGGGATTACAGGTGTGAGCCACCGTGCCCGGACCAGTTTTTTTTTTTTTGAGATGTTGTCTCACTCTGTTGCCCAGGCTGGAGTGCAGTGGTGCAGTCTTGGCTCACTGCCACCTCCACCTCCCAGGTGGTTCAAGCAATTCTCCTGCCTCAACCTCCTGAGTAGCTGGGATTACAGGTGCACACCACCATGCCTGGCTAATTTTTGTATTTTCTAGTAGAGACAGGGTTTCACCATGTTGGCCAGGCTGGTCTGGAAGTCCTGACCTCAGGTGATCCACTTGCCTCAGCCTCCCAAAGTGCTCAAGTGTGAGCCACCGCGCCCCACCCAAAGTACTAATTTAACATACACTGTAATAAATCAAAAATGCATATTGTGAAAAAAAGAAAAACAGATGTGAGGAGAGATGCCACTGCCTCCTGCCTCTGAGTGTGCCTGTGTGGGGAGGTGCTGCCTGGCTCTGCAGCAGGCATCCGAAGGGAAAAGGTGGGAGGAAGAGAGCATGTCTGAGCTCCTTTCATCAGCCTTGAGCTGATGCACACGTCAGTCCTGGAAGCCCCTGCCTCCGAGTTACCTGCTGGGAAACAGAACTGTCCCTTTTCTGTTCCTTGTGCTGAAGGCTTTTTAACGACCCCAGTGTGCCGTGGTGACTGCTGACCACCTCTGGCGTGGGAGACACAGGTTCAAACCCCAGCTCTCCCACTTGTTGGCAGGGTGGTCTTGGGTAAATTGCCTCACCACTCTGAGACTGCAGAGGATTTTGTGAGAACCAAATAACGTGGTTGTGAGAGAAGGTTCAGGCTTAGCGGGGCTCATGGGGCCCAGGAAGTGGAAGCTAAAAGGCAAATAGAACCCATATACCACTTACAGCTGTGTGGTTCTCTTCACCTCTTCAACAGCCAGGCCCAGAACACGAGGGCCAGGAGCCCTGCCTGCTGGTTCCTGGAGGTGCTCAAAGGGAGGACTCCTCATTCATAAAATAAGGGTGAGAATCCCCGAGGGGAGGTTGTGAGGATCACAGAACAGCAGCCACGAGACAGGGCAGCCGGACAAGAACAGATCCGGTGTGTGAGGCCTGAAACATACACAGTTCCGGGAGCTGTATGTAAGAAAGACAATACAAAATGGTGACTAAAATATTAGGTGTGAGTTAATGTTTATTTGGAATGAAAAAACTCACAACAAATCGCAAATGTGCTAATATCACAAACATCACAAATACAAAAAATAATAATGCTTTTACTAAAGGAGCTGCCTCAATTTTTTCCCCTTTTTGTTCCCATTGCCCTTGTTGAGACAAGTGTTTCATACCATTTCATTAACTTTTTGGATTCCCTTAGGATACTTCCTTCCCATCAATAATTCTGAAAATGACACAATAAACCTGATATTAAAACATACACAAGAGCAATTCAAATGCTTTTTATTTTATTTATTTTTCTTGAGACAGAGTCTCACTCTGTCACCGAGGCTGGAGTGCAGTGGCTTGGTCTTGGCTCACTGCAACCTCCACCTCCCAGGTTCAAGCAATTCTCCTGCCTCAGCCTCTGGAGTAGGTGGGACTACAGGCACCTGCCACCTCGCCTGGCTAATTTTTGCATTTTTAGTAGAGATGGCGTTTCACCATGTTGGCCAGGCTGGTCTCAAACTCCTGACCTCAAGTGATCCATCCACCTTGGCCTCCCAAAGTGTTGGGATTACAGGTGTGAGCCACCGCGCCTAGCCTCAGATGCTTTTTAAAAATTGCTGTTATATGTCCAGGCACAGTGGCTCATGCCTATAATCCCAGTACTTTGGGAGGTTGAGGCAGGAGGATTACTTGAGACCAGGAGTTCATGACCAGCCTGGGCCACATAGCGAGACCCCAACTCTATTACATTTTAAAATAAATGCTGTTATGATACATCAAGCTACAGAAAAACACTTGTCTTGCAGATTGTTTTGCTGTGTAGGTGGCAACTGTGGGTCCTGTTTACTCGGACACATTGGTATGCATAAACCATGTGCCTTTACACACACATGCACTTGCTGAGTATAGATCTGCTACAGCGTTGTGTCCACAAACACAATACAGTTTCTGATAAACTATATTGTATGCAACTCTCATTTAAAAATACTGTGGTGCATTGAAAATTATATACACTAGGGGCCGGGTGTGGTGGCTCATGCCTGTAATCCCAGCACTTTGGGAGGCTGAGGTGGGTGGATTGCTTGAGTCTAGGAGTTCGAGAGCAGCCTGGGCAACTGGACAAAACCTTTCCTCTACAAAAAAATACAAAAAATGAGCCACGCATGGTGGTGGCACACTCCTGTAGTCCCAGCTACCGGGGAGGCCAAGGTGGAAGGATCACCTGAGCCCAGGAGGTGAAGGCTGCAGTGAACTGTGATTGTGCCGTTGCATTCCAGCCTAGGTAACAGAGTAAGAACCTATCTCAAAAAAAAAAAAAAAAAAAAAAATTATGTATACTACATTACTGAGTATTTCTGACAGGTAGAACTGTTTCAATTGGGTATCAATAAACATCGAATATTGTACTAACAATTTTACATCTCTAAAGATGGAGGCCGGGCGCGGTGGCTCAAGCCTGTAATCCCAGCACTTTGGGAGGCCGAGACGGGCAGATCACGAGGTCAGGAGATCAAGACCATCCTGGCTAACACGGTGAAACCCCGTCTCAACTAAAAAAAAAAATACAAAAAACTAGCCAGGCGAGGTGGCGGGCGCCTGTAGTCCCAGCTACTCGGGAGGCTGAGGCAGGAGAATGGCATAAACCCGGGAGGCAGAGCTTGCAGTGAGCTGAGATCCGGCCACTGCACTCCAGCCTGGGCGACAGAGCGAGACTCTGTCTCAATCAATCAATCAATCAATCAATCAATAAAGATGGAAATAATTTCCCACCACCAAGCTTCTCACTGTACATTTCAAACTTTTTCTTCATGACTGGCATACTTCTGGTGTTCGGCGCCAGAGAATGCATTCTCAGTGCAATCCAGCTTCTGGCCCCGAACCTTTGAGAGACTACATGGACCCTGTCTCTGTCAGCGTAGGCTGCTGTAACAAACTTTCATTGACTTGAGGCTCAAAGAACAGACATTTCGTTCTCACAGTTCTGGAGGCTGGGAAGTGCAAGACCAAGCTGCGGAAGCCTGGGAGTCTGGTGAGCCCTGTTCCTGGTCTGCAGGTGGCAGACAAGTCTCCTCATACCCTCACAGGGCAGAGAGAAGGGAGAAGGGGGAGAGAGAAAGAGTGTGTGTGTGTGTGTCTGTGTGTGTGTTTGCATGTGTATTTGTGTGTGTCTCTGTTTGTGTGTGTGTGTGCCCATGTTTTTGTGTGTGTTTGTGTGTCTGTGTGTGCATGTGTCTGTGTCTGTGTCTGTTTGCATTTGTGTCTGTGTGTTTCTGTTTTCATGTGTTTGTGTCTGTGTTTGTGTGTATGCCCATGATTTTGTGTGTGTGTGTCTGTATTTGTGTATCTGTGTGTGCATGTGTCTATGTTTGTGTGTGTCTGTGTTTGTGTGTGTCTGTGTGTTTGCATTTGTGTCTGTGTGTTTCTGTTTTCATGTGTTTGTGTCTGTGTTTGTGTGTGTGCGCACGATTTTGTGTGCGTGTGTCTGTGTTTGTGTGTCTGTGTGTGTACATGTGTCTGTGTTTGTGCGTGTCTGTTTGCATTTGTGTCTGTGTGTTTCTATTTTCATGTGTTTGTGTCTGTGTTTGTGTGTGTGCGCACATGATTTTGTGTGCATGTGTCTGTGTTTGTGTATCTGTGTGTGTACATGTGTCTGTGTTTCTGTTTTTGTGTGTTTGTCTATGTGTGTGTATGCCCATGATTTTGTGTGTGTGTGTATTTGTGTATCTGTGTGTGCATGTGTCTATGTTTGTGCGTTTGCATTTGTGTGTGTCTGTGTGTTTGTTTTTGTGTGTGTGTCTGTGTATGTGTCTGTGTTGGTGTGTGTGCATATGTGTCTCTGTGTGTTTGTGTATGTGTGTGTGCAAGCTCCCCATGCCTTTTTTTTTTCTTGAGACTGTCTTGCTCTGTTGCCCAGGATGAAATGCAATGGCATGATCTTGGCTTACTGCAACCTCCGCCTCCTGGGCTCAATTGATTCTCCCATCTCAGCCTCCCAAGTAGCTGGAACCACAGGCATGTGCCTCCACACCCAGCTAAGTTTTGCATTTTTCGTAGAGATGGGGTTTTGCCATATTGCCCAGGCTGATTTCAAACTCCTTATCCACCCATCCCAGACTCCCAAAGTGCTGGGATTACAGGCATGAGCCACTGCACCTGGCCCTGTGCCTCTTTTTCTGAGGGCACCAATCCCATCCTTGGGGCCTCTATCCTCATGAAAGCCCCACCTCCTAATACCATCACATTGGGGATTAAGGTTTCAACAAATGAATTTGGGGGACACACACTCAGTTTGTGACCAACCTGGAGTGAGGCAGCAGAGTGGATGGTGGACGTGCACCTGGGGCCCATTCCTACACAGGGACAGCTAACTACAGAGAGGAGACCACACAGATATTCCAGCAATGAGTCCCAAACTCAGCTTCTCTTTAGCTAGTCCAAAAAATATCCACGGCCACCCAAAACGCTGCTTGACACAAAGGAAATATGATGGAGGGGAGGTTGGAATGGAGGAGACAGCTGACTTAATCTTTCACAATTATAATATTATACTTTCTTTTTTTTTTCTTTTTTGAGGCGGAGTCTCGCTCTGTTGCCCAGGCTGGAGTGCAGTGGCCGGATCTCAGCTCACTGCAAGCTCCGCCTCCCGAGTTTACGCCATTCTCCTGCCTCAGCCTCCCGAGTAGCTGGGACTACAGGTGCCCGCCACCTCGCCCGGCTAGTTTTTTGTGTTTTTTAGTAGAGACGGGGTTTCACCATGTTAGCCAGGATGGTCTTGATCTCCTGACCTCGTGATCCACCCGTCTCGGCCTCCCAAAGTGCTGGGATTACAGGCTTGAGCCACCGCGCCTGACCTTATAATATTATACTTTCACAAATGTTATAAAAACATACCTCCTAGGGCCTTGGATGGGGCCAAGCGAGCGAAGGCCCAGTAGGGCTCTACTCACTTCATGGTTCATCTGGAGGCCTCTGTCACCATGCCTTGTCCAGACACCAGTCAGGAAGAACTGGAACCCTCTGGCTTGGGCTGCTATGACACAGCCTAGCTCTGCTACCCAGGAACCCTAGGGATTATCAACAAAGAGTAGCGAGAGGATTGTAAGTGATGGCAGCCTCCTCACAGGTGCTGCCAAAGCCAGTGGAGAGACAGGGAGCTGCAGCAACTGACTCATTCCAGCTCCCAGGCAGCAGCATCTAGGGTGCTCTGGAAAACAATTTATATTTTGCTGCGTGTTAGAAATACACTAATATAGCCAGGTGAGGTGGTGCGCTTCCATAATTCCAGCTACTTGGAAGGCTGAGGTAGGGGGATTGTTTGAAGTCAGGAATTCGAGACAAGCCTGGGCAACATAGCAAAACCCTGTCTTCACAAAAAATTAAAAAAAAAAAAATGAGCTGGGTGCAGTAGCACATAGCAGTAGTCCCAGCTACTCAGAAGGCTGAGGTGGGAGGATTGCTTGAGCCCAGGGGTTTGAGTAGAGCTGTGATTGCACTACTGCACTCCAGGCGGGGCAACAGAGTGAGATCCCATCTCAAAAAAAAACCAAAAACATATATATATATAGTATACATGCATATATACCTATATAAATACATATATACACACATATATGGTATATATATATGGTGTATATATACATGTATGTATGTATACACACATGAATATATGCTATGCTTGTGTGTGTATATACATGTCTGTGTGTGTGTGTGTGTGTGTGTGTGTATGAGGGGGTGGTTAGGGCAGGACATGGCATGGCCATTTTCCCAATAGGAAGGCAGGACCAAGGAACCAAGCAGAGACTCGGCAGGATGGATCATCTCCTCCCATCTTCTCCTTGTCTGCCAGGTCGGTCATACCTGCCCTCTGAACTTGCAGGGCACCTATATCACCTGTGAGGAAACAGAGATTCCCGATTGACTTCCTCTGGTCCCGCCGCCCTTCACAGTGAAGGCTCACTGCCATTCAGACATTCTAGCAGCTGCTCTACCCACCATAGCTGTTGGCACCAGATCCAAGCTATCTGGAGAACCCCCCCTCCCCACATCTGGCATTGGAATGAGGACAGAGAGAGGCCATCAATGGACAGCCATGTTCTCTGCCACAGGAGCTGTGGAAACCAGCAGCAGGCCAAGAGATTCAGCCAGGAGCCCAGGGAGGCCAGCAATGGGGACAGAGAGAGCCCAGAGAGCCCTCCAGGCTCATAGCCTGGCCAGTGCTGAGTCCATACTCACCCTCATAAACACACCTTTTTTGCTTAAGCTGTCCACCAAAGAAGCCACTTAAGACAGCTGCTGGCCAGGCACAGTGGTTCACATCTGTAATCTCAGCATTTTGGGAGGCCAAGGTGGACAGATTGCTATAGTTCAAGAGTTCAAGACCAACCTGGACAACATAGGGAAATCTCATCTCTACTAAAAATAAATTAAAAAGAAAAAGAGAGAGATCCTCAGGCTCCATCACGGCTCCCATTACGGGAGGGGGTAAAGCACAGACGAGCTTGAAAACACCAGACCTGACCGGGCCTGGTAGCTCACACCTGTAATCCCAGCATTTTAGGGGCTGAGGTAGGAGGATTGCTTGAGTTCGGGAGTTCGAGATCAGCCTGGGCAACACAGTGAGACCTCGCCTCTACCAAAAACCAAACAAATTATCTGGACGTGGTGCTGCAGGCTTGCAGTCCCACTCAGGAGGCTGAGTTGGGAGGATCACTTGAGCCTGCAAGGTGGAGGTTGCAGTGAGCTGAGATCGTACCACAGCACTCCAGTCTGGGTGTGAGAGTGAGACCATGCCTCAAAAAAAAAAAAAAGAAGAAGAAGAAGAAAGAAAACACCAGACCCACTGCACGCAGGGCCACCGCCCGCCAGCATCACCCCAGCAGCAGACAGCCCTGCTGGCTCCCACCAGCCCATGTCCAGCCTCCCTCTACAAAGCGGTCACGCACGCCAGCCTGGCAGGCCCTGCTGAGTGCCAGGTTGTCTACCTGCATGGGTTGACAACCTGGATGTCGCCACCTCCAAACCCAGGCTGGCCTGGCCTGAACAGGGACCCCTGCATCACCTGGACTGCTGGGCAGAGAGAGGGTGGGCTCCTGACACAGCCGGGAGGGCTCAGGGTGCGTTGACAGAGGAACAAATGGTCAGTCTCAGAAGTAGACAGATGCCAAAACAGGAGCAGGGAGGCTGGGGTGCCAGCCAAGACCAAGTCCTGCACCCTCCACAGACCTCCACAGCCCTCCCGGTGCCTCTACTTGAAAAACAGCCCCAGCTCCTTCCAAATTTAATTACGTAGCTTTACTGGCACCAGAATACAGAAGACTCAGTCAAGGTCCTTGCCTTCAGACATTGCAGATGAAAATCTTGGCCATTCCAGGTGCTGAGGAAGGAGCAGCAGAGAAAGTGTCAGAAGGCCCCCAGGAGATGGTGGGGGGCACGGCAGGACTGGGCAGAGTGGAAGCTGCAGAGCCCTCTTACCACCTGCCAGGCCAGGAGAAGCCCCACAGACAGCCAGAAGCACCCTGTGCCCGGGGCCAGACCCTTGGGACTTGCCAAGGAGGCAGGCCCTCTGTGTCTTGCTGGCTCCTGCCACTATGAGAGTCCCTTAGCTGTCTAAGGCAGTTAGGGTCAATCCAGGTTTCACGTTGCTTGTGGCTGAAACAAACCAAGGCATAAAGCCGGAGGTGGGCACAGCAGGAGCGAAGGCCAAGAGACTGGACCCTTATGTGGTGGGAAACATCTTTGCTATAATAATTCAAACAAACACAAAAGTAAAGAAAGTTGTATCATAAGCCCAGATTCAAAAAAAAGCAGCACTTTCCCACAGAAACGGAAAGCAGATTGGTACCTGCCAGGAGCCGGGGCAAGCGGGGAGTGCAGAGCTTATCCTTACCAGCTGCAGGGCTGTCCTCTGGGCTGAGGACAACGCTTTGAATGAGGGGTAGTTGCATGACATTTTGAATACACTAAACACCACTGAATTGCTCACATTAAAACCATTACTTTGATGTTTCACCTTAAATTTTTTTGTTTTTGTTTTTGTATTTTTTGAGGTGGAGTCTCGTGCTGTCACCCAGGCTGGACTGCAGTGGCGCTATCTCGGCTCACTGCAGCCTCTGACTCTCAGGTTCAAGCCATTCTCCTGCCTCAGCCTCCCAAGTAGCTGGGACTACAGGTGCCTGCCACCATGTCCAGCTAATTTTTGTAATTTTAGTAGAGACAGGGTTTCACCGTGTTGGCCAGGATGGTCTTGATCTCCTGACCTCATGATCTGCCCACTTCGGCCTCCCAAAGTACTGGGATGACAGGCGCAAGCCACCTGGCCAGGCCCACCTTAATTTTTAAGAATGCAACATTTTAAAATCTACAGTTATCTCAAACAAACAGGGCAACATTGGCCACTTTTCCACCCTCATCTTCCCTACTGGGATATTTTACAGTAAATCCTGGACACCATGGTCTTTCTCCCACAAATACTATTGATTGCATAATTAACCTGATTTGGGATTTTAAAAAATACAATCATCTTGTCAATACACCACCAACAAAATGAACCTCTTCTTGAAACTGTTTCCCAGTCATCTTCAGATTGCATCATTCCGGCCCAAAGACCTTTGTAACAGCTGGTTTGTTAAGATCAGGACGGACATAAAGTCTATACATTGCATTTGGCTGTTGGGTCCTTGAGTCTCTCTAAGTCCCAACCTCCCCTCTCCCCCAACTTTTTTTATGCCATTAACTTACTGGAGAAACCAAATCCTCTGTTCTGTGCAGTTGCACACATTCTAAGTTGGGCTAATTGTTTCCTCGAGGTGTTATTTACATTATTCCTCTTTATAAAGTGATATTTACTAGAGGCTCAATTACATTTAGCTTCAAATTACCAATTTTTTTTTTTTTTTTTGAGACGGAGTCTCGCTCTGTCACCCAGGCTGGAGTGCAGTGGCACGATCCCCGCTCACTGCAAGCTCTGCCTCCTGAGTTCACACCATTCTCCTGCCTCAGCCTCCCAAGTAACTAGGACTACAGGCGTCTGCCACCACGCCTGGCTAATTTTTTGTATTTTTAGTAGAGACGGAGTTTCACTATGTTAGCCAGGATGGTCTCAATCCCCTGACCTCGTGATCTGCCTGCCTTGGCCTTGCAAAGTGCTGGGATTACAGGCGTGAGCCATGGCACCTGGCCCAATTTTTTCTTTAATGCTATGTTTTCTATACTATTAGAAATCTTATCAAATGTACAATAAAATTTTAAAACATCAAAATTAAAAATTAAACAAATTTTAAGAAGATATCTTTGTTTCTTCCAAAGTTACAAAGATTTTCTCCTATGCTTTCTTCTAGAAGTTTTCTAGTTTTAGCTTTTCCCTTATGGCTATGATCCATCTTAAATTAACTTTTGTACATGGTGTAACAGTGTCATATAAGATCAAAGTTCATTTTCCCTTGACGTGAAGGGGTCCAGCATCTTTTCTCGAAAGACTATCCTTTGTCAAAAGTCAATTGACCATGTAGGTGTAGACTGATTTTTGGAATCTGTTTCATAGATTACAATATCTAAATGTGCCACCACCACACTGTGTTGATTTACTGTAGTTTTATAGTAAGTCATCATACAGTTGAATCAGTTTGTAATTGTAAATGTCTAAAATTTTGAAAAAAGACTGACAATGCCAAGTGTTGGTGAGGATGGGGGCAGCTAGAACTTCCACACACTGCTGGTGGAAATGCAAAACATTAGAACCACTTTGGAGAATGGTTTGGCAGTTTCTTAAAGATAAAGATAGGGGCCGTGCACGGTGGCTCACACCTGTAATCCCAGCACTTGGGGAGGCCAAGGCAGGCAGATCACGAGGTCAGGAGATTGAGACCATCCTGGCAAACATGGTGAAACCCCGTCTCCACTAAGAAATACAAAAAATTGGCCAGGCGCGGTGGCTCACGCCTGTAATCCCAGCAATTTGGGAGGCCGAGGCGGGGGGATCACAAGGTCAGGAGATTGAGACCATCCTGGCTAACATGGTGAAACCCCGTCTCTACTAAAAAAATACAAAAAAAAGCTGGGTGTGGTGGCAGACACCTGTAGTCCCAGCTACACGGGAGGCTGAGGCAGGAGAATGGCGTGAACCCAGGAGGTGGAGCTTGCAGTGAGCCGAGATCGCGCTACTGTACTCCAGCCTGGGCGACAGAGCAAAAAAACCAAAAAAAGGAGTTAAAGATACACCTACCCAGCAGTTCCACCTATAGATAATGTATCCAATGGAAATGAAATCTTTTGTGGAGGAGGCAGGGCAAGATGACAGAATAGAACCCTCCAATGATCGTTCCCCAACAGGAACACCAAATTGAATAACTATTCATGCAAGAAAGCTCCTTCATAAGAACCAAAAGTCAGATGACTGATCAGAGCACCTGGGTTTAGCATTATTCAAGTAATGAGGCACCGAAGAGGGGAGGAAAGACAGCCTTGCATTGCCTACGGCACCCCTGCCCCATCCCCCAGGAGCACATGCAGAGAGAAGCTGTGTGCTTGGGGTAGAGAAAGCTTAGTGATTTGGAGATTTTGCATTGGAAATTAGTACTGCCCTGCCACAGTGGGACACAACATAGGGCAGAATTCTGCCAACTCTCAGGAAGGAACATTTAGCGTAGCCCTTGCTCGAGGGGAATCCTCTGTCCCAGCAGTAGGAACTTGAGTTTCAGCTAGCCCATCCACTGGCTGACTAAAATGCCTTGGGGTCCTGAATAAATCTGAAAGGCAGTTGAGCCATAAGGACTGCAGTCCTTAGGCAAATCCTGGTGCTGCATTGGGCTCAGAGCCAGTAGACGTGGGGTGCACCCAATCCAGTAAGACACCAGCTGTGGCAGCCCAGGGAGTGCTTACACCACCTGCCCCCAAATGCCAGACAGTGCAATTTAGGGAGAGACTCCTTCCTTCTGCTTGTAGAAAGGTGAGGGAAGAGTAAAGAGAACTTTGCCTTGCCCTTGGGCACCACCTCAGCCACAGTAAAATAAAGCACCAAGCAGATTCCCGAAGCCCCTGATTACAAGCTCTAGCTTCTGGGTGGCATTTGTAGACCCAGCCTGGGCCAGCAGTGAGCCTGCTTCCCTGAAGGATTGGGGAAAGGATTCACCACCTGCTGACTAAAGAGCTCTTAGGCCTGGAGGAAACATCCGTGGTAGCCAGGCAGTAGTTGCCATGGGCCTCAGGCAGGATCCAGTACTGTGCTGGCTTCAGGTATGAGCCAGCACAGTCCCTGCCGTGGTGGCCACGAAAGGCTGGCACCATCCTTCCCCCAACTCTTGGCAATCCGACACGGAAGGAGAGACTCCTTCTGTGTGGGTGAAAGTGAAGGAAGAGAACTAGAGACTTTGCCTGATAATCCAGGGAATCCTCCTGGGTCTTACCGAAGACCAACAGGGCAGCACAAGGCAGCAAGAGTTGCGGCATTATTGGACTTGTGGCGCCCACTAGTGCAGATATGGCTACAGACACCAAAGAGTGAAGATCAAAACACTCAATTCCCTTTCATTACCCAGAAAGCCTTCTCAAGAGGGATGGGCACAAATGTTACTGGGCTTGGGCTACCCCTTATGCAGTTGTGGCTGCAGTGACCAAAAACTTAGATCACAACATCCAAGTGCCTTCAAATACTTGGAAAGCCTTCCCAAGAAGGACAGGTACAAACAAGCCCATACTGTGACAACTACAATAAATACCTAACTCTTCAAACATCCACAAACCAACAAACAACATCCACAAACCAACAAACAACATCCACAAACCAACAAAAAACATCCACAAACCAACAAACATCCACAAACCAACAAACATCCACAAACCAACAAACATCCACAAACCAACCAACAACATCCACAAACCAACAAACATCCAACATGTCCTCACCAAACAAACTAAATAAGGCACCAGAGACCAATCCCAGACAAACAGATATGTGACCTTTCAGAGAGATAATTCAAAATAGCTGTTTTGAGGAAACAAAGAAAGTCAAGGTAACAGAGAGAGGGAATTCAGAATCCTACCAGAGAAATTTCACAAAAAGATTGAAATAACTAAAAAGAATCAGGCAGAAATTCTAGAGTTGAAAAATGCAATTGACATACTGAAGAAAGCATTAGTCTCTCTCTGTTTTTTATTTTTTTTTGAATCGGAGTCAAGCTCTGTCACCCAGGCTGGAGTGCAATGGCACGATCTCAGCTCACTGCAACCTTCACTCCCCGAGTTAAAGCGATTCCCCTGCCTCAGCTTCCCCAGCACAAGCAGATGTGCATCACCACATCCTGCTAATTTTTGTATTTTTTGGTAGTGATGGGGTTTCACCATGTTGGCCAGGCTGCTCTGGAATTCCTGAGCTGAAGTGATCCACCCGTCTTGGCCTCCCAAAGTTCTGGGATTGCAGGCATGAGCCACCATGCCTGGCTCTATATTGTTTTTCTATTATTTATTTCATTTACTAGTGCTCTAATATTTTATTTCTTTGTTATTTATTTATTATTATTATTATTATTATTTTTTTTTTTTGAGACAGACTCTCGCTCTGTCACCCGGGCTGGAGTGCAGTGGCCGGATCTCAGCTCACTGCAAGCTCCGCCTCCCGGGTTCACGCCATTCTCCTGCCTCAGCCTCCAGAGTAACTGGGACTACAGGCGCCCGCCACCTCGCCCGGCTAGTTTTTTGTATTTTTTAGTAGAGACGGGGTTTCACCGGGTTAGCCAGGATGGTCTCGATCTCCTGACCTCGTGATCCGCCCGTCTCGGCCTCCCAAAGTGCTGGGATTACAGGCTTGAGCCACCGCCCCCGGCTATTTATTATTATTTTTTTGAGACGGAGTGTCACTCTGTCGCCCAGGCTGGAGTGCAGTGGTGTGATCTTGGCTCACTGAAACTTCTGCCCCCTGGGATCAAGCGATTCTCCTGCCTCAGCCTCCCAAGTAACTGGAATTGTGGGCATGCACCACCATGCCCAGCTAATTTTTGTATTTTTAGTAGTCACGTGGTTTCGCCAAGTTGGCCAGGCTGGTGTTGAATTCCTGACCTCAGGTAATCCACCCACCTCAGCCTCCCAAGGTGCTGGGATTACAGGCATGAGCTACCGCGCCCGGCCTGCTCTAATCTTTTAAATGTCCTTTTATGGGCTAGCTTTGGGTTTAGTTTCTACTTAATTTTCTTTTTCTTTTTTGAGACGGAGTCTCACTCTGTTTCCCAGGCTGGAGTGCAATGGCGCGATCTCAACTTCTGCAACCTCCGCCTCCCGGGTTCAAGTTCTTCTGCCGTCTCAGCCTCCCGAGTAGCTGGGATTACAGGTGCATGCAACCAGCCAGGCCCGGCTAATCTTTGTATTTTTAGTAGAGACAGGCTTCACCACGTTGGTCAGGCTGGTCTCGAACTCCTAACCTCGTGATCCGCCCGGCTCGGCCTCCCAAAGTGCTGGGATTACAGGCATGAGCCACCGCGCCCACCCTAGTTTCTCTTTAATTTTCTAGGTCCTTAAGTTGGGAAGTTAAGTGGTTGATGTATTTGAGATGTTTTTAATATAGTATTATTTTTCTGAGACAGATCTCACTCTGTCCCCCAGGCTGGAGTGCAATGGCGTGATCTCGGCTCACTGCAACCTCTGCCTCCCGGGTTCAAGCAATTCTCCTGCCTCAGCCTCCCGAGTAGCTGGGATTACAGGCATGTGCCACCATGCCCAGCTAATTTTTGTATTTTTTGGTAGAGGCGAGGTTTCAACCATGTTGGTCAGTCTGGTCTTGAACTGCTGTGCTCAAGTGATCTGTCTGTCTCAGCCTCCCAAAGTGCTGGGATTACAGGTGTAATATATATTACATTTATATATTATATATAATACAAATATACAATATTTCTTTGAGATAGGATCTCACTCTGTGGCCCAGGCTGGAAGGCAGCGGTGTGACCACAGCTCAGTGCAGCCTCGACCTCCCAAGCTCAAGTGATCCTCCCACCTCAACGTCTTTAGTAGTCTGGACTATAGGCATGCGCCCCCACGCCTGGCTAGTTTTCCCATTTTTCATAAAGACGGTATTTCGCCATGTTGTCCAGGCTAGTCTTGAACTCCTGAACTCAGGCAATCCTCCCACCTTGGCCTCCCAAACTGCTGGGATTTCAGGCATGAACCACCGTGCCTGGCTGAGATGTTTAAAATGTGCTTATTGTTACAAATCCCCCGCTTAGTGCTACTTTCATTGCATCTCATAAGTTTTGGTATATTGTGTTTTTGTTTTCACTGGTCTCTACGTATTTTCATATTTCCCCTGTGATTTCTTCATTCATCCACTGGTTCTTAAATGAGTGTTAATTTCTATAAATTTGTGAACTTTCCAGTTTCCTTCTATTATTGGTCTCTAATCTCATCCTGTTGTGGTCACAGAAGATACTTTAAATGATATCTTTTAAAATCTATTGAGACTTAATTTATGGTGAAACTTATGGTCTATCCTGGAAAATGTCCCATGCCCACTTAAGAAATGTGGATTCTGTTGTTGTTGTTATATATTTTGTCTATGTCTATTATACCTAGCTGGTTTATTGTGTTTTCAAGTCCTCTATCTCATTACTTACATTCTGACTGGTTTGTTTTTTGAGCCAGAATCTCGCTCTGTCACCCAGGCTGGAATGCAGTGGTGTGATCATAGCTCACTGTAGCTTCAATCTCCTGGGCTCACATGATCCTCCTGCCTCAGCCTCTGGAGTAATTGGTACTGTAGGCACAGGCCACTGCGCCTGGCTAATTATTTTCTGTAGAGATGGGGTCATGATACGCTGCTCAGGCTGGTTTCGTACTCCTGAACTTGTGATCCTCCCACCTTGGCCTCCCAGAGTGCTAGGATTATGCCCAGCCAACATACTGATTTGGATTCCTTTGGATTTACACCCAGAAGAGACTGCTGGATCATCGGGTAGGTCCTTTTTTTTTTTTTTTTTTTTTGAGGATTCTCCATACTGTTGTCCATATTAGCGTTAACTAGTTTACATTCCCATCAACAGTGTACAAGGGTTCCCTTCTCTCCGCATCCTTGCCAACACTTGTTATCTTTTACATTTTGAAAA
This sequence comes from Rhinopithecus roxellana, assembly GCF_007565055.1. NCBI lineage: Eukaryota > Metazoa > Chordata > Mammalia > Primates > Cercopithecidae > Rhinopithecus > Rhinopithecus roxellana. Next base: position 161,371,132 of record NC_044553.1, on the reverse strand, counting down.
AAGTCACGCTAACAGGTGTGAGGTGGTATCTCATTGTGGTTTTAATTTGCATTTCCCTAGTGATTAGTGATCCTACGCATTTTTCCATGCACCTCTTGACTATTTGAACAGCTTCTTTTGAGAAATATCTGTTGAAGTCTTTTGTCCAGCAGCTCTGAGTTCATCTTCTTTAGAGGTCATCGATCTTTTTTGGATGTTTATTTTCATGTCTTTCACCAATTTTACAAAGTTTTCTGCCATTATTTCTTCAAATAATCTCTCTGCTTGCATGTCCTTCCTCTTCCCCTTATGTGACTCCCATAACGCATATGTTGGTCCACTTTATTGTGTCCCAGGGTTAGCTTAGGCTCTGTTCACTCTTCTTCAACCTTGTTTCTTCCTGTCCTCAGTTAATTATTTCCATTGTCGTATCTTCATATTCTCCTCATTCTTTTCTTATGACTGTTCAAATCTGCCTTTGAATCTCTCTGGTGAATTTTCATTTCAGTTATTCTACTTTTAAGCCCTAGGACTGCTTTTGGTTTCCTTCGGTTTTCTCTTTATGGATATTTCATGTTAGGCTGGGCGTGGTGGCTCACACCTGTCATCCCAGCACTTTGGGAGGCTGAGACTGGCAGATCACTTGAGGTCAGGAGTTTGAGACCAGCCTGGCCAGCATGGTGAAATCCTGTCTCTACCAAAAAAAAAAAAATTATGTGGGCACGGTGGCGCATGCCTGTAGTCCCAGCTACTCGGGAGGCTGAGGTGGGAGAATCACTTGAACCCAGGAGATGGAGGTTGCAGTGAACAGAGATCATGCCATTGCACTTCAGCCTGGGTGACAGTGACACTGTCTCAAAAACTAAAATTTCATGTTGGTCATTTGTTTTCTTGACTTTCTCTATGTCTTCCTTTAATTCTTTTTTTGGGGAGGATTACGTGAGCCTGGGATTACAGGCGGCAGCCCCCACGCCCGACTGAAGGGGTGAATCTTTAAAAGGCACCAGCTCTTTAAATCCCCTGGAAGTTGGTTTAGCTTAAAGGGCAGGGCCTTGACATACGGGTGTGTGTGTGCATCTGCCTGCCTCAGCCTCCCAAAGTGCTAGGATTACAGGCATAAGCCACCACGCCTGGCCCCGAATTAGTAATTTTCTAATTCTGACATACTCTGTTGCATGTATTACCTGGAATTCTCCTAGAAAGAACTTTCCCCTTCAATGATTTGATTATCCTGAAACAGTAAAGAAAGTTGGATACATGCCTAATATTCTCAACTCCAATGGTGATCAATGGGTGCTTTTAAAAAAACTTGGAGGCTGAGGCAGGAGGACAGCTTGAGTTCAGGAGTTCAAGGCCAGCCTGGACAACACAGCAAAACCCTGTCTCTACAAAAAAATTAAAAGAAAAAAAAATTAGCCAGGTGTGATTTGTGCCTGTAAGTCTCAGCTACTTGGGAGGCTGAGGTGGGAGGACTGCTTGAGCCCAAGAGGTTGAGGCTGCAGTGAGCTGTGATTACACTGCTGCACTCCAACCTGGGCAACAGAGGAAGACCCTATCTCACACACAAAAAAAATAAAAATTAGCCACTCATGGTGGCATGCGCCTGTACTTCCAGTTACTCACAGTGGGGTTAGCAGGGGAACTGAAGTGGGAGGATCACTTAAGCCGGGAGGTCTAGGCTGTAGTGAACCATGATCGCACCACTGCACTCCAGCCTGGGCAACAGAGTGAGACCCTGTCTCAAATAAAACTTTTTTAGTCCTGGTGTGGGTGGTTCACGCCTGTAATCTCAGCACTTTGGGAGGCCAAGGTGGGTGGATCACGAGGTCAAGAGATTGAGATCCTGGCCAACATGGTGAAACTCCATCTCTACTAAAAATACAAAAAAACACTAGCCGGGCGAGGTGGTGGGCGCCTGTAGTCCCAGCTACTCGGAGGCTGAGGCAGGAGAATCGCTTGAACCCGGAAGGCGGAGGTTGCAGTGAGCTGAGATCACACCACTGTACTCCAGCCTGGCGACAGAGTGAGATTCCATCTCAAAAGAAAAAAAACATTAAAAAAAACTATCATTACAAATTTTTATATTCTTATCTTTGCTATTTGGATCAATGTCCTTTTTTTTAATGGCATGTTAGGCCAGTAGGAGGCCCTTTAGTTTGGCTCCCAAGTCCTTCGGACGTGACCCCATTATTTTGGGTCCTTCTTTGGTCTCTGGCACCAGATTCCCAGGCTCCCCTTGTATACTTCCTTCCTCCCACAGCCAAATCCAGTCAGTTCTCCAAAGAACCTGGTTCCTTTCCGTGGGATATGGCAGAGACCACGATCCGGCTTTGGGGTGGGAAGATGGAAAGGTGCAGGTCACGGTGCCCCAGCCTGGGACCTGCCAGCCTCTGCCTTCGCGTGGCACATCCAGGGCCTACCTTCTCACTGTTGAAAGCCTCGGACCACCACTGAGTGCTAAAACTTGGCTCATGGATGGATCATGACCCCTAGCAGGCTGGGCTTGGCATCTCTGGAAGTCAGATCAATCGCCAGCAAAGCCTTCCTGGACTCTACCCAGAGAGGGATTCTCTGGGCTAGGGTGGGGTAAGGCCTGGGGTTACCTCCTGGCCCATCCCAGCACCCCAGGCTTGAATGGTGGCATAGTTCAGGCAACTAATCCAGTCATAGGAAATCTGCAGCTACCTTCCCTGCGTGGATGTTTCCATTTCTCCGTCTCCTGACTGGAATTCAGGGTCCTTCAGGGCCAGGATCTTGTCTGTCTTGCTCATCACCTTCCCAAAGCTACACCGCAGGGGCTCAAGAAATGCTTGCTGACAAATGCCTCAAAGGCATGGTTTCCTTTTACCAAGAAGGGGCTCAGTGACTGGAAGGACTCACACTGCAGAGCAGGGGTGGGAACCTGCCTCAGGCTGGCTGCCCCCAAGGCATCCCCACTCCACCCCGCTGGGTCCCAGGAAGGCCTAAGGGCTCTGCAGAACATGCAGCGCTGGGCGCTTGGCTGGGACAGGCCTGCAGGGATACGGGCCCTACTGGCTACTCCCAGAAAGGCTGGGAACCTCCCCCAGCCTTAGGGCCTGTCTGCTCTTGTTTCTGAAAACTCTGTTACCCTGTAAAGAAGCTTGGGACAGCCTGCTGGAGACAGGTATCCCCCATCGCAGTTCAACTGATGTGGGAGGCAGCTGTGGATCTACCTGCCACTTAGTTGGGGAGGCAGCTGATTGGCCACCTCCTCACCAGGGCCTCCAAAGGGACAGGGCACATACCCCGCTCCTGCCGGCCCCACACAAATGGAGAAACAGAACACCAGGGACTGGAGGGGCTTGCCTCATGGCACAGTGATTTAGGGACAGAATCCAAGCCCCTGATTCCTAGCCAGGCAAGATTCAGCTTCACAGAGCTGGAAGGTGCTGCAGCTCAGTGTAGGCTGGGGCAGGAAGGTCAGAAGAATGTGGCCAGAGGAATGAGGGGTGAGGAGCGGGGAACACATTTCATTTCTGAATCTCCTTCATGAACAAGGCATTCAACCAAGAGGCCCAAGGCTTAGCAGCCTGGAGGGCCGTGGAGAGGACAGCTGCCAAGAAAGGCCTGGCAGCCACGTCACCCCTCACTAAATGTGTCCAATCCACTCCGTGCAGGGGTCCTGAGGACTGGCTCAGGATCTCAGAGGTGAGGTTCCAAGGAGCTGCCAGGTTCTCTGCAGGAAGGTGTTGCACCGGGGGCCCTGTACCTTCAGCCCCAGAGAGCCAGAGGAGGTGGCATCCCAGCCTCCAGGGTAGGAGCTCACACCCATGTGCTCACCAGGCAGGCTCTAGCATCCTCCACGAAGGCCTCTGTGTGGCCTGCTGCTGAGGGCTGTGCCTGCACACACCCAAGGACTCTGAAGCCTGGGTGCCCAGCCCTTTCTACAGCCTGAAATTTGCCACAAATTCCCTGAGTCCCACTCCTCTCCAACCATCTGTTATCTGTTGCTGTGGCAAATTACTCTAGAACTTGGTGGCTGAAAACACAGGCCATTTCACTTGCTCACATCTTGTGGGTGAGCAATTGGAACTGGGCTTGGCTGGACGGTTCTTGTGCTAGTCTTGTCTGAGTCACTCGTGAGGTATCCTGGGTGCTCAACCAGGGCCTCCTGGCTTTAGATGGCTTCACATAGAGGTTTGGTGGTTTCTGGTGGCTGTCGGCCTGACTACCTGTCTCCAGCAGGCTGTCCCAAGCTTCTTTACAGGGTAACAGAGTTTTCAGAAACAAGAGCAGGCAGGCCCTAAAGCTCATGTCAAGCCTGTGAAGGTTCCATTGATCAAAACAAGTCTATGACTCAGCCCAGAGTTGGTGGGTAAGGGACGACACAAGGCAAGGACACTCAGAGTCCTGGGGACCAGGACTGTCAGTCTTTCTGAGAAAGGTGATCAGGGTGAAGCGGTCATTAGAGCCACCCTGCAATCAGGGCCAGGCAAGGGCAGAATCCTGCCGTGGAGGCTGTGCAGTGGCACACAGAACTGCTGCAGGCCCTGGCCTCGCGGTGTTGATGGGCACCACTCCGTGGGCCCCACAAGGTCTTCAACTCGGTGCTGCAGGCCCTGGCCTCATGGCACTGATGGCCAATACTCCGTGGGCACCCATGAGGTCTTTGACTCAGTGGCCCAGGGCTGCAGAGGAGCCTGGACTCACACTCCAGGAAGGAAGAGGCTGGTGGGGTCAATCTCAATGGCTAGGCAGCGTGTCAACAAGGGCCTGAAAAAGCTCAAGGTGGGGAAGTGCCAAGAGGTCCATTTCGGACAGCCTGGGGCTGTGAGTGGAAAGGTGGAGGAAACGGAGGGGTAGTGAGCAGGGCACAGCTGCAGAGGGCTGGCTGTCAGTTTGGGTCACCCAGGATTTGGGAAAGGTGCTCTGCTAGAAGCAGGAAAGCTGAAGCACACCTCCTGTACCCCAGCGATGAGAGGAAATCTAGGTTTGTAAAGGATGTTCCCCTGTGGGACACCCCACAGCCAGTCCCATTGAGAGGTCATCCCTGCAGTGGTCCTCAGGGTCTGTGACCCAAGACCCAAGGGGCTGTACTCGCTGTAGCTGGCCGTGGGGAAGTTCAGGACAGGCTCAGCTATGGGCTGTAGCCCAGGTGAAGGGGTCCACCTCCCCTCCACTTACCAGCGGCCCTTGGCAGCCAAGCTCGGTGGAGGAGTTCTGTCTCAAAGTCAGCCCACCTGGCTCCCTCCTCCGTGTAGGAGCTGAGTGACCCTGGGCAACTCACTTGATTGACTCTCTGACCTCAGTTCCCTCTTCTGAGAAGTGGGAGCCTGACAGCACAGAGCAGTCCCAGCCTCAGGATAGCAATGGCCTGGGCCTAGACTTGTGGGTGCAGGAAGAAAACGGTGCGTTAGTGTGATTGATGTTGAACAAACCGGTTATGAACAGTGCCTGTAAGTTATAAATGAATACACACAGGCAGGGCGTGGTGGCTCACGCCTGTAATTCCAACACTTTGGGAGGCCGAGGCAGGCGGATCGTGAGGTCAAGATATCAAGACCATCCTGGCCAACATGGTGAAACGCTGTCTCTACTAAAAATACAAAAAGTAGTTGGGCGTGGTAGCCCGTGCCTGTAATCCCAGCTACTCACTCGGGAGGCTGAGGCAGGAGAATCGCTTGAACTCCGGAGGCGGAGGGAGCAGTGAGCTGAGATCGCGCCACTGCACTCCAGCCTGGCGACAGAGTGAGATTCTGTCTCCAAATAAATAAATAAATAAATAAATAAATAAATAAATAAAATATATGAATACACACACTAACAGTGCAGTATGGGCTAAGAGTATGCCACTTCCATCCTGGCTAACACGGTGAAACCCCATCTCTACTAAAAAGACAAAAAATTAGCCAGGTGTGGTGGCGGGCGTCTGTGGTCCCAGCTACTTGGGAGGCTGAGCTTGCAATGAGCCAAGATCGCGCCACTGCACTCCAGCCTGGGCGACAGGGAGAAACTCCGTCTCAAACTAAAAAAAGGGTATGCCACTAAAGACACCTGTGGCTCACTCACTGTCTCGGGGGTGAGATGGGAGGTGCAAGTTTTAGAAGAGAAAGCAAGGGTTTTTCTTGAAGGCCAGTGAGCTGTGGAAAGCTCAGGTCTTACCCTCCCCACGGAGGTGCTAGCAACACACCTCAAAGACCTGTCTTCAGAATGAGTGGATTGACCGTTTATCCAGCTTCTATTCCATGCCAGGCAACTGGGGCAGACTGAAGCCTTTGTGCACACTGCTTGGTTTAAGCTCACTAGCCTTTAAAATGTTCATTATCAGGCAGGCACAGTAGCTCATGCTGGTAATGCCAGCACTTTCGGAGGCCGAGATAGGCGGATCACCTGAGGTCAGGAGTTCCAGACCTGCCTGGCCCACATGGTGAAACCATATCTCTACTAAAAATACAAAAAAATTACCCAGGCGTGGTAGCAAGTGCCTGTAATCTCAGCTACTTGGGAGGCTGAGGCAGGAGAATCACTTGAACACAGGAGGTGGAGGTTGCAGTGAGCTGAGATGCTCCAGCCTGGGCGACAGAGTGAGACTGTCTCAAAAAACTAAAAATAAATAAATAAATAAATAAATAAATAAATAAAATAAAATAAAATGCTATCTCTAGAGGCAGAAATAATAAAAAGAAAAAAGAAATGCCCATTATCCTTGCTCTGTATGTCAGGAGACAGGCCTAGAGAAGTTAAGGGCATGAACGAGATCAAAAAAGATTTCAGAGTGGAGCGAGGACTTGAGTCAGCATCCGAGAGAGTGACAGAGGCTGTAAGGGGAGGTGCAGTTTCAGGTGCTTCTGGCCCACCTCTGGCACTTGCCAGTTGCATGATGTGGGCAAGACATGTTTCTCTGTCTTGGCTTCCTCTTCTGTAGAACAGAGATAATGACAGTCCCTACTTGTGAGGCTGTCATAAAGATTAAATAATGTAATGCATGTTTGGTCCTTAAGGGCAAAGCAATCACCAATAAATCAAGTAATTATTACTAAAAAACATACAAATGATTTGCTATATAGCAAAAGACACACTTTATTTATATACTAAATATTTAGTTTTTTGAGACAGGGTCCTGCTCTGTCGCCCAGGCTGGAGTGCAACTTCTGCCTTTTAGGTTCAAGCATTTTTTGTGCCTCAGCCTCCCAAGTAGCTGGGATTACAGGCACCTGCCACCAAGCCCGGCTAATTTTTGTATTTTTAGTAGAGACAGGGTTTCACTATGCTGACCAGGCTGGTCTCAAACTCCTGGCCTCAAGTGAACCACCCACCTCAGCCTCTCAAATGCTTGGATTATAAGGGTGAGCCACCATGCCCAGGGCCTATATATTTATTTTTTGAGACAGGGTCTCACTGTGTTGCCCAGGCTGGAGAGCAGTGGTATGATCATAGCTCACTGCAGCCTTCACCTCCTGGACTCAAGCAATCCTCCTACCTGAGACTCCAGAGTAGCTGAGAGTACTATCGCGCCCTGCCAGTATAAGACCCACTTGTTGCTAAATTTATTCAATGAAGTGCCATGAGCCATACTCCAAATAATTGTTATGCAAAGTCTCGGCAGGAGGGACAGGAGGCCTCTCCTTGGGGCTGAGTGCTGGCAAACAGTGGTTAGGGGACACGGGCTGCTCTTGGACAACAGAAATGTCCAGTCTGCCCAGAGCTGAGGAAAAGGAATTTCAAAAGTAAACTGAAGTTGTTAGCACAAGTCAGAAAGCTCAGCCTGCATCCTGTCATCTGTTCCTTGGCCAAATCTCTCCCAAACTGGCCAACAGGGACGGCCTGGGGAGGAAGTCCTGGGGGCAGGAAGTGCTGCGGGCCCTCAAAGCATCCCTGCCTCAATCTCCGGTGCCTGCGGTGGAATTCGGCCAAGTCTTTCCTGCAGCCACAAAAACTCACTAGGTACCTGCCATAAGCAGGGCACCAGGCTGATGCACAAATCACCAGAGAACCATACAAAATTTCTTTCTTTTTTTTTTTTTTTTTTGAGACAAGAGTTTCGCTCTGTCGCCCAGGCTGGACTGCAGTGGTGCAATCTTGGCTCACTGCAAGCTCCGCCTCCCCGGTTCACGCCATTCTCTTGCCTCAGCCTCCCGAGTAGCTGGGACCACAGGCGCCCGCCACCGCGCCAGCTAATTTTTTGTATTTTTAGTAGAGACGGGGTTTTACCGTGTTAGCCAGGATGGTCTGGATCTCCTGACCTTGTGATCTGTCCTCCCTGGCCTCCCAAAGTGCTGGGATTACAGGTGTGAGCCACCGCACCCGGCCTGAACCACATTAAAATTCTAATACCCTCCATTGACAACAAAGAAACAGCCGACTTGACTGCAAGGGGCCAGCTCCTGTGCTGCCACTCACCCTTGCTCGGGTGAGCTGCTGTCCTTATTCAACTGTCCCTTCCTCCCGGACACCTTCCGCATGACTGCGCAGGCGGGACCATCCCTTCCTGCTTCTAGTGTTGTTGTGAGAAGCACTCCCTGCCCCATCTTGGCAGGAAGGTGTCTTCAGCTTGTCCAGGCCAGAACTCGGTCAATTTCCTCCCATGTATCAGTCAGCCAACTCCCCATTAACGAGGGTGGACGGTAAGAAGGGCACCAAAGAATGCAGGGAGATGGAGGACCTAGAATTTGAAATTCAACCTCATTTAAACTCTATAGCCAGGTGCAGTGGCTCATGCCTGTAATCCCAACACTTTGGAAGGCTGAGGTGGGCAGATCACTTGAGGTCAGGAGTTCAAGACCAGGTTGGGCAACATGGTGAAACCCCGTCTCTACTAAAAATACAAAATTAGCCAGGTGTGGTGGCACGTGCCTGTAATCCCAGCTACTCGGGAGGCTGAGGCATGAGAATCACTTGAACCTGAGAGGTGCGGGTTGCAGTGAGCCAAGATTATGCCACTGCACTCCAGCCTGGTCGACAGAGCAAGACCCTATCTCAAAACAAACAAACAAAAATCTATAATCACCAGGCCTTCAGATTTGAATGTTTCTCCCCCTAGTCCTTTGGCAATAAATATCTAAGTAGCAGATAGCTCAATAAACAAGACAAGGGCCCAGAAAACCCCAAGCCTCAGCTAATTCCTCTCTGGACATGCAGGAATTGGCAGCTGGGAACCCCACTCTCTGGGAGTCACTCACAAGCCATAGCGGGGCCTTTGATCCCTAAGCATGGGGCCAGCAGGTGTTTAATTTTCCTCTGCAATGCACCCGATTTCTCTACTTCATGACTACACATCTGTGTGCCTATTATTCCCAGCTGTGGGGAACTAGATGAGCACAACAGTGCTGACCTCAAGGAACTCAATCTAGTGAGCCCAACAGCTTATCAAACACCTCAGATCAAAATGTGCAATGATCACAGCGTTAGGAAGGGCGTGGGGCAACAAGTGGCCTTGTTCACGCAGACGGAAGGAGAAACTGATACAATGCTCTGGAAGGCCAGTGAGCAGTACATATCAAAAGGAAAAATGAACCAGATTTTTTCATCCAGAGATTCTATTTATCCTGCAACTACACTGGCACATAGGTGAAGTGACATGTGATTTCCATTCTGCTGTTTTACAAAGGATACTTCAGTGCCTGTCAATTGACCATTGTTTCCATAAATAATTGCCACCATAAATGGAATACCATGAAGCCAATACAAAGGAACGAAGCAGTTTTATTTTTTATTTTTATTTTTTGAGGCACAGTCTCACTCTGTCGCCGACGCTGCAGTGCAGTGGCGCAATTTCGGCTCACTGCAACCTCCACCTCCTGGGTTCAAGTGATTCTCCTGCCTCAGCCTCTCAAGTGGCTGGGATTACAGGCGCGCACTGTGACCACACCCAGCGATTTGTGTGTGTGTGTGTTTTTAGTAGAGACGGGGTTTCACCATGTTGGCCAGGCTGGTCTCAGACTCCTGCCCTCAGGTAATCCACCTGCCTTGGCCTCCCAAAATGTTGGGATTACAGGCGTGAACCATCGCGTCCGGCCCAAACTGACTTTAGACACATGTGCTAATGCACGAAGGCTGAGAAGACTCTCAGTGTGTCAGGTGGGCGAAGCTAGTGTACAGTGTGCCATCTGTATGTCTGCACACATGCATGCCTGCAATGTGTGATCATCCCTTGAGGGATACGCAAGGAACAGGCAGCAATGGCTGCCTATGGAGAGAACTGGGTGGTTAGAGGACAGGGATGAGAAACTCACGTTTCACGGAGGCCTTTCATACCAGGAACATTAGTTACCTATTTTTAAAATAAGAATTTAAAATCACTTCATTACACTTAGCACAGAGATTAGCACAGAATGAGGCTTAAGTTGTAGAAGCCGCGAGAATCAGTCCCCCTGCAGAAGGTGGGGGAAGGGGTTCGTCAGGACCAGAGATGGATAGGATGTATGACTGGGCCCGGGGCAGGCTGCCCGGGCAGGCCGCCCCGAAGTCAGGTTACAGGGCCTTAGGGCGGAATGAAGGGCTGTGTATTTTTTGGGAGACAGATGCAATGCTTTCCGCTTTCCACAGGAGATTAGGTGGGGAGCAGGAGAGAAAAGGCAAGAGGAATGGTGGGGATTAGGGGTAGGTTAGGAGGCTGCGGCACCCCCTCAGGTAGGAGGGAGGACTTGTGCTGTCCCTGGCAGTAGCAATGGATCAAAGTGCTTCTAGCTTGGCAACCAGATACACAGCAGTGCCACACACCAAAGAGGTTACAAAAACAGGTGCAGGGGAAAAGGGTCTTAGTCTCAGACTTTGTGTAATTTGGAGGCACTGATGGACAAAGGAGCGGAGTGGTCCAGTGGCAGCTGAGCTCTGGGAACAGGGCTTTAGGTGTGAGTGCTGTGGAGTCCGCAGGTGCTGACGGAGCACCCAGGCAGTGGGGAAATGGCAAAGGGAGGGTGAGCTGGCAGAGGTGGCAGGCAAGCGGATGCTTCAAGGCCTGTGACTGTGCTCCTGCTTCTGGGACAACAGGAAAGTGCACTTGGGGAGCGGGTTCCATTCAGCCCAGAACCAAAGAATTGGCCGGGCGCAGTGGCTCACACCTGTAATCCCAACACTTTGGGAGGCCAAGGCGGGTGGATCACCTGAGGTCAGGAGTTCGAGACCAGCCTGGCCAACACTGTGAAACCCCATCTCTACTAAAAATACAAAAATTAGCTAGGCATGGTGGCGGCACACCTGTAATCCCAGCTACTTAGGAGGCTGAGACAGGAGAATCGCTTGAACCTGGAAGGTGGAGGCTGCAGAGCAGAGATCACACCACTGCACTCCAGCCTGAGCAACAGAGCAAGATTCAATCTCATTAAAAAAAAAAAAAAAAAAGAAAGAAAGAAAAAAGACCCCAAAACAAAGAATAAGTCAGGGTCATTCATGAGCTAGTCTGGGCCCAAATGTTGCCCCAAGCACAGCCTCCCATCTGTTGAAAAGGCAAGCAATTTGCCAGGAGCCTCACACACCCGTCAGCTCCAAGAGTCAGTGCCTAGCAAGTGCTTGCAGTGTGGGAAGCACGGTGCTTGCAGTGTGGGAAGCACGGTGCTTGCAGTGTGGGAAGCACGGTGCTTGCAGTGTGGGAAGCACGGTGCTTGCAGTGTGGGAAGCACGGTCCTTGCAGTGTGGGAAGCACGGTGCTTGCAGTGTGGGAAGCACGGTCCTTGCAGTGTGGGAAGCATGCTGCTTGGGGGCTGCAGGAAAGGGACTGCTGAGAGCCGGCACCTGCCTCCAAGCAGTGCAGCTGCTCCCTGTTTGGCGTGGGCGCCACCGTGGCCTTTCTAGCAGTGTCTAGAGCACCAAGTGCTCTCAAGATCTCTCCCTCCCATAAGCTGAAAGGCTGGGACAGGCCCAGCAGGGATCTCACCAGGTCTCTCCCAGCCTTGGGATTCTCACTTTGGTGCTGTCTTGGCCTAGATTCCACCCAAAAGCAAGCCTGAGATGAGGCTTTGTGGATCAATGGTTTGCTTTTGAAAGCAATCCCAGGCAACAGAAGTACGGGGACAGAAAAAGTGAGGCAGGGAAGGAGAATCAGTCCTAGACCATGTCTGAGCTGGTCTCTGCAGGGGGCTGCCTTACCCAGATTACCCAGAGCTGACCCTGGGATGGAACTCCCTGCTACTTCCAGGCTGCTATTCCTGAGCTCCCCTAGGTCGCCGACCTCAGGGTGCTTCAGTCACATCTGTCTGAAGCTGGGGCTGTGGGGAGGGCCAAGATCATGGGAAGTGAGGCACAGGGGCCCCTCATCTACACCTGCATACAGGTGTTTTTCCCCCCCCAGTCCGAGAAAGGGGGACTGAAGCCAGGGCCTCCATGCGTCCCTGATTCGGGACTCACAGCCTGCCTGCTATCCCTTCCTATCCTGTGCTCTTGCATGCGCTCAGGTTAGACCAGTCTTTGAGAGGGCCTCTCCCTCAACCCTTCATAGCTCCCTCTTCCCAGCCTCAGCCATCACCCGGGGTTCTTTTAAGTCAATAACGGCCAAGTCCAAATGGCTCCACCTTCAGTGCCCATCCTGGCAGATGTCGAGCAGCATCTTGGCAGGGGCCACCTTGGCCTCAACCTTCCTCCTCTCTGTCCTTGGCATTCATTTCCTCTTGTTCTAGACCACAAGCCACCTTCACAAATCACAGCAGAGGTCTCAACACTCTTGGCCTCCGCCCCTAGGTGCCACCCTCACCCAAGGAGACTCTCCCCTTTCCACAGGCTCAGCTCCAGGACAGGTACTCTCTAAATTAGATGCAAGGCGGCTGCGACCTCCCTCCCAGACCTGCCTGCAGCTGCGGCTCTACTCGCTGTCGTGCTGACTGCTGTCACCTGAAGGATATGTGCAGTGTCCTCCACTAGACTGTCAGCGCTGGGAAGGCTGGACCCGGTCACCCTTCTACAACCCTCCTACACTGTGCAGTCACACACAGGAGCGCCACCTGCCTGGACCTAGAAATTGGATTTCTATAGAAGTTACCTAGTGAGCAGGCTCAGTGGCACAATGGATAGTGCACTGGACTTCTAGCCTAAATCTACAGTAGTTACCTAACCAAACCCTACAACCCAGCTAATAAAGGGAAGACCACGAGACCACAGCCACCGCCAGCTTCCTCATGCTCCTCAGGAAACTACCGGCGCTGGTGCGCATGCACTCTTGGCTGAACAGAGGCCACAGAGGCAGTGATCTTGCCTCTGCACTGCCACCATCCCGCCTCCAGGGATCAGGCCAAAAGCCTGGTCAAGCTGAAAAAAGAAAATCCATCCACGGGGGGGAAAAGGCCTCTTACTGAACCCTCGCATTTAAGCCCACAACTATCACAAACTTTATGAATTCATGTGCTTCAACTTGATCCCAACTATAAAAGTATCATATATTTAAAAAAATGTAGTTCAGGTAGAGCAAAAGGTTAAGAACAAAAGGCATCCCTGGTGGTATTTCCACAGGGTCTGATTGGGAGGAAATTATACATTTGGAAACCCCAAGGCTCACTCAAAAGGAAAGAAAGAACCCCACTTTGTTACAGGGTAGGCTACTGCTTTGATGGAGCGTGGGGTGCAGAAAATGCTTTCATTTCATATTTTATTACATCAATGGCTTGAAAATTTTTATTTAACCTCAGCAAATGTTGGAAATAGAAAAATGAATTCTGCAGAATTTCACAAATAAATTTTCCAATTTCCACTAACAAATGTTATCATTCAATGGCTAAGCAGTTATAATGCTATGAACATTCACCACAACGAATGTGCTGAAATAGAAAACAGGCAAAGAGACATTAAAATATTACTTACAACAGCATTATTACAACATATTTCTTTAAAATTTCAACGTGGATTTTATCACTTCAAAAGATATACAGCATTTCCATTATATTTGCAAACTTAACCTTATACGTCTTTTAAAATCTTGAAAATTTTTTAAGCTGTCTAAAAAGCACTTAGCAAAGTTGATAAGTCTACATAATGGAATACTACCCACCCCAGTATAAATTTCGTTTTAGGAGAAGGTGGCTGTAAACACTCATCATCACACAACATGCATAGCCTCTGCTGACCTTCCTTCTTCGGAATGCGACGTCACTGCAATTGTGCTTTACTACAGGTAAGAGAAGCTGCAGAGATTCAGGGACTGGCAGAAAGAGCATCACACAGGACCACTAGATTTAGGTGACCTAGCTACCTGGAGTTCATCTGAGGAAAGTTTCACTTGACACTAGAAGCTTGAATCCTGGATCGTTCAGTTTAGAAACAGGATAGACAAGAGAGAAAAAGAGGCCCTAGTTGGAGCTGGCTCCATCTTTCCTTAGCTCACAGAAAAGCAGGGATCCAGTTAGCATAATGCACTGTTTGGCTTATTTTTGGTGTGCAATTATACCAATAGTACGTCTAATATTTAGAATGACAAAAATAGGGTATAGCTGAAATTTAAAGTGACAATGAGCACACTTAATAGTGGTCTGTAGTATCTGAGGAGACTTTAGATGAACAGAAAACCACTGCTTAATGAGTCCACCACAGGAAACTTTTACAACCCAGCTGCCTTTTCATTTTCATTTTGTGTGTTGAATAGAGGTTTGTGAGCATCAAAAGGTCTTATAGGTTAAAAACGATCAAAAACCATTTTGAGGAAGTGGCGTCTCCACAAACACTGTACACCCAGACAACGTGGCATTTGTGTTACGCGAGCACCCGACTGTGTGCCAACACTAATGTAATCAGCACAACTAGGGCGTGGTTCCTTCCCAGTTAAAAGAGCTATATTACAGAGTGGATCACTGTTGCAGACCAGTCAACACAATATTCAAGTAACAAGGTGTTTAAATGGGTAAGTGAAAAAAATTTTACCTAACACTTTACACATCTACATAAAATTAAATAAAACAGACTTTTAATGCATATGCGATACAATTTATATCTTTTAGGATTTCTAAACTAAACGTTAAACTATTATTTGCATCAATGATACTATATTTTGCACAATAACTTATACTTACGAGAAAGTTTTCCACAAAAATATATATAATTATGACATTCACATTGATAATTTTTAAGAAGACAAAGCTTAAGTGAACATTCCATCTGAAGCAGTTATCACACCCCAAACCCTACCTGCCAATGCACCTAATTCTTGATATGTTAAAAAGTCTTCATATAAATAAGATGAAACCACTTTGCTTTTAAAGCTGAGTGATCTCTTACATTTACATCATTGCAAAGACGGTGTAATGAAAACAGTTGAAAACACAGTGCTATCTTACGCGGGAAAGCACAACAAAGGCAGTCAAGGACAGCTCCCATTTTTCCCTCTGTCAAGTCAAAATGACACGCCCCTTCCTCTCTGGGAGAAAGCCCAGTTCAGCTGCTGTGATCACAAGTGATTCTTCAGGGCTGGCGGCCATTCAGTGCCAGGAACCCAGTAAAGGGATAGTGCAGAATACAGATCAAGGCCTGGCACTGCTGGTCGGCTTGCCACGCTATATAAGAATTAGCATCAAGCTTCCAAGCACTGCCGGGAGGGCCCAGGCTATTTTCCTTAGGAGAGATACAGACAGACCTACTGGCAGGGTGAGAAACGTACTGCAGCAACTGCCTACTGCTTCTGTGAGCAAGAAGGAGATCTTGAGGAAAGCAAGGAGAACCTAAAGCTTCAGCTCATACCTTAGTGTCCCCTTTACGCAATGTGCAAACTTAGGCTGACTCCTTCCCATGCTTCTCCCGCCGCCCTTGGTGTACACAGCAGGCTTATGGTGAAAAGAAGCCCCTCCCTCATCACTAGTGTCATTTTGCTAACCCTGTCTCCACACAGCAGCGGCAATCCGGGACTCCTCACGTAAAAGCTTCCCAGGCTTTTACATGACCAACACACACCTGGCACAGGAACGAGATGATGAAGGGCGGGCAAGTCCCATTGAACTTCCCTTTTGAATGACCTTTCTCCAGACTATACTAAAAAAAATTTGCAATTCCAAAAAACCTAGGCTTCTAGCTGACCCTCTTTCTAAAGAGATAATCAGCTAATTTCAACAACAACAACAACAACAACAAAAAACAAGGTGCTTGGGAGTCAAAACATATCAAATTTTAATTGCATATTTTAAATTCTTAAGAATTCTGTTTTATGCCTTAAAGCATCTGCATTTTTTTGGTATTGAAAGCAGAAAAAAAAATATCCAAACGATGCAAACAACAACAACAAAAGCAACTTCAGCGTATTTAGTGCAGTCTGAATGGCCGTGGGGTGGGAACAGGGTATGTTAGAATGCAGTCTGTCTGCTCCTCAACCCTCAGCAGGCCCAAGGTCTGGTAAGATAACAAAAGTGATTCTGGAAGTCTCAAAATGTTTATTAGAAATTTTTACTTGTTCCCAGTCCAACCAAAAGGCATTACAGACCACTTTGTAGGTTATTTCTTTTCATCTCAGTCTCACTAGACCAACACATTGATCACTTCTCTGTCCTGTACTCTGATATGAAAAGAGAGTGGATGGTGTTTGTGTAATCACATCGGCACATGAAGGACACAAACTGACATACAGTGTGCCACTTAAAGGGCCAGGCACACTGAGAGAACGTGGGACAACGTGCAGCTTTCATAAACCAGCGCCAGCTATCCTAATATCCTGACATTTAAAATCTGCACTGTCAGAATCTGCAGCAAGCTCTCCCCTGTCTCCTAATCTCAGTGATGTCATCTTTGGCTAGCAAATAACTTGAAAGAAGAAATAAGACACTAAAAGAGAAAAAGGATTGATACCATGGTTGCCAAAAGGAGAAGGCACCAATTCCAAATGTACAAGCACCAGGTACAGTGATATGGGCCGAACCTCTTGGAGGTGGGGGGTGGGGGTGGAGGGGGCAGGAAAAGATGGGGTGGCACCCACCCTGGGGTCACAATGCTGAAAAGTTGAAGGCAGAAAGCACTGAGGTCCACATTCCCTTTAAGCTACAGTGTCCAATGACAGTTGCAGTAAATGAGCTTTGTGACACTTGGGAAGGGAGAAGGGAGAGGTTTAAGCCAACTCAATTTATAAACCATACCTATAACCCATGTTTAGGGAAATGTGAGCTGCATCAGGATGCTTGGCATGATAAAGGTTATGATGCAGTCCGGCAATATATATTGATTTCCAAAAAAGCATATTATCACTTAGGTGGTTGTCTCAGAAAAGAAAAAGACAAACTTTCTAGAAGGCCAACAGGGTCGCGGTTACTCTGAAAATTACTCTATGCACAAAGTAGAAATTGCAGGCCATGCAGGAACAGAGTCGGGCCTTCCAAGGAGACTGCCTGCTCTGAAGCTGCTGACTGGGAAGAGCTGCCATTGGTGGGGCTCGGGGGCTCCGGCGGGGGAGGCGGTTCCCAGAGTCACACGAGATGTGCAGGCCATGAGATTTCCCCAGCACATGGGCAAAGTGTGGGATGCAGTGGAGCTCTCTGGGAAGTGGCGCCAACATGGAGGAGCGAGCAAAGAATTAAGGCAGATGGAGCACAGGACTGGAAGTATATGCCTTTTTTGGTAATAGCTGCTTGTCCAGAGAGATGTGATGCAGATGGCTAGGTGATGTCTCGTAATACCTGATATCCCGGATAACACAGTAGTCCACACCAAGTGTTCAAAGCCACCAGAGTTTCTCAGGAGGCAGATGCATATCTGACATCCAGAACAGAAGGAGCCTGAGGCCAAGAGAAAGAAAAAAAAAAAAAAAGGATCAAAGACTAGGTCAACAACACAAGCTGCTATTTCCAGTGTACTAAAAAGAGAAGGTAGCCAGCAAACCTGCAGAGCAAATACCGAAGTTTTTTTTTTTTTTTTTTGAGACAGGTCTATGTCTCCCAGGCTGGAGTGCAGTGGTGCCATCTTGGCTCACTGCAACCTCTGCCTCCCAGGTCAAGCAATTCTTCTGCCTCAGCCTCCCAAGTAGTTGGAACTATAGGCACCCGCCTCCACGCCCAGCTAATTTTTGTATTTTTAGTAGAGACAGGGTTTCATCATGTTGGGCAGACTGGTCTCGAACTCCTGACCTCATGATCTGCCTGCCTCGGCCTCCCAAAGTGCTGGGATTACAGGTGTGAGTCACTGCGACCAGCCCACCATGTTCTTAAGGGCAGGGCAAGTGTGTGGCCTCTCCAGCGAGACATCTTGGGCTCAAACCCTGGCCCTCCCACTTTCCAGATTTGTGCAAACAAGTTATCAGTCTTTTTGAGCTTCAGTTTCTTCACGTGCAGAAGACACATAGTGATAACACCTACTTCACCAGGATTAAATTTAAGTGCCTGAAAACGGCCTGGCACAGTGGCTCATGCCTGTAATCCTAGCACTTTGGGAGGCTGAGGCAGGTGGATCATTTGAGGCCAGGAATTGGAGACCAGCCTTGCCAATAAGGTAAAACCTTGATCTCTACTGAAAAGAAATATTGGTCGGGTGTGGTGGCGCACACCTGTAGTCCCAGCCAGGCACGAGAATCACGGGCTCGAGAGCTGGAGGCTGCAGTGAGCTAAGATCGTACCATGACACTCCACTTGCTCTGGGCAACAGAGCAAGACTCTGTCCCAAAAACACAAATGAACAAAAAACCCTGAAAAGGACATACGAGCACAGTGGCAGCCCTAACTCCTCTCACTGGCGTGAGGGCATGCTGTGGTGCCCAGCCCGTTCAGCCCCCAGCCACTGGTTCCAGATGGGACACAGGAGCCCATGCCATCTCAGGATCTTCTTTAAAAGCTATGAGGCATTTCCTAACTCCCTCTCCCATTTTTTAAAACTGACTCCCAGACCCAAACCTAAAGGTTGCATAGCATCCTACTGCTCTCTGCCATGCTCATGGTATCTTACTGCTAGAGAAACAACTGGGCTATGCGTCCAAAATCTCAAAGTGATTGTTCCTTCAGTTAAACATTACACAATTTACAAGAACTGTTCCTAGATAAATGAGGAGATTTCTCCTCACTGGTAACAGACTCAATCATTTTGTAATTTTAAGTGACATCTTTCTCTTTCCATCCCATGGTACCCTTTCTTTAAGGTTGGATGTGACACCATCCCCAACCCACCCTTGTCTACATCAAATAACTACCAATTTCAAAGCTCAAAATACTTGGGCTACCTACCCGCCTCTAAGCCCTAAAGGAAATAATCTATAACTGACAGACCATTCTGTTCCTAGAAATTCTAGGAATTATCATGTTCTCCCTGTGGCTTCTGTATAATACATAAAACCTGAGGCAGAGGGGACAGGCAGGACACCAGCAGACATCTTTCTCAGCTGCTGGACTCTACAGGACAAATAAAAAGGTGAAATCACACACATCCCAAGTTCTGTGGACTCACCAGACAGACAAGTAAGCCAGCATTCTAACAAGTTCCCTTAGGCCCTTGGACACAGAGAAGCAGCTGGTCACTAGATTAATCTCCTTCTGCAAACTAACATATGGAGAACAGAAAACCAGGTGGTGGCAGGGCAGGGCTGGTACTACAAGAAGCAGAAAAAGAAAGAAACTCAAGAAATAGGCCAGGCATGGTGGCTCAAGCGTGTAATCCCAGCACTTTGGGAGGCAGAGGCTGGCAGCTCACTTGAGATCAGGAGTTTGAAACCAGCCTGGTCAACATGGCGAAACCCCATCTCTACTAAAAATACAAAAATTAGCCAGGCGTGATGGTGCACACCCATAATCCCAGCTACTAGGGAGGCTGAGGGCTGAGGCAGGAGAAGCACTTGAACCTGGGAGATGGAGGTTGCATGAGCTGAGTTTGAGCCACTGCACTCCAGCCTGGGTGACAGAGGGAGACTCTGTCTCAAAAAAAAAAAAAAAAAAAAAAGAAAGAAAAAGAAAAGAAAGGTATGAGGGGGTACATTTTAAATGACTAGTGGAGTGAAAAGTTTGTAAAGGGATATAAGGACTACGCAGCACTAAACTCGAGTTAGATAATACCATTCTTCATTCTGTTTTGCAGAGAAGGCTGGGTAAACAGAGACATGGAAGATCAACCACCAAGAATAAACTATGATCTGCTGCTCGGAGGAGCCATAACTAGACTGTGAAAAGAAAGACGGTGCTTTGATGTGCAATCCACACGGTAAGTGGATCATTACGGAGGAACCTTCTGGCCTAATACAAGGTTAAGAAAAAAAAATACTTCAGTCACTTAAGTCAGTCAACCAATGATCCAAAAATAAGAGAATGAAGAAAAAAGCATATGCACAACAACTGACATCCTGTTGGTAGTGACTCTTGGTCCTACATTTACTACGAGATTTGTTATGCCAGCCCAGCCAGCACTGGCTTTGATCAAATGTGAAGAGGGAATACAGCCAGAGTTCCCGACTGTTTCTGCTTCCACTCATCCTGGGACTGAAGCCGGAAAACAGACACAGGAAGCTAGCTTTCATTCCTGCAAATTCTAATGGTTCTTCCCCAGTAGTCTCCAGCTTTCAGTGCTTCCTAAACTGAGTGCTAACAGGGGCAATTAGTGCTGGTACAGAAATTACTGAAAATAAAAACAAAGAAGAACAAAGAAAAAACATCACTGTTGAAAGATAAAAACACCATCATTTTACTCACATGCTCTTTTTGGGCAGAGCTATTCATGGGGGTGATTCAGGGGTACTGACCTTGGCAATATTATAGATTTGGTACACTTATTACAAAGATTTTCTGGCAAAAGGCTCTAAAGAATCTAATTCTAACAAAATTCATATGTTTCAATGGTGTTCTTACAGATGGGCTGTGCCTTGAGGTCCTTTTTCCAGTCGGCAAAGAGGCCCTGCATGGAGTGGTGGCACCACACTCGCAGGGGATGCCAATACCTCACAAGGTACTTCCATGCTCAGGTCAGGAGGGGCCTTCTGGGCTGTTTCTAGAGCCAGGCCCTCGGAGCAAAACGGTAGCACACACAATACAAAATAGGTAATCTCAAATCATTCCAGTATGGTTTGAAAAAGGCTTTTATGTGAAAGCTAAATTAATTCTTAAATTACCATGCCTGTGAATAAATTCAGATGTGAAGTGATTGGCAAGTAACTCTTTCTTATGCCCAGCCCCAGGCTCATCTGCTCTGGGAGTAGAGGGACAAACATAACAGCAAGGCAGGCCAGGCTAGATGGGGAAATGGCAGGTGCCCCTGACACGGGAAGCAGGGAGGTGAGAGATGAAACCAGGGCTATCATTCCAGAAATTAGCCACCATCACAGAAGTTCCAGCCAGCCACAGAATTGTCCCCATCAATATTTAAGCCAATCAGCTCCAAAGAGCATCAAAGGCTGAAAGATCTGGACAGCAGGGAGAGGTCTCAAGAGCTCCTCGTTGGCTCGCTGTGCAGACTCCCCACTAAGTTCACGAACCTCATGATGATGTGACCACACATTTCAGACGACTGAGCTTCACTGACATTTCTCACAGAACTTCCACCTTAGTGCTTCAGAACGGCTTTCACTGCGTTTTTACTTTTTGTTTATGCCCCCACTCCCCTGTCTTTGTCACTCAGGATTTTACTGTATTTAAGGAAAAACTGATAATGCAGAGTATTTTGTAGCTGGAGGAAACCAGGATGGAATTATGAATTTGCCCAGAAATTAAAATGTGAATAATATACAGGGACCAAGAACTGGAGTCAATGCATACACATGGCTATTTACAGGTAATAGTGAAGCTACTACTGCAGCTGAAACCTAAAAATCTCTATAGCTGAAAAATCCATCACTTTAGAAACTGCAATATCAAGCAGGGACCTGACAGAGAAGTGACTGTTTTCTTTCAGATTTACCTCGTCTTCCTCTTCAGGCATCTTAATGGAATTATCTGGGGACTTCACAGGCTTCTGGTTACTAGGCCCGTTGGTCTCTTCTTTACCATGTTCTGCCTCCCATTCTTGTAAAACTTCATCTATGTTGAAGCGGCGTCGATAATTTACAAAAAAGTTTTTCACTTGTACCACTGATTTGTTCCCAATCACATCTGAGATTGCCTGAAAATCTCGGCCGTATTTTCTGATGGCTAAGGATGTAAGAAAGCATTTTTTAAAATACAAGAGAAAAACATGTTTTTAAAACCACAAGTGACACTTACCTCTTTATCCAGATAAGAAAACATACAGGTTTTTAACAGCAGGCACTAATTTCATGTATTATAGGAGTAGGAAAAAGTACTAGTCAATTCTAGATATATTCTGGAGATGACCGACCCTGTCATTTTGACATCTGTCTTCCCATTACATGTCACATAACAGTTGAAGTCACCCAGCAATTGCCCTAGGGTTGGGGACATTCTGCATTCATCTTTTGGTATCGCAGGTCCAGAGCGCCCCCAACCTTAAAATCCGAACACTCTGTCTGCTTCTTTTAGGGTTTTGTACTTCTTGACTAGTCAGAGCTCGATGAGTAACTAGTAAAATGAAATACTCACACCTTTAGAAAACTGAGGGTTCCAGGTTAAGTTTTCACAACTTGTGAGAAGTGGGAAAGGAAAAGAAAAAAGCCGAAAGGGATATGGTAATTTGGCTAAAATGATATCCACTGGAACGGAACTGTCCAAGAATCTATTTCTCCATAAATAGGAGCTGGGAGTAGGGCGGGACATAACTTTTCCCTAAAACCTACCAATCCTCCTAAGCTCTTTTTGTTTCCCTTTTATTTAAAAAAAATTTTTTTTTAAAGTCGGGGTCTCACTCTGTTGTCCAGGCTGGAATGCAGTGGTGTGATCATGGATCAAAGCAGCCTTGAGCTCCTGGGCTCAAGCAAATGCGTCAACCTTCCAAAGTGTTGGGATTACAGGTGTGAGCCACCACACCCGGCCTCCTAAACTCTTTAGAAGAATGTCCCCTACCTTGTACGGCGAGAAGCTGCTCTTCTGTAGTCCAACGTGCATTACATTTCTGAATGACCTGGATATCCAAATGAGACATTTTAGCACATTACATTTAGAGATGAGTATGTTTAATGAACCTTTCATTTTCTCTTATCAGAATTTTAACATCAACTAGGTTCATAAAATTATGTCCATATACTCTTCCAAGAGATGTACCACACCGATATTAAATTCTTAAACATGTAGAACTTGAGCATGACTTCTGAGATGATGTTAACATAATCCTACCTCTGGAAGTCGGTAAGGTTCTATTCCACCATCAAGTTTTTCTTTGAGAGCACTGTTTGTCTGTTTAATATTCTGGATCTACGAAGGAAAAAATGATTTTCATTTTAAAAATAAAAACTACATAAAGGTATGAAAATAGAACTTAAAAAACAAAAACCCAAGAGTAAAGACATTACTAACATCTATTGTAGCTGAATTCTGAGGTCCCTATGGTATCCTTTGAAGCATCTAACTAGGTTTATTATTCGCTTGTTCGGAGCAACCGATAAGGTACGACCCAAGGAGGAGGGGATGGAGGGGCTCTCACGTACACAGTCCTGGATTCACAGCTTCCTAACAGGTGATATCTGAGCAGCAAAACACCTACCTGGAGTCTTATATTAAAGACAGAAGAAATCCCTGGGCTTCCTACCACATAGGATTGAACTGAAATAACAGAGCAGCCACAGTAAAGACCAAAAAGGCCCAGTCTTTACAACAGAACTGCAGGTACAGCCTCACAGTGCCCCAAGATCGCTGTGCTGTCCACCACTTCTCCACAGGGTGGAAGTGCACAAGCACAGGTTTAATGATGGGGGGGGCAGGGAGAACACAATGTCAGTGAGTTTTCTAGAAGTCTAACTTTGATTAACTGTCACTTCTTCATTTTCCTACAAATTATCTTTTTCCACATTACTGCCTTGGCTCAAGGCAATCTGTCACTGCTCTTACGCAATCAAAAGAAAGACCACAAACAATACCAACCACCCAGGCTATGGCTGCTCTTTAATTTTCCCACGGACCCTTGAATGAGACAGGGCATGAAGTATGCTATTTTCTCTCTACTCCAAGTAGAAGGCATATCTGTGTCAAGCACCAGGGTACTCTGAACTCCAGCATTTTTCATCTTTGAAAACTCACACAAGCAACTAAGAAAGCCAAGGGAAGAGGAGCTTGATTTTCTCAAGTAACATGTAAAAGACATTCATGAGTAGAAGATGCTACCCAAAAATTTAAAAATTTTTGTCACTTGTAATTAATCTAAATTTAAACAACCACACACGGGGCTGCTGGCTGCCATACTAGACAGTACAATCTTAGGATCTTGCTCAGTGGTCTTTCAGTTACCAAAAACCCAGGAAAACTGCAAAGTACTCAGATTACGTTCACTGGATTCCTTTTGGCTAAAAATGTAACATAGCAACTTCTAGCAGGAAAAAGTCAAGGTTGAGAATATTACATGTCCTCTTTGCATTTCAGTGAAACAGACCACTCTTGTCATTCTAGCTGGTTGTTCACAGATAGTACAAAACTGGGTATATATTGCACTGTGATTAAGTAACGTTATGAAAGAAGCAGAGAGATTAAATGCAAAACATCTACAAATTCTGAACTAAAAGTTAGCTCTAAATGCTCAGTAGCCTATACCCCCTTCCTGATGCATTTTCCATATCAGAAATATCTAGGCTGCATATACACCATGGAATACTATGTAGCCATAAAAAAGGATGAGTTCATGACCTTTGTAGGGACATGGATGAAACTGGAAACCATCATTCTAAGCAAACTATCGCAAGGACAGAAAACCAAACACCACATGTTCTCACTCATAGGTGGGAACTGAACAATGAGAAGACTTGGACACAGGATGGGGAACATCACACACCGGGGCCTGTTGTGGGGAGGGGGGAGGGGGAAGGGACAGCATTAGGAGATACACCTCATGTAAATCATGAGTTAATGGGTGCAGCACACCAACACGGCACATGTATACATACGTAACAAACCTGCATGTTATGCACATGTATCCTAGAACTTAAATCAAAAAAAAAGAAAAGAAAAGAAAAACCTAGGCTGTGTAGTCCCAGCTACTTGGAGGCTGAGGTGGGAAGATGGCTTGAGCCTGGGAGGCAGGGGTTGCAGTGAGCCGAGATCACACCACTGCACTTCAGCCTGGGTGACAGAGCCAGACCCTGCCAAAAAAAAATTAGGCTAGTGCAGTGACTCACACCTATAATCACAGCACTTTGGGAGGCCAAGGCAGGATCATTCGAGCCCAGGAGTTCAAGACCAGCCTGCGTGACACAGCGAGACCCTGTCTCTACCAAAAAAATTTAAAAAATTAGCCATGTGTGGTGGTGCTCACCTGCAGTCCTACCCACTTAGGGGGCTGAGGTGGGCAACTGCTTGAGCCCAGGCCTTCCATGACTGTAACACTACAGTCCCAGGATGGACAACAGACCAAGATCCTGTCTCCAAAAACAAAAACAAAATATGCCCCCCAAACATCTAGTGTTTATTAAGCAGAAAAAAAACCAGAGATGAGTGGCCACCATCATGTTAACTGCAAAGTGAGTGGCAACGAGACAGGTAAGAAAAAAGATGCAAAGGTAATCACACTTAAAGAAAAAATAAGATGAAAAATGGAAAAGCCATCCACTTGTCCTGGCGCCCTATCTAGACACCACCACCCTTCCACCACCTTCTTACCCAACCCTCAGTCATACAGAACTTTGTTTGCTACTTTACTGTGGGCATAGTGATTCCTCTTTTAATGTCAGATCATTTTATTCTCCACTCAGAGAAAGACCTAATGCAACCTGCACTGTTCACTGGCTAATTTATGAGACATGCCCAGCCCCCTTCTTGCTGGTAGAGGCTGATGATGTCCTGGGAAGGAGGAAGAGCAGTACACAACGCACGGGCACACCGAATTCAGCTAAGGAGCTTCTGGGTAAGGCTTTTGCTTTTCCTGCTAAAAGGGACAGACGGCTTACCTCCAACCCCACCTCCTCTTCATACTGCCCTGAATGCAGATGTGAGGGCTGCAAAATGGCTCCAGCAGCTTCCAACATGAGGCAACAAGCAAGATGAAAAGCCAACAGCTTAGAATGGCAGAGTAGAAGACCTGAAAAGTACCTGGGTCCCTGAGAGCATCACTGAACACATGAGTAACACCAGTAGCCACTGATGCTGGCACTTCTTGCTATTTGAGAAAAATAAACCCTAACTTGCTTAAGCTGTTGTTAGTCAAGTTTTCTGTTATTCTCAGAATGTATCCTTGATATACCAAACATGACGACCTCTAGAACAAGTGGCCCCTGTGGACTGACTGCCCATTTTGAGTCTAGAAGCACATTTGGCAATGAACACACTGCTGCACTGTGGCCCTAAAAAGGCTATGGAAAGGAAATCACCCACCTCCTCTCTGAGTGAGGCTGAGTCTTCACTCTTCATAATTGTGAGCGACCTTCAAATTTTAAAAATTCTTGCTCTTGACCCTGCTCTGAAAACCAAAGAATCTTTTCTCTCTCATACTATGGAGTCAATAACACCTACGTGGAAGAGAAGGGCCTCTTTTTCTTTCCTCAACGTATTAAACAGCAACCACCAGGAGCTCACTCAGCAGAGGGAGAAAGGAGCATCCTTGTAAAGGAAGATAACAATGTCAACAAGAGCTCACAGCCCCAGAGAGAGTTCTTCCAGTACAAACAGAGCTTCAAATGCTCTCTCACACAGTAGCCCAGACATATTCTGTGAGATCAGGCAGGCCAGGATTAATCTCATTTGAAAAGAGGCCTACAAAGATTAAGTGATTCTCCTAAGATGAGAGTGCAGCTGTGCCAGCAGCCATGACAAGAAGCCGCTCCTCTGGGCACACAGAGTGTACGTGGGTCCTGGTCTGGGCTGCCTCCCTAAACCACAAGAAAGATGGCAGCACACCCTGCTCTTAGTGTCTATGAGATGACAGTTGGTCTCCTGTTTAACCTTCCAAGGAAACCATCAAGATAAATCAAAAGCAGCAAAAACCAGAAATAAACTGTCAGTCAACAACTTGCTGATGGGTTTCTGGAATTGAATTCCAGAGAGAGAATGAGAGGACAGGAACCAACTACTAGGTTGAATTTTCGGTTTAAATGTACTATGCAATCAGATTAAAATAATAAGCTACATAGCAGACAAAAATAATTACAAAAAGTGATTTAAAAACCAATATCCTTTACAAGAGCACAAAAAAGTACCAAATATCATGGAATGACTAACAACAGATGCATAAGTTCTTACACAGAAAACAACACAACATTGAGAGAAATTACAGACCTATAGAAGTGGAGGGGTATATCATGTTCACTGATCAGGAAACTCAATAAAGACATTAACTCTCCATTTGTATCTATAGATGCAATACAATCCCAATCAAAATTCAAATTATTTTTCTGAAAATTGATAAAGTAATTCTAAATTTTATATGGAAATTAAAAGGCCAGGGATAACTAAGACAATCTTGGAGAACTTATATTACACTGGATAACTAAAATAAAGTACATAAAGTTAGG
Organism: Rhinopithecus roxellana; assembly: GCF_007565055.1. Lineage (NCBI taxonomy): Eukaryota > Metazoa > Chordata > Mammalia > Primates > Cercopithecidae > Rhinopithecus > Rhinopithecus roxellana. The sequence continues at coordinate 161,343,795 of NC_044553.1, read as the reverse complement.
ACAGAATGTATCGGTGAAGGATGGACAAACAGATCAAAGCAACAGAGAACCAGACCCATATGCATAGACACTGGATGTAAAACAAAGGTGCTGCTGCATTGCAAAGGAGAAAGGACAGTTTCTTCAAAAAATACTTGACCAAATTGATACTCATATGAAAACAAAACAGTGGCTATTAATCCTACATGTAACAACAAGTACAGAAAAACATTTCTAGATCAAAATGTAAAAGGTAAAACAACACTTCTAAGATTAACATGGGAGAATATCGTCATGACCTTGAGAAAGGTGAACAGAACTCAAAAACACTAACCTGAAAAGACTAAGAAACTAAACTACCTTAAAATTAAAATTACTGTTCATCAAAAGATACCATTAAGAGTCACAGAATGGAAAACATATTTACAGTATTTACAATACAAGTTGTAGAAAACAACTCAGAGCCTAAATAACACCTATAAACCAGTAAGAAAATATGCAACCTGACAGAAAAAACAGATGAGACTTGAGTCCACATCACAAAAGAGGATATCCAAATGGCCAACAAATGGATGAAAAGGTGAGCAACCTCACTAGCCATCAGGGAACTGCCAAATAAAGAGTACAATGAGGCATCATTATAACCCATTAGAAGGGCTAAAATGTAAGACTACCAAAATATAGCAATGATGTAGAGCAGTGGTTCTCAAATGGGGACAATTGTGCCCCTGTGAGGTAATCTGGTGATGCCTGGGGATATTTCTGTTGTCACAACTGGTAGGGGGAGGGTGCTACTAGCATTTAGTGGGTCAAGACCAGGGATGCTGCTAAACATCTTACAGTGCACAGAATAGCCCAACATGGCGATAGTGCTACAGCTGGGAAACGCTGATGTGCAACCAAAACGCACATCAAATAACAGGACCGCTTTGAAAAACTGTTTAGCTCTCAGGTTGAAAGAAAGCCAGACATAAAATAAACAGTATCATATGAGTTTGATTTATATAAAATTCAAAAATGGACAAAAACAACCTATGGTTTTAAACATCAGAACAGGGTCGAGTGTGGTAGCTAACACCTGTAATCTCAGTACACTTTGGGAGGCTGAGGCAGGCAGATCACTTGACCTCAGGAGTTCAAGACCAGCCTGGGGAACATGGCAAAACCCTGTCTCTACCAAAAATACAAAAAATTAGCCAGGTTGATGGCAAGCGCCTGTACTCCCAACTACTTGGGAGGCTGAAGTGGGAGGATTGCTTGAGCCCCGGAAGCAAAGGTTACAGTGAGCCAAGATCGCACTGCTGTACTCCAGCCTGGGCAACTGTCTCAAGACAAGACACTGTCTCAAAAACAAAATAAAATTAAAAAGAAAAAAAATCAGAATAGCGGCCACCTACAAGGAGGAGTCAGGTAATAAAAGAGGGGTGAAGTTGCTGAGGGAATGCAGCATTCCATGGAACAGTGACCAGGAGGCAAAATGCATGGGCCTGGGGGCAACATTCCATTTTCTGATTCAGATGCAGGTTATGGGGGTATGTTCATATTGTGAGAAATCATGGAGACACAGACACATATATAATATAAATATGATATTCATATGCTTTCCTATATACTTCAGAAATACTTTCAGATGACACTATATCCATCCACTTCAATTTATATGTTCATTAAAAAGAAAAAAAAAATCAATGGGCTAGTACTCAAGATCTGTCCAATTCCTTAGAAACAGAATGCTCCTTTGAGATTTATGGAAAGAGAACGTTCACATATATGAATAACAGAAACACCTCTAAAGTGCTAATTAACTCTTTTACATCCAAGACCTGGCTTAGGAGTACCTGTCGTTTGACTGAAACTAGTTCCATGTCTAGTTGTCTCAGCACCGTGGTAGCAGCAGTGGCATTGGCAGAAACAGCCTCCACATCTTCTTGAGAAAGAAACATTCCTTTAGGAGGTTTCCTTTTTGCTCTATTTTTAGCTTGTGTGCTATGTTTTTCTTTTTTGACCTGAGGAACTGTCTCAGTAGGGGGCACCTGCATGATATACATATGCGATAAATGAAACTTAAAAAAAAAAGTCAATCAACATATTTATTTCCTTAGCATGGCACCAAAACAATCTAAGACAAATACCATGCCCTATCAGAACCAAATGAGATCTACAAATTCTAACAGGCAGTTCACAGACAGAATTTGGGCTATGGAGTTTTGACTAAACACAACGAAACTGTGTTCCATTCCTCCTTGTACAAATACTTCCTTACTCTATCATTTTAAGCCAATGAAAATAAGAATTCTCGGCTTCCTAGAAAAAAATCTGTATTCGCTGCTAGTGAGTTTTGTGGCCACACACATATCTGTATTTATCTACATGAAATTATGGCTTTTTACACACATTTTTGGAGAACACAATTTTTAGGGCAACTTATATGACTTACTCTAAAATAATATACCTTCTCATTTAAAAATGCATGACGGCTATTAACGTCTGTAAAACCAAAACCTTCAGAAATGAAACAGTAAAATCTCGTCAAGTTAAAGAATATAATTTACTGGTAACCATTTTAAGAACAAGAAGTTTTTATAATTGCTCATAATTTCATCTTGTTAGTGCATTAGCATTCACTGATAAAGCTGAAAATATGACTTTCTGCTTCGTATTTTAAAAGACTGAGCTAAAGACACTGCAAAACTATAATGGTAGTGATAATTTCTTCAACAAGCGGGTAATACAAAAATATTAGTAGGCAATAAACTGTGCTCTGTATGGGACCATGATGTTTAATAAAGATTACCAACTGACTACGTCTGTTCTAGTATCATTTTAACACTTAAAAGAAACTATGGGCCAGGCGGCTGGGCACAGTGGCTCACGCCTGTAATCCCAGCACTTTGGGAGGCCCAGGGGGGCAGATCACGAGGTCAGGAGACTGAGACCATCCTGGCTAACACGGTGAAACCCCATCTCTAGTAAAAATACAAAAAATTAGCCGGGTGTGGTGGCAGGCATCTGTAGTCCCAGCTACTTGGGAGGCTGAGGCAGGAGAATGGCATGAACCCGGGAGGCGGAGCTTGCAGTGAGATGAGATCGCACCACTGCACTCCAGGCTGGGCGACAGAGCATGACTCTGTCTCAAAAAAAGAAAACAAACAAACAAAAAAAAGAAACTATGATGGGCCAGGTGTGGTGGCTCACAGCTGTAATCTCAGCACTTTGGGAGGCCGAGGCAGGTGGATCACTTGAGGTCAGGAGTTCAAGACCAGCCCGGCCAAGATGGTGAAACCCCGTCTCTACTAAAAATACAAAAATTAATCAGGTGTGGTGGCAAGCCCCTGTAATCCCAGCTACTTGGGACCCTGAAGCAGAGAATTGCTTGAACCCAGGAGGCGGAGGTTGCAGTGAGCTGAGATCGGACCACTGCACTCCAGCCTGGGCGACAGAGCAAGACTCCATCCCAAAAAAAAAAAAAAAGAAAAGAAACTATGATTTAGCCATTTTCTTTCTGAATCAGAAATAACATTATATAAACAGGAATTATAAAAATTGTATGAAATCAAGTGTTTTCTCTCATTTAAAATGTGCCACTGAAAAATCTGGTAAATAGCAATACATCAACACAACGCTTAATAAAAACTCCAACTACAATATGATTTCCCAAAGAATCTAATTTAGCTAACCCTCAGGATCTTATTTGGGCATTCATATAAATTATGCAAAAAAAAATGACCAATTTCCAATTTGGTGATATATAACCAAAAAAAGCCTCAACAATATATATATCTAGAACATGCTGACTCAACAATTCAACTTCCAGGAATTAGTTCTAATAAAAAACAAAAACCTATGAGCATAAATATTGAGTTATGTGAGAATCAATCAATCCAGCATTGTTTATAAAAGCAAAAAACAGGAAGAATAAACAACTGGGAAATCCACATAGAATAGGTAACTCAATTATGAAACATTCATGTGACAGAATAATATATAGCTATGTATACAAATATATTTAACATAAAAAAAAATTCAAGGTCCAGCCTGTCCAGCCTGGGCAACAGAGTGAGACTCTGTCTCAAAAAAAAAAAAAAAAAAAAAAAAAAAAAAATTCAAGGGGCTGGGCTGGGGATGGCTCATGCCTGTTATCCCAGCACTTTGGGAGGCCATAGTGGAAGGATTGCTTGAGCCCAGGAGTTGGCGGCTGCAGTGAGTCACGGTGCCACTGCATTCCAGCCTGAGTGACACAGAAGGCCCTGTCTCAAAAAAGAGAAAAAAAAAAAAACCAAGGTAGAGTACATTTTAAAAGGTTCTAAAAATTACAAAGCTCCCATTCTATTATTTCCAAAAAGTGACTAGATTCAGAATTAAGAATATACATTTTACTGAGAGTTCTCAGGAAAAAGTCACCAAAAGGTTGACAGTGATTATGGATAATATTATAAATCGCTTTAATTCTCTTCTTTCAGTTGGCTGTATTACCTACCTTGTCTATAAGAAGCATATATCACTGATGTCATTTTAAAGTTTAGATAAATTTAGACCCTTCTGTTTCTACAGGCTTAAAATAACTGTTCTTATAATTTGGAACAGAGAGAGAGAACTCCCTGAGAAATTTTATTGAAACTATAGACTATGTCTTCAGAAAAATACCTCTATGAACCTATGTAAAAGTTACATGCAATTGTAGGGGTTCGCGAGCCCCCTGAATCCAGAAACTACAATCTCTTGTATAATTATTTTTTAAAATGATGAGATGAAACAGTCACCATGTGAGAGAGGATGGTCCTGGCTCACCCTGGTGTGACCAAATTACTGCTTCTGAGTAACAGGAGGGCTGGGCTGAGTCCCTGCCAGCTCCCTGCAGTCACCCCAGGCACGGCATGGGTGCCTAGGATGGGCAGATGCTGGGGCAGCTATAGTGTGAATGGAGACCCTACGGCTGCCTGGAATTCACCAGACCACTTGCTAGCCTACTGAGCTAATGGTTTATGAAGAAAGTCAGTGAGGCCTGCTGTCCTAGGGAACATCATTACTCATTAGTGCTATTTTCCCTCCTTTAAGGCTTCCTTTATTCTTATCTATTGGCAAACAAAATTATACAATCTACAAAGCAAAGACACTATTGTTGAAAAAACAGTCATATCATGCTGTTTTCCACATAGCACTTAATATATTAAGCAAGAGGAATGCTTTATTTATGAAACTAGTAATAAAACTTATTCGCCTAAACAATACTAGGGGGAAAAAATACCTCCTTTTTGCTTTCCTTGTTTTGATCAACCTCAATGTCAATGGGATTATTTCCATTTGTTTCTTCCAGTTCATCCTCACTGGAAGACAAGAACAAGTTATTGAATGGTTATTTTGTACTAATTTTACCAAATACAAACAATAAATTGATTTAGCTGAAAATTTTGCACTAATTTTACCAAATATAAACAATAAATGGATTTAATATAAAATTAGTATGTTTTCAGGCTGCTGAGATAAAAACATCTTTGTAATTGAAACAGAATACCAACTCCATAGTTCTTTCAGTCTAAATGATGAAAAACTACTAAAATAGATCCTAACTTCCCAATCCAGATTGAAAACATGATTGCTCTATATTTGTAAACTGAAAATATCAAAGTGAAAATGCATTTACATGTTATTTTCCCATAATTATCTATTGAGGACTAGGATATGATTACTAAACAAAACTGAGAAATTATGGAGAATAAATTTCCACTGCATTGGGAACAAACCTGCCAACAAGTAAAAAAATCCTTTTTCAAGTACCATCTTTCTACCCAAGGCCACACAAAGTCTGAGGCTTTTCTGGTGTCCTGGACAACCAATGTTTTAAAATTAAGTTTAATTTTAAAAAGAAAACTTACATTGGTATATACTTCAAATGCTTTTTGTAATATCCTGAATGTAGTATTTTATTTAATTTCAATTTCAATTTAATTTAATTCAGTATTTCATTAAATTTAAAACAAACAAACAAACAAGAAAAGTCCCGGTGTAGGTAGGAATGCAACTGTAAAACGTGAGAAAACTAAGTCTACAGAAGTCAAGTAGCCTGCCCCAGTTTGCCCACCTTGCACTGCTCTGGAATCCACCCCAGGAGACCATGCCTACTATGCGCCACCTCCTCCCCATCCTCCACCAAAGTAGCAGGAAGCTCTAGCTGAGGAAAGAGTGTCCACAAGAAGAAAGAGCCTTCGGTAAGGGAATTTTGTCCCAGTCCCTGCCATGACTTTCACAGGCAAGTCTTGTTAGAAAGTCAGCAATTTATCAGGTGCTGCTGCAGCATCTCCATCCCTGCATCCCAAAAGTGGTTAAGGTGCACATGGGAGGTGGAGGCAGAGCAGTTCTTGGCCCCATGAGGGCCAAGTAATGTAATGTAATGTAAAAAAAAAAAAAAAAAAGAAAGAAAGAAAGAAAGAAAGAAAGAAAGAAAGAAAGAAAGAAGAAAGAAAGAAGAAAGAAGAAAGAAAGAAAGAAAGAAAGAAAGAAAGAAAGAAAAGAAAGAAAGAAAGAAAGAAAGAAAGAAAGAAAGAAAGAAAGAAAGAAAGAAAGACAGACAGACAGACAGACAGACAGACAGACAGACAGAAAGAAAGCAAGCAAGCAAGCAAGCAAGCAAGCAAGCAAGCAAGCAAGCAAGCAAGCTTCCAGGGAGTAAGAATGGAAGTGTTGGCAGGTATTCTCATTTCGTACTCAAGGATATCCAATCCCATTCTGTATTATTTAATTTTGATTGCGGTTTAGTAAACTGCACCTGCTTGTAGTAACAGACTTACTATACAGACAGTAAACTAGGGAAATGAAAAAGCTTCATTAAAAATTACTGAGAGTACTCATCCCTAAATAGACCTACTAGTATGTAAGTTGGAGGCAAAAATATGCAGATGTATCATAGTCAATAATTGTATAGGCTCTTACAATTGAAAAGAGCTTTGGAGATGTTCCTAACATCACTCTCAATTTATACTTGGGCCAAGAGGTTTGAATTCTCCAAAAGTGATACTCAACTTTCAATGTGTTCTCACATGTTACTTTTTCATTTGAAATGATAAAATTCCATCCTGAGATGGGACGCCGGGGACCATATATTTCATCCTCCCTCATTTTTTTTTATTATTGATAAAAATATGACAGGAAATGTGGAAAATAGGATTTTTTAAAACCTACCTATATCTCTCACCATTTTAACAAGAAAACCATTAGGTCTGCATGCTGCCTTCTGGACTTCAAACATCTTCATTTTAGACTTAAGGAAAACAAGAGGCTTGGGGAAGACGCATGTTGAACTCACCTGCCTGTATGTACAATTTTACTATGTTAAAAAATAAATGAAAGACCTTAAACATCCCAGTGTAGCCTGTGGCATGTTAGTGGAATCTTCAGAGCTCAGACTAGAACCCATTTCTGAGTGTGAGTTGGCCATTTCCACTTCTCTAAACTACATATAAGACTGAGGAAGTGATGGTTAAGAAGTATTCTCCATACTAAGCTATCCTTAAAACTAACATCCTTACTAAGAAATTATAGGCCGGGCGCGGTGGCTCAAGCCTGTAATCCCAACACTTTGGGAGGCTGAGGCGGGCGGATCATGAGGTCAGGAGATCGAGACCATCCTGGCTAACATGGTGAAATCCCGTCTCTACTAAAAATACAAAAAAATTAGCCAGGCAAGGTGGTGGGTGCCTGTAGTCCCAGCTACTTGGGAGGCTGAAGCAGGAGAATGGCGTGAACCTGGGAGCTTGCAGAAAGGCGGAGCTTGCAGTGAGCCGAGATCGCGCCACTGCACTCCAGCCTGGGCGACAGAGCAAGACTTGTCTCAAAAAAAAAAAAAAAATCATAAACTGTTTCTCTTTCTCATTCACACACAAAAAACAGATGGTCAAAAAAAGAAGCAGCAACTCTAAATTGTATTGTTGTATTTTTGTTTCCACATGACAAAGGTAAAAACACACCAAATGAATCTTGTAAAAATATGCCATATTAAACCTCAAACTACAAAAGAAAAGATTTTTTTATTAAAAAGGAGCCACCCCTTCTAAAGGGGCAGGAAAAAAAATGGGTCAAAGTTAACTGACTCAAAATGGAAGTTCACTGACTGCAGGGAAAGAGTGGTGAGAAAAAATCCCTGAATAATGTAACACACTCTAATACATCTCATGAACATGCAGTTCCACCGGGAAGGCACGGGGAGAACACCAGTCATTCTGCCTTGCCTTTGTGTATCTGGGGCTCTTAGATAGTCCCCTAAGTGGTTAGACAACACCCCAGCCACGTGCTCACCTCTCCTCCCGCTCCCGTTTTTGTTTCCGGGCATGGCGATCCATCACACTAGTTTTAGTCCTTGTCTTCTTCCAAGAATAGTAAAATTTTACCAGACTTGCTATAGATTTATCAGGCAGCTAAACATAAAAAATGAGTTGGTTTATTTGAATATAAAAGTAATCTTGAAAACTCAAACGCTTAGATACCTTTAATAAGGATCACTCCTCTATGTCTGAAGCCATAGCCCTTTTTTCTGATAAGAAAAAATTGATAAATGGATTCTTATCAATAGACATTTTAAATTACTGAAGTTTGTAAGTGAAACTTAGTCAATGAAAACCAATTCAAGATGAATCAAGAGTTTTCACACACCCAATGTCCTTAAATAAAACTTGTTTATTTTTTTTGAAAATTAATTTTAACACTTAATGCAAATGTCAGTAAGCTTTTAAGTAGGAGTCTACCAAAGAGTTTTCCAGAATGTAAATGATAAGTCAGCTGTCCCCAAGCAGACAGAGCCCCTTGAGGCACCACCTCAGACAACCATGAAAGATCTTTTGTGCTGGGCGCGGTGGCTCACGCCTGTAATCCCAGCATTTTGGGAGGCTGAGGCGGGCAGATCGTGAGGTCAGAAGATTGAGACCATTTTGGCTAATATGGTGAAACCCTGTCTCTACTAAAGATACAAAAAAATTAGCCGGGCGTGGTGGCATGCGCCTGTAGTCCCAGTTACTCAGGAGGCTGAGGCACAAAAATCACTTGAACCCGGGAGGTGGAGGCTGCAGTGAGTCAAGATCGCGCCACTATACTCCAGCCTGGTGACAGAGCGAGACTCCATCTAAAAAAAAAAAATCTTTCGTATGGGTCTAATCTTTTGGGAGTCCCAACAAGAGGGACTGGGGTGGGTGGGGAGGGTCCAATCACAGATGATAGGATGGTAAGTGCTAGAAGCACTTTACTCCTGTAACTGGGAAACTCTTATCCACAGAGCAGCACGTACTAAGCTGAATCTTCTAAAGGGGAACTTTATCAAAAATGGGAATATTTATGTTTGAGTATGATATCCCTATCTCAAGTATGCTGCAGAAGAGAGTAGCTAGGAGAAAAAACTAGTTAGAACTCAGTGGTCTCATCTACTTACCATTTGTTGGATTCTATGAAAAGTTTTCCCATGAAAACTAAAGGCTTGCTCAAATAAGACTTTATCTTCCACAGTCCACTCATCTGGGAAAGGGGTAAAGTTGGGCAAATCAGCCAACGACTTTTCGATATTATGTTTATGCCAGAAGAGCATCCCAAGAGCCTACAAAAATCATATCAGTGAAATTTTTGATCAAAAAACAACGAAAATGGAAATGAGACCAAAAAAAGAAAAGTGAGAACTACTTCATATTTAGACAAACTCACTCATATACAGTTCTAAGTGGCGGCAGACATTGTCAGATGCCCCTTTTTCTATTCTTTGTAATTGTGGTAACATACACACAACATACTTTTTTTTTCAGGTGATGTAATTTTTATTGTAGGTATGTCTTTTAATATAGGTATAAGTATCAAGAAAGAGTGAAGCAATTTAAATAAATTATTTAATTTTCAAACAAAATAGAGTATGTTTTAATTGGAAATTACACATACAATAAAAATATTTTTCTTGGAAACGATAAGTATACAATTCAGGATGGTGATAACTTGTTAGGTACAGCAACAAGGGAAGGTGATACTTGTTAGGTATGGTAACATAGGTATCATCAGGGAAGTGGTCACAGAGAAACTATCTACAAACAATTATTCTAAAATAGTTAAAAATTAGCATGAACATAAAGAGATGAAATGAAAAATGAATACTGGCTTTCACTCCTTAGAAACTGGCTGGGTGTGGTGGCTCACACCTGTAATCCCAGCACTTTGGGAGGCCGAGGTAGGTGGATCACATGAGGTCAGGAGTTCAAGACTAGCCTGGCCAACATGGTGAAACCCTCTCTCTACTAAAAATTCAAAAAAAAAAATTAGCTGGGCATAGTGGCGCATGCCTGTAGTCCCACCAATTCAGAAGGCTGAGGTAGGAGAATCACTTGAACCTGGGAGGCAGAGGTTGTTCCAGCTTGGGTGACAGAGACTCGTCAAGGGAGGGAGGGAGGATTTATTACTGCCATTCCATTTTTCTAATAGAAACTTGATTTTGGCCAGGCGCAGTGGCTCATGCCTGTAATCCCAGCACTTTGGGAGGCCAAGGCAGGCGGATCATCTGAGGTCAGGAGTTTGAGAGCAGCCTGGTCAACATGACGAAACCCTCTACAAAAGACTCTACTAAAAATACAAAAAATTAACTGAGTGTGGTAGCGCGTGCCTGTAATCATAGCTATTCAGGAGGCTGAGGGAGGAGAATCACTTGAACCAGGGAGGCATAGGTTACAGTGAGCCGAGATCGCGCCACTGCACTCTAGCCTGGGCAGCAGAGCGAGACTCTGTCTCAAAAAAAAAAAGAAAAAAAAAATAACATAAATTTTATCCACCTAACCATCCAAGTGAACAGTTCAGTAGTATTAAATACATTCATAATGTTGCACAGTCATCCCAATACCCATCTCCAGAGCTCTTTTCAACTTGTAATAGGGAAACTCTGTACCCATTAAACAACAGTTCCTATTCCCTCTCCCTCTTCCTCCCAACCCCCAGCCCTGACAACTATCATTCGACTTTCTGTCTTCGAGACGGGCGGATCACGAGGTCAGAAGATCAAGACCATCCTGGCTAACACGGTGAAACCCCGTCTCTACTAAAAAATACAAAAATCTAGCCAGGCAAGGTGGCAGGCGCCTGTAGTCCCAGCTACTCGGGAGGCTGAGGCAGGAGAATGGCGTAAACCCGGGAGGCGGAGCTTGCAGTGAGCTGAGATCCAGCCACTGCACTCCAGCCCGGGCGACAGAGCGAGACTCCGCCTCAAAAAAAAAAAAATTTTTTTTTTGAGACAGAGTTTCACTCTTGTCACCCGGGCTGGAGTGCATAGGCATGATCTCGACTTACTGCAACCTCCACCTCCCAGGTTCAAGTGGTTCTCTTGCCTCAGCCTCCCAAGTAGCTGGGACTACAGGCGCCCGCCACCTCGCCCAGCTAGTTTTTGTATTTTTAGTAGAGACGGGGTTTCACCGTGTTAGCCAGGATGGTCTCGATCTCCTGACCTCGTGATCCGCCCGTCTCGGCCTCCCAAAGTGCTGGGATTACAGGCTTGAGCCACCGCGCACGGCCAAAAAAAAATCTTTTAAATTTATTATTACTATTATTATTATTATTATTTGGGGCAGAGTCTGGCTCTGTCACGCAGGCCAGAGTGCAGTGGTACTCACTGCAACCTCCACCTCCCAGGGCCAGGTGATCATCCTTGATTGCCTCAGCCTCCCAAGTAGCTGGGATTACAGGCACATGCCACCACACCTGGCTAGTTTCTTTTTTTTTTTCTTTTGAGATGGAGTCTTGCTCTGTTGCTCAGGCTGGAGTGCAGTGGAACAATCTCGGCTTACTGCAAGCTCCGCCTCCCGGGTTCACGCCATTCTCCTGCCTCAGCCTCCTGAGAGGCTGGGACTACAGGCACCTGCCACCACGTCCAGCTAATTTTTTTTTTTTATTTTTAGTAGAGATGGGGTTTCACCATGTTGGCCAGGATGGTCTTGATCTCCTGACCTCGCGATCCACCCGCCTCGGCCTCCCAAAGCACTGGGATTACAGGCGTGAGTCACCATTCCCAGACAAATTTCTTGTACTTTTTGTAGAGACAGGGTTTTGCCATGTTGCCCAGGCTGGTCTTGAACTCCTGGGCTCAAGTGATCTACCCACTTTGGCCAGAAGTATAATTGGTAGATAATATAGTAATTCTATTTTTAATTTTTTAAGGAGCTGCCATCCTGTTTTCCCCACCAGGTGTACCATTTTACATTCCTACCAACAGTGAGTGTCCTTGTCTCTTATAACCTTTTTAAATTTAAAGTCTATTTTGACTGATATTATTATAATCACTCCTGCTTTCTTTTGGTTACTACTTGCATGGGATACCATTTTCCACCCTTTCACTTTAAAATTGTGTCTTCGAAGCTAATGTTAATCTCTTGTATATAGTGGGATTCTGTATTTTTTACCCATTCTGACAATCTCTGTCCTTTGGAAAGTTTAATCCATTTATATTTAAAGGAATCACTGATAAGGAGGAACTTTTGTCATTTGGCTATTTGTTTCGTATACTCCTTAAAGCTTTTCATGTCCTTCATTTCCTGAATTACTGTCTTTTTATTTTATTTTATTTTATTTTTGAGACAGGGTTTCACTCTCATTGCTCAGGCTGGAGGAGCAACGGCATGATCTTGGCTCACTGCAACCTTCTCCCTTCCAGGCTCAAGCAATCCTCCTGATTCAGCCTCCTGAGCAGGTGGGACTACAGGTGCATGCCACCATGTGCAGCTAATTTTTTTTTTGTAGAGACAGGGTTTCGCCATGTTGCCCAGGTTGGTCTCCAACTCCTGAGCTCAAGTGATCTGCCCAAAGTGCTGGGATTATAGGTGCGAGCCACCACGTCCAGTCTCATTTTTATGTTTTGTTGATTATTTATAGTGAAAGATTTAAATTTCTTTCCATTTCGTTGTATATATATTCTATAACTATTTTCTGAGGCTGGGTGTTGTGGCTCACACCTGTAACCTCAGCACTCTGGGAGGCCAAGGTGAGAGGATCACTTGAGCTCAGAAGTTGGAGACCAGCCTAGGGAATGTAGCAAGACCACGAATCTACGAAAAACAAACAAACAACAAGTTAGCCAGGCATGGTGGTGCACGCCTGTAATTGCAGCTACTTGAGGGGCTGAGGCAGGAGGACTGCTTGACTCAGCCCAGGGGTTTGAGGCTGCAGTGAGCTATGATCACACTACTGCACTCCAGCATGGGTAACAGAGCAAGACCTTGTCTCAAAACAAAACAAACAAAAAGACACAAGTTTTTATTTATTTTAAATTGCACATTAGGCCTTTATTACACTGATCTAGAAAGAAAGATTTAGTACAGTTATGCTCAAAATGAATACTGGGTCCACATGGCAGAGCCAAGCAATCAGAACACGATTTAGAAATCAGTCAGTGAAAGACATATTTGGACATGATCAAGAGGCATTTCACTGCCACAAAACAAGGTAGGGGAGAGATTCGAAAACCCATAGCAGGATGCAATCCTACCCCTTAGAGGTCAAGAAGTTTATCCCATATTGGTGTGAGGAATGGCTTCTTTTCCTTTTTTTATTTTTATTTTTTTGTTGTTGTTGATACAGAGTTGTGATCTAGAGTGCAATGACATGATCTTGGCTCACTGCAACCTCTGCCTTCCAGGCTCAAGCGATCTTCCCACCTCGGCCTCCAGAGTAGCTGAGACTACAGGCACACACTACCACGTTTAGGTGATTTTAAAATTTTTTGTAGAGATGAGGTGTCACTATATTGCCCATGCTGGTTTCAACCTCCTGGGCTCAACTAACCCTCCCACCTCATCCTCCCAAGTAGCTGGGACCACAGACACATACCACCATGCCTGGCTTTTAATTTTTTCTAGAGACAGGATTTTGCCATGTTGTCCAGGATGGAATGGCTTATTTTCTGATGACCACATGTGGGACCATTTCAACTGCCACCAAAAATTCCAGAAGGGGGCTGGGCGCAGTGGCTCACGCCTGTAATCCTAGCACTTTGGGAGGCCGATGTGGGTGGATCATGAGGTCAGGAGTTCGAGACCAGCCTGACCAACATGGTGAAACCCTGTCTCTACTAAAAACACAAAAATTAGCCGGGCATGGTGGCGGGCACCTGTAATACCAGCTACTCAAGAGGCTGAGGCAAGAGAATCGTTTGAACCCGAGAGGCAGAGGACGCAGTGAGCCGAGATCGCACCATTGCCCTCCAGCCTGGGTGACAGAGCGAGACTCCACCTCAAAAAAATAAAATAAGTCCAGGCGCAGTGGCTCATGCCTGTAATCCCAGCACTTTGGGAGGCTGAGACGGGTTGATCACGGGGTCAGGAGATTGAGACCATCCTGGCTAACACAGTGAAACTCCGTCTCTACTAAAACTAAAAAAAATTTTTAAAAAATTAGCCAGGTGCAGTGACGGGCACCTGTAGTCTCAGCTACACGGGAAGCTGAGGCAGGAGAATGGTGTGAACCCGGGAGGCGGAGCTTGCAGTGAGCCGAGATTGTGTCACTGCACTCCAGCCTGGGTGACAGAGTGAGACTCCGTCTCAAAAAATAAAAATAAAATAAAATAAAATAAAAATAAAAAATCCCAGAAGGGTTTTTGTTTCGTATTATTTTTACATACAATTTTTTGGAAAAGTAAATCTAACACATGAACTTAATACAGGATTGCTCTCAACCTTCTAGAGCCACTTTCCCTGGGGTCAGGGAGGAAATGGTTGTTTTTTCACATCACTGTGCAGATTATAGCCATCTTCCACTGGAATGAGCAGAGCTCTCCTGACAGTAGTCTGACTAGAGAAGAGTACAGGATTGGCTCCTGGGGTCAAACAGGCTCTCTTTGCTTCTCCTCCTTGGTCATGACAGCATGGCTCCTCCCGCAAAGGTCCTTAGTAAACAAAGCCCTGGCAAAAGCCCAAGTCACCACCTCTCAACTCTCTTGGATAAGGGGAACTTTCTCCCTGCACCAGAGGTGCTATTCTGACTAGATTATATGAGGCAAGTGGGTGCAGGAGACAAAAATGGTTACAATGAAAATGGGAACCACGAGTTCCCATCTGCAGCTGCAACATAAGATGCCTACAGATGTGGTCAGTGTGGCATGTGCAGAAAGGAGGTGAAGAAGAATGGTTGGGCAGGGAGTGCTCCTTGAGAGAGCAGTCAGCTTGCTGGCCTTCACTTCTGGGCCTTGCCCTGGGCAGCCACAGCTTCCATGGCTTTATGCACGGTCTCTTCATCCCCCAGGAACTTTTTTCATTCATGGGCTTGATGGGCTTCAAGTTCTTGTCCAATTTATAGACAATGGGATTACCAGTTCACAAGTTCAGCTCCACTATGGCCTCTTCAGAGAGACTCTCCAGCAGCTTTTAATTAAGAATATCCTCATTTCTCCCCTTTACTTTTGAAAGCATTTTCTCAGATACAGAATTCTTAGTTGACAGTTTTCTTCTCTTGCTGCTTTGAATATATTAGCCCACTTCCTCTGGCTTCCAAAGGTTTTGACAAGAAATACCCTAACAAGCTTATTCAGGATCCCTTGTATGTAATAGGTTAGTTCTCTCTTGCTGCTATCAAAATTCTCTCTCTTTTCAAACTTTCCTTATGTGCTTTGGTGAGTTTGAGTTTATCCTACCTGGAGTTCACTGAGTTTCTTGGATGTTTATATTCACGTCTTTCATCATATTTGTGAAGTTTTTGGCCACTATTTCTTCAAATAATTTCTCTGTTCCTATCTCTTTCTCTTACCCCTTACGCAACTTTCACATGCATATGTTAGTCCACTCAATGTGTTCCTAGGGTACCTTAGGCTCTGGTTACTCTTCAATCTTTTCTCATCCGGCTGCTCAGACTCGAATCATTGCCACTGTCCTTTCTTCACGTTCTTTCTTATTCTTTCTTGGGACTCTTCAAATCCGCCTTTGAGCATGTCTAGTGAATTTTTCATTTCAAGTGTTTAAGCTCTAGAATTTCAATTTGGTTTCCTTTTAGGTTTTCCATTTCCTTACTGTTATTTTCATTTGTTCATACATCATTTTCTTGACTTTTTCTGTATCTTCTATTAGTTCTTTAAAAATATCTTTAAGATAGTTGTATTAAAATATTTGCCTAGTAGATCTGCCACTAAGGTCTTTTCCCAGGGACAATTTCTGTTGATTAATTTTTTTCTACTGAATGGGCATAAATTTACCATTTCTTTGTATGCTCTGTGATTTTTCTGTTAAAACCTAGACATCTGAATCTAATAATGTAGTAACTCATAATCACACTTCCTCAGGGTTTGCTATGTTTTTACTAAGGTTTTGCTTTCTTTTAGTTGTAGGCTTGCCTCCATGCTGAGGATCAGCCTGAATATAAACTGAAGGTCTTCTCTGAGGCACTGACTTTCCTTGCCACTGGTCACAGAACCAGCATGGTTCTAGGATCTGTGCTCTTCAAGTACCACACTTTACTGCCTCAATATATAAACGAAGAAAGTAATTTATGAAAGCACAATTGTGTTACTCTTTTAAAAATTATATATATGTTATATATATATGATATATAAAGGTCTCAGCTTAGAAAAATGGTAGAAATAGAACAAGCAACAAAAGAGGTAAGATGAGATAATCTAGCAATACCTTGCTAATGATAATTTTTACACCGGAATTATAATATAGGGAATTTTCATGCTAATGGTCTTTTTTTATTTTTTATTTTTATTTATTTTTTGAGATGGAGTCTCGCTCTGTCACCAAGGCTGGAGTGCAGTGGCACCATCTCAGCTCACTGCAAGCTCCGCCTCCCAGTTTCACACCATTCTTCTACTCCTCCGGAGTAGCTGGGACTACAGGCGCCCGCCACCACGCCCGGCTAATTTTTTTTTTTTTTTTTTTTGTATTTTTAGTAGAGATGGGGTTTCACTGTGTTAGCCAGGGTGTTCTTGATCTCCTGACCTCGTGATCCACCCGCCTCAGCCTCCCAAAGTGCTGGAATTACAGGTGTGAGCCACCGCACCCGGCCACTAATGACCGTTTTTAAAGGAGAAATGATCAAGACTACCATCCTTAAGAATTCATACAGGTATATTTTGTAATCATCTAATAATTAGAAGTAGCTTCAATGACCAGGATAGAGTAATTAAATGTAAGGCCAAGTCCAAAAGAAAGTATACAATTTCACATAATCTAAACTTTTGGTAACTTCCATCATTCAGAAAAATAAGAAATGTCAGTAAGTTACAGGTTTTAAGATCTAGATTAATGCCATGGAAAGCATTAATCCAACTTGATGTGTTTAAAGTAAATCATTAAAGCTGAAACAAGGTATCATCACACTTTTGCAGAAAAATAAATCTTGTGGATTTCTTGTTAGTACATTCCAAACAACATTTAAAAGAAAATCTTGGCCGGGCACAGTGGCTCACGCCTGTAATCCCAACACTTTGGGAGGCCCCTTCTCTACTGAAAATAAAAAAATTAGCCAGGCGTGGTGGTGCGCGCCTGTAATCCCAGCAACTTGGGAGGCCGA
Organism: Rhinopithecus roxellana; assembly: GCF_007565055.1. Classification (NCBI taxonomy): domain Eukaryota; kingdom Metazoa; phylum Chordata; class Mammalia; order Primates; family Cercopithecidae; genus Rhinopithecus; species Rhinopithecus roxellana. Next base: position 161,326,320 of record NC_044553.1, on the reverse strand, counting down.
GGCACGAGAATTACTTGAACCCCAGAGGCAGAGGTTGCAATGAGCTGAGATGCGCCATTGCATTCCAGCCTGGTTGCCGAGCGAGACTCCATCTCAAGGAAGGGGAGGGGAAGCGAGGGGATGGGAGGGGAGGGGAAGGGAGGGACTTTAATCAAACATTTACAATCTGAAAATTATTCAAAATGGTGAATATTAAAACACTTCAGGTAAGAATGTGAAAACATGCGTCAAAAAACATCATTATACAACCAGAAGAATGAAAAATCACATATTCAAATGAGAAAGCACTATGTTCAAGCATCCAGCTCCTTAGTAATCACTAAGTAATCAGTGTCCTAAAGGCTGTAGATCTGCTGAAATGCACAGATGTGCCTTTCAAATCAAAGGGTCCTCTAATATTCATCTTGAACAAGAAAAAGAAGACCAGAGTTTGTGTAACACTACTAGTAATTACCAAAAAGTTGCTAATGAGGAAACACTGCTACTCAATACAGAGAAGAAAAAAATAAAATTATTTAGTTATAAATACTCATTTTTAACAGCAAAAGAAAGAAAACCATGATATTACCTGTTCCATGTTGTACCCATGCTTTTCTTTGGCAATGGCAATGTATTCATCCACTGAAAAACAAGATGAAATGCCAGTAAACAAACTGAGGGACAGAGTACACCCTATGGTCCACTAGAATTGATACACGTGTATATTTCAGGCCTGCTAATACGGTTTGGCTGTGTCCCCATCCAAATCTCATCTTGATTTGTATCTCCCACAATTCCCAAGTGTTGTGGGAGGGACCCAATAGGAGGTAACTGAATCATGGAGGATGGTCTTTCCTGTGCTCTTCTCCTGATAGTAAGTCTCACAAGATCTGATGGTTTTAAAAAGGGGGGTTTCCCTGCACAAGCTCTCTCTCTTTGCCTGCTGCCATCCATGTAAAACATGACTTGCTCCTCCTCACCTTCCACCACGACTATAAGGCCTTCCCAGCCATGTGAAACTGTAAGTCCATTAAACCTCCTTTTCTTCCCAGTCTTGGGAATGTCTTTACCAACAGCATAAAAACAGACTAATACACTTGTCATGTACAAGACTAAAAGAACAGACAGTAACAAAACAGAATCATTATAATACAGTTATTGATCCCACAGAGAAACATCTGAATGAATATTCTGAAATACTAACAGCAATTATTGCCTGGTGCTGAGATTATGAGTCTTCTTTAAAAGAGAAAAACAAAGGCTCATGCCTGTAATCCTAACACTTCAGAAGCTGAGGCGGGAGGATCCCCTGAGGCCTAGAGTTCTAGATTAGCCTGGATAACATAGTGAGATCCTGTCTCTACAAATAATTTTTAAAAATAATTAGTCAGGGCCAGATGTGGTGGCTCACGCCTGTAATCCCAGCACTTTGGGAGGCTGAGGCAGGCGGATCACTTTGAGGTCTGGAGTTCGAGAGCAACCTGACCAACATGGCAGAACCCCATCTCTACTAAAAATACAAAAATTAGCTGGGTGTGGTGGCACACGCCAGTAATCCCAGCTACTCGGGAGGCTGAGGCAGGAGAATCGCTTGAACCCGGGAGGCAGAGGTTGTAGTGAGCCGAGATTGCACCACTGCACTCCAGCCTGGCAACAGAGCAAGACTCCGTCTCAAAAAAAGAAAAAAGGAAAAGAAAGACAAAACCTTTAGTTTTACTTAAAACTTTCTACAACAAACAAGTATTACTTTAAACAATATGTTTATAAGTAAAAATAAATATGAAATTGGGGGTCATTTTTAGTCTCAGCTCAGGTTGAATAATGAACAAACTATTCTTACGTTTTAAAAAATTCTGAAGAGATAGATTACGTGGCCCAATGCTTGGTATTTGCTTTCACATATGTACTCCTCCAATACAAGGTAGCTAGCTTTCAAGTACCACGGAAAATACCAAGGAAAACGAACTGACTCAACCTCTAGAAGAAGCTGCCACCCCCAAAGATCAATCAGTTTCCTCCCTGAGGATATTCTAATCTTTCTTCCCAAATGGACAAGAAAAAATAATGCACTAGTCAATAGCACTGCCATATGTTCATGCACGATTTTCCTTTATGAATTAAAAAAAATAATAACACAAGCTAAAAAAAAAAAATAAAGTAGTACAGAACTGTATGAAGGTAGGCAGTAAAATCCTGACTAGTCCCTATTCCCTCTTGGCTCCTAAATCTTACTCTCTAGGTACAATGGCCAAACTCACAGAAGACAGGCTCAGAGTGAGCCACTTTCCCACTATGACACAAAGAGTAAACAGAGGAGTCCTAACAAGTCTGAGCTTCTCCATCTCCGTTTGCTATGCGATTATACCAAAAGCATGCTCCCAGCTCTGGGAGAACTGTCAACCAATTTAGGAAACAGAAATCAATTTTGAAAAAGAATTCCAACTCTTATAGAAGCATATATTCTAAAAATTGGGGGAAAATATTCCATTGACAAAAGAAAAAGTCTATCTAATTCAAACAGCAACTAATTATATACTGCAGCTCAATATTAATTCTAACATAAAACCACTAATTTTCCATTTGTTTTAATATTTAAAATAGTTACAAACTGGTTACTTCACTCAGATTACAGTAAAATTTCAACTTACTTGAAAGTCAGCAGATGACAAATGAAATGACCACAGTTTGTCACAAAAGTCTAACTGGTGATTTTAAAAAGCAGGGCAAAGACCAGGCGCGGTGGCTCACGCCTGTAATCCCAACACTTCAGGAGGCTGAAGCGGGTGGATCAGGAGGTCAAGAGATCAAGACCACCCTGGCCAACATGGTAAAACCTCATCTCTACTAATCATACAAAAATTAGCTGGGCGTGGTGGCGCATGCCTGAAGTCCCGGCTACTTGGGAGGCTGAGGTTGCAGTGAGCCAAGATCGTGCCACTGCACTCCAGCCTTGGTGACAGAGCAAGACTTCATCTCAAAAAAAAAAAAAAAAAAAAAAAAAAAAAAAAAAAGCAGGGCAGGGAATTACTCCGAAGTGTGTCCCTTGCTTTTTACTTCACAATGCAGTAGATTATGCCAAATAAAAGTGCTCTAAGGTTCTGAAAGTGTCAGATGAGGCTGCTTGAACAGGTGGTTCTGTATACCGGGCCAGAACCCTGCAGAGAGACACAGGTAATGTGGGGGTTCATACTGGAGGAGATGAGATGCAAATGGCAGCATACCAGACCTAGAAACAGATGGCAGGCCAGCTGATTAAAAACCAGGTCATGAGATGCACTCAGGAATATGTAAGGACAGAAGGCGAACACAACCTGCGGTAAACTGAGGGTCAACTCTGGGGGTCTGCTTGTCTAAAACTGGCTTGAAGCGTTCCTTCCTTTAATACATACTTGGTAAATGAACAACAAATAAACCTTAAGCTTCTGCTGTAAAATCTCAAGTCTGAGAGCACACTATTTTCTACTTTAACTGAGTAAGGAATGTATGTATGATCACCAGTGACATCATCTTTGAGCAAACACATTCACAGGCTGAACAAGTGATGCAGGAGTCCCTGGAGTAGCCCACCACAGGGGTTAGACCTGCCCGTGGTTCTTGGGCAGATGTTATCTCCTCAGAGTCCCTCCTGCTACATCAGTAACAAGGCCTGTAAAGCCTGTGCCCACTGTCTGCAACTAGATTTAGCTACAAATTGTAAGACACACACAAGTATTTGTTGAATGCTACTCCATTTTCATCTCCTCTTTTGTTTTTTAACTTAAGAATCAGCTGGTGGTAGGAACAGTAAGACAGTAACACAGTAGATTCCAAATGCTGCAGCTGAAGTTATACAGGACATCTGCCATACTGTAAACAATAAGGTATTCTTACTAAGGTGATCTTTAAGTCACGTAACTTTTTAGATTTTCTTAGATGGCCGGGTGCAGTGGCTCACGCCAGTAATCCCAGCACTTTGGGAGGCCGAGGCAAGAGGATCATTTGAGGTCAGGGGTTCAAGACCAGCCCGGCCAACATGGTGAAACTCCATCTCTACTAAAAACACAAAAATTAGCTGGGTGTGGTGGTGCACGCCTGTAATCCCAGCTACTTGGAAGGCTGAGGTAGGACAATCACTTGAATCCAGGAGGCAGAGGTTGCAATGAGCCGAGATCGTGCCACTGCAGTCCAGCCTGGGCAACAGAGCGAGACCCTATTGTGGAGAAAAAAAAAAAAAAAAAAAGATTTTCTTGGAGATCACCCTGATGACTCAAATCTAAAGTAAAGGAAGAAAGCACGCTACTATAACTACTTAAATGAAGACACATGGTGTGTCCACTAGGTGCTTGGAAAGTTGTGATGAAATAAAATTAATCTGTAAAAGGAATTACCATCTAATACTTACTAGCAAATAAACACTTCTCATTCTTTTCATTGTTCCCAATGTCCAACAAAAATTAGACAGACATTTGCTGAATGAATGCCTGGGGTGCTGTAATATGTACAATGTCAACGTTTGAGGTTTCCTGTCCCACAAGATAAAAGGCAGCACAGATTACATACAGGGTAAGAAAGACCCAGGTCAAATCCTGGCTCTGTCTCAAAATAAAATGAGTTTGTCTAGCAGTGCATGGCACACAGTCAGCACTGTATGACTATGTTATCTTTAGCAACGCCCTGACCTTCCCAAGAATTAGTTCTCGCCAATAAAGCCAGGTTATCACCTAACTGAGAAAACAACACCACAGTAGGTACTCCTCCTCCCTCCTCTCCTCACAGAAGGTTCTGGACTAGAATTTACTCAGAATATAGCCATCTGCACAAGCAATGCTGTTGACAGACCTTGTCTCTTACTGTATTCCTGCTCTACATAATGCTCAACTTTTGTTTTCTTTAATCAAGGTACATGGATGTCTACCATACTTTTCAGAATTTCTGAGGCTATTCCCTTCCCACCACCTACCCTGTTCCTTTACAGAGTTATACCCGTAGCTGCTGGTAGGGCAGCAATGAAAATGAAAAGTGCACTTTTCAAAACCTCCCACGTGGTTTCCTTAAGTGAAGCAAAAAAATCCTTTCAACCTTAAGTGAAGCAAAAATAAGCTTCTCTTATTTTAAGAAAATAAAATGTGTTCCCAGCTACCCTCATAAAAAAACAAAAGATAAGCAGATGCTTGAAAGTCAGTGGATAGAAGGTGAGACAGGAAGGAAGAGGAGCAGGAGAAATACAAACTACCTACAAAAAACTGCTCTTAAACAAAGAAAACAGGGATCCATGGGGATTTTTCCAACTCTGTCAACAACAATCTTAATTCTGCCCCTTACTGATTAAAAATTCACCAATCTGGAAGTGAGGAGCCACTGAGGGCAGGAACTCATGAAGTAAATGCTGATCAGAACAATGAGCAAAATCCATGCTGCTTAAGAAAGTGCCAGCACCTTTCCACCAGCCCGGGCATCTGCACCCATCACCCTTCCCCAATGTTGACAGGGTACGCAAAGTGGGCCTGCCTTGTGCAACTTGGCTGATATTCCAATCTGTCGGTCAGAAGCAGAAGAATCCATCCACTGTTATACCATTATGGAGAGCACAGATGAATGAGTTATGGGCTTCCTCATAATATCACTTAAAGACAGAATGTGAAATCCTCATTCTTCAAGAAAGTTTACAAAATTCCAAAAGCCTAATCAAGCATTTACTGAATTAAACTTACTATGTACAAAGCACTGTATTAAACAGCAAGCCAAAATAAAAAGCAAAAATGAACCGATTTCCCACAGTAGCTTGAGACAACACACAGGTAACAGAAGATAACAAATACAGAAATAACAACACAGACGTAGGACAATATGGGAATGCCAAGTAATCAGCAGATGATGATCATGACCAATGAAGGAGTGCTTCCTAAAGGTTCAGCAGCTATTCTGATAAACAGAAACAACAGCTAACATCCGAGAATGTATTATGTATGAGCCATCGTTTTAAGGTCTTTACAATGATTTTTCTAAATCTTCTCTGATAGTTCCATTATCACTCTCATTCACAAACAAAGAAACTGAGGCTCACAGAAGTAATTTGGCTAGGGTCACACAGCTGGTAAATATCAGGTAAGGTATAAGGTTTACGACCTCTATGCACAGCTGGGCACAGGGGCTCACACCTGTAATCCCCGCACTTTGGGAGGCTGAGGTGGGCAGATCACAAGGTCAGGAGTTTGAGACCAGCCTGGCCAACACGGTGAAACCCCGTCTCTACCAAAAAAAAAAAAAAAAAAATTAGCTGGGCATGGTGGCTCATGCCTGTAATCTCAGCTGCTCGGGAGGCTGAGACAGAAGAATTACTTGAACCAGGGAGGCAGAGGTTGCAGTGAGCCAAGATTGCACCACTGCACTCCAGCCTGGGCAACAGGGCAAGACTCCATCTCCAAACAAAACAAACAAACAAAAACCTCTATGCACAATCCTTCCCTCCCTTCCTTTTTTTAAAAAAGACCAGCCGGGTGCAGCAGTGAGAAGCAGGAAGAGAGTAGAACAAGGAGTTCCATCTGCAATTGTAAACAATCAGTTGAGATAACTCACTACCTTCGGACCAGCCAACACAGTTCTATCTCTTAAGGACAGAAGATAGAGGCAGAAGAGCTCTTCAGATTAGAACAGCCTCCTTGGTACAGGGAACCAAGGCTAATCAACATACTGTATCTAGCTTGAATGAAGTTAACAGAACTGTGGTTGATGAAGTGATGGAAAGCAGGGGTAAAAAACAGATGGATGCTAAACTTTACTTGTTTCTATATTCATTTTAATTCAATGAACTAAATGCCCTAGTACCCACAGTAAGTCTCAAGTGCAAAAGAAGAGAGGAATGCAGATGAAAATTGCCACAGTAACCTTAACTCACCCTTCCCTCCCGCTAGATACTGCAGATATTCAGAACACCGTGTGATCTTGCATATTCTATGCAGAGCAATAGGCTGGCACCATATAGTGGGCTGATGACAAGGCTTATAGCCTTCTCAGAGCTTTTTAAAAAAAATATTTTTGAAACACTTGCTGTAGCATTAGGTACCACAGAGGAAACATTACATCAATTTCTCTCTCATCACTCAACTGAACATGCCAAAATTCTCTTTAAAAATATAGTAACAAATATGTGGCATCTTTTATTATTAAAATAAGAAATGAGTTATTCCAACTCGCTGAGAATCAAAACGAGTTTAAATAATTTAAGTAAAGCAACTGTGCCACCTGGTGGACACAGACATTACTACAGTAAACATCTGAATGCTCCCTCTCTGGGGTGGAAACAGCACAAAAAGCCAAGCCAGAGATTCTGCCTGAGGATTTCATCAACCAGTCCTTCCAAGTAGGTAACAAAATGTACTTTCTTTATAAAAATGCTATTTCTTGGCCAGGTGCGATGGCTCACCCCTGTAATCCTAGCACTTTGGGAGGCCGAGGCAGGCAGATCATGAAGTCAGGAGATCGAGACCATCCTGGCTAACACAGTGAAACCCCATTTCTACTAAAAATTTTTAAAAAAAAATTTTTTTTTTAAATTAGCCGGGCGTGGTGGCGGGCGCCTGTAGTCCCAGTCACTAGGGAGGCTGAGGCAGGAGAATAGCGTGAATCCGGGAGGCGGAGCTTGCCGTGAGCTGAGACTGTGCCACTGCACTCCAGCCTGGGTGACAGAGCAAGACTCCGTCTCAAAAAAAAAAAAAAAAAAAAAAAAAAAGGTATTTCTTAGTGGGGGTTTGTTAAAATCCCACTTTACAGAATAAGTCAGTCCCCAGCGCCAACTCCCAGAGAAGTGACTTGTCTGAAGCTTGTTTTGGCAGAGTCATCAGTAGTTGCTGGTAGGGCAGCGATGAAAATGAAAAGTGCACTTTTCAAGACCTCCCACGTGGTTTCCTTAAGTGAAGCAGAAGTAAGTTTTTAACCTTAGAAAATTAAATGTGCTCCAGCTACCCTCATAAAAAACAAAAGACTGGCCAGATGCGGTGGCTCATGCCTATAGCCTGTAATCCCAGCACTCTGATAAGGCAAGATGGGAGGATTACTTGAGCCCAGGAGTTTGAGACCAGCTCGGGCAACACAGTGAGCCTCCATTTCTTAAGATTTAAACAAAAAACAAAAAAACATAAATGCTTAAGGTGATGGATAAAAGATAAAAGATGAAACAGGAAGCAGATTAACAGAAATACAATCTACTTGCATCAAATTGCTCCAAACAAAGAAGGCGACCCACGAGGACTTTTCCCCAACTTTCTGTCTCTGGCAGCAATAATCTTAATTCTGTTCATTAAAGATGAAAGAGAGTCTGTGTTACAGGAAGGCTCGGTGGGTTCTTTAGCTCTGAAAAAGAAGCTAAACCCCATTGTGAGGTAGAGTATGAGAAGGCAGGCTCTCCTGGCCTGTGAGAGGGAGTTGGGAGGGGCAGGCTCTCCCACTGTTAAGTCCTACCGTTTGCAATGTGGAGGGTTTTCTATTCTTCATCCAATAGAGTAGCCTTCAATAAGCACTGCTATATAAACAAGATATTTAAGAGCTTCCAATGTAGGTCGCAGCAAAGTTATCTTTTATAAAATACATCGTTTATGTTGAAATTATTCTCCACTGATTTAACAAATATTTCAGGCCTACTGTGTGCCTGGTGCTGCTTTGATAGCTGTGATTAAAATAGACAGTCTCTGCCCTTATGGAACTCACACTGTCTGACTGGGGAGAAACAGTCATACAAATAATGAATTCCAATTGTTTTAAGTGCCCGCAAAAAAGAACTATGAATGCACATAATTGAGGAACCTGATCTGCAGAATCAAGGAGGGCTTTCTTTTCAACCGGGGAGAGGACATTATAAATTCCTGTGTACTTGTGTTATTTATAGTAGGAAAAAATAAGAAAATCTAAATGTTCAAGAATGGGATGTGGGCCGGGAGCAGAAGCTTATACCTGTAATCGCAACACTTTGGGAGGCTGAGGTAGGTCAATCACTTGAGGTCAGAAATTCAAGACCAGCTTGGCCAACACGGTGAAACTCTAACTCTACTAAAAATATAAAAATTGCCAGGCGTGGTGGTACATGCCTGTAATTCCAGCTACTCGGGAGGCTGAGGCACAAGAATTAATGGAACCTGGGAGGCGGAGGTTGCAATGGGCTGAGACCATGTCACTGTACTCCAGCCTGTGCTACAGAGCAAGACTGTCTCAAAAAAAGAAAATGAAAAAAGAAAAAGAAAAAGAAGAAAGCTTCTCACTACTGCACCCGGCTGGTCTTTTTTAAAAGAAGGAAAAGAAAAGAAAGAGACAGAGACAGCGACAGAGAGAGAGAGAGAGAGAGAGAGAAGAAGAAGAACAAGAAGAAGGAGGAGGAGGAGGAGGAGGAGAGGAAGAAGAAGAAGGACAAGGAGAAGGAGAAGAAGAAGGAGAAGGAGGAGAGAGGGAGAAAGAAAGAGAGATGTGGTTGAATAAGTTATGTTACAAGATGGGATATTATTCAGGATCAAAACTCGGTTTAATTTTTAATTGCAGGAAAACTAAAGTTGAAAACCACTACACAGAAGATGTAACCATTTGTGTTTAAAATCAGAGTGCATATAAGCATACAGAAAAGATCCAGAAGCAAACTTTAATAGTGGTTATATCCACATGGTGGGGTAAGTTAGAGGCTATTTTTAATAATAAAAATAAGCGTGTGTGTGTGTGTGTGTGTGTGTGTGTGTGTGTGTGTGTGTGTGTAACTCTTTCCTGAACTACTTGAGAGTAGCATTCATATATTATGACTCTTAAACCTTCAGCAAATGTTTTCTAAGGGTAGGTATACTGTCCTACATAACCACCGGACAGTAAATTAAACATGGAAACAACACTTTAATCTGCATCCATAGAACAATTTGGTGAAGTGATCCCAAAATGTGCTTTACATGTGCTGAAGAATTTTAAAGTAAATCCCAATTATTTCATTTCATCCCTACATATATTAATATACACCTCTTTTTAAAATGTGGGCATACTTGTTATATAACACCAATGCCATTAACACACCTAACAAAAACAGCAAAATTCCTTGGTATATGAAACTGTTATACTCACACTAGATTGGTCTAACATGCACAAGTTCAACAATAGCAATTATTGGAGCGGATATGGAGCATATAAATTCTGCATTTTACTGGTAGCAGTGTAAACCAGTCTGACCACTTTGAAGATAATTTGGCACTGATCTCTCAGAACTAAGCACATATATTCCAGATGGGTATCAAGAAATAGGTCCAAGAATGCTCCCAGCAGTAATATTTGTAATAGTCAAGAACTGATAATGGATGTCCACTGTCAACAGAAAGGATAAACTAAAACTGAACAAAATGAAATGTTTTTCTGTATAAAGATACAGATTAGACATTAATACGATTACAAGGTAAATTACTGTTTAATAGAAGGCTTCCACTAGTATGTAAATTCAGCTCATTCAGCTATGTTTATTCTAGTAAGTTTTGCCCATTTTAGCTAGTTCTAGAGCACTTGAAAAAATTAAAATGATAAAAATATTTTTCACACACTCAAAAGACTCATTTTAATCATACGCTTCAACCTCTTCTAGTCATATATTTTTAAAAAGCTGAAAACCAGGCCAATATAGGCTTACCCTATCACTACTGCTGCTCACACACAAGTCAAAGAATAAGTTGTTTTGCTTTGTTTTTTTCCCCTCAACTTTGTATTTTAGAATCGGGGGCACGTGTGCAGGTTTGTTACAAAGATACACAGCGTGATGCTGAGGTTTGGGGTACTTGACTCACTCAGTACAGTACGTAAGAGGTTCTTTTTAAGCTGCTGTCCCCACCTCTCTCCCCATTCTAGGTAGTCCCTAGTGTCTTGTTGATTGGTCCCATCTTCATGGCCATGTGCACCCAATGCTTAGCTCCCACTTGTAAGTGAGAATATGTGATATTTGTTTAAGTACACTTCTCCTTCACAGCGCTCAATGAACTTATTTACCAGTGCAGTTTCCCATAGACTGTAAGCTACACTTGGGCAGGGACTTGTCAGATTGTTTGTGTATTTCGCCAGTGCCTGCCAGCGCTTGGTACACAAGCAGTTGTGCAAGTTACTGAGTAAACAAGTGATAGCCACAAGGTAAGGGACAAAGAAGGAAACGTTAGAAGATTCCAGACAACCCAAGTTACAGAGCAAATGGCAGAAAAGCCTGTATTTGCAAATCTCTATCCAGAGGAATCCTGCACTCCCACCACCTTCTCATTCATTCAACAACTTATTTATTATACACCCACCACATGCCAAGAGGGGACTGACAGAACTGAACACACATACCAAGTTCCTCCACTCAGTTTTACAGTACAGTGGAGAGAGATGAGAGACATAAAATAGATAATATGATGTCAGCTGATGATAAGTAGAACGAAAGAAAGCGAGTTAAGACAGTTAGTGGTTTGTGTGGTCAAAGAAGACTTCTCTGATATAGTGACACTTAAGCAATAACCAGAATGAACTGAGGGGGTGAGCCATGTAGACATCTAGAAGAGTACGCTAGAAGAAGTACTTGTCTTTTGACACAACTTGAAATTACCTACCTCCACCATGTTACATGCAATTTTTTTTCTTTATAGTTAATAGCTAGCTTAAAAAAAAAAAAGATCAGGCCAGGCACGGTGGCTCACGCCTGTAATCCCAGCACTTTGGGAGGCCGAGGCGGGCGAATCACAAGGTCGGGAGTTCGAGACCAACCTGGCCAACATGGTGAAACGCTCTCTACTAAAAATACAAAAAATTAGCTGGGCATGGTGGCGGGTACCCATAATCCCAGCTACTAGGGAGGCTGAGGCAAGAGAATCGCTTGAACCTGCGAAGCAGAGGTTACAGTGAGTTAAGACTGTGCCACTGCACTCCAGCCCAGGCATCAGTGCGAGACTCTATCTCAGAAAAATCAGCCAGCTTGTTTTTGGCACAGCTGACGATCTCCATTTTTGTCTGTTTTAACACTGAGACCCATGATTCTTACCACTGGACCAGTTTTTCCTCATTTTTATAAAATAAAAAACCCAAAATCCAAACACTTAAATAACTGCACAAACACTTACTATATATAACTTATAAAATACATAATGCATAAACGAGCAAGACCATCTGTTTCTGTGGATATCCAATAGCCAAAAGTTACCTTGCTAAATTCTACACCCAGGGCAACAGCAGCCCATCTGAGAAATTTGCTCCTTCAGGGAACTATCAACATCATTCAGCGTGAGCAATTTAGTTGATTATTTATTTTTTAAAAAGCAAACTATAAACAACAGACAAGGCTATAATTGAGTTTCCTCTCTAGTTGCACTCCCCTTCTTTTCAAGCCCTACCTTAAATAATAATCATCATCATCATCATCATCATCATCATCATCATCAAACAACAACAAAAAAAATCCTCAGATTAATCTATCCTTTTTATTAAGACTCTTGGGCCACAGTTTTGCATTATACTTGACCACACATGCCTGGGTAAACTTTTTGTGTTTCCTAAGTCAGTAAAAGGAACCAGAATGGGCCTACAATCTGGCCTAAACTCCATATATATATATATATTTTTGGGACGGAGTCTCACTCTGTCACCCAGGCTGGAGTGCAGTGGCCGGATCTCAGCTCACTGCAAGCTCCGCCTCCCGGGTTTACGCCATTCTCCTGCCTCAGCCTCCGAGTAGCTGGGACTACAGGCGCCCGCCACCTCGCCCGGCTAGTTTTTTGTATTTTTTAGTAGAGACAGGGTTTCACCGTGTTAGCCAGGATGGTCCCGATCTCCTGACCTCGTGATCCGCCCGTCTCGGCCTCCCAAAGTGCTGGGATTACAGGCTTGAGCCACCGCGCCAGGCCTCCACATATATTTTAAACTTTAATATGCTCACTTTGTTAACGTTCAGTTGCTTCTCTAGACGAACGAAGTCCAAACTTGAAGCAGGTCTACATGTAAGCACAGAGACAAGAGGGGACTGTCAAAAGTACAATGCACAATGAAGTGGTGTCTGTGTGAAGGCAAGAGGTGGTATCCTAAAGCCGGTGGGTAGGGCTGAGCAAGGTGGGCATTTAGGGTGCAGATCAACCGGAATGAGGATAGAGTCCCCGAAGGTGGGCAGCCTGGAATGGAGTCAAGAGGATGTGCAGAAGACATAGGGTATAGAATCCATGTAAAGGTAGCTGCACAATATCACAATGGGGACTGGGGAGAGATGATATTGTATCACAGCAACGGACTGCCTCACAGGGGTTCAATAGAAACATGTGGAGTAAATGATGGAACAGTGCGCCTATACTTAACGGCATTTAATAGTCTTTAAAGACATGTTAAAGGCTGCCTGAACCAGTCACTAAGCCCACAACCCTATGGTCTCCATCTCTTTGGGTCAAGTTGAGATGCTCCTGACTTGACTTCCTGAATTTTCACCATGCCTCCTTTTAACAGCACTGACCTGGTTAGGCAATCACCTTCTCTGACTTGGAATTGTATCAGCAGCTTACTACCACCAATAAACCTCTTCTCTACTCTTCTATAAACCACAGGACTGTCAAGAGCTTTTTAGTGTAAATCATATCACTTCTAGCTAAAAAACCTTCAAGGGATCCTCCAAACCTTTAAGAAGCTGGCCTGCTTTTCCAGTTTCATTTCTCTATGCCCCAGGGACAACACTTGTCAGAGTCAGGCAAATCTCCAAAATTAAGCACTGGATTTCCTCTGCACATCTTCACATCTTTAAAAATGAAAATGTTGGCTGGGCACGGTAATTTCAACACAAGGCTGAGGCAGGCGGATCACTTGAGGTCAGGAGTTCAAGACCAGCCTGGCCAACATGGTGAAATCCCGTCTCTACTAAAAATGCAAAATTAGCTGCGTGTGGTGGCATGCGCATGTAATCCCAGCTACTCGGGAGGCTGAGGCAGGAGAACTGCTTGAACTCAGGAGGCAGAGGTTGCAGTGAGCCAAGATCATGCCACTGCACTCCAGCCTGGGCAGCAGAGCGAGACCCCATCTCAAAAAAAAAAAAAAAAAGGAAAAGCTATCATTTCCTCTGTTTAGGGTGCACTTATGCCCCTTGGTCCAGCCAGCAAACTCCTACTCATGCTTCCACATTTCAATCAAATGTCAACCATCTTCAACTCTTTGTTTCTACCTAGGAAAGCGAGCACCTTCTGCTGAGTCCCAAGGGAAAACATCAGAATACTGACTCAATGGTACATGGGAGATGTTTGATGTAAAAATGATGTGAGTCAACTACTCTTCTCCAGTAAGTGAACATTTTCCAGTTTCTCAGTCTGCCACCCTCCAGATTACACATGATGGCAGATTGTGTACTTCATTCACTCCTTTGTTGCTGAAATCTCAAGTCATGGTTTCATCAAGTAATTTTCCATGACCATTTAATATTTAAACTCATTGTTCTAATCTATGTTATTGGGAATTATTTACACTTTCTCAACATGAAATGTCTCTACAGGCCACATTTTCTAGGCATATCCCATAAGTATATCTCTCATTAAATGGGTTTTACTTAGACACAGCCCAAAAAAACTAGTATAATATTAATGTTTTAAGCATTGAATTATAATTTATTAAATAAAGCAGCCTATGAAGGCAGACAGGTGTGGTATAGTCTGGAGACAAGAGATCTAGCTAAAACTGGGCTACCATAGTAACTAGCTATGGGACCTTAACCATTTGACTTTACTTCTGTAGACCCCAGTGTTTTTACCTCTAAAAAGAGGTGCCCTAGGAAAACTACATATAAATTATTTGCTCACATGTTCATTTTTTCTGTCTCTCCATTAGAGTATGAGATTCCTGAACCTTTCACTCCTGGTACATTCCCAGACACAAAGCTGTTCAATTTAAAATGTAAATGAAAACTCAGAGGATAAACATGAATTCAGTATAACCTGAATTGAGATACTTTTGGACAGAATTGTTACCACAAGTCTAAGATTCACCTAAAAGAATAAATATAGAGCCAAGAACACTGAAAAGAATGAAGTCCACGGCCGGGCGCGGTGGCTCAAGCCTGTAATCCCAGCACTTTGGGAGGCTGAGACGGGCGGATCACGGGGTCAGGAGATCAAGACCATCCTGGCTAACACGGTGAAAACCCGTCTCTACTAAAAAATACAGAAAACTAGCCGGGCGAGGTGGCGGACGCCTGTAGTCCCAGCTACTCGGGAGGCTGAGGCAGGAGAATGGCGTGAACCCGGGAGGCGGAGCTTGCAGTGAGCTGAGATCCGGCCACTGCACTCCAGCCCGGGCGACAGAGCGAGACTCCGTCTCAAAAAAAAAAAAAAAAAAAAAAAAAAAAAAGAATGAAGTCCAGGCACAAAGTATGTATGAGTTTAACGTAAGTGAAGGAAAAAATATAATTCAATAATTTCAGTTGCCACAACGATGTAAAAAAGAGGGGAAGACAGAAGACATCAGTCTGTTTGTAATCTGGGGATGGAAGAGGGGTTCGTGGCATGACAATATACCAGATAAACTGTGGCGTGGCCAGACAATGCACTAAAAATAAATGAACTATCAAGCCATAAAAAGAGACAGAGGAGGCCGGGCGCGGTGGCTCAAGCCTGTAATCCCAGCACTTTGGGAGGCCGAGACGGGCGGATCACGAGGTCAGGAGATCGAGACCATCCTGGCTAACACGGTGAAACCCCGCGTCTCTACTAAAAATACAAAAAACTAGCCGGGCGACGTGGCGGGCGCCTGTAGTCCCAGCTACTCGGGAGGCTGAGGCAGGAGAATGGCGGGAACCCGGGAGGCGGAGCTTGCAGTGAGCTGAGATCCGGCCACTGCACACCAGCCCGGGCGACAGAGCGAGACTCCGTCTCAAAAAAAAAAAAAAAAAAAAAAAAAAAGAGACAAAGCAACCTTAAATGCGTATTGCTAAGTGAAAGAAGCCAATTTGAAAAGGCGACATACTGTATGATTCCACCTGGAAGCATTCTATAAAAGCAGTAAAATGATCAACGGTTGCCAGAGATTAGGAGGTAGAGTGGGAGATGAACAGGTGGAGCAGAGGTTTCTTAAACCAGTGAAACTATGATAACTACATTGGTAGATAGGTTATTAGACATTTATGGGAATCCACAGAACATACAACACAAGAGTAAAGCTTAATGTAAACTATGAATTTCGAGTGATAAAAATGTGTCACTGTAGGCTGGTTGATTATAACAAACATATATCCCTCTGGTGGACCCCAGTGCAGGATGTTCACACTGGGGGAGGCGGTGGGTGTGTGGGGGCAGAAGATAAATGGGCACTCTTTGTACTTTCTGCTCAATTTTAGCTGTGAAGCTAAAATGTCTCTAAAATATAAAATCTATTTTAAACAAGAAAATAAGAAATGTATTAAGGGGCAAAAATCTTCACTATTGCTTTCTTTAAAATGATGGCTTGAGCCCAGGAGTTCAAGATTGCAGTGAGCTATGACTGTACCACTGCACTCCAGCATGGGCAACAGAGCCAAGATCCTCTCTTAAAATGTATGTACTTTATTTTAATGATACATATTAGATGTACACATTTCCAGGGTACATGTGATAATTTGATACATTCATATAATCAAATCAGGGTAACTGGGATACCCATAATCCTAAATATTTACATTTTCTTTATACTAGGAATATTCAAAATTATTCTCTTTTAGCCCCCCCCCCCCTTTTTTTTTTTCTTCTTCAAAGTAGAGGGGAGGTCTATGTTGCCCAGGCTGGTCTTGAACTCCTGAGTTCAAGCATCCTCACCTCCACCTCCAAGTGCTGGGACTACAGGCACATGCCACTGCACCCGGCTAACTTTTGGGACTTTCAGAGACATGGGGTTTCACCATGTTGCCCAGGCTGGTCTCAAACTCCTGAGCTCAAGTGATCCGCTGGCCTTGGCCTCTCAAAGTGCTGGGATTATAGGGGTGGGACATTGCACTCAGGCTCTCTTCTACTTATTCTGAAATGTACAATTCAAGGCCAGGTGCAGTGGCCTGCGTATGTAGTCCCAGCTACTTGGGAGGCTAAGGCAGGAGACTCTCTTGAGCCCAGGAGGTGGAGGTTGCAGTGAGCCAAGATTGCACAACTGCACTCCAGCCTGGATAATAAGAATAAACCTCTGTCTCAAAAAAAAAAAGAAATGTACAATTCAGGAATGTTAACTAGAGTCATTCTACGGATCAGGCTTTTTTTTAAACAGAGTTAAAAAAAGAACTAAGATTCTAAATATTCATCAATAGGTAATACAGGTAATTTTGTTTAAAAAAAGGATAAATTATGATACATCCATATTATTTACAGTTAAAAAATTAGATAACTAGATATACTGAGATGAAACAAAGTCCCAGATGTACTTATGAGCAGACTGATAACAGTTCACATTTTGTGGGAAACAATTATATATCATGCATTAAGTACTGTTTGAATTTTCTACAACAGCATTTATTTTTATAATCACAAAGTAACTTTATAAGCTTTCAGTAACCCTAAGAGGCAGAACTCTGAACAGCCACTTTGAAAAGAAAAGAAGCACAAGAAAAGCCAGGGATCTCCAGACATCATTATACACAATTTTTTAGTATCTGCTAGAAATATGTCCTAAATCACTTATTTCTACTTCATGTCGGAATAAATGCTGGACAACCAAGACTTCTACATTCTTCCAAAACTGAGACACTTAAATTTTCAACAGAGTAATTGTTAAACATACTGATATATCCATATGATAAATATTACACCTAGTTATTTAAAACCTTTATAAGCAGTTTTAATAACGTGGAAACTGCTTAGGTCCAATGTTCAGGAAGACAATACACACATACACACACACAGATAATCTATCATCTCACTCATATAAATACGTACAAAAAAAATTGGAAGAAATACCCTAAAGTGTTTAACAGTTATCACCACTGGGTGATGGAATAAGAGGTGAATTTTTTTTATTCTTTATACTTTCATCTATGAACTTTCAACAATATGTAAATGCTACTTTTAGGTAAGTGTTTTGTTGCTTTTGTAGTTTTGTTTATTTCCCAGTGTAGAAATGATTGCTCACTACTGATTACAAAATAATACATTTCTACAAAGCCGTCCTCATCCTGCCTTCTCTCTAGGCGACTTTGTTCACTCTAAGTGCTCCGTGTTTACTCAGTTAATAAATGGAAAAACAGATGAATTCTATAAAGTCAATCCTGGCCGGGCGTGGTGGCTCAAGCCTGTAATCCTAGCACTTTGGGAGGCTGAGACGGGCAGATCACGAGGTCAGGAGATCGAGACCATCCTGGCTAACACGGTGAAACCCCGTCTCTACTAAAAAATACAAAAAACTAGCCGTGCGAGGTGGCGGGCGTCTGTAGTCCCAGCTACTCGGAGGCTGAAGCAGGAGAATGGCGTAAACCCGGGAGGCGGAGCTTGCAGTGAGCTGAGAACTAGTCACTGCACTCCAGCCCGGGCGACAGAGCGAGACTCCGTCTCAAAAAAAAAAAAAAAAAGTCAATCCTTTTTTTATCCCACCTAAGGAAAACCCCTAGGTCCCATGCACCCCGAGGCCCTTCTACCCTAACAACTTGATTTCCCTGAAAAGTATGTCTGGAAGCCTTTCCATGACAAAGTAAATAAATCCCGATATTCCTCTTCAATTTTCATAATGTGAATGCTACCGATGAGCCCTGGCTTAGTTCATCTGTCTTCCATTGCTTGACACTGACAGGTTATTTCCACGGGTTTGCTGTGCAGACGCTTGAGGTTCAGACCCTGCAGCGGCCATTGTGGGCAGGGGTGTTGGGGCCTCCCGCTCGAGTTGGGTTCTGGAGGAAGACAAGGTACCTGTTCCTAGCGCTCAGCGGGGCCCTGTGACAGCTGTGGCTGTGGCTACCGCCAGGAAAGGGACAGAGAGGCAGGATAAGGTCAGAACTGCTGGGGCTGGGGCGGAGACGGCTGCTCCCAGGTCTGGGTGCGCCCAGGCGCCTCCCCCCGCTGCCAGTCCCACCTCCGCTGCTGCTCCACAGCAGGAGGGCGCAGCCCCAGCCCCCACAGGGCTAGGGACCCGTGTACGGGGAGCAGGCCGGGTGCCCCAGGATGAACTTGAAGCCCAGCACTGCCAGCTTCCAGCTGTGGGAAGGGCTGGTGGCAAGAGGGACCCGAAGCAGCACTGAGCCCGAGGGCGGAGATCAAGGGATGTCTCCCTAAGGGTGGCCCTGTGTACTGGCTGCCATCTCTAGGTCAGTGGGGGCCAAGTTTGCGCCCAGAACATCAGCGTGCCCCCAGAGAGCTTGACCCGAAGCATCCTCCAATTCCCAAGAGAATTGCCCACGTTGCTTGGGCCCCCTGGGAAGCCCTGCTGGCAGGAGCAGTAGGGGGCCAGCACCCCAGGCTGATCAGGGTCTGGGATCCGGGCCTGCATCCACACTGCCTCCACGCTGGGGCTCCTCTGGCTTTTCTTTGGTATTCCAGCTCTCCAGTTCTGAAACCAAACCTGGATTCGTGGCTCAGAAGTCCGTTTTTCTGGCCAGTTCTTCTCTGACGGTAATTCCAGGATAAAGGTCCGTTTGAAAGGCCTCAGTAAGAACTGTGTATTGATATCTGTCAAATTTGGTCCTCCTATGCCTCTGGCCTGGCTCAAGTGTGTCTCTGCCATAAGATGAGCTCGCTGTCCACTGGGAGCCTCAGTGGACAGGTTAGATTTTTCAACGTTTAAAGTTTTAACCAACTTTAACAATTAACAATTGTTTAAACAATTGTAATCAGGGCTTACAATAAAACTGTAAATTTATTTTATAGGCAATACCACTGTTTAAAAACCAATTAACTTTCCATATTTTGCTCTTTTCTTCTATGTCTATGAAAAATAAGATAATATTAAAATTAAATTCTGACTCCAAAGACTCCAATAAGTAATACAACAGGAAAAGTGACTAATACAACTTTAAACTGTAATAACAGAGAGATAGTGGCTAACAGGCTGAATGAATACAGCCTGAGAAATAAGTGAGATTATGACCCACGAGTGAAGCATCAGCAAACCTGGGTACTACCTGTGGTTCCACCACTTACTATCTGTGCTACTTTTACAACCCACTGACTCTTTGAACTATGGGATGCCATCTGTAAAACAGAGACAAAATCTTCCTGTTACTATGAACATTGAATGATACAGGAGTATGAAAAGCATTTTAGTACAATGCTGGCATAAAGGTTCAAAAAATGCTCAGTATTCTTAATATTCAGTTCCGAGTACAATTTAAGATGGACATTGTGACCAACTGAAGCACACTTAGGAGGACAACAGGAGATGAAGAGAGACCCCAAAATAAAACCATCTGAAAAGGCACCTGAAGCAACTAGCTTGGACTCAGACAGTAAAGGAGATACAATGACTGAACATTTAAAGGACACATATGGAAGCAAACTTATTTAGCGAAGTTCAGGAAAATAAAGCTTTTACAAAGGGAGGCAGATTTTTAGTGCTCTGTAAGAAAGAACATGTTCAAAAACAGAATAGATCGCAGGGTGCAGTGGCTCACGCCTGTAATCCCAACACTTGGGGAGGCCGAGGCAGGTGGATCACCTCAAGTCAGGAGCTTCAGACCAGCCTGGCCAACATGGCAAAACCCCATCTCTAACTAAAAATACAAAAATTAGCTGGGTGTGGTGACAGGCACCTGTAATCCCAGCTATTCAGGAGGCTGGGGCTGGAGAATCACTTGAACCCAGGAGGCAGAGTGCAGTGAGCCCAGATCATGCCGCTGCACTCCAGCTTGGGCAACAGAGCAAGACTCCATCTCAAAAAATAATAATAAATGTTTTAAAAAGAAATAAACACTTTAAAACTCTTCAAATTATTTATCTTAAAATATAGAAGAAATAGAATACATATAGAAACTTTTAGCTTCAAAGGTACCTTTAAAATCTTACATTAAACAAGAAAGGTAGGAAAAAAAGTGCTCTAAGACTTACACTTTGCTTCTGACAGATTTTGATTGGGTGACCAGACCAACATGCCAAGATTGTCCCGTTCTTGACTGCGTCTTGCCAGTTTGGCTTGGGAGAAAGAAAAAAGAAAATTATCATTAAAATTTGACATATATAATAAGAAATAAGTAACAATACCTTTTAATGTATTGTTGAATACATCCACCTTTTACCTGTATCTGGCCCAATGGGACCACACACTTAACATCAGAGTGAGGATGGAGATGGGGGAGGCGACAGAGTCTGCTGAAACATTTCTACTTGCAAGTCCTTTCCTACTTTTACTGATTTTACAGTATGCTGCTCTGCTTTTAGACATGAGACATCCAAAAAGAAATCCACACATGCCAAGGTACTCAAAGGTTCTTTTAAAATGCTAATTCTTCATGTGTGCTTGCAGCACCCTTACCCTTCTCTGCCTGAGTAACCTTTTAGTGACTTGGCAATAGAAATTCCAAAATTATTTTAACAGCATTATTAAAGAATAACCATTTAAAAAGTTTAACCTGAAAGTAAACTTCTAAAATGCATACTAATTCTTAAAAATCTGTGATGGAAAATAGTAGGCCAAAAGGTTTAAAAGTGCCAAGGGTGGAGCTCACATGTATTAGTGAATTAAACGCAAGCGACTGTCATCTATTACAATACACATACCTAAAACATTATCTTCAAAAGGCAAAGACTCAAGAAACAGGAGGTTCAGTGACCATACCTTCACAATGCTTAGGCCCAAACTTATTCATTCTAAAGGTTAATTTTGGCCACTTTTTTTCCTTTAAATAAACTACTCTGAAAATATGATGAAAGTTATGGAACCTAAACTCTAAGGGGAAAAATGCAACTAAATATAAGATACAACCTACTATAAAGAAAAATCTAGGAAACCCACAGTCTGGTTAACGAATTTCTTCTTTTATGATACCGCCAGATCTTCCATCTTTAATTTTGTCTACCAATGTGTTCTAGGTTTTATAAAGAGGAAATTTTACATTTTTAGTAAAATCTGAGAGGCAGTTACTTTAAAGAACCATAACAGAATAGTGAAAAGGACCCAAAGTGTGAACAGTATGAATTAGGTAAAATTAAAAGTTGAATTTATGTTGCAGATGGGAAGAGAATGTAGATGAGAAAGAAATATGACAAAAAAGATGTAGTGACCGCCTTTTGAGTTTACCCTTTTTTTGAGACAGAGTCTTACTCAGTCACCCAGGCTTGGCTCACTGCAACCTCCTTGCCTCACTGCAAACTGAACCTTGAATGGGTTCAAGTCATTCTCCTGCCTCAGCCTCTCGAGTAGCTGGGACTATAGGCGTGCACCACCACACCCAGCTAATTTTTTATTTTTAGTAGAGATGGGGGTTTCACCATATTGGCCAGGCTGCTCTCGAACTCCTGACCTCATGATCTGCCCACCTCGGCCTCCCAAAGTGCTGGGGTTACAGGTGTGAGTCACCGTGCCCAGCACAAGTATACCTTTTTAATAGATATATACATAGTTCTGACCTTCAGAACAATGCTAACGCTACATATAATCTAAAATGAAAGTCATCAAAGGTATGTGTGGGGAGGGACCCCCAATGGAATACAAAGACAAATGAGTCCTGCTATATTTCCAATAAAAGTCTAAAGTACAACAAAAATAAAGGTATCCACAGTGGAAAGGTACAATCAAAACTGTATGACTGTCTGTGTAGAAAATGTACATTTTGTAGAATCTACAAAATGGCACTAGAATAAATGAGTTTAGTAAGGTTGTAAGAAATAATATTAATAGTAAAATCAATTCTATTTATATACACCAGCAATTAAAAAATCAGAATTAAAGATCATTAGCATCAAATATGAAATAACTTAGGGATAAAGATGTGTACATTGAAAACTATAAAACACTGCTGAGAGAAACTAAAGATGATCTAAGAAAATGAAGAAATATATCATAGATATAGACTCATTATTAAGAAGGCATTCTTCCCAAACTGCTCTAAAGATTCAATGCAACCCCAATCAAAACTGTAGCACATTCTTTTGCAGTAATTGATAAATATTCTACAATTCATAAAGAAAGGCAAAGTAACTAAGACAGTCAACGCATTTTGAAAAAGAGCAAAGTTGGAAGATTTACACTATCTGAATCACGACTATAAAAAATCAGTAATCAAAAATGTATGGTATTGGCATAAAGATAGAGAAATAGGCTGGGCACGGCGGCTCACACCTGTAATCCCAGCACTTTGGGAGACCGAGGCAGGCGGATTACGAGGTCAGGGGATCGAGACCATCCTGGCTAACACAGTGAAACCCTGTCTCTACTAAAAATACAAAAAATTAGCCAGGCGTGGTGGCGGGCTTCTTAGTACCAGCTACTCGTGAGGCTGAGGCAGGAGAATGGCGTGAACCTGGGAGGCAGAGCTTGTAGTGAACCGAGATCGTGCCACTGCACTCCAGCCTGGGAGGCAGAGTGAGACTCCGTCTCAAAAAAAAAAAGAGAGAGAGAGAGAAATAAATGGAATAGAATCCAAAAACAGAACCACACATACAGGATCAAATGATTTTCCATAAAGGCACGAAGGCAAAACCAAACCAAAAATAATAATCTTTTCAACAAATGATGCAGAAACAAATGAATATTCACATGCAAAAACAAAACAAATATTTTTTAAAAAATTAATTTGGATCCATACCTCAAAATTATCTCAAAACAGACGACAGAACTAAATGTAAAACTCAAAAATTATAGAATTTCTAGAGAAAAACACATGGAAATCTTTTTGACCTTGGGGTGGGAAAGGACATCTTAGATACAATACCAAAAGCACAATCCACCAAACATATTTTAATGGTATACTGTACTTAAATAAAATTTTAAAACTTTCACTCTGCAAAAGGCACTGTTGAGATACACTGCAGACTGTAAGAAAATATTTGCATATCGCATATGCAACAAAGGACTTGTATCCAGAATACATAAAGAACTTTCAAATCAACAATAAGGAAAATAACACAATTTTTTTTAAAAAAAGGACAAACGATTTGAACAGTCACTTCACCAAAGTAGATATAAAGGTGGCATATTAGATGAAAAAATGCTCTACATCATTAGCCATTAGAAAAATGTGAATTAGGCCGGGCGCGGTGGCTCAAGCCTGTAATCCCAGCACTTTGGGAGGCCGAGACGGGCGGATCACGAGGTCAGGAGATCGAGACCATCCTGACTAACACGGTGAAACCCCGTCTCTACTAAAAAATACAAAAATCTAGCCGGGTGAGGTGGCGGGTGCCTGTAGTCCCAGCTACTCGGGAGGCTGAGGCAGGAGAATGGCGTAAACCCGGGAGGCGGAGCTTGCAGTGAGCTGAGATCGGCTACTGCACTCCAGCCCGGGCGACAGAGCGAGACTCCGTCTCAAAAAAAAAAAAAAAAGAAAAAGAAAAATGTGAATTAAAGCCATGATGAGAAACCGTGATTTACCTGTTAGGCTGTCTAAAATAAAAGGCATCAACAATACAAAGAGCTGACAAGAATGGGAACAATTGAAATTCTCATACACTGCTGATGTAAATGCAAAATTATAAAGCCATTCTGGGAAAATTTTGCAGTTTTTTACAAAGACATAATTATAATTACCAAATGACTGATCTAGCAACCCCACTGTTCAGCCATATACCCTACAGAATTAGTATTATGTTCACAGCAAAACCTGCACACAGGCTGGGAGCAGTGACTCACACCTGTAATCCCAGCACTTTGGGAGGCTGAGGCGGGTGGATCACCTGAGGTCAGGAGACCAGCCTGACCAATATTGTGAAATCCCATCTCTACTACAAATACAAAAATTAGCCAGGCATGGTGGTGTGTGCCTGTAGACCCAGCTACTCGGGAGGCTGAGGCAGGAGAAATGCTTGAACCCAGGAGGTGGAGGTTGCAGTGAGCCAAGATGGCGCCACTGCACTCCAGTCTGGGCGCCAGAGCGAGACTCAGTGCCAAAAACACAAACAAACAAAAAACAAAACAACAACAACAACAAAATACAGCACACATAGGCAGCGTTATTTACAATCATCAAAAACTGTGAAATATTCAGATGTTCTTCCATGGGCAAATGGATAAACCAACTGTAGTACACCCATATACTGGAACAGTACACAGCAATAAAAATAGTGAACTACTAATATATGCAACAACACAGACCTATCTCTAAAGCATTACAGTGAGTGAGAGAAGTCAGTACAAGTTCATTCATATGACACTCTGAAAAAGGCAAAAGTACAGGGATAACGAATAGATCCAGGGTTTCCAGGGGCTAGAAGTGTGAGGAAGATTAAAGTGTGAGAGAGTTTTTGGAGGAGATGGAGCTCTTTGGTATCCTAATTGTGTGGTGTTATGTGAAACTCCAGCAGTGTCCCCATCAGCATTTGTTTTCTGTGATTTCAGTCACCCATGATAAACCGTGGTCTGAAAACATTCAATTGAGAATTCCAGAAACAGTTCCTGAATTTTAAATTGTGCCCTATTCTGATTATCATGATGAAATCTCGTGCCGTCCCTCCTGGGACATGCATCATTCCTTTGTGCACCACGTCCCCTCTGGAGGTACTATGTGCCCATTAGTAACTCGGCCATCTTAGTTATCAGCTGGATGGTCATAGCATCGCAGCACTTGCGTTCAAGTCCCCCATATTTTACTAACACCCCCAAAGTGCTGGTGATGTTGGCATATTGCTATAATTGTTCTATTTTATTATTAGTTTTTGTTGTTGATCTCTCAGTGTGTCTAACTTATAAATTAACCTTTATCATAGGTATGCATGCATACGAAAAACCATAGTATATATATAGGGTTCAGTACTACCAGTTTCAGGCACCCACCAGGGGTCTTGAAACATACCTTTCATGGATAAGGACGGAGTACTGTATACACATCTTAACTCTCACAAAAATGTGCAGCAAAAATTATTCAGTTTTGCTACATGTAAATAAAAAAATATAAATACAATAAAAACAAAGAAATGCCATTAATTTCTAGGTAGATACTAATATTTGTTGAAGGTGCTAACACAGGCAGGACTCTTTGTTTAAAGTTGATTTTTATCAAGTTTTAAAGACCTTAAAAAATAAGCCCTTAAAAAATAAAAAATTATCTGGAATAATTAGGTCTACAAGGAAATTGCAATTACCAGTCGCCATCAAGGGGGTAAGATAGGTTTATTGGCTGGGCGCGGTGGCTCACACCTGTAATCCCAGCACTTTGGGAGGCCGAGGTAGGCGGATCACCTGAGGTCGGGAGTTTGAGACCAGCCTGACCCACATGGAGAAACCCTATCTCTACTAAAAATACAAAATTAGTCGGGCTTGGTGGCGCATGCCTCTAATCCCAGCTACTTGGGAAGGTTGAGGCAAGAGAATCGCTTGAACCTGGGAGGCGGAGGTTGCGGTGGGCTGAGATCGCACTATTGCGCTCCAGCCTGGACAACAAGAGCGAAACTCTGTCGGAAAAAAAAAAAGGTTTATTTACATGGCCAGTGGGGCTACACAGTGGTTCAACTACTTCAGAGAAAAAACAGGCAATGTATAGTAAAGTAGACGTGTGGATACCTTGCAAGCCAGCATTTCCATTTCTAGACTACATATATATGCAATGTTTTTCAAATTGCTGGCCAGATCTACTCATGTTGAATTTTGGGTTCCTAATCATAATCAGCATTTTAAAAAAAGAATAAGGAACACAAAACATCAGCATATGGTTTCATGTGTTTATAAACTATTGGTGGAGATTTTTTAAAGTCTGAAAGTCTCTGGTCTAGAGACTTTAAGAGGTGCACATGGAAGGACAGCATGTTGCTCAGTTTTCTGTTGCAGCTTGGCTAGACTCTAGTAGCCAGTTATTTAATCAAATATTAATCTAGGTGTTGCTGTGAAAAGTATTTAGTAGATACGGTTAACATCCATAATCACTCGATTACCCTCCATAATGTGAGCGGGCCTTATCCAGCCCACCTGAAGGTCGTAAGAGCAGAAATTGAGATTTTTCCAGAAGTTGAGACTGAGGCCCTAACTCCTTCCTATAGGCCTGTTCTACAGATTTCAGACTTGTCAGGCCCCTACAACTACATAAACCAATTCCTTAAAATAAATCTCTGAATATATGTATACATAGATACACCCATACATATTCTAGTAGTTCTATTTATCTGAAAGAACCCTATCTACACAGTAACATAGATAGTTATTACAGAGTTGTCTACAGGACCAAAATAGAGGAAAATCTTTAAAATACATCAACAGGGGCTGGGCGCAGTGGCTCATGCCTGCAATCCCAGCACTTGGGGAGGCTGTAGCGGGTGGATCACCTGAGGTCGGGAGTTCGAGACCAGCTTGATCAACATGGAGAAACCCTGTCTCTACTAAAAACACAAAATTAGCCGGGCGTGGTGGCACATGCCTGTAATCCCAGCTACTAGGGAGGCTGAGGCAGGAGAATCACTTGAACCCAGGAGGCAGAGGTTGCGGTGAGCCGAGGTCATGCCATTACACTCCAGCCTGGGCAACAAGCGCGAAACTCTGTCTCAAAAAAAAAAAAAAAAGTCAACAGGGATTGGATAAACCGTGGTATGTGACTTCAAGGGAATTAAATACAGAAAACAAAATCAGATCTACAGCTATCAACCAGTCTCAATAGAAAAAGCAAGTTAAAGGAAATGTATATCATCATAACTTAAATGTTGAAAATATAAAATTGGTACTATCAGTAGTTATAGGGTACATTTAAAGAATAAGATGTGTACAATGAAAATATTCTTAAAACCAGATTAACAGGCATTTAAAGAGAGAAAGATCTTGCTTTGTAACATTGTAATATTTCACTGTTCTTTGCAAATCCCAGTGCTAAGCAGACAAATACTATTTTGTGTACATTGCTTGTATATATCCAAAACTTTAAGAATCACAGAGAAATCCTTCACTGTATGATTTGATGCTACCTGTGTTCAAATTTAAAACCATCTAGTCCAACATTAAGGAAAATACTCTTCTAGTATATTTTCAGTTCTACTCTGAAACTCTGAGCTATTTCTCACTCTATAATGTCATATTTTACTTGTCAACTGTTTGGAAGCACAACAGCAACTTACAGGGTATGAGGGTTCCAATTTCTCCACATCCTCACCAACACTTGTTATTATCTAACTTTCTGATTCTAGCTAGCAGGTGTGAAGTAGTCTCTCACTGTGGTTTTGATTTACATTTCCCTGAATAAAGAGGTTGAGCATATTGGTTGTTTATTGGCCATCTGAATATCTTCCCTGGAGAAATGTCTATTCTGCTCTTTTGCCTGTTTTATGTTGGGAACATAAAATGGTGCCATTCCTCAAAAGATTATCATATAACCCAGAAAATCCACTCCAAGGTATACAGCCCAAAGAAATAAAAACCTATGTCCACATAATAATTTGTATACAAATTTTCATAGCTGCATTACTCAACAGCTAAAAGGTAGAAACAACCCAAATGCCCATCAACTGATGATTGAATAAAAAAATGCAGTATGTCTATGACAGAACATTATACTGCCATGAAAAGGAATAAAATACTAACACATGTTCAGCATGAAACCTGAAAACACCATGCTAAGTGAAAGCAGTCAGTCACATGCACAAAAATCCAGTCTATTGTATGATTTTATTTACATGAACCGTCCAGACAGAAAGATTAGTGATTGCCATAGGCTGTGGGGCATCTGGAAATAACAGGGAGCCACTGCTAACAGGTACAGCATTTCTTTATGGGATGATAAGAATGTTTTAAATTTGATTTGTGGTGAGAGCTGCACAACTGAATGTACCGAAAGCCACTGGATCTTGCATATTTTAAATAAGTGAACTGCATGTTTTGTTAATTTTATCGTAGTAAAGCCGTTATTTTAAAAGCAAGGCTACACAGGAGGCTGAGGTGGAAGGATCAGCTGAGGCCAGAATTTCAAGGCCAGTCTAAGCAACACAATGAGACCCAATCTCTACAAGTTTTTAAAAGTTAGCCAGGTATGGTGGTAAGCATTTGTAGTCCCAGCTACTTGGGAGGGTGGGGCTAGAGGATTGCTTGAGCCCAAAGATCAAGGATGCAGTGAGCTATGATCACCCTGAGGCACTCTAGCCTGGGCAACAGGGAGAGACCCTGTCTCTTTAAAACAAGCAAACAAAATACAGAAACTAACTGAAAAGAGAAGACAGGTTACTCCATGGCCATTAGAACACCTGCTTAGGTTCTCATAGCACCCTCTCCCCTACACCCTAAAAAATCACGTTAGGTCTGCGGAGTGGAGGGGAAGAGGGGGTTGTTTTTCTACCATTCAGGGTCCAACCATATCATCAATGACCTAAGTCAGAACAGAAAGATGAAGACAAGTAAGAGAATGGCCAAATGGATAAACACAGAAGGGGCAGCAAAAACAATCAGAACTGAAATAAATGGTGAATATGCTTTTCTTGCTATCAATAATTATAAGATAGGGCTGGGCGTGGTGGCTCACACCTGTAATCCCAGCACTTTGGGAGGCCAAGATGGGTGGATCACCTGAGGTCAGGAGTTCAAGACAAGCCTGGACAACATGGTGAAATCCCATCTCTACTAAAAATACAAAACTTAGCCAGGCATGGTGGCAGGCGCCTGTAATCCCAGCTACTTGGGAGGCTGAAGCACGAGAATCGCTTGAACCCAGGAGGTAGAGGTTGCAATGAGCTGAGGTCACGCCACTGCACTCCAGCCTGGGGTACAAGGCAAGGCTCTGTCTCAAAAAAAAAAAAAAAAAAAGGTAAATTCTTATTCCTAAATATATGAACTGGTCACCCATACTTTCACTATATCCTAAGATGTTAAACATGAGTAAATTTAACTTAATTATGTTAGGGACCAAAAAACATTTTGTGACTCCAAAATTGTTTGCTTCTGATGTTGGGTAATCAAAAAGATACAAATCAAAGGGAATGGCAAGAGTACATATGATTACTATTGCTATAACAGTTACAGATGCTTACTATGTGCTAGGCACTGTGTACTTTGACAGGCCTCAGTTCATTTCAATCTTACGACAATCCATTTTACAGATGAGAAAATTAAACCACAGAGAGACGAAGCAAGCTGCCCAACATCACGCCTATGAGCAGTGAAGCTGAGTCGAAGCTTAAGGAAGAGGGATGAACACAGCAGAAGCCAGAGTTGGTGGTGTTAACCATTATGCTACACAGCCTAGATTTTAAAGAACATTTTTCTTCCTCATGATATCCATTAAGTATTTTAGCACTTAAGCTAAATGGCTTAAGAATTCTCAACTGACGACAGTTCACGCTCTATAAAATGAGGAAGTCAGAAGCAACTTTGGTATTTAAATACCAAAGTATCTTTTTTTTTTTTTTTTTTGAGACCGAGTTTCACTCTTGTTGCCCAGGCTGGAATGCAATGGCGCAATCTTGGCTCACTGCTACCTCTGCTTCCCGGGGTCAAGCGATTCTCCTGCCTCAGCATCCCAAGTAGCTAGGATTACGGGCGTGTGCCACCACGTCCAGCTAATTTTGTATTTTTAGTAGAGACGGGGTTTCTCCACATTGGTCAGGCTGGTCTCAAACTCCCGACCTCAGGTGATCTGCCAGCCTCGGCCTCTCAAAGTGCTGGGATTACATTAAATATCTGTATCTTTCTACAAAGCATATACCTACTGTCTGGTTCTCTCTTCTCTAATCGCTTCCTTTTTAAATGCTAAAACTTTACATTGGAACAAATAGGCCCATAATTTCCAATCACCAGCTCTCTGGAATTAAAATCTATAATAAATATAAGCACGTTATAAAATCCTTAAAAACTCAAATCTCAGGCGGTGGCTCAAGCCTGTAATCCCAGCACTTTGGGAGGCCGAGACAGGCGGATCACGAGGTCAGGAGATCGAGACCATCCTGGCTAACACGGTGAAACCCCATCTCTACTACAAATACAAAAAATTACCCGGGCGTGGTGGCAGGCGCCTGTAGTCCCAGCTACTCGGGAGGCTGAGGCAGGAGAATGGCGTGAACCTGGGAGGCGGAGCTTGCAGTGAGCCGAGATCGCGCCACTGCACTCCAGCCTGGGCGACAGAGCAAGACTTCATCTCAAAAAAAAAAAAAAAAAAAGTTGAAAAATCCTAAGTTGAACATTTAAGTCAAGAACTGTCTGGGCCGGGCGCAGTGGCTCAAGCCTGTAATCCCAGCACTTTGGGAGGGCGAGACGGGTGGATCACGAGGTCAGGAGATCGAGACCATCCTGGCTAACACGGTGAAACCCCGTCTCTACTAAAAAAATACAAAAAAACTAGCCGGGCGATGTGGCGGGCGCCTGTAGTCCCAGTTACTCGGGAGGCTGAGGCAGGAGAATGGCGTAAACCCGGGAGGCGGAGCTTGCAGTGAGCTGAGATCCGGCCACTGCACTCCAGCCCGGGCTACAGAGCGAGACTCCGTCTCAAAAAAAAAAAAAAAAAAAAAAAAAGAACTGTCTGTACTTAATACTTGATCAATAATAGCAATTATTATTTCCTTTCTCCTCTATTATTTGACATCTTTCAGACCTTGGTTCCTTAGTATATTGTTAAGTACATCGTAAATGTTAAGTAAATTAATATGCATAACATAGGTTAGGTAGACAATTAATGAAAAATTTTAGAAAGGGAGTACATTGTTCTATTCCCTTTCCTTCAACACAGTAATCCAGACTGAAAAGTTTGAGAACCAAGTAGGCTGGGCAGCAACTCACGTAGCCCTGATCTCTGAAATGCCACCCACTCCCTCTCTTCTTGTACCTCTCTTTATAATAGCACTCTACCCTTTAAGGGCATAAACTCTATTCCCATGGCTAGGTTATTTCAAAAATACTATGATTTGCGGCCGGGCGCGGTGGCTCAAGCCTGTAATCCTAGCACTTTGGGAGGCCGAGACGGGCGGATCACGAGGTCAGGAGATCGAGACCATCCTGGCTAATACGGTGAAACCCCGTCTCTACTAAAAATACAAAAACTAGCCGGGCGAGGTGGCGGGCGCCTGTAGTCCCAGCTACTCGGAGGCTGAGGCAGGAGAATGGCGTAAACCCGGGAGGCGGAGCTTGCAGTGAGCTGAGATCTGGCCACTGCACTCCAGTCTGGGCGACAGAGCGAGACTCCGCCTCAAAAAAAAAAAAAATACTATGATTTGCAATATTACAAGCTGACAAAAATAAATGAATAATTTCCCTTAGAACTGGCTCAAGGCCAGGCATGGTGGCTCACACCTGTAATCCCAGCACTTTGGGAAGCTGAGGTGGGTAGATAAGAACAGCCTGGCCAACATGGTGAAAACCTGGCTCTACTAAAAACAAAAAAAAAAAAACCAGCTGTGGTGGCTCACACCTGTAATTCCAGCTACTCGAGAGGCTGAGGCATGAGAATCACTTGAACCCAGGAGGCAGAGGTTGATGTGAGCCGAGATTGCACCACTGCATTCCAGCCTGGGTGACATAGTGAGACTCTGTCTCAAAAAATAAAAATAATTGGCCGGGCGCGGTGGCTCAAGCCTGTAATCCCAGCACTTTGGGAGGCCGAGACGGGCGGATCACGAGGTCAGGAGATCGAGACCATCCTGGCTAACACAGTGAAACCCCGTCTCTACTAAAAATACAAAAACTAGCCGGGCGAGGGGGCGGGCGCCTGTAGTCCCAGCTACTCGGGAGGCTGAGGCGGGAGAATGGCGCAAACCCGGGAGGCGGAGCTTGCAGTGAGCTGAGATCCCGCCACTGCACTCCAGTCCGGGCGACAGAGCGAGACTCCGCCTCAAAAAAAAAAAAAAATAAATAAATAAATAAATAAATAAATAAATAAATAATAGAACTGGCTCAATCACTGTTCAGTAATCTGAGTTCAGCTAAAGCCTAATCTATGTCCCTTTTCTGATTCCCCAAGAAGGAAGTTAGATGCTAATCAAATGCTACTGAAGTTAATTCTGCACTAGAAACTGCAATTGTATAGTCAGTTTCTAACTAATAACATCTTATCTTCTCTCATTCTCTTGGACTCACAGGTGTCTTGGACTGGGAATCTATTTTCTCTAAGAGAAACCACAAACACTTTTCTTCCATGTTATCAATATAACAAGCTTATCATTTACCACCAATGTAATTTAGCCACATATGATCCTCAAACCAAAACAAAGACAAAACACTTCAGAGACCAATTAATTTCACAGTGAAATGTCTCGGGCTCAGATTTCTCCTATTTCTCCTAACACTGCCCTATCAGTAATGTAACACACTGATCAGAATGGACAAGGCTGTATTGACATTTCACCACCAAGCAATCCAAGAGGAAAAAAAGCCCTGAAGCTACAGTCTGACTGATGGTCAGGCACCACAATCTTAAGAAATACAGAGGGCCCAGATTATCCTATAACACAATTATTCCCAACATCACCATGACCCAGAGAAAACTTCTAACTACTGTACCACCAGCTAAGGACACACCTTTACACCAATGTTGTAAGAGTTCCTTAAAAAAGGTTGAGTTAGGAAAAAAGACAATATGGAATTCTTTGCAAGTCTGGCAAAACAGGATGTTAGAAGGGAACACAGAAACCCTGTCCAGTAAAAATGTTAAGAGAAGTTGCATTAGTGTGTTTTCACAAGGTGATAAAGATATACCAGAGACTGGGCAATTTACAAAACAAAGAGTAAGTTTAACTGGATTTCACAGTTCCATGTGGCTGGGGAAGCCTCACAGTCAAGGCAGAGGGCGAGGAGGAGCAAGTAACGTCTTACATGGATGGCAGCAGGCAGAAAGGAGCGCTTGTGCAGGGAAACTCCCCTTTGTAAAACGATCAGGTATCTCGTGAGACTCATTCACTATCAAGAGAAAAGCACAGGAAAGAGCTGGCCTCATGATTCAACTATCTACCGCCCGGTCCCTCCTATAACATGTGGGAGTTATGGGAGCTACAAGATAAGGTTTGGGTGGGGACACAGAGCCAAACCATATCATAAGTGTACTGTACATAAGTTCAGGCTTTCTGAAGGGTAGTTTGGCAATGTTTACCAAGCCTCCAGCAATTTTTTTTTTTTTTTTTTTTTTTTTTGAGACGGAGTCTCGTTCTGTCGCCCAGGCTGGAGTGCGGTGGCGCGATCTCCACTCACTGCAAGCTCCGCCTCCCGGGTTCACCCCATTCTCCTGCCTCAGCCTCCCGTGTAGCTGGGACTACAGGCGCCCGCCAGCGTGCCCGGCTAATTTTTGTACTTTTAGTAGAGACGGGGTTTCACCATGTTAGTCAGGACGGTCTTGATCTCCTGACCTCGTGATCCGCCCGTCTTGGCCTCCCAAAGTGCTGGGATTACAGGTGTGAGCCACCGCGCCCGGCCGCCTCCAGCAATTTATCCCAAAAGAAAATATTCATAAAGCTATGCAAAAACTTACCTACAAAGTTATTCATCAAATGCTGCTGAAAACAGCAATAAATTGGAAAGAACTCAAATGTCCAACATAATCTCATAATCTGGTACAACCGTATTGTGGAAACTGTACATATTAAAAGCTACAGAGCCCTTTTCACAAGATGGCACCAAAAGCAAAGAAGGAAGCTCCTGCCCCTCCTAAAGCCAAAGCCAAAGCCAAAGCCAAGGCTTTGAAGGCCAAGAAGGCAGTGTTGAAAGGCATCCACAGCCGGAAAACAAAAAGATCCACACAACACGCACCTTCCAGCAGCCCAAAACACTGCAACTCCAGGGGCAGCCCAAACATCCTCAGAAGAGCGCCCCCAGGAGAAACAAGCTTGACCACTACACTACCATCAAGTTGCCGCTGACCACTGAGTCTGCCATGAAGAAGAGAGATGACAACAACACACCTGTGTTCACTGTGGATGTTAAAGCCAACAAGCGCCAGATCAAACAGGCTGTGAAGCAGCTCTGTGACCCTGATGTGGCCAAGGTCAACTCCCTGATTCGGCCTGATGGGGAGAAGGAGGCATACGTTCAACCAGCTCTTGATTATGATGCTTGGGATGTTGCCAACAAAACTGGGATCATCTAAACTGAGTCCAGCTGCCTAATTCTAAATATATGTATATCTTTTCACCAGAAAAATAAAAATAAAAAGTTGCAGAACTATGTACATTTAATGACTTGGGAAAACCATACATAAAGTACAACATGCAAATGACAACAAAGTGCTGCATACTACAGAATCACCCAATCTAACAACTCACAGGCAGGGCGCAGTACCCACGCCTGAAAATCCCAGCACTTCGAGAGGCCAAGGCTGGAGGGTTGCTTGAGGTCAGGAATTTGAGACCAGCCTGGGCAACAAAGTGAGACCCTGTCACTACAAAAAAAAAAAAAAAAAAAAAAAATAGCGAGGCATTGTGGCTCACACCTGTAGTTCCAGCTACTTGGGTTGCTGAGGTGGGTGAACTCCTTGAGTCCAGGAGTTCAAGGCTGCAGTGAGCCATGATCGTGCCACTGCAATACAGCCTGGGCAACAGAGCAAGACTCTGCCTCAGAAACAAACAAAAACTCATGTCCAATTCAAATTATGTTTCCATAAGCATAACTACATATGCTAACATCTTGCTATAGCCGATTGTCTTATCCTACTTCACCTGCAGATATGCCTATCCTGTTCTGAAGGAACTCCCTCTGCTCACCTCTAATGAGAGACCTAATACTCTAGGAAATACTTTCCCCCACCGCTTTTCCTAAAGCACTTAATACATAATTATACTGTTGACTAAATTTTTCTTAATGAGGAACTATTTCTTCCCTCTGAGTCTTTTTTTTTTTTTTTTTTTTTTTGAGATGGAGTCTCGCTCTGTCGCCCGGGCTGGAGTGCAGTGGCCGGATCTCAGCTCACTGCAAGCTCCGCCTCCCGGGTTTACGCCACTCTCCTGCCTCAGCCTCCCAAGTAGCTGGGACTACAGGCGCCCGCCACCGTGCCCGGCTAGTTTTTTGTATTTTTTTAGTAGAGACGGGGTTTCACTGTATTAGCCAGGATGGTCTCGATCTCCTGACCTCGTGATCCGCCCGTCTCGGCCTCCCAAAGTGCTGGGATTACAGGCTTGAGCCACCGCGCCCGGCCTTTCCCTCTGAGTCTTACAAGGTTTTGAAACGTTGAGAATAGAAAGTCACTGACATACTGTAGTTTCATGAAAGAGGATGGAATTACTACCTATCTTTTGGTGAAACTAGAAACAGAGCACTATCAGTCAGGTTTTTTAAAGCCCACATAATTATAAGTGACTTTTCTTTCTTTCTTTTTTGAGACAAGTTCTCACCTGGTTACCCAGGCTGGAGTGCAACGGTACAATCTCGATTCACTGCAACCTCCGCCTCCTGGGCTAAGGCAATCCTCCCACCTCGGCCTCCCAAGTAGCTAGGACTACAGGAACCCGCCATCACACCCAGCTTGTTTTTTGTACTTTTAGTACAGAAAGGGTTTCACCATGCTGCCCAGGCTGGTCTCGAACTCCTGGGCTCAAGCAATCCACCTGCCTCAGCCTCCCACAGTGCTGGGATTATAAGCATGAGCCACCGCACCCGGCCTATAACTGACTTTTCTGTTACTAATCCAGATTTGTGAGGATTTTATTAGACTTCTACCCCAACATTCTCTCTTCACAGTGGTTTATCCCTTCGAAAAAGAGTTGAGAAATATCACTAATATACAATTTTACCCTTTTTAAAAACTAATCTGAACCAATTTATGAGACAGTAATTTACACAAGTCACCGCATACTAAGGAAATATCTCTATCCTTAATAACATTATGTTTGAAGATGAAAGGATGAAAATTACCATGCAATCTCTTTCTTAGCCTACCAGTATGGTAATAATCACACTTTAACAACAGCCAAAAACCAGATGCTGTCAATTTCTTATTACTAGTCCCAGAAAAGACACACCTATTTTCTTCTTGATTTAGAATAGGTTAAAAAGTTAATTTGGGCTGGGCACGGTGGTTCACACCTCTAATCAAACTGTGGGAGGCCAAGTGGGGAGAATCACTGGAGGCCAGGAGTTAAGAGATCAGCCTGGGCAACATAACACAGCAAGACTCCGTCTCTACAGGGCATGATGTTGCACTCCTGTACTTCCAACTACTTGGAAGGCTAGGTGGGAGGATTGCTGGAGCCCAGGAGTCCAAGGCTGCAGTAAGCCATGATTATACATCAAGCTGCACTCCAGCCTGGAGTGAGACCCCATCCCAAAAAGGGGGAAAAAGAAATTAATTACAGAAGATATTAAAAAAAAAAAAGTTTTACCCAAAAGCAAATCTACGCAAAATATCTTCAAAATTTCATGTTGTTAAAAAAAAAACCCATTCAAACCACAAGTATCACTCATAATGTATATCACATTCTTAAGAGTTGCTTTACTAAAATCAGCATATCCATAAGATAACCCACTAGGATGAATTAAACAGATGGGCTCAGAACTCAGACCATCGGTTTGAAATTCTAGGTGTGCACCTACAAAATTTAAATACACTGGAAAAATGATCTCAAACAGAGCTTTCTCGTTTGGAACCGGTGGTTAAAGACAATCTCTACCCCATAGTGACAGAATTAAATGAGATAATACACACATAAGGTACTTGGCTAAATGCCTCAGCACACCATGAGCATGCAACTCACCAGATTATTTATCTTATTATGAAAGTCAGTGTTTGGAGTAAAAAGAACAGAAAAACCACCTAAAAACAACTCAACATTAACTACTTCACGCTTCTTGACTATGGTTGTCTTCGCCTACATTCCCAAACACTGATCTAGGCTCTAAGTGGCTTATTCAGGTTGCAATAACGTCCTTACCAAACTTTCTGCCTCCTCTCTCTGCCTCCAAATTGAAATTTATTATATAAATGGCAGCAGGAGATACCTCTCCATTACTGTCCATGTGACACTACTTCACATTACCCTTGCAAGAAGTCCTCCCAAATTCAAGCAACTCTAGAAACTATTAAAGATACAAAGAACTTCACAAATAGAGTTTACTTAAAGGTTGGGAAACCATACGTATGAAGTGTCTTGGCAGAGGTGATGGTGTCAAGGACCCCATGCCTATTCCAGCCCAGAGCTCTCTCAACCACACTGTATTACATTATTACATTCCCAGAGCTTTCTTGTTTGACACATAGCTGTGCCAGAATTGGTTCCTTGTCTGGTATTCTGTCACTCTGTAGGAATTTCCAGTAAAATAAGATGAATTTTTATTGTTGTTAGTATTATGTTATGCACCACCAGAATAGCCAAAATAAAAATGGAAGACTTTATGAGCCCTAACAATGCTGATACCTCACTATTTACAAATGCTGATCAGATGAGACATTTGTTTTGATAGTGAAGGCCATGCAACCCTGCATCAACAAAACTCCACTTGTTCATAAGCAAATATAAAATTGCAGTTATTTATCCCAGTATTTATGGAGGTCTTATCTAAAGAGGTTCTTTTAAAAAGTCAAATAAGAAGTCCAGTAAGCCAGTAGAATAATGGGCAAAGACCTTCCCTAGAAAAATTTCAAGTAATTTATGTAAATATTCCCCACTCCTCTCCAGGAGATGGAGCTTAAATCCCCCTGACTTGAGTGTAGATTGGACTGACTGACTTGTTTCCAAAAAAATAAGTATGGAAGGTGTAGGTTGGACTTACTAACTTGTTTCCAAAAAAATAATTATGGAAGGTGGTAATTGTATAAAGTAGAGAAACATAACCTTGGCCACGATTAACATTACCAGCAATAAATCATGGTGTAGCATGCACTACACACCCCCACTCCAACAATATGAATTCCCCAAATTCGTAACTCTAGTCTAATCATGTGAAAAACAGCAAACTGGGGAGACATCATAATTAAATGCAATGCATAAATACTCTGGACTGGATTCTAAAACAGAAATGGGTATTAATGGGAAAACTAGTGGAATCTAAATAAAATGTGGAACTTAGTAATGTATCAGTGTTGGTTTCTTGGTACTGACAAGCATACCTTGGTGATGTAAGGGGAACCCAAGTGAGGGGTCTGATAATCCATAGCATACAGGAAAGGGTTGGGGGTAGGTAGTAGGTAGGTAGCCATCCTGTTCCTGAGAAAAAAGTCACACTCTAAAAACTTTCCATAACTCAAGTCATAAATGTAAGAACACCATTTTTATTATTTTTATTTTTTTCAGAGTCTCAGTCTCATCCAGCCTGGAGTGCAATGGTGTGATCTTGGCTCACTGCAACTTCTTACCTCCCTAGTTCAAGCAATTCCTGTGCCTCAAGTGATCTGCCCACCTTGGCCTCACAAAGTGCTGGGATCACAGGCATGAGCCACTGTGCCTGGTCTTACACATATGGATTAAAGCTACCGCACTCGGCCAGAAAAACCTTTTTAAAAAGGAAAGCCGGGCACAGTGGCTCACGCCTGTAATCCCAACACTTTGGGAAGCCGAGGCAGGTGGATCACCTGAGGTTGGGAGGTTGAGACCAGCCTCACCAACATGGTGAAACCCCATCTCTACTAAAAATACAAAAATTAGCTGGGCGTGGTGGCAGGCGTCTGTAATCCCAATTACTTGGGAGGCTGAGGCAGAAGAATCAGCTGAACCTGGGAGGCGGAGGTTGCAGTGAGCTGAGATTGTGCCAGGGCACTCCATCCTGGGCAATAGAACAAGACCTGGTCTCAGAAAAACAGAAAAAAGAGAAAAGAAAAGAGAGAGAAGAGAAGAGAGAAGAGAAGAGAAGAGAAGAGAAGAGAAGAGAAGAGAAGAGAAGAGAAGAGAAGAGAAGAGAAGAGAAGAGAGAAGAGAGAAGAGAGAAGAGAGAAGAGAGAAGAGAGAAGAGAGAAGAGAGAAGAGAGAAGAGAGAAGAGAGAAGAGAGAAGAGAGAAGAGAGAAGAGAAGAGAGAAGAGGAGAGAAGAGGAGAGAAGAGGAGAGAAGAGGAGAGAAGAGGAGAGAAGAGGAGAGAAGAGAAGATTTTTCTGAGCAGGCGCTGTGGGAGTAATCCCAGCACTTTGGGAGGCTGAGGTGGGTGGATCGCTTGAGGTCAGAAGTGCAAGACCAGCCTCACCAACATGATGAACCCCATCTCTACTAAAAATACAAAAATTAGCTGGGCGTGGTGGCAGGCATCTGTAATCCCAATTACTTGGGAGGCTGAGGCAGGAGAATCACCTAAACCTGGGAGGCGGAGGTTGCAGTGAGCTGAGATTGTGCCAGGGCACTCCATCCTGGGCAACAGAGCGAGACCTGGTCTCAGAAAAAGAGAAAAGAGAAAAGAGAGAGAGAAGAGAGAAAGGGAGGAGGGAGGAGGGAGGAGGGAGGAGGGAGGAGGGAGGAGAGAGGAGAGAGGGAGAGGGAGAGGAGAGAGGAGACGAAAGAAAAGAAAATTTTTCTGAGCAGGCACTGTGGGAGTAATCCCAGCACTTTGGGAGGCTGAGGTGGGTGGATCGCTTGAGGTCAGAAACACAAGACCAGCCTGGCCAACATGGTGAACCCCATCTCTACTAAAAATACAAAAAATCAGCCAGGCATGGTGGCACACCTGTAGTCCTAGTTACTCAGGAGGCTGAAACAGGAGAATCGCTTGAACTTAGGAGGCAGAGGTTGCAGTGATGGTACCACTGCACTCCAGCCTGGGTGACAGAGTAAGACTCCATCTCAAAACAAACAAACAAAACACAGAAAACTTTTCTTAAAAATGTCTCAGCTTGCAGGGCATGGTGGCTCACACCTATAATCCCAGTACTTTGGGAGGCCAAGCAGGCGGATTGCTTGAGGTCAGGAGTTTGAGAACAACCTGGCCAACATGGTGAAACCCTATCTCCACGAAAATACAAAAATTAGCCGGGTGTGGTGGCATATGCCTATAATCCTAGCTACTCAGGAGACTGAGGCAGGAAAATCGCTTGAACCCGGGAGATGGAGGTTGCTGTGAGTCGAGATTGCGCCACTGCACTCCAGTCTGCACAACAGAGCAAGACTCCGTCTTAAAAAAACAAACAAACAAACAAACAAAAAATCTCAGCAAAGTGATTTCAAAGAATGAAAAGAGTTTGTTTCCACTCAAATGAATGGGTACGTCGAGAAACATTACAAGTTATACGAGCTTAATCTTAATTTTGGAATCCACTGCATTAGTTGGTTCATAGGTTTCTTTCTTTCTTCTTTTTCTTTTTCTTTTTTTTGTGACAAACTCTCATTCTGTTGCCCAGGCTGCAGTGCAGTGGCGCAGTCTCGACTGACCGTGACCTTCACCTCCCGGGTTCAAGCGATTCTCTTGCCTCAGCCTCCTGTGTAGCTGGGATTACAGATGCCTGTGACCACACCCAGCTAATTTTTGTAATTTTAGTAGAGACGGGGTTTCACCATGTTGGCCAGGCTAGTCTTGAACTCCTGACCTCAGGCAATTCACTCACCTCAGCCTCCCAAAGTGCTGGGATTACAGGCATGAGCCACCGTGCTTGGCCTTCTCCTTCGTTTTTTTGTTTCACACATACAACCAGTGGGAGGTGTTTCACACATACAACCAGTGGAAGGTGTTTCACACATACAACCAGTGGGAGGTAGGGGATGGACAAGCTAGAAGGAAATATTTATTGATCACCTATTATTATGTGCTAGACACTTTCACAAACACGAGCTTGTAATCTTCACAACTTTCTGAACTATTAATAAAAAGTGCTTTAAAAATTAAGACTATAAAAAACATAGGAAAATATCGTGATAAAGCAAAAACAAAAGCAAATTATATAACACGTCATAGTTAAGGTATTGAGAGGAAGCAATGCCAATGAGCTTCACAAAGGGAAAAATGCCCATGAATCATTCAGCTTGCTGCCATTCTAAAGTAAAGTACAACAGGTCAGATACTCTCTAGTATTTAAACAGAATCCTTGTAGAAAAGAAATCAGAACGGCCGGGCGCGGTGGCTCAAGCCTGTAATCCCAGCACTTTGGGAGGCCGAGACGGGCGGATCACGGGGTCAGGAGATCGAGACCATCCTGGCTAATACGGTGAAACCCCGTCTCTACTAAAAATACAGAAAACTAGCCGGGCGAGGTGGCGGGCGCCTGTAGTCCCAGCTACTCGGGAGGCTGAGGCAGGAGAATGGTGTAAACCCGGGAGGCGGAGCTTGCAGTGAGCTGAGATCCCGCCACTGCACTCCAGCCTGGGCGACAGAGCGAGACTCCGTCTCAAAAAAAAAAAAAAAAAAGAAAGAAATCAGAAAACCGTTTGCCTCCAGGGAAAGGAAAATGGAAGGCCAGGAATGCGTAAGAAATCTACTTCTCTTGTGTATAACCCTTTTGCATCTTTTAATTTTATAACACATGCCTGTATTGCCTATCCAAATATTCAACAAAATTTAGCTTTAAAAAAAAATTTTTTTAAAGGTTGGCCGCAGGGGCTAATGCCAGAGATCCCAGCACTTTGGGAGGCTGAGGAAGGAGAATGGCTTGAGGCCAGGAGTTTGAGACCACCCTGGGCAACATGGCAAGACCTTATCTCTACAAAGTTTTTTAAATGAGCCAGGCATAGTGTCACCTACCTC
Source organism: Rhinopithecus roxellana (assembly GCF_007565055.1). Lineage (NCBI taxonomy): Eukaryota > Metazoa > Chordata > Mammalia > Primates > Cercopithecidae > Rhinopithecus > Rhinopithecus roxellana. The sequence continues at coordinate 161,283,818 of NC_044553.1, read as the reverse complement.
CAGTCCCAGCTACTTGGGAGGCTGAGACAGGAGGATCCTTTAAGCCCAGCAGATTGACACTGCAGTGAGCCTTGATCATATCACTGCACTCCAGCCTGGGTGACGAAGAGATCCTGTCTCAAGAAAAAAAAGAAAAGAAAGGGGGGGGAAAAAAGGAAAAGAAAATGAAAAGAAAAGAAAAGAAAACAAAACAAAACAAAACAAAAAAAACAAAGGGAAGACATGTGGCCAAGACCACCAATTTTATTTATTTATTTCTTTTTTTTTTTTTTAACAATTTTTTTCTTTATTTTCTTGCAGAGACAGGTTCTCACTATCTTTCCCAGGCTGGTCTCAAACTCAGGCTCAGGCTGGGCGTGCTGGCTCAAGTCTGTAATCCCAGCACTTTGGGAGGCCGAGACGGGCAGATCACGAGGTCAGGAGATCAAGACCATCCTGGCTAACACGGTGAAACCCCGTCTCTACTAAAAAATACAAAAAACTAGCCAGGCGAGGTGGCGAGCGCCTGTAGTCCCAGCTACTCGGAAGGCTGAGGCAGGAGAATGGTGTAAACCTGGGAGGCGGAGCTTGCAGTGAGCTGAGATCCGGCCACTGCACTCCAGGCTGGGTGACAAAGCGAGACTCCGTCTCAAAAAAAAAAAAAAAAAAAAAAACAACTCAGGCTCAAGTAATCCTCCCATCTTTGCCTCTCAAAGTGCTGAACAGGTGTCAGACAGTGCGCCTGGCCTCATTAATTCTAAGTTACAAAGATCAGACTTGATCATATTCCTTCTGTAGAGAACTGTGGTTCCAACAAACACACTACTCCCTAAGCCACCCACATCACAAAAGGGTGTGTGTCATCGGAAACCCACAGCCATTATGCGGCATTACTCAATTACTAAATGACAAGCTCAAATTAGAACTACATCTTGTCTTTTACCTACTCTTCATTTTTACCCAAGTGCCTGGCTCAAAATGGAAACTGTATTTTACATGATGGCTATTGTATTAGTCTGTTCTCAACTGCTACAAAAAAATATATATCTGGCTAGGCACAATGGCTCGCACCTGTAATCTCGACACTTTGGGAGGCTGAGGCGGGCAGATCACCTGAGGTCAGGAGTTCGAGACCATCCTGGCCAACATGGTGAAACCCCATCTCTACTAAAAATACAAAAAATCAGCCAGGCGTGGTAGAGGGCACTTGTAGTCCCAGCTACTCAGGAGGCTGAGGCAGGAGAATGGCATGAACCCAGGAGGCGGAGCTTGCAGCGAGCGGAGATCACACCTATTGCACTCCAGCCTGGGCGACAGAGCCAGACTCTGTCTCAAAAAAAAGAAGAAAAAAGAAAGAAAGAAAGAAATACCTGAGATAAGACTAGGTAATTTACAAAGGAAAGAGGTTTAATTAGCTCAAGGTTCTGCAGGCTGTACAGGAAGCATGATGCTGGCTGGCATCTGCTCAGCTTCTGCGGAGGCCTCAGGAAACTTATAATCGTGGTGGAAGGCAAAGGGAAAGCAAGCACATATTACAAGGCCAGAGGAGGAGCAAGAGAGAACAGGGAGGTGCTACACACTTTTAGAGGACCAGATCTCCTAAGAGCTCACTCACTATCATGAGAATAGCACCAAGGGGGATATCCACCCCCATGATTCAATCACCTCTCAACGGGCCCCACCTCCAACACTGGGGATTACAATTTGACACAAGATTTGGCTGGGGACACAGATTCAAACCGTAACTATCAGCTATAAACATGTAACACAAACCTTTTATGAACTACTAAAGAATAACACTATAGGCTGCACGTGGTGGCTCATGCCTGTAATCCCAACACTTTGGGAAGCTGAGGCCAGTCTGGACAACATGGCAAAAACCCTGTCTCTACCAAAAACAGAAAAAATTAGCTGGGCATGGTGGCGAGCACCTGTGGTCCCAGCTACTCAGAAGGCTGAGGTGGAAGGACTGACTGAGCCCAGGAGGCGGAGGCTCCAGTGAGGCAAGACTGCACCACTACATTCCAGCCTGGGTGAAAGTAAAACAAGTCTCAATTAAAATATAATAATAGGTCAGGTGTGGTGGCTCACGCCTGTAATCCCAGCACTTTGGGAGACCGAGGCAGGTAGATCATGAGGTCAAGAGATTGAAAACATCCTAGCCAACATGGTGAAACCCTGTCTCTACTAAAAATACAAAAATTAGCTGGCATGCCCCTGTGGTCCCAGCTACTTGGGAGGCTGAGGCAAGAGAATCGCCTGAACCTGGGAGATAGAGGTTGCAGTGAGCCGAGATCACACCACTGCACTCCAGCCTGGCGACAGAGCGAGACTCCATCTCAAAAAATAGTAATAATAAAACTAAAAAATAAAAATAACACTACAGGCCAGGCATAGTGGCTCACACCTGTAATCCCAGCACTTTGGGAGGCTGAGCCGGGCAGATCACGAGGTCAAGGGATCGAGACCATCCTGGCTAACAAGGTGAAACCCCATCTCTACTAAAAATACAAACAAAATTAGCCAGGCATGGCGGTAGGCGTGCCTGTAGTCCCAGCTACTCAGGAGGCTGAGGCAGGAGTATGGCATGAACCCAGGAGGCGGAGCTTGCAATGAGCTCAGATGCGCCACTGCACTCCAGCCTGGACAACAGAGTGAGACTCTGTCTCAAAAATAAATAAATAAATAAATAACACTATAAAATTCAACAGCTGGTATTTTCAAATAGTTTTTTATCCATACTCCCCTCAAATCTTCCAGATACACATTCCTCTCAGTTTATTTGCACAGTTATGCATGATAAGCATTCATTATTTATCAATGGTAATATTTTTGTTAAGTGGAAGATAGAAAATGTTAAAGTAGGTGGTTGTTACGTATCTATGGAAAAAAGTCAGCTGGGAGACTGATTCTAGGTGACAAAAATAGAATATGCTAGAAAGAAATACAGTTTGGAGAATTTTCACCCAAATTAGAGTCTCAATGAAAGGACACAATAAAATACTGAAATACAGATGTAGGTGGATGGCATAACATTTGAAGGGAACTATTCAGAAGAACGAGCAGATAGGAAAGCTTAAAAGAAACAAATAATATAAACACCTAAAGAAAACAGGGAGTTTGAGGACACAGAATTAGGTAAAGGAACACTGCCAGAAGAAGACAAGTAGAGGAGAGGGTGTTTGTAATTCACTGCTCAGCCTTTCTTCCTTTCACGTAACTGGGCAATGAAGACTTAAGGTATTCACTGTTAAGTCATTCTTTAAGGCAGCAAGCGTTTATTTGGTGTAGTATAACAGTCCTGAAATGGAATCCCAGCTCTGCCTAGACTGAAGGAGAGTTCTCTCATCTCTTTAAGTTTCAATTTTCTCTTCTATAAAAATGGAGGAAACAGTTCCTTCTTCAAAGAGATTAAACAGCAGGTTAAAACAAGTAGCAAACATTCTGATACATATTAGGAGCTTAAAATAATCAATCCAAACACCACGGATAGATTCAATCATAAGGACACTTATAAGAAACTCAGTTACAAGGCTCATATCTAAAGAAGATCTAGCAAATTAAATAAACAAAAACAAAACATTTCTAGCAATTTCTACTTATTCTAAGCCAACTCAACATAAAGATCCTCCAGTGTAAGTTCCCTTTTATTTATAAAGCCTACTGAGAATCAACTTGGGAGACCTTCAGCCACAAGAAATCAGGTCTACGGGGTTATCGAAATAATTAGGGGGCCGGGCACGATGGCTCACACCTATAATCGCAGCACTTTGGGAGGTCAAGACAGAAGCACCCGCTGAGCCCAGAAGTTGCCGGCAGTAGTAGTGAACTATGATGGTGCCACTGTACTACAGCCTGGGCAACAAAGCAAGACCCTGTCTCTATAAATAAATAAATAACCCATTTATTTTGCAAGTGTGCTTATTCATATCAATTCACTTCTGGTCAGCAAGCCAAAAAATAAGATACATAAATATAAAATAATTAAGTTCACTTCTTCTCTAGTCTCTTAAGCTACTTTCAAATTCTGGCTTTTGTTTTTTTGGTTTTTTTTTTTTTTTTTTGAGACGGAGTCTCACTTTGTTGCCCAGGCTACAGTGCAGTGGCGCGATCTCGGCTCACTGCAACCTCTGCCTCCCCGGTTCAAGCGATTTTCCTGCCTCAGCCTCCTGAGTAGCTAGGATTACAGGTGCCTGCCGCCACACCCAGTTAATTTTGTGTGAGACGGCATTTCATTGTATTGGTCAGGCTGGTCTCGAACTCCTGGCCTCCCAAAGTGCTGGGATTACAGGCGTGAGCCACCGCGCCTGGCCTATTTTCAAATTCTACACCCTTTATTAATAGCAATACTCCAGACATACTGTCAAATTCTTCTAACTAGTCAACAATGTACTGTGCAACAATGATAGTTTCATTAGCTGCTAGTGAATTAGGAGTTAGTGTTTTAAATGAGAACATTCTCATTAAGATACCCTTATTCAGAGTCTAAGTCTCACTGTCTAATACAAGAATTATTAGTAATAAGATAATTAAGTTATTCAATAAAGGATAATTAAATTATTCAATAAAGAGCAAACTCTAAGATATTTAACATCTTAGAGTAAGGGTAAGGGTTCTAAATCAAGTCCTGTAAGTTTAAAATATCTCAAGTCAGTTCCTAACACAGCTGGTAAAGAACCCCCACAATACCAATGAGAAGGAACAGCCCAATAACTCAAATGTTTGGCCCTTTATATACAACAACTGCAGAATAACCAGTGTCTTGTACATAGAAATTTCACCAAGTATATGGTACTGTTTCTCCATCAGTAAAATGAGAAGCGTGAACTTACTCTCTAGAGTACATTTAATAGAAAAATTAAGTGGCTTAATCCTGTCTACAACTTTGACGTCTGACTTCCCTTTCCCAATATCCAAGGGAATCCTGTTTTGTTTTTGAATTGAATGGATGTGGCGAGGTTGGTAGAATGTGTGTGCTTTTTTCCTACTCTCTTCCTCTGATCCTCTGATCCTTCAAGCTTTATTAACATACTTCAGAATAGACTAATCTCAGTCATTAAGCACGGCTAATCACTATGATCCATCCATCATCCATCCATCCATCCATCCATCCATCCATCCATCCCTCCCTCCCTCCCTCCCTCCCTCCACCCAACCATCCATTCATTTATTGAGACAGGATCTTGCTCTGTGTTCTGTCCCTCAGGCTGGAGTGCCGTGGCACTCACTGCAGGCCTCTAATTCCTGACCTCAAGTGATTCTCCCGCCTCAGGCTCCCAAAGTGCCAGGATTATGGGCACCAGCCACCATGACCACGGCCACTATGATTTTTTTTTTTCTTTTTGAGGTGGAGTCTCACTCTGTCACCCAGGCTGGAGTGCAGTGGTGCTATCCTGGCTCACTGCAAGCTCCGCCTCCTGGGTTCACCCCATTCTCCTGTCTCAAATCCTGAGTAGCTGGGACTACAGGTGCCCGCCACCATGCCTGGCTAATTTTTTGTATTTTTAGTAGAAACAGGGTTTCACTGTGTTAGCCAGGATTGTCTCATCTCCTGACCTTATAATCTGCCCATCTCGGCCTCCCAAAGTGCTGGGATTACAGGCGTGAGCCACTGCGCCCGGCCCACAGCCACTATGATTCTTTAAGCTCTCACCTTTCTTTACTGCCTTCATACACAACCAAGTTAGACAACCAATTCATTTTCTTGGGGATCATTCCTGATACCAATTTTATCAACCAGATTTTTTACAGTAAACAAAGTCCATTCTAGCTAATACAAGCAACTAAATGGCTCAACAAGAAGGTCATCAAACCAGATTTATGAGCCATGCAACTAGGACACCACCAGAATTTACCCCCACAGAACTGCTTCAGTGGAGGTCCTAACTGCTGCAAGTGTTAAACACAAGGACACCTGGCAGTGCGCAGTGGATACCACCACTAGCAAACGCTGCCTCTGAGAGCTGAGAGCCATGCTTGCCTACTTTACATCACTTGCTTCCTAATTCCAGTCTTGCCCTGGTGCACGCAGCAAAAGCCACACATCTATGACAAACTACAAGAGAGGATGGGAAAGCATAATAGCTTCTACTGTGGTGTGGATAATTTCCCCTCAAAGACAGAGTGTTCAAAAGCTGCTGGTAGCCAAAATGCGTACTAAACATCCACAAGTGGTATCACACTAGCTGCTTAGGTCCTAAGGCCCTGTGTACTTTTTTCTCACTTTATTTCCTAAATTGCTCCCTAAGTTCAGTGTTACGGAACCCTCCTAGTTTATGACTAGTAAATACTATTCATAGCTGAACCATGCTGTATTGTTTTTGTAAATCCATTCTTGTAAAATTTGTTTTACCTGATTTTTAATTTATTTTTGTTGAGACAGGGTCTCACTCCATAACTCAGGCCAGAGTTCAGTGGCGTGATCATGTATGATTCTTTACCTGGAATTAATAACTGTCTTTTTTTCTTTTTTTTCGCTTGTTTGGTTTTCCGTATATGTATCACTAATCCACATGAACTTCTACTACATGTGTAAGTCTCAACACATCAGGTTACCCACTGGTTGTTTATTTCTTGACAACACCCCTTTGGAGCCCTGTCTTCACTCACCAATCTGGACTAACTGGTGAATCCCTATATAGCTATTATTCCAAAATTTCTCTTTACTCTAAGAATTCCCTTTACCTTATCCTTTGCTGGATTCCATGCCTGGGCCAAGCTTTCAGGGAGATTAAGCAAATGAGTAACTATATTAAGGATGAGAACCAAGATTCTCACTGTCATAGACAGGAGCTACAAATAAGGAAAGGAAAAGGGCTAAAATGAATCCTATGATGTTGGATCAAAATGGTGGCGTTTGTGTGTAAAATTCACGGTTATATAGATTATAGGCACAGAAACAGACAATAAATGTCTAATAAATACATACAGATCTATGTACTTGTTCTGCCCACTAAGAGGGCTAAAAGCAATGATATCCTGGCAGCAATAAACACAGCTAGTGCCAAGATACTGGTTTCTATAATATTATTCTCCACTTCAAGAGAATGACTCCTCCTTAGGCAAACAGTTGACTCCAGGACGAGGCAGGGAAAATACAAGATAAATTTGAAATATTCTAAGATACCATGAACAAGTATTTAAAGGATTATAGAAGGCTGGGTGCAATGGCTTACGCCTGTAATCCCAGCACTTCGGGAGGCCGAGGCAGGCAGATTACCTGAGATCAAGCGTTCAAGACCAGCCTGGCCGACATGGTGAAACCCTGTTGCTACTAAAAATACAAAAATTAGCCAGGTGTGGTTGCGCACGTCTGTGATCTCAGCTACTCCAGAGGCTGAGGCAGGAGAATTGCCTGAACCCGGGAGGCGGGGGTTGCAGTGAGGTGAGATCACGCCACTACATTCCAGCTTGGGCAACAGAACAGGACTCTGTCTCAAAAAAATAAAAATAAATAAAAGATTATAGATATTTGTCAAAAGGACACAGAAGTCAGCTTGAAGGAACTCCCACTGGCCAAATGTGGAATAATATGAGCATCAAATTAAAAATAACAGGCCGAGCATGGTGACACGTGCCTGTGGTCCCAGCACTTTTGGGAGCACAAGGTGGGCAGCTCACTTGAGGTCAGAAGTTTGAGACCAGCCTGGCCAACATGGCAAAACCCCAACTCTACTAAAAATACAAAAATTAGCCAGGCATGGTGACACACGTCTGTAGTCCCAGATACTCGGGAGGCTAAGGCATGATAACTCCCTGAACCAGGGAAGCGGAGGCTGCAGTGAGCGGAGATCATGCCACTGCAACCCAGCCAGGGTGACAGAGGGAGACTCTGCCTCAAAAATAAATAAAACAAATAAATAAAAATAAAGATGTCTTTATGTTCATACTACAGTTTGGCATAGAATCCTAAATTGGGCCAGGTGTAGTGGCTCATGCCTGTAACCCCAGCACTTTGGAAGGTTGGGACGGCCAGATCATGAGGTCAGGAGTTCAAGACCAGCCTGGCCAGCATGGTGGGGAAACCCTGTCTCTACTAAAAATACAAAAAATTAGCCGGGCATGGTGGTATGGGCCTGCAATCCAGCTACTTGGGAGGCTGAGGCAGGAGAATTGCTTGAACCCAGGAGGCACAGGTTGCAGTGAGCCGAGATCGCACCACTGCACTCCAGCTTGGCCACAGAGCGAGACTCAGTCTCAAAAAAAAAAAAAAAATCCTCGATTGGTATGCTCCTAGAATTCTGAGGACACTGCTCCACTGTCACCTAGATTCTAGTGTCATACAGATTCTCAATACACTGTTGTAACTTGACTTGTTTCCACTGGAGGATTTTGGGAACTTCTCTATTCTCAGTGTTCTGAAATCCCAGTGTGAGGTACCAATCTATTTTTTATTTTATTCCCTGCGCTGGGCACTCAGTGGGTCTGCTCAATGTGGAGATTTGTGATTTTCAGTTCTGAAAATTTTTAATGTGTTGATTTAATATTGTTTCCTCTCAATTATCTTTTATCTCTCTCTAGAACACGTAACAATTCAGATGTTGGAGCTCCTGAACCAATCCATTAACTCTAAAGTATTCCCGGCCGGGCGCGGTGGCTCAAGCCTGTAATCCTAGCACTTTGGGAGGCCGAGACGGGTGGATCGCGAGGTCAAGAGATTGAGACCATCCTGGCTAACACGGTGAAACCCCGTCTCTACTAAAAAAAATACAAAAAACTAGCCGGGAGAGGTGGCGGGCACCTGTGGTCCCAGCTGCTTGGGAGGCTGAGGCAGGAGAATGGTGTAAACCCGGGAGGCGGAGCTTGCAGTGAGCTGAGATCCAGCCACCACACTCCAGTCTGGGCCACAGAGCGGGACTCCATCTCAAAAAAAAATAAAATAAATAAAATAAATAAAGTATTCCCTTCTGTTTTGTTTTTGTATTCATCATCGATTACTAACATTATATCACAATGGCTTTACTTGTCTCTCTTGTACATAACTGCTCTCCCTTCTCCCTCCCTCTCCCACTATGTGTGAGCGCACGTATGTGCACACAACCATCTGAAAAATGCAAATATCTTGACAGTTCCTTTAGTATGCATCTTCTAAGAATAAAGGCATTCTCCTCTATAACTACAGTGCTATTATCACACTTAAGCAAAAGTTAATATAAATTATCATTAGTATACAGTCCTTATTCACATTTCCACACTTTCTCTTCCCACCTAAATATTTTTCAGTCAAGGAGCCAATCAGGCATTTTCTCTTTTTGTCTGTCTTTGCTTACTACTTTCCAGAAGATTCCCTTGGTTTCCTATTGAAAATTTGTCCTGCTATCCTATTTTCCAATAGCTCTTTCTTGTTCTCTGAATGGACCCCTACTTGATACCTTCTTGTTTTTATGTCATGCATTTTCTCTCAGCTCTTCAAGCTTTTTTGTTTTTCAAATTTGAGCTTCTCTTATGCAACCTGTATTTCCTATTTCTTCACTCGGTTTCTTTTTATCTGTCTGTATTAGACTGTTACGGCTTTTTCTTCATGTGTCTGATAATCCTTGACAGTTAAGTCACAGTTAAGAAGGAAGTACTAAAAAGTAAGTTTTAATTTCATGTACACAGCTGGTGCTTATTAATGGCAAGACTCCCCTGCAGGTGATCAGACATGGGTCTAACTGTTTCACTAAAAGCTATGGTGGATTACATTTTCCTAGAGCTGATCACATTAACTCCCACCCCATATCACCTTCTTACAGTGTGGCCAACTGACACTAAGATATGAGGTTTGTGTTCCTCCCCTAGAACCCCAGGCAAGTTGGTGACTATAGCAGAAATGATGTGATGCAACTTCCAAGACTTAAGTCATCATAAAAGGTAACACAGATGCTGCTCGTCCTCCTGTAGGACACACATTCGGACACAAAGCCATGTGGGCAGTCTGAGTGCCCTGAAAAAGCAGCACAAACAAGCCCACACAGAGACCTTGTGGAGGCGGCTCAGCCAGCCCTCCCCAGCTGTGGGCACTGCCTTGCCTGCCCACTACTCTTCCAGCTCTACCATCTGACTGCAGCCATAGCAAAAACCTGAGCCACAATTACCCAATCAAGCTCTTCCTAAATTCCTGACCTACAGAAACCATGGAATTATTTTAAGTCACTAAAATCTGGGGGTCATTTTTCAGGCAGCAAGACTATGGAACAGATTTTGGCACCTGAAGTGAGATGTTGCAACAAAAATCCAGAACTGTGCTACTGGCTTTGGGTTGCGTGACAGGTGGAAATTGCAAGGCCTTTAAGAGGCTGTCAGCAAAAGTCTGAAGAGCCTCAACAAAGAAACTATCAAGAAGAGCTTGACAGAAACTAAGAAAACTACTATTGTGCATTGCAGGAAAAGGGTTCCCTGTGGTCTAAGTAGTGGGAAATGTGGGCTTTAGAAATGTGGAAAACAGGAAATGTACCTAATAAACTCCATGATCTACCTAAGGAGATTTCCAGGCAGAATTTAAAAAAAGAAACGATTCTCAAAATTCTCAGTGGTAAAGAACAAATCCACATTATGACTGTAATACTTTCTTAAAACCTTAAAAAGATCTAAGAAGGTTCTGCACTGTCCTTTCCAACAGACCAAGGGCCTTCTAAGGATTTTAAGATCCTCTCCATCAAACAACAGGGTATTCTAAGTATACTAAGTATACTTAGTATACTAAGTATACTAAGTATACTATTCTAAGAATACTAAGGCTGGTGACACAAAAGGAGCCCAAGGAAATGAAGGACTTACCTTGTTGTTGAGAGTCTCACTCTGTGGCCCAGGCTGGAGTGCAGTGGCGCAATCATGGCTCACTGGAAGCTCCGCCTCCCGGGTTCACGCCATTCTCTTGCCTCAGCCTCCCTGAGTAGTTGGGACTACAGGCGCCCGCCACCATGCCCAGCTAATTTTTTGTGTTTTTAGTAGAGATGGGGTTTCACCGTGTTAGCCAGGATGGTCTCATCTCCTGACCTCGTGATCCACCCACCTCGGCCTCCCAAAGTGCTGGGATTACAGGCGTGAGTCACCGCGCCCAGCCAATCTCTTCCATTTCTAATGCTAGGCCTTCACTACCAAGTTTAGAACACTGTAAAATCTTTAAAATGGACTTCCTGACTCCATTCCCCCATACCCTGGTCCCTCCTATATTGTGTCAGAATACTTTTCTGCCAATACTATGCTATCAGAATACTTTTTTGCCAATACTATGCTAACACAGACTAACTTTTTTTAATAGACAGGGTCTCACTCTGTCACCAAGGCTGGAGTGCAGCGGCATGATCTTAGCTCACTGCAGCCTCGACTTCCTGGGCTCAAGTGATCCTTCCATCTCAGCATCCTGAGTACCTGGGACCACATGCATGTGCCACCATAGCCGGCTGGTTTTTCTACTTTTTATAGAGATGAGGTCTCACTCTGTTGCCCAGGCTGGTCTGGAATTTCCCACCTCTGCCTCCCAAAGTGCTGAAATTACCGGTGTGAGCCACCACGCCCAGCCCAGTAACTTCTGAACAATACTATTAGTATTATCATCAAACCAGCCTAAGACTTTCATAAAGAGTATCTCTTCCTCTTTGTATCAACCCTATGATACAAACATTATCACTCTTAACAAATGAAGAAATGCATTCAACAACATTCTGTGGAATTGAATTGTGCTTCAATTTCCTCCTGCAAAATAATCTCAAGAATCTTAACCAGCTCTAAAATGTTATTTTCTATGACTCAAAGGTAAGAAACACGAGGCACTGCATACAACTTATACTAAACATCAAGATCAGACACTTGTTAATACTATCAAACAGGCCGGGCGCGGTGGCTCAAGCCTGTAATCCCAGCACTTTGGGAGGCCGAGACGGGCGGATCGCGAGGTCAGGAGATCGAGACCATCCTGGCTAACACGGTGAAACCCCGTCTCTACTAAAAACTACAAAAAAACAGGCCGGGCGCGGTGGCTCAAGCCTGTAATCCCAGCACTTTGGGAGGCCGAGACGGGCGGATCACGAGGTCAGGAGATCGAGACCATCCTGGCTAATACGGTGAAACCCCGTCTCTACTAAAAAATACAAAAAACTAGCCGGGCGACGAGGCGGGCGCCTGTAGTCCCAGCTACTCGGGAGGCTGAGACAGGAGAATGGCGTGAACCCGGGAGGCGGAGCTTGCAGTGAGCTGAGATCCGGCCACTGCACTCCAGGCTGGGTGGCAGAGCAAGACTCCGTCTCAAAAAAAAAAAAAAAAAAAAAAAAAACTACAAAAAAACTAGCCGGGCGAGGTGGCGGCGCCTGTAGTCCCAGCTACCTGGGAGGCCGAGGCAGGAGAATGGCGTGAACCCGGAAGGCGGAGCTTGCAGTGAGCTGAGATCCGGCCACAGCACTCCAGCCTGGGTGACAGAGCGAGACTCCGTCTCAAAAAAAAAAAAAAAATACTATCAAACAAAGAAGTTTATTCCTTCTATCAGACTCCTTCTTTACCTATGTATTCTTTCTATTAGAGTAAGACACTGAAAGGACAATGGACCAAGACGCAGCTGGGGCACAAGGAGTAAAGGGAAAGAGGTAAAAACTAAACACGCTCAAACAGAATGGAGTCACAACTCTATCAATTCCTATGTTAACCACCCTTGTCCCCAAACACCAGACCTTATCAAATCACGAGAGAGGTACTATCAAATGTTCCCCACGTGAAATCCAGAAATGATGCAAGCTTTTTCAATACATGCAGATTCAGTGCTGCTCAAATTCCCATGATTTCCCTACGAATCTACCAGTTCAAAAGTAATAAATGAGGATACAACAATCATCTTTGTAAAACCAGCCTTTCCACTGTATTTGACACACTACCCAAACCCCAAAGAAACTATGCTAGATACAGGAGGGGGACAGACACTAATAATCCATAGCCCCTGCTTTCTTGAAGCATACATGTTAGTGGGCAAGAAATATTAAACCTTGTGCAAACGTCAGTTTCCTTATATGAGTAAAATAGAGTTAACAGCAATTACTTCCCCAAATTGTCCTATAAAGCACCCATCAGTGTGGCTGGCACACACACACAAAAAAAAAAAAAAAAAAAAAAAAAAAAAAACTGCATAAATACTTTTTAAAAAAATTTTATTGAAACAGGGTCTCACTCTGTTGTTGGGACTGGAGAGCAGTGGCAAGATCTCGGCTCACTGCAGCCTCAACCTCCTGGGCACAAGTGATCCGCCCACCTCAGCTTCTTGAATAGCTGGGACTAAAGGAGAACACCACCATAACTGCCTAATTTTTGTACTTTTTGTAGAGATGGGGTTTTGCCATGTTGCCCAGGCTGGTCTCGAACTCCTGGGCTCAAGTGATCCACCTGCCTCAGTCTCCAAAAGTGCTAGGACTACAGGGGTGAACCACTGTGCCCAGCTGTACAAATATTATTTATTCTTGAAAAACTACTTAAATAATTCTTTTCTGATTTTCTTTTCTTTTTTTTTTGAGACTGAGTCTCACTCTGCCGCAAGGCTAGAGTGCAGTGGTGCAATTTCGGGTCACTGCAACCTCCACCTTCTGGGTTCAAGTGATTCTCTTGCCTCAGTCTTTCAAGTAGCTGGGACTGCAGGCATGCGCCACCAAGCCCAGCTAATTTTTTTTGTATTTTTAATAGACACAGGGTTTCAACATGTTGGCCAGGATGGTCTCGAACTCCTGACCTTGTGATCCACCTGCCTCAGCCTCCCAAAGGGTTGGGATTACAGGCGTGAGCCACCGCACCCAGCCTCTTTTCTGTTTTTCTTCTGAGACAGGGATCTCGCTCTGTCACCCATGCCGGAGTGCAATGGCAGCTCACTGCAGCCTCAACCTCCCTGGCTCAAGTGATCCTCCCACTTCAGACTCCAAAGTACCTGGAACCAGAGGTGCACACTACTACAGCCAGCTAACTTTTTAATTCTCTGTAAGACGGGGTTTCACTGTGTTGCCCAGGCTGGGCTCAAGTGTCCCTCATACCTCAGTCTCCCAAAATGCTGGAATTACAGGAGTGAGCCGTGTCCAGCCTCAAACAATTCTTTAAATTACAATACGATAAGGTGTTAAGTGTGGTAGCCTCTGGAGAAAAGAGCTATGTGACCTCAATTACATCTCACTCTAAACTTTTTGGAAATTTAGTTATTTTATACTAATATTACATTATTTTTTTAAATCAATTTTTCAGAAATTGCAACCAAAATAGGAGACAGGTATCTCGATCTCCATGAGGTTTTCTTGGTTAGTCTACCAAGTCTTTGAGAGTCGGAAGGACTACCCAAGATACCTGTCATCATTCTGAAATCTGATACGTACTTTAGGATGGATCAAGTATTCACATCTCATTCACATATATCTGAATACTGACTGTTTTAGCTGAAGAGGACAGGCTTAAGACACAATTATTTTAACTATCTTCCATTTCAAACATTCAATTAATTAAAAACATGAGTAGGCTGGGCACAGTGGCTCCCAGCACTTTGGGAGGCCGAGGTGGGCGATCTGAAACTCAGGAGTTAAAGACCAGCCTGGGCAACATGGCAAAACGCAAACTCAAAGAAAAAATACACACATATATATATGGCGGGGTGCGGTGGCTCATGCCTGTAATCCCAACACTCTGGGAGGCTGAGGCAGGGGGATCACCTGAGGTCGGGAATTCAAGATCAGCCTAACATGGTGAAACCCCATCTCTACTAAAAGCACAAAATTAGTCAGGCGTGGTGGCGCATGTCTATAATCTCAGCTGCTCGGGAGGTTGAGGCAGAGAATTGCCTGAACCCAGGAGGCAGAGGTTGCAGTGAGCCGAGGTCGCACCCACTGCACTCCAGCCTGGCGACACAGCGAGACTCTGTCTCATAAATAAATAAAAGAATAGGTCGAGCACAGTGGCTCACACCTGTAATCCCAGCACTTTGGGAGGCTGAGGCGGGCAGATCACTTGAGGCTGGGGAGTTCAAGACCAGCCTGGACAACATGGTGAAACCGCATCTCCACAAAACTATGAAAATTAGCCAGGCAAGATGGCAGGTGCCTGTAATCCCAGCTACTAGGGAGGCTGAGGCAGAAGAATCGCTTGAACCCAGGAGGATACAAAGAGCCGAGATCGCGCCACTGCACTCTAGCCTGGGCAACAGAATGAGACTCCATCTCAAAAATTAAATAAATTTTTAAAATTTAAAAATAAACAAATAAATAAATTAGCTGGACATGTTGATGCATACTGGCATTCCCAGCTACTGGAGGGGGAGAATTGGGGAAGGGAAGGGGAGGAGCTGGGGAACGGGAAGGAGAGGGGCTGAGGTAGGAGGATTATTTGTGTCCAGGAGGTCCACGCTGCATCACTGTAGTCCCAGCATGGATGACGAAAAGAAAGAAAGAAGGAAAGAAAGAAAGAAAGAGAGTAGTTCATTCTCCTAGAAGGAATTTATGCAACTTCACAGTTTTAATTCCAAATTATGCTGTTTAGTTACCTTCACCGCACAAAAGAAAACCATCCAAATGCTTTTTAATGAGAAAATGTTAATATTAATACATTACAAACTCGATCTGCCTAGCAACAAGTTATAAACTTATGTCATCCTACTTATGTTCCCATGGATACAGTCATGAACAGTACATTGGCAGCTGTACAAATCAGGAGAAAAATCCCAAGAGAATTACATCCAAAACTTGGATATAAAATACGACTAGGCTGGGTATGGTGGTACATGCCTGCAAACCCACCACTTTCGGAGGCTGAGGCAGGTGGAGCACCTGAGGTCAGGAGTTCGACATCAGCCTGACCAACATGGCGAAATCCCATCTCTACTAAAAATACAAATATTACCCAGGCGTGGTGGTTCGCACCTGTAATCCCAGCTACTCACTGAGACAAGGAGAATCGCTTGAACCAGGGAGATGGAGGTTGCAGTGAACCAAGATTGCGCCACTGCACTCCAGTCTAGGCAGTAGAGCAAGACTCTGACTCAAGAAAACACACACACACACACACACCACTATAGGCCAGGGTAGGTGGCTCACACCTATAATGCCAACACTTTTGGGAGACTAAGGCCAGTGGCTCACTTGAGGTCAGGAGTTCAAGACCAGCCTGGCCAACATGGCGAAATCCCATCTCTATTGAAAATACAAAAATGAGCTGGGCATGGTGGCAGGCACCTGTAATTCCAGCTACCCAGGAGGCTGAGGTTGCAGTGAGCCGAGATCACACCACCGCACTCCAGCCTGGGTAACAAGAGCAAAAATCCGTCTCAGAAAATAAAGAAGACAACACTATAAGGGTAAGAATACAGTCTAGTACCTTTTCAATTAAAATCCTTCTCTCTCTTACCTACAAATCCCAAATAACCTTCCATGAGAATCTTCCTCCTTAAATCTGCTCCCATCTGGTATTTTTCTTTTTTGAGGCGGAGTCTCGCTCTGCCGCCCAGGCTGGAGTGCAGTGGCCGGATCTCAGCTCACTGCAAGCTCCGCCTCCCGGGTTCACGCCATTCTCCTGCCTCAGCCTCCCGAGTAGCTGGGACTACAGGCGCCGCCACCACGCCCGGCTAGTTTTTGTATTTTTAGTAGAGATGGGGTTTCACCATGTTAGCCAGGATGGTCTCCATCTCCTGACCTCGTGATCCACCCTCTCGGCCTCCCAAAGTGCCGGGATTACAGGCTTGAGCCACTGCGCCCGGCCCCATCTGGTATTTTTAAACACAATTGTTAATAAAACTTCAGCAAGAACTTCTGCACCTGAGTTGATAATGTCCTTGGACTACTGTATGTGTGCTATTCCCAAAATCTGCATACAGGTTTCTGTTATTTATAATGTAGCAAATTTGTCACACTAGCTTGAAAACGGGGTAGAAACACATTTACACGGTAAATCTGCAATATGGGGGAAGCTAAACATTTTTTTGTTGGTTTTCGAAGCCAATATTGTTTTCAGATACAGAAATTGGGACAAAAAGAAATGGATAATCCAAACACTGGAGAAGAAAATTCTTTTAAACTTAATTATTTACTTCCAGTACAGTGTTTGAACACTGTAAGATACAATGAAACTAGAAAAAAACAAAGCAATGCTCCCTCTTAGCAATTTAAGGGCAGTCTCCCTTTGTTGAGGTAACTTTTTCTTTAACTGTAAAATTATTAACGTCACCAAAAAAGTTAAATATGTCTAAACAATCACTTTACAGTCATGTGAGGTGACTCACGTCTGTAATTCCAGCACCTGAAGAGGCCAAGGCAGGCAAATTGCTTCAACTCCTAAGTTCGAGACTACCTGGGCAACATGGCAAAACTCTCAACTCTACAAAAAATACTAAACATAAGTCAACCACGATGGTGCCTGTGGTCCTAGCTACTCGGGAGGCTAAGATGGGTGGATCACTTAAGCCCAGGAGGTCAAGGCTGCGGTAGGCCATGATCACATCACTGAACTCCAGCCTCGGCAACACAGTGAGATCCTGTCTCAGAAACATTTAAAAAAAAAAAAAAAAAATACACACACACACACACACACACATCCAGCCAGGTGCAGTGGCTCACATCTGTAATCCCAGCACTTTGGGAGGCCAAGGCAGGTGGATCAACTGAGGTCAGGAGTTTGAGACCAGCCTGACCAACATAGAAAAACCCCATCTCTACTAAAATACAAAAATTAGCTGGGCATGGTGGCGGGCGCCTGTAATCCCAACTACTCGGGAGGCTGAGGCAGGAGAGTCGCTTGAACCCAGGAAACAGGTTGGAGTGAGCTGAGATTGTGCCACTGCACTCCAGCCTGGGCTACAGAGCAAGTCTCCATCTCAAAAAAATAAAGAGTAGTAATAGTATCACCTTTCTCCTAGCAAAGTGACAAAAACTAAAGATTAACAATCCCAGAAGTCATAAAGATGATAAATCTATGTAAAATTTAAAACTTGTAGGCCGGGCACAGTGGCTCATGCCTGTAATCCCAGCACTTTGGGTGCTGAGGCGGGCGGATCATGAGGTCAGAAATTCGAGAACAGCCTGGCCAGCATGGTGAAACCTCGTCTCTACTAAAAATACAAAAAATTAGCCAGGCGTGGTGGTACGGGCCTGTAGTCCCAACTACTCAGGAGGCTGAGGTTGAAGAACTGCTTGAACCTGGGAGGCGGAGATTGCAGTGAGCCAAGACTGTGCCACTGCACTCCAGCCTAGGCGACAGAGCAAGATTCCATCTCAAAAAAAAAAAAACAAAACAAAAAAAACAGCTTGTACACAGCCAAACTAACCATATATACGTAATCATCAAAAGAAAAACATTTACAAAGTCTATCTCAAAAGGCTAGTAAGTTCCTCTAATATGCAAAGAAGTGTTTTTGTTGTTTTTTTGTTTTTCTTGTTTTTGAGACAGTTTCACTCGTCACCCAGGCTGGAGTGCAATGGTGCGATCTCAGCTCACTGTAACCTCCACCTCCCTGGTTCAAGTGATCCTCATGCCTCAGCCTTCCAAATAGCCGGAATTACAGGCGTGCACCATCACACCCAGCTAATTTTTGTATTTTTAGTAGAGACGGGGTTTCACCACGTTAGCCAGGTTGGTCTCGAACTCCTAACCTCAGGTGATCCGCCTACCTCGGCCCCACAAAGTGCTGGGATTACAGGTGTGAGCCACTGCGCCTGGCACAAAAAATTCTTATAAATCAATAAGAAACTCAGTAAAATGGGCAAAGGTAAAAAATAGAGCAGACTCAAAGAAGATGATCTATAAATATACGAAAAGATTTCTACGGCCGGGCGCGGTGGCTCACACCTGTATTCCTAGCACTATGTGAGGCCCAGGTTGAGGGGGAGGTGCCTGAGGTCAGGAGTTCGAGACCAGCCTGGCCAACATAGTGAAACCCCATCTCTAGTAAAAAGAAAATACAAAAAGTTAGCGGGGTGTGGTGGCGGGCACCTATAATCTCAGCTATTCGGCAGGCTGAGGCAGGGGAATCCAGGAGGCGGAGGTTGCAGTGAGCCAATATCATGCCATTGCACTCCAGTCTGGGTGACAGAGCGAGACTGTCTCAAAAAAAAAAAAAGAAAGAGAGAGAGATAAAGAGAAAGAAAGGAAAGGGAAAGCGAAAGGGAAAGGGAAAGGGAAAGAGAAAGGGAAAGGGAAGGAAGGAAGCGAGCAGGCAAGCAAGCAAAAACAGTTTCTCACTGTTACCAAGGCTGGAGTGCAATGGCTCAATCATAGCCCACTGCAATTGCTGGGCGTAAGTGATCTTCCCACCTCAGCAGCTAGGACTACTGGTGCATGACACCACACCACCTGGCTCAATTTGGGAGTTTATATCTAAATTTTTACTGACCAATTCCACTTTCAGGACTCGACCAAAAAGTTAAACCACATAAGCAGAGATTATATGTAGAAAAACAATCCACGTAGATTAGTTGTAATACAGAATATTAGAAACAAAAACGTGTCAAGTTGGGTCAAATTACGGTCATATTAATACCAACATGCTATGCAATCATTATTGCATAAAATTTTAATAATAATATTTAGCTCATTTCTGCATATGTAACCTTTAGCTCATTTCTGTATATGTATATACACATTTTAATAAATATACATTGCTTTAATTTCTTTTTTGAGACAAAGTCTCACTCTGTCACCCAGACTGGAGTGCAGAGGAGCGATCTCAGCTCACTGCAACCTCCGCCTCCTGGGTTCAAGCAATTCTCCCATCTCAGCCTCCCAAGTAGCTTGGAATACAGGCACCCACCATGATACCCTGCTACTTTTTGTATTTTTAGTAGAGACAAGTTTTCATCATGGTGGCCAGGCTGGTCTCAAACTCCTGACCTCAAGTGATCCACCTACCATGGCCTCCCAAAGTGCTGGGATTACAGGCATGAGCCACCGTGTCCAGCAGCTTCAGTATTTTTTGTATTGGAAGATTTTAGACATATATACTGAGGAAAATTTAAAAGTTTGCAAAAGAAAAACTAGGAAACATTGGACAGGGCGCAATGGCTCATGCCTGTAATCCTAGCACTTTAGGAGGCCAAGGCGGGAGGACTGCTTGAGACCAGGAGTTCAAGACCAACCAGGCCAACACAGCCAGACTCCATCTCTCAAAAAAGAGGCCAGGCACGGTGGTTCACGCCTGTAATCCCATCACTTTGGGAGGCCGAGGTGGACGGATCACCTGAGGTTAGGAGTTTGACACCAGCCCGGCCAACATGGTGAAACTCCTTCTCTACTAAAACAAAACAAAACAACAACAACAACAACAACAAAATTAGCCAGGCGTAGTAGCATGTGCCTATAATTCCAGCTACTAAGGAGGCTGAGGCAGGAGAATTGCTTGAACCTGGGAGGTAGAGGTTGTCGTGAGTCGAGATCGCGCCACTGACTCTAGCCTGAGCGACAGAGCAAGACTTGTCTCAAAAAAAAAAAAAAAATATATATATATATATATATATATGTGTGTGTGTGTGTGTGTAATACAAACATGTGGAAAGATGTCAAAAAAATGTAGTATTTATTTGTTATGCATTACCTGAAATCAACGATAGTGGGAAGATTCTGTCCCTAGACAGTCAGAACCAGAGATTCATCTGACTAGTGACTTGCTCAGTCAGGAAGAGATCACATAATTATTCAAATCTGCCGAAGCTTGGAGAGATCTGTTCTGGTTTTGGGGGTTGGTTGGTTGGTTTCTGAGACAGGGTTTGGCTCTGTCGCCCAGGATGGAGTGCAGTGGCATAATCATACAGTTCACTGAAGCCTTGAAATCTTGGCCTCCAGCGACCCTCCTGCCTCGGCCAACCAAAGC
The DNA here is from genome assembly GCF_007565055.1 of Rhinopithecus roxellana. Lineage (NCBI taxonomy): Eukaryota > Metazoa > Chordata > Mammalia > Primates > Cercopithecidae > Rhinopithecus > Rhinopithecus roxellana. Next base: position 161,263,057 of record NC_044553.1, on the reverse strand, counting down.
ACTGGGATTACAGGTTTGAGCCACCAAGTCCAGCCTGTTTTTTATACTGTAGTCAGGATTAATAAGGAGCCTATTACATAGCATTGAAATGGAGAATTTTCACTGACACCACCCTCAACCCTGGGCAAGACAGAGAACTGTATCAAGCAAGTACTCCATAGGAACTACATCCTTTTTCCAAGCACTGAACAAGAGAATCATGCTTCAGGAAAGACAAAAAGCCTCACCCTACCTCCCAGAGGAACAATTACATGGAGTACACAAGCATGTATGTGTACATTTTAGAGGCACCTCACATCTTAAATGTCATACCTCAAAAATCTACTTTCTATTTATTATACAGAAAATAGAATTTATAATACAGAAAATAGAATTTATAATTTTAGAATTTTCAATTTTAGAATTTTCTTATATAGTCAACTTTTCAAGATTTGATATTCTGTTAAGAACAAACTCCAGGGCTGGGTGCGGTGGCTCATGCCTGTAATCCCAGCACTTTGGGAGGCTGAGGTGGGTGGATCACCTGAGGTCAGGAGTTCAAGACCAGCCTGGCCAACATGGTGAAACCCCATCTCTACTAAAAATACAAAATTAGGGGGCGTGTTGGCGCACGCCTGTAATTACAGCTACTAAGAAGGCTGAGACAGGAGAATCGCTTAAATGTGGGAGGCAGAGGTTGCTGTGAGCTGAGATCGTGCCATTGTACTGGGTGACAGAGCAAAACAGAGCAAAACTCCGTCTCAAAAAGAAAAGAAAAGAAAAAAAAAACCTCCATTTTTAAATGCAACTAAATGTCCTTCAAAGTATGGGGAAGCCAAGCATGGTGGCTCATGCCTGTAATCCTAGCACTTTAGGAGGCCAAGGAGGGACAATCAGTTGAGCCTGGGAGTTCAAGAGCATCCTGGGCAATATAATATACCAAGACCCCAATTCTATACAAAAATTTTTTTTAAATTAAAACTCCTGAATCCCATATGACCCCAGATCACATATGAACTGTGAAAGGCTTTATGATATCTTCCCAGTTGTACTTTTGGTGTTTGTAACCACTTTCTATTGGATTATTAGAGTCTCTCAGAGCTGGATAAGACCTTTAAAATTGTCTGGCTAATGAGCGAGTGAAATTTTATCCTATGAGAGGATGAGATTCCAGGTCAGCATATAGGTTGAAAACAGCTGGCCAGGCACAGTGCTTATGCCTGTGATCCCAGCACTTTTGGGATGCTGAGGCAGGAGGACAGCTTGTGTCCAGGAGTCTGAGATCAGCCTGGGCAACACAGTGAGACCCCCATCTGTAAAAAAAAAAAAAAAAAAAAAAATTAAAAAATTAGCCAGGTGTAGTGGCACAAATAGTCTCAGCTACTCAGGAGGCTGAAGTGGGACAACTGCTTGAGCTGAGGAGTTTGAGGCTGCAGGGGGATATAATCACTCCACTGCACTCAGTCTAGGTGACAGAGTGAGATCCTGTCTCAAAAAAAAAAAAAAAAAGAAAAGAAAAACGAAAAGAATAGGATAGCATGTGGTCAAAATCAATCTTGAAAAATTACCCTTGCAGGGGGAAAAAAAAAGAATGAAAAATTCTTCAGGAAAGCTCTCCATCAGAAACCAAATTACTTCTCAGTAAATTCAAAGCCAATTTTTCCCTCCAGGGTTAAATTAAACTCTCTGTCATCATTCAGCGCCCACCAAGAAAAGCTGGTGGTGGCTCACGCCTGTAATCCCAGCACTTTGGGAGGCTGAGGCATGCAGATCACTGGAGGTCAGGAGTTCAAGACCAGCCTGGCCAACATGGTGAAACCCCATCTCTACCAAAAATACAAAAAAATTAGCTGGGCGTGGTAGCTCATGCCTATAGTCTGTAGTCCCAACTACTTGGGAGGCTGAGGCAGGAGAATTGCTTGAATCCCAGAGGCGGAGGTTGCAGTGAGCCGAGATCGCAACACTGCACTCCAGCCTGGGCGACAGAATGAGACCCTGTCTCAAAAAAATACAAGAAAAAAAAAGAAAGAAAAGTAAAGAAAATAACAGAAAAGAAAAGTTGATGGGTTCTGCTTAGAAGTTATGTTCAATTTAAAACATCAGAAGCATACTCAACGCAGTCACATTTTCACATTAGGAGAATTGCAGGAAAACAGATTCAAGGTTACACCTATATGTTGCTTTCTCCAAGACACAGGGATGACAATGATAACCACATGTCCAGGCTAGGTGAGTTCCAGTTTATGCCTCTCAACCTGACATAATTTTTAATAGGCACCTTTTCATTCTCAAAGATAGTCTGGACTGGGCCGGTCGCAGTGGCTCACGCCTGTAATACCACTTTGGGAGGCCAAGGCGGGTGGGTCACGAGGTCAGGAGATCGAGACCATCCTGGCTAACATGGTTTCTGAAACCCCGTCTCTACTAAACATACACACACACACACACACACACACACACACACACAAAAGTAGCCAAGCGTGGTGTCCTGTGGTCCCAGCTACTCGGGAGGCTGAGGCAGGAGAATGGCGTGAACCCAGGAGGCAGAGCCTGCAGTGGCAACACTGCACTATAGCCCAGGCAACACAGGGAGACTCCATCTCAGAAAAAAAAGAGTCTGGACTAGTCCATTCCCAATGGACCTACTCCCATAGCCCATGCAGTCACTTCTCACAGTGAGTCTGGGATGGTCAGAGACACAGTCACTGAGGAAACGTGACACAAGTGATGATGCGCCAGTCCTGGGCCCACACTTTAAAAACAAATGGTAGTTTCTGTTTCCTTCCTCTGGGAATGTTTGCCCTGAACCACTGCATAAGCCATCAGGTCCTACTGCAGACCTCACTGGAAAAGGAAGGTCGTGAGACTATACAGTAGTCAAGAAAAAAGGCCCAGCTGTCCCAGCATCACAGTAGAGCAAGCAGATGACACCGGCTCCCGCTAGCCCAGAACCACAACTGCCCACCTGAACAAATCCTCAAATGACAGCAGTTGTTTTAAGCCATTAAATCTGAGTGGTTTGGTGCACTTTCCTATGAGGGAGAAGGGGACTTCCGGAATTCCTTATGAAATAGTCCGGAGATGAGTGGAGCTGAGAAATAACTTGAACCAGAAAAGGACAGCTCCTTCGTGGTGACAGTCACCACTACCCTTCTTATCTTCTGGATAAGGTACTGCCTCAGATCCAGGAAACTAACAGGAGGACCAACATAAGGATGCTCTGGGAAGGTGAAAGCTGAGAAAGGCGTAAGGTGTCGTATTTTTGCACTGCTCCTTGATAGGATTCCTACCTTTGAACAGTTGCTTTGAATGGAGTACATGCTAAGCAGATACTTTCAATCTATAAGTGGGTATATGATTAGGGTCTAAAGGGGTTGTCTTAGTCCCTTTAGAGTTCCTATAAAGGAATACATGACACTGGGTAACTGATAAAGAAAAGAAATTCACTTGGCTCATGATTCCGCCGGCTGGAAGATGGGGCATCTGGTGAAAGCCTCAGGCTGCTTCCACACATGGCGGAAGGTGAAGGGGAGCCAGCATGTGAAGAGGTCACACGGCCAGAGAAGCAGCAAGAGAGAGGCACCAGCAATTTTTAACAACCAGCTCAGCCAGGCGCAGTGGCTCACGCCTGTAATCCCAGCACTTTGGGAGGCCAAAGTGGGTGGATCACGAGGTCAGGAGATCGAGACCATCCTGGCTAACACAGTGAAACCCCGTCTCTACTAAAAAAATTCAAAAAATTAGCTGGGCATGGTGGTGGGCGCCTGTAGTCCCAGCTACTCGGGAGGCTGAGGCAGGAGAATGGGGTGAACCCAGGAGGCAGAACTTGCAGTGAGCCAAGATCGTGCCACTGCACTCCAGCCTGGGCGACAGAGTGAGACTCTGTCTCTAAATAAATATATAAATAAATGAAGTAAATTGTTATCTCTAGGATAACTATTAAGAGAATAGTATTTTTTCAAATAGCACACAATTACCAAGCTAAGCAAGAGGGTAGAATAACAATAAATACTAAATCAATGTAAAGGACGATCAAAGGGAACAACAAAACAAACCCACACAGAACAGGTGGGTCAAACAGAAATCTGAGTTAGATCTAAATACAGATATATCAATAAATACATTAAATGAAACTGTGAATGCAACTAAATGCAAGTCAAAAGACTTGCTTTTAAGATGTGGATAAAAACCTGTTCAGACATACCTAAGACATCAAGAATAAAGAAAGGTTGAAAGTGGCCGGGCGCGGTGGCTCAAGCCTGTAATCCCAGCACTTTGGGAGGCCGAGACGGGCGGATCATGAGGTCAGGAGATCGAGACCATCCTGGCTAACATGGTGAAACCCCGTCTCTACTAAAAATACAAAAACTAGCCGGGCGAGGTGGCGGGCGCCTGTAGTCCCAGCTACTCGGGAGGCTGAGGCAGGAGAATGGCGTAAAACCCGGGAGGCGGAGCTTGCAGTGAGCTGAGATCTGGCCACTGCACTCCAGTCCGGGCGACAGAGCGAGACTCCGCCTCAAAAAAAAAAAGAAAAGAAAAGAAAGGTTGAAAGTAAAAAAGACAGAAAAAGATGCCATTCAAACACTAAAAAAAAAGAAAACTGGAACAGCTATACTGATATTAGACAAAGCAGACTTTAAGGCAACAAACATTACTAAACTTAAAGAGGGGAACTCGGCCGGGCGCGGTGGCTCAAGCCTGTAATCCCAGCACTTTGGGAGGCCGAGACTGGCGGATCACAAGGTCAGGAGATCGAGACCATCCTGGCTAACACGGTGAAACCCCGTCTCTACTAAAAATACAAAAACTAGCCGGGCGAGGTGGCGGGCGCCTGTAGTCCCAGCTACTTGGGAGGCTGAGGCAGGAGAATGGCAGGAACCCGGGAGGCGGAGCTTGCAGTGAGCTGAGATCCGGCCACTGCACTCTAGTCCGGGCAACAGAGCGAGACTCCGCCTCAAAAAAAAAAAAAAAAAAAAGAGGGGAACTCCACCATAAGAGGTTCAATCTTCCAGAGCACACTGGATTAAGTAGCAAAAAACAGGAGCGCATGGTACAAACTCATGACATCACATTCAGAGGTGTTCTTAGGGAGGTGAGAAGAAAAGAAACGGCAACAAAGAACAAGAGGACACGCTACTGCGAGGCCTAGTGACACGAGAGGGGTGGAGGGGCAGGCAGGTACTCTTTGAGAGGGCTGCAGGGAGGCAGCGTCATCAGGAGATGGCCTATTTTCAGTCAGAATAAGAATGGGGGGGGATCACAGAAGAAACTGAAGATTAGGGGAATTTTGCTGATATACCGTGAGTTTAAAAGGGCTCAGGGAAAAGGTTCCAAGATCAAGGTGAAAGATGGGGTCAGAAAAGAAAATGCAGAGTCCATGAAAAGAAGGAAGACCAGGGAATCCGGCCTTCTGGCTGCCCCATAACTCAGAAAGAAGCACAAGATAAGAACAATGCTCATGGTTCCCAGGCAGACAGTGATGGGGAGGCTGTGGGTGAAGGCAGGGAGAGTGGGACTCGAATAGTGCCAGGAACAGCCAAAGTTTTGGGGCTTCCACTTGCCTTCTGTTCAAGCCTTTGGGCTGGCAGTGCAGTAGAAGTCTTATTCTAAGCACTGCTTTCTGCTGAAAGAGGTTACAGGTTTGAGTTAGGATTTTAAGGAGCCAATAAATCTTGGGTAGATACCAAAAGGAAGGTTATTCTTACGAGGAAGAAAAAGAGCTTACACAGCCCCTCCTCCAGTCCTACCTCTGGAGTTTCTACCTGCCCAAGTCCCAGAGGATTTTCCACTGTTTCTAATGTCAAGCACAGTTAATCAAGAAAAAGAAAATGTCACTTTTCTGTGGACGGCAGTTAGGGGTAGGACAATTTACCCAGTTCTCTGCCTTTGTATTTCTCTTTGCGGGGAGAGGGGAGGAATTTCAAGATCTTTTATCTTCAGAGATTCCAACAGTTGGTTAGCAATGCCAGCTAAGATGGCACCACCTGAAGGCCATCCCACCCTGCTCTATATTCATTCCATCCAACAGAATCCCTACAAACAAGATCAGAGACCAACTGGGATCGATCTGTATCAATGTAGGAGGGCGAAAAGAGGCCCTCTCTTTCCCCTATTCCCCATATACCTTCTCCAACAAGACTGTTTTACAGTCAAATTCCACCTTTGTATTTCATTCATTTGATTTTATTTCGTGCCAACTATGTACTAAACAATGTCTACACACAAAGAGCCCTGCCCTTGTTGAGCTTATGTTTTGTACAGACATTAAAATATGTGTAAATTTATAGTACGCTAAAAGACGAAAAGCAGTGTGAAAAAAATGGAATAGTAAAGCAGGAGAAAGACAGCTTAAGGCTGGGCTAAGTGGCTCACGCCTGTAATCCAAACACTTTGGGAGGCCAAGGTGGGAGGAGCACTTGAGGCCAGGAATTCGAGACCAGCCTAGGCAACATAGTTAGATCCTGTCTCTACAAGTAATTCTAAAAAGCTGGCTGGGCGTGGTGGTGCATACCTGTAGTCTCTGCTACTCGGGAGGCTGAAACAGGAGGATAGCTTGGGCTCAGGAAACGTGGGTTGCAGTGACCTTCAAACAAAGCAACTATTTAACAATAGTTGACCAGAAATTTAATGATACTAAGGAGTAAGTATTAATTTTTTTTAGTTATGACATCTGTGTTTAGATTGTTTTTAAGTCATATTCTAGAGATACTTACAGATAGGTAGGTTAGGAGAGGCCTTATTGAGCAATGATCTGCATGAAGTGAAGGAGATAAAGAAAAGGCAATGGAGGAGCAAAAGAGGAGGGGACCACTGTGAGGGCTTTCGCTTTTACTCTAAGTGAAATGGGAGCCACTGGAAGGTTGTAAGCCACAGAGGAACAGCTAATTTACATTTTACTTATTTATTAGCAACAGAGTCTCTGTGGCCCAGGGTGGAGTGCAGTGCCACAATCAGAGCTCACTGAGCCTTTATTCCTGAGCTCAAGCAGTCCTCCCAACTCAGTCTCCCGAACAGCTGCAACCACAGATGCACACCATTGTGCCCAACTAATTTTTTTTTTTGAGACAGTGTCGCTTTTGTTGATGAAGTGCAATGGAATGATCCCAGCTCACTGCAACCTCCATCCCCCAGGTTCAAGTGATTCTCCTGCCTCAGCCTCCAGAGTAGCTGGGATTACAGGCATGTGCCACCACACTCAGATATTTTTGTATTTTTAGTAGAGATAGGGTTTCTTCATGTTGGTCAGACTGGTATCGAACTCCCGACCTCACGTGACCTGCCTGCTTGGCCTCCCAAAGTGCTGGGATTACAGGCGTGAACCACCGTGCCACGCTGCAACTGATTTTTTTAAGGTGGGTGTGGGTGTGTGGCTGTGTGGATATAAGTGTGTGGTGATGCGGTGTCTCCCTATTCTGCCCGGGCTGGTCTCGAACTCCTGGCCTTAAGCAATCCTCCCACCTTGGTCTCCCAAAGTGCTGGGATTACAGAAGTGAGTCACTGCACCCAGCCTAACAGATATAAAATACAGAAGCAAGAGATTTACTAGAAAGCTACTGTATAATTTGTGTTATAGATGATGATTTAAAGGAAGACAGGAGCTGTGGAAGCAATGAGAAGTAATTCTATTCTTCAATCTAGGATGGCTGGTCTGTAGCCAGGTATACAAAAACAATATAGGCGGTTATGGCTATCAGTGGGCAACGGAGAAGACATAAAAGCTAATAATTAAAGAGATTATTACTGTAACAGACTAAATAACAAGCTACAACAAGAACACGGATGAGGTGTACAAAACTTACAGGATAGACAAGAGAAGAGTTTATGATAATACTCAACAGGCCGGGCACAGTGGCTCACACATGCAATCCCAGCACTTTGGGAGGCTGAGGTGGGCAAATCACCTGAGGTTAGGAGTTTGAGATCAGCCTGGCCAACATGGTGAAACCCCATCTCTACTAAAAATATAAAAACTTGCCAGGTGTGGTGGCACACACCTGTAGTCCCAGCTACCAGGGAGGCTGAGGCAGGAGGATTGCTTGAACCCAGGAGCGGTTGCAGTGAGGCGAGATTACGCTACTACACTCCAGCCTGGGCAACAAGAGCAAAACTCCATCTCAAAAAATATACGGACAGACAGATACATAGACAGACAGACAGACAGACAGATCCTTTAGCTAAGTATACAAGCCGGGACACTTGTGATAGGGTCCATGCCTACCTGTTCTACAGTCTCACCTTCCCCCACTTTACCAATTACTTCCCTAAGAATCCCATCATATCAAACTACTCCTGACTCTGCAAACAAGTCCAGCACTCTCCATTCACAGGACTCCATCTAAACGGGTGTCTTCCCTCAGCCTGGAATGTCTTTCCTTCACTTGCCCTTCAAGACCCACCCTAAGAGTAAACTCTGGAAAGCCTTACCTTCTACACACAATTTCAACCATCTCACCCCATCCCACCAAGCCCCTAGGTTTATGCCCCAGGCATACCTCTATCACCTGGCATTTATCACACTAGACTAGGTATTTTATGACCATGGAAAACGGTAAGTACCCAATAAATGATGTCTAATATACAAAGTTATCTTCTAAAATGTACAAATGTCACTTAAAAGCAATTTACTAAAATTCAGCCAAAGAAATGTGTTTAGTTTAGTTTTGAGACAGGGTCCAAAAGAAAGAAAAAAACGAAAGAAAAGAGAGAAAAAGAGAGAGAGAAAAGAGAGAGAGAGAGAAGAGAGAAAGAGAGAGGGAGAAAGAAAGAGAGACAGAGAGAGAGAGAGAGAAAGAGAGAGAGAGAGAGAGAGAGAGGGAGAGAGAGAGAGAGAGAGAGAGAAAGAAAGAGAGAGGCCCGGCGCGGTGGCTCAAGCCTGTAATCCCAGCACTTTGGGAGGCCGAGACGGGCGGATCACGAGGTCAGGAGATCGAGACCATCCTGGCTAACACGGTGAAACCCCGTCTCTACTAAAAAATACAAAAAACTAGCCGGGCGAGGTGGCGGGCGCCTGTAGTCCCAGCTACTTGGGAGGCTGAGGCAGGAGAATGGCGTGAACCCGGGAGGCGGAGCTTGCAGTGAGCTGAGATCCGGCCACTGCACTCCAGCGTGGGCGACAGAGCAAGAATACGTCTCAAAAAAAAAAAAAAGAGAGAGAGAAAGAGAGTCTTTGTTGCCCTGGCTGGAGTGCAGTGACTATGCACAGCAAAGATCACAGTGTACTGCAAGCTCAAACTCTTGTCCTCAAGTGACGCTCCCACCCTGTGCCACCATGCCCAGCCAATTACTATGTTTTTACCTAACAGAAGTATAAGGAGTCCTTCACTTTCTTACATAATGAGTTCCCAAAAACATGTACACAAGTGGAATGTGTGAAAGCAAGGCAACAGACATACCATAAGGGGAATTATGCTCTTGAAACACTAAAAAACACAAAATACCTACTTACATCTCATCTCATTTTTTCAGAGTATAAATGCAATTTCATACATGTTCTTACATTGATTTTTCTTTACAATTAAACAGTCAACGAATGAATGTGTCTAAGGTAAAAAACTGCATGCATTTAGACTGCCTGATGAATGTTAGCTTTGTTCTCATCTGCACTGTTTATAGAACCTACACTTCACATTTCTGCTATCATCACTTTCACTTTTCTTTTTTTTTTTTTTTCTTTGAGAAGGAGTCTTGCTCTGTCCCCAGGCTGGAGTGCAGTGGCGCAATCTCGCCTCACTGTAAGCTCTGTCTCCCAGGTTCATGCCATTCTCCTGCCTCAGCCTCCTGAGTAGCTAGGACTACAGGTGCCTGCCACCACACCTAGCTAATTTTTTTTGTATTTTTAGTAGAGATGGGGTTTCACCGTGTTAGCCAGGATGGTCTCGATCTCCTGACCTCCTGATCCGCCCACCTCGGCCTCCCAAAGTGCTGGGATTACAGGCGTGAGCCACCGCGCCCAGCCATCACTTTCACTTTTCTATCACTAATTGCTGTTAATAACATAATGTGATACTGTGAAATACATATTTAGCTTTCCTCTGTTTCCTGGCCCTTCAACTCCTAAAATCCTGGGTATCTTCAAAGTGATGTGCCTTTTTGTATGCTAATGAGTTTACTGATGGCTGGCAACCCTATGTTAGCTTCAGGATGAGGACTGGTTTTAACCCCACACCTCCACCTCCAAGGAGGGGAGGGGGACTGAACTTTTAATTGATCACAAATTGCCAAAAGATTTAATAAGTCATCCCTATGTAACGAGGCTTTCATAAAAACCTAAAAGGATTGGGTTGAGAGAGCTTGCAAGGAGCTGAACACATGGGGGCTTCCAGGAGTAAACAGAAATACAGACATGTGAGGGGAGGGCAGCCCATCCCAACTCCAAGAAGACAGAAGGGCCAGTGCTAGGGACCATTTCAATCCTTGCCCTGTATGTATCTCTTCATCTGACTGTTTATTTGTATCCGTCCAAATATCCTCTGCCAGCGGAGCATGATGACTCACACCTGTAAGTGCAGCACTTTGGGAATCCAAGGCCAGAGGACCGTTTGAGCATAGGAGTTCAAGACCAGCCTGGGCAATACAGCAAGACCCCATCTCTACCAAAAAAATGTTAATTAGCTGGGCATGGAGCTGTGTGTGTATAGTTCCACCTACTCAGGAGGCTGAGATGGGAGGATAGCCTGAGTCCAAGAGGTTGAAGCTGCAGTGAGCTGTGATCGCACCACTGCACTCCAGCCTTGGCAACTGGGGAAAGCCCCTAACTCAAATAAAATTTAAATATATATATATATATACACACACACACACACATACACATATCTTTTGTAATAAATAGATAAACACATTTTCTTGAGTTCTGTAAGCTACTCTAGCAAAGTAATTGAGCTCAAGGAGGTACCTGTAGGAAATCTTAAAATTTGCAGCTGGTTGGTCAGAACCACAAACAAAATAAACAGAGGTTTACGTTCACCATCAAAGATAGGACTGAGTCCTCAACCTGTGTGATCTGTCACCATCCATCTCCAGGCGTGTAGTGCAGACAGTGTCAGAACTGAATTCAATTACAGGATGCCCAGCTGCTGCCCACTGCAGAACTGATGGATTACCTGCTGTAGGGGAGAAATCCCCCCTCACATCTGGAGTCAAAAGCATGTTGTGAAAGTGTAGTGGTAGAAACCAAGTTTATTTTGTCTACTCAAACAGAAACTGTGGTTTTCAAACTTGTTTAACAGCAATGAAACTCTTTCTTAAAAAAGAATTAATAGCTGGGTGCGGTGGCTCACACCTGTAATGCCAGCACTTTGGGAGGCCAAGGTGGGCAGATCATCTGAGGTCGGGAGTTCAAGACCAGCCTGACCAACATGGAGAAACCCCGTCTCTACTAAAAATACAAAATTAGCCAGGCACGGTGGCGCATGCCTGTAATCCCAGCTACTTAGAAGGCAGAAGCAGGAGAATCGCTTGAATCCGGGAGGTAGAGGTTGCAGTGAGCCAAGATCGCGCCAATGCACTCCAGCCTGAGCGACAAGAGCAAAATTTCATCTCAAAAAAAAAAGAATTACGCAGGCCACGGTGGCTCATCCCTATAATCCCAGCACTGCAGGAGGCCAAGGTGGGCGGACTGCTTGAGCCCAGGGGTTCGAGACCAGCCGGGACAACATGGTGAAACCCCATCTCTACTAAAAAACAGCAAAAAAAAAATTTAGACAGGTGTGATGACATACACCTGTAGTTCCAGCTACTTGGGAGGCTGAAGCGGGAGGATCACTTGACCCCAGGAGGCAGAGGTTGCAGTGAGCCAGGATTGTACCACTGCACTCCAGTCTGGGTGAGAGTAAGACTCTGTCTCAAAAAAAAAAGGGGGGGCGCCGGGCACAGTGGCTGATGCCTGTAATTTCAGCACTTTGGGAGGCTGAGGCAGGTGGATCATGAGGTCAACAGATCGAGACCATCCTGGCCAACATGGTGAAACTCCGTCTCTACTAAAAATACAAAAAATTAGCTGGGCATGGTGGCGCATGCCTGTAGTCCTAGCTATTTGGGAGGCTGAGGCAGGAGAATGGTGTGAACCTGGAAGGCGGAGCTTGCAGTGAGCCAAGATCATGCCACTGCACTCCAGTTTGGGTGAAAGGGTGAGACTCCATCTCAAAAAAAAATAAAATAAAATTATTCAGAAATTATTTCTATTTTTATTTTTATATGCTTTTCCTGAGCTGTATATCCAAAAATTTTATACACCAAACTAGATAAAAGCTTAACTATCTAGTTTATAGGGTTAGGGTCTGTAGCCTCACCCCCAACCTCTCAGCTCCACTAAGAATGCGATACAAAAATGGCTATACCAGCCAGGTGCAGTGGCTCACACCTGTAATCCCAGCACTTTGGGAGGCCGAGGTGGGTGGATCACGAGGTCAGGAGATCAAGACCATCCTGGCTAACATGGTGAAACCCCGTCTCTACTAAAAATACAAAAAATTAGCCAGGCGTGGTGGTGGGCACGTGTAGTCCCAGCTACTCGGGAGGCTGAGGCAGGTGAATGGTGTGAACCTGGGAGGCGGAGCTTGCAGTGAGCCGAGACACTGCACTCCAGACTGGACGACAGGCGAGACTCTGTCTCAAAAAAAAACAAAAAAACAAAAAAACAAAAAAACAAAAAAAAACAAACCAACAACAACAACAAAAATGGCAATACCATGGAAACTGACCTGTTGCCAAGCAAGCAGAGAACTAAGCAACAACTCAAAATGATAGTTAATCATCTGACATATAAAATCTTAATTCAGTTTGGAAGTTATCAATATCTGACATTTAAAAAGAGCCAGATGGGCCAGGTGCGGTGGCTCACACCTGTAATCCCAGGACTATGGGAGGCTGAGGCAGGCGGATCACGAGGTCAGGAGACTGAGACCATCCGGGCTAAGATGGTGAAACCCCGTCTCTATTAAAAATATGAAAAAATTAACCGGGCGTGGTGGTGGGTGCCTGCAGTCCCAGTCACTCAGGAGGCTGAGGCAGGAGAATGGCGTGAAACCAGGAAGCAAAGCTTGCAGTGAGTCGAGATGGCACCACTGCACTCCAGCTTGGGAAACAGAGCAAGACTCCGTCTCAAAAAAAAAAAAAAAAGAAAGAAAAAAAAGAGCCAGATGTTTAAAAATCTTAAAAACATGGCTGGGTGCAGTGGCTCACGCCTATAATCCCAACACAGTGGGAGGCCAAGGAGGGCAGATCACCTGAGGTTGGGAGTTCAAAACCAGCCTGACCAACATGGAGAAACCCAGTCTCTACTAAAAACACAAAATTAGCCGGGTGTAGTGGCACATGCCTGTAATCCCAGCTACTTGGGAAGCTGAGGCAGGAGAATCCCTTGAACCCAGGAGGCAGAGGTTGTGGTGAGCCGAGATAATCACACCACTGCACTCCAGCCTGGGAAACAACAGCAAAACTCCATCACACAAAAAAAAGAATAGTTAATTCAAAAAACAACCTATCTCAGCCAGGCACAGTGGTTCATTCCTGTCATCCCAGCACTTTGTGAGGCCAAGCCAGGAGGACTACTTGAGGCCAGGAGTTCAAGACCAGCCTGGGCAACGTAGTTAGACTCCATCTCTTAAAAAAAAAAAAAAAAAAAAATTAAAAAGGCCAGGTGCGATGGCTCACACCTGTAATTCTAACACTTTGGGAGGCCAAGAAGGACGGACCACCTGAGGTCGTGAGTTCGATACCAGCCAGGCCAACACGGTGAAACCCTGTCTCTACCAAAAATACAAAACTTAGCCAGGCGTGGTGGTACACGCCTGTAGTCCCAGCTACTTGGGAGGCTGAGGCATGAGAACTGCTTGAGCCCAGGAGGCGAAGGTTGCAGTGAGCTGAGATTGCACCACTGTATTCCAGCCTGGGTGACAGAGCAAGACTCCATCTCAAACAACAAAACAAAACAAAACAAAAAAAGTGAAACTCCATCTCAAAAAACAAAACAAAAAAAAAAACACCTATATTCCTTTGGAAAATTCTGGGCTAGAATCATCAATACTGTAGTCAGATTTGTTTTTTGCTTTTTTTTTTTTTTTGCTAAGAGATACTGTCTCCTGTCTCTCAGGCTAAAACGCAGTGGTGTGATCAGAGCTCACAGCAACCTCAAACTCATGGGTTCAAGCAATCCTCCCATCTCAGCCTCCCAAATAGCCAGCACTACAGGTGCACGTAGAGACCAGGTCTTGCCATGTTGCCCAAGCTGATCTCTAGCTCCTGGCCTCAAGCAATCCTCCCCCTCAGTCTCCCAAAGTGCTGGGATTACAAGTGTGAGCCACTGCATGGGGTAACCAGCAAGCAGGTTTCTAAGAGCAAATGAGATCAGACGGAGTACTTCATCAGGAATATTGAAAAGAACAGGGTTGGGCGCAGTGGCTTACTCCTGAAATCCCACCACTTTGGGAGGCCGAAGGAGGTAGACTGCTTGAAGCCAGGAGTTAAAGAGCAGCCTGGCCAACATGGGGAAATCCCCATACCTACAAAAAATACAAAAATTAGACAAGGCGCGCGGTGGCTCACAGCTGTAATCCTAGCATTTTGGGAGGCCGAAGTGGGCGGATCGCTTAAGATCAGGAGTTCGAGACCAGCCTGGCCCAAAACCCCGTCTCTACTAAAAATCCAAAAAAAAACTGGATGGGCGTGGTTGCGGGCACCTGTAATCCAAGCTACTCGGGATTACAGCAATACCCATGTAATACCCATGCGGTGGCTCATGCCTGCAATCCTAGCACCTTTGGGAGGCCAAGGTTTGGGAGGAGGGGACCACTTGAGGCTAGGAGTTCAAGACCAGCCTGGGCAACATGGCAAAATCTACACTTACACTTCCAGTCAAGGTGGAGTGCCATGAACCAGATTTAACTTGTGTAATATATTATGAAATACGTATTTAGTCTTTGTCCCTGGTTCCACACTCCCTTAGCCAGATGTGATGGCAAAACCCTGTAATCCCAGCTACTGGGGAGGCTGAGGAGGGATGGTCGCTTGAACCCAGGAGTTCAAGACCAGCATGGGCAACACAGTGAGACCCTGTCTCTAAAACAATAAAAATTACCAGGCATGGTATAGTCCCAGCTATATGGGGTGCATAGCTTGAGCCCAGGAATTTGAGGCTGCAAGGAGCTATGATTAAGAAACTGCACTCCAGCCTGGGTTACAGAGAAAGACACCTTCTCTAAAAATATAAATAAAATACCCAAAAGAATCAAATGGAACAATCCACGAGGCTCGCGTGGGAAAAGGAAGAGTGCTGGTTCCTCACAGCCAGAGTGGAAAACCACATAGTCCATGGGCTATCACACAGAATCCCCAAAAGGATTTTGACTCAATAGTGGGAAATAGCCCTATACTAAATGGCTTTGATCTCACCTAACAGAGCTTAAAAGCAAGACTTCATCAAACTATTTTTAAGTATTTTAATCATGTCCCAGAACAAAACTCAAGAATATTTATAGAAATACAAAAATATCCAGCCTCCAACAAAGTAAAATTCATGATGTCTGGCATCCAAAAATCAACAGATAAGCAAAGTAGGTGGAAAAGACAACCCAAAAAGAGGAAGAAAAAAAAAATCAAGCAACTGAAATTGACCCAGAAATGACACATGATAGAATTAGTAGATAAGGGCATTAAAAGAACTATAGGCTGAAGCCGGGCATGGTGGCTCATGCCTGTAATCCCTACACTTTGGAAGGCCGAAGTGGGCGGATCACCTGAGGTCAGGAGAGACTAGCCTGGTCAACATGGTGAAACCCTATCTCTACTAACAATACAAAAAGGTAGCCAGGCATGGTGGTGAGTGCCTGTAATCCCAGCTACTCAGGAGGCAGAGACAGGAGAATCGCCTGAAGGCCGGGGCGGGGGTGGGGGGGGTGGGGAGGGGTGGGGGGGGTGGGGAGGGGTGGGGGGGTGGGGAGGGGTGGGGGGGTGAGGTGCGCGCAGCAGAGGTTGCAGTGAGTCAAGATCACACCATTCCACTCTAGCCTGGGCAACAAGAGTGAAACTCCGTCTCAAAAAAAAACTAAGCTCTCCTAAGCTTTTCATTTCAACTTGCTCTTTCAAATAACCTTATTTTGAACACCTTATTGGCAATATTTAAACAAATATATCCCTAGAGGAATTCAGTACACAGTCATCATACATTTATCAGCTGTACCCATCTCAAATTTCACACACTCGATAAAAAAGGCAAAATGTCTGAATTAATTATAAAAATTCATAATAATGAAGCTTTTGGGTTGGGCGCAGTAGCTCACACCTATAATCCCAGCACTTTGGGAGGCCAAGGCGGGTGGATCACGAGGTCAGGAGATCGAGACCATCCTGGCTAACACGGTGAAACCCCATCTCTACTAAAAATACAAAAAATTAGCCGGGCGTGGTGGCGGGCGCCTGTAGTCCCATCTACTTGGGAGGCTAAGGCAGGAGAATGGCGTGAACCCGGGAGGGGGAGCTTGCAGTCGCACCACTGCACTCCAGCCTGGGCAACAGAGCGAGACTCTGTCACACACACACACACACACACACACACACACACACACCATAATAATAATAAAAAAAATAAAATAATAATAATGCTTTCAGTCCATCATAATGTCTGCATCATTGCCACCCAACTGAACTTGCTGGGAGGATAAAAATACTCTATTCTGAGCTGTCCAATATGGTACCTAGTAGCTATATATGATGTTGAATATCTAAAATGTGCCTAGTATAACAGAAGGACTGAATTTTTAATTTTATTTAATTTTAATTAATTTAAATTTAAATAGTTACATGTAGCTAGTGGCTACATTATTGGACAGCACAGCTCTAGATAACTACAAGGAAAATCTGAACGAAAATTTTGAAGACTAGAATTTTCAAAATAATTTTTATAACATGTACAGCTTATATATCATATAACACTAATTTTCAAATTAACTACATAATTCCTACATTTTAAGGCTTGACTTAAAGGATCATTTCTTTCTCTTTTTTTTTTTGAGATGGATTTTTGTTCTTGGTGCCCAGGCTGGCGTGCAATGGCGCGATCTCGGCTCAGCAACCTCTGCCTCCAGGATTCAAGCAATTCTCCTGCCTCAGCCTCCGGAGTAGCTGGGACTACAGGCACACACCACCACCCCCAGCTAATTTTTGTGTATTTAGTAGAGATGGGGTTTCACCATGTTGTCCAGGATGGGCTTAATCTCTTGGCCTTGCAATCTGCCTGCCTCGGCCTCCCAAAGTGCTGGGATTACAAGGGTGAGCCACTGCACCTGCCCTTAAAAGACCGTTTCATATAAGACTTCCTGGTTTCTTCAACTCCCCACCCTCCACCACAGGAAGGATCGAGTAACTCCACTACTCTAAGCATCTCAGTACTCTCTGCACCGTCATCAGCAGCATTTTCACACCTGTAATCCCAGCACTTTGGGAGGCTGAGGTGGGCAGATCACCTGATGTCAGGACCAGCCTGACCAGCCTGGCCAACAGTGAAACCCTGTCTCTACTAAAAAATACAAAAAAAAATTAGCCGCGTGTGGTGGCGCATGTTTACAATCTCAGCTATTAAGGAGGCTGAGGCAGGTGAATCACCTGAACCTGGAAGGCGGAAACTGCAGTGAGCCGACATCGCACCAATGCACTCCAGCCTGGGCAACAGAGTGAGAGAATCCAACTCAAAAGACAGAAAATAAAAAGTAGAATATTGAAACCCTCATACATGAATCATGGAGTATAAAATGGTTAAGCTACTATGAAAAACAATTTAATGGTTCCTCAAAAAGTTAAGCACAGACCGGGCACAGTGGCTCACATCTTGTAATCACAGCACTTTGAGAGGCCAAGGCAGGCGGATCACCTGAGGTTAGGAGTTCAAGACCAGCCTGGCCAACATGTTTCCCCATTTCTACTAAAAATACAAAAATTAACCAGGTGTGGTGGCATGCACATGTAATCCCAGCTACTCGGAAGGCTGAGGCAGGAGAATCGCTTGAACCCAGGAGGCAGAGGTTGCAGTGAGCCAAGATCGTACCACTGTCACCCCAGCCTGGGCAACAGAGTAAGAGCCTGTCTCAAAAAAAAAAAAAGAAAAAAAAAAAAATTAAGCACGGAATTACTCCATAACCCAGCAATTCCGCTAATAGGTATATACCCCTAAAAGGATGAAAACAGATAATACCTGTACATGAATATAAGTAACAGCCCAGTTCACAATAATCAAAAGGTAACAACAAGCTAAATGTCCATCAATGAATGAACCAGGTCTAGTGGCTCACACCTATAATCTCAGCATTTTGGGAGGCTGAGGCAGGAGAAGTGCTTGAGGTCAGGAGTTCGAGACCAGTCTGGCCAACATAAAGAAATTCCATCTCTCCACAAAAAAAATTTAAAAATTAGGCCAGGCGCCTGTAATCCCAGCACTTTGGGAGGCCGAGGCAGGCGTATCATCCAAGGTCAGGAGTTCGAGACCAGTCTGACCAACATGGAGAAACCCCATCTCTACTAAAAATACAAAAAAAATTAGCCGGGCATGGGAGCTCATGCCTGTAATCCCAGCTACTTGGGAGGTTGAGGTGGGAGAATCACTTGAACCTGGGAACTGGAGGTTGTGGTGAGCTGAGATTGTGCCATTGCACTCCAGTCTGGGCAACAGAAGCGAAACTGCACTCCAAAAAAAAAAGAAAATTTTTTTTTAAGTAGCCAGGAATTGCAGCACGTGCCTATTGACTCAGCTACTCAAGAGACTGAGGCAGGAGGACAGCCTAAGCCCAGGAGTTTGAGGTTGCAGTGAGCTATAATCGAGTCACTGAGCTCCAGTTGGGCAATAGAGCAAGACTTTATCTATAGAAAGAAAACAAAAACAAATGAATAAATAAACTTTAACAGATACACAAAATGAACTATTATTCCGCCATAAAAAGCAATGAAGCCCAGGCACGGTGGCTCACGCCTGTAATTCTAGCACTTTGGGAGGCCAAAGTAGATGGATCTCCTGAGGTCAGGAGTTCAAGATGAGCCAGGCCAAAATGGTGAAACCTCATTTCTACTAAAAATACAAAAATCAGCCAGACGTGGTAGTACGCACCTATAATCCTAGCTACTTGGGAGGTTGAGGCAGGAGAATCACTTGAACGAGGGAGGCAGAGGTTGCAATGAGCTGAGACCACGCCACTGTCCTCCAGCCTGGGTGACAGCGAGACTCCATCCCAAAAAACAAAAACAAGGCAAAACAAAAAAACAACAAAACAAGGCCGGGCGCGGTGGCTCAAGCCTGTAATCCCAGCACTTTGGGAGGCCGAGACGGGCAGATCGCGAGGTCAGGAGATCGAGACCATCCTGGCTAACACGGTGAAACACCGTCTCTACTAAAAAATACAAAAAACTAGCCGGGCGTGGTGGCGGGCGCCTGTAGTCCCAGCTACTCGGGAGGCTGAGGCAGGAGAATGGCGTAAACCCGGGAGGCGGAGCTTGCAGTGAGCTGAGATCCGGCCACTGCACTCCAGCCTGGGCGACAGAGTGAGACTCCATCTCAAAAAAAAAAACAACAACAACAAAACAAAACAAAACAAAAAGCAACGAAGTACAGAAAGTATCAATACTGACTCAAGTTTCAACAGGAATGAACTTCGAAAACATTACACTAAATGACAGATGCCAAACATGAAGGTCACATATCCACTTATATGAAATTTCCAGAATAAGTAATCCACAAACAAAAAGCAGGTTGGGCCGGGCGCGGTGGCTCAAGCCTGTAATCCCAGCACTTTGGGAGGCCGAGACGGGCGGATCACGAGGTCAGGAGATCGAGACCATCCTGGCTAACACGGTGAAACCCCGTCTCTACTAAAAAAAATACAAAAAGCAGGTTGGTTGTTGCCAAGTACTGAGAATGGAGAATGAGAAGTAACTCATTCTTCATTCTAATGCATATGAGATTTTCTTTTTAGGGTGATGAAAATGTTTTGGAACTAGACAAGGGTAGTGGCTCCACAATGTGAGTGCACTGAATGCCCCTGAATTGTTCATTGTAAAACGGTTAATTTTTTTTTTTTTTTTTTTTTTTTTGGAGATGGAGTCTCTGTTTCGCCCAGGCTTGAGTGCAGTAGCGCGATCTCGGCTGATGGCAACCTCTGCCTCCCCAGTTCAACCAATTCTCCTGCCTCAGCCTCCCAAGTTGCTGGGATTACAGGTGTGCACCACCACGCCTGGCTAACTTTTTGTATCTTTGTGTTTTTTTTGAGATGGAGTCTCGCTCTGTTGCCCAGGCTGGTGTGCAGTGGCGCAATCTCGGCTCACTGCAACCTACACCTCCTGGGTTCAAGCCATTCTCCTGCGTCAACCTCTGGAGTAGCTGGGATTAAAGGCACATGCCACAACGCCCAACTAATTTTTATACTTTTAGTAGAGACAGGGTTTCACCATGTTGGCCAGGCTGGTCTCAAACTCCTGACCTCGTGATCTGCCCACCTCAGCCTCCCAAAGTGCTGGGATTACAGGAATGAGCAACCACACCGGCCTAGTTTTTTCTATTTTTAGTAGAGACAGGTTTTCGCCATATTGGCCTGGCTGGTCTCAAACTCCTGACCTCAGGTGATCCACTTGCCTCAGCTTCTGAAAGCACTGGGATTACAGGTATGAGCCACCACTCCTGGCCAAAAAACAGCTAATTTTAGGCCGGGCGCGGTGGCTCAAGCCTGTAATCCCAGCACTTTGGGAGGCCGAGGCGGGCGGATCACGAGGTCAGGAGATCGAGACCATCCTGGCTAACACGGTGAAACCCCGTCTCTACTAAAAATACAAAAAACTAGCCGGGCGTGGTGGCGGGCGCCTGTAGTCCCAGCTACTCGGAGGCTGAGGCGGGAGAATGGCGGGAACCCGGGAGGCGGAGCTTGCAGTGAGCCGAGATTGCGCCACTGCACTCCAGCCTGGGCGACAGAGCGAGACTCCGTCTCCAAAAAAAAAAAAACAGCTAATTTTGTGATGTAACTTTCACCACTTTATATAAAAAAAGAAAACACATCTATGCAAGATATGCATCTCTAATTTATATAAATTCATTATAAGGAAAGATAAGGATAATCAGCTTTTAACTGCCAATTTAAAAGACAATTTTTCCGTGAAATTCCATTTGTTATACAGTTGCACTTGGTCCTTATCAAATGTCTACTAAAAAATGTCTATTCGGCAGGGCACGGTGGCTCACGCCTATAATCCCAGCACTCTGGGAGGCCGAGGCAGGCAGATCACCTGAGGTCAGGAGTTCGAGACCAGCCTGACCAACATGGAGAAACCCCGTCTCTACTAAAAACACAAAATCAGCCAGGCGTGGTGGAGCATGCCTATAATCCCAGCTACTCGGGAGGCTGAGGCAGGAGAACTGCTTGAACCTGACAGGCAGAGGCTGCAGTGAGCTAAGATTGCACCACTGCACTCCAGCCTGGGCGACAGAGCGAGACTTCGTCTCAAAAAAAAAATAAATAAATAAATAAATAAATAAATAAATAAATAAATAAAAGCCTATTGAAGAAAAGACACCAAACCAAGCACATATTCTTAGAAAATTCAGCCACTATTTAGCTCTGACAAGTTCATACTATATAACACTTTAACAGCCAAGTGCAGTGCCTCACTCCTGTAATCCCAGCTACCTGGGAGGCTGAGGCAGGAGGACCACTGGTGCCCAGGAAGTCAAGGCTGCAGTGAGCCATGTTCCCGCCACTGCACTCCAGCCTGGGGGACAGGGTGAGATCCTGTCTCCCAGAAAAAACAAAAAAAAAAAACAAAAAAAAAAACAAAAAACTTAAAACCTGATTTGGCGGTTCAAAAAACCATGCTACCACCCTCAAAGAAATCAGACATACATGACACCACCAGCTCCCAGAAGACTCTCTGGTACTGAGTAAGATCAAAACCAGTTAAGCACCTACTCTTCTCTTCCTCCTCCCCTGAACTCCCTATATCCATGCTAAGTTTGAAAGCAGAACACCAAGCCCAGCAGCTTCTTTGTCAATAAAAGTAAAGCAGGGCAGGAACTACAACCTTCAGCGAAAGTATGGGTATAAACAGTCAGGTGCAGTGGCTCACACCTGTAATCCCAACACTGTGGGAGGCCAAGGCAGGCAAATCACCTGAGGTCAGGAGCTCAAGACCAGCCTGGCCAACATGGTGAAACCCGCCTCTACTAAAAATATAAAAATTAGGCTGGGCACGGTGGCTCATGCCTGCAATCCCTGCACTTTGGGAGGCCGAAGCAGGCAAATCACTTGAGGTCAGGAGCTCAAGACCAGCCTGCCCAACATGATGAAACCCTATTTCTACTAAAAATACAAAAATTAGCCAAGAATGGTGGCATGCACCTGTAATCCCAGCTATTCGGGAGGCTGAGGCAGGAGAATCACTTGAAGCAGGGAGGTGGAGGTTGCAGTGAGCCAAGATCATGCCACTGCACTCCAACCTGTGCAACAGAGTGAGACTCCATTTTCAAAAACAAACAAACAAAACCACAAAGACACACACATGGCCTAGCCTACAGTCAGGATCATCAATATCACCATCTTCCAACTCCGTATCTTGTCCTACTGGAAGGTCTTCATAGGCAATAAGACACACAGAGGTGTCACACTCTAGAGTAACAATGTCTTCCTTCTGGAATACCTCCTGAAGGACCTGCCTAAGACTGTTTTACAGCAAACACAAGTTTTGTAAGTAGGAATACACTCTAAAATAACCATACAAAGTATAGTATAGTAAATCCACAAACCAGTAACACAGTTATTGTCATTATCAAGTACTATGTACTGTATATAACTCCATGAGCTAGATTTTATAAGACTGGCAGTGCAGTAGGTTTGTTTACACCAACACCACACAAACACCTGAGTAATGCTACACACTGTTGCACTATAGACAAGGTGAAGTTACTAGGTGACAGGAATTTTTTAGTTCCATTATAATCTTATGGGACCACTGTCCTTGACCAAAATGACATTTGTTTTGCAATACATGACTGTATGGATAGCCTTCAGTCACACCATCAAAAGAAATGGCTCTTCTAAAAAAAACTCCAACCATGTTCTAAGTTGTGAAGATGACTATTTCAACATACATGCAGGAATAAAGCAACTCAGTCTAATTTGTCCCCAGGCAACCAAGCTAAATACCTCCCATTTCACCTGTGTTTTCACTGCTAGGAAGAAAAGGAATGTAACTGGACTACAAGTTTGCTCTGGCAACCCTAAACATAAAATTCTCCAACACCTGGGGCCACATGGAAACAACTAATCAATGGATCCAATAAAGCCTTGCTCCTAAGTGTTTTTTCTTTTTTCTTTTTTTTCTTTTCTTGTTTTTTAGATGGCGTATTGCTCTGTCACCCAGGCTGGAGTGCAGTGGCACCATCTCGGCTCACTGTAACCACCACCTCCCCGACCTCCCAGGTTCAAGCAATTCTCATGCCTCAGCCTCCCAAAGTGCTGGGATTACAGCCTGGCTAATTTTTTTGTATTTTTAGTAGAGACAAGGTTTCACCATTTTGGCTATGCTGATCTCGAATTCCTGACCTCGGTGATCCACCTGCCTCAGACTTCCTAAGTGCTGGGATTAAAAGAGTGAGCCACTGCACCCTGCCTAAGTGTTTTCTCTTAAAGAGGATTCTGGCTGACCCTCTCTAAAATACACTAAATTGAATTCTGACTATACTTATAAATCAGAATTCTTGTATTTATAATTAACGGTCTATCTTGTTGATCCTTTTCCTTTCTTAGAGAAACATACAATAACGATGCATCTTACAGCTGAGGGCCTCTCGGACTCAATTACCGTGGCAAGTTATTAGGCGGAACCAGAAGACTCAGCCTCTCAATGCTGAGGAAACAGAGGTTTCCTCATCTGGAAAATGGAGATAGTGACTTTACATACTATGACTGTTGTGAGGGTCAAACGATTTGACGTGTGTTAAAACTAGCCTAGCACAGAGTAAGCAACCTGGATAGATCATTCTTTTTTTTTTTTTTTTTTTTTTGAGACGGAGTCTTGCTCTGTCACCCATTCTGGAGTGCAGGTCGCCCATTCTGGAGTGCAGTGGCGCAATCTCGGCTCACTGCAAGCTCCGCCTCCCGGGTTCACACCATTCTCCTGTCTCAGCCTCCCAAGTAGCTGGGACTACAGGCACCCACCACCACACCCGGCTAATTTTTTTGTATTTTTAGTAGAGACGGGTTTCACCATGTTAACCAGGATAGTCTAGATCTCCTGACCTCGTGATCCACCCGTCTCGGCCTCCCAAAGTGCTGGGATAGGCTTGAGCCACCGCGCCTGGCCGATAGATCATTCTTTCAAGGGTTTTCTGTTAGTGATGACAAACTTGTACCTCCTTATCCACACACTACCCATTGCCTTATAAGGAGTGGCAAATCCCTAAGACAGCTATTTGTTTTAGTCTATAGCATTTTAACCTTTCGTGGGAAACTAACTGACCATTATAGGATCAAAGCTGTAACTTTAACCTTTAATCTATATGCTACTATAACTACATACTAGGCAGAAATTAAATCAGAGCGTTTCAAGTCATCCAGCACTGTGATTCGGGTCAACTAGTTAATAGCATGCCGAAATGAGATGAATAACTTAGTTGAAACAAAATAACAACAAAATTCTCAATTCTCAGCAACATTCATCTTAGAAATCATGGGTATATACCAAGACCAGTCTCTGAGTAGTCTCCAATCAGGAATATATTTTTATCCCTTGTCAAATAAACTAAATCCTCCTCCCCCCAACACACATAATATTAAAGAAAAAACAAAAAACATATATGCAATTCTAATAAATAATTAATATCCAAATATATAAAAAAAAAAAAGAACTTGGCCGGGCACGGTGGCTCAAGCCTGTAATCCCAGCACTTTGGGAGGCCGAGACGGGCAGAGCACAAGGTCAGGAGATAGAGACCATCCTGGCTAACACGGTGAAACCCCCTCTCTACTAAAAAAAATACAAAAAACTAGCCGGGTGAGGTGGCGGGCGCCTGTAGTCCCAGCTACTCAGGAGGCTGAGGCAGGAGAATGGCGTAAACCCGGGAGGCAGAGCTTGCAGTGAGCTGAGATCTGGCCACTGTACTCCAGCCTGGGTGACAGAGCGAGACTCCGTCTCAAAAAAAAAAAAAAAAAAAGAACTCACACAAATCCATACAAAAAAACCAACACCCTATAGAAAAATAGCAAAACAGCCTAGGAAACATGGTGAAACCCTGCCTCTACAAAAAAATACAAAAATTATCCAGGCGTGGTGGCACACTGCTGTAGTCCCAGCTACCTCGGAGGCTGAGGTGGGAGGATCACTTGAGCCCAGGAGATGAAGGCTGCAGTGAGCTGAGATTGATCCATTGCACTCCAGCCAGGGCAATAGAGCGAGACCCTATCTAAGGGGGGAAGAAAAAAAAAGAAAGAAAAATAGCAAAAGAAAGATACATTCACAGGAGAAAACTGAGTGGCAAAAAACAAACAAAACATTTACAAAGACACTCCTGGGCCAGGGGTAAGATCAACAAAACCTGAAACCCCATCTCTACAAAGTATACAAATATTAGCTGGGCATAGTGGCAGGAGCCTATAAACCCAGCTAATCAGGGGGCCAAGGTGGGAAGATCACTTGAGCCTGAGAGGCTGAGGATGCAGTGAGCCAAAATTACACAACTGCACTCCAGCCTGGATGACACAGCCAGATTCTGTCTCAAAAAATACATATGAACAAATAAATAAAAAACCACTATTTTCGATACTTAGCTAAAAGACACTTAGCACTTTTTGTCACGTTCTTTCCTGGGTGTGGTGGTGAAAAACTGTAGTCCCAACTACTCTGGAAACTGAGGTATGAAGATCACTTGAGCCCTAGAAGTTCGAGGCTACAGTAAGCTATGATCACGCCACTGCAGTCCAGCCTGGGCGACAAGAGTGAGAACTCATCTCAAAAAACGGGGAAAAAAGGCCGGGCGCGGTGGCTCAAGCCTGTAATCCCAGCACTTTGGGAGGCCGAGACGGGCGGATCACGAGGTCAGGAGATCAAGACCATCCTGGCTAACACGGTGAAACACCGTCTCTACTAAAAAATACAAAAAACTAGCCGGGCGTGGTGGCGGGCGCCTGTAGCCCCAGCTACTGGGGAGGCTGAGGCAGGAGAATGGCTTAAACCCAGGAGGCGGAGCTTGCAGTGAGCTGAGATGCGGCCACTGCACTCCAGCCTGGGCGACAGAGCGAGACTCCATCTCAAAAAAAAAAAAAAAATAGGGGGAAAAAAAGGTTCTTAAAAAAATTAAAAATTAAAAACATAAGACACTTAACCTCATCATCAACTGGAAAACTTAATTACAGGCACAGTGACTCACGCCTGTAATCCCAGCACTTTGGGAGGACACAGCAGAAGGATTGGTTGAGCCTAGGAGTCGGAGACCACACTGGGCAACTTGGCAAAACCCCGTCTCTACAAAAAGTCTAAAAATCAGTCAGGCATACTGGCTCACGCCTGTAGTCCCAGCTTCTCAGGAAACTGGGACAGGAGGATCACTTGAGCCCCGGAGGCTGAGGCTGCAGTGTGCTGTGATTATGCCACTGCACTCCAGCCTGAGAGGCAGAATGATAACCAAGTCTACAAAAAAAGAAAGAAGTGGCCAGGTACAGTGGATCACGCCTGTAATCCTATGACTTTGGGAGGCCAATGTGGGAGATCACTTGAGGTCAGGAGTTCAAAACAAGCCTGGTCAGCATGGTGAAACCCCTTCTCTACTACAAATATTTTTTTAAATTAGCCAGGCGTGGTAGCACATGCCTGTAATCCTAGCTACTCGGGAGGCTGGGGCAGGAGAATCACTTGAACCTGGGAGGTGGAGGTTAAAGTGAGAGGAGATCGCGTCACTGCACTGTAGCCTAGGCAACAAGAGCAAAACTCCATCTCAAAAAAAAAAAAAAAAAAAGAAAAAAAAATGCTAATATAAACCTAGCATTTCAAAATACATTAATAACCTAACTAACACCATGACGAAGATAGGGTGAAAACGAAGTTGTTTACCTTGCTAGTAGAAATGTACTTGTTTGGAAAGCATAAAAGTACATTAATAGCACAGATTATTCCATTTACAAAAACACTAATAATAACAAGAAAACGTATTATCACACATTTTTTTTTTTTGAGACAGAGTCTCGCCTATCGTCCAGTCTGGAGTGCAGTGGCATGATCTCGGCTCACTGCAACCTCCACCTCCCGAGCTCAAGCAATTCTCCTGCCTCAGCCTCCCAAGTAGCTGGGATTACAGGTACCTGCGACCATACCGAGCTAATTTTTATATTTTTAGTAGAGACGGGGTTTTGCCGTGTTGGCCAGGCTGGTCTCGAACTCCTGACCTCAGGTGATCGACACGCCTCACCCTCCCAAAGTGGTGGGATTACAGGTGTGAGCCACCATGGCTGGCCTCACACACATGTATTGAAGTACAAAAACATGTATGGGAATTCTGACAGCCTTGAGAGTGTGCCACTCAGACTTCCCTTCGAGAGAGAAAATGTTGCAAGGGGTGTAGTTAACTGACAGTCTCAGCTGCCAGGAATCTACTACAGCACCCATACCAAAGCAAAGCTACTCTAGGCTGCTCCCAGCCAATGACTGAACACAGCAGACATTCACAGGGCAGGACCATTCCTGCCCAACAGACTCTTCCAACAATCTACTCTGGCTCAGATTTTCTCTGAACTGCAAGCTGCACTGAAGTTGGAGGTTCCTCTATCCATCATTAATCATCATTCCTTCCCTCTCTTCTTTCACAGGTGTCACACGTGCTTCCAGTGTAAAGGCTCTTGCCACCTACACCTCCTTCCTCTCTTCTTTATCCTTCCCAAGTATACCCTACCCTAATGAACCTCTTGCATATCTTAATTCTGTCTTGTCATCTGCTTCTCAGAAGATGCAAACTATCACAGAAATAATATAAATCAACTGTGAATTAATGAATAAAGAAGGCGGGAATGAGGCTTTAGCTGTACCTGAAGCAAATATAACCTAGTATTAAATCAGTGTTTGGCTGGGAGTGGTGGCTCACGCCTGTAATCCCAGCACTTTGGGAGGCTGAGGCGGGCGAATCACAAGGTCAAGAGATCGAGACCACTCTGAACAACATGGTGAAACCCCGTCTCTACTAAAAATACAAAAATTAGCTGGGCATGGTGGCATGCACCTGTAGTCCCAGCTACTGGGGGGCGGGGGGCGGGGGCTGAGGCAGGAGAATTGCTTGAACCTGGGAGGCAGAGGTTGCAGTGAGCCAAAATCATGCCACTGCACTCCAGCCTGGCAACAGAGCAAGACTCCATGTTAAAAAAAAAAAAAAAAAACGAGGTGTTTAATCAAGTCACGGGTACTGTTCTATTTGAAATGTTTTGTTTTTTCACAGCTCTACCTTCACCACTCTATCCTCCTTATGATGACTCGTAAAAAGGCATATTCTAATTATGCACATTAACTATCCTATCCTACCAATTTTCAAAATTTTACTCTGACTAGGCCTGACGGTTCGCACCCATAATTCCCAGTTTTGAAAGGGCAAGGCAGGAGGATTGCTGAAGGCCAAGAATTGAGACCAGCCTGGACAACAGAGCAAGACCTCGTCTTCACAAAAAACTTAAAAATTAGCTGAGTAGGGCAGGGCGTAGTGCCTCATGCCTGTAATCCCAGCACTTTGGGAGGCTGAGGTGGGCAGATCACAAAGTCAGGAGATCAAGACCATACTGGCCAACATGTTAAAACCCCGTCTCTACTGAAAATACAAAGATTAGCTGGGCGTAGTGGTGTGTGCATGTAATCCCAGCTACTCAGGTGGCTGAAGCAGGAGAATCACTTAACCAGGGAGTCAGAGATTGGCGTGTGCCGAGATTGCGCCACTGCACTCCAACCTGGAGAGACTCTGTCTTAAAAAAAAAAAAAAAAAAAAATATATTAGCTGCGTATGGTGGCATGTGCCTACTGTCCCAGATACTCAGAAGACTGAGGCGGGAGGATCACTTGAGCCCAGGAATTTGAGGTTATAGTAAGTTGATTACACTACTGCACTCTGGGTGACAGAGTAAGACCCTGTCACAAAAAAATAAATAAAAATAACAAAACGGAAGAACGAATTTTCAAAGACATTATTGTATAACTGACATCATCACAGACCACTCATGCTGAAAAGAACCAGATTCCCGGTTGAGGAAACTGAGGTCCCTGGAGATAAAATGGCCAGCTCTATCTTACATCCCCTTCTTTGTCAGAGACAGGATACTCAATCTCCTGATAACCAGCTTTGGGTGTCTCCCTACCACACTATCTAATGAAACTGATCACTCACAAAATTCATCATTACCTGCTAAAACCCTGACCTCTCATTTGGGTGAACACTGCCTTAAAACAGTGTTTAAATCACACAGCATTGGCCGGGGGCAGTGGCTGATGTCTGTAATTCTAGCACTTTGGGAGGCCAAGGCAGGTGAATCATCTGAAGCTAAGAGTTCAAAACCAGCCTGGCCAATACGGCGAAACCCCATCTTTTTTTTTTTTTTTTGAAACAGAATCTCACTTTGTCACCTAGGCTGGAATGCAGTGGTGCCATCTCCGCTCACTGCAACCTCTGCAGCCCAGGTTCAAGCAATTCTCCTGCCTCAGCCTTCTGAGTAGCTGGGATTACAGGCATGCACCACCACGCCCAGCTAATTTTTGTGCTTTTAGTAGAGACGGGGTTTCATCATATTGGCCAGGTTGGTCTTGAACTCCTGACCTCAAGTGATCCACCTGCCTCGGCCTCCTCTCAAAGTGCTGGGATTACAGGCGTGAGTCACCATGCCCGGCCAGCAAAATACCATCTCTACAAAGAATACAAAAATTAGCTGGGCATGGTGGCACACACCTGTAGTCCTAGCTATCAGGGAGGCTGAGGCAGGAAAATCACTTGAACCCAGGGGACAGAGGTTGCAGTGAGCCAAGGTCACGCCATTGCTCTCCAGCCTGGGTGACAAGAGCAAAACTCCGTCTCAAAAAACAATAAAAATAAAACTAAAATAAATAAATACATAAATAAAGCACAAAGCATTGCCAGGCGTATGCCTGTAATTCCAGCACTCTGGGAGGCCAAGAGAGGAAGACTGCTTGAGCACAGGAGTTTGAGACCAGCCTAGGCTCACGCAAGGTGATACACACATGTATTCCCAGCCACTGATGAGGCTGAGCGGGGAGGACCACTTGAGTGTGGGAGGCAGAGCTTGAAGTGAGCCAAGATTAGGCCACTGCACTCTAGCCTGTGTGACAGAGCAAGACCTTGTCTCAAAAACAAAAAATCACAAAGCGTTCACCATAATTTTGGTATATCTATTTTTTTACAATGATCTAAAGCATAAAAAAAGCAGAACATAGAATCACCAGTGAAAACAAATGAAAGGCATATCGACACCCTGTTCAGTAAAATTACCTATTCCGCATGAAAACATAAGTTTTCCGACAGAAGTCAACTCTGAAGTGACAGTTAAGCCAATGATAACCACAAATTTTCAGATCTGATTAAATATATTGGATTAAACATTCAAAATAAAGGTTGCATTTTGAAAGGGCCACTATCTCAAAAACATCCACTATTAACAACGTACACGAGCCGGGCGCGGTGGCTCAAGCCTGTAATCCCAGCACTTTGGGAGGCCGAGACGGGCGGATCACGAGGTCAGGAGATCGAGACCATCCTGGCTAACACGGTGAAACCCCGTCTCTACT
Organism: Rhinopithecus roxellana; assembly: GCF_007565055.1. Taxonomy (NCBI): domain Eukaryota; kingdom Metazoa; phylum Chordata; class Mammalia; order Primates; family Cercopithecidae; genus Rhinopithecus; species Rhinopithecus roxellana. Next base: position 161,232,301 of record NC_044553.1, on the reverse strand, counting down.
AAAAATACAAAAAACTAGCCGGGCGAGGTGGCGGGCGCCTGTAGTCCCAGCTACTCCGGAGGCTGAGCCAGGAGAATGGCATAAACCCGGGAGGCGGAGCTTGCAGTGAGCTGAGATGCGGCCACTGCACTTCAGCCTGGGAGACAGAGCCAGACACCGTCTCAAAAAAAGAAAAAAAAAAAAAAAAAACAATGTACACCTCTGAAGCACCAAGGACGTGAATAAACAGAATAAAAATTAAAAATTAAAATTAAAAAATAGTAATGGCCGGGCGCGGTGGCTCACGCCTATAATCCCAGCACTTTGGGAGGCTGAGGCGGGCGGATCACGAGGTCAGAAGATCGAGACCATCCTGGCTAACACGGTGAAACCCTATCTCAACTAAAAATACAAAAAAATTAGCCGGGTGGGGTGGCGGGCGCCCGTAGTCCCAGCTACTCAGGAGGGTGAGGCAGGAGAATGGCGTGAACCTGGGAGGTGGAGCTTGCAGTGAGCTGAGACCACATCACTGTGCTCCAGCCTGGGCGACAGAGCGAGACTGTCTCAAAAAAAAAAAAAAAAATAGTAATAATAATGGCTGAACATGGTGGCTCACACCTGTAAGCCCAGCACTTCGGGAGGCCAAGGCAGGCAGATGGCTTGAGCTCAGGAGTTCGAGACCAGCCTGGACTACATGGCAAAACCGTGTCTCTACAAAAAATACAAAAAAATAGTCAGGCATGGTGGTAGACATCTGTAGCCCCAGGTACTTGGGAGGTTAAGGTGGGAGGATGGGCCGGGCGCGGTGGCTCAAGCCTGTAATCCCAGCACTTTGGGAGGCTGAGACGGGCGGATCACAAGGTCAGGAGATCGAGACCATCCTGGCTAACACGGTGAAACCCCGTCTCTACTAAAAAAATACAAAAAACTAGCCAGGCGAGGTGGCAGGCGCCTGTAGTCCCAGCTACTCTGCAGGCTGAGGCAGGAGAATGGCGTAAACCCGGGAGGCGGAGCTTGCAGTGAGCTGCGATCCGGCCACCGCACTCCAGCCTGGGCAACAGAGCGAGACTCCGTCTCAAAAAAAAAAAAAAAAAAAAAGGTGGGAGGATGGCGTGCACTTAGGAGGTTCAAGTTCACTACCGCTGTGATCACACCACTATACTGGTGACAAAGTGTGACCCTATCTCAAACAAAAAAAAGAAAGAAAAATATTATTCATTTCAAAATAAGTGATGTTTTGCTAATGTAGGAAAGAACTAACCAGAGGTAGGATAGATGAGCATCCTCACTCTTACCCTACTATTCTGTTATTAAATTAAAAGAAACCCATGACAACTCAGCATAATCTAAGGCAGACAGTATGGAAAGGCAGTCTGGATAACACATGTAAGAACAAAGCCTAAGTTAAAAGTGTAGGGCTACACTTTGGTTTTTAACTTTTTTTTTTTAACTCTTTAAAAGTTGGTAAAGCTTTTTATTTCAGTGTAAACAGAAATGGTATTCTAATTACCAAGCAATGCCACACTACATCGATCTAGTCTAGGTATTAATTTTTTTTTTCCTTTTTTTTTGAGACGGAGTCTCGCTCTGTTGCCCAGGCTGGACTGCAGTGGCCGGATCTCGGCTCACTGTAAGCTCTGCCTCCCAGGTTTACGCCATTCTCCTGCCTCAGCCTCCGGAGTAGCTGGGACTACAGGCGCCCGCCACCTCGCCCGGCTAGTTTTTTGTATTTTTTAGTAGAGATGGGGTTTCACCGTGTTAGCCAGGATGGTCTCGATCTCCTGACCTCGTGATCCGCCCGTCTCGGCCTCCCAAAGTGCTGGGATTACAGGCTTGAGCCACCGCGCCCGGCGGTATTAATTATTTTATAAGAACTGAATCAGGGCTGAGCGTGGTGGCTCACGTCTGTAATCCCAGCACTTTGGGAGGCTGAGGCGGGCGGATCACGAGATCAAGACCAACCTGGCGAACACAGTGAAACCCCATCTCTACTTAAAATACAAAAAAATTAGCCAGGCGTGGTGGCAGGCGCCTGTAGTCCCAGCTACTCAGGAGGCTGAGGCAGGAGAATGGCATGAACCTGGGAGGCAGAGCTTGCAGTGAGCCAAGATCGCGCCACTGCACTACAGCCTGGGCAACAGAGCGAGACTAAGGGATGACAGAATTAAATCTTTCTTTGAACTGTATAGGAAATATCAGTCTTAGCTCCAACCATTTGCTTTCAAACCTAAATAGGGTCAACCTGGCACACTGCAAATAAGTAAAATCTGACTTAAAAAAATCAGACTGGGCACAGTGGCTCACACCTGTAATCCCAACACTTTAGGAAGCCACGGCGACCGGATCAGGAGTTCGAGACCAACCTCACCAACATGGTAAAACCCACCCCTACCAAAAACACCAAAATTAGGGCCGCGCAGTGGCTCACGCCTGTAATCCCAGCACTTTGGGAGGCCGAGGCAGGCAGATCACCTGAGGTCGGGAGTTCAACATCAGCCTGACCAACACGGAGAAACCCCATCCCTACTAAAAATACAAAATCAGCCGGGCGTGGTGGCACACGCCTGTAATCGCAGCTACTAGGGAGGCTGAGGCAGGAGAATCGCTGGAACCCGGGAGGCAGAAGTTGCGGTAAGCTGAGATCATGCCATTGCACTCCAGTCTGAGCAACAAGAGAAAAAAACTCCGTCTCAAAAAAAAAAAAATTGCAAAAATACCAAAATTAGCCAGACATAATGGCACACGCCTTTCAAGCCCAGCTACTTAGGAGGCTGAGGCAGAAGAATTGCTTGAATCTGGGAGTGCTTGAACCTGGGAGGCAGAGGCTGTAGTGAGCTAAGATTGTGCCACTGCATTCCACCCAGAGCAACAGAGGAAGAACCCATCTCAAAAAAAAAAAAAAAAATCGAAGTCAAATTCCTCCATTCATGCATCTCTACCATAGTTTGTTACTTATTTTCCTATAATAAAAACAGAGGCCGGGCACGGTGGCTCAAACCTGTAATCCCAGCACTTTGGGAGGCCGAGACGGGCGGATCACGAGGTCAGGAGATGGAGACCATCCTGGCTAACATGGTGAAACCCCATCTCTACTAAAAAATACACACACACAAAAAAAAACTAGCTGGGCGAGGTGGCGGGCGCCTGTAGTCCCAGCTACTCGGGAGGCTGAGGCAGGAGAATGGTGTGAACCCGGGAGGCGGAGCTTGCAGTGAGCTGAGATCTGGCCACTGCACTCCAGCCTGGGCAACAGAGCGAGACTCCGTCTCAAAAATAAATAAATAAATAAATAAATAAATAAATAAATAAAAACAGAAAAGAAAAAAAAAAAAGCTGTCTGTTCACATCCACCTCTCTGTTTAATTCTAGTAAACGAGAAGAACAAAGGCACATTCACAACTCAGGTAGAGGCAGGGCATGGTGGCTCATGCCTGTAATCCCAGCACTTTGGGAGGCCGAGGGGGGACAGATCATCTGAGGTCAGGAGTTCAAGACCAGCCTGGCCAACATGGTGAAACCCTGTCTCTACTAAAAACACAAAAATTAGCCGGGCATGGTGGCACGCACCTGTAGTCCCAGCTACTTGGGAGGCTGAAGCAGGAGAATCACTTGAACCTGGGAGAGGATGGTTGCAATGAGCCGAGATTGCACCACCGCACTCCACTCCAGCCTGGGCAATAGATCGAGACTCTGCCTCAAAAAAGAAAAGAAAGGAGGGAGAAGGGACAGGCACAGAGGCTCATGCCTGTAATCCCAGCACTTTGGAAGGCCTAGGCAGGGAGATCACCTGAGGCAAAGAGTTCGAGACCAGCCTGGTCAACATGGTGAAACCACATCTCTACTAAAAACACAAAAATTAGCCAGGCGTGGCCGTGGACACCTGTAATCCTTGCTACTTGGGAGGCTGAAACAGGAGAATCACTTGAACCTCGGAGGTGGAGGTTGCAGTGAGCCAAGATCATGCCACTGCACTCCAGCTTGGACAACAGATCGAGACGCGGTCTCAAAAAAAAAAAGAAGGCGGCCTTCCTCAGTCCTCCACTCCTGTCGGGATGTCAGGACTGCGAGAACTCCGTCCGAGAGCCCCACCGGGGGGCTCTGTCGGCCTTCTTTGCCGGAGGCCGACAGACCTCTTCCCCACACCTTAGGTGACCAAAATAAACTTGCAGTTTTGCTCCTACAAAAAAAAAAAAAAAAGAAAAAAACAAGTAGGAGGAGGAAATAAAAACTAGTAAGGCTCAAACTCTCAATTCTTAATTTATTACTCAATTCACTACTCTTAACTTGCAGTCACGGAGTGAACCTGTCTTAAATCTTAAAGAGCTAAGAAAGAATTGTGCCATAAAACAAACATGTTGGCTGGGCATGGTGGCTCACCCCTGTAATCCCACCACTTCGGGAGGCTGAGGTGGGTGGATCACCTGAGTTCAGGAATTCCAGACTAGCCTGACCAACATGGAGAAACCCCATCTCTACTAAAAACACAAAAAATTAGCCAGGCATGGTGGTGCATGCCTGTAATCCTAGCCACTTAGGAGGGTGAGGCAGAAGAACTGCTTGAACCTGGGAGGCAGAGGTTGCATGCGGTGAGCCGAGATCATGCCGTTGCACTCCAGCCTGGGCAACAAGAGCGAAACTCCGTCACACACACACACACAAATAAATAAACGGGTTGTATCATTTCTATTCCAAAATGGAAGTCTTCCTTTCCCTTAAGCTTTTCAGTTAAATGAGAAGACACACAAAAAACCACTAGAAAATAGTAAAATCTCAATTTTCTGCTGTATCTAGGGCTGTGTCCCCCTGCTCAGGTTGGCAAAACAAGGTTTGAAATTACTTTACACCAGTTAGATTCCTTGCCAGATTAAAACAAACACAAAATAAGAAATTTGGAAATTTTAATATCAAGACTCAACCAATTGGCAGCAAGACTATGCAGCAGAACAGTTAGATGTTTTCCTTCTCATTTTTGAGACAGGGTCTCACTCTGTCACCCAGGCTGGAGTGCAATGGCAAGATCACTGCTCACTGCAGCCTTGACCTCCCAGAGATCCTTCAAGCCTCAGCCTCCAAAGTAGCTGAAACTACAGGTACATGCCACCAAAAATTAGCCCAGCTAATTTTTTTATTTTTTGTAGAGATGGAGTCTGACTATGTTGCCCAGGCTGGTCTCCAACTCCTGGGCTCCAGAGATCCTCCAGCCTTGGCCTCCCCAAGTGTTGGGATTACAGGTGTGAGCTACTGCAATCTGCTAGATGTTTTCCATTTTAGAATAGCTGATTGCTAGCAAGTTTATGCTCATACCTATTCCAACAAAAAGCCCAAGGACAGTTCAACATATTACATTTGCTGTTTCAAAGAAAACTACAACTCCAAAGAAGTCAAACTCATTACTAACAATGCAGAGCTGACATCAACATTTCGATGAATGTCAGAAATCTAATTCCTGTTGCTGACAAATACGCCCTTTTCCTTAGTCACATCCAACACATCTAAATAAAGTTTTCAAAATTTATGTTAATAAAAATGTACCAAAAAGCCTACCAACTTACTCAAAGATTTGTGGAAGTCGATTTTTAAAAATAATACATTAGGAACATTTGGTGACAAGCTTTAAGTTCTGTGTTTTAAAACAAAGATAAGACTTGACCTACAAAATGAAGACAGGGTCAACTGTAACCAAAAAACAGTATGCTTCCCCTGGTGGCCAACCGAGGAATGGAGGAGCCAAGCATACAAGAGAAATAGCCTGGTCACCTAGTTCTATCCTGTCACTCATAAATGAGAAGTGACTACCAAAAAAAAAAAAAAGAATTGGGGAGAAGGAAACTATCAAAAACAATTAACATGGACTTAAAAGGAACACAAACCTTACGTCGAGAAATCAAAATTTAGAAGGCCAATTTAAGATAAGTCATTTATTTCCAGAGTGTCCAAGAGCTCACCTAGGACCTTTATGTATTTTCACTTCAAAGGGCAGTTTAGTACCTTAATAACAGCTTGAGAGCAATCGCCTTTTTCAAGGACTAGATCATTGCAATTTTCTGCAGTCTTGTTTCCAAGGAAAAAACATGTATGCATTTATCTTTTAAAATAAACTAGTGGTATAACCTACATAGAGAACTCCAGCTCTAAAGCCCTCCAGCCAGGGAGGATTGTTAACTCCAGCTTTACAAGATGCTCTGTTGAATTTTATTTCTGAAATAAATCCTACGTTCTTTCAAACATTTTCCATACCAACAACCTTTAAAGACAGTCTCATACAGAGACTGGCTAGAATCTCATGCATTAAAATCTGACGAATTCCTTTGTCTGATTGGATTTTTTTTCTTGTACCACTTTAAATTTGCTTCTACACAGAATAGCAGCCAGGGAAGTAAGTGTTCCATTCTAGGGTGTAGGACTTTCTTGTAGGTGAAAAGCATTTGTTAGCCTAAAGCTTCTGACGGTTCTCAATTTCACAACCTCTTCCTCCAAAAAAAAAAGGAAACACACACATTTACAAATAGGTCCTAAAATAAAACTGCCACACGCGAGGCTCTCTTCCCCAGGCAGGTGCCCTCTGGAAAACACACTTCCTTTATTGACTGATTTTGGGGGGTCGTTCTTCTGCTCGCTTCTGGATGGGAGGAGAGTCAGGAACCAACAAGAGCCAGAGGCTGGAAGGAGAAGCTAAGGCGTGGGGAGCAGCCTTTGGGAAGGGTTCCGACAAACGGGTCTCTGGGGACCTCCTAAGTCCGGGGCGCTCGCAGGACGCTAACTCTCCGGCACTGCCACCCTTTACCCCTGGCCGAGGCGCAGCTCACCTGGACGCAGGGACCCCCAGCGCCCCCAGGCCAGGTGTGGCCGCCTCCGACGCCACCTGCAGTCCTCGGAGGCGCAGGGGGCAGCGGCGCCGGCCCGGCTGGGGGCGACCTGGCCTCCACCGGGTGCAGACGCACGTTTGCCGAACACTCGTGTGCGTGTGCGCCTCCTCGTCCTCGCCCTGCTGTTCTCCCCACGGACGGCAGGGCGAACGCACACACAAAAAGAAAGTTGTCGGCGGGCTCCCGCCCCCTCGGGCTCGCCGGGTACCCGGGGTTCCCGCTCATCCCCGCCGCCGGCCGCCCGGGGCCGCTACTCACCGGGGTCGAAATCGGGCACCACCGCCTGGTACTGGGGTCCGACCCTCATGCCACCGCCACCTGCGGGGGAAGCAGAACACGGCGGTCAGCGCGGCGCGGGGCCCGGGGCCCGTGGCCGCGGGGGCGGTTGCCACCTACCGTGCTCCTCGTCGCTGGACGATCCCGAGCTGCCTTCCTCCCAGGAGTTGCTGCTGCTGTTGCCATTGGGCGCCGCCGCCGCCAAACTTTTATTCTGGCCATTATTGGGGGCGGCGGCGGCCGAGGCGGCGGCGGCCGAGGCAGAGGAGGCGGCGGCGCCCGAGGCGGCAGTGGCGGCTGGCGAGGCGCAGGCGGCCGAGGCGGCGGCGGCGGAGGCGGCGGCGGCGGAGGCGGCCGCGTTGTTCCTCCCTCTCCGCTTCCCTGAGACCTCGGGGCCCTTCTCCACCATGGCCGGCATCGGCGGGGGCCGGGGCCGTGCGAAAGTGGCGGGGACCCGCGGCTCCTGAGGAGGGGGCGCCGAGCCGGGGGAGGGGGCGCGGGGCCGGGCGGGCGCTACGGGAGCCCACGGGCGCGAGTCCGAGTCGGGGGAGGCCCAGACGGGTAGAGCGCGGAGCAGCTTCAAGCACCCAGCGACGAGCCGAGCGCAACTTTCGCTCTCATCGCCGCCCTCACTTCACTGGCACCAACTACTCCGGGAGCAGCGAGCGGAGAGGGGAGGAGGCAAGGGCGGGGCCTGCAGGGGCGCCGGGGGGTGGTGGGGGCGCGCAGCCCAACTGACGCGGGATGGCTCCGCCCCCTCGCACTCCCATTGGCTCTGGTGGGATTTGGACGGCGAGCGGCAGCCGGGTTGGCTCCGCGAGCCCGTCCGTCCGGGGCGGCGGGGCGGGGGAGCGGGGAGGGGCGGCTCCGGGCTTCCGTTGGCGAGGTTCGGTTGACGCGTATCGCCCGCCGTACGTGGTTTGAGGTTTGCCATCTCCCTACGCCCCATGATCCTTCTCTCCAGGCAGCGGCGAGGAGTTCGCGGCCCTCCCCGCCCCCTCCCCTCGGCCGCGGCCCCCGCCCCTACTGCCCGCACACGCCTCCCGCGGCCTCTGGCCCCCCTCCACGGGACCCCGCTGAGAGTCCCGTCGGCTTCTCAAAGTAAAATGTGCCTGGCGCTGGAAAGCCGCGGAGCCCCCGGCCGGGACTACTTTCCGCTGCGCGGAGGGGTACGGGCGCGCTCAGACGCCATACAAAGAGGAAACTAATTGGGGGAAACTCGCTGCGCCCCCGCCTTTCCCAGGGGACGCGGGGCTCGCGGGGGCGGGGGCCGCGGCGCGGGGGACGGGCTTCCCAGGCTGCCACCTCCCCTGGCGCAAGCCGCGTGGGGACTCGGGTCAGCCGTGCTGCCCGTTAATTGGGTGGGGGAGGCGGGGACCCCCGGGGTGGCTTGGGTGCGGGGCTCGCCGCCGCGGCGGAGGCCCAAGGGAGGGTCCCCGTGCGCCCCCGGGGCACAGAGTCCCGGCGTGGGGACGCACTAGCCGTCAGGGTGGCTGCTGAAAGATGAATGAACGGGCGCAGCCTTTTTGGGGCGGGGGTCCAGGAAGGGTAAAGAGGAAGAAGCTATTTTCATCCCAAGCTCTCGGCGCGGGAGGAGGGTCAACTTCCTCCGGGGCGAGGGCAACCACTTTTCCGGATCTGCCGCCCGCCCCGCCTCCTCTCCCCCCCCGAACTCCCGCGAGGGAGAACCCGGGGCGCGGGCGGGTGGGGTCGGCTGAGGCCAGCCTGAGAGCCGCTGCCCTGGAGAGGGACCACTGGGCAGCCGTACAGCTGTGGGGGGCTGAGGGGTATAACTGCCTTGGAGGTCCCGGTGCCCTACCCCGAACCAACCCCAAAACTACGCTGCCTTCGTAATTAGACCAGTGGAGGTCTATACGGGAAATCTTTTTAAAGCAGGGATGGCTATTTTTCTTTTAAGTTGCTTCAAACCTGAGATTAATATGGGGACGAGCTTTGGATATAAATAGCTACAGGGAGAATTTGGGAGTTTAAGGTTTTAAAGCCTGAATAAATAAGCGGGGTTTTCTCTTGAACATTTTTTGCAGCATGAACTATTATTAACTTTATTGAAGAGACCACGTTCACTTCTGCCTAAATGGCCTTTGAGAAACAGGGCTGGGACCCCTCCTAGTATAGAAGCCCTGACCCCACCAAGTTCAGGGTCGTAACTCTTGGACTCTCCTCCAAAGGATGTCTCTCTCCTTGGAGAGCCCTGGATGCTGCAGGTGTGTGCCCCGATACACCCTTCAGCTGGCCTGGGCAGGGTACAGAACCGGGGTGGCATTCCCGGGGCTGGGCCACTGGCTAAGGCCTCTGACTCATCCGGAGGTGATCCCTGTGTGAGGAATGAGGTCCAGAACACGCTGCCCCGCTCGCTTGGTGTCTACAAAGTTGTACCACCAGACTGGAAGGATCAACCTACAAGGGCACAAAGGTGATACTGGGTCATTTATTAAGGCAACAGGGATAGCAGAGCACACGGCCACCCTCTCCACCCACCAGCCCCCAAGGCTGAGGCCAGGCTGGGCTACCAGTAGGGGTGCAGCAGTGGACTTTAAAAGCATTCTTTTTTTTTTTTCCCCCAACCAAGTATTAACACTTAACATGTGTCGGCCCCTATTCTAGTTTGACCCTAATGCTACACGGATACTATATTGGCCTGAAGCTCTCAGATTTCCCAACCGTAAAATACAGAAAACAGTACCTACCTCCTGGCCTGATGGATTGTAATAGAGTCCATCCTTCCGCCGTAGGGAACCCCAACCTTAAGGACACCCGCCTTCCCATCGCTTGGGGAGAGGGCGCCACACAGCCCTGGGATTGGGAATTTGTGATCCCACACTTGTAACGCATCCACAAAGCCGGCAGCCCTACCATGTTTTCCGGTGAGACTCCCACTCTGAAACTGAGACCTCATGCCTGTTCCCCTCTCATTACACCTCCCACAGCCCCTTCTGCCTGGGCTCCCAGCCCGTGGCCTTACCTCATTCTTCAGAGAAAAACGAAAGCCTTCAGGATCTTTCTCCTCTCCCTGTCCCCAAACAGACAAACCTCCCTGTCGGATACCCACGTCCTACTCACGCCTGGGACCCTCTCCCGCTGCCCTCTCCTTGAGGCTTTTCTGTGCCATCAGCCTCACTCTGGACCGACTCCTGCCCCCCAGGCCTCTCCGGTCTCTGGCCATTTCTCCTTCCCCTCAGACATTTCCAAAGACTTCCCTACACTCGCTTCCTCAACCCCCTCACATCCCAGCCTCTCATCACCCCACCCAGCAGAGCTGTGTCCCCACCCCTTAACTGCTGCTAAGGTAACCTACAACCTCTCCGCTGCCCAATCCGGGGGTCACTTCTTGGTCTCATTGAGCTTCTCAGCAACAGCTGAGTCGACCACTCCTCCTCCTGGAAACCCTCATTTATCTGGACCTGGAGATTCCAGTTCACCTGGTCCTCCTACCTCACAGGTCACTCCTCATCAGTCTCCTCTGCAGCTTCCAACCAGTCATCACTGGGATGCCTCCTTGCCTTTTTCCTTTTATTAATTTTTTTTTTTTTTTTTTTTGAGACGGAGTCTCGCTCTGTCACCCATGCTGGAGTCCAATGGCATGATCTTGGCTCACCGCAACCTCTGCCTCCTGGGTTCAAGCGATTCCTGTGCCTCAGCCTCCCAAGTAACTAGGATTACAGGCACCCGCCACTACATCCAGCTAATTTTAGTATTTTTAGTAGAGATGGGGTTTCACCATATTGGCCAGGCTGGTCTCAAACTCCTGGCCTCGTGATCCGCCCGCCTCAGGCTCCCAAAGTGCTGGGATTACAGGCTTGAGCCATGGCGCCCAGCGACATAGTGAGATCTCGTCTGTGTAAAACAAAAACAAGGGTGGAGGGATAGCATTAGGAGATATACCTAATGTAAATGATGAATTAATGGGTGCGGCACACCAACATGACACATGGATACATATGTAACAAACCTGCACTTTGTGCACATGTACCCTAGAACTTAAAGTATAATAATAATAAACTACATCAATGATTAAAAAAAAAAACTATGACCCTATGACCATCTCATCCTCCATGCTAAAACAAAAAAACTATGACCATCTCATCCCCCCCCTTATAGATGAGAAAGCTGAGGCACCCAGAGGTGAAATAACCTACAACCTTCCTAGGGTCAGGCATATGAGGGGAGGAGCCAGGGCACAGCTAAGCCAGGAGCTGTGCAGCCTCTGACCCAAGGCCAGAGTTGCCCCAGGGATGCTGGGATGGCCAGGGGCAAGGGTGTCCGCAAGATGCTTGGTCTGATTCTAAACATACAGTATTTATAATTTTGTTTTAATTCTCACTATCAATAAGTTTGTTCATTGTATTTTCCCAGGAAAAGGAGAAGGGAAGGGAAAAGAGTCAGCATGTGTTATAAAATGATTAGAAAGTGGGAAGGGAAGTACCTGGTACAGCAAAATCAACCATCAAATGAACACACCCCAGTGATGGAGTCACCAAAGCCCAAAGGGGCTCAGTCTCCTTCAGTTCAGGAATGAAGGGAAGGGATGAGGAAAAGAAGAGACAGGTACAGGCTTTCCTACCCCACTGTTTCTAGTTCTTCCTGCTGCTAATTATTATTATTACTATATTTGGGCTTGTTAGAAAATTCTGCTTGGCAAGGAATTCCTTCCTCAAGGATGGAGCCAGGCGGAGGGCAGGGTATGGGCCAGGGCTGGGACGTGTCAGGAAAACACCCTAAAGCCATTCCTGGGAGGTTTCAAGCCCCCAAAGGATTATTGGAAAACTGAGACTTCAGGCAGGAATTTTAGCCATCCTAAGAGTTCTGAACCTGGAATCCATGGATAGCATTCTGGGGACCATGAACCAGAGCTGGTAATTACATCTTTATTTAAATTAACCTTTACCACCAGGTGCAGTGGCACTCACTTACAATCCCAGGTACTTTGAGGCCTCCAGCAAGACCCCTGTCTCAAAAAAAAAAAAATTAACCTTTAACTGAAATCTAGCATTTTCTTTAGTTATGAATGTAGGTGATATTCCGTCTCAACACATTACAGTCACTGAAAATATCTCAAAATAGCATTTATTTATTTATTCAGAGACAGAGTCTTGTTCTGTCTCCCAGGCTGAAATGCAGAGGCATGATGTTGGCCTACTGCAACCTCCCGGGTTCCAACGATTCTCCTCCCTCAAGCTCTGAGTAGCTGGGATTACAGGCACGCACCACCACACCCTGCTAATTTTTGTATTTTTAGTAGAAACAGGGTTTCACTATGTTGGCCAGACTGGTCTCGAACTCCTGACCTCGTGATCCACCCACCTTGGCCTCCCAAAGTGCTGGGATTACAGGCGTGAGTCACCACCACACCCGGCCTCAAAATAGCGTTTATCCTCATCTCCAAGATCACAGAAGTTATTAGACCCACCCCTAGAACTTGTTACTTAATATGGTTTTTTTTTTTGTTTTGTTTTTGTTTTGTTTTGTTTTGTTGTTTTTTTTTTTTTGAGACTGGAGTCTTGCTCTCTCGCCCAAGCTGGAGTGCAGTGGCCGGATCTCAGCTCACTGCAAGCTCCGCCTCCCGGGTTCACGCCATTCTCCTGCCTCAGCCTCCCAAGTAGCTGGGACTACAGGCGCCCGCCACCTCGCCCGGCTAGTTTTTTGTATTTTTTAGTAGAGACGGGGTTTCACCGTGTTAGCCAGGATGGTCTCGATCTCCTGACCTTGTGATCCGCCCGCCTTGGCCTCCCAAAGTGCTAGGATTACAGGCTTGAGCCACTGCGCCCGGCCATACTTAATATATTAATAACTAAGCAAATAAATCATAGACCTAATTGTAAGAGCTAAAACTATAAAACTCTCAGATGAAAACCTAAATGTTTGTGACTGTGAGGTAGGCAAAGTCTTCTTAATTATGATGCCGAGAGGATAAGGAACAAAAGAAAAAGATAAATTGGAATTCATAAAAATTAAAACTTGTCTGGCCGGGCCTGGTGGCTCACACCTGTAATCCCAGCACTTTGGGAGGCTGAGGTGGGTGGATCACCTGAGGTCAGGAATTCAAGACCTGCCTAACCAACCTGGTGAAACCCTGTCTCTACTAAATACAAAAAATTAAAACTTGTCCTGCAAATTATACCATTAAAAAATAGCAAAGACAGTCCACATAATGAGACAGGATATTTGCAAATCATGTGTCTGACAAGAGACATTAAACCCGGCCAGGTGTGGTGGCCCATGCCTGTAATCCCAGCACTTTGGGAGGCCAAGGCAGGTAGATCATGAGGTCAAGAGATTGAGACCATCCTGGCCAACGTGGTGAAACTCCGTCTCTACTGAAAGTACACAAAAATAAGCTGGACGTGGTGGCACATGGCTGTGATCCCAGCTACTCAGGAGGCTGAGGCAGGAGAATCACTTGAACCTGGAAGCAGAGGTTGCAGTGAGCTGAGATCGTGCTACTGCACTCCAGCCTGGCAAAGAGCAAGACTCCATCTCAAAAAAAAAAAAAAAAAAAAGGAGGTTGGATGTGGTGACTCATACCTGTAATCCCAGCACTTTGGGAGGCTAAGGTGGGAGGATCACTTGAGTCAAGGATTGAAAACTGCAGTGAGCTATATTGGCACCTATGCACCCCAGCCTGGCCGACAGTGAGACTCTGTCTCAAAGTAATAATAAAAAGATAAATAACTAGATTTTAAAAGGGGTAAAGTGTTTGAATAGACATTTCTTCGAAGAAGAGATACAAATGGCCAACAAGGGTGAGGCGTGGTGGCTCACACCTGTAATTTCAGCACTTTGGGAGGCCAAGGCAAGGGAGATCACTGAGGTCAGGAGCTGGAGACCAGCCTGACTAACATGGTGAAACCCCGTCTCTAGTTAAAAAACAAAAAGGCCAGGCTCGGTGGCTCACGCCTGTAATCCCAACACTTTGGGAGGCTGAGGAGGATGGATCACCTGATGTCAGGAGTTCATGACCAGCCTGACCAACATGGTGAAACCCCATCTCTATTAAAAATTTTTTTAAAAATAGCTGGGCACGGTGACTCACGCCTGTAATCCCAGCACTTTGGGAGGTCAAGGCGGGCGGATCACCTGAGGTTAGGAGTTGGAGACCAGCTTGACCAACATGGAGAAACCCCGTCTCTACTACAAATACAAAATTTACTGGGCATGGTGGCGCATGCCTGTAATCCTAGCTACTCGGGAGGCTGAGGCAGGAGAATCGCTGGAATACAGGAGGCGGAGGTTGCAGTGAGCCAAGATCACACCATTGCACTCCAGCCTGGGTGACAAGAGCAAAAACTCCGTCTCAAAAAAAAAAAAAAGGCTAAGTGTGGTGGCTCACCCCTGTAATCCCAGCACTCTGGGAGGCTGAAGCAGGTGGATCACAAGGTCAGGAGATCGAGACCATCCTGGCTAACACAGTGAAACCCGGTCTCTGCTAAAAAATACAAAAAATTAGCCGGGCATAGTGGCAGGCACCTGTAGTCCCAGCTACTTGGGAGGCTGAGGTAGGAGCTTGCAGTGAGCAGAGATCGTGCCACTGCACTCCAGCCTGGGCGACAGAGGGAGACTCCATCTCAAGAAAAAAAAAAAAAGATTAGCTTACGCCTGTAATCCCAGCACTTTGGGAGACCAAAGCGGGCAGATCATGAGGTCAGAAGATCAAGGCCGTCCTGGCCAATATGGTGAACCCCGTCTCTACTAAAAATACAAAAATTAGCTAGGCGTGGTGGTGTGTGCCTGTAATCCCAGCTATGGGGTGGCTGAAGCAGGATAATCGCTTGAACCAGGGAAACAGAGGTTGCAGTGAGCGGAGTTCACGCCATAGCACTCTAGCCTGGCAACAGAGTGAGACTCCGTCTCAAAAAAAAAAAAAAAAAGTAGGGTGCAGTGATGGGTGCCTGTAATCCCAGCTACCTGGAGGCTGAGGCAGAACGTCGCTTGCACCTGGGAGGTGGAGGTTGCAGTGAGCCAATATTGCCCCATTGCAGCCTGGGCAACAGAGCGAGACTCCATCTCAAAAAAAAAAAAAAAAGGCCAAGAAACACATACAAAGATGCTCAGTGTCAGCAGTCAGGGAAATGAGAAATCAAAGCTACAAACAGATGCCACTTCTTGCCGACCAGGGTAGCACTCATCAAAAAGATGCAGTAACAAGTGCTGGAAGCCACTGCTGGGGGGAATGTAAAATGGCACAGCTGCTTTGGAAAATAGTCTGGCAGCTTCTCAAGAAGTTAAACATAGAGTTGCCATTTGACCCAGAAATCCCACTCAGAGATATATACCCAAAAGAACTGAAAACATATGTCCACACAAAAACTTGTGGGCAAATGTTCATAGCAGTATTATTCATACTTAATGTCCCTCATCTGATGAATGTTTAAACAAAATGTGGTCTATCCACACTGGAATATGGGTCAGCCTTAAAAAGGATGCTACAACATGGATGAATCCTGAACAGGCTGAATGAAGAAGCTAGTCACAAAAGACCATACAGTTGGCCGGGCGCGGTGGCTCAAGCCTGTAGTCCCAGCACTCTGGGAGGCCGAGACGGGCAGATCACCAGGTCAGGAGATCGAGACCGTCCTGGCTAACACGGTGAAACCCCGTCTCTACTAAAAAATACAAAAAAAAACTAGCTGGGCGAGGTGGCGGGCGCCTGTAGTCCCAGCTACTCGGGAGGCTGAGGCAGGAGAATGGCATGAACCTGGGAGGCGGAGCTTGCAGTGAGCTGAGATCCAGCCACTGCACTCCAGCCTGGGCAACAGAGCGAGACTCTGTCTCAAAAAAAAAAAAAAACCATACAGTGTATGATTCCATTTCTAGGAAATGTCCACAACAGGCAGAAAGCAGACTGTTGGTTGCTGAGGGAGAGGGCAATGTGGAGTGACTGCCAATGGGTACAGGGTTTCTTTCTGAGGTAATGAGATGTTCTTTTTTGTCGTTTATTTTATTTGCTTGCTTGTTTGAGTCAGAGTCTCACTCTGTCGCCAGGCTGGAGTGCCATGGTGTGATCTCAACTCACTGTAACCTCCGCCTCCCACGTTCAAGCGATCCTCCTGCCTCAGTCTCCCGAGTAGGTGGGACTACAGGCGTACACCACCACGCCCAGCTACTTTTTTGTATTTGTAGTAGAGACAGGGTTTCACCATGTTGGCCAGGATGGTCTCGATCTCTTGACCTCGTGATCCACCCGCCTCAGCTTCCCAAAGTGCTAGGATTACAGGTGTGAGCCACTTCACTCGGCGAGATGTTCTAACATTGATTGTGGTGATGGTTGCATGACTCTGGATATACTAAAACTGCTGCATCGGACACTTCCCATGGGTGCATTGTATGGCATGTACTATGAATTATATCTCAATGAAGCTGTTTGGAAAACTAGAGATAATTAAATAACAGAAAGAATGAGGAGAAAGAAGACACACAAGAACACATCATTCAGGGTCTCTGCGTTTCTGCAGATTTCGTTTTCTTTGCATCCTTCATTTGCCAGGATGTTGAGGGAGATGGCCTCCCTGCCAGGCCTTGAGATTTCAGGCCTGGCTCTCCACACCTACACCTTTGCTCGGGTGCCAAGGCCAGCATGGGTGCTCCACCCCATTTCCACAAGAAGGCCACCCCAAGGAGTCCTCATCCTCACTTTACGTGTGTGGGTCACATCCACACTTGATGGTTATGTCAATCCTAACTCCAGCCTTGCAGCCGGGGGACCCTCCTGGTCCAGATGAACAAATGGAGGCCAGGCAGGGAGCCTGTCATCGTGATAAGATTTGAGAGGGGAAGTATGAGCCAGGCCCTTTCCTGCCCAGCCGCCCCGCCCTTTCTTTACATTCCCTCAGGAATGCTTTTTACTCTGTCTCAGAAACTTCCCGTGAGGCACTGGGGGACGGCAGCAGCAGGCCTGGGACCAGTGTGAGGCCTCCCTCAAGGGGCCTCAGGCATGTGGGAAGACCAGCTCGGGCAGAGTTCAGACCCAGGCTGAAGGCGGTCTCCGCGCAGGAGAGGAGAGGGCCTCCTGCCTAAGCTGGCCGCAAGATTCCCCACCTTCGGGGCCTCCCTTCCCGGGATTGCCCAGAGGTGAGGCTCCCACCAGGCCACGTGACCCAGATCATGCCCACTTGGCCTTTACAGCTCAGTTCGCAGGCCCCCTTCTCCAGGGAGCCCTTCTGACCTCCTGCCCGCCTCAGACCCTGTCCCAGGCCCTGGTGTCCCCACTCCTGGCACTGCTTAGGGCTACTTGTGCTTCCCTCCCCCCCACCCCCACCCCGAATTATAAGCTCTGCAAGATAGGGTCTCACTCCTGTGTGTCTGGAATCCTGTGCCCAGCACAGAGCCTGCAACGCAGCAAGGGCTCCTTCAGTCACCACTGCTAACTTTGTCTTGGGGTCAGGCTGGGATGTTTAAACCAGACCCCAGTAAGAGTGTAGATATACTGGCAGGGATGTAGATACTGAGCAGAGCACTGGCTTCCCAGCAGCCTCGCGGCAGACAGATACCAGCTATACCAACATTTAGATCCTCGGAGAAGGGTGTTCTTTTCTCTGTCTAGAAACTGCCTTCCAAGAGTGGTTTCCTGGCTGAGCATGGTGGCTCACACCTGTAGTCCTAGCATTTTGGGAGGCCGAGTCAGGCAGATCACTTGAGGTCAGGAGTTCGGGATCAGCCTGGCCAACATGTAAAGCCCCGTCTCTACTAAAAATACGAAAATTAGCCAGGCGTGGTGGCGGGCGCCTGTCATCCCAGCTACTCAGGAGGCTGAGGCAGGAGAAGCGCTTGAACCTGAGAGGGGGAGGTTGCAATGAGCCTAGATCGTGCCACTGCACTCCAGCCTGGGGGACACAGCGAGACGCCATCTCAAAAAAAAAAAAAGGTTTCCTGGCTGAAGACCTACCCCCTTGTCCACAAGAGTGACGACTAGCCCTCCCCTCCCCCAGGATCTTTCAGTAGAAGACAAACCGGGGAACTCTCCCTGGGACAGAGACGGATGGCCCGAGTGGGCAGGGGTGGGACGTGGAAAGGCTTGCTCGCATTCAGTCTTGCGGACGGTCAGGCCTGGCCCAGGTAGATGGGCTTCCATTCACCTCACGTTCACAGATGAGAGGCACATGGAGCATTTCCCCAGGACACTGGAAGCACTGGGCCAGTCGAGCAACACGAGGATACCCTGGGAGGGAGGATACCTGGGCTGTACTCTTTCTTCTACCAGCTTAGATACCACGACACCCTTCCAACTGCCATCCCCCACAGGACAGCCAGAGATCATCTTTGAAACAAGGGCTGGATCACTTCCTTCCTGGCTTACAACCTCCGCCACCACCACCACTCCCACCCCCAGTCCCTACCAGGGATTTCCTGTGGGCCCAGGATGAAATTCCAAGCACTCCACAGCTGGCCCCAGGCACATGAGGCATGGCCCTGCCTCCATCCTCCACTTCCACTCCTGGCCTCACATCCCCCTCCCCTCACACCCTGCACCTGCCTCAGGGCCTTTGCACAAGAGTAACAACTAGCCTTCTCCTCTTCCAGGATCTTTCAGTAAAAGACAAACCGGGGAACTCTCCCTGGGACGGACGGACAGACAGACGGGTGGCCCTAGTAGGCACGGGTATGACACGGAGAAGCCTGCTGGCATTCGGCTGTTCCTAGGCCTGGAACACCTTTCCCCCAATCTTCCCAGGCTTCCTCTGCCTTACCCAACCTACCTGTCACCTCCTCCAGAAGCCTTCTGACCATCCCATCCATGGAAGGTCCCCACCCCCACCCCCTCCAGGGCTGTGCCTCATTACCAGCCCTATCTCAGCTGCAGCCCTGGGACTCTTAGTTCCTGTGTCTCTCTTCCTCACCGGACCCCCACCTGGCCCAGGACCTGCTGGTCTCACCATCCTGCTTGTACTGCTCCAGTGCTTGGCAATGCCTGGTCTACAGGAGAATGTCTCTCAGGGTCTCCTCCGCTGTGCACACATCTTGGGGCCCCTGGGAATGACCCAGGGGATGGCTGAAGACCCTCCTCTCCTCCGGCCATCTCCCTCAACTTCCCCTAGTATCTGCCTTGCTGGCAGCTCCATATTGTGTCTCTCCCTGCACTGGCCTAGCACACGGAGGGGAGAAGGGAGTGCCTGCTTCATGGACATGGGTTTCCTGCTGGAACTTCACCGTGGAGATGGTTGTGCAACACCGTGAATGTGCTGTATGTCCCTGAATTGTACATTTTAAAATGATTTAAATGGCCACGCATGATTGCTTACGCAGCTTTGGGAAGCTGAGGCAAAAGGATCGCTTGAGCCCAGGAGTTGTGGGCTGTAGTGTGCTATGCTGAGAGGGTGTCCACACTAACTTTGGAATTCACATGGTGACCTCCCAGGAGCAGGGGACCACCACGTTGCTTAAGGAGGGTGAACCGGCCCAGGTTGGAAATGGAGCAGGTCAAAACTCCCAGACTGATCAGTAGTGGAGTTGTGCCTGTGAATAGCCACTGCACTCCAGCCTGAGCAATACAGCAAGACCCTGTCTCTCTCTTTTTTTTTTTTTTCCTTTTTTTTTGAGATGGAGTCTCACTCTGTCACCCAGGCTGGAGTGCAGTGGTACAATCTCAGTTCACTGCAACCTCTGCCCCCTGGGTTCAGGCAATTATCTTGCCTCAGCCTCCTGAGTAGCTGGGATTATAGGAGCTTGCCACCGCACCCACCTAACTATTGTATATTTAGTAGAGATGGGGTTTCACCATCTTGACCAGGCTGGTCTTGAACTCCTGACCTCGTGATCCACCTGCCTCGGCCTCCCAAGCAGCTGGAACTACAGGCGCCTGCCACCACTCCTGGCTAATTTTGTTTTTTGTATTTTTAGTAGAGACGGGGTTTCACCATGTTAGCCAGGATGGTCTCACTCTCCTGACCTCGTGATCCACCCGCCTCGGTCTCCCAAAGTGCTGGGATTACAGGCCTGAGCCACCGCACCCAGCCAACAAATTATTTTTTAAAAATTCCACACCCAGGCCGGGCGCGGTGGCTCAAGCCTGTAATCCCAGCACTTTGGGAGGCCGAGGCGGGCGGATCACGAGGTCAGGAGATCGAGACCATCCTGGCTAACACTGAAACCCCGTCTCTACTAAAAAATACAAAAAACTAGCCGGGCGAGGTGGCGGGCGCCTGTAGTCCCAGCTACTCAGAGGCTGAGACAGGAGAATGGCGGTAAACCCGGGAGGCGGAGCTTGCAGTGAGCTGAGATCCGGCCACTGCACTCCAGCCCGGGGGACAGAGCGAGACTCCGTCTCAAAAAAAAAAAAAAAAAAAAAAAAATCCACACCCAATGTCAACTCTGCCTCCAGACACATCTGGAGTCCAATCCTCTCTCGTTCCCCAACTGTCCCCACCATGGGGAAGGCCTCGTCACATCTCACCTGGCCTCCTCACTTCTACCTTTGACGCATGGGGCACAGAAGAATGCAGCTAATACAGCAACCATATCACGTCTGGTCCTGCTCTAGACCGTCACTCAGAACAAAAACATAGGCTTGGCCAGGCACAGTGGCTCACTTTGGCAGCCTGAGGCGGGTGGATTGCCTGAGCTCAGGAGTTCAAGACCAGCCTGGGCAACAACGGTAAAACCCCGTCTCTATTAAAACACAAAAAATTAGCCGGGCATGGCAGCATGAGCCTGTAATCCCAGCAACTTGGGAGGCAGAGACAGGAGAATCGCTTGATCCTGGGAGGCGGAGGTTGCAGTGAGCCGAGATATCGTGCCACTGCCCTCCAGTCTGGGTGACAGAGCAAGACTCCATCTCCAAAAAAAAAAAAAAAAAGGTTTGGTTGGGTGCCATGGCTCATACCTGTAATTCCAGTACTTTGGGAGGCTGAGTTCAAGACCTGTCTGGACAACATAGGGAGACTCCATTTCTGGAAAATAATAATAATTAATTAATTAAATTTAAAAATTAAAGCCGGGTGCTTTGGGAGGCGGGTGGATCACCTGAGGCCAGGACCAGCCTGGCCAACATGGCACAATCCTGTGTTTACTAAAAATACAAAAAAATTAGCCGTGCGAGGTGGCAGGCACCTGTAATCCCAGCTATTCAGGAGGCTGAGGCAGGAGAATCGCTTGAACCCAAGAGGCGGAGGTTGCAGTGAGCAGAGATCGCACCACTGCACTCCAGCCTGGGTGACAGAGCACGGTGGCACACACTTGAGCCCAGGAATTTGAAGTAACAGTGAGCTCCAGTCACTGCACTCCAGCCTGGGAGACAGAGGGAGACCCTGTCAAAGAAAAAACCAAAAAGAAACAAAGAAAAGAAAGGCTTTCCAGCAGTTTACAAGCCTCCAGTGGCCTTTTGTGACCCAGTCTTGTCATCTTGCCTCCCCAAGTCACCACCTGCTCTAGCCCGCCCGGCCTCCTGATGCTCCTGGAACAACCCAGTCCTGCCCCGAGTGCAGGGCCTTTGTGCCTGCCACTCCCTGTGCTGGAGTGCTCTTCCCCCGACACCCCTTGGGCTCCCTCCTGCCTCCTTCAAATCCTCACTTGCATGTCACCTTCTCAGCAAGGCCATCCCTGACAGCCCTACCCCTGGGCTTTCCCTTCTACACGTCACCCCTGGCGTATCTGATTTGATTTCTATAGTATGGCCTCCCCGGGGATGGCAGCCTGTGAAAGCAGGGATTTTTGTCTGCTTTGTTCCCCAGAGCCTACAGCAGTGCGCGGCACATAGCAACTTCATACACACCTGAAAAACGAATGAGCCATTTTCCAGGGGAGGACACTGAGGCCCAGGGGGCCAGAGCCCTGTCTCTCAGTCACAGAGCTGTGACAGGCAGCACGCGGGACTCCTCCAGGCATCTCTCCCAGGCTCCCAGGTCCTTCCAGCTCAAGCTGCTTGTTATTTTTGTTAGTATCCATCCCATGGAAGACTGAGTGTCCTCACAGCTTTCTCATCTTCTTGCTGAGAAGGCAAATATTCAAAAATACTTTGACAATGACATTCTCCAGTTCCCGAGGCTGTGTGCGATGCCAAAAATGATGTGACTGATTAGCAGACCACGGGGCCCAGCAGCCCGAGAGGGGCGCCAGTCCACACACCCTGGCATCTGTGCTCCTGGGGAAGAGGGCCTGGGGCCAGGTCAGGTGCTGCCTCTGGCTGCCTGATAGCCCCTGGACCTCTCAGGGCCTCAGTTTCCTTTTTTTTTTTTTTTTTGAGACGGAGTTTTGCTTTTGTTGCCCAGGCTGAAGTGCAATGATGCAGTCTCGGCTCACCACAGCCTCTGCCTCCTGGGTTCAAGCGATTCTCCTGCCTCAGCTTCCGAGTAGCTGGGGTTACAGGCACGCGCCACCATGCCCGGCTAATTTTGTATTTTTAGTAGAGACAGGGTTTCTCCGTATTGGTCAGGCTGGTCTCAAACTCCCGACCTCAGGTAATTCACCTGCCTCGGCCTCCCAAAGTACTGGGATTACAGGCACGAGCCACTGCACGCAGCCTGTTTTTATTTTTTATTTTTTGTAATTTTTGGATCAATGTGAAGTCATGTTTCCCCATTTATAAATGAGGGGGCTTTTGGCTCAAATCCAGACCCAAATTTTGTGTGCTGCAGGAAGCTTCAGTGCCCAGTCCCTAGAGGACAATGCGGCAACTCAGGGCGGGGTTTGGTGTTAAGGTCATTCTTCCTGACAGTCTGGGAGCTCCCAGACACCTAAGGTTCATCTAGGTTCCTCGAGTCATCTCCAATACCCTGAGTCTCATTTTGTCCCAGGTGCTGGGGACACAGCAACAGGATTTTGTGTCACCAAGCCGCATCCCCCTCTCAGCAGGGCCTGGACTTTGTGCTCCTGGTCACTTCCATTGGTGCCTGGCACACGATCAGTGCCCAAAAACGAAATTCCAGTGATGTCAGCCATTATCCTCCAAGGTCAACTCTCTGCTGGTCACGGTTCCTTTTGGGCCAGCCTTATTCTACCCTCAGAACAACCTCAGGAGGCATCCAGGACAGCAGACATTGCTCCCATCTGACAGATGTGGAGACTGTGGTCCTGAAAGAGGAAGTAACTTTTTATTTTTTATTTTTGTTTTTGAGACGGGGTCTCATTTTGTCCTTCAGGCTGGAATGCAGTGGCATGATCACGTCTCCTGGCAACCTCGACCTCCCAGGCTTAAGCGATCCTCCTCCTCAGCTTCCTGAGTAGCTGAGACTACAGGTACACATCATCACTCCCAGCTAATTTTTTGATTTTTAGTAAAGATCCTGTCTCACCATGTTGCCCAGGATGGTCTCGAACTCCTGGACTCAAGTGATCCTCCCAGCCTTGGCCTCCCAAAATGCTGGTATCACAGGCATGAGCCACCACACCCAGCCAGAAGTGACTTTTGCAACACCCCACAGGGACTAGTGTGTTATATGCTGATGTAACTGAATACCTGACATGGGTAACTTACAAAAAACAGAAATTTCTCACAGCGCTAGAGGCTAAAAGTCCAAAATAGAGGGGTCTGCATCTGGTAAGACTTTGCACTTCGTGAAAGGTGGAAAGAAGAGAAAAAGAGAGAGAAAGAAGGGGACTGAATGTGCCCTTATATCATGAACCCACTCCCACAATAAAAAATCCACTCACTCAATAATGGCATTCAACTATTCCTGAGGGCAAAGTCCTGTTGATCTGAACACTTCCCATTAGGCCCCACGTCCTAATGTTGCTGCACTGGGGATCAAGTTTCTACACGTGTGTTTTGGGGAATGTATTCAAACCCTAGCATTCCATCCCTGGAATTCATGCTCCAAATTCATGTCTTTCTCACATTCAAAACACATTCCATCCCAAAAGCCCCAAAGTCATAGCTTGCTCCAGCACCAATTCAAAAGTTGAGACTTCAGAGTCTCACCTAAATCAGAGATGGGTGAGACACAGGCACCGTTCATCCTGAGGTCAATTCTCTCCAGCCACAAGCCTATGAAATCAAAGAAGTTATCTACTTCCAAAATACAGGCATAGGCTAGATATTCCCATTCCAAAAGGGAGAAACAGGAAAGAAGAGGTAACTGGTCCTAAATAAATCCAAAGCCCAATAGGCAGACAACATTAAATCTTTTTTTTCTTTCTTTCTTTTTTTTTTTTTTTTTTTGAGGCAGGATTTCACTCCCGTTGTCCAGGCTGGCATGCAACGGCATGATCATGGCTCACTGCAGCCTCCGACTCCCAGGCTCAAGGAATCCTCCCACCTCAGCCTCCTGAGTAGCTAGGATTACAGGTGCCTGCCACCATGCCCAGCTAATTTTTTGTATTTTTGTAGAGACTGGGTTTTGCCATGTTGCCCAGGCTGGTCTCAAACTTGTGAGCTCACACCATCAGCCCGCCTCTAACTCCCAAAGTGTTGGGATTACAGGGGTGAGCCACTCTGCCAGAAGTCATTAATCTTTTTTTACTTTTTTTTTTTTTTGAGACAGAGTCTCACTCTGTCGCCCAGGCTGGAGCGCAGTGGCGCAATCTCGGCTCACTGCAAGCTCCGCCTCCCAGGTTCATGCCATTCTCCTGCCTCAGCCTCCGAGTAGCTGGGAATACAGGCGCCTGCCACCACGCCCGGTTACAGGAGTCATTAAATCTTAAGACTCCAGAATAATCTTCGAGTCCACGTGCTGCCTTCTGGGCACACTGGTGTGGAGGTTGGGCCCCCAAGGCCTCAGGCAGTCTCACCCTGAGGGCTTTGCTGCTGCTCTTAGGCTGGATTTGCACACTGGTAACACTACAGTTTTTTTTGTTGTTTTTGTTTTGAGATGGAATCTCGCCCTGTCACCCAGGCTGGAGTGCAATGGCACAATCTCAGCTCACTGCAACCTCAGGCTCCCAGGTTCAAGCGATTCTCCTGCCTCAGCCTCCCAAGTAGCTGGGATTAATTACAGGCACCTGCCACCACACCCAGCTATTTTTTGTATTTTTAGTAGAGACGGGGTTTTCACCATGTTGGCCAGGCTGGTCTTGAACTCCTGACCTCATGATCTGCCTGCCTCCGCCTCCCAAGGTGCTGGGATTACAGGCGTGAGCCACCGGGCCCAGCCAGAGTTCTTGTCTTGGGGACAGCCTCACTGTCCTCCATCTCCACAAGGCATTGCCCTAGTAGGGGTTCTTTGCAGTGGCTCCACCTCTACAAAAAGTCTCTACCTGGGCCCCCAGGCTGTAGGTAACATCCTTGAAATCTAGGTGGAGGAAGCCATGGCCCCACAGCTCTTGCAATCTGCACCTGCAGAATGAGCACCACATGGATACCACTAAAGTTTATAGGTTGTACTTTACAGAGCAGTGAGTCGAGCGGCACCCGGGCCAGCTTAGGAGGCCGAGACAACCAGATCATGAGGTCAAGAGATGGAGACCATCCTGCCAACACAGTGAAATCCCATCTCTACTAAAAATACAAAAACTTAGCCAGGTGTGGTGGCATGTGCCTATAGTCACAGCTACTCGGGAGCCTGAGACAGAAGAATTGCTTGAACCCAGGAGGGAGCAGTTGCAGTGAGCTGAGATGGTGCCACTGCACTCCAGCCTGGGCGACGGAGTGAGACTCCATCTCAAAAAAAAAAAAAAAAAAAAAAAAAAAAAAAAAAAAAACGAAAGTGGCGGCTTGGCCACAGCCTTTATTTGCTCTCCTAAACATACCTTTCATGCTTTATATGGCCAGGCTGCAAATTTTCCAAATCTCCCCATTCGGCTATAATTATCACATTATAATTTCATCTTTAAATCATTTCTCAGCTGGGCAGGGTGGCTCACGCCTGTAATCCCAGCACTTTGGGAGGCCGATGCAGGAGGATCACCTGAAGTCGGGAGTTTGCGACCAGCCTGACCAACATGGAGAACCACCATCTATACTAAAAATACAAAAAATTAACCTGGTGTGGTGGCACATGCCTGTAATCCCAGCTACTCAGGAAGCTGAGGCAGGAGAATCGCTTGAACCCAAGAGGCGGAGGTTGCAGTGTGCCAAGATCATGCCATTGCACTCCAGGGTGGGCGATAAGAGCAAAACTCTGTCCAAAAAAAAAAAAAAAAAAAATTGGGCTGGACGCGGTGGCTCACACCTGTAATCCCAGCACTTTGGGAGGCCGAGGCAGGCAGATCACCTGAGGCTGGGAGTTCAAGACCAGCCTGACCAACATGGAGAAACCCTGTCTCTACTAAAAATACAAAATTAGCTGGGCGTGGTGGTGCCTGCCTATAACCCCAGCTACTCAGGAGGCTGAGGCTGGGAATTGGTTGAACCCGGGAGACGGAGGTTGCCGTGAGTCGAGATCGCGCCATCGCACTCCAGCCTGGGCGACAAAAGCGAAACTCCATCTCAAAAAAAAAAAAAAATCATTTCTCTCCTCTCTAATTTTGCTGTCCACAGTTAAAAGAAGCCAGCAGCTCTTTCAGTGCTTTGCTGCTTAGAAATGTCAGTTCAAGGCTCTTCAATTCTGCCTTCCGGGTGGGCTTGGTGACTCATGCTTATAATCCCAGCACTTTGGGAGGCTTAGGTGGGAGGATTGTTTGAGCCCAGGAGTTTGAGACCAGCCTGGGCAACATAAGGAGACCCCGTCTCTAAAACAATACAAACATTAGCTGGGCATGGTGGTGAGTAACTGTAGTCCCAGCTACTCGGGAGGCTGAGGTGGGAGGATCACCTGAACCAGGGAGGTCGAGGCTTCAGTGAGCCATGATTGCACCACTGCACTCCAGCCTGGGCAACGGAGCAAGACCCTATCTCAAAAAAAAAAGGAAAAATAATTCTGCCTTTCATAAAATCATCAGGCATAGATATAATATGGTCAAGTTTGTTGCCACTTTACTTAATAACAAGGATGACCACCTCCTCTAATATCTAATACCTTGTTTCTCATTTTCATCTGAGACCTGTCAGAACACTCCACTGTCCACATTCCCGCCAGCATTCTGGTCATTATCACTGAAGCTATCTTGAAGAAGTTTTCCACTCTCCCTGTAGCTGTTCTCTTCCCAGCACTCACCAGAATCCTCCAAATGCTCCCTTTATGGCAATGTTGGAGGTTTCTGGCCTGCTCCTCCCAGTTCCAGGATTCACCCATCGCCCAGTTCCAAGCCCGTCCCCACATTCAGGTATTTGTGACAGCAGCAGCCCCAGCTCTCCATACCAATTTTCTGTCTGAGTTAATGTTGTGTTGCTGTAACAGAATACCTGAGATGGGTAACGAATAAAGAACAGAAATTTATTTTTTCTTTTTTTTTTCGAGATGGAGTTTCGCTCGTTACCCAGGCTGGAGTGCAGTGGCGCGATCTTGGCTCACTGCAACCTCTGCCTCCCGGTTTCAAGCGATTCTCCTGCCTCGACCTCCAGAGTAACTGGGATTACAGGCACCCGCCACCACGCCCAGCTGATTTTTTTCATGAGGGCAGAGCCCTCACAGCCTAACCACCTCTCATCAGGCCCCGCGACCCAACACTGTTCTGCTGGAAATTGTTTCCAACTTGTGCTTTTTTGGGGAAACATTCCAACAGTAGCAGGCCTGGGGGGTCAGAACTCAGGGGGCCAAAGTCCCCACCCTCCAGAAGCTCATGGTGTGGCTGGGGAAGCGAACACATCTACGGAGCTCCAGAACACAGCACCAGGGGCGGGAGCGATGCTGCAGCGCCAGGAAGCGAGGGAGCCACCAGCGGCAGAAGCTCCAGATTCTTCCCAGCTCAGGGGAGGCCCCCCTGTTCCCAAGCAAAGCTGGGGACAGAAGAGCTGGAAGGACATTCCAGAAGGGGGAACAAACTGAGAAAAGACTCCAGAGAGTGAAAGAGTGTGATTTGATCCTAGAAAAACATCTACCATGGCCACGCTTGAGCTCTATGAGGAGATGTGGTAGATGATGGAGCTGGAGAAGGTGACAGGGCTTGAACGCCAGGCAAAGGTGCTGGGACTCTATCCTCTAGGACAGGGGGAGCAACCCGTGGCCTGTGGGCCAAATCTAGCCCACCACTTGTTTCTGTACAGCCCATGAGCTAAGAATGGTTTTTCACATTTATAAATGGTTGGAAAAAAATCAAAAGAAAAATAATATTTTGTGACACAGAAAAATCGTATGAAATTCAAATGTTAGTGTCTATAAATAAAATGTTATTGGAACACAGGCACACCCATTCGTTTACATATTACATACGGCAGTTCTTGCACTACAACAGTAGAATCGAGTAATTGGTCCATATGGTCTGAAAAACCTAAAATATTTACTTACTGGCCCTTTCCAAAAGGTTTGCCAACTCCTCCTTTAGGAAGTAGCCACCAGCCAAGACAATGGTTCCCAAAGGGGATTCCAGAGAACACATGTCCCATGAAATGCTTTGGGAGAAAAGGGTACCCCAGGACAGGCGTGGTGGTTCACGCCTGTGATCCCAGCACTTTGGGAAACCGAGGTGGGCGGATCACGAGGTCAGGAGATGACTAACACGGTGAAACCCCATCTCTACTAAAAATACAAAAAATTAGCCAGGCATGGTGGCACGCGCCTGTAATTCCAGCTATTCGGGAGGCTGAGGCAGGAGAATCACTTGAATCTGGGAGGTGAAGTTTGCAGTGAGCCAAGATTGCACCACTGCACTCCAGCCTAGCAATAGAGCAAGACTCCTCTCAAAAAAAAAAAAAAAAAAAAAAAAAAGGCTGGTTGTGGTGGCTCACTCCTGTAATCCCAGCACTTTGGGAGGCCAAGGCAGGTGGATCACCTGAGGTCAGGAGTTCGAGACCAGCCTGAAAACCCGTCTCTACTAAAAATACAAAAAATTAGTTGGGCATGGTGGCACGCACCCGTAATCCCAGCTACTCAGGAGGCTGAGGCAGGAGAATCACTTGAACCCGGAAGGCAGAGGTTGCAGTGAGCTGAGATCACACCACTGCACTCCAGCCTGGGTGACAGAGCATGACTCCATCTCAAAAACAAAGAAAAAAAAGAAAAGGGTTCCCCAGTCAAGTATGCCTGGTGGCCCAGGAAAGGCAATGACAAGTCCTGCACAAAAGAACCTTATTTAACTCCTGTGGGTCATTAGGGGTGGCCACAAATATTCAGACCCTCTCTTTCCAGGTTCACGGGAGAATTTCACACCCCCTTAAAGTTAGGAATTGCTGAATGACTTGCTTTGCGACTGAAATGTGAATAGAGGTGACCTGTTATCTCTGGCTGAAGGCTTAACCAGTCCTAGGACTGAAATGTGAATATAGGTGACCTGTTATCTCTGGCTGAAGGTGTAACCAGTCCGAGGGCTGAAATGTGAATAGAGGTGACCTGTTATCTCTGGCTGAAGGCTTAACCAGTCCGAGGACTGAAATGTGAATAGAGGTGACCTGTTACCTCTGGCTGAAGGCGTAACCAGTCCGAGGGGAACTTGCCACTTCCTCTTTCTCTTCCCCATGCCAGAGAAGAGAAACTTAATCAGCATGTGTCCTGGACTGAGGACCTTTGGGGCAGGAGCCCTCACTGCCACCTGTGGTGGGCACGAAGCTAGAATCCGTGACCAGAGTTTTGTGCTGTTGCACCATTACAAAATGAGCACAGGAGGGTGGACGGGAACTCTCTGTACCTTCCACTCAGCTTTTGCTGTGAACCTAAAACTGCTCTAAAAATAAAGTCTATTAAAAAAAAAAAGAGCAGAGGATCCAAATTGACATTTCTCCAAAGAAGATACACAAATGGCTAATAAACACATCAAAAGATATTCACCATTGTTAGTCATCACAGAAATGCAAATAAAACCACAGTGAGATACGACTTCGCACCCACTAGGACGTCTGTTAGCAAAAAGACAATAAGAAATGTTGGAGAGGAGCTACTCAGGAGGCTGAGGCAGGAGAATCACTTTAACCCAGGAAGCGGAGGTTGCAGTGAGCGGAGATTATGCCATTGCATTCCAGCCTGGGCGACAAGAGTGAAACTCTGTCTCAAAAAAAAAAAAAAAAAAAAAAAAATGAAGTGTTGGAGAGGATATGGAGACACTGGAACCCTCCTACACGGATGGTGGGAATGTAGAATGGGGCAGCCACTTTGGAAAGTGGTGTGTCAGTTCCTCAAGAAGTTAAACATAGAGGTACCATATAACCCAACAAATTCACCTCGAAGTATGCACCCAAGAGGAATGAAAACACAGGCCAGGCTTGGTGGATAATGCCTTTAATCACAGGACTTTGACAGGCCAAGATGGAAGGATCACTTGAGCCCAGGAGGTTGAGGCTACAGTGAGCCATGATAGTGACACTATACTCCAGCCTGGGCAAAAGAGCAAGATCTTGTCTCTAAAAAAGAAAAAGGAAAAGAAAACATACGCGGCTGGGCGCAGTGGCTCACGCTTGTAATCCCGGCACTTTGGGAGGCTGAGGCAGGTGGATCACCAGAGGTCAGGAGTTGGAGACCAGTCTGACCAATATGGTGAAACCCTGTCTCTCCTAAAAATACAAAAATTAGCCAGGCGTGGTGGCGCACGCCTGTAATCCCAGCTACTTGGGAGACTGAGGCAGGAAAATCGCTTAAACTTGGGAGGCAGAGGTTGCAGTGAGCCGAGATCATGCCACTGCACTCCAGCCTGGGTGACAGAGCAAGACTCCGTCTCATAAATAAATAAATAAATAACCAAACATATGCCCAGCCAGCTGCGGTGGCTCACACCTGTAATCCTAGCACTTTGGGAGGCCAAGATGGGAGGTTGTCTTGAGCTCAGGAGTTCAAGACCAGCCTGGGCAACATGGCAAGCCCCATCTCTACGAAAAATACAAACATTACCCGGGCATGGTTGCTGTGCCTGTAGTCCAGCTACTCAGTTGGCTGAGGTGGGAGGAATGCTTGAGCCTGGGAGGCAGGGCTGCAGTGAGCCGTGATCGTGCCACTGCACTACAGCCTGGGTGACAGAGTGAGACCATGTCTCAAAAACAAAAACAAAAAAGGTCTGGGCACAGTGCTTCACTCCTCTCCAGTAATCCTAGCACTTTGGGAGGTTGAGGTGAGATCACTTGAGCCCAGGAATTCTAGACCAGCGGGAGGCTGAGGTGGGAGGATTGCCTGAACCAAGAAAGCTGAGGCTGTAGTTTGCCATGATCACACCACTGCACTCCAGCCTCGGTGACAGTGAGAACTTGTCTCAAAAAAAAAAAAAAATGGCCGGGCTCGGTGGCTCAGGCCTGTAATCCCAGCACTTTCGGTGGCTGAGGCAGGTGGATCATGAGGTCAGGAGATCGAAAGCATCCTGGCTAATACGGTGAAACCCTGTCTCTGCTAAAAATACAAAAAACAAGGCCAAGCGCGGTGGCTCACGCCTGTAATCCCAGCACGTTGGAAGGCCGAGGTGGGCGGATCACAAGGTCAGGAGTTCGAGACCAGCCTGGCCAATGTGGTGAAACCCTGTCTCTACTAAAAAATACAAAAATTAGCCGGGCGGGGTGGTGGGTGCCTATAATCCCAGCTACTTGGGAAGCTGAAGCAGGAGAATCACTTGAAACCAGAAGGTGGAGGTTGCAGTGAGCCGAGATCGCGCCACTGCACTGTAGCCTGGGGGAAAACTGAAACTCCGTCTCAAGAAAAAAAAAACATTAGCTGGGCATGGTGGCACGTGCCTGTAGTCCCAGCTACTGGGGAGGCTGAGGAGGTGAGCAGGGGGAATCGCCTGAACCCAGGAGGCGGAGGTTGCAGTGAGCTGAGATCATGCCACTGCACTCCAGCCTGGGTGGCAGAGCGAGACTCCGTCTCAAAAAAAAAAAAGAAAAACTAAAACAAGAAAACACATGCCCACAGTTCACACAAAAATATATACACAAATGTTCATAGCTGCATTCGTAACAGCCAAAAAGTAGAAACAACTTATGATCCATCAGCTGATGAATGATTAAACAAAATGTGGTATATGGATACAATTGGAACATTATTCAGCTACGAAAGGTAATGAAGGGCAATATGGATATATCTTGAAAACATGCTGAAAAATATAATTGCCAAGCTGGCCTCCATTAAAACAAACCCCTGCAAATAAATAAATAAATAAATACTGCTCTGCAAAAGATAATATCAAGATGGCAGAGAAGGAAACATCA
The DNA here is from genome assembly GCF_007565055.1 of Rhinopithecus roxellana. Classification (NCBI taxonomy): domain Eukaryota; kingdom Metazoa; phylum Chordata; class Mammalia; order Primates; family Cercopithecidae; genus Rhinopithecus; species Rhinopithecus roxellana. The sequence continues at coordinate 161,200,141 of NC_044553.1, read as the reverse complement.
GGAAATGGTCTTCCTGCCTAAACAATTACACTGGCAGAATCTGCTTGATGTGACTATTTTGAAACTCTGGAGTCTATTGAAGGCTTGTAACTTCCAGGGGAAGGCTTGGATGGCAAAGTGCAGTTCATTTTGCTCAATTTCAGCTCTTAGCAGTTTGGCAGCTACCCATTTCCCACCCCAGCCTGCAAAGCAGGCAGTAGCTGCAGGTGGTCCTGAACCAGCCTGCACACAGCTTGCAGGAGCCAGAGTGGGCAAACGCTGCCTGTCCTCCAGATAACAGTGATCTGTGCTGTGGTAACTGACTGCTGCCTGCGGGGTTAGGATATATATTTGTGCACAGATCCTGGTTGATAACTCCCAAAGACCTTGTTATAGTCTCTTTTTAAACTTTTTTGGGACAGGGTCTGGCTCTGTCCAACAGGCTGGAGTGCAGCTGCAGAATGGGTCACTGCAGTCTCTGCCTCCCAGGCTCAAGCGATTGATCCTCCCACTTCAGCCTCCGTACCTAGCTGAAAGGACAGGTACATGCCACCAAACCTGGATATTGTTTGTAGTTTTTGTAGCTATGGCGGGTCTCACTTTATTGCCCAGGCTAGTCTTGAACTCCAGAATTCCGGGATTCAAGTGATACACCTGACTCACTGTCTCAAAGCATTGGGATTACAGGCCATGAGCTCCTGAGCTGGCCATTTATTTATTTATTTTTATTTGAGATGAGATCTCCCTATCTTGCCTAGGTTGGTCTCAAACTGCTGGGCTGAGGAATTCTCCTGCCTCACCCTCCCAAAGTGCTGGGATTACAGGCATGAGACACTGCAAAGTCCTGTCTTTTGATACAATGTTGGGAGTGTTCAGCCTCAAGGGCAGGCCTCTGACCTTCTCCTTCCCTCCTTTCATCTGCCCCAAGGCAGGACTTTAATCCTCCCCACCCTTCTGATTGTGGGGCTTTGGACCCTTCCCAGAGAGGCTCCTGCCCTATACCCTGGGGGAAAGAATGCAGAACTCAGGAAGCGTCCATATGCTAACACTTTGGGAGGTGGTGGCGGAGTGCAGATCACTTGAGGCCAGTAGCCTGGCCAACAAGCCGAAACCTTGTCTCTACTAAAAATACAAAATAAAGCCAGGCGTGGTGGCTCACGCCTGTAATCCCAGCTCTTTGGAAGGCTGAGGTGGGCGGATCACGAGGTCAGGAGATCAAGACCATACTGGCTAACACAGTGAAACCCCGTCTCTACTAAAAATACAAGAACTAGCCGGGCGAGGTGGCGGGCGCCTGTAGTCCCAGCTACTCGGGAGGCTGAGGCAGGAGAATGGCGTAAACCCGGGAGGCGGAGCTTGCAGTGAGCTGAGATCCGGCCACTGCACTCCAGTCCGGGCGACAGAGCGAGACTCCGCCTCAAAAAAAAAAAAAAAAAGTAGCTGGGCATGGTGGTGCGCACCTGTAGTCCCAGCTACTTGGGAGGCTGAGGCCAGAGAATTGCTTGAAACCGGAAGGTGGAGGTTGCAGTGAGCCGAGATTCTGCCATTGTACTCCAGCCTGGGTGACAGAGCCAGACTCCCTCTCAAAAACAAAACAAAACAAAACAAAACAAAAACGAGAGGGGTGTGGTGGTGCATGCCTATAATGCCAGCTACCCAGGTGGCTGAAGCAGGAGAATCGCTTGAGCTTGGGAGGCTGAGGTTGCAGTAAGCCAAGATTGCGCCACTGCACTCCACTATGGGCGACACAGCCAGACCCTGTCTCAAAAACAAATGGCCAGGCGTGGTGGCTCACGGCTGTAATCCCAGCACTTTGGGAGGCAGAGGCGGGCGGATCACCAGATCAGGAGTTCAAGACCAGCCTGGCCAACATGGTGAAGCCCCGTTTTTACTAAAGACACAAGAAAAATTACCTGGGCTTGGTTGGTGGTGTGTGCCTATAGTGCCAGCTACGCAGGAGGCTGAGGCAGGAGAATTGCTTGAACCAGGGAGGTGGAGGTTGCAGTGAGCCGAGGTCGCACCATTTGCATTCCAGCCTGGGCGACAGAACGAGACTACATCTCAAAAAAAAAAAAAAAATACTAAGGACAAGATTTACAGAACTTCAGTCCCTGGGGTAGGGCATGGAAGCACCATACCCCTTGCCTGTAGCTGTATTTATAGTTCTATAGCTATTGCTCTTTATCTGTATCCTCCTTTGTAATAGGTATGAGGCTTGACTCTGAGACCTCCCACACCCAACAGTCTTTTTTTTTTGGAAGACTGAGTCTTGCACTGTCGCCCAGGCTGGAGTGCAGTGGTGCGATCTCAGCTCACCACAAGCTCCGCCTCCCGGGTTCACACCATTCTCCTGCCTCAGCCTCCCAAGTAGCTGGGACTACAGGCGCCCGCCACCACCCCTGGCTATTTCTTTTGCATTTTTTTAGTAGAGACGGGGTTTCACCATTTTAGCCAGGATGGTCTCAATCTTCTGACCTCATGATCCTCCCACCTCGACCTCCCAAAGTGCGGGGATTACAGGCATGAGCTACCGCGCTCGGCCCTTTTTTTTTTTTCTTTTTGAGACGAGTCTCACTCTGCTGCCCAGGCTGGAGTCCAATGGCCCAATCTACGCTCACTGCAACCTCTGCCTCCCAGGTTCAAGCAATTCTTTGGCCTCAGCCTGCCGAGTAGCTGGGATGACAGGCACAGGCCACCATCCATGCCTGGCTAATTTTGTGTTTTTAGTAGAGATGGGTTTTCACTATGTTGGCCAGGCTGCTCTTGAATTCCTGACCTTAGGTGATCTGCCTGCCTCGGCCTCCCAAAGTGCTGGGATTACAGGAGTGAGCCACCAAGCCTGGCCCATTCTTTTTTATTTTTGAGACAGGGTCTGGCTCTATCACCCAGGCTGGAGTGTAGTGGCTCAATCTCGGCTTACTGAAGCCTCCACCTCCCAGACTCAAGTGATGCTCCAGCCTCAGCCTCCTGAGTAGCTGGGATTAGAGAAGGGGACCACCACGCCACGCCAGTTTCTGTATTTTTTTTGTAGAGACTGTTTCTCCAAGTTGCCCAGGCTGTCTTGAACTCCTGAGGTCAAGCAGTCCACCAGCCTAGGCTTCCCAAAGTGTTGTAATTACAGGCATGAGCCACTGCGCCTGGCCACACCCAACATTCTATCCAAAGACCCTAACAAGGGCTATGGGGACTAAGAACCAGGAACCTAGGATGAAACCCAAAAAATATATATGCAACACCACAGGTATCTTCATCTGTATCCATTTCAATAAACCAGTAAACGTAAGGAGGTGTTTCTTCGTGTTCTGTGAGCTGCCCCAGCAAATTAATAGAACCCAAAGAGGGGGTTGTGGGAACCCCAACTTGAAGCTTGTAGGTCACAAGTTCCAGAGGCCCCGACATGTGACTGGTGTGTGGGGCTGTGACAGGGGAGGCTTGGGGAGTGCACCCTCTCTCCATGGGATCTGATGCTATCTCCAGTTAGCCTCAGAACTGGACTAGGGGACACCCAGCTGGTTCTGCTGCTTGGTGTACAAGGAAAACCCCACAAATTTGGCCACAGAAGCTTTCTTCTGTGATGATTGTGGTGCTGGTGTGAGATTAGAGGAAAAACGGGGTTTGAGAGATTTTCCGAAAACACAGCTTCTGATACCAGGCTTGCAGAGGAAGAGGTCGGAAGCCACCGAGGTTGTGCTCCTCCCGCACTGGGGTAGGCTCCTCCCCTTCCAACTCAAGCCACCACCAAGCGATTTAAAGGGCCAGTGCCCTGCCCCCACTATTTCTCTTTTTCCCCTTTTGGGAGCCAGACATTAAAGATTAGAACATTCAGCCAGGCATGTCTCACGCCTATACCAGCACTTTGGGAGGCCAAGGAGGTGGACCACCTGAGGTCAGGAGTTCAAGTCTTCTGGTCAACATGGTGAAACCCCATCTCTACTAAAAATACAAAAATTAGCCAGGCGTGGTGACAGGCGCCTGTAATCCCAGTTACTACAGAGGCCGAGGCAGGAGAACTGCTGGAACCTGGGAGGCGGAGGTTACAGTGAACTGAGATTGCGCCACTGCACTCCAACCTGGGCCACAAAGCAAGACCTTGTCTCCAAAAAAAAAAAAAAAGAGATTAGCAACTCAAAAAAAACTGCACATACAAGGAAAATTAGAAAGTGACTGCGCATGGCCAGGGAAAGGCACAGACTCAGGAAGTCCAGAGGGTTCATTAAGATTGTATCTCAGGGCCGGGCGCGGTGGCTCAAGCCTGTAATCCCAGCACTTTGGGAGGCCGAGACGGGCGGATCACGAGGTCAGGAGATCGAGACCATCCTGGCTAACACGGTGAAACCCCGTCTCTACTAAAAAATACAAAAAACTAGCCGGGCGAGGTGGCGGGCGCCTGTAGTCCCAGCTACTCGGGAGGCTGAGACAGGAGAATGGGGTAAACCCGGGAGGCGGAGCTTGCAGTGAGCTGAGATCGGCTACTGCACTCCAGCCCGGGCGACAGAGCAAGACTCCGTCTCAAAAAAAAAAAAAAAAAAAAAAAAAAAAAGATTGTATCTCAGGCTGCTCTTTCTTTCGCACAGAGACAGCTTACAAAAACAACACAAACGCAAACAAACAAAAACAGTAACAAAAAACCCCGTGGAGCCAGGTGCGGTGGCTCACGCCTGTAATTCCAGCACTGTGGGAGGCCGAGAAAGGTGGATCACCTGAGGTCAGGAGTTCGAGACCAGCCTGACCAACATGGAGAAACCTGGTCTCTACTAAAAATACAAAATTAGCTGGGTGTGGTGGCACATGCCTGTAATCCCAGCTACCAGGGAGGCTGAGACAAGAGAATCGCTTGAACCTGGGAGGCAGAGGTTGTGGTGAGCCAAGATCCTGCCATTGCACTCTAGCCTGGGCAATAAGAGTGAAACCCCGTCTCAAAAAAAAAAAAAAAAAAATTAGTTGGGTGTGGTGGCGCGTGCCTGTAATCCCAGCTACTTAGGAAGCTGGGGCAGGAGAACTGCTTGAACCCTGGAGGTGGAGCTTGCAGTGAGCCAAGATCGTGCCACTGCACTCCAGTCTGGGCGACAGGGCGAGACTCCATCTCAAAAACAAGAGAAGAATCTGATGTTTAGAGTTAGCACATTGTTAAATTAAAATGTCCAATTTCAACAAAAAAATTGAGGCATACAAAATAACAGTAAAGTATGACACGTTTGAAGGAAAAGAATACATACAAAGAACTGATGGCAGATCTATGAGACAAAAACTTGTATTTAATTTTTTTTTTTGAGATGGGGTCTCACTGTCACCTAGACTGGAGTACAATGGATCAAGATCTCGGCTCACTGCAACCTCTGCCCCCCAGGTTCACGCGATTCTCCTGCCTCAGCTCTGAGTAACTGGGTTTATAGGTGCCCGCCACCATGCCCGGCTAATTTTTGTTTTTAGTGGAGGCGGGGTTTCACTACGTTGGTCGGGCTAGTCTCGAACTCCTGACCTCAAGTGATCCACCAGCCTCAGACTCCCAAAGTGCTGGGACTATAGGCGTGAGCCACTGTGCCTGGCCTGTTTAATTTTTTTTTTTTTTTTTTTTTTAGATGGAGTCTCACTCTGTCAGCCAGGCTGGAGTGCAGTGGCACAATCTCGACTCACTGCAACCTCTGCCTCCCAGTTTTAAGCGATTCTCCTGCCTCACCTTCCCAGGTAGCTGGGACTACTGGTGCCTGCCACCATGCCCAGCTAATTTTTGTCTTTTTAGTAGAAATGTGGTTTCACTATGTTGGCCAGGCTGGTCTCGAACTCCTGACTTCAAGTTATCTGCCCGCCTCTGCCTCCCAACCAGCCGGGCCAATGTGGTGAAACCCTGTCTCTATTAAAAATACAAAAATTAGCCTGGCCTGGTGGCCAGCACCTGTAATCCCAGCTACCTAGGAGGCTGAGGCAGGAGAATCGCTTGAACCCGGGAGGCGGAGGTTGCAGTGAGCCAAGATTGCATCACTGCACTCCAGCCTGGGCAACAGAATAAGACTCAGTCTCAAAAATAAATAAATAGGGCCGGGTGCAGTGGCTCACATCTGTAATCCCAGCACTCCGGGAGGCCGAGGCAGGCGGATCACGAGGTCAGGAGTTAGAGACCATCTTGGCCAACATGGTGAAACCCCGTCTCTACTAAAAACACAAAAATTAGCTGGGCGTGGTGGCAGATGCCTCTAATCCCAGCTACTCAGGAGGCTGAGGCAGGAGAATCACTTGAACCCAGGAGGCAGAGTTGCAGTGAGCTGAGATCACACCACTGCACTCCAGCCTGGGCAACAGGGCAAGACTGTATCTAAAAAATAGTAATAAAATAAAAATTAAAAGATAAACACATAGGCCGGGTGCGGTGGCTCCAGCCTGTAATCCCAGCACTTTGGGAGGCCGAGAGGGGCGGATCATGAGGTCAGGAGATCGAGACCATCCTGGCTAATACGGTGAAACCCCGTCTCTACTAAAAAATACAAAAAACTAGCCGGGCGAGGTGGCAGGCGCCTGTAGTCCCAGCTACTTGGGAGGCTGAGGCAGGAGAATGGCGTAAACCCGGGAGGCGGAGCTTGCAGTGAGCTGAGATCTGGCCACTGCACTCCAGCCTGGGCGACAGAGCGAGACTCCATCCAAAATAATAAAATAAAATAAAATAAAATAATAAACACATAAATATCTTTTTTCTTTTCAATTCTTTTATTTAGTTTTGCACCTATGGTCTCATGAACAATCTTTTTTTTCTTCCTAAGACAGGGTCTGGCTTTGTTGCCTAAGTTGGAGTGCAACGTAGCCTATCAAAGCTCTCTGCAGGCCGGGCACATTGGCTCACACCTGTAATCCCAGCATTTTAGGAGGCCGAGGCCAGGAGTTCAAGACTGCCAGGGTGCAGTGGCTCACACCTGTAATCCCAGCACTTTGGGAGGCTGAGGCGGGTGGATCATGAGGTCAGGAGTTCCAGACCAGCCTGGCCAATATGAAATTAGCTGGGCATGGTGGCACATGCCTGCTCTCTCAGCTACTTGGGAGGCTCAGGCAAAAGAATCACTCGAACCTGGGAGGTGGAGGTTGCAGTGAGCTGAGACCGTGCCATTGCTCCATGGCCTGGGCGACAGAGTGAGACCCCGTCTCAAAAAAAAAAAAAAAAAAGTTCAAGACCAGCCTTGCAACATGGTGAAACCCCACCTGGACCAAAAATACAAAAATTAGCAAGGCGTGGTGGTGGGGGCACCTGTAGTTCCAAATACTTGGGAGACTGAGGGGAGATGGTGGCTTGAGCCCAGAAAACAGGGGTTGCAGTGAGCTGAGATTGCGCCACTGCACTGCAGCCTGGGTGACAGAGCCAAACCCACCAAACCCTGTCTCAAAAGAGAAAACAATAAATAAATTTACAAATTAGCTGGACATGGTGGTACACAGCTGGAATCCCAGCTTCTCAGAAGGCTGAGGTAGGAGAACCACTGGAGCCCAGGAATTGGAGGCAGCAGTGAGCTATGACTGTGTCACTGCACCCCAGCCTGGGTGACAGAGGGAGACCCTATCTCGTAAGAAAAAAAACAACGGGCCAGGCACAATGGCTCACACCTGTAATCCCAGCACTTTGGGAGACTGAGGCAGGTGGATCACGAGGTCAGGAGATTGAGACCATCCTGGCTAACATGGTGAAACCCCATCTCTACTAAAAATACAAAAACAACAAAAAATTAGCCTGGCGTGGTGGCAGGTGGCTGTAGTCCCAGCTACTCGGAAGGCTGAAGCGGGAGAATGGTGTGAACCCGGGAGGTGGAGCTTGCAGTGAGCCGAGATCACACAACTGCACTCCAGCCTGGGCGACAGAGTGAGACTCCGTCTCAGGAAAAAAAAAAAAAAAAGAAAAAGAAAATTTCGCTAAAAGGATTCAAAGGTAGATTTGAGGAGGCAGAAGCATCAGTGAACTTGAAGAAAGGACATGGTGGCTCACGCCTGTAATCCCAGAACTTTGGGAGGCCAAGGCGGGTGGATCACTTGAGGCCAGGAGCTTGACACCAGCCTGGCTAACATGGTGAAACCCCGTCTCTATTAAAAAGGTAAAAATTGGCCGGGCGCGGTGGCTCATGCCTGTAATCCCAGCACTTTGGGAGGCCAAGGCAGGCAGATCACAAGGTCAGGAGATCAAGACCATCCTGGCTAACACAGTGAAACCCCGTCTCTACTAAAAATGCAAAAAATTAGCCGGGCATGGCAGCGGGCGCCTGTAGTCCCAGCGACTTGGGAGGCTGAGGCAGGAGAATGGCGTGAACCCAGGAGGTGGAGCTTGTAGTGAGCCGAGATCGCACCACTGCACTCCAGCCTGGGCGACTGAGCGAGACTCCGTCTCAAAAAAAAAAAAAAAATGTAAAAATTAGCTGGGTGTGGTGGCGGGCACCTATAATCCTAGATACTCAAGAGGCTGCCGCAGGAGAATCGCTTGAATCCAGGAGGCAGAGGTTGCAGTGAGCTGAGATCTTGATACTGTACTCCAGCCTGGGCAACAAGATGAGACTCTATCTCAAAAAAAAAAAAAAAAAAAAAAAAAAAAAAAAAAAAAAAAACCTTAGCCAGGCATGGTGGCACAGGCTTATAGTCCCAGCTACTTGGGGGTCCTAGGTGGACGATCATTTGAGCCTGGGAGGTCAAGGCTACAGTGAGCTGTGGCCACACCTCTGCACTCCAGTCTGGGCAACAGAGCGGGAGACTGTCTCCCCAAAACAAAACAAAACAAAATTTTTAAAGTCACAAGAGACATAGGACATTATATAGTAATAAAAGGTTAACACAGCAAGAAAATGTAACAGTTCTATACATTTATGAACTGTGATGACTTTTTAGGTGTCAATTTGACTGGATTAAGGGATTTCTAAATAGCTGATAGAAGTATCATTTCTGGGTCTGTGATAATATTTCCCTAGAAACTAGAGGAGGTTAGTAGTGAGTCAGTGGACTAAGTGGGGAAGATCTACCTTCGATACGGGGTCGGGAGAGGGCACCATCCAATTGTCTGAAGGCCAGATAGGACCAGAGGTGGATGATGGGTTTATCAGCCCGTTCTCACTGCTATAAAGAAATAACCGAAACTGGGTAATTTATAAACGAAAGAAGTGTAATTGATTCACAGTACCGCCTGACTGGGAAGCCACAAGAAACTTACAGTCATAGTGGACGGCAAAGGGGAAGGAAGCTTGGACCTTCTCACATGGCGGCAAGAGAGACAGGAGTGGGGAGGAAAGGGGGAAGAGCCCCTTGTGAAACCATCACCTCTCATTAGAACTCACTCTTTTTTTTTTTTTTTTTTTTGAGACGGAAGCTTGCTCTTTTGCCCAGCCTGGAGTGAAGTGACGCAACCTCGGCTCACTGCAACCTCTGCCCCTATCCCGGTTCAAGCTATTCTCCTGCCTCAGCCTACCAAGTAGCTGGGATTACAGGCACCTGCCACCCAACTTGGCTAATTTTCCTATTTTTAGTAGAGACGGGTTTCGCCATGTTGGCCAGACTGATCTCAAACTCCTGACCTGAGGTGATCCACCCACCTCAGCCTCCCAAAGTGCTGGTATTACAGGCGTGAGCCACTGCGCCCAATCACCTGGGGCTAAGAGTTTGAGCCCAACCAACATGGCAAACCCCATCTCTAATAAAAATACAAAAATTAGGCTCACGCCTCAAATCCCAGTGCTTTGCGAGGCTGAGGTGGGCAGATCACTAGGTCAGAAGTTGGAGACTAGCCTGGCCAACATGGTGAAATGCCGTCTCTACTACAAATATAAAACATTAGCTGGGTGTGGGGGTGAGCACCAGTAATCCCAGCTACTTGGGAGGCTGAGGCAGGAGAATCACTTGAACCTGGGAGGCAGAAGTGAGCTGAGATCGCACTGCTCCACTCCAGCCTGGGCAACAGAGCGAGACTCCATGTCCAAAAAAAAAAAAAAACAAAAACAAAAACAAAAATTAGCCAGGCATGGTGGTGCACACCTGTAGTCCCAGTTACTTGGGAGGCTGAGGCAAGAGAATTGCTTGAGCCTGGGAGGCAGAAGTTGCAGTGAGCTGAGATCACACCACTGCATTCCAGCCTGGGCAAAAGAGCAAGATTCTGTGGGGCGAGAGAGAGAGAGAGACAGAGAGAAAGAAAGAAAGAAAATGAAAATAAATCATTATCAGAAGGAAAACTGGAAAATTCACAAAACCATGGAAATTAAACAACATACATCAAAGAAATAACAAGGGACATTAGAAAATGTTTAGAGACAAATGAAAATAAAAACACATCCAGACATGGTGGCTTATGCCTGTAATCCCAACATTTTGGGAGGCTGAGAGGGGAAGATCACTTGAGGCCAGGCGTTTGACACTAGCCTGGACAATGAGGCAAGACCCTATCTCTACAATAAAGTAAAATAATAAACAACAAAACAGGCGGGGTTGTGTGTGTGTGGTGGTTCACGCCTGTAATCCCAGCAGTTTAGGAGGCCAAGGCAAACAGATTACAAGGTCAGGAGATACAGACCATCCTGGTCAACATGGTGAAACTCTCTCTACTAAAAATACACAATTAGCCATGTGTGGTGGCACACGCCTGTAGTCCCAGCTATTCGGGAGGCTGAGGGGAAAATCGCTTGAACCTGGGAGGCAGAGGCTGCAGTGAGCCAAGAGATGACACCAGTGCACTCCAGCCTGGGTGAGACACAGTGAGACTCCATCTCAAAAAAAGAAAGAAAAAAGAAAACAAATAACTTGATTGAGAAATGGACCAAAAACCTTAACACATTCCTCATGAAAAGATATACAGGTGGGCATACAAGCAAATGAAAAGACGTTCCACATTGTATGTCATCAGGGAAATGCAAATTAAAACCAACATAACATCACACAACTATTAGGGACGCCAAAATTCAGAACATTGACAACACCAAATGCTGACAAGGATGTAGAGCAACAGGAAATCTCATTCCCTGCTGGTGGGAATGCAAAAATGGTCCAGCCACTCTGGAAGACAGTTCGGCAGTTCCTTACAGAACTAAACATACTCTTGCTGGGCATGGTGGCTCACACCTATAATCCCAACACTCTGGAAAGCCAAGGTGGACGGATCATAGGGTCAGGAGTTTAAGACCAACCTGACCAACATGATGAAACCGCGTCTCTACGATAAATACAAAAATTAGCCAGGTCTAGTGGCCGGCACCTGTAATCCCAGCTACTCAGGAGACTAAGGCAGGAGAATTGCTTGAACCTGGGAAGCGGAGGTTGCAGTGAGCCAAGATCACGCCACTGCACTCCAGCCTGGGTGACAAAGACAGACTCTGTCTCAAGAAAAAAAACAAAAAACCAAAAACTAAACATACTCTTACCACGTAGTCTAGTAACGGTGCTCCTTGGTATTCACCCAAAGGAGTGAAATACTTATGTTCACACAAAAGCCTGCATGCGGACTTTTAGCACGCCTATTCATAACTGCCAAAACCTGGAAGCAAACAAAATGCCCTTTAGTAGTCAAACGGATGAATAACTCTAGGCCAGGTGTAGTGGCTCATGCCTGTAATCTCAGCACTTTGGGAGGCCGAGGTGGGGGGAGGGGGCTGGGGATCACTTGAGGTCAGGAGTTCAAGACCATCCTGACCAATGATGAAACCCCCATCTCTACTAAAAATACAAAAGTTAGCTAGCATTGTAACACACACCTGTAGTCCTAGCTACTTGGAAGGCTGAGGCAGGAGAATCACTTGAACCCAGCAGGCAGAGGTTCCAGTGAGCTGAGATCATGCCACCGCACTCCAGCCTGGGCAACAGCGCAACACTGTCTCTAAAAAAAAAAAAAAAACTGATACATGCAGACACTGGAATATTATTCACTGGAAAAAAGAAATGAATTGGCCAGGCCTGATGGCTCACGCCTGGAATCCCAGCACTCCAGGAGGCCAAAGCAGGCAGATTTCTTGAGGTCAGGAGTTTGAGATCAGCATGGTCAATATGGTGAAACCCCGTCTCTACTAAAAATTCAAAGAAAATTAGTCAGGCATATTGGCGTGCCACCGTAATCCCATCTACTCGGGAGGCTGACGTGGGAGAGTAGGAGGCAGAGGTTGAACTCAGGAGGCAAAGGTTGCAGTGAGCCAAGATAGCACCACAGGACTCCAGCCTGGCGACAGAGCGAGACTCCATCACACACACACACACACACACACACACACACACACACACACACACACACACAATTATCCAGCCATGAAAAGACAGGGAAGGGCCTCAAATGCGTATTACTAAGTGTTAAGAAGCCAATCTGAAAAGGCTACATACTGCACCATTCCAACTGCATGACATTCTGGAAAAAGCAAAAGTATGAAGACAGTGAAAAAATTAGTGATTACCAGGGGTTAGGAGGGATAGGGATGAATAGGCAGAGCACAAGTCTGACGGCAATGAAAATATTGTGGCCGGGTGCAGGGGCTCATACCTATAACTCCAGCACTTTGAGGCAGAGACAGATGGATCACCTGAGATCAGGAGTTGCAGACCAGCCTGGCCAACATGGTGAAACTGTCTCTGCTAAAAATACAAAAATTAGTCAGGTGTGGTGGTGCACACCTGTAGTCCCAAGCACTCAAGGGACTGAGGTAGTAGGATTACTTGACCCTAGTGTGCCCAGAATTTGTGGATTTTTGATCTGGCTGACTTAAAAGAATAAAACCATGGACCCTCACAGTGAATTACAGTTCTTAAAGACAGTAGGTCTTGAGTTTCTTCTTCCTTCCCGGTGGATTAGAGTGGTCTCTCTGGTTTCAGGAGTGAAGCCGCAAACCTTCACGGTATTACAACTCTAAGTCAGCAGCAACAAAATACGTTGACAAACCGAGAAAAAACAAACTCCACACAACTCGTAAGAGACCACCAAAGACTTGCCGGTGGCTTGCGCCGGCAGCCTGCTTTTATTCCCTTATCTGACCCCACCCACGTCCTGCTGATTGGTCCATTTTACAGAAAGCTGATTGGTCTATTTTGCAGAGAACTGATTGGTCCGTTTTGACAGCGTGCTGATTGGTGCGTTTACAATCCTTGAGCTAGACACAGAGTGCTAGACAGAAAAGTTCTCCAAGTCCCCACTGGGTCAGCTAGATACAGAGTACCAATTGGTGTATTTACAAACCTTGAGCTAGACACAGAGTACTGATTGGCGTATTTACAAATCCTGAGCTACATACAGAGTGCTGATTGGTGCGTTTACGATCCCTTAGCTGGACATAAAAGTTCCCCAAGTCCCCACCAGACTCAGAAGCCTCACCCAGTGAATGCAGCACCTGGCTTGCAGGTGGAGCTGCCCGCCAGTCCGCAGCCGCACCTGCACTCCTCAGCACTTGGGCTGTCGATGGGACCGGGCACCACGTAGCAGGGGACGGCGCCCATCGGGGAGGCTCTGGCCGCGCGGGAGCCCACCGCAGTGGGGGAGCTCAGATATGGCGGGCTGCAGGTCCCGAGCCCTGCCTCGCGGGAGGCAGCTAAGAATTTGAGTGCAGCGCCGGCGGGCCTGTACTGCTGGCGGACCCGGCACAACCTCCGCAGCTGCTGGCCCGGGTGCTAAGCCCCTCAGTGCCCCGGGCCAGCGGCGTCGGCCGGCAGCTCCGTGTGTGGGGCCCGCTGAGCCCCAGCCCGCGCCCGCTGGAACTCGCACTGGCCCGCGAGGGTGGCGTGCAGACCCCCGTGCCGCTCCCCCGACACTTCCCCGCAAGCAGAAGGAGCCGCTCCGGCCTCGGCCAGCCCAGAGACGGGCTCCCACAGTGCAGCGGCGGGCTGAAGGGCTCTTCAAGCGCCGCCAGAGTGGATACCGAGGGCGAAGAGGCACCGAAAGTGAGGGGTGCTAGCACATTGTCACCTCTCACCGGGAGGCAGAGGTTGCAGTGAGTCATGATTTTGCCACTGCGCTCCAGCCTGGGCGACAGAGCGAGACACGATCTCAAAAACAAAACAAAAACTATTCTGCATAAAACCCTAACGATGGAGATAAGTCATTAAACATTCGCCCGACCTCGTGAAGTATCCAGCGGGAAGAGAGAACCCTCATGTAAACCCTGGACTTCGAGTGATGATGTGGCCGTGTAGGTTCATCAGTTGTAACAAATGTGCAACCCCAGCGGAGGATGTTGATTGTGAGGGAGGCTGTGCATATGTAGGGGCAGAGGTACATGGGAACTCTCTGTACCTTCTGCTCAATTTGGCTGTGAACCTCAGGCAGCTCTGAAAAACAAAAGCTTTCTTTTTTGAAACGGAGTCTCACTCTGTTACCAGGCTGGAGTGCAGTGGCGGGATCTTGGCTCACTGCAACCTCCGACTCCCTGGTTCAAGCGATTCTCCTGCCTCAGCCTCCCAAGTAGCTGGGATTACAGGCACGTGCCACCACGCCCGGCTAATTTTTATATTTTTAGTAGAGATGGGGTTTCACCATGTTGGCCAGGATGTTCTGGATCTCCTGAACTTGTGATCTGCCTGCCTCAGCCTCCCAAAATGCTGGGATTACAGGCATGAAAAAACTGCACCCGGCCAGTAAAACCTTTTTTTTTTTTTTTTTTGAGACAGAGTCTCGCTCTGTCGCCCAGACTGGAGTGCAGTGGCGCGATCTCGGCTCACTGCAAGCTCCGCCTCCCGGGTTTATGCCATTCTCCTGCCTCAGCCTCCCGAGTAGCTGGGACTACAGGCGCCCGCCACCTTGGCCGGCTAGTTTTTTGTATTTTTTTAGTAGAGACGGGGTTTCACCGTGTTAGCCAGGATGGTCTCGATCTCCTGACCTCGTGACCCGCCCACCTCGGCCTCCCAAAGTGCTGTGACTACAGGCGTGAGCCACCGCGCCTGGCCCTAAAAGCTATTTTTAAAAAGTTTTTCTAAGTGCACACCAACATGGCACAAGTATACATATGTAACAAACCTGCACGTTATGCACATGTACCCTAGAACTTAAAGTATAATAAAAAAAAAGTTTTTCTAAGTGAAAGGCCACATCATATGGTTTCATTTATATGAAATGTCCAAAACAGGCAAACCCATAGAGACAGAAAGTGTGTGAGTGGTTGCCAGGATCTGGGCAGAGCAGGTAAATGAAGAGTGGTTACTAATGGGTACACGGTGTGTTTGGAGGGGTGATGAAAATGTTCTAAAATTGATTGTGGTGATGGCTGCACAACTCTGGAATATACCAATCACCACAGTGCTGCACACTTTAAAATAAATTATGTGATATGTGAAGTAGGTCTCAAGCTGTTTTATCTTAAAAAATCTACAGGTTGGCTGGGAACAGTGGCTCACGCCTGTAATCCCAATACTTTGGGAGGCCAAGGCAGGCGGATCACTTGAGGTTGGGAGTTCAAGACCAGCCTGGCCAACATGATGAAACCCCGTCTCTACTAAAAATACAAAATTAGCCAGGTATGGTGATGCACGCCTGTAATCCCAGCTACTCGAGAGGCTGAGGCAAGAGAATAGCTTGAACCCGGGAGGTGGAGGTTGCAGTGAGCTGAGATAGTGCCACTGCACTCCAGCCTGAGCAACTGAGCAAGACTCCGTCTCAGCAACAAAAGAGTCTATAGGAAATTATAAAAGAAACTGGAGCTGTTTGTTACCACCACATACCTCAGCCCATCCTGCCTCACCTCACTCAGGGAAGAGAAAGTGACTTGCGCAGACCACATGACCATTGGGCAGCAAGGACTGGGTGTCCAGCACGACCGCAGTGCCCCTGCTGTGGAGTGGGGACACTGGGCCTGGTGGGCCTGGGTCTGGAGTCCCTCCTTGGCTGGGGTTCTGGTGTCTGAGAGAGCTCCTGTATGAGTCTCTACTCCACCTGGCCCCCTGCCTCCCAGAGGAAAGCTGTGGCGTCCTGGAGAGATTGCTCAGCAGCTGGCATGCAGGTCACAGCTGAATCCCCAAATAAAACCACAGCCACCCCCAATGAATTCCTAACTCGTCCAAGCACATAGAGCCAGCTTCCTCTTGGGGTCCGGCCTGAGGCTAGACCCCTTCTGGAGGCCATCTCAGCCGACCTCCTAGGTGACTCCAATCCAGGTACCGGTCTCAGTCAGCCAGGCATCCTGTGCCTGCTTGCTGCAGTCCTGGGCTGGGTGCAGTCCTGGGTGCTGGGACCCACAGCGAGGGCTACAGCTCACACCGGTGTCTCACTCTCCACCAGACCCTCCAGCCCAGCCCCCAAGCTATCTGACTGCGCCCAACCTAGCTCCAAAACTTCAGTGAAAGACTGATGCTTCTTAGCCAGGCATTTAGGGCCTTGTGGGCTGGTTTTCGCCAGCCTCTCCTACCTCTTCTCCCACCACCCATGTGCCTTGGACTCTGGAGAAGGGAAAGTGACCCCAGCCTGTTTCTGGAACAAGCCCTGCCCCATCCCGTCCTCTTTGGCTCACTGTGTTCTCTCTGGAACACCTTTCCCCTGCATGGCTAGTTGGTCCCAGTCTCCGAATCGCTGAGGCTGGACAATGGGGAGCCAGGTTGGGGAAGCTGAGAGACCCCTGGCTCTGGCTCTGGGAGGATGTGTGGCAATTGAGGTGGTGACCAAGGTGCAGTGCTAGTCAGAGCAAACCCAGCTGAGCACCAGCTGTGAGCCAGGGGCTTGCCAAGGGCTTCCCACGGCTGAGGGCTTCCCACAGCTCAGGGGTTCCCATGGCTGAGGGCTTCCCATGGCTGAACCCATCCACTGCCACGGAGCCGACATCTCACGGGAAGCAGCTTGCTCAGGGTCACTGAATGAGAAGGCAGCACAGCAGGGACTCTGACCCGGACCCCAGAGCTGCCTTCTGAATCTTGGTGTCACTTTCCCTCCGACTGAGGCAGCCACCGTGGCTTCTGCCCCATTACTGACCAGCACAGGGCCTTAGTTTCCCCATGCACACTGGGATTGAAGAACATAAAGTTTTTTCCTACTCAGACACTCTCAAGTCAGATTATCCCACAAATACCCCAGGTCCGCTCACTCGGAGCCAGTCCCAGCCTTCGTGTAGGAATTTATTTTATTTTATTTTTGAGATGGAGTCTCACTCTGTCTCTCAGGCTGGAGTGCAGTGGCAAGATCTTGGCTCACTGCAACTCTGCCTCCCGGGTTCAAGCGATTCTCCTGCCTCAACCTCTCGAGTAGCTGGGATTACAGGCACATGCCACCATGTTCAGCTAATTTTTTGTGTTTTTAGTAAAGAGGAGGTTTCACCATGTTGGCCAGGATGGTCTCGATCTCTTGACCTCGTGATCTGCTCGTCTCAGCCTCCTAAAGTGCTGGGATTACAGGTGTGAGCCACCGCGCCTGGCCTTGTGTAGGAATTTAAAGCTGAAGGAGGCGACGTGTGAACCGAGAGGTGAACAATTTGCCAGGCAGGTGAGGGTGGGAAGGGTGTTCCAGGCACCAGGAACAGGATGTGCCTAGGCAGGGAAGAGGCCAGTGTCAGCACGGTCCCCAGCCCTCAGGACCCTTCAGTGGGGAGAGATAAGCTAGCTCCCTGTCCTCCTGGGCCACTTAAGAAGCAGGTAGGGCCGGGACGGTGGCTCACGCCTGTAATCCCAACACTTTGGGAGGCCGAGGCAGGCGGATCATAAGGTCAGGAGATCGAGACCATCCTGACTAACACAGTGAAACCTCATCTCTACTAAAAATACAAAAAATTATGGCCGGGCGCGGTGGCTCAAGCCTGTAATCCCAGCACTTTGGGAGGCCCAGATGGGCGGATCACGAGGTCAGGAGATCG
Organism: Rhinopithecus roxellana; assembly: GCF_007565055.1. Lineage (NCBI taxonomy): Eukaryota > Metazoa > Chordata > Mammalia > Primates > Cercopithecidae > Rhinopithecus > Rhinopithecus roxellana. Next base: position 161,182,424 of record NC_044553.1, on the reverse strand, counting down.
AGACCATCCTGGCTAACACGGTGAAACCCCGTCTAAACAGGCCGGGCGCGGTGGCTCAAGCCTGTAATCCCAGCACTTTGGGAGGCCGAGACGGGCGGATCATGAGGTCAGGAGATCGAGACCATCCTGGCTACTACGGTGAAACCCCGTCTCTACTAAAAAATACAAAAAACTAGCCGGGCGATGAGGCGGGCGCCTGTAGTCCCAGCTACTCGGGAGGCTGAGACAGGAGAATGGCGTGAACCCGGGAGGCGGAGCTTGCAGTGAGCTGAGATCCGGCCACTGCACTCCAGCCTGGGTGGCAGAGCAAGACTCCGTCTCAAAAAAAAAAAAAAAAAAAAAAAAACTAGCCGGGCGAGGTGGCGGGCACCTGTAGTCCCAGCTACTCGGGAGGCTGAGGCAGGAGAATGGTGTGAACCCGGGAGGAGGAGCTTGCAGTGAGCCGAGATGGCGCCACTGCACTGCAGCCTGGGCGACAGAGCAAGACTCCGTCTCAGAAAAAGAAAAAAAGAAGCAGGCAGGGGTGGGGAACCAGGGTGAGGCTGGCAAGGTAGCCTTCCTGATGACCTACCACTGAGGTCCTAAGCCCCTGTGACCCAGAGAGTTGGGTTAGCCTTGACCCAGAGGCCCAGAGAGGGCAAGACACCCTGGAGCCACTCAACAGGCAGGGCCCTGAGGGTGCAGGCCCAGCTCACAGCCATCTCTGTCCTCCCGGCCCTGATGGACTGTTTCCAGAGGCCACCACAGAACATGCCTGCTGCTTGGTATATAAGTGAGGGTCTCCGGGCTGCCTGATACACTCCGCTGTGATCACACAGTGAAGTTCTATGGTCCATTCTCATTCCCTTTATGCCTCGACTGCCAGGAAACTCATAGCTACGTTTTTGGGGTTTTTTAATACAGGGTCTCACTCTGTCATTCAGGCTGGAGTGCAGTGGTGCAATCACTGCTCACTGCAGCCTCGACCTCGGGCTTAAGCAATCCTTCCACCTCAGGCTCCCTGGTAGCTGGGACCACAGGCTAATTTCTTTGTTTGTTTATTTTATTTTTATTGTAGAGACAGGGTTTCACTCTGTTGCCTAGGCTGGTCTAGAACTCCCGAACTCAAGTGATCCTTTTGTCTTGGCCTCCCAAAGTGCTGGGATTTCAGGTGTGAGCCACCACGGCTGACCACAGCTATGTTTGATGCCTGATTACTAATCATTAATGTCCTAGAATTGGGTAAATGCATGTCCCCCACTAATTTTGGTTGCTCAAAATTATCTATGTTTATTGTTACAAATTGATTGTTTCTCACTTTCTGTAGACTGCATCTTTCTGGAAGACTGAGAGGTATGAATCACAAATTATACAAAAGGCAAACCCAGCATATTCCTGTGACCTGTGTGAACAGGTCTTAGGCCTGTTTTTTGTTTTTTTGTTTTGTTTTTTTTTTTGAGATAGAGTCTCACTCTGTCGCCCAGGCTGGAGTGCAGTGGCACGATCTCGGCTCACTGCAAACTCCGTCTCCCGGGTTCATGCCATTCTCCTGCCTCAGCCTCCCGAGTAGCTGGGACTACAGGCGCCCGCCACCTTGCCCGGCTAGTTTTTTGTATTTTTTTAGTAGAGACGGGGTTTCACCGTGTTCGCCAGGATGGTCTCGATCTCCTGACCTCGTGATCCGCCCGTCTCGGCCAGGCCTGTTTATTATGGCCGGGCAGGAGACCCCGCCACGCCCCTCTGTGCTCCTGCTGTCTGGAGGCTGAGCCCTACAGCCCAGGTCCTGACTGCACTCAGTGCAGCCTCGCTTTCAGGTGGGCCCATCTTCCCACAGCTGCCAAAGGTCAGGGCCCCTTTGCCCAAGCTGTGTCCCTGCCTGAATGCCCTTCTACCCATTCAGTCTAGTTGGGTCTGGGTTGCAGGCTCGGCTGGAGGGCACTCTCCAACCACAACCCCCAGGTGACCAGGGTGCTCCCTCCATCCCCTTGTGAATGGGGCAGTCAGGCCTTATTGTGGGCACTTCCTGAACTTCCGCAGAAGCAATGCCAAGGTGTGGTCTTCCACCTCGAAGCTGGGCCCCTCACACGTGTTGTGAGTTCAGGGGTTCGCAGAGAGTCTGGCCCTAGGTGAGGGGGGCTGGGGACCCTAGGGCTTCCCCTGGTAGGGAAGGGAACTCACATGCCTGGGAGAGTGGCCTGACGATCTCTGCACATGAGGATCTCTGAACATGAGGATCTCTGAACATGGAGGACCGCACACATCTCCCATTGTGTAGCCCTCCCTGCCTCCCTGCACCCACACCCGTGAGCTGGGTGATCCCTGTGGTTTGTTGATTGACTGACTGATCCTTGGCAGGGCTGATACCAATATCCCCCGGGCTGGGCAGGGGATGCTGGGACCAATAGAGTTCCCCATGGTGTCACAGGCAGCTCCTCAGACACTCTAAGCAAGTTCTGGTGCCAAGGTACCAAGGAAAAAGGAGACAGCAGGCCGAGAGACTAGAATCTGGGGGGTCTGAGGGCTGCCGGGGAGAGGGAGGCTTCAGGGCAGGAGGATACCCACTGTCTGACAGGTTTTTTTTTTTTTTTTTTTTTTTTTGAGACGGAGTCTCGCTCTGTCGCCCAGACTGGAGTGCAGTGACCGGATCTCAGCTCACTGCAAGCTCCGCCTCCCGGGTTTACGCCATTCTCTTGCCTCAGCCTCCGGAGTAGCTGGGACTACAGGCGCCCGCCACCTCGCCCGGCTAGTTTTTTGTATTTTTTAGTAGAGACGGTGTTTCACCGTGTTAGCCAGGATGGTCTCGATCTCCCGACCTCGTGATCCGCCCGTCTCGGCCTCCCAAAGTGCTGGGATTACAGGCTTGAGCCACCGCGCCCGGCTATCTGACAGGTTTTATCCACACCATGTCCCAGCTGCAGCGAACAAGGTCCTGTCTCCTGGCAAGAGAAGGCAGGCTCAGAGTGGCAGGCTTTACCTCAGGACACCGCAGGGAGGGCACTACACATGGGGCCGATTCTAGCACCCTCAGTGAACCCATCAAGTCAGCCAGTCTGTCCCCTGAGGGGTGGGCTAGACCAGCGGAGTCTTCCGGACTCCCCACTCCTCTTTTTTTTTGTTGTTTTGGAGACGGTCTCGCTCTGTCACCCAGGCTAGAGTGCAATGGCATAATCTCGGCTCACTGCAACCTCCATCTCCTGGGTTTGAGCTCCTGCTTCAGCCTCCCGAATAGGCTGGGATTCTCCTGCCTCAGCCTCCCAAGTAACTGGGATTACAGGTGCAAACCACTATACCTGGCTAATTTTTGTATTTTTAGTAGAGACGGGGTTTTGCCATGTTGACCAGGCTGATCTCGAGCCCCTGACCTCAAGTGATCCACCTGCCTTGGCCTCCCAAAGTGCTGGGATTAGAGGCGTGAGCCACCACGCCCGGCCAAGCAATGTCCTTACCACCTTACCCCATTCCCACTGGTCAGAACCACCACACTGCAGGGAAACCCAGTCTCTGGCAGTGTGGTGGTTCTGACCAGTGGAGGTGGGGTGGTGAGGGGCGCCAGTGGCCAGCAGCTGTTGAGAATCCACTGACCCTATGCCTGTGACTGGCCTGGTGAGCCCAGTCCTGGGCTCTGGGGGGCAGAGATCAGGCCCAACCCTCCTTGGGCCCCATTGCACTCTAGAGCAGCTGCTGGTGACCGAGACAAGGCCTTGGAGATCCTAGGCTGGGAGGGCCCAGGTTGGACCTGCCAGGTTTGCTGTCCTCAGCCAGGCCAGGTGTGGCTAACCACAGCACTGGTGGGGTCATGGCCCTGCCCCACTGCCCAGTCCAAAGCTGGGAGCAGCCACCCTGGGCCTGTACAGGTGCGGGTCACCCACCCTCACCTCAGCCTCAGTCTCCTCCTCCAGATGCCAGATGCTGGAGGAGGCGGCGGCCCCTTACAACTGCTCAGGCCCCTCCGGGACGCTGTGGGGTTTTTTTGTTTGTTTCTTTTCTTTTTTTTTTTTTTTGAGACAGAGTCTCCCTCTGTTGCCCAGGCTGGAGTGCAGTGTCACCATCTCGGCTCACTGACCTTCGCCTCCCAGGTCCAAGCAATTCTCCTATCTCAGCCTACCAAATAGTTGGGACTACAAGCACCCACCACCACGTCTGGCTAACTGTTGTATTTTTAGTAGAGACGGGTTTTTACCATATTGGTCAGGCTCGTCTGGATCTCCTGACCTCAGCTGATCCACCCGCCTCGGCCTCCCAAAGTGCTGAGATTACAGGCGTGAGCCCTGTTTACCTGATTACCGCGCCCTGCCCTGGGGAGTTTTTCATTTTGGCAGAGGGAGGAGATGGAAGGAAAGAACAACCCAGCTATAAACCCGAGGGGCTGCTGTGACCCCGCCCCCGTTGTCCAGATAAGGAAACTGAGGCCCCGGGAGAGCGGACCGGCACCAGGCCGTCCAGAGAAGCTTCCCTGGGGTCTCCGCGCCGGCGGGGTCTCTCTGCTTCCTCCCCCCGCGCCAGGCCTTTGTCTCGCGGTCACCGTGGCTGCGCTTCCACGCGCTCGCGGCCGCCGGCTGGGCTTCTACCCGCGGAGCGAGGGCCGGGCCCGGCGTGGGTGGGCGCGGAGGCAGGGGCCGCGGCCTGGACGCCGTCGTCAGCGAGAGGGTCTCACCCGGCGCCCGTAGGGCGGGGTCGCCTGGGCATCCCGCAGGCTCTGCCGTCACCTTCAGGTCGGGGCACGGGGTCCCCTCCCGGCAAATGGGCGCGGAGGAAAGCGAAGCGGCGCTGCCCTGCTGTTCCCCAAGAGGCGGGGGCAGGACCCGGAAGCCTGGCGTCCCCCTGCCCCCCGAGTCCGCGGCCCCCGCACGGCCCCACCAGCCGATCGTCCTGGGGGATCCGAGCCTTTCTGCTGCGGGCCCGCCCGGGCACGTGGGTGCGAGTCCACGCGGTTGGGGAGGTCGCGGCAAAGTGGGGGCCCAGCGGGTGCTGGCTGCCAGAGAGCGACGGTCGGTGTTCTGAACACAACGTGGCTGCCCGGGTTGAGTAGATTCATTCATCTAACGCCCAGTAGCCAGTCCACGGCAAGCCCGGGCTGGCACTGGACTGGGCGGGACAAGACCCAGAGCGAGGTGGCCTCGCCCCAGCCGAGCGGCTGCCCCGGTGACTACCCGGTCCCGGATTTAAGCAGAGCTCAGCCGGGATCTGAATATGTAGGAATGCCACCAGGAAGGGCACTGAGCGCTGAGGGAAAGTCCTGGACAAAGGCCCAGAGGCTCGAAGTCTGCGGCCCTTCACCAGCTGAAAGAAAACCTTATCGGAGAAGTGAGGGGCCAGAAGACAAGTCCCAGAGAGGGACGGGGCTGGAGCCTGCAGGCAAGGCCTGCGCTCGGGTTGCGACCTGTGCAATCCCACAGGGTGCTTAACCTAGAAGAGACCACACTTGGTTTAATACGCTGCTGTTGCCATCTTGAAATTCTGAATAATTTTTGAACAAGAGTTTCTGTAGTTTCTTTCTTTTTTTTTAAACGGAGTTTCGCTCTTGTTGCCCAGGCTGGAGTGCAGGGGTGCGATCTCGGTTCGCTGCAGCCTTCACCTCTGGGGTTCAAGCGATTCTCCTGTCTCAGCCTCCCAAGTAGCTGGGATTACAGGCATGAGCCTACGACACCCGGCTGATTTTGTATTTTTATTAGAGACGGGGTTTCTCCATATTGGTCAGGCTGGTCTCAAACTCCCGACCTCAGGTGGGTGATCCACCCATCTCGGCCTCCCAAAGTGCTGAGATTCACAGGCATGAGCCACTGTGCCTGGCCCTGTAGTTTCATTATACAGTGGGCCCTGCAAGTTTTGTAGCCTGTCCTACAAAGAGCATGGCAGAGCCAAGGGAGGGTTTGTTATCGTTTTTTTTTAAAACAGTGATAAAAATATACATAGCAAAATTTACCATTATAATTTTTTTTTCTTTTTTTTGAGACAGGATCTCGCCCTGTTGCCCAGGCTGGAATGCAGTGGCGTAATCTCAGCTCACTTTGCAACCTCTGCCTGCTAGGTTCAAGCAATTCTCGTGACTCAGCCTCCCGAGTAGCTGAGATTACAGGCGTGCACCACCACACATGGCTAACTTTTGTATTTTTAGTAGAGACGGGGTTTCACCATGTTGGCCAGGCTGGTCTTGAACTCCTGACCTCAGGTGATCCACCCACCTTGGCCTTCCAAAGTGTTGGGATTACAGGCATGAGACACCACACCTGGCCAGCATTTCTTTTAAATAAATATACCACATTTAATAAAAAAACAAAAAACAAAAATTAGCCGGGTGTGCCCGAGGGGGGTAGATCACTTGAGCCCAAGAGGTTTAGGCTGTAATTACCTGTGATCTCTCCACTGTACTCCAGCCTGGGCGACAGAGTGGGACCCTGTCTCAAAATTAAATAAATAATGACAGTACATTTGTTTATTCCTTTACCAGTTGATGGATAACTGTGTTGTTTCTAGTTTGGGACAATTGTGAATAAAACAGCTGGCATTTAAAAAATAAGGAAGACAGCCAGGTGCGGTGGCTCACGCCTGTAATCCCAACACTTTGGGAGGCCAAGGCAGGCAGATCACGAGGTGAGGAGTTCAAGACCAGCCTAACCAATATGGTGAAACCCCTTCTCTACTAAAAATACAAAAACTAGCCGGGCATGGTGGTGTGTGCCTGTAATCCCAGCTACTCAGGAGGCTGAGGCAGGAGAATTGCTTGAATCTGGAAGGCAGAGGTTGCAGTGAGCCGAGATTGCACCACTGCACTCCAGCCCAGGCAACAGAGAAAGACTCTGTCTCCAAAAAAAAAAAAAAAAAAAAAAAAAAAAAACCATAAGGAAGACTAAACTAGAGCATGGTGTGTTTTAAGGGCAGGCCTGATTCTGCAGCCTTTGTTTCAGGTGTGTATGTTTGAGTGTGCGGTGCTGAATGAAGCACAGTCTGTCTTGTGGCCACGTGGAGAAGCCAGCTTAGGAGTGCTTGCTCCAGGAGGTCTGTAGGATCCTGTGTTCCTGGTCTGGGGCAAGTGGCACTTCACCTTAGAACTCAGCAAGACTTGCTCTGGGCAAGGCTGGGAGTGGGGAGGTCACTCTGGGCTTACAGAGAAAACCCCACCTGGCCCCAGATACCTGGAACCAGGTGGGCGGGACACCCAATTGGTCTCTGAGTGGGTGTCTGTGCTGCCCCTGCGCTCAGGCCCCCACACTCTCTCACACCCCACCCTTCCTCTAGGGCCAGGGAAAGCCAGAGTGGGGCCCCAGCCTCTGCTCCAGAGCCCTCAGCTGCCCTCCCCACCGCTGCCATCCATGTCAGAACTTCCTCCCGTAGGCCGGGTGCGGTGGCTCATGCCTGTAATCCCAGAACTTTGGGAGGCCAAGGCGGGCAGATCATGAGGTCAGGAGTTCAGCCTAGCTAACATAGTGACACCTCGTCTCTACTAAAAATACAAATTTAGCCGGTGTAGTGGCATGTGCCTGTAGTCCCAGCTACTCACGAGCCTGAGGTGGGAGAATCGCTTGAACCCAGGAGGCGGAGGTTGCAGTGAGCTGAGATCATGCCACTGCACTCCAGCCTGGGCGACAGTGAGACTTCGTCTCAAAACAAAACAAAACAAAACAAAAAACTTCCTCCCCTGCTAAGTCCCAAAAGCCAGGACTGAGGGAGGCAAGGGGGCTCCAGGAAGGGACCCAGACACCCACTAGGGCCTCAGACTGGGCACCCACCATGCCTCTGGAGATGCACCAGTGCCAAAATCAGGCTCCCTGGCAGAACAGCAAGTGGGACTTGGTCAGGCTGCTCCAGCTGGAAGAGAGGTGTGACTTGACTTGGCCCATCTCAGGACTGCAGAGGCCCCTGGGCATGAGAGGTGGGGAGTGAGTCAGGGTTATTAGACAACATGTCACTCCAAGGTGGGGGCTGCCATGCCCATTGCCGGGTGGAGGAAACTGAGGCTTGGAGGCCAGGTGCCTGGGCCCTGCCATGGGAGGGCCTGGAGTCATGGGGAAGGCAGCTCAGACCAGAATTCTGACCCATACCCTGTCCCCCTCAATTCCTGCAGCCTCCTTCATATCCCCTCCCCTGGCAGGGCTCCCCAGGTAGGCTCTCTGTCCTGCCCAGCTGTTTCCTGCCTCTTCTCCTAGGAGAGGGACTTTTGTCATCCCCATTTTTTAGAGGAGGAAACTGAGGCCCAGAGATGTAACGTAAGTTGCCCAAGGCTACCTTAAGGTATACACAGGGTGTAAGAGACCATATTACCGGAAAGCGGGCCTCATCCAGACCCCAAGCGAGGGAGGGTTCTTGGATCTCACACAAGAATTCCAGGCGAGTCCACAGAGTAAAATGAAAGCAAGTTCATTAGGATAGTAAAGGAAAAAAGAACGGTCACTTCACATACAGAGTGGCCCAGAGGGTTGCTGGTTGCCCTTTTTTTTTTTTTTTTTTGAGACCGAGTTTCACTCTTGTTGCCCAGGCTGGTGTGCAGTGGCGCAATCTTGGCTCATCGCAACCGGTTCAAGGGATTCTCCTGACTCAGCCTCCCAAGTAGCTGGGATTACAGAAACCTGCCACCAAGCCCGGCTAATCTTTGTAATTTTAGTAGAGATGGGATTTCACCATGTTGGCCAGGCTGGTCTCCAACTCCTGGCCTCAAGTGATCCACCCACCTCAGCCTCCCAAAGTGCTGGGATTACAGGCGTGAGCCACCACACCCAAAGGTTATTTCTTGATTATATGCTAAACAAGGGGTGCATTATTCATGCCTCTCCTTTTTAGACCATATAGGGTTACTTCCTGACGTTGCCATGGCATTTGTAAATTGTCATGGTGCTGGTGGAAGCGTAGCAGTGAGGACGACCAGAGGTCACTCTTGTCGCCTTCTTGGTTTGGGTGGGTGTTGGTTGGCTTCTTTATCACAAGCTGTTTTATCAACAAGGTCTTTATGACCTATATCTTGTGCAGACCTCCTGTCTCATCCTGTGTCTTAGAATGGCTTAACCCTTTGGGAGTGCAGCCCAGTAGGTCTCAGCCTCACTTTACCCAGCCGCTATTCAAGACAGAGTTACTCTGGTTCAAATGCCTCTGACAGCCAGAATCACCCTCCAGCCAGGGACTGTGCTCCAGACAGGGACTCTCAGCCATCTCCCCACCTCCCACCACCAGTGCCCAGGCCCACGGTGGCAGCCTGGCAGCCCCAGACATAGCCCTGTGCCTTTGGTGAGTGGCAGCAACCAAGGCACCCCCAGAAGTCCCTTTCTTCTTCTTCTTTTGAGACGGGGTCTTGCTATGTTGCCCAGGCTGGTCTTGAACTACTGGGCTCAAGTGATCCCTCACCTCAGCCTTCCAAAGTGCTGGGATTACATGTGTGAGCCACTGCGCCCAGCCCAGAAATCCCTTCCTGACCCAAAGTCACCAGCATTCTTCTTCCTTAGCCTCCTTTCCTCACAGCTGTCCACACATAGGACACTGGCCTATGACAAGTGTCCCCAGACTGACCTGGCATCCTAGGGCAAAAGAAAGCCTGGTGGGATGTGCTGAGGGGTTCCATGTGTCGCAGAATAAATAAAAGCAAAGTCCTGCACCCACCTGAGCACCCACACTGGGGACCGGCTGCGGGGCTCCCACACAGGGGCCTGGAAAAGGAGGAAGACAGACCTTTCTGGATGTCTTGACGTGGAAGGAGCTCCTGGGCAGATTGCTGAGTGAGTGAAGCAGGGTGCAGACTTGGGTGCTGAGAGAGATCATTTCTGGGGAGGAGAGAAGAAGGGAGGGAGAAAGTGACAGAGACAGGCTGGGGCATGGTGGCTCATGCCTGTAATACCAACACTTTGGGAAGCCAAAGAGGGTGGATCGTCTGAGCTCAGGAGTTCGAAACCTGACCCACAGGGCAAAACCCCATCTCTGCTAAGAATACAAAAAGTTAGCCAGGCATGGTGGTGCACGCCTGTGGTCCCAGCTACTTGGGAGGCTGAGGCCAGAGAATCACCTGAGCCTGGGAGGCAAAGGTTGCAGTGAGCTGAGATCACACCACTGTACTCCAACCTGAGTGAACGAGCGAGACCCAGTCTCAAAAAAATCAAAGGGCTGGGTACGGTGGCTCACATCTGTAATCCCAGCACTTTGGGAGGCCGAGGCGGGTGGATCACCTGAGGTCAGGAGTTCGAGATGAGCCTGGCCAACATGGTGAAACCCCATCTCCACTAAAGATACAAAAAAAATTTAGCTGGGCGTGGTGGCAGGCACCTGTAATCCCAGCTACTCGGGAGGCCGAGGCAGAAGAATCACTTGAACCCAGGAGGTGGAGGTTGCAGTGAGCCGAGACCCTGCCACTGCACTCCAGCCTGGGTGAGGGAGTGAGACTGTCAAAAAAAAAAAAAAAAAAAAAAAAAAGCCAGGTGCTGCAGTGGTACATGCCTGTAGTCCCAGCTACTTGAGACTGAAGCGGGAGGATCACTTGAGCCCAGGATTTCGTGGCTGCAATGAGCTATGATCATGCCTGTGAATAGCCATTGTACTCCAGCCTGGGCAACATAGTGAGACCCCCTTCCTAAAAACAAAACAAAACCTGGTCAGAGCCTTCAGAGTCTCCCCAAGAAGTGTCTGTGGAGATGGGAGACTCCTAGGGTCGGGGAAAACCCACTCTGGGCCCGGGGCTCCTTCTCCACCCCACGGAGGATCCAAACTCACCCCACACCCCCACCACTATCCTCTCAAATCCTCTCAGCCCCAGGAATGCCCACCTCCCCAGGCCCCAGGCAGCTACTATATTCTCTTGGTGCAAGCTCTGGTTACTGTAATCTCTGGTATATGAGCCCCTGAGGGTTCCCAGGGGATATTGTTCCTCCCCCATCTCTGCCTCTAAATGGGAGCCTGTCCCCCAGGGAACTTCACTGTTCACTCTTCAAGGATGCTTCTCCTCCCCTATTCCTTTCTCTATTAATTACTGTGTATTTTTATCCAAGTAATGCAATAGTTTAAAGTACATGCACATGATATGCATAGAATTTTAAAAGGCAAATAGACATAATGAAAAGCAGCAGCCCCTCCCCACCTATCCCACTCTTAAAACTCCCCAGAGACAGCCACATTCAACTCTTTTGGCTTCTTTTTCTGGATTTTATCTCCATGTTTATAAATAACATTCTTGTGCTGCTGTTACTTGATTTAACAACCCAGCCATTATCTACTGGCTTTCCCTTACGGAAGATGAGTTCACATTTTTTACACTCTTCCATGCAACGCACCCCCCCCATACTCTCCCTGTGTCACCTCTCATTATCAATATCTAGCAATTTTGGATGAAATCAATATTCAGTTTCGTCGTAACGATTATATAAACACTGTTTGCTACTGAGCCAACTAATGCACTGCGGTTATGTTTCCTTTCTGGTTTAACTTTCAGTTTCTGATGAAGTTAATAATTGCCTTTCTTTTTGGTTGCTTAGTGTAGTTAGGCTCCTTCGAAAGTAACTGCCAGGCTGAGGACAGTGGCTCATGCCTATAGTCCTAGCACTTTGGGAAGCTGAGGTGGGCAGATTGCCTGAGCTCAGGGATTCGAAGTCAGCCTGGGCAATTTGGTGAAATCCCATCTCTATTAAAAATACAAACAAAATTTAGCTTGGTGTGGTGGCATGTGCCTGTAGTCCCAGCTATGCGAGAGACTGAGGCAGGAGAATCCCTTAAACCCAGGAGCCTGAAGGTTGCAGTGAGCCGAGATCACACTACTGCACTCCAGCCTGGGTGACAGAACAAGACTCTGTCTCCAAAAAAAAAAATTAGCTCCCAAAGATCCATGCCCTTGGCGTTTGCACCCTTTTGTAGTCCCTCCCGTTGAGTGTGGGAATGACCTGTGACTCGCTGGAACCAGCAGGACAAAGGTGATGGAATATATTACATCACATAAGACTGTCGTGCCCATCTTGCTTGAGTCTCTTCCCCTCTCACTGGCTTAGAAAAAGGAAGCTGCCCCCGGGCAGGGTGGCTCACGCCTGTAATCCCAGCACTTTGGGAGACTGAGGTGGGTGGATCACCCAAGGTTGGGAGTTTGAGACCAGCCTGACCAACATGGAGAAACTCCGTCTCTACTAAAAATGCAAAATTAGCCGGGCATGGTGGCGCATGCCTGTAATCCCATCTACTTGGGAGGCTGAGGCAGGAGAATCAACTTGAACCCAGGAAGCGGAGGTTTCGGTGAGCCGAGATCTCTCCACTACACTCCAGCCTAGGTAACAGAGTGAGACTCTGTCTCAAAAAAAAAAAAAAAGAAGGAAGCTGCCATGCTGTTATATTGAGAGGCCCCCATGGCAAGAAACTGCCATGTGGAGCTAATAGCTTGCCTCTAGGATCTAAGGGCAGCCTCTAAATCCAATAGTTGGCAAAAAAAAAAAAAAAAAAAAAGCTGAAGCCCTCAGTCCTACAGCAGCAAATAACTGAACTCCACCAGCAACTTCGGTGAGCTCAGAAGCAGATCCTTCCCCAGCCAAATTCAACTGAAATCCCAGTGGGCCCCTTGATTGCAGCTTTGTGAGACCCTAAGCAAATGACCAGGTCAATCATGCCCAAACTCCTGATGCACAGAAACTGTAAGATAAATAAATATGTGTTCAGTAATTTGTTTTTCTCTTTCCTTCCTCTCTCCCTCCCTTCCTTCCTTTCTCACTTTCTCTCTTTCCTTCCTTCCTTCCTTCCTTCCTTCCTTCCTTCCTTCCTTCCTTCCTTCCTTCCTTCCTTCCTTCCTTCCTTCCTTCCTTCCTCTCTCTTTCTCTCTTTTCTTTTCTTTTCAGAGTCTTGCTCTCTTGCCCAGGCTGGAGTGCACTGGTGTGATCTTGGCTCACTGGCACCTCCGCCTCCCAGGCTTAAGCAATCCTCCCACCTGAACCTCCTGAGCCAGCTGGGACTACAGGTGCACACCACCATGCCCGGCTAGTTTTTGTATTTTTGTAGAGATTTTTTTTTCAAGATAGAGTCCTGCTCTGTCACCCAGTCTGGAGTTCAGTAGCGCAATCTCAGCTCACTGCAACCTCCACACCCCAGGTTCCAGCGATTCTCCTGCCTCAATCTCCCAAGTAGCTGGGATTGATTACAGGCGCCCACCACACCTGGCTAATTTTTGTATTTTTAATAGATTTGGGGTTTCACCACGTTGCCCAGGCTGCTTTTGAACTCCTGGACTCAAGTGATCCACCTGCCTCCGTCTCCCAGAGTGCTGGGATTACAGGCATGAGCCACCGTTCCCGGCCAGCGTGAGGTTTAGACTCCGAGTTTAACCAGACTCCGCCACTGTCCGCCGGTGAAGCCTGTCCATAGGACAGGTCCTAGTTTTCATAGGGTCTTCCCTGCCCTGTCACCTGCCTGGCCCACACCATCCGCCTCCTCCACCCATACACAGAGGACCCCGACCGCTTCCTGTCTGCACCTTAGCAGCCGCCAGCAGAGAGAGACGCTGGCAGACAGGTCGGGATGCCTTACACGCCCATGGAGAGGGTGCGGGACACACTGCTGTCCCCTCTCTTTCGAGACCTCCTCCTCCACTGGCTCATCCCCAGCGTGGGCCACCTCATCTAGGCAGTCTTCCCTAAGCGGCCCTGGCAGAATTGGGCTCTTCGTCCTGTCCGGCTCATCCCAGCCAGGAATCTTACTGTATTCCAGAAACAACTGCAAAGCAGGCCTCACACCAACCTCCCTCCTCCTCCACACCACCCGCACCAGGGTCGGGAAGCACCGTCTGGGAGTTGCAGGGTGAAGCTACGATTCTTTTCTTCCCCGGCTTGCAGAGCTCTGGGAAGGCACAGAGGCCAGTGGGATCTAGTAAAATACGAATGAGCCACTCTGCACCCAGCTGCGGCTCCTCGGGCTGCTGGGCTGAGATCCAGAGGCTGCATGAGGCCCGCAGCCCTCCTTTCTGCTCCCCACCCCCACCCCGCTGTTCTTTCAAGGGAGCCCTGGAATCCTGTTAGGGCCAACCGCTGGGGGCACTTTCTTCCACCAGACCTGCCCCCTCTCTAGTCCCGTCCAAACTCACTCTGCAGGTCTCCCCGTGTCTCCTACTGGGAATCTCTGGATACCCCCTTCCCCTCAGTTCTGTGGCACGTGTCACCCTTGGAACTGGCTCAGGTGTGGTTCCTGGCTGTAAACGCCGGGCGGGCAGTGGAGCTGTGTCGCCTCCGCCAGACCCCAGGCTGTCTCACAGAGGCCTGGAAGAGTCAGGCTCCTGGTCTCCGGTTAAAGTACTGCCCCGACCCTATGTGCCGTCTGTAAAATGCGTCAAGGATTCTCCCTTCCCCGCAAGGCCGGGGGCTTGAAGGGGAGACCAGGCCCAGAGGAGGCGGCGGCCTGGCTGCGGAGGTGAGATGGGGGTGGACAAGTTTGCAAGGCGAGGCCGGGTTTGGAAAGCAATCGGATTACTCCTCCCCATCAGGCTGGAGGACAGGGTTCAAAGTCCCCACTTAATCTCCTGCGGGAGGACAGGGGCGCACGCCCGGGGTGGGGAGCAGTCAGCACGCGACCCCCCCGCCCCCGCCCAGGGAGTCGGGACGCGGTGGGGAGCGGCGGGGAAGCCACGGAGGCCGGTCCGGGAGCCTTGAAGGGGCGCAGGCGGAACGGAGGCGGTCGGGTCTGGGTTCCCACCTCGACGACACCCGGCCCCCAAGGCCTCGGGCCGCGCGCCTTTCTCCTGAACCTGCGGGGTGCGCGATCCCCGGGAGGAGACGGCGGGGCCGCCTCCGGGTGTTTCTGCGCCTCCTAGAGCTGCGTCCTCGGCGACCGCGCCCGCCGGCAGTGGACAAGGGCTCGCCGCCACGCCCAGGCCGTCGCCCCATTTCACAGACTGGGAGGCGGGGCGGGGCCTCCTGGGGCTGCGCGCGGGTCCTCCAACCCCGACCCGGCAGGCGTCCCCAACCCCGGCCGCGCGCAGGAGGAGCCCGCGCCTCTTGCTTTTCGCCAGCCCCGGCGCCCGGCCCCCAGCCCCCGCCCCCAGTCCCCGGCCCCCGGCGCAGATGTTCTCCCGCGGGGCCTTCCGGGCAGCGTTTCAGGGGCCCTCATCTGGTTTTGCGGCGCGGGAATGGGCCGCCCAAGGCGCCATCGCCACCTGGCAAGGCTTAGGGAGCCACTGGCCGAGATGGGGAGCCCCGCGGGCTGGGCGGATGCGGTGGGCCAGGCTCCCCACGGCCGCACCCTCTTCCCTCCTCCCAGTTCTCTGGCAAGGAGGGCATCTCCGCCTCCTGTTACAGCCGAAGAAACTGAGGCTCAAAGAGGTTGCGTCACTTTATCAGGCTCAGCCATCTGGCTTTGAGCAGAGCCCTAAAGGATGGGAAAGATCTGGACATTCGGAAAAGGGAGAGGGGCAGGTTAGGCAGGAGAATGACTCGGACAAAGGCTGGAAATGCGGATGGAGGCCTGTGGCCTGCTAGGCTGGACTAGGTGGTGGGGACAGCACACCCGCCCCTCTGGGGGGTGGTCAGTGGAGCCTTTGCTGGCATCTGGGGGCTGGGTGGGCACATGCAGCCGGGAGGAACCGGGCGGAGTGGTCTAGTGTTTGTTGGAGAGATTCTGAGGCCGGTCCGGAGAGACAGAGACAGACACTGGGACAGGCAGACAGGCCTTGGCCAGAGCTTATGGCCCCTGGTGAGTGCTGGACATTGATTCTGGGGAGACACCAAATATCTGCATTTGTTGGGTGGTGGGGTGGGGTGGAGGAGGCGAGGTGGGCTGGATTCTTGCGGCCCTCTGCAAGAATCCCTCATCTGCACTCTCAAAGGTATGGGAGGCCAAATGCGGTGGCTCATGCCTGTAATCCCAGCATTTTGGGAGGCCGAGGTGGGAGGATGGCTTGAGACCAGGAGTTCAAGACCAACCTGGCCAACATAGCAAGACCCTATCTCTAATACATGCATATATATATTTAAATAGAAAAAAAAAAAGATCTGGGAAAGGTCAGGACGCCTGTTGGGCTCCCTGGAGAGAGAGATGCCCAGCAGTGTGACAGCCTGGCCTAAGGGTCAGGTTGCTTCATGAAGAGCGATGGCTCCCAGGGGCTGAGGGCAGAGGCTAGAGGGCAGGGTGCTGGGCACATAGGCTGGACTGGCTGGGGCAGTGGATGGGGGGCACCACCCTGGGTGGGGCACCTGGGACACGTGGCCTCAGGGCTGGTGAGTTGGAAGCCCACGTCTGGGGCGGCACTGGCCCACTGAGAGGGTAAAGAATGTGGCCATGCTCCCACCCAGCCACCAGAACGGAAAGCTTGACCCCTGTGGGCCCTGACCCCACACTGCCCTGCTCCTGTGCCATCACACGGCCAGGCCGCTCCCCCAGAGGAGTCCACACCACTGCAGCCTCCCTTCCCGGACTCCCCCACACTCTAGCTGACTCCCTCTTCCCTGGGCCATCTTTAGACACAGAGCCCTTGGCCCCTGACCTTGGTCCTCTTCTTTCCGACCTCCAGCCCCTCTCCTGGGGGTGAGCTCCTCTCCCCAACCCTTTACCCTCCACCCCTGGCTTAGGGTGCCCACAGAGCCTCTTCTGATGTCACCTTTTCCTGAACTGATCCAATATCAGCTCCCATGGGGGACATAGTGCCATATCTTGCAGGCTCTGAGGCCCAGCCTACCCAGCCCAGCTTCCTCCCTGGGTACAAACCCGTGTAGATTGGAATTCCAGCCAGTTCCAGAACTCTTATGGGCTGAGAGATTTGAGAACAAGATACTTTTCTTCTCTCTCCCTTTTTAAAATTATTTTTATTTTATTTATTTATTTATTTATTTTTGAGATGGAGTCTCGCTCTATCACCCAGGCTGGAGTGCAGTGGTGCGATCTCAGCTCACTGCAACCTCTGCCTCCCAGGTTCAAGGGATTCTCCTGCCTCAGCCTCCCGAGTAGCTGGGACTACAGGCACGTGCCACCAAGGCCGACTAATGTTTGTTTGTTTGTTTGTTTGTTTTGAGATGGAGTCTCGCTCTGTTGCCCAGGCTGGAATGCAGTGGCATGATCTTGGCTCACTTCTACCTATGTCGCTTGGGTTCAGGCAATTTTCTGCCTCTGCCTCCTGAGTAGCTGGGATTATAGGTGCCTGCCACCATGCCCCACTAGTTTTTGTATTTTTAGTAGAGATGGAGTTTCACCATGTTGGCCAGGCTGGTCTTGAACTCTTGACCTTGTGATCACCCACCTCGGCCTCCCAAAGTGCTGGGATTACAGGTATGAGCCACTGTGCCTGGTCACTTCTCCTCTCTTTATTGCCCGGTAAAATGAGGCTCACATTCTGAGCCCAAAGTGGTAGTGAGGGCTCAACATAAAGTTCTCAGAGCAGTGCCTGGACAGAGTAAGTGTTCAAGTATGATTGTGATCCATTCCAAGAGAGGACCCCTTACCAACTCTGTAGGACTCCTCACTGGGCGCTCGTCATACTCAGCCTCCAGGAAGGCCCCCAGCGATCCCTGCCTCCTGCTGTCTGTTCCCTTATGTACTCCCTGAGTGTGAGTGGGACTGGGTGACTTAGGAATAGAATACAACCCACACAGCCCAGCACAGTGGCTCATGCCTGTACTCCCAGCACTTTGGGAGGCTGCGACGGATGGATCACAAGGTCAGGAGATTGAGACCAGCCTGGCCAACATGGTGAAACCATGTCTCTACTAATAATACAAAAATTAGCCTGGCATGGTGGCGGGCACCTGTAATCCCAGCTACTCAGGAGGCTGAGGCAGGAGAATCACTTGAACCTGGGAGGTGGAGGTTGCAATAAGCTGAGATTGTGCCACTGGACTCCAGCCTGGGTGACAGAGAGACTCCATCTCAAAAAAAAAAAAAAAAAAAAAAAAAAGTTGGTCTTTTTCTAACCTAATCTCAGAAGGGATGTCCCATCACGTGGACTATATATACACACACATATAGACGTGTATATGTATATACACGTCTATATGTCTGTATGTGTATATATGTATATATGTGTATATATACATGTCTATATGTGTATGTATAGACATGTCTATATGTGTATGTATAGACATGTGTATATACATACACATATATAGACATATATATACTTGTGTGTGTGTGTGTGTATATATATATATATTTTTTTTTGAGATACTGTCTTACTCTGTTACCCAGTCTGGAGTACAGTGGTGCCATCTTAGCTAACTGCAACCTCAGTCTCCTGGGCTCAAGCAATTCTCCTGCCTCAGCCTCCCGTAGCTGGAACCACAGGTGTTGCACTACCTGGCTAATTTTTTTTTTTTTAAGATGTAGTTTCACTCTTGTTGCCCAGGCTGGAGTGCAATGGCATGATCTCCACTCACTGCAACCTCCACTTCCCGAGTTAAAGCAACTCTTCTGCCTCAGCCTCTCGAGTAGCTGGGATTGCACACATGTGCCACCACAGTCAGCTAATTTTGTATTTTTAGAAGAGACAGGGTTTCTCCATGTTGGTCAAGCTGGTCTCGAACTCCCAATCTCAGGTGATCCGCCTGCCTTGGCCTCCCAAAGTGCTGGGATTACAGGTGTAAGCCACCACACCGGGACTTTTTTTTTTTTTGAGACGGGGTCTCGCTCTGTTGCCCAGGCTGGGGTGCAGTGGCATGATCTCGGCTCATGGCAAGCCCCGCCTCTCTGGCTCACGCCATTCTCCTGCCTCAGCCTCTTGGGTAGCTGGGACTACAGGCGCCCGCCACCTCGCCCGGCTAGTTTTTTGTATTTTTTAGTAGAGACGGGGTTTCACCATGTTAGCCAGGATGGTCTCGATCTCCTGACCTCGTGATCCGCCTGTCTCAGCCTCCCAAAGTGCTGGGATTACAGGCTTGAGCCACCGCGCCCAGCGAAAAAGACCAACTTTTGTTTGGGTACTGGTGCCCCCATTCTTGCTCTCTTGCCCTGGGGAGAGCCAGCTGTCCCAGGCAGGAGAGGCAAAGGTGGCCAGTAGCTGAAGGCTTCCCGCTGTGGGTGAGCTCAGAATAAATCCCTCCAAGTCACTGCTGTCCCCTCTGCAACCTGCTGGAGACCCTGAGTCAGAGCCATGGGCTGGGCCACTTCTGAATTTCTAACCCACCTATGCTGTGAGATGGTGTTTGGTTTTCAGTTGCTAAGCTTTGAGGTAATTGACTATGCAGTAATAAATAACACCTAATACCAAAGTTGATTGAAAAAGCCATTTACAATAGAAAACAGTCTACTGTAAACGGGAGGCCGAGGCGGGTGGATCACAAGGTCAGGAGTTTGAGACCAGCCTGGCCAACACAGTGAAACGCCGTCTCTACTAAAAATACAAAACTTAGCTGGGCGTGGTGGCAGGCGCCTGGACTCCCAGCTACTCAGGAGGCTGAGGCAGGAGAATCACTGGAACCCAGGAGGTGGAGGTTGCAGTCGATTGAGATCGTGCCACTGCACTCCAGCCTGGGCAATAGTGCTAGACTCCGTCTCAAAAAAAAAAAAAAAAAGACCAGCCTGGATAAATCCCATCTCTACAAAAAATTAAAAAAGTAGCCGGGTGTGGTGGTGCACACCTGTAGCATTCTCAGCTATTTGGGAGGCTGAGGTGGGAGGATGGCTTGAGCCGAGGCGGTTGAGGCTACACTGAGCTGTGATTGTGCCACTACACTCCAGCCTGGGTGACACAGCGAGACCGTGGCTCACGTCTGTAATCCCAGCACTTTGGGACACCAAGGCAGGCAGATCACCTGAGGTCAGGAGTTCAAGACCAGCCTGACCAACATGGCAAAACCCCGCTGGAGGCTCTGTCCACGGAGCTGTCTGGCAGGTCCTTGTACAGAGCAGCCAGCACAGCCTCCAGGCCCGACACCTGGGTTAGTCATGGCCCCTCCACCACAGGCAATGCATGGCTCTACCCCGAAGGTGCTCGGCTGGAGGAATTTCACACAAGGTGATGGGGGCCAGGGCATGTTTCGGGCAGGAAATCAGCCCTGGAGATCTCAATACTCACATGCGTGTCTCAGTCACACTGTGTTTGTGTGTGTGGAACAGTCACACTGTGTGTTTATGTTTGCATGTGTGGAACATAGAGAGCTGATCACCTCAAGGGACATCCCAGCCCACAGCCCCCCACCGCACATGCCCCCCACTGCACACACACCCCCACCGCACACACCTCCCACCGCACACACACAAACATGTTCCCAATGCAAAACATGCATTTTTGCCCCACGCGCTCATCCTAGAGGCAGGTGTCCGCTTCCACACCGTGTGGTGACGCACATGCACAACGGGGGCAGATCCCCAGCACCCGCCTTCTGGTGAGCCACGTTTGTTCTGGATTCAGATACGCCGAGCCCCGGGAACCAAGCTGCAGGGCCAGTGCCTTCCAGCCTCCCCAGCCAGGAGCCTCCAGTCCCTCAGGAGCTCCGCAGGCCTTCAGGAGCCCCGGGAAGCACCCTCTAGCTCCCAAGCCCTTCCGGGCCTGCCAGCGGCCTGCTGTAGAGTGGGGTGGGAAGCTGTTGGGAGGGAGGAGCAGAGGAGTTCTGGTCTCCCCTAGCCGGGCCTCCTGCTGGGACCCCTGCCAGCTGCTCCCCACCCCCAGCCTTGGCTCCAGGCCTGGCAGCCCCCGATTCCTCCCCTTCATACTCTCACAACTGCAAAGAAGGCCGGGGGAGGCCCCACTAAAGCACAGCCTCCAGAGTCCACCTGGGGACTCGGGGACCCTGGGCGCCCTGAATCCCTCTGGGCCTCAGTTTCCCCCAGAAAGACAGACCCAGAATCAAGAAGGGATCTTGGACGATGGGGGTGGGATTAGCCGTGTGTGTGCTTCCCGCACATCCTGGCAGGCTGTGGGCGTTCTTGGCAGGCGTCCACCAGTCCCCAGGCTCTGGAGGAGGAGGCCGGATGGGGGTGGGAGGCTGGGAGCCCCATGGGAATGAGCTGCACCGCCCACGCCTCCATAGGAGCGGCCTCCACACACCCAGCACAGAGAGGCTGGAGCCACAGGGCAGTGGCCTCAGAGGAGCTGCCAGGCTCCCTGTTGGTGTGGGGGAGCGTTGTCTTGGGTGGTCTCCCTCCTACCCTTTGCCCAAAGGTGCTCTGGGACAGACCCCCGACCACCTCCAAAGACTTGGGCCTTAGTCTCCATAGAACGAGGGGTTTCTGGACCTCCTGCCAGCTGCCTAGGCAGGGCTGGGCACTAGCACTTTAGGTCCACTGAACATTGGGGGCTGCCCAGTCCACCCCACTACTTTCACCTCTGTCCTGGGTTGCAAGAGCGGCTTCAAACCCCAGACCCTACAACCCGAGACCTCAAAACTCGGATCCTGGAATCCTAGACTCCAGAACCCCCAGACGGGAACCCGGACCAAGAACGTTCCCCAGAGCTGCTCAGGGGCCATGTAGGGCCTTTCCATCCTTCTGTGACAAAGACACTTGTCACTCGCTGTCCAGGGATGGAGCATGGAGTGCCTGCCTTCAGAATCTGAAAGGCCTTCTCCAGAAACTCCTGGTCTCCACTCCGGGCCCGCCGAGGGGCGAGTGCGTCCCACCCGCTGTGGGCTGAACCTAGTCCTGGTGGCTCTTATCAGTGCCCTGAGAGGTGCCCGGAAGGGAGCCGCATCCCACCAATGGATGAGGACACAGGAGCCCCACAGAGCTCACCCCCAAACCCGGCCTTCCCAGAACAGAAAGATGGCGGCCCCCAGGAGGTGCTGCTGGCCCTGGCTTGGGTCTGCTGAGGGCAGGGCCTGGTGACAGTTTCCGGTGTGCCCTCTGCAACAGCTTTCTCAGGTTCTCACCGTCACCCCACCCCAGTCTCTGTACACCCCTGCTTGGACAGCCAGGGGGCACATAGAGCATGACTCTGGCCCACCAGGGCCAGGGTGGGAGTTTTACTTCAAATGCCTTTGACCTGAGTCCTCTAGTGGTTGGGAGGAGCCACCCTGACAGGGGCATCAGGTGATGTCCTAATTGCATCCAATTAGGATCCAGTAGGCCTCAGTGGGCCCCACATAGCAGCTGGGGCCAATCCTGGAGGAGGGGCTCTGAGCCCTGGGCGGGCCGGGCAGCTACGCAGGACTCTTCGGGGCCAGGCACGGCCTGGCTTTTCACACGACCCAGTCCCATCCCGGGGCCTTGGTCTTCTGTCTGTGTAACGGGAACACCCCCTTGAGGGCTGTGGTGAGGACCTGATGAGGGTGGCGAAGTGTCCTGAGTCCAGCTAGCCCTCCTGTCTTGGTCCTGGGGGGCGAGGTGGAGAGGCATTGAGTCAGGAAAGGTCGCAAAGGGGTGGGCTCTCCTGAGCTGGTGGCCCAGGCAGCCGGGGAGGGCAGCACAGGGTGCCCCTGCTGGGTGCTGGGTGGGGCACCAGTGTCCGGAACGCTCAACACAGCCCTCCCCTTGGGGCTGCAAGGCCCCCACCCCATATTAGCCTGGCAGCGCTGGGGATGTGGCACTAACACCTTCCAGTGGAAATGTCTGTGGCGGGAGCTGAAGGCTGGGTATTTAAACATCTGGAACCAGCTCTGAAGGCCAGGCTTGCTGTGGGGGCTTTGGGTTCCAGGCAGCCACCCAGTGTGGGAAGGATCGCAGCAGTGTGGGCCAGTGGAGAGCGGTGGCTGGCTCCAAGTGCAGATTCTGCCTCAGTTTCTCCATGGGCGTCTTGGGGGCTGGTCTCCCTCAGCCCCAGCTGTCTGCCCTTCCCGCCTCCCCATAGCTCATTCCTGCAGGTGGCCCTCCCTCCAGCCCTGGCTGGGCCCCCTTCCCTGTGGCTGAGTTACCCCCTGGCCTGCACCAGCCAGTGGGGCTCCTGCTCCCACGGGGGCATCCTTCACGTATTTTTTCCCAAACCGCCCCTGTCCTGCGTCATCATAGCTCCTTGGATTTACATTGGCCAGAGCAGCAGGCTGGGCCACCCGTTCACCTGCCATCCCTGTCACTGAAGCTGGTGTGCCCTGGGGCAGGGCCAGGGATGTGGCAAAGGAGGCTGCCCAGCAAGTGCCTGAGGAAAGAGGGAAAGTCTGAATGCACAAAAACAAACACATCAACAGATGCTGTTCACAGCTCATGAGAATCCCATGATATCCCCATTTACAGAAGTAGTGGGCTCAGAGAGGTTAAGCAACTTGCCTGGAGTCACACAGCCCAGAAGTGGCAGAGCTGGGATTTGAATTCAGATGAGTGAGCCTTCAGAACCAGACCCTTTCCCTGAAAACTAGGACCTCCTGGAGGCTGGATAAGGCCTCAGTGGAGACACTGTGGCCCTCACAGCAAGTCTAACAGACACACAAACACAGACTCCAGGTCTTGCCCTGGGAGGAAAAAATGCTGGCCCTGCTTCCTCTCCTGCGGGGAAGGACGTGCACACACCAGGAAGCCACCAAGAGGGGCTCAGATCCCAGCAGGTTTGCCCCTGACCTGGGCCCCAGAGCCCCCTGTGGTCCTAGGTGTGAGGACCTGCCTGGGGACAGGGCTGGGCCGCTGGTCCCAGGGCCTTGCAGCCCCAAGGGGAGGGCTGTGGTGGGTGTCCCTCACACTGGTGCCCCACCCAGCACCCTGACGTACCCCCTGAGAGTCAGCTCTCCACAGCAGCTGAGGTTGGAGGGATTAGTGGCCCCAGAATTGCCCTGCCGGTCAGTCACCCTCAGAGCACCTGGGAGGACTCGCCCAGGAGCTTATTAGAAATGGAGGGTCCAGCCGGGCACGGTAGCTCACGCCTGTAATCCCAGCACTTTGGGAGACCGAGGAGGCGGGTGGATCACGAGGTCAGGAGGTCGAGACCATCCTGGCTACCATGGTGAAACCCCGAATCTACGAAAAATACAAAACATTAGCTGGACATGGTGGTGGGCGCCTGTAGTCCCAGCTACATGGGAGGCTGAGGCAGGAGAATGGCGTTAACCCGGGAGACGGAGCTTGCAATAAGCCGAGATCTCGCCACTGCACTCCAGCCTGGGCAACAGAGTGAGATCCCATCTCAAAAAAAGAAAAAAAAAAAAGAAAGAAATGGAGGGTCCAGGCCGGGTATGGTGGTTCATGCCTGTAATCTCAGCACTTTGGGAGGCCGAGGCAGGGAGATCACAAGGTCAGGAGTTCGAGACTAGCCTAGGCGACATGGTGAAACCCCGTCTCTACTAAAAATACAAAAATTAGCCACGCGTGGTTGCACATGCCTGTAATTCCAGCTACTCGGGAGGCTGAGGCAGGAGAATCGCTTGAACCCGGGAGGCGGAGGTTGCAGCGAGCCGAGATTGCACCACTGCACTCCAACCTGGGCAACAGAATCGAAACTCCATCTCAAAAAAAAAGAAAAAAGAAAAAAGAAACAAGCCCTGACCTCTGCACCCTCTCCTGTCTCCACCTCACCAGGAGAAGCAGGCAGGCTCGCAGCTTATCTGCAAGGCTGTCGTCGTCGGGCAGGTCGGGGGACACATGGTAATCCCTCTAGCATCCTATGGATGTCCCTCGTCACCCTCCACAGTGATAGCATGAGGAGCTTCCACTAAGCACTCCAGCTGTCCCGAGAGCTGTCTGGGGATCTCATCTGCTCACGACTCCTGGTTTTGCAGTGGAGGAAAGTGAGGCACAGAGAAGTTATGCAATTTGTCTAGGGTAACACAGCTGCATGCATAGGAGCCGGGATTCGAACCCAAGCCATCAAGCCCAGAACCCCTGCTCTTAACCATGAAAGCTATATGTCTTCTTGTGTTAAACAGCTGGAGCC
Organism: Rhinopithecus roxellana; assembly: GCF_007565055.1. Classification (NCBI taxonomy): domain Eukaryota; kingdom Metazoa; phylum Chordata; class Mammalia; order Primates; family Cercopithecidae; genus Rhinopithecus; species Rhinopithecus roxellana. Next base: position 161,157,799 of record NC_044553.1, on the reverse strand, counting down.
CCCATCATGTGACAGGGAGAATGGCCATCTTTCTACCCTGGGTCCTACAGGAAGTTCAGGTACCCCGGGGCTTCCTCCATTCTGAAGAAAGACTAGGAAAGCCTCTGTCCCAGGACACCCTTCTCTGCTGCCCGCTGCCCGGCTGCTGGGGATGCCTCACTGAGGTAGGTGTCAAGGGGACAGGAGGAGAGGGGTGCTCCCAGGGCCTGGCTGCCAGGGAATTTACATGCCCCAGAGTCACAATGCTTCATCTGTGCTTGCTGAGGTCTCCCCTGCCCCAGTACTCCCTCCACAGGCCTGGATCACAACCATGTTGCCCTGAAGTTTCCCCAGAGCCCCTCCCCTCCCCACCTGCCCCTCAGAGCGGTGAGGGCAGCCAGTGGCCTTGCAGGAAGGAACAGAGTGGCCTGGGGGCCCCTAGAGAGTCTCCCCGGAGCAACAGACTATCCACTCCAGCAAGGCCCCCGGCTCCCCTGACACCAGAGGCCAGATAGTCTTTTTTTTTTTTTTTTTTTTTTTGAGACAGAGTCTCGTTCTGTCACCCAGGCTGGAATGCAGTGGCACACTCCAACCTCCACCTCCCAGGTTCAAGTGATTCTCCTGCCTCAGCCTCCCAAGTAGCTGGGATTACAGGCACGTGCCACCACGCCTGGCTAATTTTTGTATTTTCAGTAGAGATGAGGGGTTTCACCATGTCACCCAAGCTGTTCTCGAACTCCTGACCTTGTGATCTGCGTGCTTCTGCCTCCCAAAGTGCTGGGATTACAGGCATGAACCACTATGCCTGGCCTGGACCCTCCATTTCTTTTCTTTTCTTTTTTTTTTTTTTTTTTTTTTGAGATGGACTGTCACTCTGTTGCCCAGGCTGGAGTACAGTGGTGTGATCTCGCCTCACTGTAAGCTCTGCCTCCCAGGTTCACGCCATTCTCCTGCCTCAGCCTCCCAAGTAGCTGGGACTACAGTCGCCTGCCACCACACCTGGTTAATTTTTGTATTTTTAGTGGAGACAGGGTTTCACTGTGTTGACCAGGCAGGTCTCGAACTCCTGACCTCGTGATCCACCTGCCTCGGCTTCCCAAAGTGCTGGGATTATAGGCATGAGCCACTGCGCCCCACCCACTTTTCTTCTCTTTCTTTCTTTTTTGTTTTTTTTTGGGATGGAGTTTCACTCTTGTCACCCAGGCTGGAGTACAGTGGTGTGATCTTGGCTCACTGCAACCTCCGCCTCCCGGGTTCAAGCAATTCTCTTGCCTCAGCCTCCTGAGTAGCTGGGATTACAGGCAAGAGCCACCATGCCCAACTAATTTTTGTATTTTTAGTAAAGGTGTGGTTTCACCATGTTGGCCAGGCTAGTTTCGAACTCCTGACTTCAGGTGATTCACCTGCTTTAGCCTCCCAAAGTGCTGGGATTACAGGCGTGAGACACCACACCTGGCCCTTTTTTTTTTTTTTTTGAGATAGAGTCTCACTCTGTTGCCCAGGCTGGAGTGCAGTGGTGCAGTGTGGGCTCACTGCAACCTCTGTCTCTTGGGTTCAAGCGATTCTCCTGCCTCAGCCTCCCGAGTAGCTGGAATTACAGGTGCCTGCCACCATGCCCAGCTAATTTTTTGTATTTTTAGTAGAGATGGGGTTTCTCCATGTTGGCCAGGCTGGTCTTGAACTCCTGACCTTGTGATCTGCCTGCCTCGGCCTCCCAAAGTGTTGGGATTATAGGCGTGAGCCACCACACCCGGCCCAGAACAGGCAACTTTTGTTTTTTTTTTTTGAGATGGAGTCTCACTCTGTTGCCAGGGCTAGAGTGCAGCAGCGCGATCTCGAGTCACTGCAACCTCCGCCTCCTGTATTCAAGCGATTCTCCTGCCTCAGCCTCCTGAATAGCTGGGATTACACGTGTCTGCCATTATGCCCAGCTAATTTTTTTTAGTAGAGATGGGGTTTCACCGTGTTGGCCAGGCTGCTCTCGAACTCCTGATCTGGTGATTCACCCACCTCGGTCTCCCAAAGTGCTGGGATTACAGGCGTGAGCCACCGCGCCCGGCCAGGCAACTTTTAAACCCAGGCAACTTCTGTTCTTGTCTTTGGCCACTCTGGGCTCCCTGCTCCAAAGTCGCAAAATGTCAAGACAGGGAGGGTCCTTGGAGATTATCTTTCTATGTCCTCATTTCAAAGACAGGCAGGAGCTCAGAGACATGAAGGGATTTGCCCAAGGACACGCAGCTTGTCTGATTACATCAGATACTGCTCATGGTCCTCCAGTTCCGGTCCCCACCTCCACCTCTCCCAGAGATCCAAGGGATTAGAAACTCTGATATTTTATCAGGGCATTTGCTGCCTGGAATTAAGACATTTCCCAGCCTCCCTTACACATAGGTGTGGCCATGTGACTAATTTTTGGCCTTAATGTAAGGAGTGTGTTTGACTTCATAAAGAGTCCTTAAGGCCGGGCGCGGTGGCTCACTCCTGTAATCCCAGCACTTTGGGAGGCCGAGACGGGCGGATCACGAGGTCAGGAGATCGAGACCATCCTGGCTAACACGGGGAAACCCTGTCTCTACTAAAAAATACAAAAAACTAGCCGGGCGTGATGGCGGCGCCTGTAGTCCCAGCTACTCCGGAGGCTGAGGCAGGAGAATGGCGTAAACCCGGGAGGCGGAGCTTGCAGTGAGCCGAGATTGCGCCACTGCACTCCAGCCTGGGTGACAGAGGGAGACTCCCTGTCAAAAAAAAAAAAAAAAAAAAAAAAAAAAAGAGTCCTTAAAGGGAAAGGCACACTCTACTCCCTTTTCGCTTCTGGGAAAGCAGATAAAATGGCAGGAGTTTCAGCAACCATTTTGAACACGAAGTGATCTCAGAAATGAAAACTATTCATGTGGGCGGGTGCAGTGGCTCAAGCCTGTAATCCCAGCATTTTGGGAGGCCGAGACGGGCGGATCACCAGGTCAGGAGATCGAGACCATCCTGGTTAACACAGTGAAACCCCGTTTCTACTCAAAATACAAAAAACTAGCCGGGCGAGGTGGCGGCACCTGTAGTCCCAGCTACTCAGGAGGCTGAGGCAGGAGAATGGTGTGAACCTGGGAGGCGGAGGTTGCAGTGAGCCGAGATGGTGCCACTGCACTCCAGCCTGGGCGACAGAGCGAGACTCCGTCTCAAAAAAAAAAAAAAAAACTATTCATATGTGCTGAACGCAGTGGCTCATGCCTGTAATCCCAACACTTTGGGAAGCCAAGGCAGGAGAATTGCTTGAGTCCAGGCATTCAAGATCCCCACCTGGGAAACCGAGGGAGACCTCCATCTCTACAAAAAGCACAAAAATGAGCCGGGCATGGTGGTGTGGGCCTGTAGTCCCAGCTGCTTGAGAAGCTGAGGTGGGAGGATCACCTGAGCCCAGGAGTTGGAGGCTGCAGTGAGTTGTGATCGTACCACTGTTAGCAGTGGAGGGTTTCCAGGATCTTGGTGTCTTGAACAAAGAATTGGACAAAACGTATAAACAAAGCAAGGAAAGAATAAAGAAACAAAAGCAGAGCTTTATTGAAAACAAAAGTACAATCTACTGCACAGAGTGGGAACGGGCCGGAGCATAGGGGCTCAAGAGCCCGTCACAGAATTTTCTGGAGTTTAAATACCCTCTAGAGGTTTCCATTGGTTATTTGGTGTGCACCCTATGTAAATGAAGAGGATGAACTTACAAAGTCATGTACTTGGTGAACACCCTGTGTAAACGAAGAGGATATTTCCTGTCGGGGCTGAAGTGCCTCCTCTCTCCTCTCCATTTGATTTAGTTCTGGGAAGTCCTCAGGTTCCCTGCCTCCAGGTCTTATTCTCCTGTCTCACCACTGCATTCAAGCCTGGGCCACAGAGCCAGACTCTGTCTCTAAAAAAAAGGAAAAAAAGAGGCCAGGCACAGTGGCTCCTGCCTGTAATCCCAGTACTTTGGGAAGCTGAGGAGTGAGGTCAGGAGTTGGAGACTAGCCTGGCCAACATGGTGAAACCCCGTCTCTACTAAAAAGACAAAAAATTATACAGGTGTGGTGGCATGCGCCTGTAGTCCCAGCTACTCTGGAGGCTGAGGCAGGTGAATCACTTGAACCGGGAGGTGGAGGTTGCAGTGAGCCAAGATTGCACCACTGCACTCCAGCCTGGGCAACAGAGCAAAACTCCATCTCAAAAAACAACAACAAACAAAAAGAAAAAAAATAAAACTACGTATGGCAGAGCCACAGGATGAAAGGAGTAAAGGAAGCCCAGGTTCCTGACACTGTGACACTCCTTGCCATACAAGCCCTGGCCCCCTCTAAACAGATTTTGTTTTTGTTTTTGAGACGGTGTCTTGCTCTGTTGTCCAGGCTGGAGTGCAGTGGCGCAATTCAGCTCATTGCAACCTCTGCCTCCCTGGTTCAAGTGATTCTCCTGCCTCAGCCTCCCGAGTAGCTGGGATTACAGGCGCATGCCACCACGCCCAGCTAATATTTTTGTATTTTTAGTAGAGACGGGGTTTCACCATGTTGGTCAGGCTGGTCTTGAACTCCTGACCTCAAGCGATTCACTCACCTCGGCCTCCCAAAATACTGGGATGACAGGTGTGAGCCACCGTGCCCAGCCAATACCTTGACAATGAGAGAAAAATAAGTTTCCATCGAGTCGGAGTTGTCCTTTTCTCAGGTTTTCTACTGGGTCCGCTTGACTCCGAGTCTAGCACTTTTCTTGCTTCTCCAGTGTTTCTTCTCTGAGGAGGTGCAGTGAGGAACAGAGAGGTCATGGTTCAGAGTAGGCCCTGGGGTTTATTATTTGACATTTTATGTAGGGTGCAGGGACCCCAAATGATTTCTATCTTTATTTTATTATTTATTTATTTTTTGGGACGAGTTCTGCTCTGTCACCCAGCCTGGAGTGTAGTGGCTCCATCTTGAGTAACTGCGACCTCTGCCTCCTGGGTTCAAGTGATTCTCCTGCCTCAGCCCCCTGAGTAGCTGGGATTATAGGGGTTTGCAATCACGCCCAGGTAATTTTCGTATTTTTAGTAGAGACAAGGTTTCACCATGTTGGTCACGCTGGTCTCGAACTCCTGACCTCGTGATCTGCCTGCCTTGGCCTCCCAAAGTGCTGGGATTACAGGCGTGAGCCATAGCGCCCAGCTATTATTTTATTTTATTTTATTTTAGAGATGGAGTTTTGCTCTTGTTGCCCAGGCTGGAGTGCAATGGCATGATCTTGGCTCACCACAACATTTGCCTCCCGGGTTCAAGTGATTCTCCTGCCTCAGCCTCCTGAGTAGCTGGAATTACAGGCATGTGCCACCACGCCTGGCTAATTTTGTATTTTTATTAGAGACAGGGTTTCTCCATGTTGGTCAGGCTGGTCTCGAACTCCTGACCTCAGGTAATCTGACCACCTTGGCCTCCCAAAGTGCTGGGATTACAGACTTGAGCCACTGCACCCAGCCTTTATTTTTAATTTATTATATATTTTTTTAGACAGGGTGTTGCTCCATTGTCCAGGCTGGAGTGCAGTGGTGTGATCACAGATCACTGCAGACTTCACCTCCAGAACTCATATGATCCTCCCATCTCAGCCTCCTGAGTAGCTGGGACTCTGCCGTTGCACCTGGCCCAAAAATGATTTTTAGTCATTAACCCCTTTTTCTTTCTTTGTTTTATTTTTGTTTTTTTGAGACAGGGTCTCGCTCTCTCACCCAGGTTGTAGTCCAATGGTGTGATCTCCATTCACTGCAGCCTCGACCTCCTGGGTTCGAGTGATCCTCCCACCTCAGCCTCTCGAGTAGCTGAGACTACAGGTGCACACCACCACCCCCAGCTAATTTTTTTTTTTTTTCGTAGAGACGGTTTCACCATGTTGCCCAGACTGGTCTCGAACTCCTGGGTTCAAGCGATCCTCCTGCTTTGGTCTCCCAAAGTGGTAGGATTACAGGCTTGAGCCACTGCGCCCGGCCGCTAAATCCCTTTTCACAGGAAATTTTACTCAGAAGCTCAACAACAACAACAAAATCACTTCCTGAACTGAGAATGTCCAGGTGAAGTGAGTGGGGTGGGAGCCCTACCCACGTGGCCTCCCCTCCTAGGTCCCCAGTTCCCTAAGCCTCTGGCACAGCTATGTATTTATTTATTTATGTATTTATGTATGTATTTATGAGATGGAGTCTCGCTCTGTCTCCCAGACTGGAGTGCAGTGGCACAATTTCGGCTAACTGCATCCTCCACCTCCCAGGTTCAAGCGATTCTCCTGCCTGAGCCTCCGAAGCAGCTGGGATTACAGGTGTGCACCCCCACACTCAGCTAATTTTTGTATTTTTAGTAGAGACGGGGTTTCGCCATGTTGGCCAGGCTGGTCTCAAACTCCTGACTGCAGGTATCTGCCCACCTCGGCCTCCCAAAGTGCTGGGATTACGGGCGTGAGCCACCGTGCCCGGCCAGGGCTACATTCTTGAAAGCACCTTCCTGCCCCCTGCCGTACCCCAGGGTGGCAGAACCCAGTCTCTGGGGGTCAGACAGAGAGAGTGACGGGAAGGCTACAGTGACTCAGCCTGGGAGCCACCAACAGCCAGCCATTACCCCTGGGCCCGGGGCCGGGCAGGGCTGCTCTGTCACCCTCAGGAGTGTGTGGCTCCAGGGACTTAGGGCATAGCAGCACCTTCCCCAAGCCCTCCCCCTCCCACAGGGCAGGCATGGGAAGCAGCAGGTCCCACCTTTCCCCAGGGTACTGCCTGGCAATGCCTGAGTAGCTGGAGTCCAGGTCAAACGCGGGGGAGCAGGAGGGCCCAGAGCCTCAGCCCTCCTGCCAGGCTCCTCAGGCTTCTCCTACATCAACAAAGCAAATGAAGGCAACAAACTCAGAAAGCACTTCTCCACCGTTCCCTCTGCCATGAGTGGCCGCGCCACACCCGGCCCTGCCCCACCCCACCTCTTCCTTCCCGCCGCTCTGTGACTCAGAGTTAAGAGATGAAATCACTCTACGGTGAGGGGCTGGCATTTGTGTTGCCAACCTGATGGACCCGGGAGGCACCCACAAACTACACCCTCGGTGGCTGAGGGTGCATCCTTCTGTTCAGCCAGTCATCAGGAAGCATGTCACAGTGGAGTGGTGCTTTCTCCATTGTATAGAAGTGGGGGTAGGGGTGGGGGTGGGGCATTGGGATGGCGTTTTCTTCCTTGGCAGGCAGGGCCCTCGAGAGACTTAAAGAGGGGCTGGGTGCGGTGGCTCAGGCCTGTAATCCCAGCACTTTGGGAAGCCAAGGCGGGCAGATCACCTGAGGTCAGGAGTTCGACACCAGCCTGACCAACATGGTGAATCTCAGTTTCTACCAAAAATACAAAAATTAGCTGGGCATGGTGGCACATGCCTGTAGTCCCAGTTACCCAAGAGGCTGAGGCAGAGGCAGGAGAATCGCTTGAAACTGGGAGGCAGAGGTTGCAGTGAGCTGAGATGGTGCTACTACACTCCAGACTGGGTGACAGAGTGAGATCCAGTCTCAAAAAAAAAAAAAAAAAAAAAAAAAGAACCTTAAAGAGGGCTGCTGTGAGTGAGTTATTCTTGCAGACGAGGAAAGTACCCCATTTTGACTCCTTAGTCTCTGGCTCTGGCTGGGTAGGTCCATCCTGGCTTGGTACTTTTGCCCTAGCTCAGTCCACGGTGAGCCCACCCAGGTGAGCAATGCTCCTGGTCATGCGGTGCAGAGGCTGGGCCGGGCGCTTTGTGGATCCCCATGCAGGATGGGTTCTGGGGTGCACAGAAGAACCTTTTTCAAACATGTTGGTAAAATGCACATCACATAACATTTACCGTTTGAACCATGTTTAAGTGTACAGTTCATGTCCTTGCCATGGCAGGGGAAAGAAGGAGGAAGGGAGGAATGTAAAGAAAGAAAAGAAGGCCGGGCGTGGTGGCTCAAGCCTGTAATCCCAGCACTTTGGGAGGCCGAGACGGGCGGATCACAAGGTCAGGAGATCGAGACCATCCTGGCGAACACAGTGAAACCCCTGTCTCTACTAAAAATACAAAAAACTAGCCGGGCGAGGTGGCGGGCGCCTGTAGTCCCAGCTACTTGGGAGGCTGAGGCAGGAGAATGGCGTGAACCCGGGAGGCGGAGCTTGCAGTGAGCTGAGATCCGGCCACTGCACTCCAGCCTGGGCGACAGAGCAAGACTCTGCCTCAAAAAAAAAAAAAAAACAAAGAAAAGAAAACAGAAAGAAAGAAAGAAAGAAGGAAGGAAGGAAAGAAGGGAGGGAGGGAGGGAATGAAAGAGAAAGAAAAGAAAGGAAGGAAGCAGGAAGGAAGGGAGGGAGGGAATGAAAGAGAAAGAAAGAAAGAAAGGAAAGAAAGGAAGCAGGAAGGAAGGAAAGAGAAAAAGAAGAGGAAGGAAGGAAAAGAAAGAAGGAACGAAAGAAGAAGGAGGAGGGAGGGAGGGAGGAAGGAAGGAAGGAAGGAAAGAAAAAAAAAGAGTGTACAGTTCAATCTTTCCAAGCCAAAACTCCATACCCATTAAACAATAGCTCCCCATTCCCGGCTCCTCCCAGCCCCTGACAACTACCATGCTACTTCCTGTCTCTCTGAATTTGACTACTCTGGACACAGAATATAAGTGGAATCCTACAGTATTTGTCTTTTTGTGACTAGCTTATTGCACTCCGCATAATGTCAGGGTTCGCCTTTCATCCATGTTGCAGCATATGCAGAATTTCCTTCTTTCTGCCGTTAAAGAACTCTCCACTGTCCATATAGACTATTTGCTCAACCCTTCACCCGTCCGTGGACCGGTGGGCTGCTCCCACCTTTTAGCTGTTGCGAATGCTGCTACTGTGAAAGTGGGTGTGCACATGGAGGAACGTTCTTTTGATGGTGTTGAATTTGGTTTAACCCATATTAGAGCAAACATAAGGAGCACAGCAAACATCACAGATACGAGACATGAATGCTTAGGGTGCGGCTGCAGTGACGAGGTGATTTCAGGTCAATCACGAAAGGGCGACAGCGGACAGGGTGAGAGTCGCCAGGAGACAGTGGGAATGACTTCGGTTTGAGAAAGTCTAAGCTGGGTCAAGCCAAGGAGGAGCCCGGGTTTCTCGCCCCGCGTCTCCCTCTCCGGGATCCCTCCTCGGACCTGCCACTCCTGTCTTCGGGCTCGCCCGGCTGCCTGCGGCTACCACACACCCTGGGGCAGTTTTGGCTCCGGGTCCCAGGAAAGCATCTGATTGGCTGTGTTCTCACTGGGCCAGCCCTGATAGATCACCGGCCAGCCTATGGATAGGCTCCCCTCAGTCAGATGCCCATGCCTGGTCCAATCAGCGGTGGGTAGCCCGGAGGGTCGGGGAAGGAGCTGTGGCTGGCGGAGCTCCCAAGTCCTGCAGGGACTCCTGGCGGGTCCAAGGTGAAGCCCGGCCAGCCGCAGGCATCACAGCGCCCCCTGGTGGTCCGGGGCGGAGGCGGGGAGGAGCCCAGGAAGCCGCAGAGGGAAGTTCAGGGCAGGCGCCGAGGCTCAGATCCGTAATCTCAGCACTTTGGAAAGCCAAGAGGGGAGGATCGCTTGAGATCGGGAGTTTGAGACTAGCCTAGGCAACATAGTGAGAGCCTTATCTCTACTAAAAATTAAATTTAAAAAAGGGGGGTCAAGGTCTGAGGATGGCTAACTCCACTCTGGACCCCACACCTGAGGGTAACCAAGGGAAGAGTGTTGGGGAGCGGTCCTGCCTGGGCCTGACCCCCCAGAACTTGCCCAGCTCCCCTTCTATCTGGGGCTGGGGGAGTTGGTTAGTGCGGGGTGAGGTGCGGGGACCCAGAACCCCCCAAAGCTGTTCTCTCCCGGGCAGCCTCTGCCCTCTCCCAGCCCCCTTTCATCACTCAGGGAACCCTGAAAGTGAGAACCTCAGGTACTGTGCGTTTCCTCACGTTGCCTCAATCCTGCGTGTCCTGTCTGGGCCCTCGGGCACTCTGCGCGGCTCTCAGCGAATCTCTGAGTACAGGGGTGCGTGGGTACCCCGCCCTTTGGTTCCAGGCTCAAATCAGTGGCACAGTGTCCCCGTCAGGCCAGAGAGAGGGGTCGGCTCCCAGCCGTTCGTGGGTAGGTGGGGCTGGCGCAAGCACATCGTCTCTGCCTTTCCCTTCCGAAGCGCTGCCGTGGGCCAGGCCGCACCAGAACGGGGAGCTTCCCTAATTGCCCTGCACTAATTGCAGCTTCACCTGCGCAGCTGGGCTGGCCTCCCCTGAGCCTGGAGCTCGTTATTGGAAATAAGGCGATTTCTCCAGTTTGGGAGAATTCAGACTTGGGGGTTGAACTACTTGTGATTTGGGGCATTTATCATAGAAAATAGGCCTCGTTCCCTCATGGAGAGTTTTCTGTAAACAACTCGGCGCCACACATCCAGGCTCGCGTATCCGTGTGGGGTTTCCAACCTAAGAAACACAAGGCGGCACCCCAGGGCCCTAGGACCACACACAGGCCCCAAGGGTTTGGGGACTGAAACCAGGAAGGTTCAGGGCTGCCTCCAGCATTGACCGGATCTCAGCTGAGCCACAGCCCATCTGAAGGCTTAGCCCAAGCTCTGGCTTTTTTTCCTCCCTCCCTTCCTTCCTCCCTCCCTCCCTCCCTCCCTCCCTTCCTTCCTTCCTTCCTTCCTTCCTTCCTTCCTTCCTTCCTTCCTTCCGGCTCTTTTTCCCTCCCTCCCCTCCCTCCCCCCTCCCTCCCCCCTCCCCCCTCCCTCCCTCCCCCTCCCCCTCCCCTCCCCCTCCCTCCCCCTCCCCCTCCCTCCCCCTCCCCCTCCCCTCCCCCTCCCTCCCCTCCCCCCTGCCCCCTCCCCCCTCCCTCCCTCCCCCTCCCCCTCCCCTCCCCCTCCCCTCCCCTCCCCCTCCCCTCCCTCCCCCTCCCCCCTCCCCCCTCCCCCTCTCCCCTCCCTCCTTCCCTCCCTCCCCTCCCCCTCCCTCCCCCCTCCCTCCTCCCCCTCCCCCTCCCATCCCCTCCCCTCCCCCTCCCCCTTCCCTCCCCCTCCCCCCTCCCCCCTCCCCCTCTCCCCTCCCTCCTTCCCTCCCTCCCCTCCCCCTCCCTCCCCCTCCCTCCCCCTCCCTCCCCCCTCCCCCTCCCCTCCTTCCCTCCGCCTCCCCCCTCCCCCCTCCCCCCTCCCCTTCCCTCCCTCCCCCCTCCCCCCCTCCCCCCTCCCCCTCCCCTTCCCTCCCTCCCCCTCCCCCTCCCCCCTCCCCCCTCCCCTCTCCCCTCCCTCCTCCTCCCCCCTCCCCTCCCCCTCCCTCCCCCCTCCCCTCCCCTCCTTCCCTCCCCCTCCCCCCTCCCCCCTCCCCCATCCCCTCCCCTCCCCTCCCTCCGCTCCCCTCCCTCCCTCCCTCCCTCCCTTCCTTCCTTCCTTCCTTCCTTCCTTCCTTCCTTCCTTCCTTCCTTCCGGCTCTTTTTCCCTCCCTCCCCTCCCTCCCCCCTCCCTCCCCCCTCCCCCCTCCCCCCTCCCTCCCCCTCCCTCCCCTCCCCCCTCCCTCCTCCCCCTCCCCTCCCCCCTCCCCCCTCCCTTCCCCCCTCCCCCCTCCCCCTCCCCCCTCCCCCTCCCCCTCCCCTTCCCTCCCTCCCCCTCCCTCCTCCCCCTCTCCCCTCCCTCCTTCCCTCCCTCCCCTCCCCCTCCCTCCCCCTCCCTCCCTCCCCTCCCCCCTCCCCCTCTCCCCTCCCTCCTCCCTCCTCCCTCCCCTCCCCTCCCTCCCCTCCCTCCCCTCCCTCCCCCTCCCCCTCCCCTCCTTCCCTCCCCCTCCCCCTCCCCCCTCCCCCTCCCCTCCCCTCCCTCCGCTCCCCTCCCTCCCGCCCTCCCTCCTTCCTTCCTTCCTTCCTTCTCCCTTCCCCTTCCCCTTCCCTCCCCTTTCCTTTCTTTTTGACAGTTTTCACTCTTTCACCCAGGTTGGAGGGAAGTGGCTCACTGCAACCTCCACCTCCTGGGCTCAGGCAATTCTGTCTCAGCCTCCTGAGTAGTTGGGATTACAGGCACCCACCACCACACCCAGCTAATTTTTTTGTATTTTTTAGTAGAGATGAGGTTTTACCATGTTGGCCAGGCTGGTCTCGAACTCCTGACCTCAGGTGATCCACCAGCCTCGGCCTCCCAAAGTGCTAGGATTACAGGCATGAGTCACCACGCCTGGCCCTTTTTTCTGTTTTTGAGATTGAGTCTCCCTCTGTCACCCAGGCTGGAGTGCAGTGGTGTGATCGTAGCTCACTGCAGCCTCAAACTCCGGGGCTCAAGCAATCCTCCCAACTCAGCCATCCGAGTAGCTGGGATCACAGGCACATGCCACTATGTCTGGCTAATTTTTAAAATTTTTGTGGAGATGAAGTTTTGCCATGTTTCTCAGGCTGACCTGGAATTCCTGGGCTCAAGTGATCCTCCTGTCTTAACCTCCCAAAGTGCTGGGATTACAGGTGTGAGCCACCCACACCTGGCCTTCTCTAAGAGTTTTATTGATGTAGGCCAGGAGTGGTGGCTTACACCTGTAATCCCAGCACTTTCGGAGGCTGAGGTGGGTGGATCACTTGAGACCAGCCTGGGCAGCATGGTGAGAATAATTATTGCTGAATAATTTCCATTGTATGGAAATCCCACACTTTATATATCTATTCATCAGTTAATGGATATGCCTTTCCATTTTGGGGGTATTATGAATAATGCTGCTATGGACTGTTGACTAAAGAAATAAAATGTGGCTGGGCATGGTGGTTCATGCCTGTAATCCCAGCACTTTGGGAGGCCGAGGTGGGTGAATCACGAGGTCAGGAGTTTGAGTCCAGCCTGGCCAATATGGTGAAACCCCGTTTCTACTAAAAAAAAAAAAATTAGCCAGGCGTGGTGGCATACACCTGTAGTACCAGCTACTTGGGAGGCTGAGGCAGAAGAATGGCTTGAACCTGGGAGGCGGAGGTTGCAGTGAGCCAAGATCGCACCACTGCACTCCAGCCTGGGCAACAGAGCAAGACTCCGTCTCAAAAAAAAAAAAAAGGCGGGGCACAGTGGCTCATGCTTGTAATCCCAGCACTTTGGGAAGCTGAGGCGGGTGGATCACCTGAGGTCAGGAGTTCAAGACCAGCCTGGCCAACATGGAGAAACCCTGTCTCTACTAAAAACACAAAATCCAGCTGGGCATGGTTTTGCATGCCTGTAATCCCAACTACTCAGGAGGCTGAGGCAGGAGAATCACTTGAACCCGGGAGGCGGAGGTTGTGGTGAGTCAAGATTGTGCCATTGTACTCCAGCCTGGGCAACAAGAGTGAAACTCCGTCTCAAAAAACAAAAAAGAGTGAGTTTGATTCAGAAGCCTCCTGAGGACATTACACAGAGGCTGATAGCCCAGAACATTTCCTTAGAGAGGTTTTGTTAGATTGCTCCAAAATAGTGTTTCAGCTCATAGCTACACATGAGCTGTGGGAGTTCAATACGGGCAAAATCACATCAGACTTGCTCAGAAGTTACACTGAGGCAGTCACACCAAGGTTTGGGTAAGAATACATCTGGTTATAGATTACAGAGGCATCATCGCTAACCAGATGTTACGAGGAGGAAAAGGCAAGGCTAGGGTCATGGATCTTTTAGAGAATGTAGCAACTCAAGCCAGAGGTGTGGGGATGGAGACTGTGCTCGTCACGTTTTGTCTTCAAAGCATCTTTCTGGAGAGCTGCAGGTGGTCACAGAGGTGGGGCTTTGTGAAATTGTGCTGCAAACAGAAACGAGCATGCATGGCTTCCTAGGTGTGCTACTTTACCTCACAGAACGTTCACATACAAATCTTTGTGTTAGAGAAGATGTTTTCAGGCCAGGCATGGTGACTCATGCTTGTAATCCCAGCATTTTTGGAGGCTGAGGCAGGAGGATTGCTGAAACCCAGTTCAAGCCAGCCTGGGCAACACAGTGAGACCCTGTTTCTACAAAAAAATAAAATAAAAAAATCAGCCAGGTGTTGTGTCACTCCCTGTAGTCCCAGCTACTTGAGAGGCTGAGGTGGAAGGATCACTCGAGCCTGGGAGGTTGAGGCTGCAGTGAGCTGTGATCATGCTCTCTAGCCTGGGTGACAGAGCAAGATCCCATCTCTAAGAAAAAAACATATATATATATATTGTTTTCATTTCTTGGGCAGGTACCTAGGAGTGGAATTGCTGGTTCTTATGATGAGTTTAGGAAATGGCCAAGCTTTTCCAAAGTTGTTGCATCATTTTGCATTCCCACTGGGAGTGTATGAGAGTTCCAGTTGCTCCATGTTCTTGTCAACAGTTGCTATATACAATGAGACCACCACTTCTCCTGCTGTCTTTCCCGGCTTTTCCCCGTCTCCCCTTTTTCCTAGTTTATAAGACAGGAGAAGGAGGAGAAAGCAAAAAGTTGGAAAGAAACAGAAGTAAGATAAATAGCTAGACGACCTTGGCACCACCACCTGGCCCTGGTGGTTAAAATAATAATGATAATATTAACCCCTGACCAAAACTACTAGTGTTATCTGTAAATTCCAGACATTGTATGAGAAAGCACTGTAAAACTTTTTGTTCTGTTAGCTGATGCATGTAGCCCCCTGTCACGTTTTCCACGCTTGCTTGATTTATCATGACCCTTTTACATGGAGCCCTTAAAGTTGTAAGCCTTTAAAAAGGCCACGTATTTCTTCTTCAGGGAGCTCAGCTCTTAAGACGCGAGTCTGCCGACGCTCCCGGCCGAATAAAAAACCTCTTCCTTCTTTAATCCGGTGTCTGAGGAGTTTTGTCTGCTGCTCGTCCTGCTACAGGTATGTTTGGTTTTTTTCTTTCTTTCTTTCTTTCTTTTTTTGTGAGACAGGGTCTTGTTCTGTCACCCAGGCTGGAGTGCAGTTGCACGATCATGACTCACTGTAACCTTGACGTCCCGGGCTCAGGTGATCCATCCACCTCAGCCCCTTAGTATCTGGGACCACAGGCAGGCGCCATCATGCCCAGCTAATTTTTTTTTTTTTTTTTTTTTTTTGAGTGGAGTTTTGCTCTGTCACCTAGGCTAGAGTGCAATGGCGCGATCTCGGCTCACTGCAACCTGTGCCTCCTGGCTTTAAGTAATTCTCCTGCTCTAGCCTCCCGAGAAGCTGGGATTACAGGCGCCTGCTATCACGCCTGGCTAGGTTTTTTTGTATTTTTAGTAGAGATGGGGTTTTGCCATGTTGGCCAGGCTGGTCTCAAACTCCTAACCTCAGGCGATCCGCCTGTCTTGGGCTTCCAAAGTGCTGGAATTTCAGGTGTGAGCCACAGCGCCCGGCCATGCCTGGCTAACTTTTTTATTTTTATTTTTTGTAGAGATGAGGTCTTACTATATTTCCCAGGCTGGTCTCAAACTGCTGAACTCAGGTGATTCGCCTCGAGTTCAGGAGTTTGAGCCTTGAGCGTTTCTATCTTGACTTAGCGACTGGTGCTCCTCCAACCTCCCCAGGGCCCTGAGGGTTTGGAGCTTCAGGGAGAAGGAAGAGAATTCCCAGCCCCTCCTTAGCCAGTCCCATCCTCCTCCAGGAGCCTTCCCTGCTTGTTCTGGCCCTGGAAGGTCTGCTGTCTACAATCTGTCTCCACCGCTTCCCCATCATTGTGCTAAGCTGTGATGCCCATAATAATAAACCAGGTTTCCTGGGATTCATGCGTTTTTGAGTCTCATTCCACATGGACTCTGGGCTTGTTTTGGAGAATGAGGTATTAGAAAGCATGATGGGAGCAGAGGTTTAATGAGCTCTTGCACATTGGGACTTGTCCTGTCATGCTGTGAGGAAGACCAAGTCAGCCACGTGGAGAAGCCAAGCAACGCGGAAGCGGGGCAGCAGCCCATGCTGGCGGCAGCCGAGCTCCCACTGGCAACCAGCACCGACTGTAGCCGTGTGGGTGAAGCCACTCCAGTTGGGCCTCCAGATACCTACAGCTGTAGAGTGAGCCCAGCAGACACCACATGAAGCAAAACACTCATCCAGGCCGGGTGCGGTGGCTCACATTTGTAATCCCAGCACTTTGGGAGGCCAAGGCGGGCGGATCACGAGGTCAGGAGTTCAAGACCAGCCTGACCAACATGGTGAAACCCCGTCTCTATTAAAAATACAAAAATTAGCCGGGCTTGGTGGCGCATGCCTGTAATCTCAGTTACTCAGGAGGCTGAGGCAAGAGAATCGCTTGAACTCGGGAGGTGGAAGTTGCAGTGAGCTGAAATCATGCCACTACACTCCAGCCTGGGCAAGAGTGAGGGGAAAAAAAAAAAAAAAAGAGCCATCCAGTCAATCCAGAGAACCGTGAACAATACTACATCACTGCTGTTTAAAGCCACCCCGGCAGGGTTGTTTGTTACACAGCAGAAGAGAACTGATACACTGTGGAGATCTCCTTGTCTCTCAGGGGTCACTGGCATCACCTGCAGCCCCTCCACCCTCCACCTTCCCCCTTCCTGTCCATCACTTTTGAAAGGTGGGCAGTTTACCCAATCACTGCCTTCCTGGGGCCAGGAAGCCCCTTCCAGTCCAGCCCTCTGCTCCTTTCACACTGGGCACTGAGGGAAGCATCTCCTGGCAGGGCCTCCGCACCCCTCCAGGCCCTCAGCTCCCTGCTGGACATACGGACATAGGGTGGCCGAGTGAGGGGTGGCTCCTGGGAATCCTGATGCCGCCCCCTGGACAGCACTGGACCCTCAGTGGGCTCTGCGGACCGTGTCCTAGGGGTTCCTGGGTGGGGACAGCTGACGGGCCGAGGGGGTGGCGCAGCAGGGATGGGAGCTGCAATGGAAGGCTAGGCTGAGTCCCTCCCCACACTGCCCGCACGCTCTCGCCTGCAGCCACCTCCTCAGCCGCTCTGGCCTCAGCGTCTGCACCTATGAAGTGGGCCTGGAGTATGTGGAAGTCCCAGCCGGGGAGACACATAGGAGCCTGGTAGACGTGAGGCTGGGGAAGGCAAGGGAAGTGGCAGTTGGGACGCGCGAGCAGGCCGGGCTGGGTGGACGGCCACCAGGTGGAGGGTACAGGAGCGCGGGGGTCCGCTCTCCGAGGGAGATGGGGCTCGGACCGGGGAACACTGTCACCCGCAGGCCGCGGGCCGCGGGCGGGCAGAGACAGAGCCTGGGACCTTGAGGGCGTCTCCCGACTGGGCGGGGGGCCGCGCTCGTCCCCGCTGGCGGCGCCGGGAAGCGGAGGCGCGCACAGCCCTCTCCCTGCGCCCAGCGCGGTCCGCGGACTCCGGCTGGGGGAGGGTAACCCGGAAGGGGCCCACCTGACCACCTGCCCCGCCCGCCCCGCAGGGACCTCCGATCTGCCCAGCCGGGGGCGGGCGCAGTGGCCGCGGCGCAGATGGAGGGACTGTGGCCATTTCACGCTGGGGAAGGTGGAGACCCTGGTGGGCAGGGGTCCGCCGAGGCCGCGGGGCGAGGGGAGAGCGGGGTGGGCACTCAGCCCGCGAACCCCGCCACCGGGGACAGGGCGCTCGGACGTCCCGGCCCCCGCAGCCTGGGGCGCCCGAGTCGGGGGTCCCTCGCTGGGCTCCGGCGGAGGCGGCGGGTCGCAGTGACGCCCGCGGCCGCCAGGGGGCGGTGTCGGGCCGCGCTGGGCGCTGGGGTCGCGTTCTAGGCTGCTGTCCGCCTTCCCCTGCGCAGATGGGGATACTGAAGCTCGGACCCCGCCGGCACGGGCCAGGGCCTCGCCTCTCCCCGAGGGCGGTCGGCAGGGTCCGACCAGGGGACACCCCTGCCCCTACAAAATCTCTGCAAAATCTGCCTTGGGGCAGATCAGCGGAGCTCCGCCCCCCACCCAAGTCCCGGCCCTGCTGCGGGGCTGGGTCTCCCGACCCCTTCCCCGCCTCGGGCCCAGAAAGTGATCGTGCGGACGCAAGGACCCGGCGGGGCGGGGCGTGTGGGAAGAGGGCGCGCCCGCGCACGGGCCACTGTCACCCTTGGGACTGCCCAGCACTGTGTGACCTGGGCTGGGCCAGGCCCTCCAGTCTCAGTTCCCCCTTCTGACTCACTTCTCTGCAAGCTGCAGCTACTGATCTAGCACAGTCCCGAAGGTGGTCCTGGAAAATAAGATGGGGGCGCAGGCGAAGGGGGGCTGCAGTGACGCGGCCCCTGCGGCCCTGCGTGGGGCGTCGTCTGGAGGAGGCGCTGCGGGGAGGCGCCCCCAGCTCCGTAAGCCTGCGGCTCGCTCATCCCCAGTGCGAACCCGTGGAACGCTTCCCTGCCTGAGGGGCAGGACGCACTCGAGACCACTCGGCCGAATCCAGCGCGAGGTTGCGAGGAGGGGCCTGAAAGGGCGGATGCGTTGGATCCTCCCAGCCCGTCCTGCTCCTGGCGTCCTACTTCCCGCCAGGGCTGGCCACACCGGGACAAGCCGGGAGCTGGGCTGAGCTGAGCCACCGCTGGTCTCCCACAACCCCCAGTGTCCAGAGAGCCCTAAGCAGGGAACTTGGTGCAGCCCGGGATGAAACACGGCTTCCTGCCCCCAGCCCCGCCCCAGCCGCTGAGCATCAGGAGGGCCGCACTCGCCACATCCCCAGCACGTCCTGGCCCCACTCGCTGCCTGCTTAATTCTTCCTCTATGTAGTCATCTGCATTTATGGGCACCCACAGGACTACCCGCCCAGCAGGCATAGGCAGGCCCCACCCTGTGGGCGGGCAAAGGGGAACCCTCCACCTGGCCGGTGCCAGTAGCAGGGCCCACAGAGCCCGGGGGAGCTCCTTTAGCCAGGTGACAGCTGAAATGAGGCCACACAGACTCCTGGGAGAGACGCATCCAGGCAGAGGGAACAGAAGGGCCAAGGGCCCTGAGGCTTGAACACAGTTTCCCGGTGGCACAGGAAGGGGTTTGGCCTAGACGCAGAGGAGTTTTGTTTTGTTTTGTTTTTTGTTTTTTTTGAGATGTTGTCTTGCTCTGTCGTCCAGGCTGGAGTGCGATGGCGCAATCTTGGCTCCCGGCAACCTCCCCCTCCCGGGTTCAAGTGATTCTCCTGCCTCAGCCTCCTGAGTAGCTGAGATTACAGGCGCGTACCACTATGCCCTGCTAATTTGTGTATTTTTTGTCGTGACGGGGTTTCATCACGTCAGCCAGACTGATCTTGAACTCCTGCCCTCAAGTGATCCACCCACCTGGGCCTCCGGAAGTGCTGGGATTACAGTCATGAGCCACCGCGCCTGGCCTAGGGGAGTGGTTTTAGTGTGGCATGGGCAGCCTGGGAGAGGAGGGGTTTAGTCTGGCATGGGCAGCCCGGCAGGGAACTGTAAGGAAAGAGGAGCCACGTGGGTGTGACTTTGGTTTGGGGAGGGTCCCTCAGGCTACAGGGAGCTGCAGCTGGGCCTGAGAGGTGTGATGGAGCAGTGACAAGGGGGTCAGGGCATTTCTGCACAGATGCCATGAGGCTTGACCAATGATGGGGGATGCAGGCGATTCCTTATCTCAAGTAGCCTCCTCCAGGAAGCCTCCTCTGCCTACTTAGCTCTGGACTGCAGAACAGCTCCAAGAGCCTGTTTGTTGAATAAATTAATCAGTGAGTCTGCTCAGAAGGGTTGGCTGACAAGTCAACTGTCCGATCAGGGGTGGCTGAGCTGAGTCCCCCCATATTGTGAGTGGGAGGAGGAACTACAGCTTTCATCAGCTTTCACCAAGTACAGAACCCCAATGGGGTTACTACAAAGTCACAAAACCAAAGGAGGCTGAGGCTAGAGGATCCCTGTGTGAGGATCTCGAGCCCCAGAGTTCAAATTCAGAGTTGAAATTCAAATTGAGACACTCTGCCATCTGCCTTTCTCTGAAAAAGAAAAAAACAAAACAAAAAAAGTTTTACCTTAATTACACAGATACCATTTGAACATGTGCCACTTTCTTTTTTTCTTTTTTTAGAGTCAGGGTCTCACTCTATTGCCGAGGCTGGTGTCAAACCCTTTAGCTCAAGTGATCCTCCTGCCTCACCCTCCTGAGTAGCTGAGGTTACAGGTGTGAGCCACCATGCCTGGCCTATGTCGAAATATTTTTTTTTTTTTTTTTTTTGAGACGGAGTCTCGCTCTGTCGCCCAGGCTGGAGTGCAGTGGTGCGATCTCGGCTCACTGCAAGCTCCGCCTCCCGGGTTTACGCCATTCTCCTGCCTCAGCCTCCCGAGTAGCTGGGACTACAGGCGCCCGCCACATCGCCTGGCTACTTTTTTTTGTATTTTTTAAGTAGAGACGGGGTTTCACCGTGTTAGCCAGGATGGTCTTGATCTCCTGACCTCATGATCCGCCCGTCTCGGCCTCCCAAAGTGCTGGGATTACAGGCTTGAGCCACCGCGCCCGGCAGTTGAAATATTTTTTAAAATCCTAGCAGCGGCCGGGCATGGTGGCTCGCGCCTATAATCCCAGCACTTTGGGAGGCTGAGGCAGGTGGATCACCTGAGGTCGGGAGTTTGAGACCAGCCTGACCAACATGGAGAAAGCTGGTTTCTACAAAAAATACAAATTAGCTGGGCATGTTGGCACATGCCTGTAATCCCAGCTGCTCAGAAGGCTGAGGAAGGAGAATCGCTTGAACCCGGAAGGCAGAGGTTGCGGTGAGCCGAGATCGCGCCATTGCACTCTAGCCTGGGCAACAAGAGTGAAACTCCATCTCAAAAAAAAAAACAAAAAACAAAAAACAAAAAAACAAATCCTAGCAGCTGTGTTATTGGTGCAAGCTTTGTGCCAAGTGTGGCTTCAAGGACTCGGTAGACATCACTGTCATCTCTCCTTGCAGATGAGGAAACCCAGACTTTTCTTTCTTACCTGAGGCTGCAGGTGCTTTAGGCACATGGTAGCCATCCATGTGACTGACCTTCCAAATCAGGACCTGGGGAATGTGAGAAGGAATGGTATTATAATTGTACCTGGATGACAGAGACTGTCCCGGGGAGGTCTCTTAGTCAGGACTTTTTCAAATGACAGATCCATATCCAATGGGCCTAAGCCCGAGTAGCTGGGACTACAGGCACGCACCACCAAGCCCAGCTAATTTTTGTATTTTTAGTAGAGACGGGGTTTCACCACGTTGGCCAGGCTGGTCTTGAACTCCTGACCTTGTGATCCACCCGCCTTGGCCTCCCAAAGTGCTGAGATTACAGGCGTGAGCCACTGCGCCCAGCTCCATTTTACTCACTTATTTAATGGAAAGCCCTAGTGCTCAGGCATGGCTGGATGCAGTGATCCTACAAGGACTCAGAGACAGCGAGGCCATGTAGACTGTCTCACATTTCAGCCTGGGAGGGACTACTTGGTCCTTAGGCTCCAGGCTCATACCCAGTGCTCTCAGCAGGCCCAGCAGGAGAGCAGGAGCCCGCAGCAAAGTCACAGCAGGCTTCTCCATGACCATGTCAGCCATACCCCTTCTGATGGTCACCTAGGTAGCTTCCAGCTTTTCCTTATTAAAGATGCAGTAGTGACTCTACCTCCCTAGTACTGGATATGCACTTGTATTCTCTTCAAAGCTTTAATAATGACATAGTTAGAAATGAAATATAAAATTCAGCTAAATTCTTTTTTTTATTTTTTTGAGACGGAGTCTTGTTCTGTCACCCAGGCTGGAGTGCAGTGGTGCCGTCTCGGCTCACTGCAACCTCTGCCTCCCGGGTGCAAGTGATTCTCCTGCTTCAGCCTCCTGAGTAGCTGGGATTACAGGCGCCCACCATGCCTGGCTAATTTTTTTTGTATTTTTAGTAGAGATGGGGTTTCACCATGTTGGCCAGGTTGGTCTCGAACTCCTGACCTCAGGTGACCTGCCTGTCTCGGCCTCCTGAAGTGCTGGGATTCCAGGTGCGAGTCACTGCACCCGGCTGCTGAATTATTTTATGAAACATTAAAGAATTAGGGCAGTCGAGGTAGCTCATGCCTGTTATCCTAGCACTTTGGGAGACTGAGGCAGGAGGATCGCTTGAGCTCAGGAGTTCAAGACCAGCCTGGGCAACATAGCAAGACCTGGTGTCATGTCTACAAAAATAAAAATAAAAATATTTATTTTTTGTGTGTGGTGGCGTGTGCCTATAGTCCCAGCTACCCAGGAGGCTGAGGTGAGAGGATTACTTGAGCCCAGGAGATTGAGGCTGCAGTAAGCTATGATTGCACTACCGCACTCCAGCCTGGGCAACAGAGCAAGACCTTGTCTTAAAAAAAAAAAAAAAGACAAAAAAAAAAAAAAAAGACAAGAGAACAAAATCCATAGCAGTGAGCATCGTATTGGACATGTAACTCGGTACACAGGCAGGTATTTACCTGGGATAAGATGCCTACAAAAGGATCTGCTGGGCCCACAAGCATGCGAGTTTTCCCTGCTGGTGGGGCAAGTGCCTGAATCCTAACCCAGCCAGCACAGGCTGTTCCCAGGCTACTCAGTTTTCGCCAGGAGCCTGTACACGTGCTGATTCCGAGTGAAGCTGAATGTCTGCCTCCACATGTCTGTTGGCCAGCATGTGGATAGCCTATGGTGCCCTCGCCCGTCTTCCTCCCGGCCAATCTTCCAGCTATGTTAGGGGCTCCCTGCACACTTGAGACGCCACTCCTTGGCTATGCATGCTGGACCCTTTGGCTCCCAGGATGTCCCTTGTCTCCAGTGGTTTTGTCCTGTCTTTGGTCTGTACTGGCATCCCAAAGCTGAGTCTTGAGAGACGCTAATGGGGCTGCAGACACGGTGGGGCAGAGCCCAGCCTGCCACCGTAGGAGGGAGTGGTAGTGGCTCCTGGTGCAGGTGCCAGTCTTAAAGGTCAGGTGAGCTTTGGTCTGGTCTGGCCAGGCAGTGGAAGGACAGGACCTGCATGAGGTGGGGCAAGTGGTGGGGCACCCCCAGGCTCTCACCTGGTCCTAGCCACTCTGCGTCCTGGCCTTGCCAGTCTTGCCACATGAAACACCTTCCTTCTGATACCCAAAATCCACCTGACTCACATCACAGATAAGTGACTAGTGCTCAGCCCAGTCCCACCACTGGTGAGTGGCTAATTAGGGGGGATCCAGCGTGTCTGGTGCCAGTCCCTCCCTGAGGAAGCTGTCTGCCTGCACCTGTGGTGCCTTCCTGGCTGCAGCCATCTGTCCCATCCCACTTGCCCAGATGGCAGGCTCCGCAGGCCTGGCCGGGCAGCAGGAGCTCAGGTCAGAGAGGATCTCAGTGCAGGCAGCAAATGAAGCCCTCTCCTTCAGCCCCTCCCCACCCGCCACCCCTTCCTATTCTCAGCAGATGGCCTTGAAAATAGAAGCCACCAGAGCAGATGTCTCCGAGCACCTTTACCTGTGCCCTCCTCTGTGTCTGTGCCCAACGTGCTGCCCCCCCAAGAAGAACTGCCCATGCTGCCAGCCCAGGGTGCCCCTCATGAGTGGCAGGCCCCACCCCAGCCAGCCTCCTCCAGGTTATCAGCTGGCCTGCATCGTCAGCGTTTTTGCCCATCAGCGCACTGCACACATAATGGACACACACACATGCAGGCTGCAGCATGCTGCCCACACACACGCGTGCACACACAGCACGCCGCCCATGATGCACAGATGCATGTGTGGGCCTGCCCACGTGTCTGAGTGCACATACATGCATGTGCACATGTGTTATCGCCACCGTTTCATTCTTTAAGCCTGCCCCTTCCTCTCCCATCCTCACGGCTCTATCCTGCTCCCCGCTTGCTCCTGAACTCTCTCCAAACAGGCTTCTCCCCCAACCCATGAGATTCTGTAAAGGGCACCGTGACCTATGTGTTGCCATATCCGAATCCGTCCCAGCCGACTGCTCCCTTATTTTTGGGACACCTTGTCTTCGGGGAACCCTGTGCCTTCTTGGTCCCACAGCCCTTACCCACCTCCTTTCCTGGAAGCCCCGGCTGGGGCCTTGGGCCTCTCACCTCCTGTCCCTGGTGCCTCACACTCCAAGCGCCCTCTTTATACCCATGCCCCCCACCTCCAGGGCCAAGGACACCTCTTGGCTCCGCCACCTTCCAGGTGCTCAGCTTTCCCCTAACACATGGGAGGCCTCCTAGACTCTCCTCATCTGCTCACACCCTCACCTATGGGCCAGGGGTCCTGCAGCAGGTGGCACTTCTCTCCAGGGGTTCCCAGTGCCCTCCGCCTGCTACAGCACAGTTGCCTTCAGTGGCTGCAGCCTCTCTGTCTCCTTGCCGTGCATTCTCAACTAGAGTTGCCAAGAAAACCTAAGCTGGCCATACCACCCCTCTGAGGGCCCTTCCTGCTCCCCAGCGTCCTCAGAGGCTTTCTGGGGCCTCTGTGCTTGCAGCCCCAGCCTCCCACCACTGCCTGTAGCTCCCTGCCTGGGCACACACAGACCCTGCCCTGGTGGGACAAGCCCTCCCAGAGGAAGAGGAGTATGCCTGGGTCAGGTCCCAGCAGGAGCATGATGGGGTCAAAGGTCAACTCCCATCTGAAGATGGCAAGACCCCTGCTACTCCGCCCTCCGCCTGGGGCTTCCTAGGTGTTTGGAAGTCATGCTCTGCCTGTTCCCCTGTCCCAGCCACCCTCCCTGCAGCCCATCCTCCCTCCCTGAGGAACCTGCCCCTTCGCAGCTGGTCACATGTCCCCAGGCCGCCTCTACTGCAGCAGCAATGCCATGAAACCACGTGGAGAGCGCCACCAACCTCGGCACTGCTGCCCTAGGAGGTGCAGGATGTCCACACTCGTGCCCACAGGGGACAGCTTTCATCAGAAGACACTGCAGCAGAGATGGCGGCTGCGACCCAAAGCAGGGGGTTCCCCTGGGGCTGGATCTAAAAGTGACCTGAGGAGAAAAAGGCAAGCGGCTGAGGTGAGGCAGTGCTGTGGGGCCCGTGGTAGGGAGTGTTACAATGTCTGCTGCCACTTGCACTTACAGTGGGAGAGACGCACGGACTCACACTGAGGCTGGCTGGGGAGGGGCAGGCACGCAGGGCTTCCAGTCTGCACTGTTGCTCCTTCAACTGGGCCCCTGGGCTCCCAGGCATCTTAATGCTCTTTGTATGTGTGTCTAAAATAATTCACTAAGGAAACCACTTCCCAACCCCTCCCCTTGGGTCTCTGGGGAAAATCCAGGATCCTTGCTGGGCGTTCCAGGCCCCGTGGGACCTGGCCAGTCAGGTGGCCTCTGCAGTCTTTGGGTCACACTCCAGACCTTTGCCTCTGCTTTGCCCTCTGCCAGAAATGCCTCTTTCTGCCCATCTGGACTTTGTGGCTATGGCCACATCCACAGGAAGCTTCCAGGCAGCAGAGAAACAGGGTCAGACTTGGCTTTTAGAAAAAGGTCTCTGGGGCAGGCGGATCACCTGAGGTCAGGAGTTCAAGACCAGCCTGGCCAACATGGCAAAACCCCGTCTCTACTAAAAACACAAAAACTAGCTGTGCATGATGGTGCATGCCTGTAATCCCAGCTACTTGGGAGGCTACGGCATGAGAATTGCTTGAACCTGGGAAGTGGAGATTGCAGTGAGCTGAAATTGCTCCACTGCACTCCAGTCTGGGTGACAGAGTGAGACTCTATCTTGGAAAAAAAAAAAAAAAAAAGGCCTCTAGGATCCCCAATGAGGAAGGCAGGTGGGGGCATGGGGGCAGGGAAAACAGCAAGGGGTGGAGAGAGACCTGCCCTGAGGCCCGGTGCACAGCTTGGCATCCACTGATGCCTTCACCCTCGTTCCACCAGTAGCCATGGAGATGGCTGTATCTTAACTCCAGCCTTCTAAGAGGCAAGAGAGTAGGGGAGTCTTGAGCCACAGATAGCCCACCTGGGCACCATCTCCCCAAGATGTCCCTCAGGGCCTGGGGCTCCCAAAGGTCAATTATTGACCCCAGGACCTCCACTCATTTTGCTCTCCCTGCCATTGTACTCAGAGGCATACAGAACCGGCGGATGGGAGAAGCCCTAGGGAGACAGGCCTAGATACAGGAGGAGACATGTGGAGCTGAGGCAAAGGCAGGTGCGGATGCTAGGCCCAGTGCCCTCTGTACCCCTCTCCTGCCGATGACCTGGACTCCCTGGGAGAGACAGCGTGGCCTGCAAGGTCCCCCATCCTGAGGTGAAGAGGGCAGGGCTGGTGGGGTCCGGCCATCCCCCGGTGGGTCCATGCATGGCAGCCTGGGCAGGGTGCATGTGAGTGCCCACCCGTGCTGCGGTGGCCTGACCCTCTCTGGGCCTCACAGCCTTGCCCGCCTCGTGGTACTGCCCACCTGGCCTCTCACGACTGCTCTGTGGTGTGTGTGCCGAAGGCATTGAGCTGGTTGGGCTGGGGACAGGGGCCTGCCTAGGTCTGTTGAGAGGGCCCAGGTAAGACTTCCACCCAGACTGACTGGCTGGGGCACAAAGAGAAGCCAGGACAGGGCTGAGTGTGTGTGCAGGGGCGTGCCCTCTGGACCAGGCCCCTCCCACCGGGGCGAGGCAGAGGCCTTGCCTGGATGGAGAGGAGTGGAGGGTTTCCCTGGTGAGATAGTACTGGAAGGGCAGGGACAGCATTCTGGGGAAGGAACCAGAAAGAGCCCTTGCATGGAATGTGGGGATTTCACCATAAGACCCCAGCTGCCTGGCCATGTGTTGGGGACTCCAGGTGGAAGGTCGTGTCTGGGAGGATGGATGGGGGGCTGGGCAGTCATTGCCCCTCTCCAGATCTGCGTCCACACCTGTAAAATGGGCCTAGAATTCCCGGCCACTGGGGCGAGTGAGGCCATAAATTAGTAAAGATGGACCCAGGCTCCTAAGCCCCCTAGGTCATGACCCCAAACCTTGGAACCCCCCACGGAGATAGTGGGGGTGGCCGAGGCCCAATCCAATCTATCCCGCCCAAATGTGGGAAGAACCGCAGGGCAAACCCCCGGTTTCCCTCCTGGCCGCTCCTGTCTTTTTTTTCTTTTTTTTTTGTATTTTTTTTTTTTTTTTTAGTAGAGACGGGGTTTCACCGTGTTAGCCAGGATGGTCTCGATCTCCTGACCTCGTGATCTGCCCGTCTCGGCCTCCCAAAGTGCTGGGGTTACAGGCTTGAGCCACCGCGCCCGGCCTAGGCCGCTCCTGTCTTTGAGGCCACCTGTCTTGAGCCCTGATTTGCTGGCGGATGAACTGGGGATCATCGTGTCCACTGTGGCTGGTGGTCGTGCAACGAAGTGGAAACAAGAGTGTTGAGGCCGAGATGGGCGCAGTGCGCGCTCCTAAAGAGCTGTCCCCATCCGTCCGCCCCTCCGTCCCTTGCGCGGGTCAGCTGGAGCGGGGGCGCGCCAGACACGACCCTGGCCGGGCAGAAGGCGGTGGAGCCCTTAGGGGTCGCGGCTCCTACCCCCGGCCCTCCCATGTTGCAGATGGGGTAACAGCCCGGAGCTTTTTCCCAAGGTCACGGAAGGTCAGCGAAAAGGGGAGCTGGACGTGACAAGGAAAGTCACGCACGGCGGAGGGCGGGCCACCTACGCTGCACACAGAGCAGCGGCGCCCTCCCCGGCCGGGGCCGCTTGGAGCGCGTAGCCTTTCTTCGCCCGCAGCTCGAGTTCCGGGAGACCCGCCCCCGCCCTCCCCGCCCCGCCCCCGCCCTCCCCCGCCCCCGCCCCGCCCCTTTCGCCACGGCCCCGCCCCTCCCCTCCGTTCCCCCCGTCCGCGCTCCCTCAAGTTTCTCCGAAGTTTTCCGCGGGTCCAGCGGTGCGCTCCGCCCGCCGGCCGGTGACGTAACAATGGTGCAGCGCGGCGGCCAATGGGCGGTGGCGGGGGCCGGCGGCGCGGGCCAATGGTGGCGGCGGACGGTCCCGCGGTCCTGCCTGGCCGGGGCCGCACTGCGCCGCCCGCCGCCCGCCGCCCGCCCGCCAGCCGCCGGCGACGGCACCGCCGCCCTGCGATCCAGCCGCGGCGGCTCAGAGCGCGGCTGCGGCGGGCGCGGGCGGCGGCGGCGGCTCCCTCCCTTGCGTCCGTCGTGGGACCTTCGCCCGCTCGCCCGCGGGGGACAGCGCGCGCTCCGGCCCGCGGCAGGGGCGGGGACGCCCGGCCTGTGGCCCCGCGCCCCCCATGGTGAGTCCCTGTCCCCCTCGCCGCGCCCGCGGCCGCCGCCCCCTCCTCCCCCGGCACACGCGCACGCAGGTGCAGCCCTCGCTCTGCCGGCCACCTGCGCGCGGACGCCCCTCACGCCCCCTAGACCCTGCACCGCCCGACTTCTGGCCGTGCCGGCCGGGAGGGGACGGGTAGGAAGAGGTGGCGGGCGGCCCCAGGCGCGGCGCTGCCTTCGATGGCCCAACCCCCCTATTCACCAGCCGCGGCCGTGACTCTGCCCGGTGACGTAGGGAGGCCGAACTTTACGTAACCCGCCCGGCGCCCCACGCGTGCCGGCACAGGGCATACCTGGGGCCCGGAGGCCCAGGCTTGGGGAAGGGGCTCCAGTCACGGGGTTGCCCATGGGCTGCAGCCCACCCTCACCGTGCGGCTCTCTTTAACTCAGTTACTGCCAGTGATAGTGACCCAGTCAGTGTGTGTGGACGCGGCCTGCCTTCTGTCCCAGGCCCCTTGTGACCAAGGGCTTACCCTTGAAAGAAGGCAGTAGGGAGCTTGGGACGGAGCCAGAGGTCAGACGCCTCTGCTCAGGTCGGGGCTGGGGACTCAGAAGGCAGGGTCAGGGCTCAAGCTCGATTCCCTGTGGGTTGGGGGTCCCCACCAATTCTGGAATGAGCCCAAACTGAGACACAGGAGACCTGAGTTCTAGGCCTGGCTCTGCCGTGGCTTGCTGACCTTGGAGAAGCTTGTGCCCTGCTGGAAAGTGGGATGGCAGTACCCGCTACATCTAGTAGTTGGGGAGATCAAGAGAGGTATGAGACCTGAAGAGGATGGCAGACTATGCGGTGCGGTGCACACCGGTCTCCAAGTTGTTTTCAGCCTCCTGTCTCCTCCCAGGAGCTAGGGGTGCTAACCTGTAAGTGTAAGCAAACATGTTTGGATAGAGGGCTGGTGCCACGCCCCAGGCTCACCCCGCCCGCACAGCCGTCGTCCACCCCTCCCCTTTCTTACAGATGACGCTGAGGCTCGGCCAGGGACAGTGATAGACCCACATCCCCGGAACTAGGTGATTGCGGTGCAGGAACCAGGTAGGTCTGAGTCTAGATCATGCCTCTGAACAGCCCAGGAAGAGGCTCCAGGGGCCTCCAAGTGGTCTGGGGTCGGAGGTCAGGGTCAGGTTCAGAGTTGCGCTTGGGCTGGAGAGTGGATTTGCCTTATCTTGACATGTGGGCCCAAGCTTTCTCATCCCCTCCCTGGCCTTTTCTTTGTTTGGGGTTGTATGAACCTGGCTTAGGTGGGAACAGAAGCTTTTCCAGTGGGTCCCTGGGTTGGAGAGGGGAGGGAAGATTTAAGGGCATGGGCAGCAAGGGCATTTCCAGCAGAGGTGCCAGAGAGCAAGTCAGTTTCAAGGAGGGAGAACAGGTACAACTAGATCAAGGATGAAGGCGGGGGTTCTGGGCGTGGGAGAGATGGAGCTGTGGGGTGACTGGAAGGGCCTGGCCAAGGCTGGAGGTAGGTATGAGGGCCTGGTGGGCCCGGACCGGAGGGCTGTGTGAGGGGCAGAGGGGAGTCCCTGGGCCTCCCCAGTTTCCCCGCGCCTCACCGTGGCCCCTGGTCCTTTCCCCGCAGGTGTGCCTTCGCGGGATCCATGCCTTGAGGCCCAGGAGCGTCCCGCCGCCAGCATGCCGTGGGACGCGCGGCGGCCTGGGGGTGGCGCGGACGGCGGGCCCGAGGGCCCGGGCGCGGCGCGCTCGCGGGCGCAGAAGCAGTGCCGCAAGTCGTCCTTCGCCTTCTACCAGGCGGTGCGCGACCTGCTACCCGTGTGGCTGCTGGAGGACATGCGGGCCAGTGAGGCCTTCCACTGGGACGAGCGCGGGCGCGCCGCCGCCTACTCGCCTTCTGAGGCACTGCTCTACGCGCTCGTGCACGACCACCAAGCGTACGCGCATTACCTGCTGGCCACGTTCCCGCGGCGCGCGCTAGCACCGCCCAGCGCCGGCTTCCGCTGCTGCGCGGCTCCCGGGCCGCACGTGGCGCTGGCAGTGCGCTACAACCGCGTGGGCATTCTGCGCCGCATCCTGCGCACCTTGCGCGACTTCCCGGCGGAGGAGCGGGCGCGTGTGCTGGACCGGCGTGGCTGCAGCCGCGTGGAAGGCGGTGGCACGTCGCTGCACGTGGCCTGCGAGCTGGCACGCCCCGAGTGTCTCTTTCTGCTGCTGGGCCACGGCGCCTCGCCCGGCCTGCGCGACGGCGGCGGCCTCACGCCTCTCGAGCTGCTGCTGCGCCAGCTGGGCCGCGACGCCGGGGTCACTCCCTCCGCCGCCGGAGCCCCGGCCTCAGCTCCAGGGGAGCCGCGCCAGCGCCGCCTGCTGCTCTTGGATCTCCTGGCGCTGTACACCCCGGTGGGCGCCGCCGGCTCGGCCCGCCAGGAGCTGCTGGGCGACCGGCCGCGCTGGCAGCGGCTGCTGGGTGAGGACAAGTTCCAGTGGCTGGCGGGCCTGGCGCCGCCCTCGCTCTTCGCGCGCGCCATGCAGGTGCTGGTCACCGCCATCTCTCCAGGCCGCTTCCCCGAGGCCCTGGACGAGCTGCCGTTGCCCCCATTCCTGCAACCGTTGGACCTCACCGGCAAGGGCTAGGCCCGGAGCATCCTACGCGCTGGATTTTGGGACAAAACTATTTTTCAGAGCGTTGTACCCGGCACTTTATATATATTGATCTCTGTACAGCACAATCTCTGCCTCATCTGTCGCATGCATTGGGGGCTGGGCTTGGATGGTCAGGTGAGGTCCAAGTGGCAGGTTTTCTGGGTGCAGCTGGGCTCGGGCCTTCAGCTTGCGGTCCAGCCCCGGAAAGGAGTGAGGAGCAGCCTCCCACCTTGATTTAGAGCCTTGGACAGGTGTGTGTCCCAGAGTGGGTGACAGCTGAGTGCCGCAGGAGCTGGGTAGGTGCAGGGGTGGGGACTGGCATGTCCAAGCAGCAGGACAGCGTGTAAAAAGGCTTGGAAACCAATAGAACGATCTCTGCAGCGTAGGATTCTCGCGGAAGGTCCTGTGCGATCAGCCTTTTACACCCTGTGGACTCCGGGCCAGGGAGGGCACACGGGGCTGGTAGGCCCGTGGTGATTGGTGTTGAGGCATGACCAAGTTGTACCTGGTATCCACCACCCCTCACTGACCACCAGCTCCTCCTTGGATATCACTCCGCTGACAGGCAGCCCACCCAGGCCTGAATTTGTCCCTGTCGCCCCCTTTTGCTCTTCCCCCACTACTAATGGGCACCAGGTCTTGCTGCTCCTGCTTCTCTGCGGTGGCACCAGGCCCTGGCTCCAGCTGCATGTCGGTCAGTGGGGTTAGATGTACCTTCCTCCAGGCCTGCTCTCTGTCCAAGCCCAGAGTGGGCTGGGTGGGCTCCCTGGGTGGCCCCCAGTGGGTACTAGGTGGTGTCTGGGGTTATTGAGGGGTGGTGCTATCACGGTAGGGACAGGCTTCTTGCCCCAGCCTGGAGGGCTGTTTTCTTCAGGAAGGTTCTAGAAATGGAGGCTTGTTCATGAATTCACCACGACTCCAGGCTGAGAGGCTGGGTCTATGCCCTCAGAGCCGAGACCAGGGAGGATGGCCAGGCTGCCCTGCCCGGGAATTCTGCTGGGCCGTGAAATTCAACCCGCACCAACGTGGGCAGGAGGGCCACAATGTCCTGCCAGGAGCAGAGGGCTGAAGGTCTGCCGAAGGAAGAGCCACCATCCTGGCGGGGGGCACCTGCTGCCTGCCCTGCCCCCAGCGTGCCTGTGGGGAGCACACCTGGGCGTGGAAGAGTCCAGGGTTGCTGAGCCACACAAGAGAGGGTGCGGAGAGGCCTGGACAGTAGGAAGATCTTGCCTGGAGTCCTGGATCCGCCACTCTGGGGGTGACTTTGGATAAGCCTGTACCTTGGCCCTCAGTCTCCTCATCAACGTTTTTTCATTCAGGAGGTTTTGGGCCGTCTTCAGCCACTCTACCAACCCTGAAAAGGATGTAACTTCTGTTTCTGGAAAGTGTGTGGTGTGTTAGGTGGGCACACAGCCCTGGTTGTGGAGAGGGAAGGATAGAGAGGGAGCATAGTGATGGAGTCCAGACTGTAGGCTGGAGTGAGGGCTCCACTTGCCTGCTGCTGTGTGTCCTGACCAGTGCTTCTGAACTTTGGCACTTGGGGCAGTGGATATTAACATCTTTCCAAGCCCAAGACTTGGGGCATCAGGGCCTCTGGGAGGTGGCAGGTCCTCAGATCGGAGATGCCATAGGAGGGGGGAGGTACCTCTTTGGAGGATATGGAAGTGGAGACAGTGGCATGGTGCAGCTGCCATGGTTCTTAGGGGCTGGGCCTGGGGAGCCCATGGGGCCCTGATGCCCCAACAGCTTCTGCCGAGAAAGCCTGGGCTCCTTGCTGGGGCTGTAGACATGCAGACTTCATGTCCCCCCAGCTACAGCTCTGTTCTCCATACGTCAGCCCCACAACGCCAGAGGCCCAGAGCTAGTCCCCGCCATGTGCCCCCTAGACCTACAGCTGCCCCTTTGATGACAGCACCGTTGAGTCCCCTGGGCTGGGGGGTCATGCAGGGGTGAGGCAGCTGCCTGCCCCCGGGACTCCTTGCCTGGCCAGGCAGGACACAGGCTTGTGGGCACGGAGAGTGGGTCCCATGAAACTCCTTGCCAGGTGACCAGGATGAGGCACCCAGGCTGGCCCGCGGAGTGCAGGGCGAGCCTGCCACAAGAATTATGGCCACTGCAGCAGGAGGGCAGCCTGGGCCATTAGCTCCTGATGTCATCCATTTGGGTGAGGGGACAGGGAAGTCAGAGGATGCTGGCCAGTTGCTCTCACGCAGCCTTATGGCAGAATGGTGCCTGATTCCTGGTACAGCTACTCCCACTGTGTCTCCAGGGATGTGTGGCTCAGGAACCTCCCCCTGCAACCCCCTCCCCCTGCAACCCCTTCCCCCTACAACCCCCTCCCCGACCCCCACACTGGTGGGAGGAGAGGACCTAGAGGAAAGGTGCTGGGCAGATAAGCAGCCGAGGGCGGCCCTGGGTTTGGCTTATCAGCCTTCTGGGCCCTCCTGCCCCAGGAAGGGCAGCGAGGACCATGGTGTTACCCCTGTCATCCTTATCGTCCTGGCCATGAGCTTGCAGGACTGGGAGGGCCGGAGGCAGCCAGGGAGAGAGCAGCACAGCTTTTGCCTGTTGGCAGGTGGCCTTGGTGGCTTCCCAAAGGCAGTCGCTCCACGCAGAACAAAACTCACTTTTTTGCAGAGGCAAAGAACCTTGGTTCATTTATTTAGTTCGTTAATTCCACCAGTCTGTTTCTAAGGGAAACATGGCTGCAGCCAGTCCTGCCCCTCCACCCACCCACCCACCCACCAGGTGCCCAATGTTCCCAAGGACCCTGAATCCCAACTCTATTCAGGGATCAGCATCTCTGCACCCCAAATGTCTGTTAGGGAGGATAGTGAAGGCTTAGCCCTCCTGGGCTCATCAATATCCAGCAGTGAGAGACCACCCCCATCTCCCTGAGGGGACCTTCTAGGGCAGTCCGTGTTGTCTGGCTGGCCTGCGCAAGGTGGGCAGGGACCAAGGCCTTCTGGTGCCTGGGCCTTGCTGGGCTTGCTCTGCGTGCTGACTTCATCCCGATAGTAACTTGATTTTCCTACTGTGACTTCCCCTTCTGTCGACTTCTTCACCAACTTTCAAATTCCGTATTGAGAGCAGTTTCCTAAGTTACCTCAAATCCTATTCAGAACAAGGATCTTCCTGGAAGTTAGGAGGAGGGAAAAGAAGTTTAGTCACAGAAGACCACTCCATGTTTGAGCTTCTGTTTCAAGGGAAGTAAGTAACTGCTGGAGGAGCCCTGCCCCTCTGCAGTGTGTGGTTTTGCCCTAATACTTTTCAGATTGAGGTGTTACTTACATGTAATAAAATGCACAGACTTAAGTGTATACTTTGATGAGTTCTGATGAATGTCTACATGTGTGTAATCACCACTGCAATCAAGATGGAGGGAAAGGCCGGGCACAGTGGCTCACACCTGTAATTCCAGCACTTCGGGAGGCCAAGGCGGGTGGATCACGAGGTCAGGAGTTTGAGACCAGCCTGACCAACATGGTGAAAACCCATCTCTACTAAAAATACAAAAATTAGCCAGGCATAGTGGCACGCACCTGTACTCCTAGCTACTCAGAAGGCTGAGGCAGGAGAATTGCTTGAACCCAGGAGGGGGAGGTTGCAGTGAGCTAAGATTGCGCCATTGCACTCCAGCCTGGGTGACAGAGCAACACTCTGTCTCAAAAAAGAAACAGACAAACAACAAAAGATGGAGGGAAAGACAGATTTCTATTTGTGATTCTTAAAAGTTTATTTATTTATTTAATTTTTGAGATGTAGTCTCTCTCTGTCATCCAGGCTGGAGTGCAATGGAGTGGTCTCAGCTCACTGCAACCTCCACCTCCTGGGTTCAAGCGATTCTTTTGCCTCAGCCTCCTGAGTAGCTAGGAGTACAGGTCCGTGCCACTATGCCTGGCTAATTTTTGTATTTTTAGTAGAGATGGGTTTTCACCATGTTGGTCAGGCTGGTCTCAAACTCCTGACGTCTGGTGATCCACCCGCCTCAGCCTCCCAAAGGGCTGGGGTTACAGATGTGAGCCACCGTGCCTGGCTCTTGAAAGTAATTTCTTTCTGCTTATAAAATTCATGCTCACTGTGGGACACTGGGGATTGAGTAGAGAGGTCCAGGCCACGGTGTGGCAGGGCCCTGCCAGGGAAACACTGTCTCAAGCGCCCCACCACCCCACATGGTTCCCGGAGGCAGGGCCCCTAAGCACTCACCGTACAAGTAAAGGCGCCAACTGACTGGGTCATCTGCACGCATACAAGCACTGCTAGCATTCTGGGGTATGTTTCTTCCAGGTTTTTTCTATGCACATATATATTACATTTTTTTATGTGCATATTTATATATATATGAAACCAGATCAGTTATACAATTTAGTATTTTTTTTTTATCATTTTTATTTTTTTGAGAGTGTTTCACTTTTGTCACCAAGGATGGAGTGCAACTGTGCGATCTTGGCTCACTGCAACATCTACCTCTCAGGTTCAAGCGATTCTTCTGCCTCAGCCTCCTGAGTAGCTGGGATTACAGATGTCCGCCACCACGCCCAGCTAATTTTTTTTGTATTTTTAGTAGAGATAGGGTTTCACCGTGTTGGCCAGGCTGGTCTCAAACTCCTAACCTCAGGTGATCTGCTCACCTCGGCCTCCCAAAGTGCTGGGATTATTACAGGTGTGAGCCACTGTGCCCAGCCCAAAAAGGCATTTTAAACAAAAATTCTGACATTTAAAAACTGAAAATACATCACGCCACTGCACTCCTGCCTAGGTGACAGAGCAAAACTCTGTCTCAAAAAAACAAAACGAAAAACAAAAAACCCTGAATATATGAGCCCAGGAGTTCAAGGCTGCAATGAGCCAATACTGCACCTTTGTACTCCCGCCTGGGTGACAGAGTGAGACCTTGTTGGTAAGAAAAAAAAAAAAGAGAGAACTGAAAATAGAAAAGAGGGCTTTTACAATGTTGATGAACTCATCTTATAGTACATGATTTATAAATACATAAATATCCATGCATACTTTTACCGTGATAACTACTGGAAAAAATGAGAATGTTAAAAAAGCCAATCTAGACAGAGTCTTTCTCATTCCACCTGCCTCTTTATGTTGGTAATACCAGGAGTCTTAAGAGAACTGCTGTGGTCTATGTCACATTCATCCCAGCCTCCTTTCTAATCCTGTAGCTGATGATGAAAATGTGATAAATCTTCTGGCTTAGCTTTGATGCTTTTTCATTAACTCACTTCTGGTAGTAAATTGTGGCAGGTCTTCCACTTCAATCCCATCAGCCATTTCCATCACCTTGTCTAAAAGGTCTTTATTGTAACTGCAGCCTAGGAAGAGATGGTTGGCCCAGACCATGGAGAGGGACAGCAGCTGGTCCAGGCGGCCACCGCCGTCGGGCGGGTCGCGGTAGTCGGGCAGGTGGCGCAAGATGAATTCCATGCGTGCCTTCCATTGCTTCTCGCTCTCTGAGTAGGAGCGGAACTGCTCCGCGAAGTCGGCCGCCTGCCTCACCCCCGAGACCAGCTCCTCCACTGCAGCTGCCGCCTCGCCACCGACCATGGTGCCCTCCGCCACAATTTAGTATTTTTTAACCTTACTGTAGTATAAGCATTTCCCCCACTGTACTTTGTAAATATGATTTTTTTTTTTTTGAGACAGAGTCTCGCTCAGTCGCCCAGGCTGGAGTGCAGTGGCGCGATCTCGGCTCACTGCAAGCTCCGCCTCCGGGGTTCACGCCATTCTCCTGCCTCAGCCTCCCGAGTAGCTGGGACTACAGGTGCCTGCCGCCATGCCCAGCTAATTTTTTGCATTTTTAGTAGAGATGGGTTTTCACCTTCTTAGCCAGAATGGTCTCGATCTCCTAACCTCGCCCGCCTCGGCCTCCCAAAGTGCTGGGATTACAGGCGGGAGCCACTGCGCCCGGCCGTAAATATGATTTTTAAGAAGTCATTGGTGTCTATTTTATATTTGACTCAACCAGCCTTGATAACAAAGAGTAGTTAGAGAACTGAATTTTTAAAATGTAAATGTGATTTATTTTTGGAATAAATAATATATTTACATGGCTGGAGATTCAAAGGATACAAAAGGCATATACTCCAGGCAACCACTGTGACCAGCTGCTCATCACAAGTATAGAACTTGTTTCTTTTCGCCCCTCCTTCTCCTCCCTGGAGTTATGAAACATTTCAAACCTGCCGAAAGTTTGAAGCTTACAACAAATACCCTCCAATGTTTGGGTTGTCTCCCTCCCCCTTCTCTCCCTTTCTCCCTCTGATTTCCTACAGAACCACATTTTCATGACCAGGCCCGGGAACTGCACGCTGGCGCGGTGAGGTCCTGCATGGCCGCTTCTTGCACACACGTGCTTCTTAACAGCTGCAGCCTATTTCATGAGGGGAATTTGCTCCCGTTAACATGGCTGTTCCCAAATGCCAGGCTGTTTTAAGTGCTTCCTAATTATAAACAGGCTGTACTGTTTTCCTTGACTTAGGACTTGTTCTTGAGGACAGAAGTGGAGGTGGCAAGATGCAAAGCCTACACACGGACTGGCTTTCCCAGCAGGACGGCGCCAATGGGGGGCTCCCAGGCTGCTCCCATCTCACCTCTCCTTCTGGGGTGCTGGGGGTTTGGACCAGTGTTCCTTCTGCTTTTGTGAAGGGCCCTTACACTGGACTTGAAGTGCTCCTCCTATTGGTTTTTAGTTAATAAATATATTTATGGAACGCTTCACAAATTTGCGAATCATCCTTACGCAGGGGCCACGCTAACCTCTGTATCATTATGATTTTTGCATACGTGCTGGCGAAGGGCGCACTCCTAGTATTGTTTGTGTAAATTTTTAAGGTAAATATTCAACATCAATTCCCATTTGTTGCAATTATTCCCCTTCTTTGAGGTTTTTAATTTGCAGCATTTTTACATTTATTTCCTTCTACTTATTTATTTTTGAGAAATAAGGTCTTGCTCTGTCGCCAAGGCTGGAGTACAGTGGTGTGATCATCATTTATTGCAGTCTGAAACTCCTGGGCTCAAGCAATCCTCCTGCCTTGGCCCCCAAGTAGCTGGGACTACAAGTGCGTGTCACTGTGTCCAGCAGCATTTCTACATTTTGGAGAAATCAAATCTGCGCGCTTACTTTCCTCTGTGGCTTGCCCCATCACTTTGGAGTTTAGAAAGCCTTTGCCGTTCAGAAATCAGTTTCCCCACTAGTTTTAGATTCTTTAACCCATTTAATAGTATTTTGCCCAGAGAATGAAGCAGTGGCCACATTAGTTGTGACACCTCCCCCGCCCTCCGCCGCTCCTTAAACGCATCTGAGATGCCCCCTCCATTCTGCTTCCTCCCTGTGGGCCTCGCTAGGCTGTTGCCTGGCCCTCCGAGGGTCTGGGCCCTGCCATTTGATAGAGTGGCCCCTGCTGCGGCTCCACCTGTCATCACTTAGCAGTTCTCACCCGTTTCTTCTTCCCAGGAGTGACAGGGAACAGTAAGGAGGCATCAAACAGCACAGGGTCTGCAGTTCTACAGAGCTGGCTTCCAGTCTCAGTGCTGGGTGAGCTTGAGCAAGCTACCTAACCTCTCTGATTCTCAAGGGGCTAATGAGACTTCACCTTGCTGGGCTCTGGTGAGCAGCACATTGGCCACAGTCATGGGCATTTGTGGGCACTAACATTATTCCTCCCTGCCTGCCCCAACAAAACAATCCCAGTGGGGACTGGAAGTGAAATCAAGCTACACCTATGAATTCCTTTGGAAAGAATGAGGTCTTTCCATAATGTGTGTAGTCCCCCATCCAGGAATGTGGAACAGATCTTCCTTTATTCAAGTTTCCTTTTATGTATTCTGGAAGCTTTGCCGCTCTTCACATGGCCTGAGGTTTCTGGCTGAGGTCATTTCCGGGTACGTGGTATGTGCTTGCTGCTGTTCTGGGCGTCATCTTTTGCGTGTGCTGGTTTCCAGCCGGGCACTTCTGCGATATGGTTTCGTTTGCTGGCTGGAGATGCAGAACCAGGGGCTTGAACCCCTCCAATGCCTGCCTACAGCTCCATGAGGAGGCAGCCCTGGACCTCACCCCGCAGCATCCTCCTCAGAGGCTACCATGGGGGGCAGCCAGCTCTGGAGTGGCCATTCCCCCGTAACAGCCACTTGGGCAAACCGGTGTGTATTTCAACACCAGCCATGCCGGGACAGGTCTGCTGACGCACTCTGCCTGCGGTGGTGCTGGGTTGGCAGGTTCTCCCTTGCACTGCCCTCATGAGTGTTGGCTGAGGGCACTTCTCACAGCTCAGGCAGTACACTTGACCAGGTTTGGAAAAAGTCTAGTTTATTGCACTGACTCAAAGCACAACTAAAAATTAAAACCAGAAAGAAAACTGTACAAAGCACGAAGCCACAAGTTTAAAAGCATCACCTAGACGCGGGTTTAATTGCACTACAGTCCCGTGGGTGAGGAGAGCTTTGCCATCCGTGAGGCGCCGGGCAAGGCACAACAGACACAGAGAGGTGCAGCCCGGCCTGGGGCTGCCTCTGCTGCCACCAACTTTTACAAAAGGTTCTAGAAAAGGGAAGTGTGAAGTCAGATCTGGGATTTCGGCATCTTGACCTCATTTGGACATGGAAAACCTCCACCTATGTAGCTGGCTGGGTCCTGTCAGGGAACATAATTTATCACCCTCCACCTGTGGCCTGGGGGCTCCCTGACACCGAGGACTGGGCCTGGGCCCGAGGCAGTCTAAAAAAAGCAGCTAGCCTGGTGTCCTGTCCTGCAGCTGCCTCTGGGAGGGGGCGGGATGTGTGGTAGGGCGGCCTAACCCTCCCACGCAGATGCCAGTGGGCGGGGTGGGCACTGCCCATTGTCTGAAGGGGCAGCCATCCATAGAGGCACTGATTTCACCCTGTCGAGTGTCAACCCCTACTCTGCAGCAGGCATGGGCTGCCACTCAGAGCCAGCCCACAGGTCCCGGGACCGCCCTGCCAGTCAAGTCTGTGTGGGGATGCCTGTCCCTCCGAGGCTGCAGGCGAGGACAGTGCAGGCTCAGGACAAACCCGGGAAGGAACAAAGGCCTTCCACTATTTTCGGAAAATACATATCTCTTCTAAATTTGTAAGATTTGATTTGAAATGAGGTATTTTATGCAGGTTTGTAATACAACAAACAAAAAAGGCAATAATTAGTAGACTCATCTTCTGAGGATGCATCTGGTTTTAGGATGTCTGCCAGCAGCATTAGTGAAATACCATTCCAAAGACATTTCTAAGTGAGCGACCCTGGCTCAGCTCCCCATGCCCCATGCACCCTCCTGTGCCGTCCCTGCCTGGGACACACATGCACACGTCCAGGTTCCATTTGCACCCATCAGGCTTTACTGTTTCAGGTGAAGTGTGCTCTCCAGGAGGTGGGTAGCCTGCGTCGTGTGTGGGCAGCGAGGTGAGGTGTGGTGTGGTGAGGTGTGGTGTGGTGTGTGGTGTGTGGTGAGGTGTGGTGTGGTGAGGTGTGTGGTGTGAGGTGTGGTGTGGTGAGGTGTGGTGTGTGGTGTGTGGTGAGGTGTGGTGTGGTGAGGTATGGTGTGGTGTGTGGTGTGTGGTGAGGTGTGGTGAGGTGTGGTGTGGTGTGTGTGTTGTGAGGTGTGTGTGTTGTGTGGTGTGTGTGGTGTGGTGAGGTGTGGTGTGGTGTGGTGTTGTGTGGTGTGAGGTGAGGTGTGGTGAGGTGTGGTGTGTTGTGTTGTGTGGTGAGGTGTGTGGTGTGGTGAGGTGTGGTGTGGTGTGTGTTGTGAGGTGTGGTGTGGTGTGTGTGTGAGGTGTGGTGTGGTGTTTGGTGTGTGTGTTGTGTAGTGTGGTAAGGTGTGGTGTGTGTGTTGTGAGGTGAGGTGTGTGGTGTGTTGTGTGGTGTGTTCTATAGTGTGAGGTGTGGTGTGTGTTTTGTGGTGTGTTCTGTGGTGTGAGGTGTGCTGTGGTGTGGTGAGATGTGGTGTGGTGTGTGTGTGGTGTGGGTGTTGTGCGGTGTGGTGTGGTGTGTGTTGTGAGGTGAGTGGTGTGGTGTGTTGTGTGGTGAGGTGTGGTGTGGTGTGGCGTGTTGTGTGGTGAGGTGTGTTGTGGTGTGAGGTGAGGTGTGGTGTGTTCTGTGGTGTGAGGTGAGGTGTGGTGTGGTGTGTTGTGTGGTGAGGTGTGTTGTGTGGTGAGGTGTGGTGAGGTGAGGTGTGTTGTGTGGTGAGGTGTGTGGTGTGGTGAGGTGTGTTGTGTGGTGTGTTGTGAGGTGAGGTGAGGTGTGGTGTGGTGTGGTGAGGTGTGTTGTGTGGTGTGTGTTGTGAGGTGAGGTGTGGTGTGGTGTGGTGAGGTGTGTTGTGTGGTGTGTGTTGTGAGGTGAGGTGTGGTGTGTGGTGAGGGTGTGTTGTGTGGTGTGTTGTGAGGTGTGGTGAGGTGTGGTGTGGTGAGGTGTTGTGTGGTGTGTTGTTGTGGTGTGGTGAGGTGTGTGTGTGTGTGCGGTGTGGTGTGGTGGGCGGTGTGTGTGTGGTTGTTTGGTCTGCGGTGCGGTGTGCGGTGCGGTGTGTTGTGTGGTGTGTGTTGTGGTGTGGTGAGGTGTGGTTGGGAGGTGTGTGGTGTGTGTTGTGAGTGTGGTGTGGTGGTGGGTGTGTTGGTGGGTGTGTTGTGAGGTGAGGTGAGGTGTGGTGTGGTGAGGTATGTGGTGTGTGTTGTGAGGTGAGGTGAGGTGTGGTGTGAGGTGAGGTGTGTTGTGTGGTGTGTGTTGTGAGGTGGTGGTGTGTGTGGTGAGGTGTTTGTTGTGTGTGTGTTGTGAGGTGCGGTGGGTGTGGTGGTGAGTGCGGTGCGGTGTGTTGTGTGGTGAGGTGTGGTGTGTGGTGGTGTTGTGTGGTGTGTGTTGTGAGGTGAGGTGAGGTGTGGTGTGGTGAGGTGTGGTGAGGTGAGGTGAGGTGTGTTGTGTGGTGAGGTGTGGTGTGTGGTGAGGTGTGTTGTGTGGTGTGTGTTGTGGTCGGTGTGGTGTGTGGTGGTGTGTGGTGGTGTGTGTTGTGAGGTGAGGTGCGGTGTGGTGTGGTGAGGTGTGGTGGGTGTGGTGAGGTGAGGTGAGGTGTGTTGTGTGGTGAGGTGTGGTGTGTGGTGAGGTGTGTTGTGTGGTGTGTGTTGTGAGGTGAGGTGTGGTGTGTGGTGAGGTGTGTTGTGTGGTGTGTATTGTGAGGTGAGGTGCTGTGTGGTGTGGTGAGGTGTGGTGTTGTGCGGTGCGGTGTGGTGTGTGGTGAGGTGTGTTGTGAGGTGAGGGTGTGTGAGGTGAGGTGAGGTGTGGTGTGTGAGGTGTGTGTGTGGTGTTGTGTGGTTGTGGGTGAGGTGGGTGGGTGGTGAGGTGAGGTGTGGTGGTGGTGTGTTGTGAGGTGAGGTGTGGTGCGGTGAGGTGCGGTGTGGTGTGTGTGGTGGTGGGTGTGGGTTGTTGTGCGGTGAGGTGCGGTGTGGTGTGTGAGGTGCGGTGTGGTGTGGTGAGTGTGGTGTGTGGTGGGTGTGGTGTGTGTTGTGTGGTGAGGTGCGGTGTGGTGT
Organism: Rhinopithecus roxellana; assembly: GCF_007565055.1. Classification (NCBI taxonomy): domain Eukaryota; kingdom Metazoa; phylum Chordata; class Mammalia; order Primates; family Cercopithecidae; genus Rhinopithecus; species Rhinopithecus roxellana. The sequence continues at coordinate 161,115,703 of NC_044553.1, read as the reverse complement.
GGTAGGTGTTGTGTGGTGTGTGTTGTGAGGTGTGGTGCGGTGTGGTGTGGTGCGGTGTGTGGTGTGTGTTTGTGAGTGTGAGGTGTGGTGTGGTGCGGTGTGTTGTGTGGTGTGTGTTGTGAGGTGCGGTGCGGTGTGGTGTGGTGCGGTCTGGTGTGTTTGGTGAGGTGCGGTGTGTGGTGAGGTGTGGTGTGCGGTGAGGTGTGTGTGGTGTTGTGTGTGAGGTTGTGTGTGTGGTGAGGTGTGTGTGGTGTGTGTTGTGGGTGAGGTGAGGTGCGGTGTGGTTGTGTGTGGTGCGGGTGTGGTGTGTTGTTGGTGGGTTTGTTGTGTGGTGGTGTGGTGTGGTGGGTTGCGGTGTGTGTGGTGGTGAGGTTGTGTGGTGGTGTGTGTGTGTGTGTGGTGTGTTGGTTGGTGGGTGTGGTGAGGTGTGGTTGTGTGGTGCGGGTGTGTGTGTGGTGTGTGTTGTGGGTGCGGTGGGTGTGTGGTGGTGGGTGTGGTGGTTGTGTGGTGTGTTGTGGTGCGGTGCGGTGGGTGTGGTGAGGTGTGTTGTGTGGTGTGTTTGTGCGGTTGGTGAGGTGAGGTGTGGTGGTGGTTGTGGTGTGTGTGGTGTGTGTGTGTGTGGTGTGTGTTGTGAGGTGAGGTGAGGTGAGGTGTGGTGAGGTGTGGTGTGTTGTGTGGTATGGTGTGCATGTGCGTGTGGCATGGCCAGCACTCTCCTCTCAGGCCCGGCCTTGGCTTCCTGGCCAGAGCGTCTGGCGTGGAATGTGGTCTGCAGCTTTGTCTCTGGGGGACACCCCCCATGGCAGGACAAAGCCATCTCCGAGCACATCCTGCGCTGCAGAGAGCTGACCTTTGGCTCCATCTGGCCCTGGGACTACTCATGTGGAAAGAGGCCCTGGGCCAAACCAGCTGCCCGGCTGCCCTTGGCTCTGGGAGGCCTCCGGAGACCACTCCCACCAACAAAAGCTGGGGCTATCTGTGGATGAGACCAGGACGGCAGCACGCGGGTAATCGGAGTGCATGCAGCCGGGCAGTCGCCACTGTCCTGAGCTCCACTGCTGCAGCAATTGCGCCAGCCACGGGTGGAGGCTGTGGGTTCTGGAACGAGACAGAAACCAACATAGATGAAAGTAAGTGCGGGTCCAACCTGGCCAGAGGTGTCTGGACAAGTGTCGAGGCAGCACATCCACCAGGGAGTGACACCGAAGCCACTGTGCCCGCCAGGGAGGCCTGGCCCCTCCGCGTGACTCTGCCAGGGCTCCTTCAGATGACCTCCCACTCGTCCTCCAGATCCTCAGGGTGGGGCATGGCGGCCTGGCTGCTCTTCTGGGTGCCATGCGAGTGGCTGAACGTCTTTGTCAGCCGTCGGAGGAGGTAGCCGGGCGGGCCCACAGCCCACAGCTCATCTGACGCAGTCACTGCAGGGACAAGAGCCAATCACGTACTTGTCAATCACACAGCCTGTGGGGTGGGCACAGATGGCACTAGGAGCTTGGGCGCAGCTCTGGGCTTGCCACATTCTAGGTGGGGGACCCTGGACAAGCCACCATCTCCATGTGAACTTCATATCCTCAGCTGTAAGTGGATGTCAACAGCACCTTGTCCTTGCCCAGGAGACTCTGGCAGAGCCCAGGTGTCCAGCCCCTTCCCTCCTTGGGACACACTCCTGCTTTGCCCTCAGTTCTTGCTTTGGGAGAGCGGAGCCCAGTGGGGGCAGCTTCTTTGAGAGCCCCCCGACATGGTCCACAGGAGCCCTGGGAACCCCAAGGGAACAACAGCCTTGAGCCCACTGGCCCCTGGCACCTGCCTGTGCAACACGCCACACTGCCCGGAATTTTCTTCCAGTAGTCTCCAGCGGGGTTCTTGTCTGTGATGCCATACCTCCGGGCGAGGTCTCCGTTTGGACAGCGGGCCCACACGGTCCTGGTGCTCAGCGCCAGCTGGCAGGCCTGCAACCCTGTGGGCAGACAGGGCCCCTCCTGAGCCCCTGCCGTGGACGGGATGGGCCACTGCTTCCCGAGCCCATCTTGTGATCCTGCACTCCTCCACCAGGGTCCCTGCAGGGATGGAGTGCCCATGCTGGGCTGGGCTTGGGGCAGGAGCTCAGGGAAAGGACGCCCAGTTGGCAGGGCCAGCAAAGTCACCAAAAGCTAGAAGTCAAAGGACAGAAGAGCCTGGGCAGTGTGCAAACCGCCCTCCCACAAAAGCACAAGCAGGACGGCCTGGGTTCCCCCAACAAGGAACATGACTGGAGGCTTGTCCCCCGGTCCAGGAAGCAGCAGCAAAGCACAGCCCCAGCACAAAGGCTGCGGTGTGGTGGGGACCAGGCTGCCTCACAGACAGCAGCCTGGAGGGAGTGCCCAGCAGTCCCCAGTGATGGCAGACCCGGCTGGCCAGCACCGCAGGCCCTGTCTGCGGGCTCCTACCTGGCACTTGCTCCCAGGCGGTCCCCACAGGCATCTCCTCGGTGATCCCGGTCCGCACATGCACGTTCCACCTGCTGTCAAGCACCCACAGCATCTGGTCATTGGGGCTGGAATGGACGCTGACCAAGTTGACCCCGGCGGGCTGGAAGCGGGAAGGGACTTTCAGGGAAGGCAGGAGTTGGGTGACAAGAGGAGGGACAGGAGGCTTCCAGAACCAGGGACATGTTAGTGGCAGCATGCAGCAGCCAGTGTGGGTGGGCCCCGCAGGAGGCAGAGAGGCCATGTCCTGTCCCCGGTGCCAGTCTCACAGGGGAGATGGTCACTTGTCTCCAGAATGTCAGGTGGGCCAGACTGAGGGACAGCCCAGCAGATACCAGCATGGACTCCAGCAGGAGACCAAGAAGGGCAGGGACGGCCCAGGTGAACAGAGAGTGGAGGAATGAGAGGAGAGGCACGGCGGACCTGGCTGTGAAGGATTGTGGTGGGCACTGTGAGAAACAGTAACGCCAGCCCAGGAGCCCCTGCCACCTGCCTGTGCCGCCCTCACCATCCTGGCTCAGCTGACGCCCCTTTCCTCTAGGCATAGCCGTCCTCCCAAATGTGCTGCCGGGCGGGCAAAGTGCCTGTTGCCCAGGTCATGGCACAAGACTGCCACCCTGCCCTGGTCCTTGGGCAGCCTCTGTCCACGCTCAGCGTCTCCGGTTGTCTGCTCTTCACAGGACAGGAGGAAGTCCCTCCAGTGTCCTGTTTGCTGTCCACTGGCAGCTCCAGTTTGCCCCAGGGCTGCCCACCCCTTGGTTGGACCAGGCCTCTGTGCCAGCAAGCACAGCACTGTCTGGAGGACCTGGGCCACTGGTCACCAGCAGTGCTGGTGGGTGACCTGAGCCCCAAGGGGCTGGCTGTCTTCCACTGCCTGGCGCTGCCTGCTTTTCTGGAACCCACACTCTTCCCTGCTACATCTGTGGTCTTGGGTCTCTGCCCTCCTGGTCCACCTCCATGGGACCCTGAGTGGGCCACCCAGTGGAAACTGGCGGGTCCCTTGCTGCCACCACACATCTCCTGCTCCTCGCTTTGTGCTCAGGGCTGCCGTGAATACAGTCACACTGGATGCCCTGTGCCACACTCTGGCCGCACAGTGCTCCTGTCATAGTGCCCGTGTCACACACTTGCCGGGTCCAGACGCTCTCAGGGCCCTCGGCAGTGGGACCTCCCTCCACCTGCGCCTCCCTGATCGAGCTGCCCTCTCCAGGCTGCCCGCATCCTCACCCGCCGGCTGCTCTGGGCAGGGGCCCCTAACTGTGGGCTGGTGAGCACATGTATGAAATGCCTCCCGTGGGCACCAAGTCTCACGCCTCAGCCCCAGGGCCAGTCCCAGTGGATCAGGACATGGAGGATGGAGAGACAGGGCAGCGAGGAGGATGGGGTGGTGGCCGCTCTTGTGGGCACATCACCACCGATCACCACCGCCTGGGCCAGTGTCTGCCTTTGCTGCTGCTAGGTCCTCTAAGGACCAACAGGTCCTCCCAGATGTGCATCCCCCTGGAATGGGGGCTTAGCCTAGAGCAGTGCTTCCCCAAATCTGCGCCTCTGAACCCCAAGTCCATGGAATAGAAATGGGTGTGATGTATAGAAAGGGGGTTCCATAGACCAACAAGTTAAGCTAAGCTGAGGGATGGCAGTGAATATAAATCCCAAACACGTCTAGACTTGGTCGCAACTCCACGGCTGAAACACTGACAGGCACAGGGCCATGCCCTCCCTCCTGCCCCCACCTGACTCTGGCTGCCAGAACGTTCTCTTTAAAAAAAATTTTTTAAGACAGGGTCTCGCTCTGTCACCCAGACTGGAGTGCCCTGGCGCAATCCTGGCTCACTGCAACCTCCATCTCCCTGGCTCGAGTGATCCTCCCATCTCAGCTTCCCAAGTATCTGGGACTACAGGCACACACCACCACACCAGGCTAATTTTTGTATTTTGTTGTAGACACTGGGTTTCACCATGTTGCCCAGGCTGGTCTTGAACTCCTGGGTTCAAGTGAGCCATTCGCCTTGGCCTCCCAAAGTGCTGAGATTACAGGCGCGAGCCACCGTGCCTGGCCAGAAAGTTCTCTCTTGTGTGAGCTCACTCAGGGTGCAGCTGGAGTGACTGCAGGTCTCAGCCTGCCAGTGGGGCGAGTGAGATAGTTTTTTTTGAGTCTCACTCTGTCTGGAGTGCAGTGGCATGATCTTGGCTCACTGCAACCTCCGCCTCCTGGTTTCAAGGGATTCTCCTGCCTCAGCCTCCCAAGTAGCTGGGATTACGGGTGCCCACATCCACGCCCGGCTAATTTTTGTAGTTTTTAGTAGAGACAGGGTTTTGCCATGTTGGCCAGGCTGATCTAGAACTCCTGACCTCAAGTGATCCACCCACCTCGGCCTCCCAAGGTGCTGGGATTACAGGTGAGCCACCGCGCCCGGCCACGAGTGAGCTATTTTAAGAGACACAGAGAACAGAGTCCTAGCGAGGGGCTCCCTTTGCTGCTCCCTCAGCCGTTTGGTCGCTCAGTCCACACATTTGCCCAAATTACAGGCGCACGCTGTGGAAGCCGTTGTGACTGGGCTGGACAGGGCTCTCAGGTAGCACCAGAGCAGGCAGTTGGACGTAAACACCAGGCTAGGTTCAGATATTGGAGGCACCACCAGAAAATAAAATGAGCAATTGGCAGTGGGTGGTCAGGCGAGGAGGTGGCATTAGGGTTGATGCCCGGAGGACACAGGGCCACTGAGCGGAGAGAGGGAAGGGTTGGACGGCAGAGGCCAGAATGCTGGGCACCACCCTGGACAGTGGTCGCCAGCTTAAAGCAGAGTGGCACTGGGAGCCTGAGCCACTTTCCACGCAGAACCCCAGATGCGCCGGTGAGATCCGAGGGATCCGAGGGAGCCGTGCCTGTGCCACAGGGTCACCACAGCCCCTGCCCACTCCACATGGACAGCAGGGAGGCTGGGGCGGGGCGGCCAGCGTGGATACAGTGGGATGCAGTCCAGGAGGGCAGGGGTGCCAGGGCCGAGTCCCCAGGGAACACCTGGAGAGCACTCAGACAGGTCCTCACTGCTGGCTGTGCTGGGATCAGATGTTTGAGATTTATATTCACTGCCTTCCCTCTGAGCTTAGCTTAACTTGTTGGGCTACAGAACTCCCTTTCTATATATCACACTCATTTCCATTCCATGGACCTGGGGTTCAGAGGTGCAGATTTGGGGGAGTGCTGTTCTAGGCTAAGCCCCCATTCCAGGGGGATGCAGGGGCTCCAGGGAAGGGAGGGGAGAGGCCTGCGATCACTCTGCAAAGCAGGGCTGGGTGGGGAGGCTGGGCAGCTGGGGAAGAAGCCTGCCAGCTGAGGCCTAGGCTGAGGCCACCAGGCTGTGTGGAGGAGAGGCTCCCGCCAGGCTCCTGCCCTCCCCACTCAGGAGGCCGGGTGGAGGAGACAGAAAAGCAGCCCGGGCCTCGCCACTCAGCCCACTGGCCAGAGCCCCGATGTGGTAGAGCAGAGCCGGGTCCCCACCACACGCTGCCCGCAGTCCTACCCCAGAGCTAAGATGCACTGTGGTTTGAAGCCGCTAGCTTTTGAATAGTAAGTCAGGGACAATGGGAACGATGGAGAAAGGAGGAGACGACTGTACTTCAGGGGAAGGGCAAGAACAACGAGGATCAAAGTGGAGTCTCCGAGGGGTCTCCAGATAGAGAAAGATGGGTGCTGGTAGCAGCACGGTGGCAAGCGGAGTGCTCGTGAGCAGGCAGAGGACGGCTACCCCACATCCCTTTCCTCTTCTTTCCATCACCTTGCAACGTCTCTGGAACATAAAACTTCCAGTCTCCCTTGGCTCTCTCACCTCCCGGCTCTGCCCCCTGACGTGAGCCTCCGCCCATTAACAGCCTTTACTAGAAGCCTCTAGAACAGAATATGGTGGGAAGTGCAGGCAGGGCCCAGCCTCACCCTGGCCTTGCCAATCGTCCCTTCCTGGCACACATGCCCCCTCACACCTTGCTCACCTGGCAGGCTGCTGCCCACCCTTCACAACCCCACTCACACTGCCTGACAGGCCTCTGGGAAGGGCCCCTGTGCCGCCTGTGAGCTCCCTGCAGGAGGCCACGTCTGCCCAGCTCCAGTCCAGCCCAATGCTGAGGAGGTGCGCGGAGGATGGACCCCGGCCACCTGCTTCCCTCGAAAACATCCTGTGTCCCCAGCCCCTCACCTGCTCTTATCCAATAAAAAGAAAAACTCTAATTTGTATTACTGGAGGACAATATACATTTGAAAACTATACACATCCTAAGTGTACAGCATGATGGAGCTTCCCGATTTGAGTGCACCTGTGTGACCAGTGGCTGTCCCAAGAAGCAGAAGGTGAGACCTGGCCCTGGCTGCTGCCACACTCCTGACACCAGGACCTGCACTGTCTGGGTCTGACTTTACATGATGGAAGCTCGTGGCATAGTGGCTTCTCCCCGAAAGGACTGGCACTCCCTCGCAGGGCCCTCATTCTAGGTGGGAGGCCGGCCTGCAGACAGCCCAGGAAGCCTTCAGGAAGGGGTAGGGATGGAGGCCAGGTCTCAGGGCAACAGAGCAGGAACAGTCTGATGAAAAGCACACGGGACACCAGTAAATGCTCTTTAAAAGAGGAAGAGCAAGTCATTCTGGACACATCTTACTGGGTATATCATCTTGCCTCATGCCTTTACCCATTACTTCCTAGAATGGCTTCCATGGTACGCCACACCACCCCTACCACTGGCACGGCTCATGTGGCCCAAGCTCTCGCACCAGCTGTCTCCTGGACCCCTCTCACTGGAGGCATGTGATCATCTGTTTGACGAATGAGCCCCCACACATGTTGGGTTTTGGGGGAACCTCAACTGCAAACAAAACACTTGTTTCTGCCTCCCAGAGCTGCCATCCTACTGGGAGGGTGGACCACAACCCGGACAAACCAATGCCATGCTGCGTAACAGAGAGAAGGGCCAGAGGGACACCCTGACTCTGACCCGGAGTGGAAGGGGCAGTGGTCCTGCTGACACCTAGGGAAGGGCCCTGGCAGCCCTGGCAAGTGCTCAGGGTTGCAACAAGGAGGCAGTGGGGAGGCCAGAGTGGCCACTGGCGCTGATGACAGGCTTCAGGCTGAGGCAAAAGTGTGATTTCATTCTGAGTGACGTGGGAAGCTGCCAGAAGGTTGTGAAAAGAGGAAGGGGCTGGGCACGGTGTCTTACACCTGTAGTCCCAGCACTTTGGAAGACCAAGGAGGGAGGATTGCTTGAGCCAAGGAGTTTGAGATCAGCCTGGGCAACAGCAAGACCTTGTCTCTACCAAAATTTAAAAAATTATCTGGGCATGGTGGCATGTGCCTGTAGTCCCAGCTACTTAGGAGTCTGAGGCAGGAGGATTACTTGAGCCCAGGAGTTTGAGGCTGCAGTAAGCCATATTCGCACCATTGCACTCTAGCTTAGGCAACAGAGCAAGACCCTCTGTAATAATAAATAAAATAAAAGTAAAAAAAAGAGGAGAGATGTGGGCCGAGCGCGGTGGCTCACGCCTGTAATCCCAGCACTTTGGGAGGCCCAGGCGGGCCAATCACCTGAGGTCAGGAGTTCGAGATCAGCCTGATCAATATGATGAAACCCCATCTCTACTAAAAACACAAAATTAGTCGGGCGTGGTAGCAGGCACCTGTTAATTCCAGCAACTCAGGAGGCTGAGACAGGAGAATCGCTTGAACCCGGAAGGCAGAGGTTGCAGAGAGCTGAGATCAGGCCATTGCACTCCAGCCTGGGCAATAAGAGTGAAACTATCTCAACAACAACAAAAACAGAGGAGAGATGTGAACTAGCGCATGTCATCAGAGGACCCCTCTGGCTGCAGTGAGGACAAGCTGCAGGGAAGGGCAGGTAGAACAAGAACCCTGTTCCGGATGCTGGCGCAAATAAGCCAGGAGGCGGTGGTACAGGCAGGCCCTAAGAGGCCAATGGAACAGGCTTTGGAGGTGGAGCCCATGGTGCCTGCTGATGGACTGGCAAAGTGACCCTGGGGTGGGCTGCTCTGCTGGAGTCTGGACCTTTTCAGAGCAGACCCCAGGCCGGGGCGGCGCTCAGCACCCCAGGTGGTCACGGCAATCATGATCCTGAGCCACAGATGGCGGGTGACTCGGGAATGTTTCTCTGCTAAGATACACCGAGGTTTCAATAGGCAAAAAACAAATGCTTGAAAAGTTGGCAAACTCGGGGGTTGCTTTGCTGACTGCTCTCTGGGTTGGTAATGGAGAGGCCTGGTCCTAGCCCTGCCTGATGGGGCTCTGGGCACACCCTGGGTGTCATGACATGGTGCCTGCGAGGGGCTTCAAGACCAGCAGGGCTGGGCATCAGTGAAGGATGATTTTCTATTAGGTCAGAAACAATGACAATCACTGAACCTCAAAGCAAACGACTTTATCATCTTCCTCTGGAGAAAACCGGTCTCTCCCGGTCTCAGAGTGGTGGAGCGGGAAGCAGCACAGGATCTTGGGAGCGGGGAATTCCACTGTTTGCTCACAGTAAGCAAGGGTGGCGCCGCGTCGGGTTAACACACAGACAGCCCTCCTGCGCGGCTTTCATCACAGTGACCTGATTCACTGGCGGCCTCAACACACCTTTGCTGTATTTATTTTATAAACTCACTGTATGTTTTTTTTTTTTTTTTGTAACTGTCACCTGGATTTTCTTGTTTTTGCTTATTTTTTTCAGAAAGCACTGATGTAAGTGCCTCCACACAAGTTAGTGTAGATTCTTACTGAGCCTTTCTTTGGAGGCAAAAGAACTCCCTGCTGAGCCTGGCACTGCTGGTTTGTTAGCTGTGCTGCATGCAACAGTGGCTTGCTGTCCTCTGGTTTGTACCAGAAGTCTGGGGCCAAATAAACCCTCATTTAAACAGACAAAACCCAGACACACTCAGGGGCTGTCAGAGAGAGCACGCATCACTTGGGACCACACACTGTATGTAGGATTCCTTTTTTTTTTTTTTTTTTGACACAGAGTTTCGCTCTTGTTGCCCAGGCTGGAGTGCAGCAGCACGATCTCAGCTCACTGCAACCTCCACCTCTCAGGTTCAAGTGATTCTCCTGCCTCAGCCTCCCGAGTAGCTGGGATTACAGGCGCCTGCTACCATGCCTAGCAAATTTTTGTATTTTTAGGACAGACTGAGTTTCACCATCTTGGCCAGGCTGGTCTTGAACTCCTGACCTTGTGATCCACCCGCCTCGGTCTCCCAAAGTACTGGGATTACAGGTGTGAACCACCGCGCCCAGCCAGGATTCCATTTCTATGAAACATCCAGAAGAGGAAAAAACCAGGTAAAAATCAGGTGAGCAGCTGCCAGAGGCTGGGAGAGAAGAGGAGGGAGGAGGAATGGGGAGTGGCTTCGCATTGGTAGGGGCTTTCTGGAGGGATAAGAATGTTTTTAACTAGGCTGGGCGAGGTGGCTCATGCCTGTAATCCCAGCACTTTGGGAGGCCGAGGCAGGCAGATCACTTGAGGTTAGGAGTTTGAGATCAGCCTCGGCCAACATAGTGAAACTCCATCTCTACTAAAAATACAAAATTAGCCAGGTATGGTGGTGCGTGCCTGTAGTCCTAGCGTCTCAGGAGGCTGAGGCAGGAGAATCACTTGAACCTGGGAAGCGGAGGTTGCGGTGAGCCCAGATTGTGCCACTGTACTCCAGCCTGGGCAACAACAGCAAAACTCCATCTCAAAAAAGAAAAAAAAGAATGTTCTGGAACTGCATAGTGACAATGATTGCACAACATTGCAAATGTACTGTCACTAACAGTAAACCTCATGTGTATTTTATCACAATTTAGGAAAAAAGAAAAAGTAGACAAGCCTTGGTTGTGACAGTGTACTATAGTGTCGCAGTTACCATTGTGGTGAACTGGGTAAAGGGTACTCAGGATTTCTTATAAATACAAGTGCAGTGACCATTATTCAATAAAAATTTCAATTAGGCCGGGCGCAGTGGCTCACGCCTGTAATCCCAGCACTTCGGGAGGCTGAGGCAGGCAGATCACCTGAGGTCGGGCGTTCGAGACCAGCCTGACCAATATGGAGAAACCCCGTCTCTACTAAAAAAAGTACGAAATTAGCTGGGTGTGGTGGCAGGCGCCTGTAATCTCAGCTACTCAGGAGACTGAAGCAGAAGAATTGCTTGGACCCAGGAGGCAGAGGTTGCAGTGAGCCGAGATCACACCATTGCACTCCAGCCTGGGCAACAAGAGTGAAACTCTGTCTCAAAAAAAACAAGAAAAAATTCTATTAAAAAAAAAAAGTAGTCTGGGCACAGTGGCTTACACCTACAATCCCAGGTCTATGGGAGGCTGAGGTAGGAGAACTGCCTGAGCCCAGGAGCTTGAGACCTAATCTCTACTAAAAAAACAAAAGAAAGTAGTAGGTGGTCTAAAATTTTGGCTTATTCATATTAAAAACTTCATAAAAATGCAAAAGAGGCTGGGCGTGGTGGCTCACGCCTGTAATCCCAGCACTCTGGGAGGCTGAGTCAGGCATATCACTTGAGGTCAGGAGTTCAAGACCAGCCTGACCAATATGGAGAAACCCCGTCTCTACTAAAAAAAATAGAAAATTAGCTGGGCGTGGAGGCTCATGCCTGTAATCGTGGCTACTCAGCAGGCAGAGGCAGGAGAATCACTTGAACCCGGGAGGCAGAGGTTGTGGTGAGCCGAGATTGCGCCATTGGACTCCAGCCTGGGCTATAGAGCGAAACTCTGTCTCAAAAAAAAAAAAACAAAAAAATTCAATTAAAAAAAAAAAAGTAGGCTGGGCACAGTGGCTTACACCTGTAATCCCAGCACTATGGGAGGCTGAGGCAGGAGAACTGCCTGAGCTCAGGAGCTCGAGACCTAATCTCTACTAAAAAAACAACAAAAAAAAGTAGTAGGTGGTCTAAAATTTTGGCTTATTCATATTCAAAACTTCATAAAAATGCAAAACAGGCTGGATGCGGTGGCTCACGCCAGTAATCCCAGCACTTTGGGAGGCCAAAGGCCAGCGGATCTCGAGGTCAGAAGTTCAAGATGAGCCTGGCCAATATGGTGAAACCCCATCTCTACTAAAAAAATACAAAAATTAGCCAGGCATGGTGGCACACGCCTTTAGTCCCAGCTACTCCAGAGGCTGAGGCAGAAGAATTGCTTGAACTCGGGAGGTGGAGGTTGCAGTGAGCGGAGATCGTGCCACTGCACTCCAGTCTGGGTGACAGAGTGAGACTCCGTCTCCGAAAAAAAAAAAAAAAAAAAGAAAAAGAAAAAGAAATGAAGGATAGAACTTGTAAGATGGAATAAATAAGAAATTTGAGAGTTAAAATACTTTGGAAATGCTAAAAAAAAAAATACACAAAGTTTGGTAAGCTGAGAGAGGAGACAGGAAGGGAGGGAGGAAGTGTGTGTGTGTGTGCAGCAGGCAAACGTACGTGCTTGTTTGTTTTTAAGTTCAAAATCCAGCTCCTGCAAGAAGGCTTGCTTTTTGTTTTTGGGACAGGGTCTTGCTGTGTTGCCCAAGGTAGACTGCAGCGGTGCAATCACAGATCACCACAGCCTCGACCTCTTGGGCTCAAGCGATCCTCCCACCTTAGCTTCCTGAATAGCTGGGACTATGGGTGCATGCTACCACACCTAGCTAATTAATTTTTTTTTTTTTTTGTAGAGACAGGGTCTCACTATGTTGCCCTGATCTCAAACTCCTGGGCTTAAGTGATTCTCCTGCCTCGGCCTCCCAAAACGCTGGGATTACAGCGGTCCCAGGGCACCCCATTAGAAGCCTGTGGTCTACTTCTAGGTATCATGGCCTTCCAGTGAGAGAAAAGACTTAGAATTCAGTATAGTGAAGAGGAGTAATAGTTCCTAGAAACAAGTTTTGAAGAAGAGAGTTCAAAAACAATAAATGTTTAAATGGAGGTATAGGAAAAAAGGCAACATGGAAAAAATTAAAGGAAGTGGCAAAAAACAGTTTAGTTTCCCTCGAAGGGAGCTGGTTCTGTCCCACACCATTAGATGGCAGCTGGGGAAGTCTCATAACTTCATCTGCAGGCAGCGCAGGTGTGTTGACAGAACAGCTCACGGTGTAACAGGCAGCCCCACCAGCACCCAAATATCGCTGAAAGATGTTCGGAGGGTTAGAGGAAAATCGCAGCTATACTCTGAAGACTGATGATACCAGAACTGTGGAGGTGAAGGGGATGCGCTGCACCATGGTGCTCAGTGCTGGGTATGTGCAAGAGTCACCTGCAGGGCTCCAAAGAAGCCAGAAGCTTCTGGACAGTGATAACAATGAGCACACATTCACCCTTTCACTCCCTTCTCAAGCACCACTACCATGAGAGGGAACGGGTTAAAGAAAGAAAAATGGGGCGGGCGCAGTGGCTCGCACTTTGGGAGGCCAAGGCAGACGATCACCTGAGGTCAGGAGTTTGAGACCAGCCTGACCAACATGGCGAAACCCTGTCTCTACCAAAGATACAAAAATTAGCTGGGCATGGTGGCGTGGACCTGCAATCCCAGCTACTCGGGAGGCTGAGGCAGAGAATTGCTTGACCTCAGGAGGCAGAGGCTGCAGTAAGCTGAGATCGGGCCACTGCACCCAGCCTGGGTGACAGAGTGAGACTCCATCACAAAGAAAAAATGTTCAAATCTCCAAAGGACAGGGAGAATGAGGGGAGGAAGCAGCCATACAATTTTGGAAGCTGCAAAGTGGGGGATGCATGGTAAGGACTCAGCAGGCCCTGGAAGGCTAAAAGGAACGACTCCCCACCCAGCAGCCCAGCCAGATCGCCGTCAGAGACCCGCGTGGCCCACAGGCTCCATGTGTGTGCTCAGGGCTTCCAGTCAGCCTTGCTTGGCCTCACTCTTCCAACCAGGGGATTGCCAACATCTAAAGACAGCCTCTGCCATGGAAAAGGCGAACTAGACAGAAAACACACAACTTGGGACACACAAAGACCAGGCAGGGAGAAGAAACTTCCAAAACATCCTTAGGGAGATGAGAGAAGACTCTACAGCCATCAAACAACAACAGGAACTTTCGGAAATTAAACATGTGATAATGGAAATAATTTGACAGAGGGTTGGAGAAATAAGGTTGAGAACATCTTCTAGAAAGTAGGATAAAAGCATAAAAAGATAGAAACAGGACAGAAAAGAAAAGTGGAGGCCAGCTTAGAAAGTCCACAATACAAAAGGAAAACTCCAGGCTGGGCACGGTAGCTAATGCCTGTAATCCCAGCACTTTGGGAGGCCAAGGCAGGTGGATCACCTGAGGTCAGGAGTTCGAGAGCAGCCTGACCAACACGGTGAAACCCCATTTCTACTAAAAATACAAAATTAGCTGGGCGTGGTGGCAGATGCCTGTAATCCCAGCTACTTGGGAGGCTGAGGCAGGAGAATCGCTTGAACCCAGGGGGCAGAGGCTGTTGTGAGCCCAGATTGCACCACTGCACTCTAGCCTGGGCAACAAAGGTGAAAACACCTACTCAAAGAAAAAAAAAAAAAAAAAAAAACAACAGGAAGCCTCCAGCCAGAGTGAACAGAAAACAGGAAACAGGAGGGGCGCCAGGCGCGGTGGCTCATGCCTGGAATCCAGCACTTTGGGAGGCTGAGGTGGGAGGATTGCTGGAGCCCAGGAGTTCAAAAGCAGCCTGGGCAATACAGTGAGACTCCATCTCTACAAAAAAAAAAAAAAGAAAAAAGTAGCTGAACATGGTGCACATGCCTGTGGTCCCAGCTACTTGGGAGGCTGAGGTGGGAGGACTGCTTGAGCCCAGAAGTTTAAAGCTACAATGAGCTGTGATTGTGCCATTGCACTCCGGCCTGGGTGACAGAATGAGAGACCTTATCTCCGAAAAACAAACAAACGAACACCCCACAACAACAAAAAACCCCACAACAACAACAACAAAACACAAAAACACAACAACAAAAAAAGGAAAACAGGAGAGACGGGGCAGAAGAGGACCCCAGCAGAGGACCCAGACACCACCGGCACATGGGCTGCAAGCGCCTGGCTGCAGGGATTAACACAGCCCTGCCAAGGCGTATCACCGCGTATCTGCTCTTACAACACTAGGAACAAAGAGACCTTACAAACCAGAAAGAAAACCAGAAAGAAAACCAGGTCAAGTGCCAAGGATCAGGTGTTAGAACAGCCTCTGGCTTCTCAACAGCAATCCTGGAAGCTGAGAGACAATGGAGGAAGACCCTCAAAATCCTAAAGGAAAATGGTTTCCAACCTAGACTGCTATATCCAGCAAGGTCAAGGGTGAACACAGATGAAAGACTTTTCAGACATGCAATATCTCTAAAAAGTCACTGACCATGAACCCTTCCTTGGGAACCGACTGGAGGATAAACTCCACCCAAACAAACACAGACACAGAAAGAGGAAGACCCGGGATCTGGAAGAAAGGGGCTCTAACATGAGGGGAGGTCAAAGGTGACACCAGGACAACAGCTGAGTCCCGGGTAGAGAGAGGAACCAGGCCAGATTGGAGCTGGCCAAGAGGGTGCAGGAGAGATCTCTGCAGGGGGAAGAAACAGAGAAGACACATTCCTAATGTGTCCAAATGTGCGAGACAACTGGTAGAGTCTGGGATTGAATGTGTGAAACTGCACTTAGAAAACTAGATAAGCAGGCTGGGCACGGAGGCCGAGGCAGGTAGGTCACCTGAGATCAGGAGTTTGAGACCAGCCTGGCCAATATGGCGAAACTCCATCTCTATTAAAAATACAAAAAATTAGCTGAGTGTGGTGGCACATGCCTGTTAATCCTAGCTACTCGGGAGGCTGAGGCAGAAGAATCACTCGGACCCAGGAGGTGGAGGTTGCAGTGAGCAGAGACTGATCAAACCACTGCAGGCCAGCCTGGGCAACAGAGCGAGACTCTGTCTCAAAAACAAAAAAAAAGAAAAAAGAAAAAAAACTAGATGAGCAAACAAGATGATTATCAAGTGCAGGGAAAACAGAGTCACACAGACAAGGAACTGCAGGTGTGGTTCATCCCCTGCCTCCACTGTGAAGCGCTCCTCCTTCCTCACAGCAAGGCCCCTGCCTGGGAAGTGTTGCAGCTCTGGGAGGGTGGAAGCAGGAAGGGAGGCGGGTGGCTGGGGGATGGGGGAAGGGAGAGCAAGAGCTCTGCATGTTTCTGTTTCCCTGGAGAGTCAATCAGCAACACCTGAAGTCAGGGGACCAAACACAGCTCCAGAAGCAGCATTTCAGTGAAAAGAATTGAAAGGAGCTCTCCAGAGAGGGCAAAATTGGCAGGAGAGACTTGTTTCTTGTAGCACATCTTATACAACCCACTGACATGTCAACCTACCGATTTTCACATGTGACTTTGTTTTCTTTCTTTTATAGATGGAGTCTCACTCTGTTGCCCAGTCTGGAGTGTGGTGGATGATCCTGGTCTCCAGTGATCCTCCCACCCAGCCTCCTGAGTAGGTGGGACTAGAGGCACATACCACCACACTTGGCATTTCATGTATGACTTTCATTAAAAATAAAAACCAGGCTGGGTGTGATGGCTCCTATCTGTAATCCCAACACTTTGGGAGGCCAAGATAGGTGGATAACTTGAGGTCAGGAGTTCCAGACCAGCCTAGTCAACACAGTGAAACTCCATCTCTACTAAAAATACAAAAATTAGCTGGGCGTGGCCAGGCACGGTGGCTCACTCAAGTAATCCCGGCACTTTGGGAGGCCGAGGCGGGCAGATCATCTGAGGTCAGGAGTTCAAGACCAGTCTGGCCAACATGGAGAAACCCAGTCTCTACTAAAAATACAAATATTAGCCGGGCGTAGTGGCACTCACCTGTAGCCCCAGCTACTCAAGACACTGAAGTGGGATGATCGCTTGAACCCAGGAGATGGAGGTTGTAGTGAGCCGAGATGGTGCCACTGCACTACAGCCTGAGTGACAGAGTGAGACCCTGTCTCAAAAAAAAAAAAAAAAAAAAAAAAATTAGCTGGGCCTGGTGGCAGGTGCCTGTATTCCCAGCTACTTGGGAGGCTGAGGCAGCAGAATTGCTTGAACCCAGGAGGTGGAGGTTGCAGTGAGCCAATATCACCCCGACTGAACTCTAGTGGGTGACAGACCAAGACTCCATCTCAAAAAAAAAAAACTAACCAAAAACCAAAAAACGAAACTGGCAGGGCACAGTGGCACATGCCTGCAATCCCAGCACTTTGGGAGGCTGAGGGCTGGCAGGATCACTTGAGGCCAGTAGTTTGAGACCAGCCTGGACAACACAGCAAGACCTCATCTCTACAAAATAAAAATTTTAAAAATGAGCCAGGTGTGAGGGTGCATACCCCTAGCCATTCTGGAGGCAGAGGCAGGAGAACTGTTTGAGCCTAGGGGTTTGTGGGTATAGTGAGCTATGATCACACCACTGCACTTCAGCTTGAACGACAGAGTGAGACTCTGTCTCAAAAATAAAAAATAAAAATCCACCAGGATGCCTGGGCCTCACCCCAGACCTGCTGAATTCACATCTCCAGGGAGGGGCTGAGGCCTGGACATTTTCTTTTTTGTTTTTGAGACGGAGTCTGATTCTGTCGCCCGGGCTGGAGTGCAGTGGCACGATCTCCACTCACCGCAAGCTCCGCCTCCCGGGTTCATGCTATTCTCCTGCCCCAGCCTCCCAAGTAGCTGGGACTCCAGGCACCTGTCACCACACCGGCTAATGTTTTGTATTTTCAGTAGAGACCTCGTGATCCGCCCACCTCAGCCTCCCAAAGTGCTGGGATTACAGGCCTGAGCCACCGCGCCCGGCCGAGGCCTGGACATTTTCAATAAGCTCCTCTGATGGCTCTAAGATGGATCTGACCCTTCACTTTACTGATGGGAAAATGATAGTGAAAGACCAGTGAGTTTAAGCAACATGCCCAAGGTCACTTGAATCCACAGGCAAAAAACAAGTATTAGTTGAAGTTCTTCTGATTGCAAGTAATGGATTCCACCCACAATGGGAACAGTCCTTCCTGGCTGGCAGGGCTCCGGGATGCTGCAGTCTCCCTGAGCACTGCACCCCACTGCTGGAAATGGCTGCATGCCACCTTCCCAATGCCTCTGCGAGACACCTGCATGCAGGCCAGCTGGGAAGGAAGTCTTCTGCAGCATTGTGGATACAAGCAGTGCTGGCTCAGTGAGGTTGGATCAAGGTGACCAAGAGGCACTTGTACAGACAACTGGTCCAGTCACCAAAAGGGGATTAATGAGATTACAGACCCAGGCTGGGACACCAGCATGGATTGGCTTCCTCTGCCCCAAAGCAATCCATGTCAGAGTCCCCATGTCCACTCAATCCCAACCTCACATCCCACAGATGTGTACCATGAATCCAGCGAAACAGGCCAGAGAATTTCCACAGCTCACTGCAGACTTTCCCATTTGGGTCCTGTCCGGCCCTGCTCAAGAGCCTCCCATAGGTCCCACTGCCCCTGGAATTAGCCACAAACTCTCCAGCCTGAGAGTCAAGATCCTCCAAAGATGACCCAAAGGACATCTCAGGTCTTCTCTTTCCCACAACATCCTTTCTGCATCCTTCCCTCCCAGAGGTTCACTGCCAGGAGCCTAGAAGCCCACGGAGCTAATGTCTCACAGTCCTCAGGGTGGTCTAGCAGCAGACAGTCCTCCCAAAGCAGCAGGAAGGAGCACTCTTCCCTACTCAGAAACACTGGCCAAACCTCTTTACCTGCTGGTCACTGAAAATGCCCATTGAGTCTGAAGTCCCAGTTCAAACACTACCCATCCTCGGAAACCAGGTTTGGGACCCTGAGGATCTGTATTTTTTTCATGATTGCTTCTATAACCTCCTGCTCTGCTCTTCTTTTAGTCATTTAACTTTTGGTCACTTAACTCCAAAAGCAGCTTCACTCATTTCCTTTTTTTTTTTTTTGAGACAGAGTCTTACTCTGTCGCCCAGGCTGGAGTATAGTAGAATGATCTCAGCTCACTGCAACCTCTACCTCCCAGGCTCAAGCAATCCTCCCGTCTCAGCCTCCCGAGTAGCTGAAATTACAGGCATGTGCCACCACGCCCAGCTAATGTTTTGTATTTTTGGTAGAAATGGGGTTTTACCATGTTTCTCAGGCTGGTCTCGAACTCCTGAGCTCAGGTGATTCACTCGCCTCGGCCTCCCAAAGTACTGGGATTACAGGTGTGAGCCACCATGCTCAGCCAGCTTCACTCATTTCTGTTCCCTCTGCAAATCCAACACAGTGTAGGGTATCCTATAACGTTCATTTAAAACTTTTTTTTTTTTTTTTTGAGACAGGGTCTCATTCTGTCACCCCGGCTGGAGTGTGCTGGCATGATCATAGCTCACTGCAGCCTCAACCTCCCTAGTAGTTGGAACTACAGGCACATACCACCACACCTGGCTAATTTTTTGTGTTTTTCATAGAGATAGGATTTCATAATAATCCCAGGCTGGTCTTGAACTCCTGAGCTCAAGCAATCTACCCACCTCGACCTCCCAAAGTGCTGGGATTACAGGCATGAGCCACCACACCCAGCCCATTTAAATTTTTTTTTACACTTTAATATTTAAAACAACTGTACAGAGGCCAGGCATGGTGGCTCACATCTGCAATCCCAGTACTTTGGGGGAGGCTTGCTTGAGGCCAGGAGTCCAAGACCAGCCTGGGCAACATAGCAAGACTATGTCTCTATAATTTTTTTTTTTTTTTTAATTAGCTAGGTGCGGTGGTGCATGCCTGTAGTGTCCTAGTTAGTTGGGAGGCTGAGGTGGGAGGATGGCTTGACCCAGGAGTTTGAGGTTCCAGTGAGCCATGACCACTCCACTGTGCTCCAGCCTGGGCAAGGAGTGAGACTATGTCTCTAAAAAACAAAAACAGGCCAGGCACAGTGGCTCATGCCTGTAATCCCAGCACTTTGGGAGGCAGGCGGATCACCAGACCAGGAGATTGAGACCGTCCTGGCTAACATGGTGAAACCCTGTCTCTACTAAAAATACACACACAAAAATTAGCTGAGCGTGGTGGTGGGCGCCTGTAGTTCCAGCTACTCCGGAGGATGAGGCAGGAGAATGGCCTGAACCCGGGAGGTGGAACTTGCAGTGAGCTGAGATCATGCCACTGCATTCCAGCCTGGGTGACAGAGAGAGACTCCGTCTCAAAAAAAAAAAAAAAAAAAAAAAAACCAAAAACAGCTCTACAGAGGTATGTTGACATACAATGAAATGCACACATTTAAAGTACATAATTGGGTAAGCTTTGACACATGTATATACTCATGAAGCCACTGCCACATCTCCCCTTTGAAATTTCTGCCAGGCCTTGAGTAAGCACTGATCTGTGCTAGCATTTTCTTTTTTTTAATTTTTATTTTATTTTTTATTTTTTTGAGACAGAATCTCACTCTGTTGCCCAGGCTGGAGTTCAAGCGATTCTCCTGCCTTAGCCTCCCAAGTAGCTGGGATTACAGGTGTGCACCACCACACCTAGGTGACTTTTGTAGTTTTAGTAGAGATGGGGTTTTACCATGTTGGCCAGGCTGGTCTTGAACTCCTGACCTCAGGTGATCCACCTGCCTTAGCCTCCCAAAGTGCTGAGATTATAGGCATGAGCCACAGCACTCGGCCTGTGTTAGCATTTTCTAATATTTTATATAAATAAGTTTGTTTTTGAGACAGGGTGACGCTCTGTCGCCCAGGCTGGAGTGAGGTGGCAGTCATCATGGCTCATTGCAGTCTCTGCCTCCTGGGCTCAAGGGATCCTTCCACCTCAGCCTCCCAAGTAGCCGGGACTACAGGTGCGCACCACCACACTCAGCTAATTTTTGTATTTTTTGTACAGATGGAGTTTTGTCATGTTGCCCAGGCTGGTCTTGAACTCCTGGGCTCAGGTGATCTACTCGCCTCAGCCTCCCCAAGTGTTGGGATTACAGGCATGAGCCACCATACCTGGCCAAATTTTATATAAATGAAATGATAACAGTATGTATTCTTTGGCTTCTTGTCTCAGCATAATTATTTCATCAAATTTGGAAAACTTTCAGCTGTATTTCTTCTTCACATCTTTTTTTCCTGTCACCCTTCTTCCCTCTTCTTTTAAGACTTGGATTTTATTTATGTGAGGTCACTTGAAGGGGTCTGCGCTCACTGATTCTCTGAACATTTTCTTGCCTGTTTCCCTCTCGGCTTCAATGTGGATGGTTTTTCACTGCTGTGTTTTCAAGCTCACTAGTCTTTTCTTCTGCAAATTCTATGCTGCCATTAATCTCATCCAGTGCATTTTTCAACTCAGACACTGCAATTTTAATCCCTACAAATTTGATTTGAGTTTTTTTTTTTTTTTTTTTTTTTTTTTAGAGGCAGGGTCTTGCCATCTTGCCCAGGCTCATCTTGAACTCCTGAGCTCAAACAATTCTCCCAGCTCAGCGTCCCAAAGCGCTGGGATTGCAGGCATGAGCCACCGCACCCAGCTTGGAGGTTTTGTTATTGATTTTTTTTTTTTTTTTTGAGACAGAGTCTTGCTCTGTCACCCGGGCTGGAGCGCAGTAGTGCAATCTTGGCTCACTGCAACCTCCACCTCCCAGGTTCAAGTGATTCTCGTGCCTCAGCCTCCTGAGGAGCTAGGATTACAGGCATGTGCCACCATGCTTGGCTAATTTTTGTATTTTTAGTAGAGATGAGGTTTTGCCATGTTGGCCAGGCTGGTCTTGAACTCCTGATCTCAGGTGGTCTGCCCACCTCAGCCTCCCAATGTGCTGGGATTACAGGTGTGAGCCATTGCGTGCCTGGCCTAGCCTGGAGTCTTCGTATCTCTCATTTTTCTACTGAACAGGCTGAATCTCTCTACTAGCTTCTTGAACACATAAAGGTGTAACAACTGTTTTAATGTCCTGTCTACGAATCTTACCATCTGTATCGTTTCTGGGTCAGCTCCTATTGATGGATTTCTTCCCCCTTCATTGCAGGTCGTATTTTCCTGCTTCTCTGCTTGTTGGGTAAACGTTAATTGGTTGCCCATGTGAATTTTATCTTGTTGATGTTGGATATTTTTGCAATCTGTAAATATTCTGGAGCTTTGTTCTGAGATGCTGTTAAGTTACTCTGAAACCAAGCTCCAGTAGGTAGGACCAGAGCTGCATTTAGTGTTAGGCTAATTTTGCTCCATATCTGAGGCAGAACACTCCTGGGCATATGACCTACTTACGGCCCCATAACAGTCACCTTTGCTGTAGTTTCTTCTAGGTTTTCAGTGGGAAATTATTTTTTATTCTTATTAATTGATTGAGACAGGGTCTTGCTCTGTTGCCCAGGCTGGAGTGCAGTGGTACAAACATGCTCACTGCAGCCTTGACCTCCTGGGCTCAAGTGATCCTCCCACCTCAGCCTCCTGAGTAGCTGGGACCACAGGTGCACGCCACCACACCTGGCTAATTTAAAAAATTACCTGTAGAGACAGGGTCTCACGATGCTGCCTAGACTGATTTTGAACTCCTGGGTTCAAGTGATCCTCCTACTTGGGCCTCCCAAAGTGCTGGGATTATAGGCATGAGCCACTGCACCCAGCCTAGTAGGATTTTATAGTTTTGTTTTACAAAACTGGAACCACACTACAGACACCATTTCAGAGTCAACTGTAAGCACAGTAAGAACAGACACCTCTTCCACTCAAGCACATAGGGTACACAGAATGTGAAACTGCACACCAACTATGCTTGCGTTAGAGGTGCCTCTAACACAGACAGAACATTCTCTAACTCAAACAGCAAACTCCAGACTCTGAAGATGCTAAACACAACTATAAATATTTTCTCCAAACCCTTCCAAGTGTTAGCAAGTCTGAAAACTGAGTCATTTGTTTTGAGTACTTTGTTAAAACTTTATCACAAAACTACTACAGGGGGTATCTTCCCAGAGAAGAGAATAGGACAATGGAACTAAATAGAGAAGCTGATGCTAATTTTAAAGATTTCTGTGGCTTCACTTCAGGTGCCCTTGAGCATCTATCCCCTGCCTCCATTTCCATTTCCACTGCAAATACATCCTCTATGCAGATGAAGAAGCTCAAGTCGAAGAAGAAATAAAACAAAGTGGAAAGATGTAGAACATCATCAAAATACATAAACCCCGCTTGTTCTCCAATCCTCAGATTCAACCAACTCTTCTGACTTCCAGTCCTCAGAGTGAGCCCCCGTCTCCTCCCACTCCTGGGCTCATTTTCAGGACCCTCTGCGAGGTAAAGATTTGCATGTGTAGGCTTTGTCCTAAAATACCACGTGTGAGGCCACTAAGCCTATGACATGTCGCCACAACCTGGTGCTTGCTGCAGGTCTTGGGCCTCAGAGCCATAGGAGGGGCAGAGGCGGGTGTCACACACCTGGGTCTATGTCCCAGTCCTGCCGCCTGCCCGCTATGAGGTCTCAGGCAACTTTCTGAACCTCTGAGCCAGGGTTTTCTCCTCTGTCAAATGGGGAAAGACACAGCCACTTCCCAAGTTGTTGCGAGGACTGAGGGAAAGATGTACTTCAGGCACTAGCCTGGCACAAGGTGAGTACCTGGCAGCAGCACTTGTCTTCACTTCTGATCTCAGCAAACAATCGTCAGTGCCAGCAGCCTGGGAGAAGCACCTTCCTCAGCCCAGGGGAGCCTCAGCAGGGGCAGCACCTGGGAGCTGGGGGCCTGGGTCCCTGCCTGGGCTTGGCACACACCAGAGTTGGGATCCTGGGCAAATTGCTCAACTGTTCCGGGTAACAGATTTCCTCGTAAAATAGGGAGAACCACTGACTTTTCTATTTCCTGGGGCAATAAAAGGGTTAGGGATCAGGCAGTGCTTGGCAAAGTGCAGGAGAAAGGCCTGTGTACATGTGAAGCCTGACTCCTTTCCCACAGAAACCAACTTCAAAACTTCAAAAGCATTTTGTATCTACAGAATCCGTGGCAAACTGAATGTCTTCCAGAGCATGCTAAAAGCTAACTCAATGAGAAAATGTGGCTCTATTCAGCAGAACTACTTGAAATAGTTCATGCTTAACATCCCATTTAGCAATCACTACTTCATTCAGAGCACAGCTTTGAGGTCCTTTCATGTGAATTTGTTCTATTTTGGCCATTTTCCTGGGCAAAGCTGTTGATCACCACAGTCAATAGAGCACTTTAAGCAAAGCTTTCTTCCCCATTTTAGCTTTGCTTCCTAGAGGTTATTCTAGAGTCTACATGGAGACAGGAACAGGAATTTGTGGTTGCACACAGTTCTCCTTGTAACCCTTTTGCCAGGTACCGGAGTGGCCCCATGGCTGCAGATAGGTGCACACAGCAGAGGCAAGAGTGGCTCCAGCCCCACTGAGGACTGAGTCCAGCAGCTTCCCGCCTGCCCTACTCTCCAGCATCCTGGCCTCTGGCTTGCTGGGAAAAGGAGGAGGTAAGGCATATGGGCCCTCAACCCACTCAAGGATGTTCTTTCCACAACATATCCTGCAAATCTCGCTCTTGCACTCAGCAGCCCTTTACTAACACTGGCCTGCCTCTGCACTGGGATCCTACAAACTTTACAGTCCAGTGTTACCACAGGTCTTCCATATGTACGTGATAATTGTGACAAATATTCCTTGGAGCTACCAGAGGAATATCACTATCAAGCAAAGCACTGTGCACAAGAATGTGGGGAGGAAGTAACAGAGTGGAAATAGAAGAAAGAGAGAATAGAAAAACAGAGAAAAAGCAAGAAAACCAAAAGGAGGTGTTTTGAAAAGAGCAACAAAATCGACAAACCTTTAGCTAGACTAAGAAAAAATGAGAGAAGATTCAAATTCTTCCTCTTATTATTATTAGAGTCGTGCTCTGTTGCCCAAGCTGGAGTATACTGGCAATTGGCAGTAAAATCGGCAATCATAGCTCACTGCAGCATTGAACTCCTAGGCTCAAGCAATTCTCCTACCTTAGCCTTCTGAGTAGCTGGGACTACAGGTGCACTACCAGGCCCAGGTAATTTTTTTTTTTTTTTTTGGTAGAGATGATACCTTGCTATGTTGCCCAGGCTGGTCTTGAACTCCTAGGCTCAAGTGGTCTTCCTGCCTCAACCTTCCAAACTGGGATTACAGACATGAGCCACTGTGCCCAGCCAATTCAAATTATTAAAATCAGAAAGAGGAGATATTACTACCAACTTCACAAAAATAAAATGTATTACAGAAGAACACTGTGAACAATTGGATGCCAACAAATTAGATAAAATAGATGAAATGAACAAATTCCTAGAAAGAATAAACTACTTAGATTGAATCAAGAAGAAAGAGAGGCAGGGTACAGTGGCTCATGCCTGTAATCCCAGCACTTTGGGAGGCCAAGGCGGGCAGATCACTTGAGGTCAGGAGTTCAAGATCAGCCTGGCCAACATAGTGAAACCCTGTCTCTACCAAACATACAAAATTAGGCTGGGCGCAGTGACTCACATCTGTAATCCCAGCACTTTGGGAGGCCGAGGCAGGTGGATCACAAGGTCAGGAGATCAAGACCATCCTGTCCAACATAGTGAAACCCCATCTCTACTAAAAATACAAAAACTAGCTAGGCATGGTGGTGCACGCCTGTAACCCCAGCTACTTGGCAGGAGAATTGCTTGACCCTGGGAGGTGGAGGTTTCAGTGAGCCAAGATTGTGCCATTGCCCTCCAGTCTGGGCAACAAGAGCAAAACTCCGTCTCAAAAAAAAGAAGAAGAAGAAATAGAAAATTCTGAATCGGCTGGGCGCAGTGGCTCATGCCTGTAATCCTAGCACTTTGGGAGGCTGAGGAGGGTGGATCACTTGAGGTCAGGAGTTCAAGACAAGCCTGGCCAACATGGTGAAACCTCGTCTCTACTAAAAATAGAAAAATTAGCTGGGTGTAGTGGTGCATGTCTGTAGTCCCAGCCACTAGGGAGGCTGAGGCAGGAGAATTGCAAGAACCTAGGAGACAGAGGTTGCAGTGGGCCAAGATCACACCAATGCACTCTAGCCTGGGTGACAGAGCGAGACTCCATGTCAGGAAAAAAAAAAAAAAAATTCTGAATAGACCTATAATGAATAAAGAGATTGAATCAGTAGTCAAAAAACTTCCCACAAAAAAAGCTCAGGCCTACATGGCTATATCAGTTCATGGATGGGATGATGAATTCTAACAAATGGGGTTTAAGAAGTAAAACCAATCTTTCAAAAACTCCTCCAAAAAGTAGAAAAGAAGAAAACACTTCCCAATGCATTCTATGAGGCCAGCATTACCTTGATACCAAAACCAGACAAACACATGACAAGAAAACCAAAGACCAATCTCTCTCATGAATATAGACACAAAAATCCTCAACAAAACTTTAGCAAACCAGGCCGGGCGCGGTGGCTCAAGCCTGTAATCCCAGCACTTTGGGAGGCCGAGACGGGCGGATCACGAGGTCAGGAGATCGAGACCATCCTGGTTAACACAGTGAAACCCCGTCTCTACTAAAAAATACAAAAAACTAGCCGGGCGAGGTGGCGGGCGCCTGTAGTCCCAGCTACTGGGAGGCTGAGGCAGGAGAATGGTGTAAACCCGGGAGGCGGAGCTTGCAGTGAGCTGAGATCCGGCCACTGCACTCCAGCCCGGGCGACAGAGCGAGACTCCGTTTCAAAAAAAAAAAAAAAAAAAAAAAAAAAAAAAAAAAAAAAACTTTAGCAAACCAAATCCAGCAACGTATACACACAAACGATTACACATCATGACCAACCGGGATTTTTCCCAGGAATGAAACTGTGTTTCTTTTTTTTTTTTTTTTTGTTGAGACGGAGTCTCGCTCTGTCGCCCAGGCTGGAGTGCAGTGGCCGGATCTCAGCTCACTGCAAGCTCTGCCTCCCGGGTTTACACCATTCTCCTGCCTCAGCCTCTCGAGTAGCTGGGACTACAGGCACCCGCCACCTCGCCCGGCTAGTTTTTTGTATTTTTAGTAGAGACGGGGTTTCACCGTGTTAGCCAGGATGGTCTTGATCTCCTGACCTTGTGATCCGCCCGTCTCGGCCTCCCAAAGTGCTGGGATTACAGGCTTGAGCCACCGCGCCCGGCGAAACTGTGTTTCAACATATAAAACTCCATCAGTATAATGTATCATATTAATAAAGGAAAAAAACCACAAGGCCATCTCAATAGGCATAGAAAAAGCATTTGACAAAACCCAACACCCTTTCATCATAACAAACACCGAACAAACTAGGAACGGAAAGAACTCCTAGAATTCCTTCTAGGAATAGAAGGGAACTTCCACCTAATAAAGGGAGCCTAAGAAAACACAAAGCTCACATCATATTTAATGGTAAAAGACTGAATGCCTTTCCCTTAAGATCAGAAACAAGACAAGGATGTCCACTCTCGCCACTTCTATTCAACACTGTCCTAGAAGTTCCAGCCAGGGCGATCAGGCAAGACAGTAAAATAAAAGACATACAGATAGGAAGGAAGAAGTAACATTATCTCTATTGGCAGACCATGTCAGAAGCCATGATCTCATCTATAGAAAATGCAAAAGAAATCTTCAAAAACCTGTTAGACCCAATAAACAAGTTTAGCAAGGTTGCCAGACACAAGATCAATATACAAAAATCGATACTAGCAATGGGCAATCTGAAAATGAAGAAAACAATTCCATTGACAATAGTATCAAAAGGAATAAAGAACTTAGAAATAAACTTAACAAGAGCAGTATAAAACGTCTACTCTGAAAACTACAAAACATTGGTGAAGGAAAGTAAAGAAGATTTAAATAAATGGGAAGACATCCCATGTTCACAGACTGGAAGATTTTCCAAATTTATCTACTGATTCAACACAATTCCTTTCAAAATTCCAATTAGTATTTTTTTTTTTTTGCAGAAATTGACATACTTATCCTAAAATTCACATGGATGTAGGAGGGGCTCCATGTAGCTGAAACAATCTTGAAAAAGAAAAAGTTACAGGATTCATACCCTGATTTCAAAATTTACAACAAAGCTAAGTACTCAGGACAGTGTAGTATAAGGATAGATATACACAGATCACTGGGATATAACTAGGAGTCCAGTAGTAACCCTTTATATTTATAATCGATTGATTTTGACAAGGGTGTTAAGATAATTTAATGTGGACAGAATAGTCTTTTCAATAAATGGTGTTGGTACAACTGAACAGCCATATGTAAAAGAATGCATTTGGACAACTATCTCATATCATATACAAAAATTAACTCAAAATGGATGAAGCACTTAATGTAAGAGCTAAAACTATACAACTGCTAGAAGAAAACATAGAGGTAAATCTTTGTGACCTTGGATTAGGCAACTAAAAGCAGAAGCAAATGAAGAAAAAATAAATAAATTGGACTTCATCAAAATAAAAATGTTTGTGCATCAAAGAACATCATTAAGAAAGTAAAAGACAACGCACAGAATGGAGAAAATACTTGTAAATCATGTGTCTGATAAAGGTCTAGTACACAGAATACATAAACAACTTTTTATTTTTATTTTTTTTTAAGACGGAGTCTGGCTCTGTTGCACAGGCTGGAATGCAGTGCCACATCTCAGCTCACTGCAAGCTCCGCCTCCCGGGTTCACGCCATTCTCCTGCCTCAGCCTCCAGAGTAGCTGGGACTACAGGCGCCCGCCACCTCGCCCGGCTAGTTTTTTTTGTATTTTTAGTAGAGACAGGGTTTCACCATGTTAGCCAGGATGGTCTCGATCTCCTGACCTCATGATCCGCCTGCCTCGGCCTCCCAAAGTGCTAGGATTACAGGCGTGAGCCACCACGCCCAGCCAAGAACTCTTATATAGAACTCAGCAGGCTGGGCATGGTGGCTCACACCTGTAATTCCAGCACTTTGGGAGACTGAGGTAGGCGAATCACAAGGTCAGGAGTTTGAGACCAGCCTGGCCAACATGGTGAAACCCCATCGCTACTAAAAATACAAAAATTAGCCAGGCATGGTGGCGCATGCCTGTAATTTCAGTTACTCAGGAGGCTGAGGCAGTAGAATCACTTGAACCCAGGAGGCAGAGGTTGCAGTGAGCCGCAATCACGCCACAGCACTCCAGCCTGGGCGACAGAGCAAGACTCAATCTCAAAACAAACAAACAAACTCAGTAAAAGATAACACAATTTTAAAATGAGCAAAAGATTTGAGGCTGGGTGCGGTGGCACACGCCTGTAATCCAAGCACTTTGGGAGGCCGAGGTGGGCGGATCACCTGAGGCCAGGAGTTTGAGACCAGCCTGGCCAATATGGTGAAACCCTGCCTCTACTAAAAAAATATGAAAAAAAAAAAAAAATAGCCAGGCATGGAGGCACATGTCTGTAATCCCAGCTACTCAGGAGGCTGAGACAAGAGAATCGCTTGAACCCAGGAGGCAGAGATTATAGTGAGTGGAGATTGTGCCACTGCACTCCAGCCTGGGCGACAGAGTGAGACTCCATCTTTAAAAAAAAAAAAAAAAAAAAAAAATTGAATACATAGTTCTTGAAAGCAGACACACAAATAACCAATAAACACATGAAAAGAGGGATGTTCCATCTCATTAGTTATTAGGTCAGTGCAAATCAAACCACAATGAGATACCACTTTACAACTACTGCGATGGCTAGTATTAAAAAATTAGACATATGAGGCAGTCCTGAGACCAGAAAAATAAAATACCAACAAAAAATTGCAAAGGCTAGGTGTGGTGGCTCACACTGGGTGTAATCCCAGCACTTTGAGAGGCCGGGGAGGGTGGATCACCTGAGGTCAGGAGTTTGAGACCAGCCTGACCAACATGGTGAAACTCCATCTCTACTAAAAATACTAAATCAGCTGGATATGGTGGCGCATGCCTGTAATCTCAGCTACTCAGGAGGCTGAGGCAGGAGAATTGCTTGAACCCGGGAGGCAGAGATTGTAGTGAGCCAAGATTGCGCCATTGTACTCCAGACTGGGCAATAAGAGTGAAACTCTGTCTAAAAAAAAAAAAAAAAAAAAATTGATGAGGATGGGAAAAACGAGAACCCTCATATCTTACTGGTGGAACACAAAATGGTGCAGCCACTGTGAAAAACACTTTGACATGCTTAATAAGTTCAACACGGAATCGCCATATGACCTGAAATTCCACTTATAGACAGACACCCAATAGAACTGGGAACATACATCCTCCCTGAAGACTTGCACCCAAATGTTGACAGCAGCATTATTCACAGTAGCCAATAAGCAGGAACAATCCAAATGTCCATCCACTGGTGAAATGATAAACCAATGTGGCCTATTCATACAACAGAGCTGTTATGTAGTTGTAAAAAGGAATTAAGAACTGATACATCTACAATGTGGATGAACTCTGAAACATGATACAAAGTGAAAGATGTCAGATAAAAAAGGCCATACAGTATATGACCCAATTTATATAAAATGTCTAGAATAGGCAAAGTCATAGAAATAGAAAGCAGATGAGTAGCCGCCATGGGCGGAGGGGCTGGGTTCTGTGAGAACAGGAAGTGACTCTAATGGGTAAGGGTGTTTTTTTTGGAGTGATGAAAACATTCTGGAATTGGATAGTGCTAACTGTTGCACACTCTGTGAATATGCTAAAAGCCACTGAGCTGCATACTGTAGAAGGCTGAAATTTTATGCTATGTGGGTTGTAACTTAAAAGGAACAATATAAAGTAGTTAGAAGGAAAAAAAGGAACATATTACCAGTGGTGTGTCAAAGGAGTCCACCTGGGTGCAGGCAAGCAGAGAATGTAAGGACAATAATGAAACTAGCGACAAGCAGCTTGCTTTTCATAATCGCTGCGCCCTAGCAGTGCTAAACATGGCAGTGCTAAAGGCTCCTCTCTGCAGGGTAGACCGCTCCCTCTCTGCCACTGTGAGTAGTCACTGTGCGCAGAGGGAAAATGGAGCATGTGTTATAATTCATTATGTACAACCTCATGTTTGCACAGTGCTGTATCATTCACACAGTACTGTCAGAGACATTACCATCCCCACAACCCTCCGGAGGAGGAAGACCCACCAGTGAGGACGAGAAGCCTCCCTGTGGCCATGACTGCTAGTGGTGGCCTCCACACAGCTCTGGAGCTGAATACTGATTTCAGCAAAGGGTCTCCCACCAACCACACTCCCCAGGGCTGGTGGACACGACTGGTGTCCTCATCCCTGAGGCCTCACCATGACCAAAATGTAGACAGTTAGGCACAAAGGCATTTACTCTACTCTTTACCTCTTTCCTGACTCCACTGAAGGTTTCTCTGCCCAACAAGGAACCATTCCTCCGCGCCTACTGCTGCCTCCACAACTGGCAACTTCACCGGTTTCCCAACAGAGTTACCAAATAGGGACTAGCAGGAGTCTGGGCAAATAAGTCTCAAAGAACCACAGCCCCCAGTTATAAACTTCAACAGAAATCTATTCAGCATGGGAACCAAGCCTGTGAGATCTTTTAGGGTAACTAGATGGTCCATTCAAATCCAACTTCTGCTTGTGAGCTGGGTGCTGGAGGTCAGGAGAACACAGACTGTGTTGGGATGCACTGTCAGCTGAAACACGGCAGGAGCTGGCCAGCGGAGGGCCAGACAGGAAACGGAATTTCTTCAACAAACCAGGAGAGGCACTCAGCATTTTCTCCATGACAAGATTGACTTTTACTTTCTTCTACTTGTGGGTACTGATTTATTATCATTATTATTATAAAACAGAGGTTCCAAAATATAGGCAGATTTAAAAAATAATATTCACTTAGTAAAAAGAAACAAAATATTGTTTTTGTTTGTTTGTTTGTTTTGTTTTTTTTTTTTTTTTTTTTTTGAGACGGAGTCTCGCTCTGTCGCCCAGGCTGGAGTGCAGTGGCCGGATCTCAGCTCACTGCAAGCTCCGCCTCCCTGGTTTACACCATTCTCCTGCCTCAGCCTCCCGAGTGGCTGGGACTACAGGCGCCCACCACCTCCCCCGGCTAGTTTTTTGTATTTTTTAGTAGAGACGGGGTTTCACCGTGTTAGCCAGGATGGTCTCGATCTCCTGACCTCGTGATCCACCTGTCTCGGCCTCCCAAAGTGCTGGAATTACAGGCTTGAGCCACCGCGCCCAGCCAAATATTGTTATTTTGAAAGAGAAAAGACATGTGTTGACTCATAATCTGTAACCATCTGTTGTTCAGTTCTAAACTTCACAAATCCCAAATTCCAATTGTGATCTTGATGAATGAGTGTGTAGACCCTGGGGGCATGGCTCCCCGCATTGGCTGGGAGGCCTCTAGAGGCTGTGGGGATCCTTTTTCCCAGTACCAGCACCCTCACAGTTTCTGTCTTACTGAGGAATGAGTTCCACCAGCTAACGTCTGCTTACCTGGACAGGTGGCTCAATCATTATCCAGGCTGGAAGCATGAGACTGGGATTGAGAGGCTGAGTCCCTACACGGAAGTAAACTCCACCCCTGGAATCACAGGCCCAGATGTGCTGATTTCCACATGCCAAGCTTGTCAATTTCACAGCTCCTGGAGACAAAGAAAAGTACACACACTATAATTACTTTTGTACAATGACTAATCTTTCATCTAATCTATGAACTTTGATTTTCTACTTCAAAGAAAGAAATAAGGCTGCATTTGCAACTGAACTTGGACGCTGAGTCATCGGATCTGTCCTAGTCCATCCACGTTGGCTGTGTGGACTCAGCTGGACTTGAGAACATTGTAACTCAAGAGAGTAATGATGGCCTCTGGCCACTCTGCCACCTGCCAGGCGCCACACAGCACCCCTTCCAGGCAACAGGCAAAGCAGTCAGGATGCTGTCAGCACAGCGCCCTGAACCACCAAGCCCTGGGATTAGTATCTCAATGTGGGTCCCATCGTCAGCTTCCTCAGAGATGTGACTAATGCCAGCGAATTCTGGATTTGGAGAGAGGGAACTCGTATTTACAGATAATCTTGATCTTAATTAGAATTAAACTGACTGGGCACAGTGGCACACACCTGTAATCTTAGCACTTTCAGAGGTCATGGTGGGTGGATCAGTTGAGCCCAGAAGTTCAAGACCAGCTTGGGCAGCATAGTGAGACCCTGTCTCTACAAAATACACAGAAATTGGCCGGGCGCGGTGGCTCAAGCCTGTAATCCCAGCACTTTGGGAGGCCGAGGCGGGCGGATCACAAGGTCAGGAGATCGAGACCATCCTGGCTAACACGGTGAAACCCCGTCTCTACTAAAAAAATACAAAAAACTAGCCGGGTGAGGTGGCGGGCGCCTGTAGTCCCAGCTACTTGGGAGGCTGAGGCAGGAGAACGGCGTAAACCCGGGAGGCGGAGCTTGCAGTGAGCTGAGATCCGGCCACTGCACTCCAGCCTGGGCGACAGAGCGAGACTCCGTCTCAAAAAAAAAAAAAAAAAAATACACAGAAATTAGTTGGGTATGGTGGCACACACCTGTAGTCCCAGCTACTTGGGAGGCTGAGATCGCTTGGGCCCAGCAAGTAGAGGCTGCAGACAGCCATGATGGTGCCACTGCACTCCAGCCTGGGTGACAGAGCGAGGCCCCATCTCAAAAAAACAAAACTAAGTCTCCCAAAGAATCTTCATTTTTATTCATTTCTCACTGCTATTGAGGCTGATTGCAAGAGGAAAGGAAATGGGAAGAGTTTTTTAAAAACAGAAATTACATTTGATAATAGTCTGGCTAAAAGAACAGTAGTCAACAGTTCCTGAGCAGCTGCTGTGGACAGGCTGTCAGTCAGGTCTTCACACACTCATCTCAAACCCACAACAGTGACACACAATGAGTGTCATCCCACTTCACCCACGAGACCATCGGGACTCAGCCAGAAAGAGATCTGCTGAGGGCCACAAGGCAGGAGGTGGCCAGGCCAGGAGGCAAAGGAGGATCCTAAGGCTTGGACCTGGGTCGGCCTGGGTCCTCTGCATCAGCAACCTCTGACCTCTGAGACTTTACCTACAGCGTAATGCACAGATCTTCAGGGTTAAGTCAAATTGTTTTTTTTGTTTTTGTTTTTTGTTCGTTTTTTGTTTTGTTTGTTTCCAAGACAGAGTCTCGCTCTGTCATTCAGGCTGTTGGCCAGTGGTGCAATTTTGGCTCACTGCAACCTCTGCCTCCAGGTTCAAGCGATTCTAGTGCCTCAGCCTCCTGAGTAGCTGGGATTACAGGCACGTGCCACCATGCCCAGCTATTTTTTGTATTTTTAGTAGAGATGGAGTTTCACCATGTTGGCCAGGCTGGTCTCGAACTCCTGACCTCAAGTGATCCGCCCACCTCAGCCTCCGAAAGTGCTGGGATTACAGGTGTGAGTCACTGCGCCCAGCCCAATTGGTTTTAAACAACTAAGTCACCCTCAAAAGTTCCCTCAACTCCCTTCTAGCCAATGCCCTCTACCCTGAGTTAACTGCTGAACTGACTTCTTTTTTTTTTTGAGACAGAGTCTCATTCTGTCGCCCAGGTTGGAGTGCAGTGGTGTGATCTTGGCTCACTGCAACCTCTGCCTCCTGGTTGTTTTTTTTTTTTTTTTGAGACAGAGTCTAGCTCTGTCACCCAGGCTGGAGTGCAATGGTGCAATCTCGGTTCACTGCAACCTCTGCCTCCTGGTTTCAAGTGATTCTCCTGCTTCAGCCTCCCAAGTAGCTGGGATTACAGGCGCCTGCCACCATGCCCAGCTAATTTTTGTATTTTTAGTAGAGACAGGGTTTTGCCATGTTGGCCAAGCTGGTCTTGAACTCCTGACCTCAGGTGATCTGGCCGCCTCGGCTTCCCAAAGTGCTGGGATTACAGGCGTGAGCCACTGCACCTGGCCTGTTTCATTTTTAAAGAAACCGCCACTTTCCCCAGTGGAGATCCTGTGCTCCATTGGCCACAGCTGTGTCTGTGGGTTCTGGCCGCCCATGCCCCTGAACCTTTTCCACGGCAGCCATTCTAGGAGAGGTGAAGTTGTATCATGTCGTGGCTTTAATTTGTATTTCCTGCTAAGGAATGACGCTGGGAATCTTTTAATATGCTTATGGGCATCTGTATATCTTCTTTTGTGAAGTGCCTGTTCAAGTTTTTGCTCATTTTAAAATGAACTGTCTCTCGACTGCTGAGTTAGAGGAGTTCGCTGCACGTTGTAGGTACTGGTCTTTTGTCAGATACGTGCATTGTAAATGTAGTCTGTGGTTTGGTTTTTCATTTTCTTAATAGTGTTTTTGGATGACAATTTTTAAATTTAATGGGTTATTCTGACCGGGGATTAAAAGGTGTGCGGCTCCATTAGCTGGTAGTGCTGCCGGAGGAGGGGCAGGTAGAGGACGCCCCACACTGGGTGCAGAATCGGGAGGTGCCGCCCTTGCACAGTTGTCACTGGTATCAGATGACAGCCCACGGAGCGTAGCAAAACACAGAGGCACGACTCTGCCATGTGAAAATCTCGTCATGTGTCTTCAGTTATAACATCAACTTAAAGCTATTCATTCACTGCTACACAAAAAATTATCATTATTCCTCTGTGCATTTTCTAAAGATGACAATTTCTCTATTCCAGAAATTAACTGTATTTTCTCCTTCCTTGATCTTGTACAGAATGTTATACCAGGGAGTTCAAACAGAACTCCCTGGAACTCTAACATTATATATGCAAAGATCTGTACCAGTCAAAATAACGTACCTTCAGCAGTAACTCTAGAAATAGCTGAGAAACAAATGCTAATTAAAAAATACTTTTACGTTAGAGTCTTCAACCTGGCTCTGAGAGAAACTACAGGCAGCAGTGATCATGCTAACAGTCACATGTGACAAAAACACACCAGGCCAGCATATCAGAGTTGGCTGCTCACAGAACATGGAGTTCACATTACACAGTCAACACCCTTTCAGAACACATAGAAAAGACTGCTAGATGATGTACTTCCAGCATATAAACCAGCTTATTCTGAATCGAAGAGATAGGTGAAAGATGACAAAGTGGAACTGAGGGCTTTCCTACAGATTTTTACCCCAGAGTGTCACCCAGGCCACCTGGATGAATGAGGTTTGTGAGCCTGTTCCAAGGAAGAGGCGGTCAGGATGTGGTGAACGCAGTGGCAGAGACCACAATCCTCCCCAAACACTCCATGGCTCCCTCACATTCCCTTAGAGTTAGGCAGCATCGCATGACCAGTTCTGGCAACAGGCTCTGAGCAGAAGCAACCGAATGGTAGAACTGCAGAGCAAAGCAGGCAGGATCAGGACACCACCACCTGGAGGACCACTGCCCTAGAAGAGGACAGATGCAGGGCCGGCTTCGTGGAAGCGGGGGCCACGGTTCACTGTGTGAAGTCGCTGATATTTGGGGCTTGCTGCCGAAGCACAGCCCAGCCTGGCTGACGTAAACACACTGACATTTTCCTGCCTGTCCCTGTTTTGTCCTTATTTTTTTCTCTTGTTTTTAAAAAATGCTTTAATTACTTTATTCAACAAAGCAGACATTTTCCCTTTAGGATTATTTCTTAAACATATTATTTTAAAACAAAAAGTGGCATTTATTTAATGTTTTACTATTTATAAAATACTTTTCTGTATAAATTACTGCATAATATAATCCTGTTTGTTACCTAACGGCATAAACTGGCACTGAATAGTTCTTCATTAAATGCTGTGACCTGATAAATTAAATTACAAATTTCATTAGTTTGCTAAACAATCCAACGCCTGACATAATGCATATTTATGTGTACTGGGAAATGAAATGTTATAAGCATCTTAAATATCTGCTAAGTGATGCAAATTTTCTTCCAAAAACTAGGATTATAATAAATCACTACAAAATTCCATATTCAACCGCTACAACGTGGTTCAGCAGCCAACCATTTAATTTAACAATTCCTTTAATTTAATCCTATAGCAGAAATTGCTCTGGTAATTTGTATAGGGGCAGAAAGAGGAGGGATGCTGTATCTTAAAAAAAAAAAATTGAGGCCAGGTGCGGTGGCTCACGCCTGTAATCCCAGCACTTTGGGAGGCCGAGGTGGGTGGATCACGAGGTCAGGAGATCAAGATCATCCTAGCTAACACGGTGAAACCTCGTATCTACTAAAAATACAACAAAATTGGCTGGGCGTGGTGGCTGGCACCTGTAGTCCCAGCTACTCGGGAGGCTGAGGCAGGAGAATGGCGTGAACCTGGGAGGCGGAGCTTGCAGTGAGCGGAGATCGTGTCACCGCACTCCGGCCTGGGCGACAGAGCGAGACTCTGTCTCAAAAAAAAAGAAAAAAAAAATTAAAGGCAGAAATCATGTTCATCATTTGATACTTCACTAAAGTCATCCTCACCCTTGAAATTAAAATTTATTTATTTATTTATTTTTTTGACACAGTCTCGCTCTGTCACCCAGGCTAGAGTGTAATGGTGTGATCCTGGCTCACTGCAATTTCTGCCTCCCAGGCTCAACGGATTCTTGTGCCTCAGGCTCCCAAGTAGCTGGGATTACAGACGTGTGCCACCACACCTGGCTAATTTTTGTATTGTTAGCAGAGATGGGTTTCACCATGTTGGCCAGGCTCAAATTCCCAACCTCAGGTGATCCGCCTGCCTTGGCTTCCCAAAGTGCTGAGATTATAAGCATGAGCCACTGTACCTGGCCTTGTTTTTAATTAATTAATTTATTATTATTATTATTATTATTATTATTATTTTGAGACAGTCTTATTCTGTCGCCCAGGCTGGAGTGCAGTGGCGCCATCTCGGCTTAGCAGTGGCATAATCCTGACTCACTGGAGCCTCCGCCTCTCGGGTTCAAGCGATTCTCGTGCCTCAGCCTCTGGAGTAGCTGGGACTACAGTGCCCACCCCCACACCCAGCTAATTTTTGTATTTTAAGTAGAGACAGGGTTTTGCTATGTTGGCCAGGCTGGTCTCAAACTCCTGGCCTCAAGTGATCCTCCTGCCTTGACCTCTCAAAGTGCTAGGATTACAAGTGTGAGCCACCATACCCATCCTGAAATTAAAATTTCTGCTTGCCATTTAGAGAAGACTGATGATGGTCCAGACCCAACAATGAGTGAGTACTGCCCAAAGTCAACACTGTCCCTGAGGGAGCACAGGTCATGCTGTCCAAGCCTGCTTCCTACTACTCATACAACCAGGAAGACATTTGTAAAGAAAATACCAGGGTTGAAGGGAGAACACATGTAAATGTATCTCTGACAAGCTTTTTCTGGTTTTTTTTTTTTGAGACTGAGTCTCGCTCTGTTCCCAGGCTGGAGTGCAATGGCATGATCTTGGCTCACTGCAACCTCCATCTCCTGGGTTCAAGTGATTCTCTGGCCTCAGCCTCCTGAGTAACTGGGACTACAGGCTTATGCCACCACACCCAGCTAATTTTTGTATTTTTAGTAGAGACGGGGTTTCACCATGTTGGCCAGGATAGTCTTAATCTCTTGACCTCGTGATCCACCCACTTAAATATGTCATTACTAAAAGGTCTCTTGGGTGGGGCGCGGTGGCTCACACCTGTAATCCCAGCACTTTGGGAGGCCGAGGAAGGCGGATCAGTTGAGGTCGGGAGTTTGAGACCCGCCTGGCCAACATGGTGAAACCCCCATCTCTCCTAAAAATACAAACATTAGCTGGGCATGGCTGTGCATGCCCGTAATCCCAGCTACTCGGGAGGCCGAGGCAGGAGAATCGCTTGAATCCAGGAGGCCTCCGGAGCTCTCTGTGAGCCAAGACTGTGTCACTGCACTCCAGTCTAGGCAACAGAGTAAGACTCTGTCTCAAACAAACACAGAAATAAAAAAAGAAGTCTCTTGACCTACCTGTTTTTCCTGCAGGACACAGACCATACCTGGAGAGAGCCCAATAACTGAATACCTGGTGCCCCTGGCCTGATGCTCACTGCCCCTACCCTGGCATAGTAAAGGCTGGGGAGGTGGCTGCTCTTTCTAGGGGAGAAACCCAGATTCAGTGAGACTGAGTCTCAAGAATGAGAGGGAAGCCAGGCGTGGTAGCTCATGCTTGTAATCCCAGCACTTTGGGAGGCCGAGGCCAGCGGATCACGAGGTCAGGAGATCGATACCATCCTGGCTAACACGGTGAAACCCCGTCTCTACTAAAAATAGAAAAAATTAACCGGGTGTGGTGGCGGGCGCCTGTAGTCCCAGTTACTTGGGAGGCTGAGGCAGGAGAATGGCGTGAACCTGGGAGGTGGAGCTTGCAGTGAGATGAGATCACGCCACTACACTCCAGCCTGGGTGACAGAGCGAGACTCCATCTCAAAAAAAAGAAAAAAACCAAAAAACAAAAGTGGAGGGAAACAGGAACAAGTCCACCCTGAGTCCAAGATGGCCTCGGGCCCTCCAGTGTTCAGCAGATATTCACTGAGGGGATGGGTGTGTGAGCAGAGGAATGGCCTGGGGGTCCTAGTTGCCTGCTCACCTCCCTTGCCCCAGCACAAAGCTGCCAACCCTGGACTTGCTGCATTCTCTCAGGATGTGTAGGAAACAGGAAAGGAGTCTTAATCTGACATTTCAAGATCAACCAGATAACTCAGATAAATAAACAAAATCTAAAGCTCAGGGCAGGATAAGGACTTACCAAGGTGGTGCTTTAATAAGAGATGCTGGATTTGCCCTCCCTGTGGCACCAACTGGGGCAACACAAGCAAAAGCCCCACCACCAGCAGCTAACAAAGGCTAGAGAGCACCCCCAAGCAAGATGTGCAAGATGTGTCACAGCCTTCGGATGACCACACCGCCCGGAGATGGCCCACACTTAGACAGGATGCCCCGTGCATCCTCTGGGCAGTTGGGCTTGGGGGTTGCTGCTCCCATTAGAAAGGAGAGGAAACCAAGCCTGGGCATGGTGGCTCACACTTATAATCCCAGCACACTGGGAGGACGAGGCAGGTGGATCACTTGAGGTCAGGAGTTCAAGCAGCCTGGCCAACATGATGAAACCCCACCTCTACCCAAAATACAAAAGTTAGCAGGGGCTGTGCGCAGTGGCTCATGACTGTAATCCCAGCACTTCGGGAGGTGGAGGCAGGCCTATCACCTGAGGTCAGGAGTTCAGTTCCAGACTGGCCAATATGGCGAAACCCTGTCTCTACTAAAAATACAAAAAATTAGCCAGGTGCGGTGGTAGGTGCCTGTAATATCAGCTACTCAGGAGGCTGAGACAGGGAGAATTGCTTGAACTCGGGAGGGAGAGGCTGCAGAGAGCCGAGATTGTGCCACTGTACTTCAGCTTGGGCAACAGAGCGAAACTCTGTCTCAAAAAAATAAAATAAAACAAAATAATCAGCTGGGCATGGCGGCACATGCCTGTGGTCCCAGCTACTTGGGAGGCTGCGGTGGGAGGACTGCTTAAGCCTGGGAAGGCAGAGGTTGCAGTGAGTCAAGATCGTGCCACTGCACTCCATCTGGGTGACAGAGTAAGACCCCATCTGGAAAAAAAAAAAAAGAAAGAGGAGCAAACTGCGCTTCGAGGTAACAGCAGCTTGTTCAGAGTCCCAGAGCGTGCCTGGGGCCCAGCTGTCCTGCCTCTGCCATGAATTCCCACACCTCTGCCTGTGACTTCCTTACACCCACTGCATGTCTGATCCATTTCAGGCTCAGCTGGATACTCACATTAATTTGCTAATGATTTTGCAGGAAGAACACAGCGGCTCAGTGAAAACCTGCCCATCCACAGCGACCAGGACCCCCAGGCCATCCCTCTACTCACACACCCATCCCCTCCATGAATATCTGCTGAACACCAGAGGGCCCAAGGCCATCTTGGACTCAGGATGGACTTGTTCCTGTTTCCCTTGCACAACTGAGACTCAATCCCACTCAAGCCAGTTTCTCCCCTAGAGAAACCTCCCAGTGAAGCCCAAATACACACTTTAGAGACCTGTACCACTTTGGCCAGCTAGCCAGTGCTGGGAGGACTGGATCGAGCCAGGAGGGAGGCACGAGCTGTGCTGGAGGTGGGAGGCCCAGGCAGGGCTGACTCCAGCAGCGCAGAACCTGGCACGATGCCCGTTCACTCTGAACCCCACCATGGTGCGGCAGCCTTCCTGGAGGGGCTGGGAAGGGGACGTGCAAGGGAAACAGTTCTGCTTCTCACGCAAATGGTGCAGGTGAACATGGCCTCCCACAGTGCTCCAGATTCAGGAGCAGGGAGAATACACATCATGCCCTGGACTTTTTACCCCCAGAGGGAACTAGTGGCATTTTCCAGTTAGTCTGGGTAGGAGCTGCTGGAGAAAGGCTCAGGACCAGTGCAGTCTCTGAACAAATGAAAGGCTTCCCAGGACAGGCGACAGGTCAGCCAGCACCAATGTTCAGGCCACTCTCAGCCTCAGCCTTGTCTGATCAGTCACTGTCACTGATGCGGAGAGTGGGGTGTTCTCAAAAAGCTAGATGGTGACTGGTGGGTCCAAAAGGCAGGTGGGAAGGCCCAAAGAACAAAGAACAAAAACTGCCCTGGACAAACCTTCAATTCCCAAGCCTTGGAACAGAACTTGCTTCTTCAGTTGAGTTAGTATTCAGGGGCCTTTTCAGGCAAAAGAGTAGGTGATGTCTACTCAGCACCCTGCAGGAGCCCCCAGGGCTGAGCACGCCAACCACCACCAGCCAACCACCACCAGGCTGCCCAGGACAATGCTTGCTTTACAGAATGGCAAAAGGCTCTCCTTGTCAGCTGGTAGCATACAGACTGCAAGGCAGCCAGGGGTTTGGGGAGAAGGGGGACAAGCCCTTCTCTTCTTGCTTTTTTTTTTTTTTTGAGACAGAGTCTTGCTCTGTCACCCAGGCTGGAGTACAGTGGCATGGATCTCAGCTCACTGCAACCTCTGCCTACCAAGTTCAAATGATGCTCGTGCCTCAGCCTCCCAAGTAGCTGGAATTACAGGCGTGTGTCACCACACCCAGGTAATTTTTGTATTTTTAGTAGAGATGGGGTTTCACCATGTTGGCCGGGCTGGTCTTGAACTCCTGACCTCAGGTGATCCACCCGCCTCGGCTTCCCAAAGTGCTGGGATTATAGGGATTAGCCACTGTGCTCAGCCCGCTTCTTGCTTTCTTTCTCCCCCTCCTATTTTTTTTGGTGAGTAGATGTGGTCGAGTTCTCAAACATTAAATGCTTATACAATTCAAATCTACCACATAACCAAATGCTGGTTGTAAGTTAAAAAGCTGGAAAGCCTCGCAGCCAGGAAGTTCCTAAGTCAGTCCTGCTGCCAGCGCAGGGCTCACCCGGGCCCTGGGGGCCATCTGTACAACTCCACCTGCAGGCAAACCACACCTACGCTTCCTGATCCACCAAGAATCTACTCAGAGAGAAACCTAATGTGGGCTTATGTTATCAGTTCCTGGAACATGAATGAATTATTTACAAATAGCAGCACTACATTTCTTTCTTCTTTTTTTTTTGAAACAGAGTCTCGTTCTGTTGCCTAGGCTGGAGTGCAATGGCATGATCTTGGCTTACTGCAACCCCCACTTCCCGGGTTCAAGCAATTCTCCTGCCTCAGCCTCCTGAGTAGGGACTATAGGAGTGCGCTGCCATGCCTAGCTAATATATATATATATATATTTTTTTTGTATTGTTAGTAGAGACAGGGTGTCACCATGTTGGCCAGGCTGGTCTCGAACTCTTGACCTCAGGTGATCCACCCACCTCAGCCTCCCAAAATGCTGGGGTGACAAGTGTGAGCCACTGCTTCTAGCCTACAAATAGCACTACATTTCTTAGCCTACTCTGTGGCTCTTGAGAGGAGATTCAGAGAAAAGCAGGAGCTAATGGGTACAGGTCCTCCTGGATCTGGCTGAGCTGAAGGAGAGGTGGCACCTGTGTGCTAAGCCACTCTCCTCTGCCAGTACTGTCCTGAGGGGATGGACAAACGTGGCACTGATCCTGTTGTAGGAACACCCATCTTTTTAGCTTTTAAGGTCATAAAGCTATGTTCCATATTCAGACAGACTGACAGGCAGCTGCATCACCACTATCCTTCAAGCTGCTCTCAGTGAGTGGCCCCTTGATCTGAGGACGTGCGCCCTCCTCAGCTTCTGACAGCCCTGCAAACTCTAAGGGGCAGGGGAAGGGACAAAGGCCAGAGCCGGTCTAGTCTGGAAGAGTGGCCAACTGAGCTCCTGAAATCCAGCAACTTGAAAACATCCTCTCAGAACTCTCACGAGTTGAACACAGGCCGGGAAGTTTTGTCCGACATCACGCTGTGTTGCGGTTTTAGGGCAGTCAGGGCACCGGCAGGCGTACTCATGAGGCGGCCATACCTAGCTGGGAGAGGTCCAGCCTGGTCCAGTGCATGCCCGTGGGGCAGCTCTTGGAGAGCGTCCTGATGAAGACCTGGCCGAGGCTGTCCAGCGCCCACAGCGCATCCTGGCAGGCGGCGTAGGCGCGCATCTCGGCATCGGGAGGCAGCTGCACCGTGGAGGGCCGTGACTGTGCACTCTGGGCGCTGACGCTGCAGAGGTCCTTGCTGCTCTGGCACAGCCACAAGAAGCTTCCTGCAGAAAGGGGTCACGTTTGTCATCGAGGTGCTGTCTGCACCGAGCTGCCTGCCCTAAATGCACAACGCAGCCTTTGCCTTTCGGCAGACTCTGGCCACCCGGTCGCGGAGGCCGGCTCACTCACCCGCCCATTCCCACGCAGGCAGGAGTGGTGCAGCACTTTAAGGTAGAAGGCAGAGGGAAACACCACGACTAACAAGAAACATGCCTGAGATGTTGGAAAGAAATGGAAAGAAGGCAAGGCTTAGGAGATTTTATGACGGCCATAATGTTGGCTTAGTGGCTTTGACTTCCCAGTTTTCATGGGCTGGGAAGTTTTTCACTGAACAAAGGCACCAGAGCATTTTTAATATAGAAAGTTAATTTTACCAAGAGGAGAAGACTATCAACTCAGTGCCCTGGAGGGAGGGAGGGTAAGCAGTTCCTCGGAAGGATGGCGCCATGGCGCTCTCCCGGGCCTTCTGGGGATGGGGCCGGGGGGTGGGCCAGCTGCTGGAGAAGGCTTAGGAAGCTGGAAAAGTTTCTCTTCCCATCCTTGCCTCAAAATCACATCCTTTTATTCCCTCCAGCATTTTTAAAAAGTCCTTTAGGTTTAACAGATTCTGTTTAAAATGCAAATAATCCTTAGGGCAGTTAAAAACTTGGTCACAGTACATTATCTGAAGTATTATCTACAACTTGTGGCCACATATGTTTTGGAATTCAGACTTTTTCTGTATTTCTGAAAACCTAAGCTAATGGGTATGCTAGAGGTTTACAAAACAACCCCAGAGCGGCCAGGCGCTCCCCGGTGAAGCACGGTAACATCTCTGCAACATGGACACGGTCACAGCCAACAGATCAACCAAGGCTGGAGGCAGCTATGTGAGATCTGGTCAGGTTTTGCTGCCAAATTAATTTATACCAAACTTAATAAATAACTTATTGTTTTCAGAGATTTCTGGGTTCCAGAACTGTGGTCCGAACAATCTGGTGAGTAAGAAGTTATTGTACTGACCCAGTCACCTGCATCCTAGTGGGACTAATGGTTTCAACTAAGCAAACGATTCCCTCTTCACCACAGATTTCACAGCATCTTCACGTTTCATCCTCATGCAATCCTGGGAGGAGGTACGGCTACTTCCCAGAGAGGTCACCTGACTGCCTGGGTTCCCAGCTAACTGGGTGGGAGAACTGCCTCTCCTGGCCGCAGATGCCAGCTCCCTCACCCTCTGGTGTTCTGGCTCCCTCACAAACCCCGTACTCTGTAGGGACACTGAGTTCTGCCCAGAATGTAGCTGGCAGGAGCACCCCCCTGCAGGGCAGGTCTGCCTAATGGGGTGCAAATGTGGGACTTAGGTTCTCCAGAGGCTGTGAATAAGACGGAAGGAAGCTGCTGGGAGGTGACAGAAGGATTCTCAAGGGGAGATGGGAAGGTGCCCAAAGAAGCTGTGGTCCCTGCCATGGCACTAGAAGTCACCAGCTGCCAGCCCCGGTGGCTGCACTGTGTGAGCCCCTCCTTCAGAAGGACGTTTTCCCTCATCTTCATCACACTCAGTCCCTCTCAGAGGCTCTCCTGGTCAGGCCTATCCCACTTCAGGGCCCTCCGCTCAGCTAACAAGGGCTGCTGGCCTCTGACACCCTCATGTGGCCGGTCTCTGAGGCGTGCCCATCACCAACAAGGGCACAGTCGGACCATGGTTTGAACCCTCCCAATGGCCAAGCCATGCTCGAGATTTTTCAGCGAGGCTAAGACTGACCCACCTTCCTTCGTGGGAGCCGCAGAAGCCAACACAAAGGCCCATTTTGTAGCAGAAGCTGTCCCACGGGGAACAACATGATTCCAGTAGGTGCCTGGAAAGAGTAAACAGGAAGAATGTGTTAAAGAAAGAAACTTCAGATCTTAGTTCTAGATGACATCTGGCCTTCAAATCCTTTCTCCAGATAATTCTAGAGTGTCCCTAAATTAAGCAACATGAGCAATCACAGCCTGCCATTCATTTCCCTCTGAATACTGCCAGGCAGAGCCATGTCCAGCCCAGGGTCATGGAGGCCATG
This sequence comes from Rhinopithecus roxellana, assembly GCF_007565055.1. Lineage (NCBI taxonomy): Eukaryota > Metazoa > Chordata > Mammalia > Primates > Cercopithecidae > Rhinopithecus > Rhinopithecus roxellana. Next base: position 161,070,731 of record NC_044553.1, on the reverse strand, counting down.
CAGCAGGGAGAGGGCTGGAGAAAAGTAAGGGGTTCATTCATAGAAACGAACCCCAGGATGTGTGGACTGGCATCTATATTCCCAGACCGGGCCAGAGCCTTGCATTTCCAACAGTGGCGATCACTTTGCCTCCAGGAAATGGACCATTCTCTCTCACTCGGTTTGGGTGGACTTTTTCATTTAAAATGTGAAATTGTTAACATAAAAACGACCTCCATTTGCTTTTCTTATGTCATAAAAGGTTTCCCCACTATCCAGACACAGGGATACAAGTTTTAGGAATGACCGATTTTTTATTTTTATTTATTTATTTATTTTTTTGAGACGGAGTCTCGCTCTGTCGCCCAGGCTGGAGTGCAGTGGCCGGATCTCAGCTCACTGCAAGCTCCGCCTCCCGGGTTTACGCCATTCTCCTGCCTCAGCCTCCCGAGTAGCTGGGACTACAGGCGCCCGCCACCTCGCCTGGCTAGTTTTTTGTATTTTTTAGTAGAGACGGGGTTTCACCGTATTAGCCAGGATGGTCTCGATCTCCTGACCTCGTGATCCGCCCGTCTCGGCCTCCCAAAGTGCTGGGATTACAGGCTTGAGCCACCGCGCCCGGCCTCCGATTTTTTAAAAAGGAGAGAAACTGATCACAAAGCAGAGTGCCTTCACTAGACACTTCATACTGCTGGCACTAAATTATGTTTTCAAGTTGAGATCTTAAAGCTTTTATTTAAATGTTGGCTTTGAAGTGCAGCTGCCTATAAAGCCAGTGTGAAAATTACAGCAATTCACCCACCTATGAGACTTCCCTTAGCGACGTGGAATTCATTCTTGCCTGAGGAGATCCAGACGCCACTGTTATTGACCCCGAGAAGGCTTGGCTGGCACTGAAGCTGCTGGGACCAAAACGCCATGCGCAGTTTATCTGCCACCTTTTCTACAGGGGCTTGGGCAGCTGTGGCCACCGAGTGAGTAGCATGGATTATCGTCTGAAATAAGCTGCACTGGTCAAACACCACATAGTCCGTGATGCTCACCTGGAAGGAGGAGACAAACAAAAGCCCTGCTGTCAGAGCAGTTACAACTGTAGACTCTCCGCCTTGAGGGAAGGTTCTAGCCCAGGTCCACACTTCTGCATTTCTAGTAACAAGATGACCATCCAAACACAAATGTGCACATGTGCGCTTGTGAAAGGACCAAAAAAATGTGGCAGGATGCCATCAAACTGCTAACTCCAGCTCCTTTGTAGGGTTGGATTTAAAGGTATGGAAGAATATATTAACATTTTACACACATGGATCTGTTACAAGCATGTATTACTTTTGTGATTAAGTATCACCCCCTTACACCCCTTGTAAGAAGACTTCCATTCTAATCAGAGTGAGAAAGAAGAATTTTGTCATCTTTTCTGAGACAGTCTTGCTCTGGCATCCAGGCTGGACTGCAGTGGCACAATCATACTCAGCCCTGACTTCCAGGATCAAGCAATCCTCCTGTCTCAGCCTCCCAAACACAGGCGAATGCCACCACATGTAGCCAATTTTTAAATTTTTTGTAGAGACAGGTCTCCCTATGCTGCCCAGGCTGGTCTTGAACTTCTCGGCTCCAGCGATCTCCCTGCCTTGGCCTCCCAAAGTGTTGGGATTACCAGCATGAACCACTACGCTCGGCTTTAATTTTGCTTTTAAATCAGGTATTTCCAATGGACAACAGCATACGGTACTTAGAAACAGAATATGCATTTAAAAACGTATCACAAGTAGAGTGATGAACTATTTTTTTTTTTTTTTTTTTGGAGACATAGTCTTACTCTGCCACCCAGGCTGGATGGAGTTCAGTGGCACAATTTTGGCTCACTGCAACCTCCGCCTCCTGGGTTCAGGAGATTCTCCTGCCTCAGCCTCCCGAGTAGCTGGGACTACAGGTGCACGCCACCACACCCAGCTAATTTTTTATATTTTTAGTAAAGATGGGGTTTCGCCATGTTGGCCAGGCTGGTCTCGAACTCCTCAGGTGATCCGCCCACCTCAGCCTCCCAAAGTGCTGGGATTACAGGTATGAGCCACCATGCGAGGCTGTGATGAACTAATTTATGATCTGAATTGGGACTACTAATAATTACAGCAGGGCAACAGCATCAACTAGGACCGTCCTGGGTATCTAGACTCTAACCCTAGCTCAGAAGGGTAGCTTGCTTCTATAACATTCCTGAAAAGCATTCATATACCTCAGACATTTCTCCAACCAGCCCTCCCTGCAGGAAGCTCCTCTCTTCTTGAGCAGCTTGATGTAAGGCAAGTTCTTTATGAGTGAAAATCTGATTCTCCATCATGTTCACTCACGTTTCTGCCCTGCTGGGTTTGATTACATAGAACATCACTGGCATAAATGCCCTACTCCTAGTCGGGCACAGTGGCTCATGCCTGTAATCCCAGCACTTTGGGAGGCTGAGGCGGGCGGATTACTTGAGGTCAGGAGTTCCAGACCAGCCTGCCAACATGGTGAAACCTTGTCTCTACAAAAATACATATATGTATATTTGTACATGTATATGTATATATATGGTTACAAGTACACAAAATGTATTTTAAAATCATTTGCATAACTATCAAATATTACCTAGTATATAAAATTAGATACATCTGTATACAATGAACATATTATATACAATACATATTTCATCAAAGAGCAAACACAATTCATTTTTCTACATTCTCATCTGAAAGAGACCTCAGAGCAATCAATGCAAGACAAGCCATCAACAAAGCAAGTCTGAGCTGACAATAAAACATAAAACAATGGGACAAGATACTTAAGAAACATCAAATATTGGCCGGGCGCAGTGGTTCACGCCTATAATCCCAGCACTTTGGGAGGCTGAGGTGGGCGGATCACAAGGTCAAGAGATTGAGACCAACCTGGCCAACATGGTGAAACCCTGTCTCTACTAAAAATACACAAATTAGCTGGGCGTGGTGGCGGGTGCCTGTAGTCCCAGCTACTCGGGAGGCCGAGGCAGGAGAATCACTTGAACCCGGGAGGCGGAGGTTGCAGTGAGTTGAGATTACACCATTGCACTCCAGCCTGGGTGACAGAGCAAGGCTCTGTCTCAAAGAAAAAAAAAAGAAACATCAAATATTTCGTGACCATGGACTATCAGTGCAATCTTACCTACCACAGTGGCAGGCTGCGGGAGCAACGCTCACACTCAACTATACCAAAGATGGAGAAAGTAGACACTCCTTGGAAAATCCATGCTAGGGCCGAGGATTACATGCCTGTAATCCCAGTGCTTTGGGAGGTCAAGGTGGGAGGATTGTTTGAGCCAAGGAGTTCGAGACCAGCCTGGGTAACAGCAAGACCTTGTCTCTACCAAAATAATTAGCCAGGCATGGTGGCATGTGCCTGTGGTCCCAGCTACTTGGGAGGCTGAGGTGGGTCATGATCCCACCACCACACTCCAGCGTGGGCAAGAGTGCGACCCTGCCCCAGAAAAAGAGAAAAGAAAAAGAAAAGAGAAATTCATTCTAGGCACTCTCGCTGGGACCTAATCACACAAAGTGAGCTTGATACAAAGTGAGCTTCATTACACCCTCATCCTGTTTCTTAAAGTGTTTCCTTTTCTGGAAGCACGTGGGAAAATTCTCCTTTCTTTGCTGAAATATCTTTTTTTTTTTTTTTTTTTTTTTTTTGAGATGAAGTCTTGCTCTGTCGCCCAGGCTGGAGTGCAGTGGCCGGATCTCAGCTCACTGCAAGCTCCGCCTCCCGGGTTCACGCCATTCTCCTGCCTCAACCTCCCAAGTAGCTGGGACTACAGGCGCCTGCCACCACGCCCGGCTAGTTTTTTTTTTGTATTTTTAGTAGAGATGGGGTTTCACCGTGTTAGCCAGGATGGTCTCGATCTCCTGACCTCGTGATCCACCCGTCTCGGCCTCCCAAAGTGCTGGGATTACAGGCTTGAGCCACCGCGCCCGGCCACACTGAAATATCTTTTACTTAGAGGCCTTCTGAATAAGCAGAGATAGCTCAATTTTAATTCTGGGTTGGACTTTCAAACCTATTGTCTGGGCTTTTTTATTAGCACATTTATTCATAAGTAAACATCATTATTACCTGTGTCTTCAAATGGATGTCACTGGGTTTATTTAGCCTATAATAAATTTATAAATAATATCAAAATAAATATGATTTTTTTTTTTTTTCGAGATGGAGTCTCGCTTTGTTGCCTAGGCTGGAGTGCAGTGGCACCATCTCGGCTCACTGCAAGCTCTGCCTCCCGGGTTCACGCCATTCTCCTGCCTCAGCCTCCCGAGTAGCTGGGACTACAGGCGCCCGCCACCTCGCCTGGCTAATTTTTTGTATTTTTAGTAGAGACAGGGTTTCACCATGTTAGCCAGGATGGTCTCGATCTCCTGACCTTGTGATCCGCTTGCCTCAGGCTCCCAAAGTGCTGGGATTACAGGCGTGAGCCACCGCGCCTGGCCAAGATCATTATTTACACAAAGACTTTTGCAAATTATTTCCTATGATGAAAAGTCCTTGATGTTTCTAATGTACTCAAACCAAGCAAAGTCTAATCCATCAAATAGAAAAAGTGAATACTATTGGTTGGGAGTGGTGGCTCCACCTGTAATCCCAGCACACTGGGAGGCAGAGCAGGCGGATTTCTCTCTCTCTCTCTCTCTCTCTTTTTTTTTGACAGGGTCTAGCTCTGTTGCCCAGGTTGGAGTGTGGTGGTGTGATCTTGGCTGAAACCTTTGTCTCCTGGGCTCAAACCATTCTCCCACCTCAGCCTCCCAAGTACTTGGGAGCAATGGCGTGTGCCACCATGCCCAACTAATTTTTGTATTTTTGGTAGAGACAGGGTTTCACCATGTTGCCCAGGCTGGCTTTGAACTCCTGGAATCGAGTGATCTGCCTGCCTTGACCTCTCAAATTGCTGAGATTACAGGCGTGAGCCACTGTGCCCAGTCTGGGTGGATTTCTTGAGCTCAGGAGTTTGAGACCAGTCTGGGCAACATGCCAAAACCCTGTCTCTACAAAAAAAACTAGCCAGGAGTGGTGGCACATGCCTGTAGTCCCAGCTACCTGGGAGGCTGAGGTGGGAGAATCACCTGAGCCCAGGAAGTCAAGACTGCAGTGAGGCGTGACTGCACCACTGGACTTCCGCCTGGGTGACGGAAGGAGATCTTGTTTCAAAACAAACAAAAAACAAACAAAAAGTGGACATTTTAAATTTAATCTAGTATCTTTAAGGAAAAGAGAGAGGTAAGAAAAGGGAGCAGAAAAGGTCAGGGAGACCTCAGCAAGCGGCCCAGAGTTGAACACCTACTTGCCACCAATGGTCATCATCTCCTTGGGGTGTCTTGGAAACAATGCCAGTTCTGAACCACAGGTTCCCATGGATGTCCAGGGCCCAGAGAGTCTGCTGATCCCCGAGCGTTATGCAGACGGGTTCTAAAGCTTGCCTTTCACTGAAAATGAGGAGAACAGGAGGGTCAGCACCCACAGGCGGAGTGCCCAGCGTGTCTGGACTGCGGACATCTAGGCTCTCCCAGCAGGCATGGCTGGGAGCAGAGATGTGACCCTGGAGCAGATCATCAAGTACCAGGGAAGGAAGTTTAAGTCTGAGTTAAATTACTGTGCAAGATACACGGTTCAAGTGGGTGGCAGCTTTTGAAAGACACACTGATGACCCAGAATGGCCGGGAACACTCTTCAGAGAGAAAATAACCTAAGAAAAAAGTGAGTAGGCACAAAAGGAATCCAAGGCCTCTGAGCGCCTTCATCTCTCTACTCCCTCCCTCACCAAGGGAGTGACTGTAAACTCCCCCGATGTGCCAGGCTATTCTGTGCAGCTGGACCTAGGCAGACACTGCCCTCTCTGCTGGAGACGCCCTCCCCCTCCTTCCATGTAGGGAAGTCCATCAGCTTCAAGGCTTAGCTGTGGGTCCACTCTGCATGCTGCCTTCCTAACCTCTGCATGGAGCTCATGGTTCCCTCAGTGCCGCACGCCCCTGTTTAGGGCCATCTGTGCTAATGGGTGTCCATTCACGCACGGGGCCCCCCATGAGACCTGCAACTGGTGAGGGCAGGGCCAGTCTCAGCCCTCTTGGCACACCCAGCCCCTAGCACCATTCTGGCTTTTTGTTGTTGTTGTAGCTTTTTTTGTTTGTGTGTTTTTTGTTTTTTGAGATGGAGTCTTGCTCTGTTGCCCAGGCTGGAATGCAATGGGGCGATCTCGGCTCTCTGCAACCCCCGCCTCCCGGGTTCAAGTGATTCTCCTGCCTCAGCCTCCTGAGTAGCTGGGATTACAGGGACATGTCATCATGCCTGGCTAATTTTTGTATTTTTAACAGAAACAAGGTTTCACTATGTTGGTCAGGCTGATCTTGAACTCCTGACCTCGTGATCCACTCGCCTTGGCCTCCCAAAGTGCTGGGATTACAGGCGTGAGCCACCACACCTGGACCATTCTGGTTCTTAATAGGTATTCACGGCCGGGCGCGGTGGCTCAAGCCTGTAATCCCAGCACTTTGGGAGGCCGAGACGGGCGGATCACGAGGTCAGGAGATTGAGACCATCCTGGCTAACACCGTGAAACCCCGTCTCTACTAAAAAATACAAAAAACTAGCCGGGCGAGGTGGTGGGCACCTGTAGTCCCAGCTACTCGGGAGGCTGATGCAGGAGAATGGCGTAAACCCCGGAGGCGGAGCTTGCAGTGAGCTGAGATCCGGCCACTGCACTCCAGCCCGGGCGATAGAGCGAGACTCCATCTCAAAAAAAAAAAAAAAAAAAAATAGGTATTCACTGAAAGTTTATTGGTTTGCTAAATTCAAACCAAGAATCTCCTAATCTAGTTTTTTGAAGGACTATTAATACTTCCATATTAGTAAAATGATCTGATGGCAGTTCTATAACTAACATCTTGAGTGGTAAAAAAAATAGCTTAATATAGTTCAGAGATTGGGCCAGGTGCAGTGGCTTATGTCTGTAATCCCAGCACTTTGGGAGGCCGAGGCAGGAGAATTGCTTGAGCCCAAGAGTTCGAGATGAGTCTGGGCAACATGATGAAAACCCAAAACTCATCTCTACAAAAAATACAAAAATTAGCTGGGCATGGTGGCACGCGCCTGTAGTCCCAGCTACTCAGGAGGCTGAGGCAGGAGGATCACTGGAGGTCGAGGCTGCAGTGAGCCGTGATCGTGGCGCTGCACCCCAGCCTGGATGACAGAGTGAGAACCTATATCCAAAAAAAAAAAAAAAAAGTCACAGTTCAGAGATCAACTTCAGTTGATTAGCATGAAAATAAAGAAAAATATTTGGACCTAAGCCGTCACAGACACTAAACAGGAACTACCTGACGGTGGGCAGTTCTCAGTAGAGACTGTCATGACAGACTCATGACGCTACGATGCTCAGGGCTGCACAGAGGGCAGCAGCATTTTAAAAAATTGAGCTCTGACTCAACATCCAGTTTGCTGGTGAGAATGAGGCAGAGATTCAAGCTTAGCCTATAGCTATGGAGGCTGCGGGTACTGCCTCCTAGGAACAGCCCTGTGGTGCCTTGTGGTGTCAAGTGGACAAGAACGAAGGGTAGGACAGCACGACGTGAAAGGAGTCTCCGGCCCACCAGTACCTGATGATGTCACACTTCCACTGCTCGCCTTCTGGACAGAAGCTGCTCACACCCTCCCGGTACAGGAGGGCCCTCTGCTCTGTCAGCGCCCACACCACATTGTTCCGGGCTGTGATCTGGGACAGCGGGTAGGGACAGTCCACCTTTACGGCTCTGGCACAAGGGCGATCCACGCTCAGACCTGCCAGGAAGAGAAGAAGCCCCAAAGACACACAGTCGGAACTCCACACCTCATTTTGACTTGGTTATTGGCTTATTTTTCCTTTTTCGGTATTTTGCTATGTTCTTTCATGGTGAGTGCTTTAAAAAAAATTTAGTTAATTAATTAAAAATATAGACGGGCCCTCTCTATGTTGCCCAGGCTGATCTCAAACTCCTGGGCTCAAGAGGTCCTCCCACCTCAGCTTCCCAAAGTGCTGGGATTGCAGGCGGGAGCTGCCCTGTCCGGCTGCTTTTTCGTTGTCAAGTTTAGTCAACATAAAGTGGTTAAATTCTGCTTAAATGTAACATCTATCTGAAAGCAGTTTTAGACACTCTTTGAAAATTGAACAATTCAGAACGATCTGGTGTCCCAATGTAGCTTAAGAATTCTGTTCTAAGAGAAGAACACAAAAGCCAAGAGCAGGAGAGTGGCCAGATGGAGGCCCAGAGGTTGCAGGGCAGAGCAGCTCTTCCAGGCAGAGGGCTGCAGAGCTGCTGGAGTCAGCAGGGACCTGAGGCCTGCAGCCACCTCTGCAGAGTTCCAGCACAGCGGCTCCCCTCTGCTCTTACTGGGTGCGAGGTTCCACTAAGAAAATGAAACCCCAAACTTCCCAGATGAAATCTGAGGTCTGGGCCGGGCGCGGTGGCTCAAGCCTGTAATCCCAGCACTTTGAGAGGCCGAGACGGGCGGATCACGAGGTCAGGAGATCGAGACCATCCTGGCTAACATGGTGAAACCCCGTCTCTACTAAAAATACAAAAAAAAAAAAACTAGCTGGGCGAGGTGGCGGGCGCCTGTAGTCCCAGCTACTTGGGAGGCTGAGGCAGGAGAATGGCGTAAACCCGGGAGGCGGAGCTTGCAGTGAGCTGAGATCCGGCCACTGCACTCTAGCCCGGGCGACAGAGCAAGACTGCGTCTCAAAAAAAAAAAAAAAAAAAAAAAAAAAAAAAAAGAAATCTGTTAACCTGCAAGGCAGTGGCAGGCCAAAACTCAGGGTCCCCGGCTCCCTGTCCAGGGCTCTTCCCTTGCCTCCTTGTGGCCTGTCAATAAAGTATGTCTAAATGAGCTCAAAGGCTATTCCCAGGGGAGCAGACAGACCAACTGTCGCCTACAACCCTGTATTCCTTGACCTTAGGCCTGCAATTAGGTCTCAGTACTCAAACATGCTCTGTGACTAATCACAGACGCACCTACGGTATTGCAGTCCTTGGGTGATATTTCCTTCCACTAAACTAGGTGGGAATCACCTGCAGGACTTCTTACAGACACATTCCCGTGCAGTCCCCTGCTGGACCTAACCCAACAGGTCTGGGTGCGGCCGGCTCATGTGAAACCACTGTCCTGGTGATTCCTCTGGCACTACTGGTTAAGAGGTCACTTGCTCCTCACCCCCAGGCTAGAAGCACCTCCTGTCTCCCCCATGACCAAAGCTCAAATGTTCTGGCAGCTTAGATGTGCATGTGCCTTGCCAGAGCTACTTTCATTTAAAGAAAGACACAGGAACTAGGCTGGAGAGACCTGGGCCAGCATATGGCCTATGAAGCCAGCAGGGCTGCGCACCCGGGCTGGAGGTTCTTACACACCTAGGAGAGAGCCAGCTGTGCAAGGGCTTCAACCTGAAGACTCATCCCTAGCTGACGACTCACAGCAGAGATTAAAACATGCTCCTGAGGCTGGGCGTGGTGGCTCACACCTGTAATGCCAGCACTTTGGGAGGCCAAGGAGGGCAGATCACAAGGTCAGGAGTTTGAGACCAGCCTGGCCAACATAGTGAAACCCCGCCTCTACTAAAAATATAAAAATGAGCCGGGTATGGTGGCACATGCCTATAGTCCCAGCTACTTGAGAGACTGAGGTAGGAGAATCGCTTGAACCCAGGAGGTGGAGGTTGCAGGGAGCTGAAATTGTGCCACTACACTCCAGCCTGGGCGACACAGCAAGACTCCATCTCAAAACAACAACATTCTCCTGGAATCAGCAATATTCAACGCCTGGAAGACTGATCTTTACATAAATCCGACATGGCCTCTGGACAACCGATGATAACTCCTGCCCCATGGTTCTTCCAGATACTGATAAATCACACTGCTGGTGGAAGATCCTCCCCCATTCTGCTGACAGTAAACACTGACTGTCATTACAGCTTATTTTTAAGAAGCAAGTCCCACTGTGCCCTTCCATCAGCTAAAAAATTCCCTGAGGGCAGCTTCCTGTGACTTGCTGAACTGCTATTTTTGTTTTGTTTTGTTCTGAGATGGAGTCTTGCTCTGTCACCAGGCTGCAGTGCAGTGGCGTAATCTCAGCTCACTGCAAGCTCCGCCTCCTGGGTTCAAGTGATTCCTGTGCCTCAGCCTCCCAAGTAGCTGGGACTACAGGCACGTGCCACCATGCCCAGCTAATTTTTTTTTTTTTTTTAGTAGAGATGGAGTTTTGCCATGTTGGCCAGGCTGGTCTTGAACTCCTGACCTCAGGTGACTTGCTCGTCTTGGCCTCCCAAAGTGTTGGGATTACAGGCATGAGCCACCACACCTGGCCTGAACTGCTATTTAGAGCAAATTATGGCCTGGTGTGGTGACTCATGCCTGTAATCCCAGCACGTTGGGAGGCTGAGGCAGGCAGATCACTTCAGGTTGGAAGTTCAAGACCAGCCTCGTCGACATGACGAAACTCCATCTCTACTAAAAATACAAAAATATTAGCTGGGCATGGTGGTGGGCACCTGTAATCAGGAAGTTGAGGCAGGAGGATCACTTGAACCCAGGAGGCAGAGGTTGTAGTGAGCCAAGATGGCACCACTGCACTCCAACCTGGGCAAGAGAGTGAGACTCTGTCTCAAAATAAAAAAGAGCAAATTACTTCTTGTTTTTTCCTGGCACAGCTTATTAAAAATAAGCTGTAATGACAGTCAGTGTTTACTGTCAGCAGAATGGGGGAGGATCTTCCACCAGCAGTGTGATTTATCAGTATCTGGAAGTATATAGGACATAGTATATAGGAGCTGGGCTTTGATATGGCTGGAAAAAAAAAATGCAGCCGCTTAAGCTTTAGCTTAAAGGGGGAAATGAATTTTATGTCCTTCTTCTGTCTTCTTTCCTCTTAAGATCTGACATTGTAGGATATGTGACATACAGTGGTTGGCCATAGGAGAATAAGATTCTGTTTTTGTATCTCACCAAATAATCTTATTCATTCTTGCCCTAAATTTGTCCCAGGTTGAGTTTGTGTCAATGCAGGAAACTGCTAATACATGCCAAATGGCAAATACTCTGTTCCCAGAAGTGTCTTTTTTTTTTTTTTTTTTTTTTTTTTTTTGAGGCGGAGTCTCGCTTTGTCGCCCAGGCTGGAGTGCAGTGGCCGGATCTCAGCTCACTGCAAGCTCTGCCTCCCGGGTTTACGCCATTCTCCCGCCTCAGCCTCCCGAGTAGCTGGGGCTACAGGCGCCCGCCACCTCGCCCGGCTAGTTTTTTGTATTTTTTTAGTAGAGACGGGGTTTCACCGTGTTAGCCAGGATGGTCTCGATCTCCTGACCTCGTGATCCGCCCGTCTTGGCCTCCCAAAGTGCTGGGATTACAGGCTTGAGCCACCGCGCCCGGCCCCCAGAAGTGTCTTAATTCAAATGGATTTAGCCTCTTAATCAGAGTGATTGTTGTAAGCATGTTACTAGCAAAGCAGGGTGCAGCAGAGGCAGTGATGGCAGAGCTGGCAGGCCCCTGAGCATAGCCAACGGTTACCTGTCTGCAAGTATAAGTCCCCACTGGTCCTGATGATCCAGGCGGTGTCATCGCTCAGGGCCACAAACACTGCCTGGGGCAGGGCTTCGTACCAGTGCCGCTTCCCCTTGATGGTGACTTTCCCACAAGCAAAAGCCCGGTTAGATTTCTGTTCAATCTTCCAGAGAAGGGCTCCTATGGAAATAAAAATTCTATTCACTATCCAATAAATAGAAGAATATATTTCTATACAAAAGTCTTCATGCTGGGCATCGAAGGGAGAAAGACTGCTAAAATACATCCTGTTCTGTCCCCCCAAGTGGGGAAAGAGACCACCAGACCCAGGTTTGGGCCCTTGGCCACCACCCAGCTTCAGGTTCCATGTCACCGTCCGTCTCCAAGCTTCACTTTCTTCCTGGGCAGTGGGGATCATCTCCACCTCACAGGGCTGCTCTAAAGACTGGAGGTGGGAGCAGATCAACCACAGAGCTAAGCACATGACAGGTGCTCCTCACATGGGATGAGGAACACTGATGACATTATTAGGTTTGATAAGTCTCCAAATAAACATCCGGAGACACAACTAGTGCCCTAGGAGAGGCTGAAAAAGTCCTTTAGGGATTCAGAGAGAGGGATCAGTTCTGGACGAGCTGAATGGAAAAGATGCACAGAAGGAAGACACTTGCACTGAGTTGCCCATTTTCACTGTGAAGGGGACTCTGATGAAGAGACAGAGGAGAGAGAGGAGAGGGAAGGCAGGACAGCGCTGCAGCTGGAGGCCTGGTGCAGGCCAACGCAAGCAAGGTGAGGGGCCATCAGTGATCACCGAGTGTCAGATGGGCTGGACTAGAGGGCCTGTCCTGACAGGCCTGTGGTACCCCTGGCACAAGGGCTCTGCTGCCCACCAAGGACATGGGCCTGGGCCCTGAAGGACACCTCAACTGAGCACGTGAATCTCATGGAGATGGAGAGTTCCCACTAGCACAATGAGGGACCAAGGGGCCTGGGAATACAAGTAACTAATGTAATCAGGAATAGAACCAACGTTCTAAAAGGCCAAGGAGACAAACCTGAAGGTAAATGACAGCAACAAGAAATGCATTAAAACGCACAACTGTGTAATGCCAGCTTGTGGAGTGGGTTGTTAGCCAGTCTCTAAAGAAAAATATTTTTCAAACAAACAGTGAAAGCAAGCAAGCAAAACAATGCTGAACAAACTAATATTTTAAACAGTGACAAAGACCATGGAGAATTAAGGGAAATTCATCCCGAAACACAGTGAAGTTACAGAGGACAGACAGGTCCCAAGCCACAGACTCGGCTTCGGCTTTGTCTGACTTCTATTCCAACGTCCTGACAATAAACCGGGCTGCTTCAAGGCAAAAGCGCCCCTGCTGGCACAGGTATCAACGTGGCCAACACAACTTTAAGAAACACATGGATGGAGCTGGAAACCATCATTCTCAGCAAACTATCGCAAGAACAGAAAACCAAACACCGCATGTTCTCACTCATAGGTGGGAACTGAACAATGAGATCACTTGGACTCAGGAAGGGGAACATCACACACCGGGGCCTATCATGGGGAGGGGGGAGGGAGGAGGGATTGCATTGGGAGTTATACCTGATGTAAATGACGAGTTGATGGGTGCTGATGAGTTGATGGGTGCAGCACACCAACATGGCGCAAGTATACATATGTAACAAATCTGCATGTTATGCACACGTACCCTAGAACTTAAAGTATAATAAAAAAAAAAGAAACAACAAGCCAATGATTCCATGCAGATAAGGGAGGTCTCCCAGCCCAGGAGAACCTCGTTCAGGAAACACCAGCTCCAATTCACTAACAATGGCCTAACAGCAGCATGAAAGAATGAATGGACTTTCCTTTCAGAGTCAGGGAGTAGACTGTTCACCCATAGCAGAGAGCCCATTAAAATAGAATTCCTAAAGAGGAAGCCAAATAATTGGAATATATCCAACATATCCATGGGCCCGTCTTAGTTAGTTCGGTCGCTTTAAAGCAATACTGAGAAAGAGAAACACATATTATTTTTATAAACAGTTAGTATACTAATATCCCTAAAAAAGTCCCTCAAGTTTCAAACTTTTTGTTTAGCTTACAAAAATATGATCGGGGTTACCATTGCAATTAATAAAGAAAACAAAAACTCAAACTGAACACCATTTACACTATGAATTGACATCCAATGAAGCAATTCACGTTCTTTGGAGAAAACCCCCTCAAACGTTCCAGAAGAGGCAAACCTGGTGAACGCACGGCAGCCTGAGCCCAGAGCTGCTGCAGGGGAGCCCTGTGCTAAGATGTCTGCCCCCGGGGGGTGGGGAGCAGGAGCAGGGAGCGGGGAGGCGAACCTGAGGGTGAGACTGCCACCTGCTGGACAGCATCTTCAAACTTCTGCCAGCGCAGCCCGGCGCCCGGCAACGCGCTGCAGAACAGGCCGCCTTTGTAGTCCAGGCACCAGATATACTTCTCGGAGACCACCAAGCTGAGGATGCCATAGCCGGGACCCGAGTAGCCCATCCAGCTTTCTGCAAACTAACAAGGGCAGAGCCAGTGAGTTCTGTGGCAGAGGACACAGCCGCACTCGGCTGTTGTCAGTAAGAAAGGCGAAAGGGAATCATTAACACGAGGTAGTAAAAAAAGACCAGCAAGAAGCCAAGTCAACCCTCCCCCAACCCTACTACCTTTGGACGTCCCTCTACTACAAACGTTCTGAGACGCGTGCTGCTGTCTCCCTACAAAGACTCCCTGGCGTCCCTGGATGACATTTTCTCCTGTTCTAACGCCTCTGCAAATGTAACGCTTACAGCACCACATCATGAAGGAGCTGCTTTTATTCTGCAGGCATACCTCACCTTACACAAAGAGCCAGGTTCTTCAACATTTGGATGCAAGTAAATTTTCTGTAGTCGAATTATTACAGATGCACTGGATATATGGCACTACCACTGTCTTTTTTTTCCACCATATTTTCTTTGTTTTCCTTTTTGAGACAGAGTCTTACTTTGTCGCCCAGGCTGGAGTACAGGGGCATAATCTCGGCTCACTGCAACCTCTGCCTCCTGGGTTCAAGCAATTCGCAATTCTCCTGCCTCAGCCTAGAGAGTGCTTGGGATTACAGGCGTCCGCCACCACACCCAGCTAATTTTTGTATTTTTAGTAGAGATGGGGTTTTGCCATATTGGCCAGGCTGGTCTCAAACTCCTGACCTCAGGTAATTCACCCACCTTGGCTTTCCAAAGTGCTGGGACTACAGGCATGAGCCACCATGCCTGACCTTGCTAGAATTATTGTAAAAATCAAAGCTAAATAAAGTCTTTGGACTTTAACACTTTTCAATAAAGGCAAAGAAAATAAATGTATCTGTACAGATACTCACATAGAAGTTAACTACTTCAAAGAAAATGGTGCCCAACTCTTCTCAATCTAGCCCTGCTCACCATAGCAAGCCTTACTTCTACCCCCAGCCTCCAAATAAAAACACACCATAAAATTTCTTGGCTTTCCAGCTACCTGGAGTAGGATGAGGAAGGGAGGAAGTTAGAGGGTCGGGGGCTCAAAGGGCCAGGACCCCTGTCACCTAAGTAAGGGCTTTCCTACATTTCTGGTCTAGAATTCCAATACCCCGCCCCACCGACAGTCTGCCTGGCTACTGCCCAGACATCAGGGGGCCATGCTGCTTGCACTTCCCACAGCCCTGCACTTTGCTCAGTACCCTCATCTGAGTTCCACTCAACTGCAAGGATGTGAACATATACCTGGCTCCCCGTCAAGACTCTGAGGCTCAGGAAGATGGAATCCACAACTAGCTGCCATTTGCACTGTGGTCCCCAGCACAATCACAGAGGCTGACAGTCAAGGCCACTCAAGAACCACTGGGTTGAAAAGATAAATACCGGATGACTGAATAAAAGGCCACCCTTGGTCGGGCACAGCAGCTCACGCCTGTAATCCCAGCACTTTGGGAGGCCGAGGCAGGCAGATAGCTTGAGTTCAGTAGTTGGAGACCAGCTTGGGCAATATGTCAAAACCCCTTCCCTACAAAAAAACACAAAAATTAGCTGGGCGTGGTGGCATGTGCCTGTAGTCCCAGCGATTCAGGAAGCTGAGGCAGGTGGATCACTTGAACCTGGGGAGGTTGAGGCAGCAATAAGCCATGATTGTGCCACTGTGCTCCATCCTGGGTGACAGAGTGAGACCCTGTCTCAAAAAAAAAAAAAAAAAAAAAAAGCCAGCCTTATGGCATTTTGTCTCAAAACAAGTAAACAGCACGTTTCACTTCTAAGGCATGACAGCACAGAGGGTGAGCAAGGGGGTCCTGGGGCCCACCCTTCACTCGCTATGTGACCTTGTGCGAGCTGTCCAGCTGTTCTGTGCTTCAACTTTCTCCTCTGTAAAATGGGGACAAGGACAGTGCCTATGTTATAGTTCGTGTTTAGAGAAGTAAAAGAGTTAAACCTATAAAGCGCTTTGCGGGATACTTGCACATGGTGAGCACTGACCGAGCGTCACACTGCTAGCACTGACAGAATCCAGTGTACCCTGTGGAAAGCACACGTGGCTGTAAGTGCACAGCTGTAATTCATACCTCACATCACCAGTTAGTAGGAGACACGACAATACACAGTTAGTTTTGAAACAAATACATCTAGTAATAATTAGTTGCTAAGGGAAGTAGGCACTTTAAAAAAAAAATCACTTTTAATATAAAATGCTCAAGGATAGTTAAAAGTCATCTCCTAGTTACATGTGCTGGGTGGACCTACAAAGACTGGTTACTCCAAACTGTTCCTGCACAGCTTGCAGGGGAGCCTTGGAGACACTGTTTGGAGGTAGAGGAGACAGCAGTTCTGGAAATGGCCTCATGCTCTTGCAGATGGTTCCTTGGAGGAGTCTGAGGAGGAGGACAGGAGAGTCCCTGCCTCCAAACTGCTCAGATCTTTCCCTACTCCACGGGTAGACAGTCCTCTACCCACTGTTTTTCTGAGATGGCCCCAGGCCAATTCAGCCCTGCCCTACGATGGCTAACAATAAGTGCCTACGCCAGCCTGCACTTGTGGGGTCAGAGGAAACAGCAAGATGCTACCTTGGTTGGGGAGGCAGGTTACTGAGCAGGGGAGAACAGGTCAGAAGTAGTTCAAGCCATCATAGTCCCTGTGCTGGAAATCCCCTGAAACCCAGACTTGAAAACAGAGTTGGCTTATGGATTTTGCAGTAGGAATAGATTTCCTTCCATGAGAAGGAAAATAATCAGTCTTGCCAATTATTCCCCTTAAGAAAGAAGACTTAGCTACGTTTCCACCACCTGAACCCACATACCTGATCCGGCTTGAGCAGCCCGGCATCATCTGCACCCAGCCGGCTCAGGTCCTGCTGGGAGCGACTAGGTCCGAGCTCTGTCACACTCGTCTCTGAGGATGAAGAAGGAAGCCCGTGGGCATAGATGTCCTCCTCATCACTAGACGTCAATGCCTGATCCCGTGGAGGCTGCTCAAGCCAGGGCTTGGGAGTGCTGGCCGCCAAGGCAGAGACCGGAGTCAACTGTCCTCCCACACTCCCTAAGTCACGTTCAGAAATGGGTGTTTCTTTCTGACCTATGTCATCATCAGTGCCAGCATGCCAGAGATTTGTGCTGAGGTGGCCAGAGGCCTCCATGCTGGTTAGGACGTCCTGCTCTTGGCTGGGCTCCACAGGGCTGCCTTCATCAGCTCCGGTCCCAGGTAGCCACTGCCCAGCACTTGGGGCCAAGCTGAGGCTGGAAGGCACGGTGAGTGAGTTCAGGAGGGGCGCTTCACAAAAAGTGCTTTGGGGGCCAATGGGTTGGACATCTTCCCCATCCTGCACCCTAAGAGAGCTGTCCTGTTCTTGGAAGGGTATCTGTGTGCTATATGGTCCATCATCTGCAGGACAAGGCTCATCTTCGAGTCCCGTGACATCACTGCCTCTCACAGCTTCCCTCACTCCATTGAGCAGCTCCTGCCCATATGCATAGTGACAGTGTGGCATTTCAGCTCTAATGTCATCTTCTACAGCCAGAGAATCAGGTACAGATCCTGGCACCTCCAGGACATTAAACGTTTCGGGGTCAGTATTTTCCTGCGGGACACCGTTCACTTCACCACTGAAGCCGCTTTCCAGGTCTGGAGACTCTGCACTTAACTGATCCATGCTACTGCCCAGGACACTTGAGGTCATTGACAGCAAGTCTGTGTTCAAGGACTGGGGACTGTCCCCAGGAAATTCGGAGCAGGGTGTAGACTCCAGGGAGCTGTGACAGGTGCTCCTGCTTCCACCTTCTAATTCAGAATAAGAACATTCAAAATAAGGCACGGTTCTATATGATTAGTAAGAGACTAATTCGCATACATATTTTTGGCTCAAGAAAAAATATTTTAAATACACGATATTTAGTGAATGAATAAACCTCTTAAGTACAAATAATCCCAACAAAGAGATGCTTTCTATGCATGCAAGTACTGAACGAATCCATGGGTTTGAGGCCTCACACAAGAAATGCCAGCTAAGAAAAACCAGGGGACAGGCCAGGTGTGGTGGCTCATGCCTGTAATCTCAGCACTTTGGGAGGCCGAGGCGGGCGGATCACAAGGTCAGGAGATCGAGACCACACTGGCTAACACTCCTGACCTCAGGTAATTCACCCACCTTGGCTTTCCAAAGTGCTGGGACTACAGGCATGAGCCACCATGCCTGTAGTCTCTACTGAAAATACAAAAATCAGCCAGGCGCGGTGGCAGGCACCTGTAGTCCCAGCTACTCGGGAGGCTGAGGCAGGAGAATGGTGTGAACCCGGGAGGCGGAGCTTGCAGTGAGCCGAGATCGCACCACTGCACTCCAGCCTGGGCGACAGAGCGAGACTCCATCTCAAAAACAACAAAAAAAGAAAAACCAGGGGACAAACTGAGATGTTCACCTGGGTCACAAACCAATTCCTTATAATTATTAAAATGCTTAGAAATCTAATAAAATTTCCTTCAGTGCTGCAGTCATCTTAGCTAGAGAGGATTAACAGAAACCAAGGAGGAAAAGGTTTAAAAAATTCAGTGTTACACAGCCATAACAAAGAATGACATCCAGGCTGGGCACGGTGGCTCTCGCTTGTGAGCCATCCGAGCACTTTGGGAGGCCAAGGCGGGTGGGCCACCTGAGGTCAGGAGTTCAAGACCAGCCTGGCCAACATGATAAACCCCCACCTCTACAGCTACTCGGGAGGCTGAGGCAAGAGAATCGCTTGAACCTGGGAGGTGGAGGTTGTAGTGAGCCGAGATCGCGCCACTGCACTCTAGCCTGGGCGACAACAGTGAAACTCTGTCTTCAATAGATAAATAAGTAAGTAAATAAAAACAAAGAATGAAATCTTGTCCTTTACAGCAACATGGATGAAACCGCAGGCCATAATCCTAAGCAAATTAATGCAGGAACAGAAAATCAACTGCATGTCCTGACTTGTAAGTGGGAGCCAAACATTGAGCAGGTACGGACATAAACATGGGAAGGACAGACACTGTGAACCACCAGAGCGGGAGAGGCGGCGGCATGGGTCAAAAACCACCTACTGCATACTGTGCTCACTACCTGGCTGCTATATACCCATGTAACAAACCTGCGCATGGACCCCCTGTATTTAAAAGTTGAAAAAAAAAAAGAAAAAAATTCAATGTTAAATCCCATATTTGGTAGCATATTCAACACTAAACATAAAATGTCCCACGTATTTACCAGCATAGATCTTCCGGTTTCCAATACTTTCCACCCAGGCTCACAGACTCTCTGGTTTAATCAATGGTATACATGGATAAACCAACCTTTTTTTTTTTTTTTTTTGAGACAGAGTCTCGCTCTGTTGCCAGGTTGGAGTGCAGTGGCACGATCTCGGCTCACTGCATCCTCTGCCTCCCGGGTTCAAGTGATTCTCCTGCCTCAGCCTCCCGAGTGGCTGGGATTACAGGCAGGTGCCACCACACACGGCTAATTTGTGTGTTTTTAGTAGAGACGGGGTTTCACCATGTTGGCCAGGATGGTCCCAATCTCTTGACCTCGTGATCCACCTGCCTGGGCCTCTCAAAGTGTTGGGATTATAGGCGTGAGCCACCGCGCCCAGCCCCGACATTTTAATGTAAATCTTGAAAAGTACGCCAGGTACAGTGGCTCACGCCTGTAATCCTAGCGCTTTGAGAGCCTGAGGCGGGTGGATCACCTGAGGTTGGGAGTTCGAGATCAGCCTGACCAAGATGGAGAAACCCCATCTCTACTAAAAATACAAAATTCGCTGGTCATGGTGGCGCATGCCTGTAATCCCAGCTACTCGGGAGGCTGAGGCAGGAGAACTGCTTGAACCCGGGAGGCGAGGTTGCAGTGAGCCGAGATCGCGCCATTGCACTCCAGCCTGGGCAATGAGCGAAACTGTCGCCAAAATAACTAACTAAATAAAATAATAATAAATAAATAAATATTGAAAAGTGCAAAACTGAGACCCTTTAAGCAGGGTGGTGCGTACACAGGTGGTCTGTCATCATTTAGACCTGTGTGTGCGTGTGTGTGTGTGTGTGTGTGTGTGTGTATTTTCCATTAATGTGAAGTATTTTGCAGTAAACTCCTTTGGGGAAGAAATGTAGGTGTTCTCTTTTGGATGAATGGGCCAGTGCTCACTCAGTGAGCAGTGGCATTCCCAGAGAATCTGGAAAGACTGCCCCCAGAATCTGGAAAGACTGTCACCCCAGTGGGTGTATGCCAGCTACAGAGGGTACCTGTCTTCTTCTTCTTCTTCTTCCTTTTCACTTTGATAGGCTTCACGACAAGCTCCTGGTCAAAGTCCTCTGAGCTGATGGCGTTGAATCTCTGTGAGGGGGGCTGGTTGCCTTTGCCCAGCTCAGGGGCGGCCTGGAGCCCAGCGGGCAGGAGCCCGGAGCTGCTGTCGGTGGAGTTGAGCGAGCTGCTCCTGCTCCTTGGCTCACTGGCCATGGAGCTAGCCACAGAAGAGCCTCTGAGCCTCGTCTCAGAAACTGTGGCCCCTGGTAGCTTCTCTGCTTGTTGCATGTGGACTCGCTCTGAGCATCCAGACATCTCCAGACCATCTCTCACTAAGAAAGAAGAGTCTGGTTTTATCACTAGTGATCCAGAGAGAGCTGATGTGCACTTAATTGCTAGCCCTAAATACCAGTTGTCACATAGGTGCCAGCCGGCTAAAGAACTGAAAGATTCTAAATTCACAGAAACCAGCAAAACTAAAAGAATCACACAAATGAGTCTAAGAAATAGTTTTTGTTCTTCAAGAAGCTCATATATGAAAATCAGTAAAATAATTTGCCATAGCTTTTTTTTTTTTTTTAGTAGAGACGGAGTTTCACCATGTTAGCCAGGATGGTCTCGATCTACTGACCTTGTGATCCGCCCGTCTCGGCCTCCCAAAGTGCTGGGATTACAGGCTTGAGCCACTGCGCCTGGCCCATAGCTGTCTTTTTAAAGCAACTCAGTAGTAAGGAAAGGTTGGGAGTGGTGGCTTACACCTATAATCTCAGCACTTTGGGAGGCTGAGGTGAGGAGATCACTTGAGCTCAGGAGTTCAACACCAGCCTGGGCAACATAGCGAAAACCCATCTCTACCGCAATACAAAAAATTAGCAGGGTGTGGTGGTGCATGCCTGTAGTTCCAGCTACTTGGGAGGCTGAGGTGGGAGAATCATTTGAGCCTGGGAGGTGGAGGTTGGAGTGAGCTGAGATCATGCCACTGCACTCCAGCCTGCACGACGGAGTGAAACCTGTCTCAAAAAAAAAAAAAAAAAAAAGTAAAAAAATACTAAGAATACAGCATTTCTCACTTTAATTTACAAGTATTTATAAATGAGAGATGCCTGTGTATAACAAAACAGCTTAGTTATACTTCATACTTAAGACTATGCCTTGAATATACTTTAAGGTCACTCAAAGGGCACTTGAAAACATATGTGTAGCTGTAATTAAATTTTCTGAAAGAGGGAAAGGTAATTTTCCATTAGAACAAACTCAAGACAGAGAAGTCCATTACCACACAGCATCAAGGCAAGCAGACAGCAGAGTGAGGGCAGGCGTGTGAGTCCCTGTCCCCTGTCCCCGAGACCAAGGGCCAGTGCGCTCACCACTGCAGTGCGCTCATACTTCCTGCAACACGACACCACAGGGCACCAGGCCAGAGCAGTTCCAGCTACAGTACCCTCAACATAAGACCACAGCCCACTTTGATCCCTTCGCCATCCTCTCTTTATCAGGGATCCTCTGTGTGCCAGACATAGGGCTAGCTGCTGGGACATGGCAGTCCATGAGACATAGGAATTCCTGCCCTTGAAGCACCCACATTCTATTGAGGGCATGTGTTAGGGGGAGACTGCAGGCAATGGTTTGTATGCTGGAGTCTGGAGGGGCAGGACTCTGCTCTGAAGCGACTTGTGGAAGATTACATAAGTTAATGGTGGATCTTGCCTAGAGCCCGCCCTGTCCAACAGGCAGCCACCAGCTACTTGTAACTATTGAAACTCACATTGATCAAAATTGGGCCGGGCTCAGTGGCTTATGCCTGTAATCCCAGCGCTTTGGGAGGCCGAGTCAGCAGATCACAAGGTCAGGAGATCGAGACCATCCTGGCTAACATGGTGAAACCCCATCTCTACTAAAAATACAAAAAAATTAGCTGGGCATGGTGGTGGGCGCCACTTAAGCTGGGCACGGTGGCTCATGCCTGTAATCCCATCACTTTGGGAGGCTAAGGTGGGAGGACTGCCTGAGCTCAGGAGTTTGAGACCAGCCTGGGCAACATGGTGCATGGTGAAACTCCATTTCTACTAAAATACAAAAAAATTAGCCTGGTGTGGTGATGCACACCTGTAATACCAGCTACTCAGGAGGCTGAGGCAGGAGAATTGCTTGAACCCAGGAGGTGGAGGTTGCAGTGAGCAGAGATTGCACCACTGCACTCCAGCCTGGTGGACAGAGCAAGACTCCGTTTCAAAAAAAAAAAAAAAAATTAAACAAAACGTAAAATTCATCCCTCAGCTGCATTTGCCATATTGCAAGTACTCAGCAGCCACCCATGGACATTGACTGCCTACCAGACAGGGCAGATGAGAGCATCTTCATCACTGCAGAAGGCTCTATGGGCAGCAGAGGTTCAGAGCGTAGCCTGGTGGCTCCAAGTCACCACCCTTCCTGAAAGCCATACTGTCCCTCTGATGACACTGTCTGAGGGGCTCATAAACTCAAGAGTCAGAGCTTATTCGCTTCTTATACAAATTATGTTTTGGAATATTCATCCCAATTTGCCCTCTCTGACTTCAGAGGTAATGGCAGTGAGGAGGAGGGTGATGGGGCCCACATGGCTGTTGTTGCCACCATTAGGAACAAGTTCCCTGAGGAACCCAAATACATAAAGTACGTGGATGTCCGCACAAGGACACATATTAGGATTCTTTGCTCATTAAAATTCGGGCTTGTATGAATTACCAAAAAATGTCAAAAGCACAGAGATAAATCAATCCTACAAGGAAGAACTGAGTTAAGGGTAAATGGTTATGTCCCAGATAACGGATTTAAATCTTCTAAAACCTCATGCAGATCTATGTCTTTTGGAGCATTAATCCCACATACTGTCTCAGACGGAGATCAGGGATCAGTAAAGTGGTTTCTGATTTTTCCTTCCTCCTTTCTCAATCTCCCCATCTTCCACAACCATGAAAGCAACTCCACTAAATGTGAGACTATCTGATGTAAGCCTTAAAGTAGGTGACTTTCAAGAAATGTAGTGTAAACACTATTTTTAACAATCAGAGGAGCGGCTGGGCGCGGTAATCCCAGTACTTTGGGAGGCTGAGGTAGGCGGATCACCTGAGGTCAGGAGTTTGAGATCTGCCTGACCAACATGGAGAAACCTTATCTCTACTAAAAACACAAAATTAGCCTGGCATAGTGGTGCATGCCTATAATCCCAGCTACTCAGGAGGCTGAGGCAGGAGAATAGCTTGAAACTGGAAGGCTGTGGTGAGCCGAGATTGCGCCATTACACTCCAGCCTGGGCGAGAAGAGCGAAACTCCGTCTCAAAAAAAAAAAAAAAAAAAAAAAAAAAAAAAAAGAATCAGAGGAAACCCTCCAAATCCTCCATGTTCAAATAAAGTTGCAATAGTTTAGCAAAATCATGGTAAGTTTTTGGTTTTGTTTTTGAGACGGGGTCTCACTCTGTCACCCAGGCTGGAGCGCAGTGGTGCGATCTTAGCTCACAGCAACATTTGCCTCCCAGGCTCAAGTGATCCTCTCACCTCAGCCTCCCGAGTAGCTGGGACCACAGGCACACGCCACCCCACCTGGCTAGTTTTTTGTATTTTTGGTAGAGACAGGGTTTCACCATATTGCCCAGGCTGGTCTTGAACTCCTGAGCTTAAGTGATCCACCCACCTCAGCCTCCCAAAGCGCTGGGATTACAGGTGTGAGCCACCGTGCCTGGCTCAATGGTAAGTCTGATCAATTATTAACTGCAATTACAAACAACAGAGTATAGTACTTCCCATCTTACACACAGTACATTTTATAATAAATACAAACCTATTGATGTTAATCCTTCAGGCCTGCTTGAAATTCTTATAATGTTCCTATCTCCTTTCAAGAAAAATATTTCATTTTCTGTGCACGAAACAGACACAATATCACCGGATCCTTCCAAACCAGCAATTGTGGCCTGTCAAAAAAAAAAAAAAAAAAAAAAAAAAGAAGCATGTGTGAGAGTCCAAATCAGTCAAATGATAACTGCACTTTACTATGGCAACTTTCTGAAAATTCCAATTCAATCTAAAGTTAGGTCACATCTGACAGATTGGTAAGCAGGATCTGAGGGGTCCCCTGGCAGGGTGGGGCCTCGGTCATCTCCAACCCATGTGCCACCCTGCCCTTGTCCCTGCTGCAGGTGCACCGGCCCTGACAACCCAGTCCCAGCCCTGTTCCTCCATGGTGCATGCACGCGCTTCTCTTTCTGCTCGAATTCCTTTCCTGCCCATGTTTGCTGGGGGAGTTCCAGTTCTCTCCAGATGCCACCTCCCTGAGAAGCAGCCTCTGACAAGCTTGCCCTCTGCTGCAGAGCCCAGGACTCTCAGGGCTCGCGGCGCCTCATCCAGACCTCTGCTTGGCACCCCGCTCCTGGGGCGGAAACAGTGTGCAGACAGGTCTAGTCCTCCTACTGTGTGCAGGAATAGTCCTCCTACTGTGTGCCTTCCTGCAGGAGAGGCCAGTGTACACTGCAGCTCAAGGGTTTTGAATGAATACATGAAGGGAGGCGAGGTTCTTTCAGCATTATCTGAAAGGGGTGGAAACACATCCCAAGCCCACACAGACTTAAAGCAAGTCCTTGCTTTGCTGTCAACAGTGCAAATAAGAGACTGTAATTTTAAATAACTGATGGACAGCTGCAAACATAACATTTGTTTCTGAAAGCTGCCAGTCATGCTGCCACTGGGTGGTCCAGACTCTGAGGGTGACTGTCTCCATTTCTCTGCCTATAAAATGAAGTTAATTATACCTACTGGGTAAAGCATCGGGTAAGTGCTCAGATGAAAAAACCAATGCACAATTACAAAGCATCTTGATGCTACTAACAAGTGCACATAAGTCCAAAAGGTATCCAGGGAAACAAGTTCTTTGTAACTGAGGAAAGGGTGCAAAAATATCTTTCAGAATATCCCTTATAAAATGAACAAACTCAAGGCACCTTAGTGATTCCCCTAAATCGAAGCTTCTTACACCCACCCCATTTTAGAGGAAAGAAAACCAGGCTCAGGCCAGTAAGAGACTTGGTTAAAGGCAGAACCAGGCTAGAAGAGTCAAGTCTAGTTCTGCCCCTCCACCCCAGGTCAGTTTTCTTCCTGCCAAGCCAGTATTACCAGGCACGGCTGATAATAATTCAGAAGGCTTCAATGAGGAGAGGATGAACTTCATGTTCTGCTGACGCACATCAAAGAAGAAAACCCTTTCTTTTCTTTTTTTTTTGGAAATGGACGTCTCACTCTATCGCCCAGGCTGGAGTGCAGTGGCATGATCTTGGCTCACTGCAACCTCCACCTCTCAGGTTCAAGCAATTCTCCCTGCCTCAGCCTCCTGAGTAGCCAGGACTACAGGCACCTGCCACCATGCCTGGCTAGTTTTTGTATTTTTAGCAGAGACGGGGTTCTGCCATGTTGGCCAGGCTGGTCTTGAACTCCTGACCTCAGGTGATCCGCCTGCCTCGGCCTCCCAAACTGCTGGGATTACAGGTGTGAGCCACTGCGCCTGACCAAAAACCATTTATTTTCTATAGTGAGGCTCTGCTTATAAGAGAAAGGGGTGCCTGGCAGAGGCCTGCTGAGCTCAGAATGGAAGAACGTGAACAGGACAGGGCCTGGTCTGGAATCTGGGGGTGAGGAGTTGGGAGGGTGAGGCAGAGAGATTATTTTAAAAAGAGCAAAAGCTCTGCTCTTAAGACAATGAGAAACTGAAACTAAACAGCTGTGTTTAAAGTTCCTAAATCTGTCTCTTTTTTTTTTTTTTTTTTTTTTTTGAGACAGAGTCTCGCTCTGTCACCCAAGCTGGAGTGCACTGGCCAGATCTCAGCTCACTGCAAGCTCCGCCTCCTGGGTTCACGCCATTCTCCTGCCTCAGCCTCCCGAGTAGCTGGGACTACAGGCGCCCGCCACCTCGCCCGGCTAGCTTTTTGTATTTTTTAGTAGAGACGGGGTTTCACCGTGTTAGCCAGGATGGTCTCGATCTCCTGACCTTGTGATCCGCCCGCCTCGGCCTCCCAAAGTGCTGGGATTACAGGCTTGAGCCACCGCGCCCGGCCCCTAAATCTGTCTCTAACGATAATCTGTTATCATCTTGGTTTAAGCAGAAATTATTTCCTACCATGATTTTAATGATGTTGGAAATTTGCCCAAGATATGTTGCTAAGTAAAGAAAACCGAAAATAAAAAACAAAAAAACAAAAACAAAAAAACAAGTGGCGGCCAGGCGCGGTGGCTCATGCCTGTAATCCCAGCACTTTGGGAGGCCGAGGCGGGCAGATCACGAGGTCAGGAGATCGAGACCATCCTGGCTAACATGGTGAAACACCACCTTTACTAAAATACAAAAAATTAGCCGGGCGAGGTGGCGGGCGCCTGTAGTCCCAGCTACTTGGGAGGCTGAGGCAGGAGAATGGCATGAACCCGGAAGGCAGAGTTTGCAGTGAGCCGAGATCGTACCACTGCACTCCAGCCTGGGCGACAGAGCCAGATTCCATCTCAAAAACAAAATCAAAAACAAAAACAAAACAAAAAACCAAGTGGCAAAATGATGTGGCTCCATTTGAGTAAGAAGACAAGGGCAAAATAACAGAGAAAGCATGCTGAGGGACGGGCCCCTCCTCAGGAACTAAAATTCTCTGCTACTGTTTCTTTTTTTTTTGAGATGGAGTTTCGCTCTGTAGCCCAGACTATAGTACAATGGTGAAATCTCAGCTCACAGCAACCTCTGCCTCCCGAATTCAAGCAATTCTCCTGCTTCAGCCTCCTAAGTAGCTGGGATTACAGGAGTGTGCCACAATGCCTAGCTAATTTTTTTATTTTTAGTAGAGACGGGGTTTCACCATGTTGTCCAGGCTGGTCTCGAACTCCTGACCTCAGGTGATTTGCCCACTTCGGCCTCCCAAAAGTATTGGGATTACAGGCGTGAGCCACCGCGCCCAGCCTCTGCTACTGTTTCTGTCGTATTTGAGTTATCACTGTATGTGCTCATAGTAATTGGATAGTCAGAAAAAACATGACCCCAATAGATTATAAAGAACAAGGCTGGGCATGGTGGCTCACGCCTGTAATCCCAGCACTTTGGGAGGCTGAGGCAGGTGGATCATCTGAGGTCAGGAGTTCGAGACCAGCCTAGCCAACATGGTGAAACACCGTCTCTACTAAAAATACAAAAATTAGCTGGGTGGGGTGGCATGGGCCTGTAATCCCAGCCACTTGGGAGACTGAGGCAGGAGAATCACTTGAACCTGGGAGGCAGAGGTTGCAGTGAGCCCAGATCGCACCACTGCACTCCAGCCTGGGTGACATAATAGGACTCTGTCTAAAAAAAAAAAAAAGGGGCCAGGCATGGTGGCTCACGCCTGTAATCTCAGCACTTTGGGAGGCCAAGGCAGGCAGATCACGAGGTCAGGAGTTCAAGACCAGCCAGACCAACATTGTGAAACCCTGTTTTTACTAAAAATACAAAAATTAGCTGGGTGTGGTGGCATGAGTCTGTAATCCCAGCTACTCAGGAGGCTGAGGCAGGAGACTTGCTTGAACCTGGCAAGTGAAGGTTGCCGTGAGCCGAGATCATGCCACTGCACTCCAGCCTGGGCGACAGAGCGAGACTCCTTCTCAACAACAACAACAACAACAACAAAAGAACAAGTTTGATGTGTTTACATACAAAAAACATACATAATTTCTTGACAGAGAATTGGACCTAAATGTCAAAACCAAATTGTTTTTTTTTCAAATCTATGAAAATGACCAAACCTTCATTTGATTTCCTTGACTGGCCTGAAGGCAAAAGTAAAGTGTAAATCAATACTGCTCCTGGTAGCATTCTGAGGGCCCTGAGCAGAAGAGTTTGTAGAGAAACATTCTCTTGCCTACAGACACCGAAGATATGGCAGCGTCCCTTCACTTACCTGGTTGACTGTGTCTAGGAGATAGATACTATATTCATTCCAACTCAGCACCCAGCCTTCTTGAAAGAAACACGAAACAAGTCCCAGGTGCCTCTCAGGTAAGCTGCAACTTCCCCTGTTGGGGGATTCCAGACGTGGGTGCAGTTCAAAAGGCTTGACTCCCCCGGCAAAAGCATCTTTTAAGATAAATGTGGCTTGAACAGTCCCGTGGACATCAGCCTTCCACAGCCGGAGCCCGGGCCGTGATGCATACAAGGTTAGATCACTTTGCTTACAGAGTCCTGGTATAAAACAAGCACCAAATTTCCCAGTACTAAAATTAGAAGGAAGAAAGAAAGAACAAAAAACAGACATGGACCGATTTGAAGTAATGCAGTTGTCAACCCTTAATATTAAGTACAAGAATTTTTTGGCTAAGACAATAATTGATTTTTCACCTTTTCTACTGTTTGTTTTTTGTCAGTTAAACCACACTGTCACCCCTTCCCGACAGAGGCCCACCACACCCTCACAGGTGTGTGCCCCATTAGCACACAGGGAACCATTCACTGAGTACCCACACAGCTTGCACTGCGCCTGGGGCTTGATCCCACTCTCATGTCTAATCCTTACAACAACCATGTGTGGCAGATACAGTCACATACGATGTAACATTTTAGTCAGGCTGGGTACAACGGCTCATGCCTGCAATCCCAACACTTTGGGAGGCCAAGGCGGCAGATCATCTGAGGTCAGGAGTTCTAGACCGGCCTGGCCAACATGGTGAAACCATGTCTCTACTAAAAATACAAAAATTAGCTGGGCGTGGTGGCACATGCCTGTAGTCCCAGCTACTCGGGAGGCTGAGGCAGGAGAATCGCTTGAACCTGGGAGGCAGAGGTTGCAGTGAGCTGAGATCCTGCCACTGTACTCCAACCTGGGTGACAGACTCTGCTTCAAAAACAACAATAGGCCGGGCGCGGTGGCTCAAGCCTGTAATCCCAGCACTTTGGGAGGCCGAGACAGGCGGATCACGAGGTCAGGAGATCGAGACCATCCTGGCTAATACGGTGAAACCCCGTCTCTACTAAAAAATACAAAAAAAAACTAGCCGGGTGACGAGGCGGGCGCCTGTAGTCCCAGCTACTCGGGAGGCTGAGACAGGAGAATGGCGTGAACCCGGGAGGCGGAGCTTGCAGTGAGCTGAGAGCCGGCCACTGCACTCCAGCCTGGGCGGCAGAGCAAGACTCCGTCTCAAAAAAAAAAAAAAACAAAAAAACAAAAACAACAATAAGTCATTTTAGTCAATGATGGACCGCAAATACAACAGTGGTCCCATAAGATTATAATACCATATTTTTATGGCACCTTTTCTATGTTTAGACATACTAATACTTACCTTTGTGCTACAGCTGCCTAAAGTATTCAGTGCAGTCACAAGTGGTGCAGGTCTGTAGCCCAGGAGCAATTTGCTGTACCATTTAGCCCAGGTGTGAAGTAGGTTGTACCTACCTTCTACGTTTGTCAGTACACTCTATGCTGTTCATGCAACAAGGATGTCACCTAACAATGCATTTCTCAGATTATATCCCTGTTGTTCATTGACACATGACTGTATTACAACTCCCGTTTTGGAGGAGAGGAAACGGAGGCAGAAGGTGAAGAATCCAGGTCTGCTCATCCTTTCCTGCTCTGATTCTGTTGCTCTGACATCTGACTGCTGTGCTCCCTCCACATCCTGAATGAATGAGCGTCACGCAACCCATCTATAGTGCTGCCCTTTCAGAAGTTCTCTAAACCCATCAGAGGCACCAATGTCCCTTCCTGTCCCCAAGCTTGATATTTTTTCTTTCTGAAATTATGAAATATCTGACACAAACAAAAGAATATGCTATATATAGAGTCACAGGTCACTTAGTAACGGGGATGTTTGAGAGATCTGTCATTAGGCAATGTCTCCGTTGTGTGAACATCATAGAGTGTACTTACACAAACCTAGATGGCACAGCCTATGACACACCCATATAATCTAGCCCAGGGATGTTCAGTCTTTTGGCTTCCCTGGGCCATATTGGAAGAAGAACTGTCTTGGGTCACACATAAAATACACTAACGATATGCTGATGAGCTAAAAATAATAATAATCACAAAAAAACCCTCTTTTTGTTTTGAGACAGAGCTTTGATCTTGTTGGCCAGGCTGGAGTGCAATGGCGCACTCTGGGCTCAATGCAATGGACCCACTGCCTCTCGGGTTCAAGTGATTCTCCTGCCTCAGCCTCCCAAGTAGCTGGGATTACAGGCATACACCACCATGCCCAGATAATTCTGTATTTTTAGTACAGATGGGGTTTTACCACGTTGGCCAGGCTGGTCTCGAACTCCTGACCTCAAGTGATCCACCTGCTTTGGCCTCCCAAAGTGCTGGGATTACAGGCATGAGACACCACACCTGGCCAAAAAATCTCTTTTTTTTTTTTTTTTTGAGATGGAGTCTTGCTATGTTGCCCAGGCTGAAGTGCAGTGGCGCCATCTCGGCTCACTGCAAGCTCCGCCTCCTGGGTTCACGCCATTCTCCTGCCTCAGCCTCCTGAGTAGCTGGGACTACAGGCATCCGCCACCACGGCTGGCTAATTTTTTGTATTTTTAGTAGAGACGGGGTTTCACCGTGTTAGCCAGGATGGTCTCGATCTCCTGACCTTGTGATCCACCCACCTCGGCCTCCCAAAGTGTTGGGATTACAGGCGTGAGACATCACGCCCAGCCAAAATCTCATGTTTCAAGAAAGTTTACAAATTTGTGTTGGGCCATGGGTTGGATAAGCTTAGTCTAGCCTATTGCCCCTGGACTCCAAACCCGTACTCCATGTAACTACACTTAACACTGTAGGCACCTGTAACATAATGACGAGTGTTTGTACACCTAAACATAGAAAACGTAACGTGTGGCGCTAAGACACCAGCTGATAGGAATTTTTTCAGCTCCATTATAATCTTCTGCGACCACTGTCATACATGCAGTCCGTCAATGACTGAAATGTTGTTATGCAGCGCACAACTGTGTATATGTACATATACCCATGTAGTTATAAAGCCTAGCAAGGAAAGGTACGCCTGGGAACCCATCCCCAAACTGAGGAAAGAAATCATCAGTCATCCAACCGATGGTCTCTTGTGTTCCTACCACTTCCTGCCCCCTTGTGCCCCAGATGGAACCACTGGATTGCATTTTGCCTTTATCATTTCCTCACTTTTTTTTTGTTCTAATCACATACCTATGTATCTCTAAAGACAACATAATTTAGTATTGTTTATCTTTCATTTTTATTAAAATGTATGATACTAATTGTACACTTTCGCAACTTGCTTTTTTTCACTTAACACTATGTTTCTCAGATTTGTCCTTGTTGATAAAAAGAAACTGTCGTGCTAATTCGTTTCTACTGCTGTATGGTACAGTACGTCCTACTCAGCGCCCACAGGTTCTTGGAAACTACAACTGTTAAGTGAAATGACATAGAGCACGTCCTCAGATAAACATCATTTCCTTCAACAACATTGGTGAGGGAAAAACACTGGTTTTGTTATACGTTGCTCTGCTAAAGTCGCAGTTTCCAAGAACCTATCAATGACATTAAATGAGGACTTAATGTATTCCACAATTTATTTATTCACTTTCTTGTTGATGGATATTTCAATTATTATTATTATTTTTTGAGACGGAGTCTCCCTCTGTTGCCCAGGCTGGAGTGCAGTGACGCGTTCTTGACTCACTGCAAGCTCCGCCTCCCGGGTTCACGCCATTCTCCTGCCTCAGCCTCCCGAGTAGCTGGGACTACAGGCGCCCGCCACCACGCCCGGCTAATTTTTTGTATTTTTAGTAGAGATGGGGTTTCACCATGGTCTCGATCTCCTGACCTCGTGATCCACATTCCTCGGCTTCCCAAAGTGCTGGGATTACAGGCGTGAACCACTGTGCCCGGCTTCAATTATTATTTTTAAACCTGTTTTGAACAATTGTGCTATGAGCATTTCTGTGTATTATCCCCTAGCCCACAGGTGTCAGAGTCTGTCAAAGATACTCGGGATGCAGTTGGTGGGCTGTCGGGTTATCGCTGGGTTGCTGAGAGCATATTCAAGTTTAGAAGACAACTTCAAGCTTTTTAAACATGATTATAACAATCTACACTCCCACTGGCAATCTGAGTTCTCATTATTTCTCAGGCTGCTACCAGAGTTCACATGTAAGCATTCCAGTTCAGTCCTACGCCTGGCTGATTCCTTCTCCCAAATACTTCTTGGATTGTGAACCGCAGAAACAGCACTGGTTTTTTTTTTTTTTTTTTTTTTTTTTGAGACGGAGTCTCGCTCTGTCCACCAGGCTGGAGTGCAGTGGCCAGATCTCAGCTCACTGCAAGCTCCACCTCCCGGGTTTATGCCATTCTCCTGCCTCAGCCTCCTGAGTAGCTGGGACTACAGGTGCCCACCACCGCGCCAGGCTAAGTTTTTGTATTTTTAGTAGAGACGGGGTTTCACCATGTTAGCCAGGATGGTCTCGATCTCCTGACCTCGTGATCCGCCCGCCTCGGCCTCCCAAAGTGCTGGGATTACAGGCGTAAGCCACTGCGCCCGGCCAGCACTGGTTTTAGAGCAAGTCCTGGGCTCGATGTCCAGCGCTGACACTTAGTGGGTACATGGTATGTGCAGTTATTGAACTTTTCTGGCCGTGTTTCCCATTCTGTAAACCAGGCAGAGTAACTCCCATCTCAAAGGCTGAAGTGAGGAATGAATGAGATAACCTGTGTGCAGCACAAAAGCAATGCTTGTGACACTAAGTCCCCAGAAGTGCTCGACTGTCCTGAACGAGGCTACAGGCAGCTCACAGTTGAGAGCCGCCTCCGTGCCACTGCTTCCCCACCAGACCTCGGCCAACTTGTGCTGTGCCTGTCCCCACGCTCCCTGCACACAGCAGCACACCCAACTCCAGAGGCCGCCCCCAGGGCCCACCCACATAGGCACACAGATAGTTTATTTGTGGGGTTCCTTCGCACACCAGAATCTCGCTAGGTCCTTCTGGCACCTCAGTAACTAAATCCCTTTGGATAGGGTCCAAGGAGGATATCATATATCAAATTCAGCTTTGAAACAATGATCGTCAGGACGAACCAAGGGTGTTTTGACGCTGTGGATCTTTCATGGACAATTCTATAAACAGCACCGTATCTGATTACTGCCTTTGGTGGGTTTGTTTTGGAGAGGTCCTCTAAAGAGAGTGACCCAGAGGAATTCCAGCAAGGGAGCCCATAACCTCTTCCTCCTGCCTTTCCTTTCCTGTCAATCAATTTCTCTTGGCGATCCAATTTTTAAATGTTTTCCTTCTATTTGTAGGACCCCTGAAAAATCTCTTGTCATTTCCATTTTGACTGGTTCATCTTATGTAACTAAGGCACTCATGTTAACAAACATTTAGTGATTCCTACATTCTGTAAGACACCGTGTTTGATGCTCTGGGTAAAATAAAAAATAAATAAGATGAGGTCCTCAGCCTGTCTCATAACACCGTGCTGACCTGTGCAAACAATTACAGCAGCATCTGGAAGCGCCACATCTGAGGCTCAAAGAGCTGCTCAAAGAGCTAGATCAAGGTGGTGCATCTGAGTGGGCAAGAGAAGGTGAGGTCCTGAACACTGGGTGGACTCTTCCCCTGGAGGAAGGGGAAAGCAGCCCTGCTGAGCACGGTCCTGGGAGTGGCTGCCTCGAAAACTGCTGACTGGCTGAATGGCATGGTGGCTCACACCTGTAATCCCAGCACGTTCGGAGGCCAAGGAGGGAGGACTGCTTGAGCCCAGGAGTTTGACAGCAGCCTGGGTGACACAGAGAGACTCCATCTCTACAAATTAAAAAATTTAGACAGGCATGGTGGTGCGTCCTTGTAGTCCTAGTTACTCAGGAGGCTGAAGGAGGAGGATCGCCTGAACCCAGGTGTTCAAGGCTGCAGTGAGCTGTGACCACACCACTGCACTCCAGCCTTGGTAACAGAGCAAGACCCTGTCTCTAAAGAAAAGAGAACAGAAATGTCTGATGAGTGGGTTGGTCAAAGGTAGTGAAGTTCTGAAGAACCAGCTAGAGAAACTGTCCTAAGCCCCCGACTCAGCCACCATCCACTTGCAGTGCGATTCTGCAGTACTTGCTGGTGCTTTCTGAATTTGACACCAAAATTCCAACTTTTAAGGTCTAAGTATTGCAGGATTCTAAAATCATAAAGAAATTAACAAAATTTCTTAATTTCTGTAGAGATGATTTCCAAAAACTCACTGATTACCTAAACAAATAAATTCCCTTTATAGACCACGTTAATATATAAGGAGTGTTTTCTGGCTAACAAATTCTAGCTATAAAATAATTGTGTTTTTTGATTTTGTGCGTGATGTATGGTGCCACAGACTTGATATGCTGAAAGCTGACAGCACCCAAAATGGGAGCCTGAAAGTCTAAGCTGGGAGAGAAGAAGGATCGACAGAAGCCCTGCCAGAGATCTCAACAGCTAAACACCCACCAGCCATCCAAACAGATGTGCTGGTGGCGGGGTTCCAGAACCGGCTGCTGGCTCTTACCCAGACGCGGCGCCACACCTACAGATTGCTTCATCTCCTCCTCCCTCCCCAGGGCAAAGTGCTACTGCCAGGGAGGGCTTCCCTGAGCACTAGACTCACAGGAGACACAGTAACAGGTCTGCAGAGGGCTCTGACACGTGAAACAATGCAACATACACAGGATAGCAAACCCACGGCTGCGGGTGGCTGGGGTCTCTGAGGTTTTCTGGATGTAACACACACATCGTCCGGTCTGAAGAGGTCCACAGACTCGAAGAGAAGAGGACCCCTCATCCTCTATCCCCGAGTCCCCTGCCCTGCCTGCACCTGCCCTGGGCTCAGTGCCCTGCCCTTCCGGAAGAGCATCTCTGGCCCGGCCATCTCAGGGCCAACTGAGGCCACCGCCTGCACTCTGTCTCCACCAGCACTGTGTTCCCTCCACAGGCACCCATATCACACACCAATGTGCTGCCACATGGCCCCTCTCCCAAAATTCCCAGCAGGCCACACGGTCCCCCTGGGCACCACTTATTTTTCTTTCTTTGTTCTCTTCTGCAAAAACACTCCTCCCAAAAGCTCTCCATACTCGCTGTCCACTCCTCTTTTAGCCCGTCCAATCCCTTGGCCCTGCTGATGAGGAGAGCTGTGCATAGCCTCCGCGCTACAGACTCAGGCCCGTCACAGCTGTCTCAGCCCCTGGTCTCGCAGCAGCTGCTATGTCCCTCCACGTGGCCTCTGACTCCTCTGACCCCGCAACTCCTGTTCTCTCCTGATGCCATTTCCTCTTCAGAACACAAGGCCTCCCCAAATCTCCCTAGGCGAGCTCCTGTCTGCATGCCAGCGGCTGCCGGTGCACAGCTCCCTGAGAGGCACACCTGCCACCCACCTCCCACGCCAGTTCTCTACTGTGGGGAGAGGACAGGGCAGGGCCACAGCAGGCTGTTTCATCTCCTCCTTCTCCCCGTGCCTCCAGGATTCTCTGCATCAATCCACAGCATGTCCACTCACCCAGCTGCACAGACCACAGACCTAGGAATCATCTCCAACTCATCCCTCTCACACCCCAGAACCAACATGGCAGCAAATCTGCCAGCTCTGCCTTGGAAGCAGTCCCACCACTGACCCCGCCCCATCCTGTCATCTCCCACCTGGATCACCCAGAACCCTCGCTGGCCCTGCTGAGCTGCCACACCTGCCCCCTCCAATATATTCCAAGCAGCAGCCAGAGTGACCTCCCTGGCTTGGCCACAGTCCTCTGTGACTGGCCACAGCACTGGACTGAAAGAGCCCCATGGGCAGG
Organism: Rhinopithecus roxellana; assembly: GCF_007565055.1. Lineage (NCBI taxonomy): Eukaryota > Metazoa > Chordata > Mammalia > Primates > Cercopithecidae > Rhinopithecus > Rhinopithecus roxellana. The sequence goes on along the minus strand of NC_044553.1, from coordinate 161,034,596 downwards.
GCCCACAAAGACGACGGGAGAGGGCTTCCCGCACCCTGCTCCACACAGCTGGCCTGGCTGCTCAGATCCTCAGTGTGCAGGGGGCCCTCTGCCTCCAGGGACTCTCTCTAAGGTCTTCTCGCACTAGTTGCCTCCTTGGTTCAGGAATCAGCCCAGGCTACCTCCTCAGAGGAGCCTTCCCTGTCATCCTTTTAAAGAGACACCTGTGTCTCCTGCGCCTCCCTCTCTGGCTCTGCACCCTCTGACATGTTTATCTGTTCACCACTCTGCACACAGCTCCCTGAGATTACAGATCTGTTCTGCCTTGTTCACAGATATCCCCAGATGAGGAGTACCTGGAGCAGGGCAGAGCACCGAATGAATAGATACTCCCTGTGTGGATTCATCCAATGTCAGGTGTCAATGTCACCTGTATCTGGTGACCTCATTTTCCCCTCTGGTCAAGACTTCTTCCCTGGGCTCCAGACTGGTCCACAGAACTCTCTTCTGCGACTCCCACATGGCAACGTGACAGATCCGTCAAACCCCCTATGTCCACAGCAGAGGTCCTGATGTCCTGACCTCCGGCCCAGCCTTCCCTAGTCTCCATCTCAGTCAGTGGTTTCCCTGGACTCCCGCAGCAGCCTCCCCGTGGCTCCCCTGGACTCCTGCAGCAGCCTCTCCATGGCTCCCCTGGACTCCCGTGCCGGCCAACCTGCGGCTCCCCTGGACTCCTACGGCAGCCTCCCCGCAGCTCCCCTGGACTCCTGTGCCAGGCTCCCCTGGACTCCCGTGCCAGCCTAACCATGGCTCCCCTGGACCCCTGTGCCAGCCTCCCCGCGGCTCCCCTGGACTCCTGCCATAGCCAGTGTCCTAGTCACTTCTGGCTTCTTGAACATCTAAACCCTGGCCCAACTGAGGTCTTGGCATATGCTGTTCCCTGAACCTGGAATGCTCTTCTAGCAGCTCTTCCCAGGCTTCAGCTCAAAGATCACTGCCCTTGTAGAGGCCTTTCCTGACCATTCTATCCAAATGCAACATCCTGCCCCATGCCTAGCGCTCCCTAATGCTTCACCCTGTCCGCTCCTTTACAGCATTGATAGCCTCTACTCTCCTGCTGACCGACAGTCTCTCTCATTGTGTTTGAGGGCAGAGGCCTTGTATCCTTGGATGCCTCCTTACTTACTGCCACACCTCCACGTGTACATGCCCAGCTAAACAGTTGTGAGGGGAGCACTGCTTCCAGGCAGAGACACACACAATAGTCTACAGCAGAAAGCAAGTCTTTAAAACACAGATGCTAAGAACATTTCCTTTTATTCTGTTAGCCCCCATTTCTTCAAGGCTCAATAAAATCTCTCTCCTTCTGAGAAGGGGACACATTTATTTGCTTCTGCATCCTAAACCAGTTCCTGGTGCAGAGCATGCTTTCAATCAATGTTCCCTAAAGACTGCACTGCACAGACGCACTAGGAGAGGTTTACAGAAACTGCTTGGGTCTCCACACAAGAGGTTAAAGGGCCAGGTTTGTTTTTTGTTTTTGATTTTTTTGAGATGGAGTCTCGCTGTCACCCAGGCTGGAGTACAGTGGTGCGGTCTTAGCTCACTGCAACCTTCGTCTCCCGGGTTCAAGCGATTCTCCTGCCTCAGCCTCCTGAGTAGCTGGGACTACAGGCGCCCGCCACAACGCCCGGCTAACTTTCGTGTTTTTAGTAGAGAGGAGGTTTCACCATGTTGGCCAGGCTGTTCTTGAACTCCTGACCTCAAGTGATCCGCCCACCTTGGCCTCCCAAAGTGCTAGGATTACAGGCGTGAGCCACTGCACCCGGCCGAGGGTCAGGTTTTAAGAGAGATTGGTGGGAATAGGACCCACAAGGTAATTGGTTTTCAATGCCTGTCTTTACACCCTGCCTTCCTTCCAAGACACAGTGCAGTAAGACATTGACAGATGAACCAGGATAAAATACCAGAGGAGTAGGATACTGGCAGAGGGAACAGAAGAACTAAGATCTGCAGGACCATAAATTCCACTGAGTTCTCCAGGGGCCAACAGGGAGACTGCAGATATAAAAAGGCCAGATTGTTGATGGAATTAAGAAGGTGTTCAGCAGGCTGGGCCTGGTGACTCACGTCTGTAATCCCAGCACTTTGGGAGGCCGAGGCAGGTGGATCACCTGAGGTCGGGAGTTTGAGACCTGACCAACATGGTGAAACCCCATCTCTACTAAAAATACAAAATTAGCTAGGCGTGGTGGCACATGACTGTAATCCCAGCTAGAACCTAGAACCTGGAACCCACGCCTTCAGGATGTCTTCCCTGATCCTTCAGCTGGACAAGTGTGTCTACACTCACACAGCATCCTGTGTATTTTGGTCCATAGCAGGTGCCGCAAGGGTCAACAAGTGTTTTATCTGCATTTCCATTTCCACAATGGAAGGCTCAGATCTGCCGTGTTTACCATGTCACTGCTGAGCCTGCCACAGTGCACAGGGGTGCCTGGTAAACACGTGCTGAATAATGAGTGAGCCCCACAACCCTGACCCCTCACCAGGGCTGTGTGGAGGAGGTGCCTACACAAGGAACGGATGGACCAGGCCACCCCTGAGGCTTCTCTGGGCTGACTGTGGCACTTTGAGAGGCAGAGTGGCTGTGCATGCAGGCACCTACAGCTCTGCAGCAAGAGGAACCCACTCTTCTTGTCTGCCTCTGGGAGGAGAAATCCTAAGCAGGCACAGGGCGCCACCAGGAACCCCAGGCTTAGAGCCGCTGTGGGCTTGCATCCGCCAAAGAGGAGACCTAGGAAACCCTAAAGCACCCTCTACAACAAGGCCCAGCGTTTAGGCCAAACAGGAAAACTTATGGAACTTACCTTTTCCTTGGCTGTGTTCCAATTTGCCTTACAGACTTTTCTTCAGTGTAAAAGAGCAGACTTCTTTGCAGAGTAGAGACCAGCAGCACTTTCTGGCTATAATCCAGCTGCACAATGGAAGACGGCTCCTCCAACACCAGCTGGGAGTTACAGAGCCCCTGGCAGAGAAAGTCCGGTTACGCCTCACATCAGCGCCAGGCTAAAGAATGGACCTCCCTTAGGACAAGTCAGGGTCCTTCCTGCGAGCTGTGCTTAGGTCAGCTTGCACCCTACCTAATGTATGCTTTCACTCTCTGCAGATTCACTCTCAACCCACCACAGAGAGATTATCTGATGGATGGGAAGATAGTCCATACTAACATCTCCCTCATGCTACATCCAGTTTGACAAGAAACATTTAAAAATCTGCATAATTTTTAAAAACATGTCCTCAGTAGATACATTCTTTACTGTGCACCACAGCAGGCTCAGGGATGATGCAGTCAACATGTAGAGAGTTCAAAGAAGCATCCATAAAGATCTCAACAGAAATCTGTTGCACTGTGTGTATTGCTTCTTCTATTATAAAACAATGGAATGGAACCTTCTATAAAATTATTGTGACAATAATCAGCTCTGTAAGTTCATATTACAGTCTCCCCTCACAAAGTGCTCAAAGCAGTTTTGAGGACATTATATACTTGCCAACTGAAAGGGTCATAGAAAACAGGAGGTCAGAAGAAATTAAATGATATTAAATATATAAAATGCTATTAACATAAAATGATATTTTACAAGACCAGCCTGGGCAACATTGTGAGATCCTGTCTCTACAAAAAAAAAAAAAAAACATTTTATTAGCCACGTGTATTGGCATGTGTCTGTGATCCCCGCTACTTGGGAGGCTGAGACAGAAGGATCATTTGAGCCCAGGAGTTCAGATTACAGTGAGCTGTGATCATACCACCGCACTCTAGCCCAGGTAACAGAGTGAGACTCTGTCTTTACAAAAACAAACAAACAAAAACAAAAAACATATTTTATATATAAACACAAAGTAAAATTCTAGAAGGTATCTGACTGCTAACACAGAGCATATTTCATTGTATTAAAAATCTGATTCTATAAGTTACTCGTATAGAAAAGTGTCATCCGGCCGGGTGCAGTGGCTCACACTTGTAATCCCTATATTTTGGGAGGCTGAGGTGGGTGGATCATTTGAGGTCAGGAGTTCGAGACCAGCCTGGCCAACATCGTGAAACCTCGTCTCTACTAAAATTACAAAATTTAGCTGGGCGAGGTGGCACATGCCTGTAATCCCAGCTACTTGGGAGGCTGAGGCAGGAGAATCATTTGAACCCACAGGCAAGGGTTGCAGTGAGCCGAGATCACACCACTGCACTCCAGCCTGGGCAATAGAGCGAGACTCCGTCTCAAAAAATATACATATATGAAATACATATATATATATATATATATATTTTGTATATATATACGAAATACATATATATATATATATATATTTTGTATATATATACGAAATATATATATATGAAATCCAGTATATTTGAAAAGTTTCATCAATTATTTCAGAAATATTACTGTTACATCACTGACATTTTGTGAGGGAAGCAGGGGGCAGTGATCAGATTTGTTGGTAAAACTTACAGTAAATTTCGTCCTTTTTTAGGTATACAATTCTATGAATTTTTCATGTAACCAACACCAAAATCAAGATAAAGAAATTTCCATTACATGAAAATGTTGCAGACTTTTTTTTTTAGACAGGTTCTGGCTCTTGGCCTAGGCTGGAGTGCAGTGGTGCAATCTCAGCTCACTGCAATATCCACCTCCAAGGCTCAAGTGATCCTCCAACCTCAGCCTCCAGAGTAGCTGGGATTACAGGTGTGTGCCACCATGCCTGGCTAATTTTTATATGTTTTTTGGTAGAAATGGGGTTTTGCCATGTTGCCCAGACTGGTCTCAAACTCCTAGGCTCAAGTGATCATTCTGCCTTGGCCTCCCGAAGTGCTGGAAGTACAGGTGTGAGACACCGTGCCTGGCCAGAGGATAGGTAGTTTTCTATTCTCCCTTCTGCTGCACACTGAAACACACTCAGTGGTTCTCTCAAGGAAAAGCACTTGTACAACTGTTGCGGCTATGAGCTGAGCCAGCTGCTTTCTTCACAAAACACCATTTTTATTTGAAATGCTGTAATTATTCAAATTTGGGTATTTAGCAGACATTTTCTTAAAAAACAAAAGCCTGTCACTTCAAGGAAAACAAGTAATGGTATTTGTTGCTCTCATGTGAAGATTAGCAATACGAAAACTTGTGCCTGTCCCTGTGAACTTGACGATTCCTTATAGCTAGACTTTCCTGATTACAATGATGTTGATGTTAACGAAGGTATTTTTTTTTCGATATTGTATTAGAAAATGTACCAGCCGGCATGGTGGCTCACACCTGTAATCCCAGAACTTTGGAAGGCTGCAGTGGGCAGACTGCTTGAGCCCAGATGTTCAAGACCAGCCTGTGCAACATGGCAAAGCCCTGTCTCTACAAAAATACAAAAAATCAGCCGGGCATGGTGGCGTGCACCTGTAGTCCCGGCTATTCGGGAGGCCAAGGTGGGAGAATCACCTGAACCTGGGAAGTTGACGCTCCAGTGAGCCATGATTGCACTACTGCACACCAGCCTGGGTGAGAGGAGTAAGACCATGTCTCAAAAAAAAAAGTGTCAACATTTGGAAGATCTACACCACTCTGTGAATAGTATTTTCTAAGTGACCAATACATAATGTTACAAAATCCAACATGGGTAAAGTAGATTTTTTTTTTTTTTTTTTAAGAAACTGATGTTTATTTTCCATCAACCATTTTTCCATGTTGCTTAAGAGCCCGTGCAAGAACAGCTTAAGACCATTCAGTGGTTGCTCCTACCCATTCAGTGGCCTGAGCAGTGGGAGCTGCAGACCAGTCTTCCGTGGCAGGCTGAGCCCTCCAGTCTTCAGTAGGGAACTGCTGAATAGGCACAGAGGGCACCTGCACACCTTCAGACCAGTCTGCAACCTCAGGCTGAGTAGCAGTGAACTCAGGAGCTGGAGCAGTCCATTCACCCTGAAATTCCTCCTTGGTCACTGCCTTTTCAGCAGCAGCCTGCTCTTCTTTTCAATCTCCTCAGGATCTCTGTAGAAGGAGAGATCAGGCATGACCTCCCACGGGTGTTCACGGGAAATGGTGTCACGCATGCGCAGAACTTCCCGAGCCAGCATCCACCACATCAAACCCACTGAGTGAGCTCCCTTGTTGTTGCATGGGATGGCAATGTCCCCATGGCGCAGAGGAGAATCTGTGTTACACAGAGCAATGGCAGGTAGGTTAACATAAGATGCCTCCGTAAGAGGCTGGTGGTCAGCCCTGGGGTCAGTAACCACCAGAAGCCGTGGCTCCCGGAAGGCTGCCTGGATCTGGTTAGTGAAGGTCCCAGGAGTGAAGCGGCCAGCAATGGGAGTGGCTCCAGTGGCAGCAGCAAACTTCAGCACGGCCCTCTGGCCAGTATTCCTGGAGGATATAACACTGACATCAGCAGGGTTTTCTTTTTTTTTTTTTTTTTTTTTTTTTGAGACGGAGTCTTGCTCTGTCGCCCAGGCTGGAGTGCAGTGGCCAGATCTCAGCTCACTGCAAGCTCCGCCTCCCGGGTTCACGCCATTCTCCTGCCTCAGCCTCCCGGGTAGCTGGGACTACAGGCGCCCGCCAGGTCGCCCGGCTAGTTTTTTGTATTTTTAGTAGAGACGGGGTTTCACCATGTTAGCCAGGATGGTCTTGATCTCCTGACCTCGTGATCCGCCCGTCTCGGCCTCCCAAAGTGCTGGGATTACAGGCTTGAGCCACCGCGCCCGGCCATCAGCAGGGTTTTCAATGGCAACAATGGCACGGGCCGCCAGCAGAAGCTTCTCCCAGGTCCTCTTCAGATTTAGGATGTAGATGCCGTCACTTTTCCTTTTCTAGGTGTACTGTTCCATCTGGAAGTCAAGATTGGTGCCACCTAAGTGGGTTCCTGCTGCAAGGAACTTAAGGACATCTTCCTCCTTCATTTGCAGGACATCAAGGGCTCCGGACATTGTGAAAAGTTTCCCTTTAAGTTACGACGGGAATCCAGAACAACGCCGTATGGACCCCTTTGTAGGTAGCGCAGAAAGTGTAAAGTAGATTTTAATGTAACAGAGTAGGAAACATTCATCCACATGGTTTCAGATTCCACATTTTTACTAACCTTTAAAGAAACTACCATTTGTCATTTGTCACTGTAACCTTTAAAGCAACTGCCATTTGTCAATATGAGGATATTATTAAAGAATGTCCACAATTATCTGAAAAGGCTATCAAAATACTCCTCCCATTTCCAACTACATGTCTGTGTAAGGCCAGTTTTTCTTTATATACTTCAATCAAAACAATGTATGGCAACAGATTGAATGCAGAATCCAGTCATCTTCTATTAAGCCAGATAATAAAGATTTGTAAAAATATAACTCAATGCCACTCACTCTTGTCACCTGTTTTTGAAAACAGAGATATAGAGATATTTTCACAAAATATGTCACTTATGTTCAGATATTATGGATTTATTATTTCAAAGTAAAAATATTTTTAAATGTCAGCCAGGTGCAGTGGCTCACGCCTGTAATCCCAGCACTTTGGAGGCTGAGGTGGGAGGATCACAAGGTCAGGAGATCGAGACCATCCGGTGAAGCACCGTCTCTACAAAAAATACAAAAAATTAGATGGGCAAGGTGGCAGTTGCCTGTAGTCCCAGCTACTCAGGAGGCTGAGGCATGAGAATCGCTTGAACCCGGGAGGCAGAGGTTGCAGTGAGCTGAGATTGTGCCACTGCACTCCAGCCTGGGCAACAGAGCGAGACTCCATCTCAAAAAAAATATACATTTTAAAATTTATCAGTTTTAACTTCTAACACAGTGTACTCGGTAGAGATAACCTATATAAACAAAAATGCTTTGGGGTCCTCTTTCTAAGAGTGTAAAGGGATCCTATGACTACAAAGCTTGAAAACTACTACTAGAGAATATTTGTAATAGGTCAGTCTTGGATCAGAGGGACTGAAAGTCATGCAGCTAATAATTGCTGAATTCTTGGCCGGGCACGGTGGCTCACGGCTGTAATCTCAGCACTTTGGGAGGCCAAGGTGGGCAGATCACCTGAGGTCAGGAGTTAAAGACCAGCCTGACCAACATAGTGAAACCCCATCTCTACATAAATAGAAAAATTAGTCAGGCATGATGGCAGGTCCCTGTAATCCCAGCTACTCAGGAGGCTGAGGCAGGAGAATTGCTTGAACCCGGGAGGCAGAGGTTGTAACGAGCCGAGATCGCGCCACTGCACTCCAGCCTGGGTGACAAGAGCGAGACTCCATCTCAAGAAAAAAAAAAAAAAATGCTGAATTCTGACAGTGCTCTAGGAATGAAGGTTACAAATAAGAAAACGAAAGGACTGTGCCTCCAAGGAGTTCCGTTTGGTTGCAGACACATGACAAAACAAATAAAACCCAGCAGATCATAAAGCCACACGTGCAGTGGAAAAGGCACGGGCATCGAAGCAGAACCTCAGTTTGAAAGCAAGCCCTGTGAGGTGCAAGCCTGCAATCCTGGGCTAGTTCCTGGATCTCTTGGAGCTCCAGCTTCTTCATCTTCACCATACTGCCACCTAATCTTCTCCTCTGCCACTTCCTGTCACATGAGGTCATCTCAGAAGGCCAGGCGGCTGGCAGAGAGTCCTCCATCCATTGAAATCACCGACTTGTCCACAGTTAGGATTCAGAAGTGCTTGGCACCACTCCTACTAACCTTTCAGGAAGTAGAAATGATAATAGCTTCTTTTCCAAGTAGAAGTAATACACAACAGTGGAATGAAAAAAGTGAATGTTCCAGTAGGCCAACTCCTTAGTCTTAGAAGTGGAAGCTTATAAAACATAAGTCTATAAAAGTAAATGTTACAAATAACAATTGAGATTATAAAGGGACAATGATCAAGAATACAAACTGAATAAAAATACAATTATAAATATAGTTTTTCCAAATGTAAGAAGGCAAGAGCCAACAGTATTTCTGAAAATAATTTTACCTGGTCTAGATCCAGAGAGGAATAAACAATTTTGCCTTTGTCATCTCCAGAGAACAGTTTCATTCCATTGGGGCTCCAAGCCAGAGCTGTAATGCTGTTTTTGTGAATACCAGTGACATCAAATCTCCGAAGCTATGAACAGGGGATAAAAATATACACACAAAAAAGAAAAGGATAAATGATGTGAGCTGGGGCTACATGGAAAAGGTATACAATCGCTCCTAGTTACGGAAGAGCTGGTTTTCCCAGTCTCCTTTTCCAAGCAGAACCCTGCACAAGGCTCCATCCCTCTAGTCACCTTCAAAACCCACAGAGAGCACACCTTGAGGATATTAAGCAAAAATGAAATGACCCACCTGTACTTTATGCCAAGTGTTCAACTCGGCACAGAAATGTTCTCCAATTATAAACAGCACAGTGTTAAGCTTCTCTGAGCATAATTTTTTTTTTTTTTTTTTTTTGAGACGGAGTCTCACTCCATCAGGGTGGAGTGCAGTAGTGTGTTGCAATCTGGGCTCACTGCGACCTCTGCCTCCCGGGTTCAAGTAATTCTCCTGCCTCAGCCTCCCGAGTAGCTGGGACTGCAGGCACACACCACCACGCCAAGTTAATTTTTGTATTTTTTTTTCTTTTTTGAGACGGAGTTTTGTTCTGTTGCCCAGGCTAGAGTGCAGTGGCGCGATCTCAGTTCACTGCAAGCTCCGTCTCCTAGGTTCACGCCATTCTCCTGCCTTAGCCTCCTGAGTAGCTGGAACTACAGGCTCCCGCCACCACACCTGGCTAATTTTTTGTATTTTTTAGTAGAGATGGGGTTTCACCGTGTTAGCCAGGATGGTCTCAATCTCCTGACCTTGTGATCCGCCCGCCTCGGCCTCCCAAAGTGCTGGGATTACAGGCGTGAACCACTGCGCCTGGCCAAGTTTTGTATTTTTAGTAGAGATGGGGTTTCACCATGTTAGCCAGGATGGTCTTGATCTCTTGACCTCATGATCAGCCCGCTTTGGCCTTCCAAATTACCGGGATTACAGATGTGAGCCACTGTGCCCGGCTTTCTCTGAGCATAAACTTTCTAAGCAGATGAGGATTTCTCATTTTAAAAATCCAGAGGAATTTACCAAGAAGTTAATACGTGTTCAGATCATGAGTACTCACCTGTTTATTTCTTCCTGGCAATGAAGACACAAGTTGAAAAACTGCAACCCTGCCAGAGGCTGTGCCTGCTGCCACCAGGTCATCAAAGCAACTCAGCAGCTTCACCACAGTGATAGATTCCGTCTTCCCCTGGAGAAACATTGAAAACAAATGAATCTGTAAGTACACAGGCTTTGAAAATGTAAAACAAGGAGGACATTACCAACGGAGTGAAAAACTTCATCAGGCTACAGTCCATACATATTCTTGATTACATATGCAAGTCAGAAATCACATCTGTTGAAAAAAAAACACAAACAGGGCTGGGCACGGTGGATCACGCCTGTAATCCCAGCACTTTGGAGGCCAAGGCAAGCAGATCACCTGCGGTCAGGAGTTCGAGACGTCTGGCCAACATGGTGAAACCCTGTCTCTACAAAAAACACAAAAATTAGCTGGGCGTGGTGGCAGATGCCTGTAATCCCAGCTATTCAGGAGGCTGAGGCAGGGAGAATCACTGGAACCCAGGAGGCGAAGGTTGCAGTGAGCCGAGATCATGCCATTGCATCCAGCCTGGGCGACAGAGCAAGACTCTGTCTCAAAACAACAACAACAAAAAAAAACCAGAAAACAAATATACCTAGGTAGGACGGCAGTGGTGCAATCACAGTTCACTGCAGCCTCAACCTCCCAGGCTCAAGTGATCCTCCCGCCTCAGCCTCCCAAGTAGCTGGGACTACAGACATGTGCCCCACACCCAGCTAATTTTTAAATTTTTTTTGTAGAGACAAAGTCTCACTATATTGCCCAAGCTGGTCTCGATCTCCTGGGCACAAGGAATCCTCCTGCCTTGGCCTCCCAAAGTGCTGGGATTACAGATGTGAGCCACTGCACCTTGCCCTCACCCCTAATTTTTATTTTTATTTTTGAGATGGAATCTCACTCTGTTGCCAGGCTGGAGTACAGTGGCACGATCTTGGCTCACTGCAACCTCCACCTCCTGGGTTCAAGCGATTCTCCTGCCTCAGCCTCCCGAGTAGCTGAGACCACAGGCGCCCACCACCACATCCTGCTAATTTTTTTTTTTTTTTCGTATTTTTAGTAGAGATGGGGTTTCACCTTGTTAGCCAGGATGGTCTCGATCTCCTGACCTCGTGATCTGCCCACCTCAGCCTCCCAAAGTGCTGGGACTACAGGTGTGGGCCACCGTACCCAGCCCTCATCCCCCAATTTTTTAATGTTAAAATACCTAACATAAAATTACCAGGATCCCTTTTTAAAGTATACATTTCAGTGGTATTCAATACATTCATAATGCTCTGCAATCATCACCATCATCCATCTCCAGAACTATTGAATCTTGTAAAACTGAAACCGACCCTATTAAACAATAATTCCCCATTCATCCCTCTCCCCAGCCCCTGGCAACTACCATTCTACTTTCTGTCTTTATGATTTTTACTACCCCCCCCTTTTTTTTTAATCTCCTCAAATTCCTTTTACCGTGATTTTGACTACTCTAAATACCTCATATAAATGGAACCATACAGTATTTGTCTTTACTCTGACTGGCTTATCTCCTTCATACAGTATCTTCAAGGTTCATCCGTGTTATAGCACATATCAAAACTCCTTCCTTTTTAAGACTTAGTCATATTCTCTTGCATGTACATACTACATTTTGTTTCTCCATTCATCTGCTGATGGACATACAAGGGTTGCTCCCCCATTTTAACTGTGAATAAGGCTTCTATGAATATGAGCGTACAAACATCTCTTTGAGATACTGCTTTCAATTATCTTGGGTACACACCCTACCCAGGACTGAATTTTGGTATCATATGGTAATCCTATTTTTAGTTTTTTGAGCAACCACCATACTGTTTTCTAGTAGTGGCTGCATCATCTCCTATTCCTACGAACAATGCACCAGGGTTCTGATTTCTCCCATCCTTACCAACCCTTGTTATTTCCATTTTTTTTTTGACAGTAGCCATCCTAATGGGTGTGGGGTATAGTTTTGACATGCATTGCCCTGATAATTAGTGATGTTCATTTTTCATGTGCTTATTGGCCATTTGTTTACCTTCTCTGTGGAAACATCTATTCAAGTCCTTTGCCCATTTTTGAATTGGGTTTTTTCATTGTTGAATTTTTTGTTTGTCTGTTTTTGAGATGGAGCCTCACTCTGTAGCCCAGGCTGGAGTGCAACGGCGCAATCTTGGCTCACTGCAACCTCCACCTCCCAGGTTCAAGCGATTCTCGTGCCTCAGCCTCCCAAGTAGCTGGGATTACAGGTGTGAGCCACCAGGCCCGGCCATTTTGAGTTAATTTTTGAATGTGGTATTAGATAAGGGTCCAGCTTCATTCTTTTGCATGTTAATATCCAGTTTCCCCATACCATTTGTTGAAAAGACTATCCTTTCCCTGTGGAACGATCTTCATGTCCTTATTAAAAATCACTTGACTGGGCCAGGTACGGTGGCTCACACCTGTAATCCTAGCACTTTGGGAGGCTGAGGCAGGCCAATCACTTGAGGTCAGGAGTTCAAGACCAGCCTGGCTAACAGGAAATCCTGTCTCTACTAAAAATATACAAATTAGCCAGGTGTGGTGGCACATGCCTGTAGTCCCAGCTACTCGGGAGGCTGAGGCAGGAGAATCATTTGAACCCAGGAGGTGGAGGTTGCAGTGAGCGGAGATCATGCCACTGCACTGTAGTCTGGGCAACAGAGTAAGAGTCCGTCTCAAAAAAAAAAAAAAATTCACTTGACTATATAAGAGGATTTATTTCTGGGCTATTGATTTCATTGGTCTCTATGTCTATTTTTATGTATCACGCTGTTTTCTTCTTTATTTTCTTCTTCTTATTTCTTCATACCACAGCCAAGTCCAATATACTGTTTTAATGACTGCATTTTTGTAGTAAGTTTTAAGTTCAGGAAGTATGAGATCTCCAGCTTTGTTCTTTTTCAGCTTTGTTGGGGCTTTTCAGGGTCTCCTGAGATCCCATATGAATTTTAGAATAAATTTTTGTATTCTAAAACTCCCAAGTCAAAAAATGTCCTTGGGAGTTTTATAGAAATTGTATTGAATTAACTTATAAATCACTTTGGGTGGTATGGACAGCTTAACAATATTAAGTCAGGATAGGCGGGGTGGCTCATGCCTGTAATCCCACAATTTTGGGAGGCCAAGGCAGGAGGATCACTTGAGCCCAGGCATTCAAGACCAGCCTGAGCAACATAGTGAGACCCCATCTCTACAAAAAATTTTTAAAAAGCCAGGCATAGTGGTGCATGCCTGTAGTCCTAGGTACCTGGGAGTTTGAGATGGGAGGATCACTTGAGCCTAGGAGACTGAGGCTGCAGTGAGCCGTGATTGTGCCACTGCACTCCAGCCTAGGTGACAGAGCAAGACCCTGTCTCCAAAAAACAAACACGTAATGTTAAGTCTTCCAATCTCTCAACATATGTTTCTATTTATTTATGTCTTTAATTTCTTTCAGCAATGTTTCATGTTTCATTGTACGAGTCTTTCACCTCCTTATTCTTTTTAATGCCATTTTAAGTGGAATTTTCCTCTTAATTTCTTTTTCATATTATTCATTGTTGTTTAGAAATGCAACTGATTTTTGTGCATTGACTTTGTATGCTGCTACTATGCCAGTTTCATGTATCAAAAAAAAATTGTTTGAACTAATACATGAAACTGGCATAGTAGCCGCATACAAAGATTGTGGAATCTTTAGGGTTTCTACATACAAGATCATGTCATCTGCAAACAGGGATACTTTTACTTCTTCCTTCCTGATTTTGATGCCTCTTAATTTCTTTTTCTTGGCTAATGACTCTGGCTAAAATTTCCAGCACTGTGTTGAATTGAAGTGACAAAAGCATGCGTTTTGCCTTGTTTCTGATAGAGGAAAAGCTTTCCGCTTTTTACCATTAAGTATAATTGTTCACTGTTTTTCATATACAGCTTTTATTATGTTGGGGTAGTTTCTATCCCAGTTTGTTGAGTGTTTTTACCATAAAAGGGTGTTGAATTTTGTCAAATGCTTTTTATGCACCAGTGGAGTTGATCATGTGGTTTTGTCCCTCATTTTGTTAAAACAGTGTATTAGGTAACTGACTTTCATATGTTGAACCGTCTTTGCATTCCAGGAATATATCCCACTTTGGTCATGGTGTATAATCCTTTTAATATGCTACTGAATTTGATTTGCTAGCATTTTCTTGAAGATTTTTGCATCAGTGTTCATGAGGGATACTGATGTGTACTTTTCTTGTGGTATCTTTTCTAGTTTTGGTATCAGCTTAACTCTAGCCTCATAGAGTGAATTTAGAAGTACTCCCTCCTCTTCAATTGTTTGGAAAAATTTGAGAAGAAATAGTGTTAGTTCCTTAAATGCTTGGTTAAATTCACTGGTGAAGCCATCGTGTCTAAGGCTTTTCTTTCCAAGGAGATAATTGATTTTGATTCTATTCTCTAACTAGTTACAGATCTACTCCGGTTTTCTATTTTTTCATGGTTTAGTCTCAGTAGGTTTTGTGTTTCTAGGGGTTTGTCCATTTCATCTAGGTTATCCAATTTGTTGGTATTCAACAGATCCACCATCCTGTCATAATCCTTTTTGTTTGCTGAATCAATAGTAAGGGTCTACTTTGTTTCTGGTTTTCATCATTTGTGTCTTCTCTCATTTCTTCTTGATCAATCTGACTAAAGGTTTGTCAATTTTGTTGAACTTTACAAAAATTCAACTTTTGGTTTCACTGATTTTCTCTATGGTTTTCTAGTCTCTATTTCCTTTACGTCTGTTCTAAGCTTATTATTTCCTTCCTTCTGCTAGTTTTGAGTTTAGTTTTTCTTCCTTTCTAGTTCCTTAAATTGTAAAGTTGAGGTTGTTGATTTGAGATTTTTCTTATTTTTTATGTATGTATTTAAAGCTATAAATTTCCCCCTCAGCATTGTTTTCACTGTCCCATAAATTTTGGTACGCGTGTTTTTGTTGTAATTCGTCTTTAAGTACTTTTAAATTTCCCTTGTAATTTCTTTATTTACCCATTGGTTGACTAAGAGTATATGGTTAATTTGCACAAATTTGTGGATTCTCCAATTTTCCTTTTTGCTACCGATTTCTAACTTTATCCTGTTGTGGTCGCAATAAGAAGATACTTTGTATATCTTTTAAAATCTACTGACACTTAATCTGTGGCTTAACATATGGTCTATTCTGGAAAACATCCCATGTACATTTGAGACAATGTATGCTATTGTCATTGGGTAGAGTGATCTATAAATGTCTGTTATATCTAGTTGATTTATCATGTATAGTTTCTTTATTTTTTTATCCATTATGGATAGTGGGATATTATTGTAGAACTATTTCTTCCCGCAATTCTGTAACTCTTTTTGTCTGACAGTAGAATAGCCACCTCGATCTCTTTTCATTACTATTTGCATGGAATATCTTTTTCTATTCTTTCACCAGCAACATTTGGATCTAAAGTGAGTCTTTCTTTCTTTTTTTTTTTTTTTTTTGAGATGGAGTCTCGCTCTGTCGCCCGGGCTGGAGTGCATAGGCACGATCTCGGCTCACTGCAAGCTCCGCCTCCCGGGTTCATGCCATTCTCCTGCCTCAACCTCCTGAGTAGCTGGGACTGACTACAGGCACCTGCTACCAAGCGTGGTTAACATTTTTTGTATTTTTTAGTAGAGACGAGGTTCCACCATGTTAACCAGGATGGTCTCGATATCCTGACCTTGTGATCCGCTGGTCTCAGCCTCCCAAAGTGCTGGGATTACAGGCGTGAGCCACCGCGCCTGGCTGTGAGTCTCTTATATGTAGCATATAGTAGGATTGTTTTCTGTTTTGTTTTTTTTCAGATGGAGTTTTGCTCTTGTTGCCCAGGCTGGAGTGCAATGGTTCTATCTCAGCTCACTACAACCTCCATCTCCCAGGTTCAAGCGATTCTCCTGCCTCAGCCTCCTGGGTAGCTGGGATTACAGGCATGCACCACCACACCCAGCTAATTTTTGTATTTTTAGTAGAGAAGGGGTTTCACCATGTTACCCAGGCTGGTCTCAAACTCCTCACCTCAGGTGATCCACCTGCCTTGGCCTCCCAAAGTGCTGGGATTACAGGTGTGAGCCACCGTGTCCAGTCTGGATTGGTTTTAAAATCCATTTTGACAATCTTTGTCTTTTGATTGGAGAGTTTAATCCATTTACATTTAAGGTAATTAACCGATAAAGAGGGACTTATTTCTATCATTTTGTTCCTTTTATTTATTTGAGACGAGTATCACTCTGTCGCCCAGGCTGGAGTACAGCAGCATGACCTTGGCTCACTGCAACCTCTGTCTCCCGGGTTCAAGCAATTCTCTGCTTCAGCCTCCCAGGTGGCTGGGATTACAGGCGCTGCCACTACACCTAGCTAATTTTTCTGTTTTTTTTTAATAGAGATGGGGTTTCACCATCTTGGCCAGGCTGGTCTTGAACTCCCGACCTCGTGATCCACCCGCTTCAGCCTCCCAAAGTGCTGGGGTTACAGGCATGAGTCACTGCGCCTGGCCTGTCATTTTGTTGCTTTGTATATGCCTTAAGGTTTTTGTCCCTAGTTTCCTGCATTAGTGTCTACTCTCGTGTTTAGTTGATTTTTTGGGGAACATTAAAATATTTAAATTCCTTTCTCACATCCTTTTGTGTATATTCTACAGTGATTTTCTGTCATTACCATAGGGATTACATTTAACATCCTAAAGTTATAACACTAATTTAAATTTCTATCAGCTTAATTTCAGTAACACAGAAAAACTCCACTCCGTTACAGCTTGGTCCTCAACCTTTTTGCTTACTGATACCACAAAATTATACCTTTACAAATTGTGTGCCCCAAACCATAAAGTTAATAATTATTTTAAATGATTTAGAAATTCTTTTACCAAAAAAATTATTTTAAATTATGTAGAAAACGAAATGTGGGCTGGGCACAGTGGCACACGCCTATAATCCCAGCACTTTGGCAGGCCAAGGCGGGTGGATCAACTGAGGTCGGGAGTTTGACACCAGCCCAGCCAAAACGGAGAAACCCCATCTCTACTAAAAATACAAAAATTAGCTGGGAGTGGTGGCACACACCTGTAATCCCAGCTACCTGGGAGGCTGAGGCACAAGAATCACTTGAACCTGGGAGGTGGAGGTGGCAGTGAGACAATATCGCACCACTGTACTCAGCCTGGGTGACGGAGCGAGACTCCATCTCAAAAAAAAAAAAAAAAAAAAGAAAAGAAAAGAAAAGAAAATGTAGATTTACAAACCAACATTACAATAACACTAGCTTTTAGACTAATGCTTAAAAAATTTTAGTCTCTTAAATCATGTAGAAAACAAAAATGCAATTATAAACCACTGTCACAGTAATATTAGCTTTTATAATTGCACATATCCTTCACTTTTGAGATCTTCATTTCTTTTTCTTTTCGTTTTTTTTTTTTTTTTTTTTTTTTTTGAGACAGCATCTTGCTCTGTTGCCAGACTGGCTGGAGCGCAATGCGCAATGGCCGGATCTCAGTTCACTGCAACCTCTACCTCCCGGGTTCAAGCGATTCTCCTGCCTCAGCCTCCTGAGTAGCTGGGACTACAGGCACAAGCCACCACACTTAGGTAATTTTGTATTTTTAGTAGAGATGGGGTTTCACCATGTTGGCCAAGATGGTCTCAATCTCTTGACTTCATGATCCACCCGCCTCAGCCTCCCAAAGTAATGGGATCACAGGCGTAAGCCACCGCACCCGGCTGAGATCTTCATTTCTTTATATGGCTTCGAGTAACTGTTTAATATCCTTTAATTTCCCTCTGCAGGGCTCACTTGAGTACTTCTTGCAGGGCAGGTCTTGTGGCTAATGAACTCCCTCCATTTTTGTTCACCTGGTAATATCTTAATTTCTTTCTCACTTCTGAAGGACAGTTTTGCTGGATATTAGATGCTTAGTTGACAGGTTTTGTTTTTTTTTTTTTTTTTTTTTTTTAACACTCTGAATATATCAGCCCACTGTATTCTGACCTCAAAACTTTTTTTATTTGTTTGTTTTTTGAGACAGATTTTCGCTCTGTCATCCAGGCTGGAGTGCAGTGGCCTGATTTCAGCTCACTGCAACCTCTGCCTCCCAGGTTCACACGATTCTTGTGCCTCAGGCACCCAGATGGCTAGGATTACAGGCACGTGCATCACCATGCCTGGCCAATTTTTGTATTTTTAGAGACAGAATTTCGCCATGTTGGCCAGGCTGGTCTCAAACTCCTGGCCTCAAAAGATCCACCTGCCTCGGCCTCCCAAAGTGCTGGGATTATGGATGTGAGCCACTGGACCTGGCCCCTCCAAAGTTTTTGATGAGAAATCTGCTTATAATCTTATTGGGTGTCCCCTGTATATGATGAGGCATTTCTCTCTTCTCTGAAGTTTTTCTAGTCAGCTTCCTCAGGTTGAATCCTTTTTTGAGACAGGGTCTCATGCTGTCGGCCAGGCTGGAGTACAGTGCCTCAATCGTATCTCACTGCAGCCTCAACCTTCCAGGCTCAAGCAATTTTCCCACCTTAGCCTCCCGAGGACCTGAGACTACAGGCAAATGCCACCTCGCCTGACTAATTTTTTTGATTTTTAGTAGAGATGAGGTCTTACTATATTGCCCAGGCTGAGCTCGAACTCAAGTGATCCTCCTGCCTTGTCCTCCCAAAGTGCTGGGATTCCAGGTGTGAGCCACTGAACCCAGCCCAAAGGTTCTTTGATTTTCGCTTTTGGGAGTTTGACTGTAATGTATCTTGGTGTGGGTGTCCTTGAATTCATCTTACTTGGAGTTCATTTAACTTCCTGGATGTTTATATCCATGTCTCTTGTCAAATCGGGGAAGCTTCCAGATACTTTCATTTCTTTCTATAACTCCCAGAAAACATGTTAGTCTGTTTGATGATGCCCCACAGGTCCCTTAGGCTCTGTTTATGTTTCTTCAAACATTTTTCTGTTTCTCAGACTTGATAATTTTAATATCTTATCTTCAAATTCACTGATTCTTTCTTCTGCTTGCTCAAATCTGCCTTTGAATCCCTCCAGTGAATTTCTCATTTCAGTTATTGTATTTTTCAGTTCCAGAATTATTTTCAGTTTCTTTTTAGGGTTTCTATCTTTTATATTTACATTTTATTCATACGCTGTTTTCCTTTTCCTTTTCTTTTCTTTTTTTCTTTTTTTTGAGACAGAATTTCTCTCTGTTGCCCAGGCTGGAGTGCAGTGGCATGATCTTGGCTCACTGCAACCTCCATCTCCCGGGTACAAGTGATTCTCCTGCCTCAGCCTCCCGAGTAGCTGGGACTACAGGCTTGTGCCACCATTCCCAGCTAATTTTTGTCTTTTTTACTAGAGACGACCCAGGTTTCAACATGTTGGCCAGGCTGGTCTTGAATTCCTGGCCTCAAGTGATCTGCCTGCCTCAGCCTCCCAAAATCCTGTGATTACAGGCGTAAGCCACCACATCCAGCCTTCATACACTGTCTTACCTTTCTCCACATCTTATTTATTTATTTATTTATTTATTTATTTATTTATTTAGAGA
This sequence comes from Rhinopithecus roxellana, assembly GCF_007565055.1. Lineage (NCBI taxonomy): Eukaryota > Metazoa > Chordata > Mammalia > Primates > Cercopithecidae > Rhinopithecus > Rhinopithecus roxellana. Next base: position 161,014,885 of record NC_044553.1, on the reverse strand, counting down.
AGGAGTCTCACTCTGTTGCCCAGGCTAGAGTGCAATGGCACAATCTTGGCTCACTGCAACCTCCACCTCCCAGGTTCAAGAGATTCTCCTGCCTCAGCCTCCCAAGTAGCTGAGATTACCAGTGAGCACCACCACACCTGGCTAGTTTTTGATTTTTAGTAGAGACAGGGTTTCACCATCTTGGCCAGGTTGGTCTCATCTTGGCAAGACCGGTCTCAAACTCCTGACCTCAAGTGATCCACCTGCCTCGGCCTCCCAAAGTGCTGGGTTTACAGGCATGAGCCACCATGCCCAGCTCTACATCTTCTTTAGTTGTTTACCTTTAAGACAGTTGTTTTAAAATCTTTTTCTAGTAGGTCTACTATGTGGTCTCAGGAACAGTTTCAGTTGGTTTATTTTTTTCCTTGGAAGAGCATACTCTCCTGTTTCTTTGTGTGCCTTGTGATTTCTTTTGTTGAAAACTGAACATTAGAATCTAATAATGTGGTAATTCAGAAAATCAGATCCTCTCCTTTCCAAGTTTACTGGGTTTTGTTATTCTGTGTGTGCGTGTGCGTGTGTGATTCTTTCTGATTACCGTAGGCCGTCTGTGCCAAAGATCAGTCTCAGGTATAAACTTAGGTCTTTTCTCAGGTCTTTTCTATGCCTATACATTTTCCTAGGCATGCACAGTCACTGCTTAATTCTCCCCCTTACATGCAGTTGCTTTTCAACGTCATATTCTCTAATATCTAGCTCCCAAATGGGAAAAAATAAAAGTGAAGCAGGGGAGCAGGACCATTAGCTCTTTAAACCCCCTGGAAGTCTTGTTAATTGGAGGGGGAAGAACTTGCAATAATGAGGGAGGTGTAACGACAGCGGCCACCCATCTCTTTGTCTGTACCTCTATGATTAGAAGTAGCAATCAGCAGTCAGAGCACAGACCCCAAACATTTAGAGGACAGGATGCTTTTTGCCTATTCTGGCTCCCACAAGCTATGTGCAAGCTCTAGGAACATCCGCAGAGCTGCCTTCCACGGAACTGGGGTTGGGAAGTGCATAGCTGCTACTGTGCTAAGAGTTGAAACTGACCAAAATTAACCACAATTTGCCATCCAGGCAAGAAGCTGTAAGCCTCAATAGACTTCGGAGTTCCAGAATAGTTACATCAGACAGATCCTGTCAGTACAACTTATGTCTAGGTGCGGAGACAAATTACTGGTACTTCCTCTTCCACCATTTTCCCCAAATACTCTCCTTCCTTTCTAGGTTTTTAACCTTTGAAATGAAAACACAAAAACCAAAACCAAAACCAAAAACAAAAACAAAAGCAACCCACATCATTTCCTTTTTTTTTTTTTTTTTTTTTTTTTTTGAGGCGGAGTCTCGCTCTGTCGCCCAGGCTGGAGTGCAGTGGCACAATATTGGCTCACTGCCAGCTCCACCTTCCGGGTTCACGCCATTCTCCTGCCTCAGCCTCCCGAGTAGTGGGACGACAGGCACCTGCCACCACGCCTGGCTAATTTTTTTGTATTTTTAGTAGAGACGGGGTTTCACCGTGTTAGCCAGGATGGTCTCAATCTCCTGACCTCGTGATCCACCCACCTCAGCCTCCCAAAGTGCTGGGATTACAGGCGTAAGCCACCGCGCCCGGCCAACCCCACCTCATTTCTAATGAAGAAAATGCTGATCAATCAAGTATGAATATACTGAGCTCTTATTAAAAGATGGGACAGATGCAGTGGCTCATGCCTGTAATCCCAGCATTTTGGGAGGCCAAGGTGGGCAGATCACCTGAGGTCAGGAGTTCAAGTCAACCTGGCCAACATGGCAAAACTCCATCTCTACTAAAAATACAAAAATGAGCCTGGCGTGGTGGCATGTGCCTGTAATCCCAGCTATTCAGGAGGCTGAGGCAGGAGAGTTGCTTGAACCCAGGAGGCAGAGGTTGCAATGAGCGGAGATTGCGCCACTGCACTCCAGCCTGAGCAACAGAGCAAGACTCTATCTCAAAAAAAAAAAAAAAAAAAAAAAAAAAAAGAGTACTAAAGAACTTCAACAAGAGAGGTATTTTCCCCAGCCCCTGCTCAAAACAAAAACAAAAACAAAAACAAAAACAAAACCTAGGAATCTATAGTCACAAGAACTGTCCCAGATCCAAGTTCTACTTTATTCTACCTGATCAACAGGGATAATTCATGAAGTGAACACTTGTTATCCATAATCTACCTGCCCCACAGGTTTGCTGAGAGGATTATAAGACGATACATCTAAATATGACTTATAAACTAATTCCTACCATGTTTTGATTTTCAGATCAATAATCCTATTAAAGCTTAATATGTTGGTTTATTTTATTTTATTTTTTTTGAGACAGTCTTGCTCTGTCGCCCGGGCTGGAGTGCAATGGCGTGATCTTGGCTCACTGCAACTTCCGCCTCCTGGGTTCAAGCAATTCTCCTGCCTCAGCCTCCCAAGTAGCTGGGATTACAGGCAGATGCCACCACGCCCGGCTAATTTTTGTATTTTTAGCAGAGACGGGGTTTCACCATGTTGGTCAGGCTGGTCTCAAACTCCTGACTTTGTGGTCCTCCTGCCTCAGTCTACCAAAGTGCTGGGATTACAGGCGTGAGACACCGTTCCTGGCCCAATATGTTGGTTTATTAAAAAGCACATGTATAAGCATTGCTCACAGATGTTCGGGCTTCTAGTCTGAGTGATCTTTTTTATTTTGAAAGTATTCATTCAGAAAAATCATACAACTGTTTTGACCTTGCTAAGCTATATGGCGGTATCTTCAGTAAACCATTTTAATCTTCAACATAGTAATTTATATAGTAATCAATCTGCCATATATGTAAGAAACAAATATACCTCCTTGCTCTGGGTACCAAGTGAGCTGCTATAGAAATACAAAATAAAGTAGGTCACAGTCCCAGGCCTCTTAAAGCTTAGCTGTTGCACCGAGACAGGCACATGAAAAGCCGCCTACAGTGAGTGGAGGTGGTAATGAAGGAGCTCACTTTCATCTGGTACTTTAAAGCTTTCAGGGTATTTTCATGGACTATAAATACATCTAGTGTCAGATCGTGATCTAGGTTAAGAGATTTGGATCTTAAGCTACAGTAAGAAAAAGGGAGATCTCTTGAAGATTTCTGATTTTGCCAGTGTATCAGTCAGAGGCATTTCTGACAAACACGATTAGGAGCAAGACGGAGGAAGGAGGGAGTGGGGCAAGTCAGGAAGTTGCTGGGAGTGTTTCCCAATAGCGCAGGCTGAGGTAAATAAGGGCCCAGTCTAGAAAAGTGGTAAACAGAACAGGCATGAGGGCAGTGAAACCTTGATGAAGACAGACTCCATCGAGACTTTGAGAAGGATGACAGCAACAAAGAAAACAGGACAGCAGCTTGTCTTTGTTTTTCTGTGCCAGGTAATGTGTTAAGCACTTTAAATGTATAACTGGATCCTCAAACAACTTCCTATAAGGGAAGGTGCTGTAGTTATTTACATTTTACAAATATAGGACTGAGCTCCAGATAAGTTACTTGTTTTTTGTTTGTTTGTTTTGAGACAGGGTCTCGCTGTGTCACCCAGGCTGAGTGCAGTGGCCTGATCATGACTCACTGCAGCCTTGACCTCTCAGGCTCAAGGGATCCTCCCACCTCAGCCCCCACAAGTAGCTGGGAATACAAGTGTGTGCCACTACACCCAGCTAATTTTTTTATTTGTTGTAGAGACAGGGTCTTGCTATGTTGCCCAGGCTGGTCTCAAAGTCCCTCCGGTCCCAAAGTGCTGGGATTATACGTGTGAGCCACCGTGCCTGGCAGTAATTTGTCTAAGGTTACAAAGCTAGTGAAAATCAAGAGTCAGGATTCACACACAAATGTGGCACGCTCCAGAGGCCCTGCTCTGCCTCTGTGCTCAATACTTTCTGTGTGAATGAATCCAAAGGACTTGGTGATAGAGGATTTGGTAGATTTGTGGAAAGGAAGGAGAATGAGGGAACCTTTATGATCTGGAGTTGGATAACATGAGATGGATGATACCATTAACGGAATTCACTGGCATTGCTTTGAAGGGAAAAGGTGATGTAATATGTTTTAAAATGCAGAGTCTTGACATGGTGGCAAGAAGTTGAAAACAAAATATTTTCCTTAGAAATTTATCATTATAAAAATGAACGCATCAGGAATTAAAATGATTTACTAAAGATTTTGCCATGTCATAGCACAAGTTAAAAATGGCTGTGAAATTTTTCTGAATGAATGGTTCCAAAACAAAAATGATCATGGCCAGGCGCGGTGGTTCACACCTATAATCCCAGCACTTTGGGAGGCCGAGGCGAGTGGATCATGTGAAGTCAGGAGTTCGAGACCAGCCTGGCCCACATGGTGAAACCCCATCTCTACTAAAAATACAAAAATTAGCCAGGTGGTAGTGGTGCACGCCTGTAATCTCAGCTACTTGGGAGGCTGAGGCAGGAGAATCGCTTGAGCCTGGGAGGCGGAGGTTGCAGTGAGCCGAGATCATGCCATTGCACTCCAGTCTGGGCAACAGAGTGAGACTCTGTCTCAAAAATAAATAAATAAATAAATAATCGATCATGTAGAGGGGGCTGCAAGCCTCAATATTGGTGTGCAGTGCTTGTACGTGTGCTTTGTAATGTATCAATATCCTTTGTAATGTAACCAATGAGCTTGAGTTAATGTTATTTAATATGATTATTAATAAATGTCATGGTTGCTGATGTAAGAACCAAAACATCCCAGACATCAGATTATCAACACTTAACTACAGTTCATATAGAAATAGAATATGAGGCTTCAACTTTGCACAATACAATAGCCTAGCTATTCCAAAACACCCCCCTCCAAACACGTGGCAATACTGAGTGAAATATATAACAGCCTTTCAAATGCATAGCTGAGTTTTCGAGAAAGTATGGAAAATCCACAGGACCCAAAACCAAAAACAATGCTCCCCAACTAGAAGAGAAGCCAGCCCTGAAGCTACAGGCTACCTGTAACTATCGGGCACACCCGTGGAGCCTTGGTTTTCAGAGCTGAGTAGATGGTGAGGAGCTGGAACTGATATTCTCTGCCAAGCCAGAATCCCAAGGACCTAATCCTAAGTGAAAGAGTAAGCTAGGGAAAAATCAATTTGCTGGCAAATGGAGCTGACAAGGAAATCTGTCTTATCTCAAGCATTGATTGAAATGAATAAAAAAGAGTCTTTCCTAAGAATCTGTCATCATAAGCCTGTCCCATTCAGCATCAGAGTTTGAATTTATTCTCTCTTTCCCAGCAAAGTTCTACACAGACGGTTAATCTGAAGTGCTTCTATGTTGGCAGCACTCCAACGTGCCTGGCATTCGTAAACATAAACCCCATCTGTGGAGCTGTCCTGATCCAGGTCCCCCAGGGTTCTCATACATTAGGATGAGCCACATCGCTCGTAATTAGAAATTACCATGGGGAAGTAGGCCTATGAGTGAGTCAAGTAAAACAAACCATAACAGCATTGAAAAACCCCAAGTATTTCATTTAGATTGAATAACACAAAACATAAAAGAAAAATGATTAAAATGTTTTTAAAATAAAACAGGAAAACTGAAACGTAAGCAAAGAACAACTACTACTGGAAATAGAAATGAAAAAATCCAAGAGAATTTAAAACGTCACTGGGTGGAATGAAGAGCAAATTAGTCACAGTCGGAAAAAAAAAGTATTGAACTAGATGATAGATCTGAGGAAATTACCTACCATGCAACAAAGAGATGAAAAGATTAAAAATATGAAAGAGAAGTTCAGAGACACAGAAAAGAGAACATAAAGGTCCAAGCTACACATAATTGGGTTTTCAGCTGGGCACGGTGGCTCATGCCTGTAATCCCAGCACTGTGGGAGGCTGAGGCGGGTGGCTCACCTGAGGTCAGGAGTTCATGACCAGCCTGGCCAACATAGTGAAACCCCATCTCTACTAAAATACAAAAAAATTAGCTGGGTGTGATGGTGCGCGCCTGTAATCCCAGCTACTCAGGAGGCTGAGGCGGGAGAATTGCTTGAGCCCCGGAGGCAGAGGTTGCAGTGAGCCGAGATCACACCATTGCACTCCAGCCTGGGCAACAAGAGCGAAACTCCGTCTAAAACAAAACAAAACAAAACAAAAACAAAACAAAAAGACAAACAAAAAAGGGGTTTCAGTAGGAAATGAAAAGCGAGGATAACGAAAGTGGTATCTTCAGAGATAAAGGCTAAACGGTTTCCAAAATTCAACAAAGACATATCCTCAGAAGCTCAACCTTTTCAAAAGACAAGGGTGCTGCCTTCAGGAGGCCTCAGAATCTAGGAAAAGGAGCAAGACTCATCAACAATACAAGAGCAACGCACTATTGGCATTGACACCCATGTACAGGTGGGTAATGGGGAGAATGCGATCAACTCTGCCAGGTGCAGAGAGGGGAGGGCAGGAAAGGTGCTTAGGATGTCAGCTGGTTAAATATGAAGTAACTCATTTTATGCTATGTTCCTTGCCTTTATTTTTAAAATAATGATTATCTATCCATGACTATATATAACATGTTCAGCTTAAAGAGCCATTAAAAAATGAGCACCCATGAAATCCCCATCTAGCTTGGGAAAGGGACCATTAACAGCACCTTTGAAGTTCTTGTGTGCCTCTCCCTGACTACATACCCCACCCCACCAAAACCACTCTCCTAACGTTGAGATGAAATATTCTCTTGCTTTGATTCATAGCTTTACTACATGCACGTGTATCTTTAAAAACCATAGTTTTAGGCCTGGCACAGTGGCTCATGCCTGTAATCCCAGCACTTTTGGAGGCTGAGGCGGGTGGATCACTTGAGGTCAGGAGTACGAGACCAGCCTAGCCAACATGGTGAAACTCCAGTCTCTACTAAAAACATAAAATATTGGCCGGGCGTGGTGGTGCACACCTGTAATCCCAGCTATTTGGGAGGCTGAGGCAGGAGAATCTCTTGAACCCAGAGGCAAAGGTTGCAGTGAGCCGAGATCATGCCACTGCACTCCAGCCTGGGCAACAGGGTGAGAATCTCTCTCAAAAATCAAAACACAAACCCATAGTTTTACCTAACATGCAGATTTACAATGGTGAATTAGCACATGTAGGGTCTGGCCCTCTACCTTCCTGACCCAGATATTCAATCTTTTTAGCGTCCTGCTGTTAATCAGCCCAGGGAAGTTGTCTTATGATCAGATAATATACAAGAAATTGAAGTTTAAGCTGGAAAGCCAATTTATTATTTTACATTGAAGTAACGGTCATACAAATTAGATGCTAAGATAGGTACTATATATATATGTATGTATGTTCTTCCCCTGATATACGTGGGCAGCAACTTTTAGTCCAAAAGTTGCTTGGCAAGCGTGGTGTAATTTCTGATCAAATCACTGTAACTGTTAGATCTCAGGAAGGGTCCCACAGCATGAGTCATTTCAGATACAAATATCTGCCCACAGCCAGCCACACCAGCAGGATCACAGCTCTCAAAAGCTATCTCTCCCACTAAACAGGTAATTTGGCCTAATTTCTGGTTTTCCTAACTAACACAGTGCAGAGTCCACTTTCTTCCTTCTGCCACATACATTCTCTTCTTTTTTGATCTAGGAACAATTCAGTCTTATTCTAGCCAGGGAGCCATTCTATCTCTTTAAGACAACTTTGCCCATTTCCGATCTCATCTATTGTGTTTAACTCTCCTTTTCCTTCATTTCCAACTTCCCAGGGGGCATTTATTGCTACCCTCATTGTAGCAACATAAATTCCTCAAACAGAAATCCAGCAATCAAAAAGCTTAAGGAAAAAAAAAAGTTTTTGATTTGAAAGGTGTCAGGAATGGTTTTCTGGACAAACACCTCACCATTACAACAGTATTCAGCTAACCTTCTTGGCCTCCTTGGCAGGCAGTTTTCCTTTCATATACAAGACAAAACTACGTTGGGAAAAAGTGTTCTTTGTGAGCAGGTTCATGGGAACCGAAGTCTGACAAAGCTTTCTTTATGAGCTTCCTTTAGTAGGTCAAAGCTTAACCTTCAGTAGAAACCACTAGCATACCAAATAATTGATCTGAAATATTTTGAAATATTTAAGAAGACCAAATATGAATTCATTCAATTCTTAAGAATGGTTTCACTATTTTCCTCCTTTTACTGACAAAGAACAACTGTTTAATGTTTGAATACTAATACAACTTTTTAATGATCTGGAAGTTAAACAAAGACATCTGCTTTTCTGGAATAATTTTCTTAACTTCGTAGAACAAAACCAAGTAGGGAATATCCACTGGAGTTGAAGGAAGAAGCCTAAAGCTGGGGACTCTATCATTAGAGAAGACTTGAAGGAGAAAGAGACAAGGCAAATTCCAGGTAAAGGAAACAATTACACTGCCAGCAGAAACTCAGCAGTCAAGAGACAGTGGCATTAACACTTTAAAGTGCTCAGACAAAATAACCATATGAAGTGAGGTAGGGATCCAGTTTCATTTTTCTCCCCATTCATAACCAACTGTTCCGCACCATTTACTGAAAAAGACTTCATCGTATCACCTTTGCAGTGACTCAAATATCCATACATGTGGGTCTTCTGACTTCTCTAATCTGTTCCAATGATCTATGTATCTTTTCGTGTGCTAATACCACACTCCCTTAATTACTAAAGCTTTAGAAGTCTTGTTACCTAATAGCAACTTCTCCCATTTGCTTCCTCTTTTCCACTAGTATGACTATTCCACCCACTACAATTTCATATACATTTTTAAATCAGCTTATCTTATCTTATTTATTTATTTATTTATTAAGATGGAGACTTGCTCTGTCACCCAGGCTGGAGTGCAGTGCCATAATCTCAGCTCACTGCAACCTCTGCCTCCCAGGTTCAAATTATTCCCCTGCCTCAGCCTCCTAAGTAGCTGGGATGACAGGTGCGTGCCACCACACCCGGCTAATTTTTGTATTTTTATTATTTTTTTTAAATTTTTATTTATTTTTTTGAGATGGAGTTTTACTCTTGTCGCCCAGGCTGGAGTGTAGTGGCGTGATCTCGGGTTCAAGTGATTCTCCACCTCCCGGGTTCAAGTGATTCTCTGGCCTCAACCTCCTGAGTAGCTGGGACTATAGGCGCCCACCACCATGCCCAGCTAATTTTTGTATTTTTAGTAGAGATGGGGTTTTACCACACTGGCCAGGCTGGTCTCAAACTCCTGACCCCAAGTGATCCGCCCGCCTGGGCCTCCCAAAGTGCTGGGATTACAGGTGTGAGCCACCACACCTGGCCAGCTTGTTTTTTAAAATTAACATTAAAAAAAAAAAAGCCTGTTGGAGTCAGGCACGGTGGCTCACCCCTGTAATCCCAGCACTTTGGGAGGCCGAGGCAGATGGATCACGAGGTCAGGAGATGGAGACCATCCTGGCTAACATGGTGAAACTCCGTCTCTACTAAAAATACAAAAAAGTAGCTGGGTGTGGTGGCGGGCGCCTGTGGTCCTAGCTACTCGGGAGGCTGAGGCAGGAGAATGGCGTGAACCCGGGAGGCAGAGCTTGCAGTGAGCTGAGATCACGCCACTGCACTCCAGCCTGGGTGACAGAACGAGACTCCGTCTCAAAAAAAAAAAACAAACTGTTGGAATTAAGTTGAACTTAGGTAAATTTAGGGAGAATGGACATCTAATAAAATGTATTGTTTTTCCTAAGAGTCACTGTTAAAAACATTTGAAAGCAAATTTTCCAGCGACCAATGAATGGAAGCAATCCATGCTAAGAAGGACACCAGTGAAGCCCTGTATGGTAATGTTACCAACAAACCAGAACACAGACATCACAGGCTCCTCATCACTGGACCGAAGAGTTACTCCCACAGGGAAAGACAATGGGAGGCACTGGGCAAATGCACCTTGGCTGCTATGGTGAGACAAAAACTCTCCTTTCTGCACCTCTTTAAAATATGTCTAGAAAATATTAGTCAATGAAACATTTGTAACATTCTGAAGCATGACTTTCCTGAATGCAAAATATCCAAGACATGTTTCAGGCTCAGGGCCTTTCCCTTCTGTCTTCTTGGAATACAGACATGTCAGCATGGCGTGCTGGTCATGCTCTTTAGGTCTTTGTTCCAACTGTCACCTTCTCCCTGGAATTCTATTTAAAACTGCAATAACCTGGCCAGGCACGGTGGCTCACACACCTGGTAATCCTAGCACTTTGGGAGGCCAAGGCAGGATCACCTGGAAGGTGATCACCAAGGTGGATCACCTGAAGTCAGGAGTTTGAGAACAGCTTGGCCAACATGGAGAAACCCCGTTTCTACTAAAAATTAGCCAGGTGTGGTGGTAGGCACCTGTAATGCCAGCCACTCGGGAGGCTTAGGCAGCAGAACTGCTTGAACCCCGGAGGCGGGGGTTGCAGTGAGCCGAGATGTGCCATTGCCCTCCAGCCTGGGTGACAGAGCGAGACTCCATGTTAAAAAAAAAAACAAAAACAACAAAAAAACTGCAACCACCCTACTTGGCACTCCTTATCATCTTCTCTGGTTTATTTTCCCCTTGGCACTTCCCCTCATCTTATTTATTTGTTTATATATCTGGCTGACTTCTCTTACTTTTCTGCTTCTTCCTGTTAGACTGTAAGCTCCAAGAGGGCAGAGATTTATTGTGTTCTTTACCGCAGCTCCACGACTTTTGGGATGGGCACATACTGAGCACTCAGTAAATACTTGTTGAATTAATTCACGGAAGAGGTGCAGAAATGCAAACTATTTATTATAGCATTCCACCACCAGGTATCATGCTGTAGTTTGCGCAAAGACAGCTCAGAAGGCAAATCCATGAAATCTCATTAGCTTGTTGAATACTAAGGAAAAGGGATCATATGTTTAACTTCAAAACAGAACATTAGAAACTCAGGTCAAGTAGTCTTTTTGGTCTATGCTTACACATGTCAGACCCATATATTTAACACATTTTTAACATTTTTGTACTTGTTATTAGCTCCTTGCAACATTTTCTCAGTGCTTTTGGCACTAGGTAGGAAGAATCTGTGTTTCCATCTGCCCTCTCCCACTAACTTCTGTAGAAAAAAACGGTTTCCAAAGCACTATTCTTGAAAACACATGCAAGGCTATATTTACCACAGAAAAGGTCTGCTTTCCTCTTTAGGAAACATAACTTCATTTAAAAACATAATCTTTCAATCATGCCATACATGGATTGAGCATAAACTTTTTATTTATCTTCCCGTAAAATCTTAGATTTTCCCTAAACTAGTTAATCCATCTTTATCTTTTCACGTGGACATTCCAAAGAGACCATGAATCTGTATTCCATTATCCTTGAAATTCACAGACTGCACAGAGGGCCTGCCTCCTCTCACGGGAAGCGAGCACAATGGTTAGGTAATCAGGGATATGTGCCTGGAAGCCGGAATCTTAGAATTTCTTTATCTATAAAAAGTGGGGATTGTACCAAATGATTCTAAGACCCAGCCAGCTCTCATGATGAAAATGACAACAACATCATAAATGTTTAATTCATCTCTGGGGTTAAACCACTAATAACTGGCAGCCAAAGCTCAAAACAAATCTTTGTGTTGTTGTGTTTATGTGTGTAATATGTACCAAAAATTTCTAGTAATTCCACAGTAAAGTTTTAAAAATATACAATTCCCTTTCACTATTCCTCCCTCAGCCCATCCCTTTCTCAATCCCTACCTAGAGTTGAGTAATCATTGTGAAAATTCCTTCATACCTTTTCCTATGTGTTTACACACAGGTATACAGCTTTGTTTTCAAGCTCTAATCTTCTAACTCTAAATTCTACATTCTTGCCAAAAAAAATTTTTATTTCATTTTATTTTTGAGACGGAGCCTCGCTCTGTGGCCCAGGCTGGAATGCAGTGGCACAATCTCTAGTCACTGCAACCTCCACCTCCTGGGTTCAAGCGATTCTCCAGCCTCAGTCTCCTGAGTAGCTGGGATTACAGGCGTGTGCCACCACGTCCTGCTAATTTTTATATTTTTAGTAGAGATGGGTTTTTGCCATGTTGCTCAGGCTGGTCTCGAACTCCTGAGCTCAAAATGATCGGCCTGCCTCGGACTACCAAAGTGCTGGGATTATAGGCGTGAGCCACCATGCCTGCACAAGAAATTTTATTTTATACCTCCCTTGTGATTCTCCACAATTATAAGTTTGATATTCAATATACAATGGGTATTCAAAACATGCTGTTGATACTCAGGGCCACCAAGTATGGATTTTGGCCCCAGCAAAGTACATTTATTTCCAAATGTTAATATCGTAGATTTAAAAAGTTTTTGCAGGTACACAGTAGGCATATATATCTATGGGTGAAATACATTTAAAGGATAACCAGCTAAAATTTTTTCTTGTTGTCGTTGAGGCAGGGCCTCATTGTTGCCCAGGCTAGAGTGCAGTGGCTTGATCTCAGCTCACTATGATCTCGACCTCCTGGGCTCAAGTGATCCTCCCACCTCAGTCTCCTGAGTAGCTGGGACTACAGGCGCACGCCATCACACCTGAATAATTTTTGTATTCTTTCATAGAGATGGAGGGCTTGCTGTATTGCCAAGGCTAGTCTCGAACTCCTGAGCTCAAGCTGTCTGTCTGCCTCGGCCTCCCAAAGTGCTGGGATTACAGGTGTGAGCCACCATGCCTGGACTAGCTAACATCTTTGCACGGGATTCTCCCAGAGTCCCCTTCTATGTCACTGGATCCAGTCATGTGTAGCAGCTTCCCTCAATCTCCGGTAGAGCCTGTGGATGCTGTTCCACCACATCACATTCCTTCAGAGCTCACGCGACTCACCATATCTGCTATGGTTTAGATGTGGTTTGTCCTTGCCAAAATTTATGTTGAAGTTGGATCCCCAAAGTGGCAGTGCTGGGAGGTGGGGCCTAGTGGAAGGTGTTTGGGCCATGGGGATAGGTCTTTCATGAATAGATTAATGCCCTCCTCGTGGGTGAATGAGTACTCACTCTCCAAGGACTGGATTAGTTTCCAAGACAGCAGGTGGTTAAAAAAGAGTCTGGCTTCCTTGCACAAGGATGGCACACAAATTTGTGAAGCACTCCATACTAAAAGAAAAAGAGAGGCCGGGCGCGGTGGCTCAAGCCTGTAATCCCAGCACTTTGGGAGGCCGAGACGGGCGGATCACGAGGTCAGGAGATCAAGACCATCCTGGCTAACACGGTGAAACCCCGTCTCTACTAAAAACTACAAAAAACTAGCCGGGCGATGTGGCGGCGCCTGTAGTCCCAGCTACCCGGGAGGCTGAGACAGGAGTATGGCGTGAACCTGGGAGGCGGAGCTTGCAGTGAGCTGAGATCCGGCCACAGCACTCCAGCCTGGGCGACAGAGCAAGACTCCGTCTCAAAAAAAAAAAAAAAAAAAAAAAAAGAAAAAGAGCCAGGTGCAGTGGCTCATGCCTGTCATCCCAGCACTTCAGGAAGCTGAGGCAGGCGATCACCTGAGGTCAGGCGTTTGAGACCAGCCTGGCCAACACGGTGAAACCCTGTCTCTACTAAAACTACAAAAATTAGCCAGAGGTGGTGGCGCACACCTGTAATCCCAGCCACTCAGAAGGCTGAGGCAGGAGAATTGCTGGAACCCAGGAGGCAGAGGTTGCAGTGAGCCGAGATTGCACCATTGCACTCCAGCCAGGGCAACAAGAGTAAAACTGTCTCAAAAAAAAAAAAAAAAAAAAAAAAAAAAGGAAAGGAAAAGAAAACGAGTCTGGCATCCTTGGTTCCCCTCTTGCCATGTGATCTTTTTTTTTTTTTTTTGAGACGGAGTCTTGCTCTGTTACCCAGGCTGGAATGCAGGGTGCAATCTCGGCCCACTGCAACCTCCGCCTCCTGGGTTCAAGCGATTCTCCTGCCTCAGCCTCCTGAGTAGCTGGGATTACAGGCGTGGGCCACCATACCTGCCTAATTTTTCCATTTTTAGTAGAGATGGGGTTTCACCATGTTGTCCATGCTGGTCTCAAATTCCTGACCTCGTGATCCACCTGTCTCGGCCTCCCAAAGTGCTGGGATTACAGGCCTGAGCCACCATGCCCGGCCTACCATGTGATCTCTTGATACACACCTGGTCCCCTTCCAATTCCCACCATGAGTGGAAGCAGCACGAGGTCCCCACCAGATGCAGCTGCCCAATCTTGGACTTTCCAGCTATAGAACTGTGGGCCAAATAAACCTCTTTAAAAAAATAAAAAGTAATAAAAAAATAAAAACAACTACTGGCCGGATGCGGTGGTTTACGCCTGTAATCCCTGCACTTTGGAAGGCCGAGGCAGGTGGCTCACTTGGAGTCAGAAGTTTGAGACCAGCCTGGCCAACATGGAGAAACCCTGTCTCTACTAAAAATACAAAATTAGCCGGGCATGGTGGCGCATGCCTGTAATCTCAGCTACACAGGAGACTGAGGCAGGAGAATCACTTGAATCCAGGAGGCGGAGGTTGCGGTGAGCTGAGGTTGAGCCATTGCACTCCAGCCTAAGCAACAAGAGCGAAACTCCATCTCAAAAAAAAAAAAAAAAAAAGAACAACTACCATTCTTAGGTATTCTGTTATTGGAAAACAAAACAAACAAGGATAGTATGATAAACAGAAAACTAATTATTGGTTAAACTGTAAAAATGGCCATCAGATGTAATTTGTAGTTTCATTCTGGGGAACAATAAACTTCAACTTTAGTATTTTCTTTTTAATTTGGTGGCTGAAAATATTTAAATAGTTATACAGTTTTTCTAAAAGACAATACGGGGCTGGGAGCAGTGACCCACGCCTGTAATCCCAGCACTTTAGGACGCTGAGGCGGGTGGATCACTTGAGATCACGAGTTTGAATTCAGCCTGGCCAACATGGTAAAACCCTATCTCTACTAAAAATACAAAAATTAGCCGGGCATGGTGGCAGGCGCCTGTAATTCCAGCTACTCAGGAGGCTGAGGCAGGAGAATCATTTGAACTCAGGAGGTGGCGACTGTAGTGAGCCAAGATCACTCCATTGCACTCCAGCCTGGGTGACAGAGTGAGACTCTGCCTCAAAAAAAAAAAAAAAAAAAAAAAAAAAAGACAATATAATGGTGATATCAATGAGACACATGTATGTGCTTTACAAAAAACTGGGTTGTAACTGCAACCTGAGTAAGGAGTACAAATTCCACTAAAGCATATAAACCTTACTGCCAGAGGTTATTTAATATCGAATTAAAACCCAAGGAGCTAGCAAAACTACTCTGTAGAAGTCAAAACCACTCTGTGTTAGAAGTCAGAACAGTTACCTTGGGGAGGGTTAATGATTGGGAGGTAGCACAAGAGAATCTTCTGGGGTGGTGGAAATGTTCTGTATCTTGAACTGGGTGATTAAACAGGCATACACATATAAATTTATCACATTGTACAATTAAGATTTGCAGGCTGGGCACAGTGGCTCACGCCTGTAATCCCAGCACTTTGGGAGGCCGAGGTGAGTGGATTACCTGAGGTCTGGTGTTTGAGACCAGCCTGGCCAACATGGTGAAACCCCATCTCTCCTAAAAATACAAAAAATTAGCCGGGCGTGGTGGCAGGCGCCTGTAATCCCAGCTACTTGGGAGGCTGAGGCAGGAGAATCACTTGAACCCGGCAGGTAGAGGTTGCGGTGAGCCGAGATCGTGCCATTGCACTCCAGCCTGGGCAACAAGAGCAAAAATCCGTCTCAAAAAAAAAAAAAAAATGTAAACTTTGTGTAAATTATATTTTAATAAAAAAATGAAAAAACAAAGTAAAACACAAGGGCCTGGAAAGCCTAGTCTAAATGTGTTGAGGTACGTTTTCTAACTCAGAACATGGTCTATATCGATGAATGTTCCATGTGCACTTGGAAAGAATGTATATTCAGCTGCTGTTGGGCAGAGTGTTCTATAAATGTGAATTAGACCAAGCTGGCTGATGGTGTCGCTCAGTTCTTCTGTATCCTGTTGGTTTTCTGTCTACTGCTTCTATTATTGAAAGAGGAATACTGAAGTCTCCACATGTAATTGCAGATTTGTCCATTTCTGCTTCATGTATTGTGTGAAGCTCTGTTGTTAAGGGACATAATACAGGTAGGATGGCTGTGCCTTCTTTGTGAACTAACCTGTTATTATGTAATGTCTTTTTTAATCCCTGGTTATTTCTTTGCACAGAAGAAAACCTTGATATTAATACAGCCACTTCAACTTTGTTTCTTTTTTTTTTGAAACCGAGTTTCACTCTTATTGCCCAGGCTGGAGCACAATGGCACGATCTTGGCTCACTGCAACCTCTGCCTCCCAGGTTCAAGCAATTCTCCGCCTCAGCCTCCTGAGTAGCTGGGATTACAGGAGTCTGCCACCATGCCTGGCTAATTTTTGTATTTTGAGTAGAGGTGGCGTTTCACCATGTTGGCCAGGCTGGTCTCGAACTCTTGATGTCACATGATCCACCCGCCTCAGCCTCCCAAAGTGCTGGTATTACAGGCATGAGCCACTGTGCCAGGCTGCCACTCCAACTTTCCATTGATTAGTGTTAACATGAGGTATCTTCTTCCATCTTTTTACTTTCAGCCTACCTGTATCATTATATCTGAATTGAATTTCTTACAGACAACATACAGTTGGTTCATCATTTTATACCCATCCTGACAATTTCTGTCTTTTAATAGGCGTATTTAGATCATTTGCATTTAACGTAACTATTGGTATATTTGGATTTAGGTTATCATTTTATTTGTTTTGTCTGTTCTTTCTGTTTTACCTTCCTGTTTCCCCTTTCCTGCTCTCCTGTGAGTTGTTTCAACGTTCTTTGAAATTTCATTTTGATATATCTACCTCATCGTAGAGTAGTTGCTCTAGGGATTACAATACATATATACATAATTTTTCAAAATCTACTTAGAATCAACATTGTACCTCTTCAAGAAGAATGTACAAATGTATAGGGTACCTTACTCTCCCTTACTTATGTTGTACTTGTCTTAGATATTACTATATCTACAACCATTAAAACTTGATCAGTTATAATTTTTGTTTTCAACTGTCAAATATATTTTAAAGAACTCAGTAGGGGAAAAATCATCCATTGTATTTATTCCCCAGGTATTTACTATTCTTCATTCTTGACGTACAAAGTTCCCTTCTGTCTAAAGAACTTCATTTAGCAATGACTTTAGAGCAGGTCGGCTGGCAACAAACCCTCTTAAGTTTTTCTTCATCTGATAATACTTTCATTTCACCTTCTTTCTTGATAGGTATTTTCACTGAGTAAAGAATTCTGGGTTGACAATTCTCTCAGAACTTTATTTTATTTTTCAGACGGAGTCTCACTCTGTCGCCCAGGCTAGAGTGCAGTGGCATGATCTTAGCTCACTGCAGCCTCTGCCTCCCGGATTCAAGCGATTCTCATGCCTCAGCCTTCTGAGTAGCTGGAATTACAGGCATGAGCCACCACACCCAGCTAATTTTTGTATTTTTAGTAGAGATGGGGCTCTCACCATGTTGGCCAGGTTGGTCTCGAACTCCCGACCTCAAGTGATCCACCTGCCTCAGCCTCCCAAAGTTCTGGAATTACACACTTTAAAAATGTGCTACTATCGGCTGGGCGCGATGGCTCATAGCTGTAATCCCAGCATCTTGGGAGGCCGAGGGGAGTGGATCACCTGACATCAGGAATTTGAGACCAGCCTGGAAAACACGGGGAAACCCCGTCTCTACTAAAACTAGAAAAATTAGCTGAGCATAGTGGCATGTGCCTGTAATCCCAGCTACTACGGAGGGTGAGGCAGGAGAATTGTTTGAACCCAGGAGGCGGAGGTTGCAGTGAGCCGAAATCGTGTCACTGCACTCCAGCCTGGGCAACAAGAGTGAAACTCTTCCAAAAACAAACAAACAAATAAACAAAAAAAAGCCAGACGCGGTGGCTCATGCCTGTAATCCCAGCACTTTGGGAGGCCGAGGCAGGTGGATCATGAGGTTAGGAGATCGAGACAATCCTGGCGAACACGGTGAAACCCCCTCTCTACTAAAAATACAAAAAAATTAGCCAGGTGTGGTGGCAGGCGCTTGTATTCCCAGCTACTCGGGAGACTGAGGCATGAGAATTGCTTGAACTCGGGAGGTGGAGGTTGCAGTGAGCCGAGATCACACCACTGCACTCCAGCCTGGGCAACAGAGTGAGACTCCATCTCAAAACAAAACAAAAACAAAAAACCAAAAAATGCTACTGTCTTCCAGCTTCCATGGTTTCTGATACGGTTTGGCTGTGTCCTCACCCAAATTTCATCTTGAACTGTAGTTCCCATAACCCCCACATGTCGTAGGAGCGACCAGGTAGAGGTAATTGAATAATGGGTACGGTTTCCCCCATCCTGTTATGACAGTGAGCCCTGTGAAGCGGTGCCTTCCACCATGACTGTACGTTTCCTGAGGCCTCCCCAGCCATGTGCAACTGTGAGTCAATAAAACCTCTTTTCTTTATAAATTATACAGGCTTGGGTATTTCTTCACAGCAGCGTGAGAACGGGCTAATACAGCTTCTGATGAGAAATCCACAGTCATTTAAATCATTGTTCCTCTACAGGTAATATGTCATTTTTCTCTGGCTATTTTTAAGATTTTTATATTTAGCAGTTTGACTATGATGCCTCTGTGCATGGATTTCTTTGATTTATCTTGTTGGGATTCATCACTGGATTCACAAGTCTTCCTTATAAGTGTTTGAAGCATTTGAGAGATTTCAGACATATTAAACTCATAACTACAGTTTGAAAGATTATGTAATGGTTTTAAATGTTTGGGGAATTTGATCAGTCAAATCCATGAGCTATTACTCAAAGAGAAGAAATAGCAGTAGTTCTAATTTTTATACAAAAAATATTAATACACGGCCAGGTGTGGTGGCTCACGCCTGTAATCGCAGCACTTTGGGAGGCTGAGGCAGATGGATCACCTGACGTCAGGAGTTCGAGACCAGCCTGGTCAACATGGTGAAACACTGTCTCTACTAAAAATACAAAAATTAGCTGGGTGCGATAGCGGGTGCCTGTAATCCCAGCTGCTCTGGAGGCTGAGGCAGGAAAATCGCTCGAACCTCGGAGGTGGAAGTTGCAGTGAGCCGAGATCATGCCATTGCACTCCAGTGTGGGCAACAAGAGTGAAACTCTGTCTCAAAAAACAAAAAACAAAAAACAAAAAAAATCCCAAAAATTAATACAGACCCTAGAGACAGTCTGCCCAAGTTCACATGACGGTGCTGCCATTTACTACCAGCCAACCTCAGGCAAGTCACCTACCCTCTCTCCACCAGCTGCCTCCTTAGTAAATGAGGAAGATAATAATAACATCTGCCTCAGAGAGTTTTTGTGAGGATAAAATGAGTTAATATATGTCTGTCCAAGAAACATAGCGAGAAGGAAAAAATAATTTTTTTTTTAAATTTAAAAAATATTTTTAAAGAATAATGTCTGACACATAGAAAGGGCTGTACGTGTACCAACCATTTTTATTATTTTAAAATGAGCACAGAGGCTTAAGTTAGTTAAGTTTTAAAACTTTAATATATTGAATATTGATTAAAACACAAGTATCTGTAAACATTTCTCTTAGACACAAAAGCTGTATCTTGGTCCATAAAAGCCCCCTAACCACAGACAGAATAGAGTCCCATGTGGTAGAAGCCACACTCAGTCAACTTTGAGTCTCTCACAAAAGTGATGTACTCAATGAACTACAGATATTGACTAAACAGGTGAATCACATTACAGTTCACCAATAGTTGGTGCCAGCCACAACACGGTCAAATAACATCTCCACCAATATCTACAATACACAGAAATGTCTGAGTCCACAGCACTGCAGAAACAGATTGGTCAGGATCCCAGTGCTACAGAAGAGACCTCAGCTAAGAGGTGCATATTCTGGCAATAAGCCAATATTCATATAAATACTTTTCTCATAATAATTTCAAGAGAAGAACTAGAGATTATTCAAAACTTTGAAAAACAGGCATGTGCCTGCTCCTATAAACACTCAGGAAAAAAAACGTCTGCTTTCAAAGTGTTATAGTAAGTTTTAAATACTAAAATGTTCTCTCTTTTTTTTAAGATGGAGTCTCACTCTGTCACTCAGGCTGGAGTGCAGTGGTGTGATCTTGGCTCACTGCAACCTCCACCTCCCAGGTTCAAGCAATTCTCCTGTCTCAGCCTCCTGAGTAGCTGGGACTACAGGTGCATGCCACCACACCCAGCTAATTTTTGTATTTTTAGTAGAGATGGGGTTTCATCATATTGGTCAAGGCTGGTCTTGCACTCCTGACCTCAAGTGATGTTCTCTTTTAAAGTGATGTTAGGCCAGGTGTGGTGGCTCATGCCTGTAACCCGAGCATTTTGGGAGGCCAAGGCAGGAGGACTGCTTGAGCCGAGGAGTTCAAGACCAGCCTGGGCAACATAGTGAAACCATGTCTCTACAGACAAAACAAAACAAAAATCAGCTGGCTGTGGCAGTCATCCCTGAGGTCCTAGCTACTCAGGAAGTTGAAGCAAAAGGATCACTTGAGCCCAGGAGTTTGAGGCTACAATAAGCTGTGACTGTCCCACTGCACTCTAGGCGGGACAACAGAGCGAGACTCTGTCTCAAATAAACAAATAAAGCGATGTTAGATTTTTGGAGGCAGGAAAAAGTTAAAAACACCAATGTTTTTAGTTATATTCCACTTCAGCTAAAGATGGTTTTAAAGTATTGTTTGAGTGAGGTATTATGGCCATATTCTGGCAAATCAGAAGTAAATTATCTCATCCTAGAACACAAGCATGTTAAGCGTCAGCTATGGCTCGTGCCTCCTCGGGTGAAAAGCAAAGCAAGGCTCACCTCGAAGTTGTACTTCCTCATCTGGTTGAGGTGCCGGCAGTACAGATAGAGCATGCCGATGCTGCTGCCCACTGCGATGTAGTCCCCGTTGGTGTCGAGGGCCGTGAGATAGACCACGATAGAGCGGAAACCCTTCTGGATCTTTGTCGGAATGGCATTGAGGAGATAGTACAACGGGCAGAACTCTCTGAATGTAACAGGCTCTGATATCGATGCCATGGCCAAGGTTTCCACAGACGATCTTCACGCAGGAAAAGGAATGTTTATTTGTCATCTAGGGAAACCTGGGGGCTACAGAACAAAGCATTACAATCCTTTCAATGCCTAGTCACATCAAAAAGAAGTATGTTTAATAATGGGAACATGGAACTTTTAGGCAGGTAAACATTATAGCTGGAGTTTAAGTAAATAGAGAAAGTAAACAGGTGTCATGAAGATCACTTTTGAGCATTTGAACTCAAAATGCACTTCAGTATGTTCTGACCTCTATGATTTATGTTGTAGTGAATGCCATGGAGAGGTGGCAAGAATACAAAAAACCAAACAGTTCTTCCTCCCGAGTACCTTATGATCTAGACAGGGAGGCAGATGAAACAGTGAAAAGACACAAATCCACAAGTAATGAGGTGATGATATGTGGGTCTCCATGAGAAGAGAGAGATCAGTGGGCATTAGAGGGAATGCAGACATGGCTTCACCGAACACATCCTGAACTATGACGCCCACCAGGTTGGACAGGATATGGAAAAGAGAAACAGGAAAGACACTCTAGCAGGAGAACAGTGGGCCAATCTGAGACACAGATATGCTGGCTGTGTTAATGAGATGGTGAAGAACAGGCGCCCTGGGCTGGCTGGATGCCCACAGCCTCCTCAGCGCTCAGAGTCCAGCCACACAGCACCTCACTCTCTTCCACATGGAGACCCACCCACTTAGCACTTTGGCTTCAAAGCTTCCCTTACTAAAGATACGTAACCCTTCCATGCACGCCATCTTTCACAAAATGCTCACTCACTCATTTAATCCTCACCCTACCTTATAAGGCAGGTAGCAACATCCCCAACTTTTAGAAGAAGGGACTGAGGGCTAGAGGGTCATGAGCCTCACTCAAGATCAAACAGCCGAGACTCGACTCTCGGTCTTTTCCCTGCAGTCCTAGGCTCTTGCCAACACCACAGTCACAGCTCTGACAGGCAGGCTGTAACAGCCCAGGCAGATGCTCTGTACCTGATTACACCTGGAGGGATATTTTAGCTCTTCAGGTTCTAAGGAGACTCCCAAGCTTCTCTCATAGAAACTTCTTGCATCATGGATTTATGGTCTCTCTGAACTGTGGGTTTTCTATTTCTACATAGTGGACTGACCAATGCATTGGCTGTTCCGTCCACTTGGAATGTTCTGTCTCTACTGAGTTTTTCCTCCTTCTCAACTGTGCCCTCTTTCATGAGCCATACTTGACTGCTCCTCCCTCCACTGAGTTCTCTCTTTGTCACCTCCCCCTGTTTTACTTTCTCTACACATTCCCTTTCTTCTTCTTCTTCTTTTTTTTTTTTTTTTTTTTGAGACACAGTCTCGCTGTGACCCAGGCTGGAGAGCAGTAGCAAGATAATGGCTCACTGAAGCCTCAAGCTCCTGGGCTCAAGGGAACCTCCTGCCTCCACCTCCCACGTAGCTGGGACTACAGGAATATGCCACCACGCCTGGCTAATTCTTTCACTTTTTTGTAGAGATGAGGTCTTGCTATGTTGCCCAGGCTGGTCTCAATCATTGCTCACTACAGCCTCAAGCTCCTGGGCTCAAGGGATCCTCTCGTCTCAGCCTCCCAATGTGCTTGGACTACAGGGTGCCCATAGTCCCGTGCCCGGCCTATCCACACATCTCCTTTCTTTTCTCTGACTGGGTATCTGCCTGCCTGCCACCCCGACACACACACACTAGTCTGTAAGGCCCATAATAGCAGAGCCCATATCTGCCTCACTCGCCCTTCCTTCCCCCACACAGAGAAAAGGGCTAAACACATCACAGGCATTCAGCAAGTATTTGTTGAATAAATGAATTAATGATGAAATAGGAAAATTTTGCCCAGGAACAGTGGCTTATGCCTGTAATCCTAGTGCTTTAGGGGGCCAAGGTGGGCGAACTGCTTGAGACCAGGAGTTCACAAGCAGCCTGGGCAACATAGCAAGACTCCCACCTCAACAAAAAATATTTTTAAAAATTAGTCAGGCATGGTGCTGCATGCCTTTAGTCCTAACTACTCATGAGGCTGAGGTGGGAAGATCACGATTTTAAAACAAATATTTCATTTTATAAAAGAGGGTTTCACTATGTTGCCTAGGCTGGTCTCCAACTCCTGGGCTCAAGTCATCCTTCCTCCTTGGCTTCCCCAAGTGCTGGGATTACAGGTCTGAGCCACTGCGCTCAGCCAGGAAGATCACTGGAGCCTAGGAATTTGAGGCTGCAGTGAGCTATGACTGTGTCACTGCACTCTAGCCTGAGTGACAGAGTGAGACACTGTCACTTAAATGAATAAATAAATAAAAGGAAAATTTGCAAGGAAGGAATGAGTGACAAGAACGGAAGAACAAAGGCTGTGCTTTCTGGGATCATTTCTATAGCTCATTACTAGAGAAGTTTCTCTGAAAGTGTGGAGCAAAAGAAAAAATATTAAATATAGAATTCTAAAACATGGAATGAAAGAGCAGCAAAACATCTTCTTTTCTTCAATATGACCCCGATTCAATGCTGGAGTAATAGTTCCCTACATCTGTACAGCATATCCAGTTTTCCAAGCACTTTCAGATTCTACTTCCTTTTTTTTTTTTGAGACGGAGTCTTGCTCTGTCTCCCAGGCTGGAGTGCAGTGGCACGATCTTAATCTTGGCTCCCTGCAACATCCGCCTCCTGGGTTCAAGCAATTCTTCTGCCTCAGTCTCCCAAGTAGCTGGGACTACAGGCGTGTGCCACCACGCCCGGCTAATTTTTGTATTTTTTAGTAGAGACGGGAGTTTCACTACATTCGCCAGGCTGGTCTCAAACTCCTGACGCCATGATCTGCCCACTGGAGCCTCCCAAAGTGCTGGGATTACAGGTGTGAGCCACTGCGCCCGGCCTTAGATTCCTAGATTTCATCTGATAGTCACAATAGCCAATACAGTGAAGTAGGAAGACAGAATATATCCGTGTATGAGAACTTTCTTAAAGGTAAATAAATAATAATAATAATTGCATTCCTCTGTGATACTTACGAACCCAATCCAACCTCTTTTGCATTAATAATAATGGGAAGAGCTAATGTTTTTACAGATGCTTCTCAACTTAAAATGGGGTTACGTCCCAATAAAACCATCCTAAGCTGAAAATATAAGTAAAAATACATTTAATGCACCTAACCTGCCAAACATCTTAGTTTGGCCTAGCCTAACTTAAATATGAGATTAGAACACTTACGGTAACCTAGAGCTGGGCAAAATCGCCTAACCAAAGCCTATTTTATCATAAAGTGTTGAATATCTCATGTCATTTATTTAATGCCATATTGAGAGTGAAAAACAGAAGGGTTGTATGGTTACCTGAAACACGGTTTCTACTGAATGGTATCATTTTCGTTCAATCTTAAAGTCAAAAAATAGGAAGTTGAAACCTTGTAAGCTGAAAACTGTCTGCACTTAATACAAACTGTTCTTAGTACATGAACCCATTAAATCCTCACCAAAAAGAGAGAGAGAAAAAAAAGACCAAGAAGTAGGCATCATAGTTACTTCCATTTTTTTTTTCCTGCAATCCCCAAACATTAGACATGAATGTTCCTCCACTTGATGGGTGTGGAAATTTCTCATTCTTCTTTCCAAGGCACAGAAATAGCAAAGGCTTTGTTTCCTTCACGAGCGCAGACACACGCACTCATACACACACTGATATGCCACAATTTCTTTAACTCTTTATAACAGTTATAAATGCTCACTATCAAAAATTTGCTTTTTTTTTTTTTCTGAGACTCACTCTGTCGCCCAGGCTGGAGCGCAGTGGCATAATCTTGGCTCACTGCAACCTCCGCCTCCCAGGTTCAAGCGATTCTTGTGCCTCAGCCTCCCAAGTAGCTGGGATTACAGGTACCCGCCACTACACCTGGCTAATTTTTGTATTTTTAGTAGAGACGGGGTTTCACCATGCTGATCATGCTGGTTGTGAACTCCTGACCTCAGGTGATCCGCCCACCTTGGCCTCCCAAAGTGCTGGGATTACAGGCCTGAGCCACCAAGCTCAGCCTTGCTGGGATTACAGGTGTGAACCACCATGCCCGGTCTCAAAAATTTGTTAATACAGAAAAGTACAAAGAAGGCCGGGCACGGTGGCTCACACCTGTGAACCCCAGCACTTTGGGAGGCCGAGGGGGGCGGATCACCTGAGGTTGAGAGTTCAAGACCAGCCTGACCAACAAGGAGAAACCCCATCTCTACTAAAAATACAAAATTAGCCGGGCGCGGTGGCACATGCCTGTAATCCCAGCTACTCGGGAGGCTGAGGCAGGAGAATCGCTTGAACCCAGAAGACTGAGTTTGTGGTGAGCCGAGATCGTGCCACTGCACTCCAGCCTGGGCAACAAGAATGAAACTCCGTCTCAAAAAAAAAGAAAAGAAGAAGAGAGGAGAAGAGAGGAGAGGAGAGGAGAGAAGGCTGGGTGCGGTGGGTCACACCTGTAATAATGCCAGCACTTTGAGAGGCCAAGACGGGTAGATCACTTGAAGCCAGAAATTTGAGACCAGCCTGGGAAACATAGCAAGACCCTGACTCTACAAAAAATACAAAAATTAGCCAGGTATGGTGGTGCACAGAGAATCGCTTGAGCCCAGGAGATCAAGGCTGCAGTGAGCTCATTACACCACTGTACTTCAGCCTAGGTGACAGAGTGAGACCCTGTCTCAAAATAAAAGGACAAAGAAGTAAAGAAAAGTCACAATCTCATCAGACTGAGATATGCCATATACACAGATAGCTACAGATACACATATATAAACATATATGAACACTCACAGACTTTTTCACTTAATAAATCCTAAGTATCTTCCATGTCATTAAACATTCCCCTAGAATGTGATTTTTAGCAACTATACTACACAGAAAAACTGCAGAGGACACACTGTATGGATAAACCAAAATTTTCTCAACCAAAAGATTTTAATTTCACCATCATAAACAACAGACATATATCCAAGCATATTCTTGGAGTACACTTCAGGAGGTGAAAATGTTGAATTAAAAAAAAAAATGTATTGCCAAACTGCCTTGAAGAATATTCCTATCAATTTATGCCTCACACACGCTTTTCCAGAGGACATCTAGAGGCCCATAAGCCACAGCACCCAGATGAGTCAGGACAGCCACGTCTGGGGGCCAGTTGCCCAGGAAGGCCCCAGCGGGCACAAGAGAATCCAAGCTATTTCCCTATCTGGGGGCCTCTGGATGGACTTAGCACCAGGCTTGCCTGTCATTCACCCACCATTCAGATAGGAAGAGCAGGCTGAGGCCAGTTCCCAGCAAAACCGTCCTCCTGGCAGAAAGAGTGTCTAGGACGGGCTGAGGAAGAGGCATAGAGCCACTGTCTCACCGTCCTGTGCTAGGTTTGGGAAAAACAATGCAGACTCAACAAACATTTCTGCTAAGAATTTCTGCTCCTCCTCCTTATCCAATTTTCATCCAAGTCCATGTTCCACCCCACCCAACCCCCAGGTCTCAGACCTACAGCCACAGAACTGACCCTCTTTCCACCAGGGAAGAACTGTACAATGAGTGGCTAATGATACTGAAGTGAAAAAGACCTGAGTTCAAATCCTAATACTCCTAAAATTACCTGAGGAACCCTGGAAAAATTGCTTAACCTCTCTAGATCTCCATTTACCATCTGAAATGGGATTAGTAAAACATACATCCTAGCTATAAACACAGAGTAAATGAACAATGTCAAAAACTCTTACCCATCTTGTATCTTCTACCAGCTGCTTGGGCCATGCTGTCCAAGCCAGAAAAGGGGCATCCTCCCCGATCCCTCCTCCTCTCCTCTCCATGTCCCCAGTTCTCCATTTGGTACATCTCCCACACACTCCAGTGTGTCACCCCTAACTCGGGCCACCACTGCCTCTCACCTACAGCTCTCTCTGGTGCCCAGCTCATCTACCCGCCTCTCCCTTCCCCCATCCACATGGCAAACAGAGGGATTTTCCTGATGTGCAAAGCTGATGTCATCACTCCCTTGCTTAACACTCTGCAGTGGTCCCCATCCTCCTCCTGCTAAAGCCCAAGTGTCGCTGGCTTACAAGAACCTTGGTGATCTGGCCTCTGCCACCCCAGGATCCCTCATCTGTCCTCCAGCCACAATGAACTGCTTCTAATTACAACAGGCGTGACCTCTCATGTCCTGGCCTTCACACCTTCTACTCCCTATCTCTAGAAGGCACTTTTGTATCTGCTTTAGCTGATGAGATCTTCTAGCAAGAAAGTGGAAGTGCTGAGCTCTTCACCAATAAGTATTGCCTAATGTTATTTCCTCCTTTAAAAATCTCATTACCAGCCGGGCGTGGTGGTTCATGCCTGTAATCCCAGCACTTTGGGAGGCCGAGGTAGGTGGATCATCTGAGGTCAGGAGTTTGAGACCAGCATGACCAACTTGGTGAAACCCTGTCTCTACTAAAACACAAAAATTAGTTGGGCATGGTGGCAGGTGCCTGTAATCCCAGCTTCTCAGGAGGCTGAGGCAGGAGAAACGCTTGAACCCAGAAGGCAGAGGTTCCAGTGAACCGAGATTGCACCATTGCATTCCAGTCTGGGCAACAAGAATGAAACTCCGTCTCAAAAAAAAAGTTATTCCTCAGCCAGGCACAGTGGCTCACATCTGTAATCCCAGTACTTTGGGAGGCTGAGGTGGGCAGATCACTTGAGCCCAGGGGTTTGTTTGTTTGTTTGTTTGTTTATTTTTGAGATGGAGTCTCGCTCTGTCGCCCAGGCTGGAGTGTAGTGGTGCGATCTCAGCTCACTGCAAGCTCCGCCTCCAGGGTTCAAGCCATTCTCCTGCCTCAGCCCCCTGAGTAGCTGGGACTACAGGCGCCCGCCACCACGCCCGGCTAATTTTTGTATTTTTTTTTTTTAGTAGAGACAGGGTTTCACTGTGTTAGCCAGGATGGTCTCGATCTCCTGACCTTGTGATCTGCCCACCTTGGCCTCCCAAAGTGCTGGGATTATAGGCGTGAGCCACCGTGCTGGGCCGAGCCCAGAGGTTTGACACCAGCCTGGGGAACATGACGAAACTCTGTCTCTACAAAAAATACAAAAAATTAGCCAGGTGTGGTGGTGCATGCCTGTAGTCCCAGCTACTCAGGAGGCTGAGGCACGAGAATCGATTGAGTCTGGAGAATCGACTGAACATGGAGGATCCACTGAGCCCGGGAGTTCGAGGCTGCGGCGAGCCATGGCCGAGCCACTGCACTCCAGCCTGGGCGAAAGAGCAAGACAATCAATCAATCAATCAATAAAAAGTTTTAAAAAATAAAAATAATTTTCCTTATAGTAGCTCTGTCAAAATTATGACATTCAACTTTTAAGAATCCATCCGCTTGATTTGATGCTATCCACTGACAGCTCGCAGTCTCTACACAGGAAGGGCTTTGAGACTGCAGTCTAGCTAGAATGGAGTCAAGGGATTTACCTCAAAAGTGCATTTGCAGAGCAGGTGCACTATTCTACTCCGATAATATGTTTATTTGTGGTGGCTTAGGAAGTCTTAGTGGGTATTACAAAAGGTCAGAATCCCTGGCCATCTCCTTGGCACACTCAGTGATAATCCTACCATAAGCAACTTCAGAACCCAGAGAGGGAGCGCACGGCTGCCCTTGCTAGGCTCCAGTGTGTACTAGAAACTGTCACAATTGTCCGGCAGGTAAGAGCATAACCACATTTTGAATCAAAAGTGTTGTTCAAGCTGAAATCCTAGTATTCACCCTCAATTCCTCTGTATCCCTCACCCGTACAACAATCTCTCAACTCAGTCCATCAGCCCTATCTCCAAGCCTCCCTCAAGCCTGGCGCCTCCTCACCAACTCTGTGGCCATGCCACAGTAGAAGCTATCATATCCCTCGCCTACACTGCTGCCATGGTCTTCCACACCTGCCCCTAGAAGCCAGGCTCATTCAGCCGTCAAAATTAGCTGTTTGACTTCACTGAAATGAAAAGCGCTTGCGTTCCAAAGGGCACCATCAAGAAAGTAAAAATACATCTAATCCACAACACTGACTAAAATTAAAAAAAAAAAAAGACGGCCGGGCGCGGTGGCTCAAGCCTGTAATCCCAGCACTTTGGGAGGCCGAGACGGGCGGATCACGAGGTCAGGAGATCGAGACCATCCTGGCTAACACGGTGAAACCCCGTCTCTACTAAAAATACAAAAACTAGCCGGGCGAAGTGGCGGGCGCCTGTAGTCCCAGCTACTCGGGAGGCTGAGGCAGGAGAATGGCGTAAACCCGGGAGGCGGAGCTTGCAGTGAGCTGAGATCTGGCCACTGCACTCCAGCCCCGGCGACAGAGTGAGATTCTGCCTCAAAAAAAAAAAAAAAAAAAAAAAAAGACAACCCACAAAATGGAAGAAAATATCTGTTGGTTATAAAGCTGATAAGAGCTTTTACCCAGAACATATAAAAAGCTCTTAAAACTCAATAATAAAAGACAATTTTAAAAGCTGGGTGCAGTGTCATGTGACTACAGTCTCAGCTACTTGGGAGGCTGGGTGGGAAGATCACTTGAACCCAGGAATTTGAGACCAGCCTGATCAACACAGCAAGACTTCATCTCAAAACAACAACAAAAGACAATTTTATAATGGGCAAGGTCTAAGAAACATTTCTCCGAAGAAGACACGCAATGCCCAGTAAGGCTGGGCGCAGTGGCTCACATCTATAATCCTAGCACTTTGGGAGGCCAAGGCAGGTGGATCACCTGAGGTTGGGAGTTCGAGACCAGCATGGCCAACATGGTTAAACCCTGTCTCTACTAAAAACACAAAAATTAGGTTGGCATAGTGGTGCATGTCTGTAATCCCAGCTACTCAGGAGGCTGAAGGAACGAGAATCACTTGAACCCAGGAGGTGGAGGTTGCAGTGAGCCAAGATCACGCCATTGCTCTCCAGCCTGGGCGACAGAGCAAGACTCTATTTCAAAAAAAAAAAAAAAAAGCCAATAAGCACACGAAAATACGTTCAGCATCATTAATTGTTAGGGAAATGCAAATCAAAACCACAAGGAGATACCACTTCACACCCACTAGGATGGCTACTAAAAAAACACAGAACATGTGTTAGCAAGGATGTGGAGAAAACTGTATACATTGCTGGTGAAAAATAAAATGGTGCAGCCACCAGTCAGCGGTTCTTAAAAAGGTTAAACACAGAGTTACCATATGGCTCAGAAATTATATTCCTAGGTTTATGCTCAATAGAAATGATAACACGTCTACAAAGAATTTGTAGATAAATGTTCATAATGTCACCACTCATAATAGCCAAAATGTCAAAACAACCTAACTGTCCATCAGCTGATGAACAAACAAAATGTGTTCTATCCATACAATGGAAGCCTGTTCAGCAATAAAAAGGCGTGAAGTACTGATTCATGCTACAACATGGAGGAATCCTGAGAACATTATGCTAAATGAAAGCAACCAGACACAAAACACCACATATTATATGATTCCACGTACAAGAAATGTCCAGAATAGGCAAGCTATAGACAGAGAGTAGGTCAGTCGTTGCCCAGGGCTGGGAGAAGAAGGGGTTAGGGTGTATTGCGGAAGGGTACGGAGTTTCCTTTTAGGGTGATGAGAAAGTTCTAAAATTGACTTAGTGATGGTTGCATAGCTGTGAATACAGTAAAAACCATGGAATTGTATACAAATGTGTGAACTGTGTGGCATGTAAATTATATCTCAATAAACTGTTACCCCCGAAAAAACAAAGGAAAACATCAGTTCCTTCAAAGAGAAATCAGACCATACTACCCATTCTACTCAAAACTCCTCACTTGTTCCCCAGTGCTCCAAGAATAAAAACCAAATGCCCCATGTAGTCTAAGTCCTTTGCAGCTCCCCGTCACCTCTCTACCCATCTCCACTTGTCCTCCAAGTTCTAGCTCCACTGGCCCACTCTGTCCTGCTCAGGTTTCATAATTATTTCCTCTATGCAGAATGAATGATCTTCTCACTTCATTTATCTGGCTTCTTCTCAAACATGGGGTCTAGCTTAAATATCACCACCACAAAAAGGCCTTCTCTGACCAGATCACTTAAGAGTACCCACTATCCCTTCTTTCCTCTATCACACACCCTTCATAATTCTCATTACAACCTTTAACTGCTTTATTTGCTAAACCATTTAAAAATCATCTCTTCTATGAGAATGTAAGCAACATGAATTCTCTCTTGCTTACCAAGGTAACTCCTAGTATCTAATAATATCTTTGGCACAGAGGAGATGCTCGGTAAAGATTTGTTAACTTCAGGTCTTACTGCAAAACAATAGTCTCAATCCAATCTTTAAAATTGGGCCAGGCACAGTGGCTCACGCCTGTAATCCCAGCACTTTGGGAGGCCGAGGTGGGAGGATCGCTTGAGGCCAGGAGTTCAAGACCAGTCTGGCCAACATGGCGAAACCCATCTCTACTAAAAAATACAAAAATTAGCCGAGTGTGGTGGTACACACCTATAATCCCAGCTACTTGGGAGGCTAAGGCAGGAGAATCACTTGAACCTGGGAGGTGGAGGCTGCAGTGAACCAAGATCGTGCCATTACACTCCAGCCTGGGCAACAGAGTGCTATTCCATCTCAAAAATACATAAATAAAAATATAATGAATAATGCTTCCTTAGTCATGAATATTTCAGTTAAAAAAATACAAAACATCACTCTATGGCATTCTTCAAGTTACTATGCTTCCTTTCCCCACCAGCCCCATCAATCTCATAACCCTGGAAGGTGCAGCTAGCCTTCACTGCTGACTGCTAACACCCAACTGCCACCCTGATGGCCAGTTTCTCAAAACTGGAGCTAGGACTAACATAGAGTCTAAGTCATCCACTTAGCAGTACAATAACCATGTTATCAGAGTGCTCTGACTACATTAATGGTTTAAGGATTCTCTCCAAAATCCCTAGGAAGCAACAATTCCTATCCTTATTGTAGAATCTACATTTGAAATCTGGCTACGACATCTATTAATTATTTAAGTATTAAATTCTTAAGGAGGAAGGTAATGAGACTGAGGCAATCATTTATCTTCTAGACAAAATTTTGTCACTTCCTTGCTCCCATCCCCGTCGGTTACCCAATGGTCACAAGCTAAAGCCTAACACAAGCATGGAAAGTAGACATTATGACAAAACAGTCTATATCTAACTTCGTCTCAGGCCACTCTTCATCCACACACTATGCACTTCCTACCTTAGCAATCACCCCTCTACTTGCTTCTTCTCCCAGCCCTGGCTCCTCTCTGTCTACAGCTTGCCTATTCTAGACATTTCATTTAAATGGAATCATATACTATGTGGTGTTTTGTGTCTGGTTGCTTTAACTTAGCATAATGTTCTCAAGGTTCCTCCATGTTGTAGCACAAATCAATACTTCGTTCCCTTTCATTGCTGAACAGGCTTCCATTGTACGGACAGGCCACATTTTGCTTGTCCATCCATCAGCTTTCCATCACAGTCCCTGCACACACCACAACCTATATGTCTCTACAGAACGAAGTCCCTTTCCCCTCTTCCCTATTCCCTCATATGTACCCTGTAAGAACTAGTCCTCCTCCACCAGGAAGCCTTCATAGATTCCCTCAGATATTTGGCTGGTCTTTCTCTACTTTCATAGAACTCCATGACGGCAGTTATCACACAGCACCATCATTATCTGTCTTCTTTCCCCTTCAATGGACTCTTTGTCATCTTTGTCTATGTTCTTCTAGTCTATATACTTTGTGGTGCTTAAAAAGACCAATAAAGAGTATGGTACGATCAATGCTCAACACATGTTTGTTGAATGACTCTCTCTCTCAAAGCACTGTGCTAGATTCACCCAAGTCTGATAGCCCTAAATATAAAATAGTGGCAAAAATTCGGTGGAACTCTTATGTCCAGGTCCAAAGAATACATTGATTTTAAACTGAATATACATCTTGAGTAACAGCTCCCTTCTACCTTAGCAATTCACAAAGTCATCAACTACTCCCTTCTAACTTTACTGAGCTCTCTGTGCATTACTGAATCTAGAAATCTCTTCATGCTTGACACCAAAGCTTTTTATTATAACCCTTTCCTGATCTATTCCTCATCTTCCCAAGTTCAATCAACTGCCTCTGCCTGATGCCTGTTTCCTTCTTTTCTTCCTACTAAGTTCCAGTAGCCATTTTGTTCAACTCATAGAGAGGCTAGTATGAAAAGAGATTCTCCCCAAACTTAAGTGTAACTTCTTTAAGAAAAAATTGGAAAAAAAATCTAGTAGATGCCAGTCTTCCATTGAAAAAGACATGTGGGTATAATATAGCTGATGCCTAACAAAAGCTACTTTCTAGTCACTCCTTCAGAAGAGGGTTATTCTCATTCCAT
Organism: Rhinopithecus roxellana; assembly: GCF_007565055.1. Lineage (NCBI taxonomy): Eukaryota > Metazoa > Chordata > Mammalia > Primates > Cercopithecidae > Rhinopithecus > Rhinopithecus roxellana. Next base: position 160,981,358 of record NC_044553.1, on the reverse strand, counting down.
CTTCCCCACCACTGGTTTTCCAAGGCAGTCCTAAAAATTCAATTTGTGTGTCCCCTACACCTGCATTTAGTGCTCTCTTTTAAAGTTCAAAGGCCAGACCATGATCTCCCTGAGGCAGTGACCGGGTCTGTCTGGTTCACCACAGCATCCCTAGAGCCAGCCTGGCACAGTGGCTGGCATACGATGGCCAAATAACAATCAACATGGGATGTAAGTCAGGTTAACAACAACAAAAACAAAGTCAGAGGTTTATCAAGGTACATTATAACTGGGTGTGAGAAAACACAAAGTCCTGCAGCTTAAAAGACCAGGAATCACTGGTGATCACAAGGAGCTACAGTGGCTTCATTCCCAGATTCTACCTATGCCCGCGATTTGGGTTTGCGGATTTCCCAGAACTCTCTGTTTACAAGACCTTGGCTGCAAGAAGGCAGTCAACAAGTGCAACTGATCACTCCAGTAGATGAGAAAAGAATGCACCCAGTTTGGTATTCCACATTCTGCCAACAAATGGAACATAAGTCACAGAACAGAATAAAATTCCTGAATCCCAATAAGAAAGAGAGGAAGAAAAAAGTACAGGGAAGAGAAATGGAAGTAGAGAAGGAGGAATTAAAGTCATGAGAAGTCAGAGACATATCAGAACGGACTAGAGGGCGAGAAGGCAGGCTAGCACAAATGACAGCAGAGGCTCCCCTTTACTGAAATGTACAGCGGCAGGCACCATGCTTAACTTTACATGCACTGACCCATTTAATTCTCTCACCAAGCCAGAGGTAGAAACTATTCTCATCTCCATTCCACTGGTGATGAAACCGGAGCGGCGTGAGGTAGGGCACTTGCCCCAGCACAGAGCGAGGAAGGTGCCGCTGTGACCTGCCAGGTCTGACCCCAAGACACCCCATTCTTTAACCCTTACTACCTATTCTGCCTCCCAGGCCTTCAAATAGGGTTGGGAAAGGAGTCATTCACTTATCCATTCATCGAATACTGAACACCAACTGGGTGAGTGTCAAGGCCTGGGGCCACGCGCCGGTGGGCGGATGTAAGGGACGCGGGCTGCGAGTGGGGGGCACAACGCGACGTCAATCCTAAGGCGAAGGAGCACAGCCCGCTGCCAGACCGGCAGCCGGGGTGCAGGGTGGGACCGAGGGCACGCGGCGCGCGGCGGAGGCCTGAGGAGGGGCGGGCGGCCCCTGCTCCCCGCTGCGGACCGCCGGCTTCCGCGGCCGGCGAGCCAGGCGCTCCGTGTGTTGTGGCATTTAGTGTCCGCCACTCCGCGCGGGCGAGACCGCGGGCGAGGGAGACAGGGCGGACGGGGATGGAGACCCTGCGGGGCTGAGGCAAGGGAAGAGTGGCCCTGGGGAGGCCGAGGACGGGGCGCGGGACCAGGCGTCGGGGGCGTCGGGGCCGCCTGCGGCGTCGCCGGACTCACCTCCCGCGGCAGCCCCTCCAGACTCGTCGGCCCCACCGGGCCGGAGGAGGCGGGGATGGACTCCGGGCCGCGGGGGCTGCCGGGAGCCCGTTCCCTGGGCAACGGGGCCGGCACCTGGGCCAGCACCGAAGAGCAGCAGCTGGCTCCGCCGGGGGCTAGAGCGGCAGATCCACAAGTGGCAGCGGGCGGGGCGGACGTGACGCAAATGCGTTTCCGGCGGGGGTGGGCGGGGCTTCGTCTCTCCTTCTAGGGATATCTGCCGACCGCATGGAAGGTGCGTGAGATCGGTTCCTTTCCCGGGGCAGGGTGGCTGTGAATGTTACTGCTTGGGCCGCAGGTTGGGCCAGAAGCTCAGGAGCTCCCCGGATTAAATGAGGTTAAATGGAGGTCAGATGCCTTGCCCCAGCCTAGCCCGCAGGCCCTGCGCAGCCTCTGCAGGCTGCTCGGGAGACAGTTTTGCCGAGCCTCGGTTTTTTCACATGTGGAGTGACAGATGAACGGGACGATATACGCAAATGAGTGTCAGCAGATCAGACACCCAAATTGTAATTATTGTCACTATAAATTAGCACTAACAAAGTTCACTGGGTGCCAAGCCTTGCATGCTCAGCTTCTCCAGAAACTCCTGGCTGAACTGCCTTCAGTCAGAACATTCTGCTTGTAATGAAAGCTGGCTTTCGCCTAGTGCTCAGTCTGCTGAGTGCTGCTCCAAGTACTTTAAGTGGATCATCTCATTTGAACCTCACAGTGGTCCCATGAAGTAATGTCAATCCCATTTTGCAGATGAGGAGTAGAGGCTCAGAGGGGATAAGTAACTTAGCCACTGTGCCCTCACCCTGCCCTGTCCTGTGACGCTGATGACTGGTCTGTCTTTACTGGTCCTTAAGTTTCTTGAAGTCAGTTATGTTTTTGGTTCCTAAATATGTGTCCAGTATGAGTCAGGCTCACCATAAATCAGATGTGATCCTGCCCTCAGAATCTCCTGCTGGGGGGAAAACCCTTAGACAATTATAAAACAGGTGGTAAGAGCTATTCCTCCATTTACCTCATTTTATGCAAAGCCTCCTATGTGTGGAAGGTTTGAAAGAGAACAAGACATAGTTCCTACCCTAGTCGAATTTCCAGTTTAGCAGGGAATATAGACATTAAACAAGCAAATACACTCCACCGATGAATATCGTGATAGCAGAATTACAGGATGTTCCACATATCTACTGGTGAGTCCTAACCCAACTTGGGGGATCCAGGAATACTTCTCTGTGGAAATGACTTTCTGAAAACCTAAATCAGATAATTTCACTGCCCTACCCAGAGCTCATTGCTCACTCCCCGTTGTATTAGGTTGGTGCAAAAGTAATGGCAGTTTTGGCCATTAAAAGTTGTGGCAACACCTGTTACTTTTGCACCAGTCTAATACTTAGAATAAGTCCAAACTTCTTATCTTAAGCTATTAGGTTCTAGTTGTCTGATCACCTCCTCACCCACTAGTCCTTTTCTGTCCATTTCATTCCAGCACGCTGGTTTTTTTGTTTGTTTGTTTTATTTTGTTTTGTTTTCTGTTTTTTGAACTCACTAACCTCATTCTCATCATTAGAGCACATACTACTGACCTACCCTTTTTCTGGCTTTTCATCATTCAGATCTCAGCCTGAATGATACCTTCTCAGGGGGTCACACTAACACAAGACCCTGTTTCATTTTCCACATACACTTACCATGATCTGAACCATTCGATCGTGGCCATTTAATTGTTTATTATCTGCCTCCCCTTTGGAAAGTAAGTTCCATGAAAACGGTCCTGATCCGTCTCATTCAATCACTTCATTCCCCCATGCCTGGCATATTGTAGACAGTTAAGCAAATGTTTGTTGTTTAAGTAAAGAATGAATGATAAATCAATATGATATTTAAAAGTGAGGATACTAAGTATGAGGCAGGGGAGTGGGGACACACACAGATAGGAAAAACATTCCAGGTCAAAGTCAGAACTTGTACAGAGCCAGCTCTGAGGCACAGAGGGCAAGTGGGAAAGGGTGAAGCTGAAGGGATGGGCAGAGCTTGGATAGTAGAGGCCTTGAGCTAACAGGTAAGATACTGGGTTTTTGCCATGTGCCAGGCCTCACAGCTTCACATATATTATCTAATCTCAGCAATCCTATGAAGTAGATACTATTTTTATTCCCATTTTACAGATGAAAATGTTGAGGCTCTGAAAGGTATATTAAGTTGCCCAAGATCTCACAGCTGGCAGAGGTGGGATTCAGACGCAGGCAGTGTGGTCTTCTGACTCGAGATGTCAAACCATCTAGCTGTTGTGTGTCCTGGATTCCTCAAGGGGACTTTATCCTGTGGGCCGTGAGAAGCCTTTGCGGGGTTCAAAGTAGAGAAGGCGAGAGGGCACCGGAGGGCTGGGGGAGAACAAACAACCTGAGTTGGCTCTTGGTGGTCTGGGGGTTGCTTTCCACAGGCAGCATGTACCCGGGATCCAGGTACATCTTGGAGGATAGGCGTCATGAGCCTGAGGAAGGAAGGAGCTTTCCTGCAGAGAGAACACGTGCAAAGGCCTGCAGGCACCTCAGCTTTTCAAGAGCTGCCAGTAGTTCATTTTCACTGGAGATTGACCGGGGGCCAATGTGTGGGTTGATGTACGTATTGATGCGGAGGGGTAGCTAGGTCTGGAAGGACTTTGGACTTCCTCCTGATTTCCAAGCAGGGCCGTGGCAGCATCGTCATCAACTCTGCATCTCTGTTGTCTCAGTGTCTTGAAATGATTAGCACTCATGAGCCATGCCGCTCTGAACAAATTTAAAGTATCAGAGTGCCTGAGACTAGATAGTGGAAGTACTCAGGAGTCAGGGCTAGATAGATTATCCTGTAGGGAAGGTAACCTGAGCCATTGAAGAGTTTTAGCAGAAAGTCACAACTTTACCTTATTTCCAATCTTTGGAAAACAAAGGGCTTAAGGTAAAAATTTTGTGGAGCCATTAAGCTGGAAAAGGATTCAGCTATATCTGGTGAATCTTAAAATGTTAAAAATATTCTATGTTGTCTTCTTCCAGGAACTCTCACATTCATTCAGACTTCGTAGTTTCCACATTTATTTGTCCAGTTGATACAGCATTTGAGATAGTTTTACTGTTGAAAATTATGAGGACATTTGCCCTCCAACTATGATTGTATATTCCATGATAATAATTTTGTTTCTTTTATACCCTATCAGCAAAGACTGTTGGAATTGTAACGCCCAGAAAACCTGTCTTATCTGTCAGTGCAAGAAAAATGAAGGACAATGCGGCTGATTGGCATAATTTAATCCTGAAGTGGGAAACCCTCAGGGATGCAGGCTTTACCACTGCAAGTAATATTGCCAACTTGAAAATCAGTTTATTGTAAGTACATACCGGTTTTTCATGCTGGAAGTTTTTCACCCTTCATAACTGGGGAAATATCAACGTGAATAAATTTGAAAATAAAATATTAAGCAAAAAAAGCAAGTGGTAAGATGACACATGATACAAAATTATATTCCTTTTTTTTTTTTTTGAGACGAAGTCTCACTCTGTTGCCCAGGCTGGAGTGCGATGGCGCAATCTTGGCTCACTGCAACCTCCACCGCCTGGGTTCAAGCGATTCTCCTGCCTCAGCCTCCAGACTAGCTGGGATTACAGGCATCTGTCACCACACCCGGCTAATTACTGTATTTTTAGTAGAGTCGGGGTTTCACCATGTTAGTCAGGCTGGTCTCGAACTCCTGACCTCACATGATCCACCTTCCTCAGCCTCCCAAAGTGCTGGGATTACAGGTGTGAGCCACCACGCCTGGCTATTCTGATTTTTAAAACCGTAGATTCTTTGATTCTTTTGTAGTTCATAGGCGTGATGATTGGATTTTCATGCTCATGTATGACCTGTGCCTTCCTCAAACTCTGCTATGATGTTGACACATTACGTAGCTGATACAGAAAAAACTACCATGGATTCTTTTTGTCCATTTTTGGATTTTACATAAACAAAAAGGATATGTTAGTGTTTCCTTTATGTCTCGCTTTCTTTTTCTATTTTTTATTTTTGGAGACGAGTCTCACTCTATCCCCCAGGCTGGAGTGCAATGGTACGATCTCAGCTCACTGCAACCTCTGCCTCCCAGGTTCAAGTAATTCTCCTGCATCAGCCTCCTGAGGAACTGGAATTACAGGCATGCGCCACCACGCTCGGCTAATTTTTGTATTTTTTGTAGAGACCGAGTTTCACCATGTTGGCCAGGTTGGTCTCGAGCTCCTGACCTCAGGTGATCCGCCCACCTCAGCCTCCCTAAGTGCTGGGATTATAGCTGTAAGCCAATGCACCCAGCCATGTCTCACTGTCTTTCAACATGGAAACCATCCATGTAATGTAGAGCCACTATTCTGGTTCTGTTCTTTCTCATTGCTGTTTAATAGTGTTTACCCACATTAGACCTCTCAAACTCTGCCACTGGTTTATCAACTAAGTTATGTAATGTTCTCAATCTTTTGTTGTCATTTCAACAATGTGCACAGCATCTTCCCCAGGAATAGATTCCATCTCAAGAAACCACCTTATTTGCTCATCCATAAGAAACAACTCATCTGTTCAAGTTTTCTCATGAGATTGCAGCAATTCAGTCCCCTCTTCACTTCAGACCCCACTTCTAGTTCTGGTTCTCTTGCTTTTTCCACTGGCAGAGTAGATTGAACATCATTCTTTTTTTTTTTTTTTTTTTTTTTTTTTTTGAGACGGAGTCTCGCTCTGTCGCCCAGGCTGGAGCGCAGTGGCCGGATCTCAGCTCACTGCAAGCTCCGCCTCCCGGGTTCACGCCATTCTCCTGCCTCAGCCTCCTGAGTAGCTGGGACTACAGGCGCCCGCCACCTCACCCGGCTAGTTTTTTGTATTTATTTTTTTTAGTAGAGACGGGGTTTCACCGTGTTAGCCAGGATGGTCTCCATCTCCTGACCTCGTGATCCGCCCGTCTCGGCCTCCCAAAGTGCTGGGATTACAGGCTTGAGCCACCGCGCCTGGCCGGACATCATTCTTAAGGGCCCTAGGCGTTTGAGAATGGTAGATGAGCGTTGGATTCAACTTAAAGTCACTAACTGCAATATCCCCTAACAAGAGGGTCAACCTGTCTCTTGAAGCTTTGAAGCCTGTCATTGGCTTCTCTGTAGTTGTGAATGTCTTAGATGACATGTTCTTCTAATAGAAGGCTGTTTCATCTACACTGACAATCTGTCCTATCGTGTAGCTACCTTCATCATTGATCTTAAGTAGATCCTCTGGATAACTTGCTCCAGCTTCTACATTAGCGCTTGCAGTTTCACCTTGCACTTTTATGTTATGGAGATGGCTTTTGTCCTTAAACCTCATGAACCAAATCCTGCTAGTCTCAAATTTTTCTTCTGTAACTTCCTCATGTCTCTCAGCCTTCACGGAATTGAAGAGAGTGAGGGTCCTGCTCTGGATTAGGCTTTGACTTCAGGGAATGCTGTGTGTGTTTTGCTCTTCTGTGCAGACCCCTCAAACTTTCTCCACATCCGCGCTAAGGCTGTTTCACTCATCACTCACATGTTCACTGGAGTAGCACCTTTAATTTTCTTCAATAACTTTTCTTTTGCCTTCACAACTTGGCCAACTGTTTGACACAAGAGACCTAGCTTTTGGCTTATCTTCGCTTTTTTTTTTTTTTTTTTTTTGTACGGATGGAGTCTCGCTCTGTCGCTCAGGCTGGAGTGCAATGGTGCAATCTTGGCTCACTGCAACCTCCGCTCCTGGGTTCAAGCAATTCTCCTGCCTCTGCCTCTCAAGTAGCTGGGACTACAGGTGCATGCTGCCACGCCCAGCTAATTTCTTTTGTATTTTAGTAGAAATGGGCTTTCACCATGTTGCCTAGGCTGGTCTTGAATTCCTGAGCTCGGACAATCCACCTGCCTCGGCCTCCCAAAGTGCTAGGATTACAGGCGTGAGCCCCTGTACCTGGCCCCTTATCTCAGCTTTTGACATGCCTTCCTCACTAAGCTTAATCATTTCCAGCTTTTAATTTTTTTGTTTCTTAATTTGGCCAAAGTATAGCTTTTGATTTAAAATGAGAGATATGCAACTCTTCCTTTCACTTGTACATTTAGTGGCCAATGTAGGGCTATTAATTGGCTTGATTTCAATATCCTCCTATTTCAGGAAATAGGGAGGCCCAAGGAGATGGGGAGAAATGGGAGCAGCCAGTCAGTGGAGCAGTCAGAACACACAAGATTCATTCCTTAAGCTCGCTGTTACATATGAACATGGTAATGGCACCTCAAAACAATTAAACTAGTAATATCAAAGATTATCAATCACAGATCATAGATATAATAATGAAAAAGTTTGAAATATTGTAAGAATTACCAAAATATGATACAGAGACATGAAGTAAGCACATACTATTGGAAAAATGGCGCTGGTTGATTTGCTGTACATACATACACAGGGTTGCCACAGACCTTCAATTTGTAAAAAATGCATTATCTGTGAAACTCAGTAAGGTGAAGCATAGTAAAATGAGGCATGCCTGTATTCCTGGATTGTGAACTCTTTGAGGAAGTGATCCATGTCTTGTTCATCTTTGTACATCCAGCACCATGCCCTGTGCCAAGGATGCCACACAGCTGAATGTTGTTTTATTTTTGTTTTTTTTTTTTGAGACAGTCTTGCTCTTTTGCACAGGCTGAGTGCAGTGGTGCGATAACAGCTCACTACAGCCTTGACTTCCTGGGCTTAAGTGATCCTCCCACCTCAGCCTCCTAAGTGGCTAGGACCACATGCGTGCCCCACCATGCCCAGCTAATTTTTACTTTTAATTTTTGTGGAGATGAGGTCTCACTATGTTGCTCAGGCTGGATTCAAACTCCTGGACTCAAGCAGTCCTCCCGCATCCACCCCGCAAAGTGTTGAGATTACAGGCATGAGCCACTAAAACCAGCTGTCATGGCTGAATTTAACTGACTTATTTTGGTGCAAAATTGAGTGACCAATGGACATATTCATTGCACATATAAATAATAACTGAATTTATATCATAATGACATGAAAGAACAATGCTTATGCAAAATGTCCCACATAACTATGTGGATATAGAGGTTTGCAGAATTTATTATAAGGAAATAAGGCAAGCTTAAAGAGTTTATAAAGAGTATATTTTGTACACATTATTTTCTATTTTGTTTAGGAATAAAGACAAGATAGAATTAGACAGCAGCAGCCCAGCCTTGAAGGAAAATGAAGAAAAGGTGTGTCTGGAATATAACGAGGAACTGGAGAAGCTCTGTGAGGAACTGCAGGCCACCTTGGATGGGTTGGTAAGACATAAAGACGCAGGCCACTTGTGGTCACTGTTGCTGAATCCGATGGATGTATTTGGGGCTCACTTGACCATTGGCCATCCCTTCCTCCTTCTCAGTCTCCTCTGATGTTCTCTTCCTCTGCCTGCCACGTAAATCTTAATGTTCCCCAGGATGCTGTCTTAGACATTCACTCCTCCTGTGCATCATCCAGGGAAATTTCACCCACTTTCCGGTCTCATCACATAGTAAAAAAATTTTTTTTTCGTGAGATGGAGTCTTGCTTTGTCGCCCAGGCTGGAGTGCAGTGGCGCGATCTTGGCTCACTGCAACCTCTGCCTCCTGGGCTCAAGCGATTCTCCTGTCTCAGCCTCCAGAGTAGCTGGGACTACAGTTGCGCGCCACCATGCCTGGCAATTTTTTGTATTTTTAGTTGAGACAGGGTTTCACCATATTGGTCAGGCTGGTCTCAAACTCCTGATCTCAGGTGATCCACCTGCTGGCCTCCCAGAGGGCTGGGATTACAGGCATGAGCCACCGTACCCAACCACAGAGTAAATATTTTAGGCTTCTAGGGCCAGCTAGTCTCTGTCTCAGCTACTCATCTCTGCCACATAGGACTAAACAGCCATATACAACATATGTGTAGTGTAAATGGATGTGGCTGCGTTCCATGAAACTTTATCTTTGTTTTTTGAATTTTTTTTTTTTTTGAGATGGAGTCTCACTTTGTCACCCAGGGCAGAGTACGGTAGCATGATCTCAGCTCACTGCAAACTCCACCTCCCAGGTTCAAGTGATTCTCCTGCCTTAGCCTCCCAAATAGCTGGGATTACAGCCTCATACCACCACATCAGCTACCTTAGCCTCCCAAATAGCTGGGATGACAGCCTCACACCACCACATCAGCTAATTTTTGTATTTTTAGTAGAGACAGCATTTCACGATGTTGACCAGGCTGGTCTCGAACTCCTGACCTCAAGTGATCCACCTGCCTCCGCCTCCCAAACTGCTGGGATTATAGGCATGAGCCACCATGCCTGGCCTTTTTTGTTTCTGTTTGTGTGGGTTTTTTTGTTTGTTTCTTTGTTTGTTTTTGAGACAGAGTCTTACTCTGCCACTGAGGCTGGAGTGCAGTGGCGAGATCCTGGCTCACTGCAACCTCCGCCTCCCGGGTTCAAGTGATTCTTGTGCCTCAACCTTCTGCCTAGCTGGGATCGCAGCTGTGCACCACCATGCCCAGCTAATTGTTGTATTTTTAGTAGAGATGGGGTTTCACCATGTTGGCCAGGCTGGTCTCGAAGTCCTGGCCTCAAGTGATCCACCCACCTCAGCCTCCCAAAGTGTTGAGATTACAGGCTTGAGCCACTGCACCCGTACAGGAAAACTTTTTGTCTTTTTTTCTGAGACAGGGTCTTGCTCTGTCGCCTAGGCTGGAGTGCAGTGACATGATCTTGGCTCACTGCAACCTCCATCTCCCAGGTTCAAGCTATTCTTCCACTTCAGTGTTCTGAGTAACTGGGATTACACATGTGTGTCACCATGCTTGGCTAATTTTTGTATTTTTAATAGAGACAGGGCTTTGCCATGTTGGCTAGGCTGGTCTTGAACTCCTGACCTCAAGTCATCTGCCCACCTCGGCCTCCCAGAATGCTGGGATTACAGGCATGGGCCACCATGTTTGTCCAGGAAAACTTTATCTTTGGACACTGAAATTAGAATTTTGTATAATTTTTATGAGTCACAATCACTGTTGTCTTTTTGGTTATTTTCAACCATTTAAAAATGAAAAAACCATCTTAGCTTGTGGGCCATACAGAAATAGGCTGTGGGCCAGAATTGACGTGTGTTCCAGGGATAATTTGCCCATCCCTGATACAGCACGTAAGAGACTAACGTGTTTGTTTAATGAACTAATAACTAAATTTCAAACCCTACCATATTGGCCACCAGATGTGAAGATAATACTACCTTACTTCTTTGCTAGGCACAGGAAATTAGGTTTAACACATATTTGAACTTGGATAACTGAAGCTTACCCGTAAACGTTTAAGATCTTTATATTTTCACCTTTTTGTTTGTTTGTTTGGAGATAAGGTCTTGCTCTGGAATGCAGTAGCGTGATCACAGCTCACTGCAGCCTTTACTTCCTGGGCTGAAGGGATCTTCTTGCCTCAGCCTCCTGATCAGCTGGGACTACAAGCATGAATCATCATGCCCGTCTAATTTTTAAAATTTGTTTGTCGAGACAGGGTAATCATGTTCACCAGGCTGGTCTCGAACTCCAGACATGACGTAATCCTCCCACCTTGGCCTCCCAAAGTGTTGGGATCACAGGCGTGAGCCCTTGGCGCCCAGCCTTAGCTTTTCTGTCATGTCTTCTTTTGGCTTCAGGATCCCCTATGACATTGAGTCCCCGTGTTTCCTTAGGCTCCTTTTGGCTGTGACAGTTTCTCAGACTTCCCTGTTTTTGATGACTTTGACAATTTTGAGGAATACTCGTTAGGTATTTTGTAGAACGTCCCTCAATTGAGATTTCTCTGATGTTTTTCTCCTAATGAGACTGAGGTTATGGGTTTTTTTCAGAGGAGGACCACAGAAGTAAAGTGCCATTTCTATCACATCATATCAAGGGCACATACTGGACATACTGTCATCAGGACTTTTCTTTGGGTCTCACCTATTGCCCAGGCTGGTCTCAAACTCCTGGGCTTAAGTAGTCCTCCCCCCTCAGCCTCCCAAAGTGCTGAGATTCCAGACGTGAGCCACTCTGCACAGCCAGGACTTTTCACTGTTGAAGTTGACCTTGATCACCAGGCACAGCAGGTTCCTCTGCTGTGAAGTTGCTCTTTCTCCTCCTCCCATGCTGTGCTCTTTGGCAGGAAGTCACAATGTGTAGCCCATACCTAGGGGGTAGGGATGTATTCACCACCTCCTTCAGGGTGCGGTGTCTACATAAATTATTCGGAATTATTCTGCATGGGAGATTGGTTCCCTCCCTCCCATTTGTTAATTTTTTTTTTTTTTTTTGAGACAGAGTTTTGCTCTTGTCGCCCAGGCTGGAGTGCAGTGGGGTGATCTCGGCCCACCGCAACCTCTGCCTCCCGGGTCCCACCACAACCTCTGCCTCCCAGGTTCAAGTGGTTCTCCTGTCTCAGCTTCCCAAGTAGCTAGGATTACAAGTGTCTGCCACCACACCCAGCTAACTGTTGTATTTTTATTTATTTTTTTAAAAATTTTGTTTTGGCCAGGAGTGGTGACTCATACCTGTAATCCCAGCACTCTGGGAGGCCCGAGGCAGGTGGATCACCTGAGGTCAGGAGTTTAAGACCAGCATGGCCAATATGGTGAAACTCCATCTCTACTAAAAATACAAAAAATTAGCGGGGGGTGGTGGCAGGCACTGCAATCCCAGCTACTTGGGAGGCTGAAGCAGGAGAATCACTTTCGGAGGTTGCAGTTAGCCGAGATCCCACTACTGCACTCCAGTCTGGGCGACAGAGCAAGACTCTATCTCAAAAACAAAGAAAAGTCCGGGCGCGGTGGCTCACACCTGTAATCCCAGCACTTTGGGAGGCCAAGGTGGGTGGATCACAAGGTCAGGAGTTCAAGACCAGCCTGGCCAAGATGGTTAAACCCTGTGTCTACTAAAAATACGAAAATTAGCCAGGTGTGGTGGTGGGTGCCTATGATCCCAGCTACTCAGCAGGCTGAGGCAGAGAATTGCTTGAACCCAGGAGGCAGAGCTTGCAGTGAGCTGAGATCGCACCACTGCACTCCAGCCTGGGCGACAGAGCGAACTTGTCTCAAAAAAAAAAAAAAAGAAAAGAAAAGTGGTTTGGAGTAAGTTTTCATTCTATGTTCAAAACCAAAAGTTGATTTTATAAGGGTATTATGATTATGATTATTCCTATTTTCCTCTATCGGTTAAAGAGCATGGTCTCCAGACCTGGTCTGTGTCTTTCAGAAGTTTGACCTTCTGGGGGTTGCATGCACTGTTTTCCCTAAGCTGGGCTAACATTTCACTGTGGTCTGTGTTTGCTGTGGGAAGAAGCCACCAATGTTGAAATGTAAGGGGCTGTTGTTTATGCACTGTTCATTCAGGGATGCACGTGCCTATGTGACCTGAATTCCTTATTTATGGCTGAGCGACAGAATTGAGCATGACTTCTCACCTGGGGTCAAGGCTCCAGAATTTCCCTTATTCTCCTGTTATCAGCTTTTCTTAGAATCAGGTGGCACCAGGGATTCTGCCTGCTGCCGCAGGACTCAGAGGAAAGAGCAGAGGACTGGGTGTTAAAACTTGGTGTCAGAAGGCATGGTATCGAGTTCTGGCCTCATCCCTCTCAGCTCAACCTTGAGCAGTTTCCCAGCTGTGAAAGGGAAATGATGAGTCGTGCCTCTTGGGGTTGGGCCAAATAAAATATCAAACCTTAAAAGATTTGGGAAACAAGTAAAGTCCTTTAAAAATTAACATTAGCTGAATGTAGTGCTTGCCACTTCCAATGTAATTGGAGGGTGGTTGGAAGGACCAAGTAAAGGAATTAATATTTTTGACAATTTATATATCTTTTCTTATTTCCCCCCATGTATGTAAAGTCAGCTATACTTAGGAGTTCAAAATTTGGTCTTCATAGACCTATGCTACTTAAATCTGAAATCCTAGTTACTTCACCCATTAATTTTCTTTATCAAACCCTTATATATCTCCAAGTAGGGTGCTTCACAAATACTAACTCACTTAATCCTCTTCACCACGCTGTGAAAGTAAGCCCGCCATTGCCCCTATTCTGTGCTGCCTGGTGTGTGCAGCGGGGATGGTTTAGTATCTCCCACAAGTGGCTGTGCACATCATGCAGTTACAGGGCTTAGGACAGAGCCTGGCCCCCACGGAGGGACCATCAATGGCAGCTCGCCACGTTACCTTACTTCCTGCATGAAGTGTTTAGGGCTCCCTTTCTGTGTTGCCATTTTATAAACAAGGAAGTCAAGGAGGTTTCCATAAACAAAGGCAGTTAATGAGAGAGTCAGGCCTGGTACGGTGTCTCAAGCCTATAATCCCAGCGCTTTGGGAGGCCGAGGCGGGCGGATCACGAGTTCGGGAGATTGAGACCAGCCTGGCCAACATGGTGAAACCCCATCTCTACTAAAAATACACAAATTAGCTGGGCGTGGTGGCACACGCCTGTAATCCCAGCTACTTGGGAGGCTGAGGCAGGAGAATTGCTTGAACCCGGGAGTCAGAGGTTGTAGTGAGCCAAGATCCCGCCACTGCACTCCAGCCTGGCACTGCACTCCAGCCTGGCACTGCACTCCAGCTTGGCGCTGCACTCCAGCCTGGCACTGCACTCCAGCTTGGTGACAGAGCGAGACTCCGTCTCAAAAAAAAAAAAAAAAAAAAAGACAGAGTCAGAAATGAGCTCATTTGATGCCTTTCTCTCTCACTTCTTAAAAGCAGCAAGAGGCCGGGTGCGGTGGCTCAAGCCTGTAATCCCAGCACTTTGGGAGGCCGAGACGGGCGGAACACGAGGTCAGGAGATCGAGACCATCCTGGCTAACATGGTGAAACCCTGTCTCTACTAAAAATACAAAAAACTAGCCGGGTGACGTGGCGGGCGCCTGTAGTCCCAGCTACTTGGGAGGCTGAGGCAGGAGAATGGCGTGAACCCGGGAGGCGGAGCTTGCAGTGAGCTGAGATCCGGCCACTGCACTCCAGCCTGGGCGGCAGAGCAAAACTCTGTCTCAAAAAAAAAAAAAACAGCAGCAAGAGCCAGCCAGGCGTGGTGGCGCATGCCTATATAATCCCAGCACTTTGGGAGGCTGAGGCGGGAGGATCGCTTGAGCCCAGGAGTTAGAGACCAGTCTGGGCAACATAACGAGGCCCTGTCTCTACAAATTAAAAAAAAATTAACTGGGTATGGTGGTGCAAACCTGTGATCCCAGTAACTTGGGAGGCAGTCGAGGCTGCATGAGGCACGGTCATGCCACTGCATTACAGTTTTACAACTTGGGTAACAGAATGAGACCCTGTCTCAAAAAAAACAGGCAGCAAGAGCCTGCCTTGGGATTCCTCCAGGACTTTGGGTCTAAAACATGAGTGCTCTTTGGAAATCCTAGTGAAATGGCACTCAGAAACCTTTCTTGCTCTAGGACTAGAAATCTGGGGTTTATTACAAAAGTAATTCAAATTAATGGAATCATAGCAACTGTCCACCTTCGTCTCCCTGGGAATTTGCTGTATGTAGAGTTAACAGTGTTTAGTTATTGGAATTTTTATCACAATAGACTTAACACTTCTTAGCTTTGAAATCTTATAGTTATTGAATCTGAGACTGGAGATTTCAAATATTATCATATTCCAAATGAATATGTTTCAGACCAAAATACAGGTGAAAATGGAAAAGCTGTCTTCAACTACCAAGGGAATTTGTGAACTAGAAAATTACCATTATGGGGAGGAGAGTAAACGACCCCCTCTGTTCCACACTTGGCCTACAACCCATTTCTGTAAGTAGTTCCTTCTCAGTTAACTTTCAGGAGGGTAAGGGTTATTAAGGGCATTTAGTATCGTTTACATCTGGTACTTTAAGAAGCTGACAAGGCTTTGAAATTCAATGCAAAAGTATCTATTGGGAGGAAAAGAGACAGAGGCATCTTAAAATAAACATTTCTTCTTGGCTTTAATTACCTGGTTATCAGCAGAGTATATTAAACATAATTAGAGACCCGTGAAGCAAGCTGCTGTTATTAGGCCTCTAAAACCAGTGGGGCAGAGTGAATTCCACCTCCTCTGTGGAAGCAGAAATCTCTCATTTTGGGTGGGGGGAAGGGGAGAAAAGGGGTTTTTTTGGTTTGTTGAGGTTTTTCTTTTCCTTTTTGTTTTAATTAAAAAACAAATTGAGGTCACTGCAGCCAACCTCATGGAAGATGACTGGGAAAAAACGAAAGCCATGACTTCAATAAACTCTAGCAGGTACTTCTTAAAGGGTTACTTTTAGCTTTATTAGTTCAAGACAAGGCTAAGCTGTTTTATGTTGATCTGAGACTTTTTAAATAAGGCAGGAAAGGGGAAAATTACCTGGTGGAATGTGTTTAGTGATATATTGTCAGTTTGAGGGGAATCTCCTGCTTATAATCACTGTAGGTCACCTAAGGGTCAGGTAGAAAAGGTTATATATACTTTTTTTTTTTTTAAGACAGAGTCTCGCTCTGTCACGCATGCTGGAGTGTAGTGGTGCAGTCTTGGCTCACTACAGCCTCCGCCTCCTAGGCTGAAGCAATTCTCGTGCCTCAGTCTCCCAAGTAGCTGAGATTACAGGCGCAGACGCGTGCCACCACACCCGGCTAGTTTGTTTGTTTTTTTTTTTTTTTGGAGACAGAGCCTCGCTCTGTCGCCCAGGCTGGAGTGCAGTGGCACAATCTCAGCTCACCACAAGCTCTGCCTCCTGGGTTCATGCCATTCTCCTGCCTCAGCCTTCTGAGCAGCTGGGACTACAGGCCACCATGTCCGGCTAATTTTTCATGTTTTTAGTAGAGACGGGGTTTCACTGTGTTAGCCAGGATGGTCTTGATCTCCTCACCTCGTGATCCACCCACCTCGGCCTCCCACAGTGCTGGGATTACAGGCGTGAGCCACCGCGCCTGGCCTAGTTTTTGTATTTTTTAGTAGAGACAGGGTTTTGCCATGTTGGCCAGGCTGGTCTCAAACTCCTGACCTCATGTGACCTGCCCACTCGGGCCTCCCACAGTGCTGGGATTACAGGCGTGCGCCACCGCGCCCGGCCTATATACGCTTTTATTTCACTCTGCTGACCATGTTACCGAATGGTACTAATCTGTATCAGCTAGAGTGGTAAACTCCATCGGGCCCTTCTTCCTCTCAGTGCTGTTGCTAATTCTTGTTTTTAATTAAGAGCTGTTAAAAATGTGGCTCTGGCCGGGCACGGTGGCTCAAGCCTGTAATCCCAGCACTTTGGGAGGCCGAGACGGGCGGATCACGAGGTCAGGAGATCGAGACCATCCTGGCTAACACGGTGAAACCCCGTCTCTACTAAAAAATACAAAAAACTAGCCGGGCGAGGTGGCGGGCGCCTGTAGTCCCAGCTACTCGGAGGCTGAGGCAGGAGAATGGCATAAACCCGGGAGGCGGAGCTTGCAGTGAGCTGAGATCCGGCCACTGCACTCCAGCCCAGGCGACAGAGCGAGACTCCGTCTCAAAAAAAAAAAAAAAAAAAAAAAAAAATGTGGCTCTTCCCAAGTCAAGACTACGTTCTTGAATCACTGCCATTAAGGGACACTCACGTTTCTTTCAGATGAGGTTTCGCACAGGCTCTTGGAGATGTACAGGAAGGAGCTGCTCCTGAAGCACACGGTGGCCAAGGAGCTTGCACACACCGAGGATCCTGACCTCACCCTGAGCTACTTGTCCATGTGGCTGCACCAGCCCTACGTGGAGAGCGACAGCAGGCTGCATCTGGAGAGCATGCTGCTGGAGACGGGCCACCGACCTCTGTGACGTCCTGAGACGGCTGCAGACGCCGGCTCCTTCCACTTCTCAGCAGGCAGACAGTCTCCTGCTTAGGACCCAGTGCCGCAGGCCTGGATCAGACCTCAGGATCAGACCTTCTTGGGGTCTTCTGGCCAGAGCTTGTCACCAGCCCCGTGGCCTCTCCAGGCATGCCCATGTCCACAGCCCGCGGCCAGCCCCATGTGGTGCCACTCAGCCTCCTCTGCCCCTCCTGGGAACCCGTCACTCATGGGTGCTTCTGAGTAAAATCAATGAGTTTCTGAGCAGAATGAGTGAGTGATCTGGTTTCTATAAATAAGGCGTGCTTTATACATTACGTTTGTGTAGAAAATCCTTGGTTTAATATTTTCACTTTATGCCTATCTGATTGTTGAAGTTTTTATGAGAATATATTAGTTTTGGGGCCAGGTGCAGTGGCTCACGCCTGTAATCCCAGCACTTTGGGAGGCTGAAGTGGGCAGATCACTTGAGGTTAGGAGTTCGAGTCCAGCCTGGCAACATACTGAAACCCTGTCTCTACTAAAAGTACAAAAATCAACCAGCATGGGGGTACGTGCCTGCAATCCCAGCTACTCGAGAGGCTGAAGCAGGAGAATCGCTTGAATCGGGAGGCAGAGGCTGCTGTGAGCCATTGCACTCCAACCTGGGTGACAGAGTGAGACTTCATCTTAAATAATAAGATCCCATAGAGTTAAAGTGAAGTTTGACATCATGACAATGAAAATAACCTACGAAAAAGTTGCCGCTGTTTGCATACTGGGGACGTGACAAGCGATGTAAACTGTCTTCCCTGGCATTCTTCTGACACAAATCCTTGGGTTTCACAATGTTTGCAACCATTTCCAGAGTTAACATACGAGGTTAGAATGAGGGAAAGGTGACAGTTTTGAAACAGACTGAAGAGGCTGGCCAAAAGCTAGGCTGTGAAATGTGAAGGTAGGCAAAAGCCTACTTTTTTGTTCGTTTTTTGAAGTGGAGTCTCACTCTGTCACCAGGCTGGAGTGGCACGATCTCAGCTCACTGCAACCTCTGCCTCCTGGGTTCAAATGATTCTCATGCCTCAGCCTCCTGAGTAGTTGGGACTATAGGCACGCACCGCCACACCGAGCTAATGTTTGTATTTTTAGTAGAGACAAGGTTTCACCACGTTGGCCAAGATGGTCTCCATCTCCTGACCTCGTGATCCACCCGCCTTGCCTTCCCAAAGTGCTGAGATTACAGGTCTGAGCCACTGCGCCCGGCCTGCAAAAGCCTACTTTAAACTCTTCTTTTTGGTGGCATTACTTGTTACATGGTTCTACATCTGTGTTTGCCTTTTCGTAAGTTCTCTGATCGCAAACTGTTTATATTCGGTGAGACTGTGTATATAGTGATACTTAATAAATAGCAGTTTTAGTTTTTTTTTAAGAGATAGGATCTTACCATGTGGCCCAGATAGTGCCAAACTCCTGAGGTCAAGTGATCCTCCCTTCTCAGTCTCCTGAGAGACTACAGTTATGCACTGCCCAGCCCAGCAATAATGTTGTTGTTGTTTTTAGACACAGGGTCTTGCTCTGTTGCCCAGGCTAGAATGCAGTGGCATGATCGTAGCTCACTGTAATCTCAACTTCAAACTCCTGTGCTCCTGTAATCTCAACCTCAGACTCCTGCCTTAGCCTCCAAAGTAGCTGGGACTATAGTGTGCATAACCACGTCTGGCTAATTTTTTTATTTTTACTTTTTAGAGATGGGGGTCTTGCTATGTTGCCTGGCTGGCCTTGAACTCCTGGCCTCAAGTGATCCTCCTGCCTCGGCTTCCCAAAGTGCTGAGATTATAGGTGTGAGCCACTGCACCTGGCCAAGTATAGTTTTTAATTGTGTCCTTTTAGTATTTAACTATAAATACTATTTATCTAAGTTTATTAAGATTATTGTAACTTTATTTATTTTTGAGACAGAGTCTCACTCTTGTTGCCCAGACTGGAGTGCAGTGGTGCGATCTCGGCTCACCACAGCCTCCACCTCCCAGGTTCAAGCGATTTTCCCCTCTCAGTCTCCCAAGTAGCTGGGATTACAGGCACCTGCCACCATGCCTGGCTGATTTTACAAGCATGCACCACCATACTCAGCTAATATTGTATTTTTAGTGAGATAGGGTTTCACCATGTTGGTCAGGCTGGTCTTGAACTACTGACCTCAGGTGATCCACCCGCCTTGGCCTCCCCAACTGCTGGGATTACAGGTGTGAGCCACCGAGCCCAGCCAAAAGCATTTAAAGGCAACATTTCTTAGGATTTCTCTTTCCTCTGCCTTTGCTATATTTATTAAGATCTGACTATCAGCTGTGCGCAGTGGCTCACGCCTGTAATCCCAGCACTTTGGGAGGCCAAGGCGGGCGGATCATGAGGTCAAGAGATTGAGACCATCCTGGCCAACACTGTGAAACCCCATCTCTACTAAAAATACAAAAATCAGCCTGGTGTGGTGACGCACACCTGTAGTCCCAGCTACTCGGGAGGCTGAGGCTTGAACTCCGGAGGCGGAGGATGCAGTGAGCCAAGATCGCACCACTGCACTCCAGCCTGGCAACAGAGCAAGACTCCGTCTCAAAAAAAAAAAAAAAAAAAAGAATTGACTATCATCAAAGTAGGCACTCGGGCATCTTGCAGTCTGGAGCCCACATGGTCAGCCTTTGACAGCAATGGTGTTGTCCCACTTCAGCCTCCCCTGCATGCTGAGGAAGCAGCTACTGCAATGAGCTGCAGAGGCAGATGGGCTGGGAGAGGCAGGACCCCAGAGGCTCCATTCACCCAGACCTACCTGCCTGGGAGAGGCCTTGGCATCAAGTCCACGGGCAGTCACTTGTATGTTGTGGGGGTACTTAAAGAATAAATGCTCTTCAGAGGAGATGTTGAAAGATTTCGTACCTGCACAGGATTTCTAGGACAACTCACGTGTCCCTGATGGTGTATGTCCGGACACCCTGCAGCAAGTGACTCAGGAAGACTAGTGGAAAGGATCAATACTGCTAAGGACAATCAGAAGTAAAAGACCTAAGTGATGAATCTGCCAAGCAACTTCTATCTGAAAGGAACAATGAAGTAGGTTGATTTGGGACTTCTAGCTGAACCTACTGGATGAATTATATACAGTTATGCCCTCCACCTCCAGAAATCCTGCCAATTTAAGTATGAAAAGCCAGAAAGCCACAAAATCAAAGAGAACAGGATTGGGGGAGGAATTCATGATAAGTACATTTTTTAAAACCTTTAAAAAATTTTTTTGACAGCGTCTGGCTCTGTCGCCCAGACTGGAGTGCAGTGGCGCAATCTCGGCTCACTGCAACCTCTGCCTCCCAGGTTCAAGCAATTCTTCCACCTCAGCCTCCTGAGTAGCTGGGATTACAGGCACCTGCCATCACACCCGGCTAATTTTTGTATTTTTGTAGAGATGGGGTTTCACCATGTTGGCCAGACTGGTTTTGAACTCCTGACCTCAGGTGATCCGCCCGTCTTGGCTTCCCAAAGTGCTGGAATTACAGGCGTGAGCCACCCCGTATGACCCAAAAACCTTTAAAATTTATGACTTCAGGCCAGGCGCGGGTGGCTCACGCCTGTAATTCCACACTTTGGGAGGTAAAAGCAGGTGGATCACCTGAGGTCAGGAGTTCAACACAAGCCTGGCCAACATGGTGAAATTCTGCTCTACTGAAAATACAAAAATTAGTTGGGTGTGGTGGTTCATGCCTGTAGTCCCAGCTACTCGGGAGGCCAAGGTGGGAGAATCACTTGAACCTGGGAGGTGGAGGTTGCAGTGCACTAAGATTGCACAATGGCAGTACAGTCTGGGCGACAGGGCAAGACTCTGTCTCAAAAAAAAAAAAAAATTATAACTTCAGGAAATACAAAAGCTAAAAAGTAATCACAGTGTACCACACATAGATGTAAACAGTATTTGCATGTCATCAATAATAGTATGACCTTGGCTGGGTGTGGTGACTCACACCTGTAATCCCAGCACTTCGGGAGGCCGAGGCGGGTGGATCACCTGAGGTCAGGAGTTCAAGACCAGCCTGGCCAACATGGTGAAATCCCATCTCTACTAAAAATACAAAAATTAGGCTGGGCGCAGTGGCTCATGCCTGTAATCCCAGCACTTCGGGAGGCCGAGGCGGGTGGATCACCTGAGGTCAGGAGTTCAAGACTAGCCTGGCCAACATGGTGAAACCCCATCTCTACTACATATACAAAATTTAGCTGGGCATGGTGGTGCGCGCCTGTAATCCTAGCTACTCAGGAGCCTGAGGCAGGAGAATCCCTTGAACCCAAAAGGCGGAGGTTGCAGTGAGCGGGGATTGTACCACTGTACTCCTGCCTGGCAGCAGCAAGACTCTGTCTCAAAAAAAAACCATAATAAATAATAATAATAATATGACCTGGCTAGGCATGAGTCATTATGGGCTCACACCTGTAATTCCAGCACTTTGGTGACCGAGGCAAGCAGATTGCTTGAGCCTACGAGGAGGTTGAGACCAGCCTGGGCAACATGTACAAAAAATACAAAAAACTAACCAGGTGTCATGGTGCATGCCTGTGGTCCCAGCTACTCAGGAGGCTGAGGTGGGAAGATCACCTGAGCCTGGGACATTGAGCCTGCAGTGAGCCATGATTGCACCACTGCACTGCAGCCTGCGTGACAGAGTGAAACCCTGTCGCGAAAAAAAAAAAAAAAAAAGTGCCTCAGAGGGCGTAAGATCCACTCTGCCCCAGCTCCTTTCTCTCCTGCTGGTTCAGCTCTCCCCACTCCTGTGACCATCTGGGAGGTGCCAGGGCTGCAGTGCCACGAGTGCCTGACCGGGGTACCCCACCAGGGTTGCAGCCACAGGGTCCGTCATGGTTTCCAGGGAACACAAGGGAACTTTCTTTCTTTGCCTTTAGTAATAAGTAATAATAACTGAACATGGACCAGGTGCCAGGGATCATGACAAATGCTGAAACCACGTGTCCTCATTGAAGCCCCAGCCAGCCACCCCGGAAGTCATTTGGGTGTCCTTGTACCCAGGTCTTCTGTGCCTGATCTTTTTTTTTTTTTTTTGAGATGGACTCTTGCCTGTTCTTTTTTTTTTTTTTTTTTTTTTTTTTTTTTTTTTGAGACGGACTCTTGCTCGATCACCCAGGCTGGAGTGCAGTGGCAATCTCAGCTCACTGCAAGCTCCGCCTTCTGGGTTCACGCCATTCTCCTGCCTCAGCCTCCTGAGTAGCTAGGACTACAGGCGCCCACCCCACGCCTGGCTAATTGTTTTGTATTTTTTAAATAGAGACGAAGTTTCACCGTGTTAGCCAGAATGGTCTCGATCTCCTGACCTGGTGATCCACCCGCCTCGGCCTCCCAAAGTGCTGGGATTACAGGCATGAGCCACCGCGCCTGGCCACACCTGTTCTTAATCTGAGTATTTGAAGTATTTGAAAGTACTATGTATACAAAACAAAGTTCTTTATGAGAAAAGGAAATTTCCATTTATCATTCTCTCATAAATAAGGTTATGTCTACTTCTTTTTTTCTTTCTTTTTCTCTACAGGTGTGCACCACAGCACTGGGCTAATTTTTTTTAATTTTTAGTAAGAGATGGTGTCTCACTGAGTTGCCCAGGCTGGTCTTGAACTCCTGGACTCAAGCGATCCTCCCGCCTCAGCCTCCTAGGTTATGTCTATTAGAAGGGGGTTGTAATGTGGAAGCTGTGCATACATCTGTCTCTATGCTGTATTGGGGAACTCTGCAAAGGCCAAGCTGGAGAGGATAAGGCACAGAGCTCCCAAAGAGTAGGGCCCATGAGTCCCGCTCACTGCCATCAGTCCCGAGCTTGGCACACAGCAGCACTCAACAGGCACGAGGCCGATTCATGAGGAGACCACTCTCAGAGCCTCCTGTGTCTTCAATTCTGTCCAGTGGAACAAAGGTTTATTTGTTGTGGTTTTCTGCCCAGTTACATTGACCATCCATTCACAGTAGCACATACACAGTGGTGAAATTAAGATGTGTTGGGGTATTCATTAGTGTCCTATAGATAGAAAATAAATGTATATTTACCAGGGCCTCATCCAGACCACGGTCATATTCGACCCAGCATGTTGTGTCAATTGCCTGACAGTGGTTATGAATGATCCTCAAAAGGGCTCTGTCTACATCTCCAGGATCCCAGGAGGGCACTCATGGTGGTTTCATGGGACTCTGGACTCCTGAGAAGTGGCCTTGAGTCTACAGGACACAACTACAGCCTGACCTGACCACCCCACGCTCCCAGGCAGCCGCGGCTTGCTCCCCTGCTGGCTGTTTGCAGCCTGCTAGAAAACCTGCCTTTCTGTTCCTACCGGCCCCGGCTTTGAGATCAAGTGAGGGTAGGAAATGCCCCGGTCACTGTAAGGCTGTAGGAAACGCCGGCTCTCTGAGAATACAGCCGCCCTCCAGGGCAGGACCTGGAAAGAGCACATCCCCGGGGCGACACGTGGCCACAAGCCCAGCTCTGTCCCTGAGCAGCGTGCTCTCTGCTTGGGGTCTCTCCTGATTGTCTCTGCAAGGTGCGGGGAGAGAACTGCTGCTCCCTTTGAATGCTTTCTTCCATGCGTGGACAAATGGCCCTTCCCTTCCTTCCCCATAACACAGTCCGTGGAAATACTGAGATACGCCGCGCCGTGACTTTCCAAGTGGGACATCAAAGAACTGGGCTTCTACCCTGAGCATCATCTTGCTGTGGACCTCAAATAAGTCACCCCATCATTTATGCCTCACCTTCCTCATCTGTAAAATGTGAGGAGAGCCAGGCACCATGGCACACACCTGTAGTCCCAGCTACTCAGGAGGCTGAGGCAGGAGGATCGCTTGAGCCCAGGAGGCAGAGGTTGCAGTGAACCGAGATCATGCCACTGCACTCCAACTTGGGCTACAGAGTGAGACTTGGTCTTGAAAATAAATTAATTGGCCGGGCGCGGTGGCTCAAGCCTGTAATCCCAGCACTTTGGGAGGCCGAGACGGGCGGATCACGAGGTCAGGAGATCGAGACCATCCTGGCTAACACAGTGAAACCCCGTCTCTACTAAAAAATACAAAAATCTAGCCGGGTGAGGTGGCGGGCGCCTGTAGTCCCAGCTACTCGGGAGGCTGAGGCAGGAGAATGGCGTGAACCTGGGAGGCAGAGCTTGCAGTGAGCTGAGATCCAGCCACTGCACTCCAGCCCGGGCGACAGAGCGAGACTCCGTCTCAAAAAAAAAAAAAAAAAAGAAAGAAAATAAATAAATTAATTTAATTTAATTTAAAAAATCATGCAAGTAGAAATGACTTTTTTCCCCTCCTATCAATAAAATGCTGCCCAGAATGACTGGCTTATTTTCTTAATTGAACCCAAAAGAAGCTGCTAGTATGGAGCAAGTCTGGTGGAAAAGCAGCAGATCTCCCAGGAGAGAAGGGAACAGAACAGGGCCAATCATCAGGTGACGCCACTCATCACCATCACGAAAACTCATGAGCGTCAGATGCGCCACAGGGATTCCAGATCAGGCAACATCTGCTATTGTTATGACAAGCTCCATAAAAAAATGTAGACAGCAGGGTAGAAAGACATTCTTTATAAATAAAAGGTTCATCTGGGCAATATTCACATTAGAAAAATATACATTGCTTGCCACAGACTTTCTCTGGATAAAATCAGACAAATCTAGGATCTGACTCCTCTTCACTGTGAGGGCTCTGGCTCCACGGTGAGGAACGACTCCACAGCTTGTAGGGGAACTCCTTCTGGTGGGCCCATCTGCAGGGCACGCCCCTCTGCATCGGTCACTATGACAAAGTCCTCCCGAGACACTACTGTACCTGGAGGGGACAAGATAAACCCATCGGAAGTCTGAATAAAAATATGCTTCTGTCCCTGAGACAGTAACTCATGGCTCCCATTGGAAATTTCAAAAGCCATGGCTTCGCCAACAGCAACCACACTCTCCAGTTCTCTCTGGCCAGAGTGCACCTCCATCCCACAGGGGAACTGGTTCAGGTCCCCCGAAAGGCTTCTGAGACACCCTTCAGTCAACAGTGATCCATGTGGGCCAGGCTGAGGCCCTGGCTTGGGCACAGTCCTGCAGGCACAGTTTACTGCCACACTATCCATGGAACAAATTTTCTCAAGCAGAGGGGCCGCCACCTCCGTAGGCAGGACGCCGCTGGGGCTGGGCTGCTGGTGGTTCAAGTGGAAGTCATAAACCTTGCCGAGGTGTCCTGCCTCTGCATGTCCAGGCCTCCCAGGCAGCAGGGACTCTGCTCCGCCAGCAGATGACAAGGTGCTACAGAAACCCAGGCTCCTCAGGCTGTCCCGGGTATCCTGGTCTGAAGAGTGTTTCCGAGCATTCTCTCCAGGAAATGCTGCCACCTGTGCCTGGGTCAGCCTCCTAGACTCTCCTGACTGAGCATAAAGAGGCAGCCCACTGACATCCTGGGATGAGACAGCAGCACCTATAGACCCACTCCTGGCTTCTAAGCCAGCCAGTGCATGAAGCTGCGGGACCGCCTGGAACATGCTCCCATCGCCACCAGAAACCGTCGTTGTATGGCTTTCTTCAGAATGGGGAAAGACAGTGCCATTTACTGGAGGGGCAAAACCTAAACATTTTGGGAAACAGGTGAACATGCGTGTACCGTGTCATGGCCCACTCACTGCACTCACCATCCAAAACCAGCGAGGCCAAGTCACCTGCCCTGCAGGGAAGTCAAAGCATCGATGCTCCTTGGGATTGGTAGCAATTTTTAAAAATCCATCCCTGTTATCTATTCACAAAGATGGATTTTGTACTGAAAATGTGCTCTAAGAGCCATTCGACAGTGTGCTTTTTTGTTGTTGTTGTTGTTGAGATAGAGTCTCGCTCTGTCCACCAGACTGGAGTGCAGTGGCACGATTTTGGCTCACTGCAACCTCCATCTCCTGGGTTCAAGTGATTCTCCTGCCTTAGCCTCCTGAGTAGCTGGGATTACAGGCGTGCACCACCATGCCCAGCTAATTTTCATATTTTTAGTAGAGACGGGGTTTCACCATGTAGGTCAGGCTGGTCTCAAACTCCTCACCTTGTAATCCACCCGATTCGGCCTCCCAAAGTGCTGGGATTACAGGTGTGAGCCACCACACCCAGCAACAGTGATTTTATGCCAACACTGAATGAATGATTGGTGGTTCTTCATCAGAGTGAGCTGGAGAATTGCCCAAAGAGGCCTTTCCAAATACTTACATCCACACCCTCCCAACAACCCTACCCACAGACCTGGAATTCCCAGAGGTCCAGGCCCCTGTATTTCACAATAACCTCCCCAGGTGATTCCAACACATGCCCCAATTAAGAATCACCATCAGGCTGGGCATGGTGGCTGCTCACGTCTGTAATCCTAACACTTTGGGACGCTGAGGCGGGCAGATCATTTGAGGTCAGGAGTTCAAGACCAGCCTGGCCAACATGGGGAAACCCTGTCTCTACTAAAAATACAAAAATTAGCTGGATGTGGTGGTGGGCACCTGCAATCCCAGCTACTCAGGAGGCTGAGGCAGGAGAATTGCTTGAGCCTGGGAGGCAGAGGTTGCAGTGAGCAGAGAGCGCGCCATTGCACTCCAGCTTGGGTGACAGAGCAAGTCTCTGTCTCAAAAAAAAAAAAAAAAAAAAAAAAAAAAAACTCTAGTGCAGTGGCTCACGCCTGTAATCCCAGCACTTTGGGAGGCCGAGGTGGGCAGATCACCTGCGGTCAGGAGTTTGAGACCAGCCTGACTGAAATGGTAAAACCTCATCTCTACAAAAATACAAAAAAAAAATTAGCCAGGCATGATGGTGGGTGCCTGTAATCCCAGCTACTGGGGAGGCTGAGGTGGGAGAATTGCTTGAACCCGGGAGGCAAAGGTTGCAGTGAGCCAAGATTGTGCCATTGCACTTCAGCCTGGGAGATAAAGTGAGACTCCCGTCTCAGAAAAAAAAAAAAATTATATATATAAATGCATATATATATAAAATACATATTTACATAAAAATATATATAATTTTTTAAGTGCCTAGTTGGTAGGTTCTGGCTAAAGCCAGAATAATAACCAGACCCTGTCTTTTTTCAAATGTTAAATCTCAGCTGGCATGTACAGCGAAGGCTCATGAAAGTCAAGCCATAGTTGGATGTGTCCTTGGTTCCCATCTCGGCCTAACCACCTTTCAGGACCCTCCTGCTATAGCCACTTGGTGGCTCTCTTGTTTTTTTCCTTTGAGACGGAGTCTCACTCTGTCACCCAGGCTGGAGTGCAGTGGTGCGATCTCAGCTCACTGCAACCTCCTGCCTCCCAGGTTCAAGTGATTCTCATGTCTCAGCCTCCGGAGTAGCTGGGATTACAGGCACACACCACCATGCCCAGCTAGTTTTTTTGTATTTTCAGTAGAGACAGGGTTTTGCCATGTTAGCCAGGCTGGTCTCGAACTCCTGACGTCAGGTGATCCACCCGCTTCGGCCTCCCAAAGTGCGGTATTATAGGTGCGAGCCACTGTACCCGGCCTGTGACTCTCCATTTTAACAAGGCACTCTAGAAAACCCTGAAGACCTCAAGACTCGCAGGGAACGAATCTGGAATGATAGAACACTGGGAGGCTGGAATGCAACTTGAGAAACCAGAGGGTCCCCCTAAATCCAGCACAGGTCACCCAACCTGAAAAGTGGCAATCCTGGGCACATCTGTTCATGCCAGCAGGGCTGCCAGGCCATGGATACACCCCACAAACAGTGTTTTACCCTCACCAGCAGCCAAAGTGTGCAAGGGCCTGGGCTTCTCCAGGCCTCTGCTATTAGCAGCAAGAGATTCAGTGGTGTCATTGGGCAGGGCTTCTCTTCTGGGCCTTTTCACCGAGGCCAGTCCCTCCTCCGCAGCCTATGAAGAGAAGACCCAATCAGCTAGAAGAGGAAGAAACAGGCAAACCTGTACCTCCTCTTCCTGGTGTGAATGGAAGAAGCCAAACCCCAGTAATTCACCATGCACAGAGTCACCCGGCACCCACTTCAGCCATGCCCACCTCATGTTCCCTCTTCTCGCTGCCGGCTCCCTCTGGCTGCTCCCCATCCATCTCCCGGATGGGGCGCTCGGGTCCAAGGTTGTCTGGGTGTATTTTTTTCTTCCTCAGGAATTCTGTGATTCCTAATGACTCGGCAACCTGAAAAGAAATGGGCCAAGAGAATAAACTTCACCCAAACAGCACACACCCCTAGAAGTACATTCACATGCAAGAATTAAACGACTTCACAGAATTAAATCCTGTGAATTTGTACTGTGAGGTGCCATCTCAACAATGAGAAATATGAAGGTCAATATAATGTTAGATGGACTAGCTGATGATAAAAATGGATCATTATCAAAACTAGAAGGTTCTATGTGAGCACAATTTAGAGGAGGAGACCAATCTTTTTTTTTCTGAGACGGAGTCTTGCTCTGTCGCTCAGGCTGGAGTGCAGTGGCGTGATCTTGGCTCATCGCAACCTCCGCCTCCCGGATTCAAGTGATTCTCCTGCTTCAGCCTCCTGAGTACTGGGATTACAGGCACGCACCACCACGCCTGGCTCATTTTTGTATTTTTAGTAGAGACGGGGTTTCACCATGTTGGCCAGGCTGGTGTCGAACTCCTGGCCTCAAGTGATCCACCCACTTCAGCCTCCCAAAGTGTTGGGATTACGGGCATGAGCCACTGTGCTCAGCCCAGAACAGTCTTTACAAACAATTTGAAACAGTCTCTTTAATGCTATCACAAGCTTAATAATGTTAGCTGATATCATGGTAACTTTCTTTCCCACTGTCCCTCCTTTACTGAATTCTCACTGGTCTCTTCAGAAGAACGATCCTGCCTATCCCACATCCAGATCTCCCTTCCCAGCTGGTAAAAAGTCATGGGTCTGGGGGCCTGAGCTGGTTCCCAGCTTCTCTGCCCATGGCCTGGGTGATCTTGGTGAGCCACCATCTCCTGAGTCTCCCTTGTCCATCTCCCTGACTTATCCAGACAAGAGATTACAGCTGCCTGGAAGGGCTTTTGTGAAGATCAGATCTGACTCCATATGCAATGCCTATGTGAAACACCAGATGTGAAGGTGTTAAGAGACAGGTGTTATCATTTATACATGGACGTTATAAAGAGAACCCCACAGAGCACAAGATGGGGGTGGGCACAGCAGGAAGGGCAGCAGAACAAGGCTAAAGGAGAAAACAGGCCATGTGGGTTCTGCGCAGATGAACCTGGGCGGTGTCCCCTCACAAACTGAGCCACTGTCATGCTCCCAAGAGGCAATGGCACAGTCTGAGCTGCTCAAAAAGCCAGATTCTGTAAGGCATGCACAGTGTGTGTGTGGCCAGTTCTGCGTCATGGCAGGATGATACCCACACTTGCTCTCTGAGTTTAGCAAGTGGGTATCATGTTTAAAAAACACACAGGTGACTGCTGTGCAGGGCATCCACATGAGGCTTAGCAAAAACCTTTTACATTTTCATGATATATAATTTAAGAATATAAGGCAGGGCATGATGGCTCATGCCTGTAATCCCAGCACTTTGGAAGGCTGAGGCAGGCAGATCACTTGAGGTCAGGAGTTCGAGACCAGCCTGGCCAATACGGTGAAACCCTACCTCTACTAAAAAATACAAAAATTAGCTGGGCGTGGTGGTGCACATCTGTAGTCCCAGATACTCGGGAGGCCGAGGTGGGAGAATCGCTTGAACTCGGGAGGCGGAGGCTGCATTGAGCCAAGATGGCACCATTGTACTCCAGCCTGGGTGACAGCAAGACTCTGTCTCAAAACAACAAAAAACACCCAAAAAAGTCCAATGTAGCTAAAGGCAATTTGATAATAACAATGACATTGAAATGAGAATTGTGTTGGAACAACCACAAACAAAAATGAATGGCCCCTGGCTGGACGCAGTGGCTCATGCCTGTAATCCTAGCACTTTGGGAGGCCGAGGCGGGTGGATCACAAGGTCAGGAGATCAAGACCATCCTGGCTAACGGTAAAACCCCATCTCTCCTAAAAAAAAAAAAAAAAAATATTAGCTGGGCGTGGTGGCAGGCGCCTGTAGTCCCAGCTACTTGGGAGGCTAAGACAGGAGAATGACGTGAATCTGGGAGGCAGAGCTTGCAGTGAGCCAAGATCACACCACTGCACTCCAGCCTGGGTGACAGAGCGAGACTCCGTCTCAAAAAAAAAAAAAAAAATAGCCCCTATATAATCCATCCCCAAAAACCCACATAAGGAAGACAACAGGGTTGAGTGTGGTCGTTCATGCCTGTAATCTCAGCACTTTGGGAGGCCAAAAAGGGAGGATCACTTGAGCCCTAAAGTTCAAGACCAGAGTGGACAACATAGCAATACCCCATCTCTATGAAAAATTTAAAAATTAGCTGGGCATGGCGACACACGGCTGTAGTCCCAGCTACTCAGGAGGCTTATGTGGGAGGATTGATTAGGACCAGAGGGTTGAGGCTGCGGTGAGCTGTGATTGTGCCACTGCACTCCAGTCTGGGAGACAGAGGGAAACCCTGTCTCAAAACAAAAAAAAAAAAAGAAGAAAATGATACCTGAGGTTTTAACTCTGATCATCAGTGAGTGGGAAGATTATGGTGTTTTCCATTTTCTTTTAGCTTATCTTCATTTTTGGGTTTTCTGGAACAGCATTTATTAGTTTAAGAAAAAAAATTGGGGGCCAGGTGCCGTGGCTCACACCTGTAATCCTAGCACTTTGGGAGGCCGAAGCAGGCAGACTGCCTGAGCTCAGGAGTTCGAGACCAGCCTGGGCAACATGGTGAAACCCTGTCTCTACTAAAATACAATAAATCAGCCAGACATGGTATTGTGCGCCTCTAATCCCAGCTACTCAGGAGGCAGAGGCAGGAGAATTGCTTGCACCTGGGAGGCAGAGGTTACAGTGAGCTGAGATCGCACCACTGCACTCTAGCCTGGGCGACAGAGCAAGACTCTATCTCCTAAAAAAAAACAAAAAGAAAAAAAAATTCACTTGATGGGAAAAACCAAAATGAGGTAGAACAGGAAAATGTTATTACTAAAAACATTCTCCTTCATATGTGAAGTTTTTTGTGGGTTTTTTTTTTTTTTTTTTTTTGGAGACAGTCTCACTCTGTCAACCAGGCTGGAGTGCAATGGTGCAATCTCATTAAGGAGCAAAAAAGTGAAATAGTTAATAAAGCAGAATGTTTAGAGTTACTTGGTCACTGAAACCTCCACCTCCTAGGTTCAAATGATTCTTGTGCCTCAGCTTCCCAAATAACTGGAATTAGAGGCATGTGCCACCACGCCCAGCTAATTTTTGTATTTTTAGTAGAGACTGAGTTTTGTCATGTTGGCCAGGCTGGTCTTGAACTCTGACCTCAAATGATCCACCCGCCTCAGTCTCCCAAAGTGCTGGGACTACAAGCATAAGCCACTGCACCTGGCCCTTCTTTCTTTTGGCTAACTCTACGAGCAAAACTCTTTCTGCCATGGGAGATTGTTACCTTATCATTGTTTATTTCCAGGGTCTCCTGGGAACACAGACCAGAACTACTGAGGTAATCTTGGCACGTTTTCTTAACCATTTTATGCAACTCTTCAAATTCCTTATATATAGCTGGGAAAAAAGGCTTTGCTAGATGATCTTTTTCAACCTTAGTGAAGATAAAGACCAAAAAAAAAAGTTTAAACTCGAGGCACTGATATGGAAAATACAGAAGAAAATCTAAACAAAGTTTCGGTTCCTTACCCCCTCAGCAGCCATTCAGTGGTGTACGCTTCCTTCAGTCCCCAGTGAGCACCTACTGTGTGCCCTGCATGGCGTAGGGAAGCCAGGATGGGCATGGGAGGAGCAGGCCAAGAAACAAACGAGTCTTGGGTTGGGGCCATGTAGGGCACGGGTGAGCTCCGGGACAGGGTGGGAAAGGAGGGCAGAAAGGCCCTGAGCCCTGGCTGGGCTGTCAGCTCCGGAGGGAGTGTGGGGCACAGGCAGCCTGGGCTGTAGCCTGAGTGGGCTCAGAGGGAGCAGAGCCTCGGGCAGAAGAGGCCAGCTGGGGTGAGTGGGCTCCAGGAGAGCCCAGGATGGCCGTTATTTGTGGCTGCCACTTCCATCCCTCCCATACCAAGTTAAAAGTCAAGGGAGTGGACGGGCACCTGCCTGAGGCACCCAACTACCCAGGCAGCAGCCCCCACACCAGGCACGGTGTGTGACCAACAGGCTCGCTTCAGCTGTCCTGGACAAGGAAAACGATTCCAAATGGCCAGGCTCTTTCCAAAATGACTATGAGCTGGGCACGGTGGCTCACACCTATAATGCCATCTCCTTGGGAGGCCAAGGTAGGAGGATTACCTGAGGCCAGGAGTTTGAGACCAGCCTGGGGAACAAAGCTAGACCCCATCTCTACAAAAAAAATTTTTTAATAAATTAAAAATTAGCCGGGTATGATGGTGTGTGCCTGTGGTCCCAGCTGAGGCACACAGGCTGAGGTGGGAGGACTGCTTGAGCCCAGCAGTTTGAGGCTGCAGTGAGCTATGATGGCACCACTGCACTCCAGCTGGGCGACAGAGCAAGACCCTGCCTCAAAAATAAAATTAAACAACTATGCAGGCTATTGAAAAATAAGTAATAAATAATATTATTTCTAAATAACTTCTAATCATCCCGCTATATTTAGAAACACTAAGAGTACTCACCTTCATCAGAAGAAACTCATACACTGTCACAACCTGAGCCAGTTGAGGTAGAGCCAATTCCACCAGATCCTCGGGGTCACACTGCTGGAGGAACTACCAAGGGAAAGCATTTCATGCCTTTGAATGTCCCACAAGAATTTCACAATAGCCAACAAGTTGGTGCAACATACAACATAAAAAACAGAAAGTTCTCCAAAATTTTCAGTCACCAAGTAACTCTAAATATTCTGCTTTATTAACTATTTCACTTTTTTGCTCCTTAATGAAGTACTATGATCCATTCTGGGTTCCCTACGACAAGCTCTGGGCACTGTCCTGGGCACAGGCCCTGGAATAAGGACACAGTGATAAGGAGATGTGTATCCTGCCCTCCGGGACTCACCTAGGCTGTGCCGCAGGTGAGGGGACAGCACAGCTGGAGGCGGTGCCTGGAAACAGACAGGTCAGAGGGGCTGAAAGGCAACCCAGGCCCAGGCTGAGAGGGGCCAAGGGGTTTGGATTCCCTTCTCCAAGCAGTTGTGGAGGGAGGTTTTAGGCAGGTGCCTCGGGTGGTGGTGCAGAGGATGGGGCAGGGCTGGAAGCCTGGCAGGCAGTCAAGACTACCCCCAAAGTACAGGCAGGAAAAGATGAGGACTCGGGTAAGAACAGGGATGTGGGTGGCAGTGCAGGGATATGAGGGGAGGGCACAGTCCTCCAGGCTTAGCGACCACAGGACATGGGGAGCAGTGAGTGAAGGAGAAAGTCAAGAATGGCTCTGGGTTCCCAGCTTGAGCCTGGGGTAGGCGAAGTGGCCCCTGACAATGCAGGGGTGGACAGGAAGCCAGCCCGTGGGCTCTGCTCTGCTCAGACATGAAAGGCAGAGGGGTTCACAGGACAGCCAGGTGGAGCTGTTTCATTGAAGAGATCTGAGGCACCAGAGAGGAACAGAAAGCGTGGGAGTCTGCAGAGGGAAACCAGGAGGATGGTGAGATTCCCAGGGAAGCAATAAATTGAGGGGGAAGCTGAGGAAGTCCTAGAAATAGGAAGTCTTCTGAGGTCCAGGGAGGTCACAAGATCAGTGCTTAGAAGGCCAGACGCAGTGGCTCACACCTGTAATCCCTGCAATTTGGGAGGCCAAGCCAGGAGGACTGCTTCAGGCTAGGAGTTCGAGACCAGCTTGGACAACATAATGAGACCCTGTCTCTAAAAAAAAAATAAAAAATTAGCTGGGTGTGGTGGTGTGTGCCTGTGGGCCCAGCTACTCAGGAGGCTGATGCAAGAAGATCAATTGAGCCTGGGAGGTGGAGGCTGCAGTGGGCTATGATTGAGCCACTGCACTCCTGGGTGACAAAACAAGACCCTCTCTCAAAAAAAAATAAAAATAAAAAAAAGATTGGCATTTAAGGAGAGAGCGAGAGACTGAGTAGGAGCTACAAAGGGCTGGAAGGGCCACAGATGCTTGCAAAACAAGCAGAAAAGTTACAGAAAAATATTTTCATTGTAAGACAAAAATGTTCAATTAAGACTTTCAAAAACCCTTTGAAAGAAGTGACCAGCTGACTTTCAACTCCACAGGAAGTGGAAGAAGGTGGGAATATGGGATATTACCTTGCCGTGGCCTGACCTAAATTCTGTAGGAGCTTAATAACAGGAGACAGGGAAACTCTGCAATTTTCTGCTTAACACTCAGGTTCAAACGACAGTTGTGTCTTTTTTTTTTTTTTTTGAGATGAAATCTCGTCCTTGTCTCCCAGGCTGGAGTGCAATGGCACGATCTCGGCTCACTGCAACCTCCGCCTCCTGGGTTCAAGCGATTTTCCTGCCTCAGCTTCCTGAGTGGCTGGGATTACAGGCACCCGCCACCACTCCCAGCTAATTTTTGTATTTTTAGTAGGTAAGGGGTTTCACCATGTTGTCCAGGCTGGTCTCGAACTCCTGACCTCGGGTGATCTGCCTGCCTTGGCCTCCCAAAGTGCTGGGATTATAGGCATGAGCCACTGCACCCAGCCTCAACTGACAGTTTTGTCAGGTGACTGGTTTCACTGTCCTCTTTCTCCCCCAAGAGCAGGGCCCAGTCTATCTCGTACACACTGTCCCCTCCATCCCTAGAACAGGGACTGATAATTGATGGACACCCAGTAAATGTATCAATTAATATCCATTTCTGGAGAAATTATCATCTGTAAGTTAAGAATGGTTCTGAAGGCCGGGCACGGTGGCTCACGTCTGTAATCCCAGCACTTTGGGAGGCCGAGGCGGGCAGATCACAAGGTCAGGAGTTTGAGACCAGCCTGACCAACAATGGTAAAACCCTATTTCTACTAAAAATACAAAAATTAGCCAGGTGTGGTTGGCAGGCGCCTGTAATCCAAGCTACCCAGGAGGCTAAGGAAGAAGAATCGCCTGAACCCGGGAGGTGGAGGTTGCAGTGAGCTGGGATCACACCACTGCACTCCAGCCTGGGCGACAGTGTGAGATTCCATCTCAAAAAAAAAAAAAAAATAATGGTTGTGAAAACCATTTCCATTGTTTTCTAAACTGCGTCCATATAAACGCAGGTTATAATTATTCCACAACTTATCAAGTCAAGCAGCTTTTGAGCTACACCAAAGGCCATATAGTCACTTTAAACGGTAAGAGTATGAATTAGTTCAGATATTACTGTCCTTGGCTTCATCACACACTTAATGCAACGACATTTCAGGTGAACGGTTTAGGTGATTCAGAAACTAATAGTGAATTGCCACATATCATGCTAAAGACACGGTTTTCAAGCCCAGGGTTGTAAGAGTGAGGTACCTCCTTGAGCCTGGCTTTGCTTGCCGACGCCCTCTGCTCCCCTGCCGCAGCAGGGCCACCAGGCAGCTGAGCAGCTCTTCTCTGCTGGAGGACAGCTGTGCGGGACTCTGCAGGGGCCTCTGAGCGTGCACCTCTTCTAGGTCCTTGGTATCTCTCTGATCCCAAAAGAGCTCCATTTTCCGGTTCAGATGGCAATGTCTCTTCAATGTCTACAGACTGACCATTCTAGACAGTGTTGCACACCCAAAAATAAAATAAAACAAGCATGCTTTATATACCCCATAAAAACCTTTTAGTGGCTGGGCGCAGTGGCTCACATCTGAAATCCCAGCACTTTGGGAGCCTGAGGCGGATGGATCATTTGAGGTTAGGAGTTTGAGACTAACCTGGCCAGCATGGTGAAACCCCATCTCTACTAAAAATACAAAAAATTAGCCAGGCATGGTGGCGCGTGCCTGTAGTCCTGGCTACTTGGGAGGCTGAAGCAGGAGAATCACTTGAACCCAGGAGGCAGAGGTTGCAGCGAGCCGAGATCGTACCCCTGCACTCCAACCTGGGCGACAGAGTGAAACTCTGTCTCAAAAAAAAAAAAGAAAAGAAAAACAAACCTGTTTGTTTAAGTTTTGGATTTGGAGGTACATGTGCAGGTTTGTTACATGGGTATACTGTATCATGCTGAGGTCTGGGCTTCTAATGATCCAGTTGCCCAAGTAGTGAACACAGTACCAAATAGATAGTTTTTCAACTCTTGCTGCACTCCCTCCTTTCCTGCCATGAAAGCCTTAAAGCAGAAAAATGTCAAGTCAAAAGCAATGAACTTGCTAAATTATTTCTTCTTCACATAATCAAGAAATATTAACTATAATCAATGCATCTTAAATGTTCCCAACAAAATCCCTGTTGGACACAGGATCAATATTAGCTAGGCAGGCTGGGTACACTGGCTCACCCCTGTAATCCCAGCACTTTGGGAGGCCAAGGCAGGAAGATCACTTGAGCCCACAAGTTGGAGGCCAGCCTGGGCAATATAGTGAGACTCCATCTCTACAAAAAACAAATTAAGTTAAAAAAAAATTGGCCAGGCACAGTGGCTCATGCCTGTAATCCCAGCACTTTGGGAGGCCGAGGCAAGAGGACTGCTTGAGCCCAGAAGTTTGAGACCAGCCTCTACAACATGGTAAAACCCTATCTCTACAAACATACAAAAACTAGCCAGGCCTGGTGGTGTGTTCTGCAATCCCAGCTACTTGGGAGGCTGAAGTGGGAGGACTCCTTGAGCCCAGAAGGTTGAGCCCTGGAGACTGAAGCAGCAGTGAACCATGGTTGCAACACTGTGACAGAGTAAGACCCTGTCTAAAAATAAAAAAAAAAAATTTTTTTAAATATTAGCTAGCCTCTAAGTCTGGAGTAGCAAACTGTAACCCTGGGATGTTGACCAAAATGAAACAAAAGACTTCCCTGGAGCTGGGCACAGTGGCTCACACCTGTAATCCCAGCACTTTGGGAGGCCAAGATGAGTGGATCACCTGAGGTCAGGAGTTCAAGACCAGCCTGGACAACATGGTGAAACCCCACCTCCACTAAAAAAATACAAAAAAATAGCTGGGTGTGGCGGCAAAAGCCTGTAATTCCAGCTACTTGGGAGGCTAAGGCAGGAGAATCACTTGAACCTGGGAGGTAGAGGTTGCAGTGAGCCGAGATCACACCACTGTCCTCCAGCCTGGGCGACAAGAGGGAAACTCTGTCTCAAAAAAAAAAAAAAAAAAAAAAAGACTTCTCTGATGTGACTGTCATCTTAAAACCTAACCTGAATTTTGTTCATAATTCATTACTTATCCATGACTTTTAAAACTTTTAAATTATTTTACTGGATAGATTAAAATACCATAAAATTTATCCTTTGAAAGTATATAATTCAGTGGCTATAATAGATTCGTGAAATTGTGCAACCATCACCACTATCTAATTCCAGGACAGTTTCATCAGCTCGGAAAGAGACCGTACCCATGAGCAGTCACTCCTCCTTCCTCCCTCCCGACAGGCCCTGGCAGCCACCAGTCTACTGTCTGTCTCCAAGCATCTGCATGGCTTTTGAAGAGAACCCTACATCTGACCTTGTCCTCAGGTCCTATTTCCTCATTCCCTGACAATTCCCTCCTCTGAAAATAGGAATAATAATGTAGAAAAATAAAATAAAGGCCAGGCACGCCAGTGGCTCATGCCTTTTATCCCAGCACTTTGGGAGGCCGAGGCGGGTAGATCACCTGAGGTCAGGAGTTTGAGACCAGCCTGGACAACATGGTGAAACACTGTCTCTATTAAAATTACAAAAATTGGCCAGGTGTGGTGGTACACGCCTGAAGGCTGAGGCAGAAGAATCACTTGAACCCAGGAGGTGGAGGTTGCAGTGAGCTGAAATCACATCACTGCACTCTAGCCAGGGCAACAGAGTGAGACTCTATCTCAAAAAAAAAAAAAAAAAAAAAAAAGAGCCGGGAGCGGTGGCTCACTTTGTAATGCCAGCACTTTGGGGGACTGAGGCAGGTGGATTGCTTGAGGTCAGGAGTTCAAGACTAGCCTAGCCAACATAGTGAAACCCCGTTTCTACTAAAAATACAAAAAAATAGCTTGGCATGGTGGCAGGTGCCTGTAATCTCAGCTACTAGGGAGGCTGAGGCAGGAGAATCCCTTGAACCCGGGAGGCAGAGATTGCAGTGAGCTGAGATCGTGCCATTGCACTCCAGCCTGGGCAACAAGAGCAAAACTCCGTCTCAAAAAATAAATAAATAAAAAATAATAAAAAGAGAGAATTATAATAGAATACTAAATACTACAAACTACTGCACAACATGAATGGACAAATTCCTACATACACAAAACCTGCCAAAACTAAATCACAAAGAAGTAGAAAATCTGAGGCCGGGCGCAGTGGCTCACACCTGTAATCCTAGCACTTTGGGAGACCGAGGCGGGCAGATCACTTAAGGTCAGGAGTTCAAAACCAGCTTGGCCATCATGGTGAAACCCCATCTCTGCTAAAAATACACACAAAAAAATTAGCTGGGCATGGTGGTGCATGACTGTAATCCCTGCTACTCGGGAGCCTGAGGCAGGAGAATCGCTTGAATCGCTTGGAGGTTGCAGTAAGCCAGATCATGCCACTGCACTCCAGCCTGGGTGACAGAGTGAGATTCCATCTCAAAAAAAAGAAAAAGAAAAAGAAAAAGAAAATCTGAATAGACATAAAAGTAGTGAGGAGATTGAATC
This sequence comes from Rhinopithecus roxellana, assembly GCF_007565055.1. NCBI lineage: Eukaryota > Metazoa > Chordata > Mammalia > Primates > Cercopithecidae > Rhinopithecus > Rhinopithecus roxellana. Next base: position 160,942,312 of record NC_044553.1, on the reverse strand, counting down.
AAAAATCTCCCAACAAAGAAAATTCCTGGACCTGACGGCTTCACTGGCAAATTCTATCAAACATTTAAAGAATGAACACCAATCCTTTATTTAAACATTTCCAAAAATTAAAGAGGAGAGAACACTCCCTCACTCATTCTATGAGGCTAGCATTTCTCTGAAACCAAAGCCAGCCGAAGCCACAAGAAAGGAAACTACAAGCCAATATCTCTCACGAGCACTGATGCAGAAAAACAAATACTAGCAAACCAAAATCAGCAGTGTATTAACAGGATTGTATGCTGTGACCAAGTGGGATTTACCCCTAGAAAGCAAAGATGGTTCAATATATGAAAGCTGATCAGTGTAATATACCATATTAACAGAATGAAGGAAAAAAATATGATCATCTCAGTTGATGCAGAAAAAGCATGGACAAAATTCAACACCCTTTCATGATAAAAACACTCAACAAACCAATAGAAGAAACTACCTCAACATAATAAAAGCCATATATGAAAAACCCACATCACGCTCAATGGTGAAAAACTGAAAACTTTTCTTCTAAAAGCAGGAACAAGGCAAGGATGCCTGCATTCATTACTTCTGTTCAACACAGTGCTGGAAGTTCTAGCCAGGACACTTAGGCAAGAAAAAGAAATAAAGCGGTGGCTCACGCCTGTAATCCCAGCACTTTGGGAGGCCGAGGCAGGTGGATCACCTGAGGTCAGGAGTTCAAGACCAGCCTGGCCAACATGGTGAAACCCGTGTCTCTACTAAAAATACAAAAAATTAGCTGGGCATGGTGGCGGGCACCTGTAATCCCTGCTACTCGGGAGGTTGAGGCAGGAGAATCGTGTGAACCCAGGAGGTGGAGGTTGCGGTAAGCTGATACTGCGCCATTGCACTCCAGCCTGGGTGACAGAGCAAAACTTCATCTCAAAAAAAAAAAAAAAGAAAGAAAGAAAGAAGTAAAATTAATAATGAGGCTGGGTGCGGTGGCTTATGCCTATAATCCCAGCATTTTGGGAGGCTGAGGTGGGTAGATCAGTTGAGGCCAGAAATTGGACACCAGCCTGGCCAATATGGCGAAACCCCGTCTCCACTAAAAGTACAAAAATTAACCAGGTATGGTAGCACATGCCTGTAATTCCAGCTACTAGAAAGGCTGAGTCAGGAGAATTGCTTGCAACCAGGGGGTGGAGGTTGCAGTGAGCCGAGATCACACCACTGCACTCCAGCCTGGGCAACAGAGCCAAACTGAAAAAAAATAAAATAAAAGTAAATACTGCATTTCTAAACACAATGAACAATTTGAAAATAAAATAAAATAATTCCACTTAAAATCTAGTAATTCCACCTCTGGATATATACCCAAAGAAACTGGGCTGGGCGTGGTGGCTCATGCCTGTAATCCTAGCACTTTGGGCAGCTAAGGCGGGTGGATCACAACGTCAAGAGATTGAGACCATCCTGGCTAACATGGTGAAACTCCGTCTCTACTAAAAATACAAAAACTTAGCTGGGCATGGTGGCGGGCGCCTGTAGTCCCAGCTACTCGGGAGGCTGAGGCAGGAGAACAGCTTGAACCCGGGAGGCAGAGGTTGCAGTGAACTGAGATCACGCCACTGCACTCCAGCCTGGTGTCAGAGCGATTCTCCGTCTCAAAAAAGAAAAAAAATAGAAAGCAGGGTCTCAAGATATAATTGAACATCCGTGTTCATAGCAGCATCATTCACAAAAGCCAGAAGGTAAAAGCAACCCAAGTGTCCACTGACAGATGAGTAAGCAACATGTGGTATGTCCACACAGTGAGCTATTACTCAGTCTTACAGAGGAAGGACATTCTGACATTGGCTACAACATGAACCTTGGATATCGTGCTAAGTGAAATAAGCCAGCCACAGAAAGACAAATATCCTGTGACTCCACTTCTATAAGGAAATTAGAGTAGTCAAAATCATAGAAGACAGAAAGTAGAATAGTGGCTGCCGGGGTTGGGGGAAAGGGGAATGGAGAGCTGGTGTTTACAGGGACAGAGTTTTAGTTTTTTGTTTCTTTTTCACTTGCCCAACGTGAAGCTCGGAGTTTTAGTTTTAGAAGATGAGGAGTTCTGGAGATGTGTGGGGGTGATGGTTGCACAACACTGTGAATGTATTTAATACCCTTGAACCATACACTTAAATATGGTTAAGACAGTAAATGTCATGCTATGTGTATTTTACTACTATATATATATATGTGTGTGTGTGTGTGTGTATATATATATATATATTTTTTTTTTTTTTGAGATGGAGTCTTGCTGTTGTTGCCCAGGCTGGAGTGCAATGGTGCCATCTTGGCTCACTGCAACCTCCGCCTCCCAAGTTCAAGCAATTCTCCTGCCTCAGCCTCTCAAGTAGTTGGGACTACAGGCATGGGCTACCACACCTGGCTAATTTTGTATTTTTAGCAGAGATGGGGTTTCACCATGTTGGCCAGGCTGGTCTCGAACTTGTCACTTCAGGTGATCTGTCCGCCTCGGCCTCCCAAAGTGCTGGGATTACAGGCGTGAGCCACTGCACCCGGCCCAATAAAATATTTTAGAAAAAAAATTTTTTATGTGATAATGCAAACTCATAGCGACTCACACCTGCTTTATCAGGAGTTTCAGAAGGTGTAGAAGGGGGAGAGGACACGCTAAACAGCCAGGGGCTGTTGACACTCCAGAAGCACCCCCGGGGACTCCTTTTCTCAACAACACCCTCTGTAATGGCAGCGTCAGCCACGAGTGCACCGCCATTGGTTTTACTGACCAAACCTAAAGAGCTGACGGATGCATTCCCATCAGATGTGCTCACGAAATCATGCCGACACACAGAAGACATACATCTCCTGGCCTGTTGGGCAGCAGTGCAGACAACATGGGGGTCTCAGATCCTCCACTAGAATGATTCTGGTCCCGCCTAAGCTTTCACCTGAGTCCCCATCAGACACCGTAAAGGTCAGTGTATGGATGATGAGCAGGCAGGGGCAGGAACTGGGACTGATTTGGTTTGAACATGTGTCCCCACCAAATCTCATGTTGAAGTGTAATCCCCAACGATAGAGGTGGGGCCTGGTGGGAGGTGGCTGCTGGATCATGGGGACAGAACCTTCATGGCTGGTTCAGCAACATCCCCTTGGCACTGCTCTCACGATAGTGAGTTCTCATGATATCTGGTTGTTTAAAAGTGTGTGCTCGCTGGGCGTGGCGGCTCACACCTGTAATCCCAGCACTTTGGGAGGCTGAGGCAGGCGGATCACCTGGGGTCAGGAGTTCAAGACCAGCCTGGCCAACATAGTGAAACTTCATCTCTACCAAAAATACAAAAATTAGCCAGACGTGGTGGCGGGTACCTGTAATCCCAGCTACTTGGGAGGCTGAGGCAGGAGAATCACTTGAACTGGGGAGGCAGAGGTTGCAGTGAGCCAAGATCAGGCCACTGTGCTCCAGCCTGGATTACAGAGCCAGCACCCGTCTCAAAAAAATAAATGAGCGTGTGACACCTCCCCCTGCTCCTTGTTCCTGCTGTGGCCACATGAGGTGCCTGCTCCCACTCTGCCTTCACCCTGAATCTGTTTCCCAAGGCCTCCCCAGAAGCCGAGCAGATGCCAGCACCATGTTTCCTGTACAGTCTGGAACCGTGAGCCAACTAAACCTCTTTCGTTTATAAAATACCCGGTCTCAGGTGTTTCTTTATAGCAGTCTGAGAATGACTAAATAAAAAGACACATACCCAGACAGAAATATTACCTGCAGGCCACCGTGTGCTGACTCTGTCACCAAGCAGGAGCGGGCCCCTCCCTCACATGGAGCCGCTGGCATGGACAGCCCCGGGGAGGTCAGGCTGAGCGTCCTTTCCTCCGTGCACCCCTGGAGGGTGCTTGCATTGGCTTTCTCAGACAGCACCATCTCAGGGTCCACCTGGCCATGGCCTGGATTAAGTTTAAAATGTCGGGCCAGTCCCCCCTTTCCTATATATGACTTTTCACAAGTCTGACACTTAAAGCTTTTGGGCCTCAGGGAGCAGCTCGATAAGTCAAAGAGCGTGTGCCTCTCTCTCTGATCTTCATCTTCTTCCACACAGAGTTCTGAATAATCATCAGAATCTGACAGATGACTATCTGCCAAATCCTCTGTTTTTATGAACTTATAATCTTTAGCTTTATACTTGGGAGGTCGAGATACCCGTCCAGAACGTGTCTTTACTTTTAACGATTTTTTGAGTTTCTCAGTATGTTTTGTATGCAAGTTGGAAACAAATGGATGTGCTGAACTGGATGAAAGAGATGTTACTGCCAGCGGGTTGGAGGCAGATAAAGGAGTCAACATTGAGCCCTGTTCATTTGGAGTCTTGGGGGCTGGGACTTTCTTTGCAGGGACCACCTGGAGGGCTGGCAGTGGTCTCTGTATGAACACCTGAGGAGGAGGCTGGCGCAAGTCACTTAGGAAGCACGACTGTGGCTCGGTTCTCACAAGCGGCTGTACCCTGAGCAGCTGAGGGCCTGCTGATGTGGAGTCCCACGAGGCAGGAATTCCCCTGGGGTGGCTGGCTCTGTCTTGCAGTTTGGGGCTGGATTGTGGCTGGTAAGGGCATTGGCTTTTCCTGACCTTTCATTTCTCCAGATGTTACCTTGACACAAATGGCTTCTAGTTGCTTATGTACAGAAAGACAAGAAAGAGAAAAGAAGCATTGAGCTTATCAACGTGTCTGCAATTTCACTCTCATCATAAACCCATTATTGATGTTTTTTCTAAATTATATCTTACATATAAAAATTGATGTAATGTGTTTGTACTAAGGTGGTGTTTTCCAGACCTTTCTGACCAGAGACCACAGTGATGTAAGTTGGGCTTGGTGGCTCAACCTGTAATCCCAGCACTTTGGGAGGCCGAGGCAGGCTGATTACTTGAGGTCAGGAGTTCGAGACCAACCTGGCCAACATGGTGAAACTCCATCTCTACTAAAAATACAAAAATTAGCTGGGCGTGTTGATGCATGCCTGTAATCCCAGCTACTCGGCAGGGCTGAGGCATGAGAATCGCTTGAACCCGGGAGGAGGAGGTTACAGTGAGCTGAGATTGTACCACTGCACTCCAGCCTGGGCAACAGAGTGAGCCTCCATCTCAAAAAACAAAAACAGAGATCACTATGATACACTTTACATTATGACCCAGTACACGTGTATATAAATATCTGCATACATAAATAAAAAGTTGATGGAACTAGTTACCATTCCTATATCAATGCCCACTGATTGTATCTATTCTACATCACTTTTTTTTTCTTTTACAAGATCAGGGTCTCACTCTGTCACCCAGGCTAGAGCGCAGTGGCGCGATCTCGGCTCACTGCAACTTCTGCCTCCTGGTTTGAGTAATTCTCCCATCTCAGCAGCCTGAGTAGCTGCCACCACACCCGGCTAATTTTTGAATTTTTTGGTAGAGACAGGTTTCACCACGTTGGCCGGCTGGTCTCAAACTCCTGACGTCAAGTGATTGATCCACCTGCCTTGGCCTCCCAAAGTGCTGGGATTACAGGATTATAGGCGTGAGCCACCACACCTAACCCTATTCTACATCACTTTTTAAAAAATACTAGTCATAATCCACTAAGTTGATTTCATGACCAATTAAGAGATAATAAGAGCCTTCTTAACAGTTCTACCTATGTGGGTTTTTTTTTCTTTTGAGATCGACTCTCGCTCTGTCGCCCAGGCTAGAGTGGAACAGCACAATCTCGGCTCACTGCAACCTCCACCTCCCGAGTTCAAGTGATTTTCCTGCCTCAGTCTCCCAAGTATCTGGGACTACAGGTGCATGCCACCATACCCCAGCTAATTTTTGTATTTTTAGTAGAGACGGGGTTTCATCATTCAGGCTGGTCTCAAACTCCTGACCTCTGGCGATCCACCTGCCTCAGCCTCCCAAAGTGCTGGGATTACAGGCGTGAGCCACCACACCTGGCCAGTTTTTTGTTTTATGTTTTTTTTTTTTTTTTGAGATGGAGTCTTGTTCTGTCGCCCAGGCTGGAGTGCCACTGCAACCTCCACTTCCCAGGTTCAAACGATTCTGCTGCCTCAGCCTACTGAATAGCTGGGATCACAGGTGTGTGCCACCATGCTAGCTATTTTTTTTTTTTTAAGATGGAGTCTCGCTCTGTTGTCCAGGCTGGAGTGTAGTGGCGCTATCCTGGCTCAGTGCAACCTCCAGATCCCAGGTTCAAGCGATTCTCCTGCCTCAGCCTCCTGAGTAGCTGGGATTACAGGCGCCCACCACCATGCCTAGCTAATTTTTTTATTTTTAGTAGAGATGGGGTTTCACCATGTTGGTCAGGGTGGTCTCGTACTCCTGACCTCATGATCCGCCCACCTCAGGCCTCCCAAAGTGCTGGAATTACAGGTGTGAGCCACCGTGCCCGGCGTTACCCATGTGTTTTTGGAGTTTTTAGTACTCTAAAAGCAGATGTAATTCATAATGTGGGCCCATGTTTTTTAAAAAGTTTTTAATGAAATTCTGGAAGCCACAAAAAAGCCCTAAGGAACAATGTTACCCAGCTTCCTATTGCCCAACCTGCATGCCCGTTTCTTCACCCTGTCCTGAATGTGCTGTTTAGCATTCTTTTTTTGTTTGTTTGTTTTTGAGATGGAGTCTCACTCTGTCGCCCAGGCTGGAGTGCAGTGGCGCGATCTCGGCTCACTGCAAGCTCCGCCTCCTGGGTTCACGCCATTCTCCTGCCTCAGCCTCCCGAGTAGCTGGGATTACAAGCGCCCGCCACCATGCCCGGCTAATTTTTTGTATTTTTAGTAGAGATGGGGTTTCACCATGTTAGCCAGGATGGTCTCAATCTCCTGATCTCATGATCCACCCGCCTTGGCCTCCCATGTTTAGCATTCTTATGCTTTTTAAAAATTTATATGGCATATGCAGATATTTCTAAAAATATATAGTTCAGCTCTGAAATGTTTTTCAACTTTATATAAATGCTATCATCTCCTGCAACTTCAAAGGCCTTTTCTAGGTTTCTTCATTTTGCTTTGTGAATTTTATCCACATTAACATGGGTAGGTCTCAGGGGTTCATTTTCTCTGCAGTATGAGTACACCAGTCTCCTGTTGATGGACAGGTGGTTTCCAGCCTTCTGTTCCTAAGGTCTGCTCTGAATCCTCACTGATGTATGTGGGTATATGCGTGAGTTTCTCTGGGGGCATGCACCTAGGCGTAGGGCTGAGTATCTTCAATAACTTTTTACAAATATATCTAACAAAATTTCAAATACGTGTGCTTTTTGATCCAGTAATTCCATTTCCTGGATTGTATAAAAAAAGTCAGGTGGCCACAAAGATGTTCTGTTCTACAAAGTTCAAAGCAGCACTCTCTATAATAGCAAAACACCTACCAAAGGGGAGAACTACCTTCAATAACATCCCACAAATATTGATTGAGCACTGACCGCGTGCCAGAAACACTGTTCCAGGTGTCAGGGAAACAGCTGTCATACAGCTTAGGGGAGAAGGACGGGGAAGCAAAAGAAAGAAGCCCTCACAGAGCAGAAATAATGAGCATTTTCCTCCAGGGAGAAAAAGAGGCAAACCTCATCATCCAGAGCACGATTTCCCAATCAACATTTCAGAACATAATCCTTTGACATGGGTGGCTGGAGGATGTCCAGCAGCATCTCTGCCTCTACCCACTAGATGCCAGCAGTGATCCCGAGTCCTGACAATGAAGACATTGCCAAGTGCCCCCTGTGGGGCAAAACTGCCCTCGGTTGAGAATCACTTATTTGGGATCACCAAGTGGCCCTCTTTGGACTGAACCTTCTGGTGTGACCCTCAAACAGTGGAGCATCACCAAAAATGTCACACAGGACAGAATAAAAATCCTCACTGAGATCAAGCTGGAGTGTGTCTCTCATCTGTTTCTTGTTATTCTAGTACAAATAGCAGAGACTGGCCAACACTTTGTATGAAGAATTGTACAGAGCTGGCACCATAGCCCTGGGAGTCCTCAACTCCTGGGCTACTTGTGAATCAAATGACGAGATTGACTGTGCATATCCCTCAAGAACCCCATCTCTTTCATGTTACTGTCAGTCACACCTGTAATCCCAGTGCTTTGAGATGCTGAGGTGGGAGGATTGCTTGAGGCCAGGAGTTCAAGGCCAGCCTGGACAACATAGTGAGACCCTGTCTCTACAAAACATTTCTAAATTAGCCAGGCATGATGGTGCATGCCCGTAGCCCCAGCTACTCAGAATGCTGACGTGGGAGGATCATTTGAGCCTGGGAGTTCCAGGCTGTAGTGAGCCGAGATCAGTCCAACCTGGGTGAGAAAGAAAGACCCTGTTTCAACAAAACCCCAAAACAAAAACAGAATACATATATAAAAATACACTAAACCCTACTGTTTTAGGATAACCACAGTGGCAAAACCAGACTACTAATGTATTTATCCTCTGTCCTGACTGGCTTACCCTGTGGGTATTATGCTTATACTTTGTTATGTTTAGTTAACTCAGCTAACACTAAGTATTTCTGGGTAGAATACATACTAGCCAAGTTGTAGCCTCACCCTTGAGATGGTGGGCGGTTTCCCCTGCCATGCCTCAGTCCCTGCAGACCTGCTGAATCGGATCTCCTGGGGTGGGGCCCCAAGATCTGCCCTTTCAAAAGCTCCACTGACTATTCCGAAGGCAGACAAGGTTCCCTAAGGAATGCAGACAGGTGAGGCAGACAGGAAAAAGTCATCGTGGTACAACAGGTGCAATAAAGAGGCAGAAACGGCCCAGAGGTAGTGGGCTGCCCAGAAGCAGTGATCTCTGAGGGGCATTTTGAAGGCTGGGAATTTTTGCCAGGTGAAAAAGGGCATACATCCATGTGTAAATGCACGGATGCACGAAAAGGGGCACAGCATGCTGGATGGCACTGGAAATTTCCGTGGGGTGGAAAGAGGGAGGGTCGGGAGAGACAGGGCCCCGATCTGACCCAAGTGTGTCCACTGGTCTGTGCTCCTGATCCACACCATCCCCCACAGCAAACACTGGGCCTTCTGCTGTGGTTGTTGAAATGTACCCCACCACCCACCGCAGAACCTGCCTCTCCTCTTCTGCATTTTCAACCCAGACTCACCCTTTCAAATCTAGTTCAGATACCACCTCTTCAACAAAGCTGCTTCTGATCTCCTCAGCCAGGAACAATCTCCCTTTCTCTAAATACTTTTAGTTCTTTTCACTATCTTTAGCTTTCTGGCCTTGATTAGAAGTTATCTGGGTATTTTGTTTTTTTTTTTTTTTTTGAGAAGGAGTCTCACTCTGTCCCCCAGGCTGGAGTGCAGTGGTGCAATTTCGGCTCACTGCAACCTCCACCCCCTGGATTCAAGTGATTCTCCTGCCTCAGCCTCCCGAGCTGGGATTACAGGCGCCCACCACCACACCTAGCTAATTTTTGTATTTTTAGTAGAGACAGGGTTTCACCATATTGGCCAGGCTAGTCTAGAACTCCTGACCTGTGATCCGCCAGTCTCGGCCTCCCAAAGTGCTGGGATTACAGGCATGAGTCACTGTGCCCGGCTATGGGTCTTGTTTTATCTCCTGTTAGTTCATAAACTACTGAGGGGCAAAGTATACATCCAGTTTGCCTTTGTGGCCTCCATGACACAGCTGGGGCTGAAAGAGTATTAGCAGAATGTGCTGCAAAGGTACATTATTGCAGGTAGAATTTATATTGTCTCCATTAGATTAGCTACAAAATACAATCCCATCATGCTACCTAACCTTGATTAAGTTTGCTCCTACTTTATGAAAAATATGTCATTTTTGGATTCGAAACCCAAAAAGCTGTGGCCATATTCAGCAGGGTATGGTGAGGAGTACAGGGGCTCGGGAGAGCAGCCACACCTGAGGGACCTTGGGCAAAGCCACGCAACCTCACTGAGCTTGTTTCCCACCTGCAAAATGCCGGTACAAAAACCCTGCTGAAAACTAAGCAGCCCAGCACAGTGCCCGTTGCAGAGCAGAGGCTTTGCAGATGGCTGCCCCTGGAAGGCGTCTTGCAGCCTTCTGACCCAGACCGAAGTCCAAAAAGGTTGAGTTACCCAAGGTCACACCTCTACATAGCGATAGTGTGGCATCTGGGCAGAATCACACTGTCTTCCTAAACCTTTGCAAGACAACTCTCCAGTCTTGATGATTGACTGGACACAACCCCAAGCAGCTAACATTAGTCAAAAAAACTCAAGAGCAAAGGTTCCTGATTCTATTCTCTAATCCGTTTCTTCTAGTGGAAAAAGCTCTCTTCTTTTGGCAATTTTGGGGTGAGACCCCAGTGCTGAAATGGGATGGAATTTTACAGATACCATGCAGGCCCTCTGGCTTCAGGCGCTATGCTACACCCTCCGCAGTTGGGCGACGGTGTTCCAGTTATCACTCCCCTAGCAACCAAAAGGTGTGTGGCCCAGGAAATAAACCCAATGGGAAAGGATGTTTCGTGGTATAGAGTGCTTTCACATATTCCAAACATTAAGTGTGTATCAGGCACTGTGCTGGGTACTGCGGTTACAAATCAGTCACTATCACCCAGGATGGTAAGTCCTGCAGCCAACTAGTGTATTGTGCTTAACTTTGTTCCAAGCCTGGGCCTCGGCACCTTACACCTGAAAAGCTAAGTTGGTTCCTTTTAATTCATTCATGTTTCAGCTCCAGTGTCTGGCCTAAGGGACCACCCACTCTAAAGCAGCCTCCATCAACCCCAGAACCTGCCTTATGTTCGTTCAAGTATGTTCAAGGCTTCACCTCCTGCACATAGTGGGGAGTGCTGGGAACACGGTCTCTAAGTGCTCCACAAAGGCTTAACGAGCGGTCAAAGGCCTGTAAGAAGAGCTAGGCAGCACGCGAAAGCCCCCAGCAGGCCTGTGAAGGCAGAGAAGGCACGAGGGCGTTCCAGGCACAGGGCCCAGCGTGAGCCACCGCTCCTAGAGTGAGGTTCCTGGGGTGAAAATGCCAGGGTGGTGACAGGTGGGGGCCGTACGCCGTTCCTAAGAAGCTCAGCCTGGGGACGCCCTGAGTCTTAACCCGGGCCGATACTGGCCTTCCTGGACGAGCAGCTAGCCCCGCCGCGGGGCCTCGGCACCCTTCGGGCCTCAGTTTCCCCACGTCCCTCCGACGCCTCACCTGGGGGGGGAGCAGGCGCGGCGGGCGAGGGGGCTCGGCGCCCGGGCCCCGCTGCAGGACGGCCTGCTGGGCCGCGTCCCGCAGCCGCCGCGCCGCGTCCTGCAGCACGAAGGGGGGCGGTGGCGGCGGCGGCTGTGCCTTCGTCACCTGCTCCAGGACCCGCCGCAGCTGCTCGGGGCCCAGCGGGGCCACACGTGCTACACTGCCGCTCTGGCCCGGAGGAGCCGGGCCGCCGCCGCCGCCACCATCCTCGCTGCCGCCCCCAGCCTCCGGTTCCGCATCCGCCATGGCGGCCGAGGCGGGGACTCGAACCCGGGTCGCTGAGCGACGGCGTCTACAATGTGCGTCACCGGGGAGAGGGGCGGACTACGAGTGCCTCGCAGGCCAAGACACCTCGGAAGGCGACCGTGTCTGGCCGGGAAGGTCATGGAGTGCCCCGCCCCAGCCAACAACGCCGCGTCTCCTAGGGCTGATCAGCAGAGCCGACCCACGTTATTTTCCTTATTGCCTGCCACGGATGTTCTCGGAGAACACTCACCTTCTCCGAGAGCTGTCCCGGATCTCCAGTCTTCGGGGTTCCAGAGCCCCTGGCCCAAAAGTTACCACACTATCCAAGTGTTCTGACGTAATCGTGCATCTGAATCAGCGGAGGATCCTGTCTGGAGATGCAGAGTCCTCTGCCCACTCCCAAACGTTTGGATTTATACATCTGAGAGGGGACCACAGTTTGAATTGTTAACGACAGTGTTTCCCAACCCCCAAATTTTTGCCTTGTCACCCTAGCTTCTCTCTACCCACCCACCCAGATTGGGTGCACCTTGAAGGGAGAGATGATATATATTACTCAGTCGGTGCCCAGCACAGGTCCTGCCCAGAACACAATACAAGCTCAGGTCATGAATGCTGGATGAATAAATATGAATAAACGAATGAGTGAACGAATGAATGAACCCCCCCTCTATCCATCCGGCTCCACTGCCCCATCTTCCTCAGCCTGATCGCCTCTCCTTCTTACGGTTGAGGCTCTGTGCGCCCTGCGAATCTTGTAGCTGCAGGTGTGTACACATGTCCGAGCTCCTCTCCCCAAGGAGAGCAGGAGGTTCACTGGTCAACAAACCCCTATTAAGCACCTGGTGGGTAAATCGCTGTTTCCGCCCCGGGGGGTATACAGTCTAGGTGCCGAGGAGGAGGAAACTAGCATTTGCAGCGCAGTATGATGAGTGCTGAAGCCAGTAAAGTAAGGCGGGGGGCCTGGGTGGTGTCAGAGAAGGTTCTGGAAGATCACGATCATCCTCATCAATACATTGCATTCACGTTGCTCTCTTCTGTGTTATTTTTTAATGGTGAATTTTATATTATGGGTATCTTACCACAATTTTATTATTATTGCTATTATTACTGTTATTGAGATAAGATCTCACTCTGTCACCCAGGATGGAGTGCAGTGGCAGGATCTTGGCTCACTACAACCTCGACCTCCCGGGCTCAGGTGATCCTCCCACCTCAGCCTCTGGAGTAGCTGGGATTACCGGCACACGCCACCACGCCCAGCTAATTTTTGCATTTTTAGTAGAGACGGGGATTCGCCATGTTGGCCAGGCCGGTCTCAAACTCCTGATCTCAGGTGATCCACCTGCCTAGGCCTCCCAAAGTGCTAGGATTGCAGGCGTGAACTACTGTTCCTGGCCTGACAATTGGATTCTTTTGAGATCTTGGGAAGCTCTGCTTTTCGGCAGATAAGAGATTTCAGGATTTTTTTTTTTTTTTTTTTTTTTTTTTTTTTGAGACAGAGTCTCACTCTGTCACCCAGGCTGGAGTGCAGTGGCACGATCTTGGCTCACTGCAACTTCCACCCCCTAGGTTCATGCGGTTCTCCTGCCTCAGCCTCTTGAGTAGCTGGGGTTATAGGCGTCCGCCCCCACGCCCGGCTAATTTTTGTATTTTTAGTAGAGAGGGGGTTTCATCGTGTTGGTCAGGCTGGTCTTGAAATCCTGACCTCAGGTGATCCGCCAGCCTCGGCCTCCCCAAGTGCTGGGATAACAGGTATGAGCCACCACACCCAGCCAGATTTCAGGAATTCAAATGCCTTCTGCTCAAAGTAATTTTTATGCCACCGTGGCATATTCTAAACCCTTTCAAGCTCAGGAAACTTGAGGGCAGCAACCTCCACCGATTCCTCCATGCTGTGTCCCTGCATCTAACAACGTGCCTGGCACCACTATTAAAACATGTGACATCCATCGTGTGTCCAGGTGTCTATTTTGGGTGTCGGCTGCCCCAGGCTCTCCTAACTTTGCTTATAATAGCAGCAGCGCCATCGACTGGCATTTATTGAGAACTTTTACTACACTCTGGGCACTTACCAAGGTCTGTAGATTTTGAGCTGCTTCTTGTTCAGGTCAGAGCTAGTAGCTGTTTCCACTGTAGAATTTTCGAAAACAGGTGGAGCCCCTGCCGGATCCTGACGTAAAATGGCATTAACCCTATACAACCGGCTTTTGTTTAACTGAACACACCTGACCACCCTAGAAACTTGAATCGAGTGAGAAATTCATCCACTTGCTCTGGCTGCAAAATGCAGAACTAAGAGGAAGAAATGCGAAGCCTAAGATGTCTCTCTGAAAAGAAAACACGGGGGGGGAGCAAGAGAAGGGTTCCAGAGGCTTCCACAACCTGAACGCCTCACTAAAAACATGGCAGTCATCTTGTGGCTGGTCACTGTCTCCACGCGGGTTGGGGTTTGTGTCTCACCGTTTTGCTCCCAGCCTAGAACGGTGTTGGGCATGCAGTAGCCCTCCATACGCTTTTGTGGAATGCATTCATTCCAGACCTGAATTTTCAACTCCAAGACTTCTCTGCAAGGAACACTAGGCGGTGATATCTGGGAGCACCTGTGTTCACTGGGCGGTTCCTCCAGGCCAGACGCAGCCTCAGGAAACGTGGGGGGTGAGGGTGGGGGATGTGCATTGGTTTGGATGTCCCGAGTGTCCTTTAAAACGACAAATGTAAAAGGCCTAACCAATGGCATTCTAAAACAGACTCTTCAGGTGGTGGCGGGCGCCCGGACTCGGGGTGAGGAGCCACCGCCCCAGCGCGCGCTGAGTTCCTCCCCAGCAGGCCGCCTTCCACAACCTTTGGGCCGAGTCCAAAATATTCCGCAATTCGCTCCTGCATGCACGCCGGTTACAGTACCAGAAAAGAACATCTTTAAAAAGAGTTGCAAAAGGAATTCATGGGGGTGTAATTAAAAAACGCGGCTGGCCCGTACGGGGATCGAACCCGCGACCTTGGCGTTATTAGCACCACGCTCTAACCAACTGAGCTAACCGGCCAACTGACGCTAACACGCCACCGGAGTGTTTAAGAGGGCTCCACGCCCGCGCCCGCCCCCTAGTGACTCCGTGCCGAGTCCTCGCCGCTGGCTGCATTCCGCTTCGCCCCAGCAGCGACTTTCGACCTCTTCACAGTCACCTCCATTGGTCCGATGCAGAAACTGAGACCTAGGGGACTTCAAGGAGAAGGGAGGCGGCTCCCTACAGCGAAGGCGGCTTTCTTTCACAGGGAAAATGCAAATTGCACATGGGAGGCTTAGCTCGACAGTGAGAAGGTTTTCAAACATGCCAACTCAATGTTGTTTTTATCTCCGAGAATCCTGCAGCGTGGAAACTTCGTGTAACAGAGGCCTTTAGCATGGTTAAATCAAGCTTGGAAACTACAGAAAACCACAGACAAAGGACAAAAGAACCACCGAATTCCCTATCGCCCAATAAACAAGGGCCGCTGGGGTCTTGGCTTCCTTCCTGCCGGTTTTTTTCCTACTGCACACGTGTGTGTGTATATATATATATATATATAAAATATACATACATACACACACACACAGAATCCAAAGCCTTGTATGAAGCATTCTTTTTTTTTTTTTTTTTTTTTTTTGAGACGGAATCTCCCTCTGTCTGCCAGGCTGGAGTGCAGTGGCGCGATTTCAGCTCAATGAAGCAGTCTATTTTTTATCTTTCTTTTTGCATTTAATGTTCTAGAATAAGCATATTCCTAAACAATTACGAATGTCATTTTAAATGATTCCTCAGTGTTTCATTGAGTGGACAAACCACGATAGATTTCTCTCCTTTTTTTTTTTTTTCAGTGTCAGAAAAAATGTTTTCATTTTGCTCTCTCTCTTGTTAACTGAGCACGTAAATAAATCACATGGTACAAGGTAGAAAGAAGGGTTGAAAGAGCCACTGGGTGGGCAACGATGGTATCCACCTCTAAAAGCACAGGATCTATATGAAAAAAAAGAGAGAAGGAAAAGGCCAGGAAGACAAACCACCACCGTGCATGCCACAGAGGCCTGCTGGTCTCCTACAGGGCCTGACTATGGTATGCTGCTGTGGCCCTCCCACTCCAGGAGCACCAGCAGCGAGCACCAGCTTTTTTTTTTTTTTTTTTTTTTTTTTTTTTTTGAGACAGAGTCTCGCTCTGTTACCCAGGCTGGAGTGCAGTGGCGCAGTCTCGGCTCACTGTAACCTAGGCCTCCCTGGTTCAAGGGATTCTCCTGCCTCAGCCTCTCAAGTAGCTGGGACTACAGGTGCGTACCACCATGTCCGGTTAATTTTTTTTTTTTTTTTTAATTTTTAGTAGAGATGGGGTTTCACCATGTTGGCCAGGCTGGTCTCGAGCTCCTGACCTCAAGTGACCCGCCTGCCTTGGCCTCCCAGAGTGCTAGGATTACAGGTGTGAGCCACTGCGTCCGGCCAGATTTTTAACACTACACATTCTGCTCTGATTACTCCACTAAACTGCTGGGACTGATGTATCATCAGGGTTCCATGTCACAAGCAGCAGAAACCAAGTCTAGCTGATTTGAACAGATTTTATGTAAAGGATGTTAGGTAGGTCACCCTCCACGAGCAAGGCTAGAGGACCAGGTTTAGAAAAACGGACACTCAGTGAACACATACTCATTCAGTCTGGCAGTGCCCTGGCCCCCAATCAGCTGTGAGTCAAAGAAACCTAATCCTTGTCCTCATGGAGCTCACCGCATAGCAAGGAAGGCGGATATTACAGGGAATAGAGAAGATTAGGTGGTGTGCTGGGAGGCTGGGCAAGCTTCCTGAAGTCTGGAGCACTTTACAGTGTCCAAAGGACAAGGATGGATAAGCAGGCCAAAGGGGTAAAGCCCTCTCACAGAACACGGGTGGGGGTGCAGGCATCCTGTCCATTTTGCTTACAGCTGAATGAATGCCCAGAACCTAGCACAATGGCATAGCAATAGGTAAGTCACATGGGTTTAAAACAGTCAGATCAAGTCATTTCTCTGTTCACACTCTCCCCTTTTGCCCCAGCCCTAAAAGGCCTGCCAAATTTAGCAAATATAGATCAAGATACCGGGTTAAAATTGAATTGCAGAAGGACAATGAAGCTTTTTTTTTTAGTGTAAGTATGTCCCATGCCATATTTGGGTCATACTTACACTAAAAGAATACCTGTGCTATATCTGACAACCCTACGCCCAGGGTGACAACCCTACGCCCAGGGTAACATCCTGTTGAAAGACACCACCTGGCCGGGCGCGGTGGCTCATGCCTGTAATCCCAACACTTTGGGAGGCCGAGGCAGGTGGATCACGAGGTCAGGAGTTTGAGACCTCCCTGGCTAACACGGTGAAACAGCATCTCCACTAAAAATACAAAAAATTAGCCGGGCGTGGTGGTGGGCGCCTGTAGTCCCAGCTACTCGGAGGGATGAGGCAGGAGAATGGTGTGAACCCAGGAGGCGGAGCTTGCCGTGAGCCGAGATCTTGCCACTGCACTCCAGCCTGGGCGACAGAACGAGACTCCGTCTCAAAAAAAAAAAAAAAAAAAAAAGGCCGGGCGCGGTGGCTCACGCCTGTAATCCCAGCATTTTGCTTTGGGAGGCCGAGACGGGCGGATCACGAGATCAGGAGATCGAGACCATCCTGGCTAACACGGCGAAACCCCGCCTCTACTAAAAATACAAAAACTAGCCGGGCGCGGTGCCGGGCGCCTGTAGTCCCAGCTACACGGGAGGCTGAGGCAGGAGAATGGTGTGAACCCGGGAGGCGGAGCTTGCAGTGAGCTGAGATCCGGCCACTGCACTCCAGCCTGGGCGACAGAGCGAGACTCCGTCTCAAAAACAAAACAAAACAAAACAAAACAAAGACACCACCGGACCTGCATCTTTCGCCTCTGCCCTCCTGCACCCCTGCCCGGCTCCCTCCGCGGCAGCCCCCTCCGCCTCCTCGCGGGCCCTTGCTCCTGTGCTGGGGCTTTTGCGCTTCCTTTCCTCTTCCTGGACCACCTTTCCTGCAGACAATGTCAAAACTCCTCCTCCTCGTCGTGGTCGCTGCTTAAATGTCATTTACTCAGGGAGGTTTCCCCGATGCCCCCATTTGCAATCGCAACCCGCACCCAGGATCCCTGCGGTTCCCGGCCCGACCCCTCTCCATCGCTTATTCCCGCTGCTAACCGTCCGCCTCCCACCGCTGGAGCGAACTCCAGGAGCAGTGGGCTCTATTTCACCAGCACCTAAACAGTGCTTGGCACACAGCGGGTGGTCAGTCAAGGTCTCCTGAAGGAAGCCGAGTTGACCAACCCTTGTGGGTGCAGCCGTGGCATTACCGGGACTTCACGCCACGCGTCCCAAGTGGGCGGAGTGGACTGGACACGTCGGGGCGGGGGCGCAGTGACTGACATCGGCCGCTAGAGGGCACCCGAGACCTGCGCCGTCAGTCCCGAACCCAGGCTTCGGGCGACCCACGTGCAGTCCGTAGGGCGGGCGCGGGCCAGCAGTTTTCTGTCCTCGGGACCTCTCCCTCCCCTTCTCACCCCTTCTTAAAGCTCTTCTTAGACAAACCCCAATTCTCATTCTTTGAGTGACGAAAACACAAATCTACATACTTCTAGAATTAAGTGGTACAGAATACCATTCGGGCTTGCTTTCGTGTTTTTGCTTTTTGTTTTTGAGACGGAGTCTCGCTCTTGTGCCCAGACTGGAGTGCAGTGGCGCGATTTCGGCTCACTGCAACCTCCGCCTTGCATTTTGTTTTGTTTTGTTTTGTTTTTTGTTTTTAATGTGGGGCGGGGGGCCCATGTGCATTTTAAATAATCTATTTTCTTTAAACTCAACTTATGAAATGTTTTATTCTGTTTATAAGCTGGAACCTTTGGTCTGACAGTAACGACCCGCTGTGTTAGTTTCCCAAGTCGGCCACAACAGAGTGTTTTAAGGTAGGTGGCCGCATAACAGAATATATGGCCTCACAGTTCTAGCAGGCGGATGTCCAAGGTTAGGGTGTCAGGAAGGTCGCTTCCTTCGGAGGCTCCCAGGGAGACCGCCCCAGGCTGTCTCCTGGCGGCTTCTGGTGGATTTCCGGCCAACTTTGGCCTTCCTTCGCTTGCAGAAGCTTCACCCTGATCTCTGCCTGCATCTTCATATGCTATTTTCCCTGTGTGTCCCTGTGTCTAAATCGCCCCTTTTGTGTAGACGCCAATCATAATGGACTAAAGCCACCCTGAAGACCCCCCCTTTTTTTTTTTTTTTTTGACGGAGTTTCCCTCTTGTTGCCCAGGCTGGAGGGCAATGGCGCAATCTTGGCTCGGCTCACTGCAACCTCCGCTTCCCGGGTTCAAGCGATTCTCCTGCCTCAGCCTTCTGAGTAGCTGGGATTACAGGCGTGAGCCACCACGCCCGGTTAATTTTGTCTTTTTAGTAGAGACGTGGTTTCACCATGTTGGCCAGCCTGGTCTTGAAGTCCTGACCTCAAGTGATACCCCCGCCTTGGCCTCCCAAAGTGTCGGGATTACAGGCCTGAGCCACTGCGCCCGGCCGAAGACCTCACTTTAACTTGATTGCCTCTGTAAAGACCCTATCTCCAAGAAAGGTCACAATCTGAGGTACTGCAGGTTAGGACTTCAACATCTTTTCCGGGGGACACGATTCGATGGATAACTCATAACATGTACAGTTTCATGCATTCCTGAGTAAAGCTTTAATTTATAAAACAGATTGAATTCTTCTAAATGAACTCATTTAGAAATAAAATTAAAAGAAACCCTATTAAATGTTTATACAAGGTAAGTGGCCACACAACAGAATACATGGCCTCACAGTTCTGGCGGGCAGACATCCAAGGTCAGGGTGTCGGGAAGGTCGCTTCCTTTGGAGGCTCCCAGGGAGACCGTCCCAGGCTGTCTCCTGGCTTCCGGTGGATTTCGGGCCATCTTTGGCCTTCCTCCTATTAAATGTTTATACATTTAGTAATCTGATTTTCTGATTTTTCTTAATAAACATACAACGAAGCTTTTTGAAATTAACATTTTATATTTATGAAAGTAAAACAATTGCAGTTTTAAAAGTCATAATACTAAAAGCCTTATTATAAAAGATAGTATTCTCCTACTCCACCCGTTCCCTGCAGCCCAGTCCAACTCCCCAGAGGCAATCACTGTGAACTTTTAAATTTATTTATATATATTTTTTTCTACAGAAATGAGGTCTCACTATGTTGCCCAGGCTGGTTTTGAACTCCTGGGCTCCAGTGATCCTCCCACCTTGGCCTCCCAAAGTGCTAAGATTATAGGTGTGAGCCACCATGTCCTGCCCACTATGAGTTTTTCAAGGAGTTTCTTTTTTTACTCCAATAATCCTAAAATATATTATTTTACTTCTAATTCTTATTTTTTTTTCAATTTTAGACTTTATCTATTGACTTCATTCTATGCTAAGTGAGGTTCTTTTGCCAACATTCCCCCAATGCATGTACACTTTCCCTCTCTCACCATCCCCAAATACTAATACTACCAAGTTTTACTGAAATCAATAGTCAGTGTTTATATTGCTATGACTATGTCAACACTGTTCTCAACTGAGCCATATAGTGTACTGTAATTACATTCCTTTCTAATGGAACTTCTTGTTTTCCTTTGCATTTGGTTTGCATACTTTTCTATGTAACAGTCACTGACTTTCTGCCAGAATTATGAAACTGCTCTTAATGTAATCAAATACTTGAGATAATGTAGCAATTGTTTTCTATGTTTAAGTTGGGAGATATCCTTCCAGAGCTTCCCATCCTCCTGGTCTAACCTGGATTGGTGGTTCTCCAGGCCTGCCCCAGTTTAATCCTGGGCGGGTCTTCACCACCATCCTGGGAATCCCTTTCCCCTTTTTCTTTGTTGGGTCCTCTGCTTCCTAATTCCAGGTTGCTGCCTCTTTTACTTACCTTTCATTTGGGTTCTGAACGTTCTTCATTGGTTTCCCAAGAAATGGCTCATGGAAAGTAAATGAGATCTTGCATATCTGAATACATCTTTCTTGCTTGCTTTGCTTGCTTTCTCTGTTCTCTCTTTCTCTCTCTCTCTCTTCCTCTCCCCCTTCCTCCTTCCTTCCTTTTTTTTTTTTTTTTTTTTTTTGAGATGGAATCTCACTCTGTCACCCAGGCTGAAGTGCAGTGGCATGATCATGGCTCACTGTAGCCTCGACTTTCTGGGCTCCAAGGATCCTCCCTCCTCAGCCTTTCAAGTAGCTGGGACCACAGGCATGTGCCAACACGCCTGACTCATTTTTGTATTTTTGGTAGAGATGGGGTTTCCCTATCTTGCTCAGATTGGTGTCGAACTTCAGAGTTCTAGTGATCCTCCTGCCTTGGCCTCCCAAAGTGCCTGGATTACAGGCGTGAGCAACTTTGCCTGGCCCACATCTTTCTTCTTACCCTCACACTGGGATAATAATTAGAAAATTTTAGGATAGAGGTTACTGTCCCTTGGTACTTGGAAAGCTGCACTTCTCTGTCTGCTGTGTCTAGTTTTTTGCTGAGAAGTCCAACATCATGCTGGAACCCAATCTTTTGAATATGATCATTTTTCTCTTTTGATACTTTTGGAACTTCTCACTATCCCTATTGCTCTGAAATATCACGAGATGCTTTGGTGCCAGTCTTTTTTATTCATGTATCCCACATGCCTACAGCAATACCTGGCAAATAGGTGTTCAATAATATTTGTTGAACGAGCTGGGAGTGGTGGCTCATGCCTGTAATCCCAACACTTTGGGAGGCCAAGGCAGACGGATCACTTGAGGTCAGGAGTTCAAGACCAGCCTGGCCAACATGGTGAAACCCCATCTCTACTAAAAAAAAAAAAATTAGCCAGGCATTGTGGTATATGCCTGTAATCCCAGCTATTCAGGAGGCTGAGTCAGGACAATTGCTTGAACCCGGGAGGCAGAGGTTGCAGTGAGCCGAGATCACTCCATTACACTCCAACCTGGGCAACAGAGCGAGAATCTGTCTCAAAAAAGAAAAAAAGAAAAAGAAAAGAAAAACTGCCCAGGGGCTGTGGCTCACGCCTGTTATCCCAGCATTTTGGGAGGCCAAGGCGGGCTGATCACTTGAGGTCAGGAGTTCGAGACCAGCCTGGCCAACATGGTGAAACCCCGTCTCTACTAAAAATAGAAAAATTAGCCGGGTTTGTTGGGGGGAAACCTGTAATTCCAGCTACTCAGGAGGCTGAGGCAGGAGAATCGCTTGAACCCGGGAGTGGGAGGTTGCAGTCAGTCAAGCTCGTGCCACTGCACTGCAGCCCGCGAGACAAAGCGAGACTCCGTCTCAAAAAAAAAAAAAAAAAAAAAAATTCGCGTAGAAGCTCCCAAGCCCAATTAAAGCTCAAGGCAATCGTCCACGTAGTGGGTTCCAAATCGCTCAGTTCCCAGGCCAGCAGGGAAAGCGAGCCGGGTGAAAGTCGCTTCTGCGCCAAGGCGGGGAATTGCACAGTATTTACATGGAAGCGGCGGAGAGGTTGCTTAGCAACCCGGCTGAGCGGACGGGCTGCACTGCGCACGCGTATACGGGCGGAGCAGCTTGCGCACGCGCGAGCGACAGCTCGTGGGGTTCAGGGCCTGATGGTTGCTAGGGTGACAGGGACACAACATGGCGGCCGGATGCTAACGCTCTCTTTCGAGGGACCACTACGGAGATCCTAGTGCGGGACCCCGCCTCAGGGAAGTGGAAAGCAGGGGGACACCGTTCCTGCCTCTTTCTTTTCCGTCCAGTGTCGGCAAGGGGTTGTCTCTTCCGCATCCAAGATGAAGAGTGAGTGGGACCGGGGATGGGGGCAGGGACTGGAGAGCGAGTGGTGGGGGCGGGAGGGACTGGGGGAGCTTGAGGGACCTGTGGGGCCGGGCGTCGTCGCCTTCTGCTGTGGCGGCTCCGCATATGGACCCCGAATCCCCCTCGGCTGTAAGAAGCCGGTGCCCCTGGGGGAAGCTCGAGGGGTTGGGGCTAGGTTGGGAACTTTGGGGTCTCGGAGAGCCGACCCAAGTCCCGTTCAGGCATATTTTGGTGCCGGTGCGTAGTTCTTACATCGAAGTTTAGGGAGTTGAGTGTGATTCATTTTATTTTTTTAAATGCTGGCTCGAACCTGACATTTTTTTTTTTTTTTTTTTTTTTTTTTTTGAGGCGGAGTCTAGCTCTGTGGCCCGGACTGGAGTGCAGTGGCCAGATCTCAGCTCACTGCAAGCTCCGCCTCCCGGGTTTACGCCATTCTCCTGTCTCAGCCTCCGGAGTAGCTGGGACTACAGGCGCCCGCCACCTCGCCCGGCTAGTTTGTTTTTTTTTTTTTTGTATTTTTAGTAGAGACGGGGTTTCACCGTGTTAGCCAGGATGGTCTCGATCTCCTGACCTCGTGATCCGCCCGTCTCGGCCTCCCAAAGTGCTGGGATTACAGGCTTGAGCCACCGCGCCCGGCCGAACCTGACATTCTTTTCTTGAACATTCTTTAGAGACGCAGGGAGCGCTTACAGTGTGGCTGCCTGCCTTTTCATGGTACTGGTTTAGTGTCCAATTGAGAGGAAAGCTGGGCTGTGTGCTTTATTTTATTTTTTGGGTCAAGCAGTAGTGTTTTATAGGAACCATTTTTTAATAGTCATTTTGAAGCAACCTTTTAGTTAAAAGCTGTTACTTCAAAGTTGGAAAATGAGGTAGTCATTCCAGAAAATGTAACGGGTAAAAAAATTTACCTCTGGTAGCATTTGTGGATTATTGACAATCCGAGTGCAACCAGCTAGAATGATTTTTTTATTATTACTGCTGTACATATATAATTGTTTATGGCTGTGAACCGGAGGTGCAGTAAAAATTCAGACCTTTGCTGTGAAAAGACTATGTTAGGGTAGTTATAATGTTAAATTTGCATTGTGTTCTAATTGTCAATAGTGTACGTTGCATAACATTTAAAATAATTCATTCACCCTTTACAAGGCATTTTTATTTTTGTTTTCTTTTGTTGGATATTGTTTAATGTTTACCTTTTTCATTAACGCACTACAAAACTGTAGTTAAAGGTCTGCAAAAGACTTGGCACTTTTACTTACAACGCAGACTATGTCTACTGCACATATTTCATACTATATTCCTTTTTTCTTCCCATCTGCTTGTGTTGAAAATGTTCAGATGGACAGGAAAGTTGCAAGAGCAGCACACTGAATATTTATAAACCCGCCCTTCACTTGGATGCACCATTTTGCCTTATTGTTGTGTGCTCACTTCGGCTCTGGTGTTTTCTCTCTCCCATTTGTGTATTTAATTTCACTGGACCTTTCAAGAGTTAGTTGTAGACTACTGATAATTCACCACTTCTTTCAGCAGTTACCTGCCAAGAACAAGGACGTTCTCCTGCATCATCACATTACAAATAACGCATTTAGAACATTTAACAATGATACAGTACTCTAATATACAGTCCGTATTTCAGTCTTTCCATTTATCCCAATAACATCTGTTATAGTTGTTTATATTTGTTCTGCAGTCCAGTCAAGAATCACAAATTGCATTCTGTTGTCACATCTCTTTGGTCTCTTTTAATATGGTGTCCCTACTTTTTGTGTCTTTCATGACAATGATATTTTCATTTTTATTTTTGTCCTCTGTAGGCCAAATGACATCTTTAAAGAATCCAGCCCAGGTGTTTAGCAGAATATCTCTCAATTTGAATTTATCTGATTGTTGCCTCACGATTAGCTTCAGCTTAAATGTTTTTACCAGGAATATGTGAGAGGTGACATTGTCTCTGTCAGTGTGGCCCTTCCAGAGTGTGTGATGTCAGCTCGTCGCAGTTTTGCTGAAGTTAGATTTGATCATTTGGTTTATTTATCTACCTTCTTTTTCTCTTAGACTCTTTTTTTTTTTTGACAGGGTCTTGCTGTATCATCCAGGCTGGGGTGTAGTGGTGCAGTCTTGGCTCACTGCAACCTCTGCCTCCCAGGATCAAATGATTCTCCTGCCTCAGCCTCCCAAGTAGCTGAGATTACAGGTGTGCACCACCATGCCCAGCTAACTTGTGTTTTTTTGGTAGAGACGGGGTTTCAACATGTTGGCCAGGCTGGTTTCGAACTCCTGACATCAAGCGATCTGCCCGCCTCGGCCTCCCAAAGTGTTGGAATTACAGACGTGAGCCACCGTGCCTGGCCTTCCTCTTAGACTCTTCATACCCCACTACCTAGAGGCATCACTCTCAGTAATTTACTCTCTCTATATATATATATTATATATAAATATATAAATGTGTATTTCTCCCTTTTTAAAAGAGTAATGTTAGCACTGCGTGTGTACACCTATATAGAAAATGTGTGTATGTGCTGGCCGGACGCGGTGGCTCACGCCTGTAATCCCAGCACTTTGGGAGGCTGAGGCGAGCAGATCACGAGGTCAGGAGATCAAGACCATCCTAGCTAACATGGTAAAACCCTGTCTCTACTAAAAATACAAAAAATTAGTCGGGCATAGTGGCTGGTGCCTGTAGTCCCAGCTACTTGGAAGGTTGAGGCAGGAGAATGGCGTGAACGCGGAAGGCGGGGCTTGCGGTGAGCGGAGATTGCGCCATTGCACTCCAGCATGGACAACAGAGCAAGAGACTCCGTATCAAAAAAAAAAAAAGTGTATATGTGCGTACATATATAAAATTTACGGCTGGGCGCGGTGGCTCAAGCCTATAATCCCAGCACTTTGGGAGGCCGAGACAGGCAGAT
Organism: Rhinopithecus roxellana; assembly: GCF_007565055.1. Classification (NCBI taxonomy): domain Eukaryota; kingdom Metazoa; phylum Chordata; class Mammalia; order Primates; family Cercopithecidae; genus Rhinopithecus; species Rhinopithecus roxellana. The sequence continues at coordinate 160,917,098 of NC_044553.1, read as the reverse complement.
CTCGAGGTCAGGAGATCGAGACCATCCTGGCTAACACAGTGAAACCCTGTCTCTACTAAAAAATACAAAAAACTAGCCGGGCGGGGTGGCGGGCGCCTGTAGTCCCAGCTACTCGGGAAGCTGAGGCAGGAGAATGGCGTAAACCCGGGAGGCGGAGCTTGCAGTGAACTGAGATCCAGCCACTGCACTCCAGTCCGGGCGACAGAGCGAGACTCCGTCTCAAAAAAAAAAAAAAAAAAAAAATTTACATTTGGGGGCCGGGCACAGTGACTCACGTCTGTAATCCCAGCACTTTGGGAGGCTGAGGTGGGTGGATCACTTGAGGCCAGGAGTTCGAGACCAGCCTGGCCAACATGGTGAAACCGCATCTCTACTAAAAATATAAAAATTAGTCGGGCGTGGTGGCAGGCGCCTGTAATCCCAGCTACTAGGGAGGCTGAGGCAGGAGAATCGCTTGAACCTGGGAGGCGGAGGTTGCGGTGAGCCGAGATGGCGCCACTACACTCCAGCCTGGGCAACAGAGCAAAGAAAAAAAAAAGTATATGTGTGTATACATATAAAATTTACATTTATGGGGCAGGCACGGTGGCTCACACCTGTAATCCCAGCACTTCGGGAGGCTGAGGTTGGCTGATCACTTGAAGTGAGGAGTTCGAGACCAGCCTGGCCAATGTGATGAAACCCCGTCTCAACCATAAAATTCAAAAAAATAAAAACAAAACAAAAAAATACACAAAAAACTTACGTTTATGATTTACTTCTTGTAAACTTTTGTTTTTAAAGTATATTTAGTATTGTTTGGTATGTTCTTTTAGATGGTCATTTTGGTAGTTTTCGGTTACTTGGTTTAGTGGTGACATCTTTATTCTCCCGTTCTTCCTTCTACCTTAAAATCTACTCTAGGAATTATTGTAACCTTTTATCCCCCTGGTTTACATCTGATCATTAGATAAATGATTTAAAAATAGTTAAGAATGGAGAGAATATTCCAGAACTGGAAATCACAGAGACAGAGTTATAGAAGAATGATCAGGAAGTGAGTAATGGTGAAACTGGATCCATAGCTTGGGGTCAGAGTGGGGCTGGGAATGCTAGATTATTACAGGGGTCTTTCAGGATTTTCTAGGTGTATTTTTGTACTTGTTTTCTAGGCAATGCCCATGTGTTTAGGGGTGTGTTATTCTGTGGAGTATTCCTGTCTTTCTTTTTATTTGGCATCATTTGCAACAGTAGAGAGCAAAGAGTGACACAGTGCAGTTGATAAGAGTGTGGGCTTTGGAGCTGGTGGGCGTGGCAGCTTCAGGCATGTTACTTTTTTTCTTATGCTGCTTTCCTTCGTTGTTCAGGTAATCTATTGCCGCGTAACAGATCGCTTCAATTTTGTGGCTTAAAGAAACACGGTCTTTCTTGTGGTTCTTCAGGTTGCCTGGATTCAACTAGGCAGGTCTTACTGAAAGTCTCTCATGCAGTCAGATGGTGGCTGGAGCGGAAGTCATCTTAAAAGTTTCTTTTTTATTTTGAGATGGAGCTCGCTCTGTTGGCCAGGCTGGAATGAGTACGGTGGCACAATCTTGGCTCATTGCAACCTCTGCCTCCTGGGTTCAAGCGATTCTCCTATCTCAGCCTCCTGAGTAGCTGGGATTTTAGGCGCACCACCACACCTGGCTAATTTCTGTATTTTGAGTAGAGACAGGGATTCATCATGTTGGTCAGGATGGTCAAGAACTCCTGACCTCAGGTGATCCACCTGCCTCGGCCTCCCAAAGTGCTGGGATTACAGGCGTGAGCCAGTGCGCCCAGCCACATTTATCTTTAAACAGGGATGATAATACCCTCACATAGCATTGTTTCAAAGATTAAGTGAAATCATCTATGTAAAGTGTCTGGTACATGATAAATTGTGAATGAATTATTATTTGCTATTTCAGCAGATGGAAGGCAGGGATATAAAAAGGGAAAGAATGAAAGCATCGGTCAGATCCTTACTTGGAAAAGTTTCCCCTTAGCTAGTCTAGTTGAAGTACCACTCTTTTTTCCTGTCTGAACTTTTTTTTCTTTTCTTTTTTTTTCCAGATAGAGTCTTGCTCTGTTGCCCAGGCTGGAGTGCTGTGGTATAGTCACAGCTCATGGCAGCCTCCATCTCCTGGGCTCAGGCAAGCCTCCCACCTCAGCCTCCTGAGTAGTCAGGACCACAGGCACGTGCCTCCTTGCGCGGCTAATTTTTTTTTTTTTTAATTTTTTTGGTAGAGATGGGGTTTTGCTATGTTGTCCAGCCCAGGCTTACTTTTTTTTTTTTTTGAGATGGAGTCTTGCCCTGTTTCTTGGGCTGGAGCCCAATGGTACGATCTCAGTTTACTGCAGCCTCCACCTCCTGGGTTCAAGTGATTCTCCTGCCTCAGCTTCCTGAGTAGCTGGGATTTTACAGGTGCCTGCCAAGACACCTGGCTAATTTTTCTATTTTTAGTAGAGACGGGGTTTCACTATGCTGGCCAGGTTGGTCTCGAACTCCCGACCTCAGGCAATCTGCCTGCCTTGGCCTCCCAAAGCGCTGGAATTACATGCATGAGCCATGGTGCCTGACTGCCCAGGATTAGGTTTTTAATTTTTTATTAGAGATGGGGGTCTCCCTACATTGCCCAGGCTGGTGTTGGACTCCTGGATTATAGGCATGAGCCACTGTGCCTGGTCCTGTCTCAACTTTTTAATGAATTTCTCAAAACATACCTATAAAAAAAGAAAAGTGGCCAGGCATGACGGCTCATGTCTATAAACCCAGCACTTTGGGAGGCTGAGGCAGGAGATTGCTTAAGTCCAGGAGTTTGAGACCAGCCTGGGCAACATGACAAGACTCTATCTCTACTAAACAATTAAAAAATTGGCCAAGCATGGCAGTGCATACCTGTGGTCCCAGGTACTTGGGAGGCTGAGGCAGGAGCATTGCTTGAACCCAGGAATTTGAGGCTGTAGTGAGCTGAACCCAGGAATTTGAGGCTGTAGTGAGCTGAACCCAGGAATTTGAGGCTGTAGTGAGCTGGGATCACACCACTGCTCTCCAGCCTGGATGTCAAAGGAAGACCCTGTTTCAAAAAATAAAACAAAGCCGGCGCGGTGGCTGAGGCCTGTAATCCCAGCACTTTGGGAGGCCGAGGCGGGCGGATCACGAGGTCAGGAGATTGAGACCATCCTGGCTAACACGGTGAAACCCAATCTTCACTAAAAATACAAAAAATTAGCCGGGCGTCGTGGCGGGCACCTGTAGTCCCAGCTACTCGGGAAGCTGAGGCAGGAGAATGGCGTAAACCTGGGAGGCGGACCTTGCAGTGAGCCGAGATTGCGCCACTGCACTCCAGCCTGGGTGACAGAGCGAGACAGACTCCATCTCTAAAAATAATAATAATGATAATAAGTAAATAAATAAATAAAACAAAAAGCCAGAGAAGTTATACTTTGAAGACAGTAACAGTTTGCTATTGTATCAGAGAGAATTTTTTTTTTTTTTTTTTTGTGGAGCGTCTCACTCTGTTGTCCAGGCTAGAGTGCAGTGGCATGATCTTGGCTGACTGCAACCTCTGCCTCCGGGGTTCAAGCAATTCTCATGCATCAGCCTCCTGAGTAGCTGGGATTATAGGCGCACACCACCATGCCTGGCTCATTTTTGTAGTTTTAGTAGAGACGGGGTTTTACCATGTTGGCCAGGTTGGTCTCGAACTCCTGACCTCGGGTGATCTACCCGCCTCAACCTCCCAAAGTGCTGGGATTACAGGTGTGAGCCACTGCATCCGGCCCGGAGAGAATTTTTGAAAGTATCTGTTGTAATTACAATGAGGTTTAAGCTGTCTTGTTTTTTTTCCACCATGGGAAGAGTTAAGTAATTTGTCTTTCGTAAATGCTAGTATTTTCATAGAATCAAAAAAGGTACCTCAATCCTTTTCATCTCCTTCTGTGTGTGAGCCTCAACTTTTGTTTTTATTTATTATTATTATTATTATCATTATTTTTGAGATGGAGTCTTGCACTGTTACCCAGGCTGGAGTTGCAGTGGCACAATCTCGGCTCACTGCAAGCTCCGCCTCCCGGGTTCACGCCATTCTCCTGCCTCAGCCTCCCGAGTAGCTGGGACTACAGGCGCCAGCCACCTCGCCCGGCTAGTTTTTTGTGTTTTTTTTTAGTAGAGACGGGGTTTCACCGTGTTAGCCAGGATGGTCTCGATCTCCTGACCTCATGATCCACCCACCTCGGCCTCCCAAAGTGCTGGGATTACAGGCGTGAGCCATTTTTTATTTATTTATTTATTTATTTATTTATTTATTTATTTATTTATTTTAAAGATGAGGGTCTCACCATGTTGCCTAGACTGGTCTCAAAATCCTGGGGTGGCTGGGCGCGGTGGCTCACTCCTGTAATCCCAGCTCTTTGGGAGGCCGAGGCGGGCGGATCACAATATCAGGAGATCGAGACCATCCTGGCTAACTCAGTGAAACCCCGTCTCTACTAAAAATACAAAAAATGAGCGGGGCATGGTGGCGGGCGCCTGTAGTCCCAGCTACTCAGGAGGCTGAGGCAGGAGAATGGCGTGAACCCGGGAGGCGGAGCTTGCAGTGAGCTGAGACTGTGCCACTGCACTCCAGCCTCAGTGACAGAGCCAGACTTCGTCTCTTAAAAAAAAAAAAAAAAAAGAACTTTACAAAAAGCACATTAATAAAAATGTTTGGACTTGAACCTGACAAGTTTTGCATTTCACAAAAAGTGAATTTGACCTTCATTTTCACTTGTTAAATAAGGCTTAAATTCCACTTCAACAAACAAGCCTTAGTTTAATAAATGTGCATAGAATCTTAATATAGATGCATTCATTTATCTCCCTTGTTCCTTTTTCATCCAACTCTGTTGTTTTAGCCCCTCTTTCTCCTTGAATCTGTTTTTCTTTTTGTTTTGTTGCTTGTTTATTACTAATATGGGATGTGACTTTCATTTACAGTATTATAGCTCTGTGCCCTTCAGAACTTTGTATCATGCTTTGTCTGCATTTCAGTGCTTTTTGTTTAATTTTGAAGGCCTATGAAAATGTGCTAGATCTTGTTGGAGAGAATAGGAACTTTTCCCAGGTATTTTTTCATAGAGACGTTTTCTTTTTTTCTCCCTGCCTTTTATCCTTGTTTTATACCCCATACTTTCTGCCTACTAGAAGAGCCATGAGGGAAACAAGTGACCCCTTTATCTACCAACAGGCACCTCCAGTGCAGCAAGTTCCATTTATTGCTGGTCGTGATGGTTTAGAGCCAGCCTGGGACATTGGCACACACTGAATTTGTGTGCTGAAACCACTTTGAAGTTCACAGTTGACCTATTTTTTTAAAGCAAGTCTGCTTAATTTATCTGTGACAAAACACAAATTGAAATTTATTGTGTAAATTCTTTCTTTCTTAAATCCGAATTCCTTAGTCCACAGCTTGACTTTCAGTGATTGACCTCCAATGCCTCCTGTGATTTTCTTTTTTTTTCTTTGTGAGACAAGGTCTCTGTCTGTCACTCAGGCTGGAGTACATTCGCACCATCATGGCTCACTGCAGCCTTGACTTCCCAGGCTCAGATGATTCTCCTATCTCAGCCTCCCAAGTAGCTGGGACTACAGGCATGCATCACCAGGCCTGGCTAATTTTTTTTGTATTTTTGGTAGAGACAAGATTTCACCATGTTTCCCAGACTGGTCTCAAACTCCTGGGCTCAGGCAATCTGCCCACCTCAGCCTCCCAGAGTGCTGGGATTACAGGCGTGGGCCACCATGCCCGGCCCCTTTCCGTGATCTCTATGACTGTCTTCCTTTAAAAGGATATTGTAGTTTTAAAACAGTTCATTTTAAGTTCATGTTTTTCTTGGCACTTAGTCAGCACTTTCACTGATTTCTTACATTTCTTGAAATGTTCACCTTTAAATACATTTAAAGTAATGCATATTCATTGGGAACATTGAATAATGTAGATAATTATAATGAAGAAAATTTAAATCACCTTCAGTCCCACTCAGACATAGATACATTAAAATATTTACATATTTATATTCAGTTTTTTTCTTTTCTTTTTTTTCTTTTTTATTTTTTTTGTGATGGAGTTTCGCTCTTGTTGCCCAGGCTGGAGTGCAATGGCGCTATGATCTCGGCTCACCGCAACCTCCGCCTCCTGGGTTCAAGCGATTCTCCTGCCTCAGCCTCCCGAGTAACTGGGATTATAAGCGTGCACCACCACGCCCGGCTTATTTTGTATTTTTAGTAGAGACGGAGTTTCTCCATGTTGATCAGGCTGGTCTTGAGATCCCTACCTCAGGTGATCCACCTGCCTCAGCCTCCCAAATCCTGGGATTACAGGAGTGAGCCACCGCACCCAGCTATATTCAGTCTTTTTCTGTGCATGTGTTGTATGTATGAGCATTATCATCCTTTTTTTCACTTAACATGAAATTGTGGCTGAGCATTTCCCATGTCGTGAAATATTATTTGAAAGCATCATTATCAATGGTTACATGATATTTCAGTCTGTTGCTGTTTCATAGCTTATTAGAACACTTCCTTGATACTGGATATTTAAGTTTCTGGCATTCTTACTTTTGTGACACTGTGAATACCATCTTTGTTTATAAAGTTTTTTGTTTGTTCATTTGTTTGTTTTTTGTTTTTGAGATGGAATCTAGCTCTGTTGCCCAGGCTGGATGCAGTGGCACGATTTCCACTCACTGCAACCTCCGCCTCCCAGGTTTAAGCAATTCTCATGCCTCAGCCTTGCTAGCAGCTGGGATTATAGGTGCGTGCCACCCTCCTAGCTAATTTTTCTATTTTTAGTAGAGACGGGGTTTCATTATGTTGGCCAGGCTGATTTGGAACCCCTGACCTCAGGTGATCTGCCCGCCTCAGCCTCCCAAAGTGCTGTGATTACAGGCATGAGCTAACACACCCAGTCTCACTGAGACTGTTAATGTACAGATTCACTCATATACAAATTGAATGGTTTTAATACTAAAGTAATATTTAATTCCCCAAGCTTTTTTGTTTTTCCTGTTGCTTTTTGTTTCTCTAAGTGTAATGGCACAAAAGAGAACAGATTGTAGACTTTCGCTTTAAGGGGTTTATGGCTTTCTGAGGAGAAGGTGCAAAGTGGAGCATGAGCAGTTCTGTAACAGGAGGACAAGGTGCACACAGAAGGAAGAAAGACATCTGCTTGAAGGCTTCCCAGGCCGGTCCTGAAAGATTGGAATCCAGAGCATCATGTATTCAGTATTATACACTATGTACTCCATAATTTTTTTTTTTTTAAGATGGAGTCTTGCTCTGTTGCCCAGGCTGGAGTGCAGTGGCACGATCTTGGCTCACTGCAAGCTCTATCTCCCGGGTTCATGCCATTTTCCTCCCTCAGCCTTCCAAGCAGCTGGGACTACAGGTGCCTGCCACCATGCCTAGCTAATTTTTCGTATTTTTAGTAGAGACGGGGTTTCACCGTGTTAGCCAGAATGGTCTCTATCTCCTGACCTCGTGATCCACCCGCCTTGGCCTCCCAAAATGCTGGAATTACAGGTGTGAGCCACCACGCCCGGCCTATGTACTCCATAATTTGACCATTGATATTTTCTAAACCAAAGTGTTACATTTCCAACCTCCCTCTTTTATAAGGAAAGGACCTAAAATTAGGGGCATGGGGACATAGTGTTAATTCTCAAGACTTAGGATTATGTCTTAATGATCTTTGTGTCTACAGTGCGTGGCATGGTGTGTGATGTATAGCTGGTGCTAAGAAGTCCTTATTGTTACCTTTTTTTTTTGAGACAGAGTTTTGCTCTGTTGCCCAGGCTGCAGTACGGTACAGTGGCGTGATCTCGGCTCACTGCAGCCTCTGTCTCCCGGCTTCAAACAGTTCTCCTGTTTCAGCCTCCTGAGTAGCTGGGATTACAGGCACGGGTCACCACGCCCAGCTAATTTTTTGTATTTTTAGTAGAGATGGGGTTTCACCATGCTGGCCAGGCTGGTCTCAAACTCCTGATCTCAGGTGATCTGCCCACATCGGCCTCCCAAAGTGCTGGGATTACAGGCGTGAGCCACCATGCCCAGCCTAAAAAGTCTTTATTAACATGATGATTTAGTCATACTGCCATGAATATTTAATTCACTTAGGCTGAAGTATAGCATGATTGCATTATGGGGAGTACCAAGACCACCCTAGGTTTCATGATTTGCTAGGTGGACTCACAGGACTTAGCACATAATCATGCTCACAGCTATGATTTCCTACAGGGAAATGATACCAAGTGAAATCAGCAAAGGGAAAAGGCACCTGGGAAGAAGTCTGGAGAAACTAGGCCCAGGAATTCTCTCTCAGTGGAGTCACAGGGGATGCTCTTAATTTCTCTAGCAACAAGTTGTAACCACACATGTGAACTCTTGTATATCACGGAACTCATTAGAAACTCCGTGCCCTGGGTTTTTATTATGGACTGGTCAGGTAGGCACCCATCTGCCTAGCACCTATCAAAATTCCAGACTGCCAGAAGGAAAGCAGGTGTCTAGCATAAACCATATTGTTTGCACAGGCAGTTTAGGGACAGTGAGCCACTCTTACCATTTAGGGAATGGTGGAAGCCTGACATGCAAGTTGCCAGAGGCCAGCCAAAGGCCAACCCCTTTCAAGCCGACTTTTTTTTTTTTTTTTTTTTTTTGAGACAAAGTCTTGCTCTGTCTCCCAGGCTGGAGTGCAGTGGTACAATCTCAATCTCAGCTCACTGCAACCTCTGCCTCCCAGGTTAAAGCAGTTCTGCATCAGCCTCCTGAGTAGCTGGGATTACAGGTGTGCACCACCACGCCCAGCCAATTTTTATATTTTTAGTAGAGACAGGGTTTCACCATGTTGGCCAGGCTGGTCTCGAACTCCTGACCTCAAGTGATCCACCTGGCTTGGCCTCCCAAAGTGCTGGGATTATAGGCGTGAGCCACCGCACTTGGCCGCAAGCAGACCTTTGTAAGGAGAGGAGTCCCAGGCCTGCTGTGTGAGCTCTTCTGCACAGTAAAGACACTGATCTTCTTATAGAGAAATTTCTGGGCTTTCCAGTTAATTCATTTAAGAGAAGGGGTAAATTTTGGTGGAGTTTTAGCAAGCAGCAGCTATCCCTTGACTAGTACGAACAGGGCCAGGTAGGTCAGTATGAGGGTCTGCCTAAGGGCAGAAGATGTTTAGGCTGTTGAATTTTCCCACAAAATTTCAAGTTTGGAGGCTCTTCAAGAAACTTGTCAAAATTACTTAATGAGGTTTTAAACTGTACAAATTAGTGGTTGAGGACCAGGGCCTGTATTTTGGTCCATTTCTTTTGAAGAAGCTTCTTGGAGATGCACCAAAGTATCTTTATTGCCTGGTTTTAGGATTTAATGGAATTTAATTAGGTTTCCAGTTGTAGAGAGGCTCTGGGACTTAGTTAAGCTATAGTTGTCAAGCAAGTTATGGCTTCCGTTTTTTTTGTCAGAAGGGATATGGTACCGTGCTCTGTCCTGAAGACTCAGTGGGGCTCACTCCTACCTTACATTAGCCAGTTTCTCCCAGAAGGCAAGTAAGAACAATAAAGCTAGAATAGTTGTGAAACCCTGTCTTGCTGGGAGCTAGATTAGTTCCTCTTTTATTCAGGGAAACCTTGGATAAAAGGGATTCTAATAGCATAGTTTGAAGATCTTTGGTTTGGTGATCTAGAGCAGTGCTGGGGGATGTTAGCTGGTGTTCTCTGGGTATACCTCACACACCTCTCATACACCCCACCTCCATTTGGAGACTCACTTCATATGCAGGGAAAGGCGTTGAGGAATTCTGCAAACACATTTTGCTGTATTTAACTCTGTATTTCCTAAATTTATTTGCTTATGGAACCCCCTTTTGTGGAGTACCCATTAGGGTTCAGGGACCGCCATGTTTTGTAGCACTCAGTTGGAAAATGCTGGTCTGGAGATTCAGCATCCTCAGGTTGTTTCTCCTGGAAGCGATCATGGAGAGCAGCCCGTCCTGGTGCAGTAGGCCACCTTTCTTTTGCTCATAACACAGACCAGTTGTAACACTTGGCTCTGTCTCAGGCTGTGACTTTTAATGTACCAATTTACTCATACACAAATTGAGTGGTCTCAACACTAAAATAATACTCCATTCCCCAAGCCTTTTCTGTTTGTTTTTACTATTTTTGTTTGTTTGTTTCTCTTTTTTTTTTTTTGAGACTGAGTTTCGCTCTTGTTGCCCAGGCTGGAGTGCAGTGGCGTGATCTCGGCTCACCACAACCTCCACCTCCTGGGTTCAAGCGATTCTCCTGCCTCAGCCTTCCTGAGTAGCTGAGATGACAGGCATGCGCCACCACACCCGGCTAATTTTGTATTTTTAGTAGAGGTGGGGTTTCTCCATGTGGGTCAGGCTGGTCTTGAACTCCCGACCTCAGATGATCCGCCTGCCTCAGCCTCCCAAAGTGCTGGGATTACAGGCGTGAGCCACCGCGCCTGGTCTTTTTGTTTGTTTGTGTCTCTAAGTGTAATGCATTTTGTCTCCTGCTTCTTGTAAGTTTCCAGGACCAAGTAATACTTGTGTTACTGTCAACCCTTCCCAGAGGGTTTTCATTTTGAACAAGGAAGCCACCTGGGAAATAGGGTGGAGACCTGTTTTGAGAGACCAAAAGAGGATGTCTCGTGCTAACCATGGAGAAAAAGAATCTAGTCTCCTTGTTAGGAAGACTGTTGAAGAGGTGTTCTTTATCGTTTAGTTCTCATTAAGAGAATTGTTTTAGTTTCAGTTGTAAGGACCAGTAAGTCTCCTTACACCTCACAGTATGGAGACATAACCGTTGACAAAGAAGGAGCTTGAAGGCTGGGTGCAGTGGCTCACGCCTATAATCCCAGCACTTTGGGAGGGTGAAGCAGGTGGGAAGCTGAGGCGGGTGGATTACATGAGGTTAAGAGTTTGAGACCAGCCTGGCCAACATGGTGAAACCCCGTCTCTACTAAAAATACAAAAATTAGCTTGGTATGGTGGCACACACCTGTAATCCCAGCTACTTGGGAGGCTGAGGCATGAGGATCTCTTGAACTTGGGAGATGGAGGTTGCAGTGAGCCAAGATCATTTGGGCAACACAGTGAGACTCTGTCTCAAAAAAAAAAAGAAAAAGAAAAAAAGCTAGAGCTTAAGAATAGGAAAACCTGAGAGCAGGAGGGAACTGGCCCTCTTAGGAACTAGAATAGTATTGAAAGCAGCTTGTTTTGCACGTCAGCAGTAGGGATTTGTAGACATGCATATTCTGCCATTAATGAGAATATATTCTTCACTGTGTGTCATTTCTGTTCCTTATACTCCCTGCTTATTCCTAACTCTGTTCTTTTTTTTTTTTTTTTCTAATTTTATATTGGAGTGTAACATAATGCAGAAAACTGCACAAATTGGCCAAGCGCGGTGGCTCATGCCTGTTATCCCAGCACTTTGGGAGGCCAAGACAGGTGAATCCCTTGTGCTGAGGAGTTTGAGACCAGCCTGGGCAACATGGTGAAATCCTGTCTCTACAAAAAATACAAAACAATTAGCTGGGCATGGTGGCGGGTGCCTGTAGTCCCAGCTACTCAGAAGGCTGAGGTGGCATGGTCGCTTGAGCCTGGGAGGTAGAGGTTGCAGGGAGCTGAGGTTGCACCACTGCACTCCAGCCTGGGCAACGGAGTGAGACCCTGTCTCAAACAAAACAAAACAAAACAAAACTACACTTATATTTAAGTATACAAGTTGGTGAAGTGAACATGCCCGTGAAACCTGCTTCCAGATCAAGAAGCACAGTATTACTGGTATCATTGATGTCCCCTTCAACCCATTCCGGTCACTTCACCCCACAAGGGTAACCACTATTCTGATTTCCAACACCAGAGTTGTCTGTTTTAATGGAGTTATTGAAATATACATACTATAATGTTCACTCATTTAAAGTATACAGTTCAGTGGTTTTAAGTATATTTTCTGAGTTGTATAACCATAACTATAATCTAACGTTAAAATATTTTCATCATCCCCAAAAGAAACCTGTACCCATTAGTGGTTACTCCTTATTTATCTCACATTCCACCAACCCTAGACAATTATGAATCTATTTTCTGTCTCTATGGTTTTGCTTATCTGGACATTTCATATAAGTGGGATCACATAATATGTGGCATTTTGTGCCTGATTTCTTTCACTTAGCGTAATGTACTCAAGGTTCATCCATGTTGTAGCATGTGTCAGTACTTCATTCCTTTTCATGGCTGAATAATATTCCATTGTAGGGATAGACCACGTTTTGTTTATCCATTTCATCTACTGATGTACATTTTGGTGCTTTCCACCTTTGAGATATTATGAGTAATGCTACTGTGAACATTGACTTACAGGCTTTTGTTTGGACATACGTTTTCATTTCTCTTGAGCATATATGTAGGAGTGGAATTACTGGGTCATATGGTAACTCTGTTTAACATCTCAAAGAACTGCCAAAGTGTTTTTCATAGTGTCTGCACCATTTTCCATTCCTGCCAGCAATGTATGAGGGTGCCAGTTTCTCCACATCCTCACCAATACTTGTTATCTCTCTTTTTGATTCTAGTGAGTGTGAAGTGGTATCTCATCATAGTTTTGACTTGCTTTTCCCTAATGACTAATAATGTTGAACATCATTTCATAGCTTATTGGTCAATTTTATGTCTTCTTTGGAGAAGTGTCTACCAAATCCTTTGATCACCTTTTAGTTGGGTTGTCTTTGTATTATTGAGTTATAAGACTTATTTATATATTCTAGATACAAGTTTCTTATCAGATATATGATTTGCAGATATTTTCCTTTATCTGTGGGTTGTATTTAGTTTTGCATGTTGTTTGAGCTTTATATAAATGGAATCATACAATGTGAACTCTTTACAATTAGGTTCTTTTGCTTAATGTGATGTTTGTGAGATGTAGCCGTATCGTATATAGTTGTACTTTGTTTATTCTCATTACTGTATAGTATACCATTGTGTGGATATACTGCACTTATTTATCTAGTGTATTAGTGTTCTCTAGAGGGACAGAACTAATAGGATAGATATATATATAAAGGGGAATGTATTAAGGAGTAGTAACTCACACAATCATAGGGTCCCACAATAGGCTGTCTTCAGGCTGAGGAGCAAGGAAGCCAGTCTGAGTCCCAAAGCTGAGGAACTTGGATTCCGATGTTCGAGGGCAGGAAGCATCCAGCACGGGAGAAAGACGTAGGCTGGGAGGCTAGGCCAGTCTAGTCTTTTCCGTTCTGCCTGCTTTATATTTTGGCTGCACTGGCAGCCGATTAGATGGTGCCCACTCAGATTAAGGGTGGGTCTGCCTTTCCTAACCCACTGACTCAAATGTTAACCTCCTTTGCCAACACCCTCACAGACACACCCAGGATCAATACTTTGCATCCTTCAATCCAATCAAGTTGACACTGAGTATTAACCATCACATCTAGTCTACTGTTGTTTATCATTTTGGGTTATTAAAAACAGTGCTTCCATTAACATTCTCGTGTCGGGCGAACATATTTCACTTGGGTATCTAACCTAGAAATGGAATTTCTAGGTCAGAGGGTATGCCTGTGTTCAGCTTTAGTAGATCTTTCTTGCTTATCTTTAACTCCTGCTTACTTTTAGCCCATTTATGGCCCCTTTAACCTCTTATGACTTTTCAGCTTTGCTCACACTGTTCACAGCTTTACTCTCTGCCTACTTATCAGTTCATTTTCCTGTAAGAGCTAGTGGTCTACCTCTCTGCCTACTGGGTGGAACCTGCTTAGCTTGACCACCTTGTTGGTTGCTGTTTGCCTTTCTTGCCCCAGTGGGTTGTGGCTTAAAAGGGTGGTAACAGAACATGGCTGCTCTGGCACGTGATTGACATTCCTAGTACTCAAATAAAAGTAAAACAGAAGTAAAATAAGTTAAAGTAAAACATAGCAAAACATAGAAAAGGCAAGCCAAATAGTTTAAAATTCTGCTACAGTAATAAAAAAAAAAGAGCATTGGGATTCAGCAGGGACTTGGATTGCAAATGAGAATAGCCAACAGACCCTGTGCATGTGCAGGTGAAATTCCTAGGGAAGACCACCCATCTCTGCTGGCCAGACCCAGGCAGATTGGCTGGAGCCCTGACCTCAGAAAGATACTTAATGTTCCTGGGCAGGAGGGGTAATTTGCATTTCTGTTTAGGTAAGATCGCTCTTTTGCTCCAGAGAAAATGTCTGATGTGTAAAACTTACAGGCTTGCTGTTTGTTACAGAGGGGCTTAGGTCTGTCTAGAACAATGTCCATTTGCTCCTCTCCCCTCTTCTCTCCTGCCCTTTGCAGTTGCACCACCACACCTAGCTCACTTAACTTTTTTGTTGTTGTTTGTAAAGATGGGGTCTTACTATATTACCCAAGCTGGACTCAAACTTCTGAGCTCAAATAATCCTCCCACATCAGCCTCCCAAAGTGCTGGGATTATAGGTGTGAGTCACCACAAGTGGCCTTATTTTTTGTTTTGTTTTGTTTTTATTATGGAACATTTCAAGCATGCCAGAAGTATAGAAAATTAAATAGAGTGACCCCTCATAAATCCTTTTTTTTTTTTTTTGAGATGAAATCTTGCTCTATTGCCCAGGCTGGAGTGCAGTGGCACGATCTCAGGTCACTGCAACCTCCGTCTCCCGGGTTCAAGTGATTCTCCTGCTTCAGCCTCCTGAGTAGCTGGGATTACAGGTGTGTGCCACCATGCCCAGATAAATTTTTTTTTTTTTTTTTTTTTTTTTTTTTTGAGACGGAGTTTCGCTCTGTCGTCTTGGCTGGAGTGCAGTGGCGCAATCTTGGCTCACTGCAACCTCCACCTCCCGGGTTCAAGTGATTCTTCTGCCTCAGCCTCCCAAGTAGCTGGGACTATAGGCACACGCCACCACGCTCGGCTAATTTTTGTATTTTTAGTAGGATGGGGTTTCACCATCTCGGTCAGGCTGGCCTGGTCTTGAACTCCTGACCCCGTGATCCGCCTGTCTCGGCCTCCCAAAGTGCTGGGATTACAGGCATGTGCCACTGCGCCCAGCCAAGTTTTGTATTTGTAGTAAAGATGGATTTTCGCCATGTTGGCCAGGCTGGTCTCGTACTCCTGACCTCAGGTAATCTGCCTGCCTTGGCTTCCCAAAGTGCTGGGATGACAGGCCTGAGCCACCGCGCCCAGTGAACTCTCATAAATCCATCACCGAATTTCAGCAGTGATCAGCATTTTACCATTTTCCCCACCACCATCTTTTTTGGGTATTTTGAAATAAAATAGTGAAAATAGTGCTTTTATTTCAAAAAAACAACATTGTGAATCCCAGCACTTTGGGAGGCTGAGACGGGCGGATCACGAGGTCAGGAGATCGAGACCATCCTGGCTAATACGGTGAAACCCTGTCTCTACTAAAAAAAAAAATACAAAAACTAGCCGGGCGACGAGGCGGGCGCCTGTAGTCTCAGCTACTCGGGAGGCTGAGGCAGGAGAATGGCGTAAACCCGGAAGGCGGAGCTTGCAGTGAGCTGAGATCCGGCCACTGCACTCCAGCCTGGGCGGCAGAGCAAGACTCCGTCTCAAAAAAAAAAAAAAAACCAAAAAAAAAAAAATTGTGGAAAATATCTAACTTAGAAAATGAGCCACCTGTAACCTCACCCCTCAGAGCCGCTGTTAATTCCGTGTGTGTGTGTGTGTGTGTGTGTGTGTGTGTGTAGTTTTTAAGGACATTATTATTATTATTATTTTTTTTTTTGAGATGGAGTCTCACTTTGTTGCCCAGCTGGAGTGTAGTGGCGCAGTCTCAGCTTACTGCAGCCTCCACTTCCCAGGTTGAAGTGATTCTCCTGTGTCAGCCTCTCAAATGGCTGGGACTACAGGCGCCTGCCACCCATTATTTTAAATAGTTACAGTATATTCCATTATACAGGTAAACCATATTAATCCAGTTCCCTATGGGGGCCATTTGGGTTATCAGCTTTACTGTATTGATTAATGGTGCGATCTTTAATCTTCCTATCATATGTACTTGAGCAAGTTTTTTTTTTAGACAGGGTCTCCCTCTGTCGCCCAGGCTAGTGTATAGTGGTGCAATCCCTACTCACTGGCAGCCTCAAACTCCTGGGCTCAAGCGATCCTCCCACTTCAGCCTCCTGGGTAGCTGGGATGACAGGCGTGTGCCATTGAGTGTGGCTAATTATTTTTTGTAGAGATGGGGTCTGTGTTGCCTAACTTGGCCTTGAGCTCCTGGGCTCAAGTGATCCTCACCTTGGCCTCCCAAAGTGCTGGGATTACAGGCGTGAGCCACTACACCCAGCTGGAGGATGCACATCTTTTTTTTTTTTTTTTTGAGACGGAGTCTCGCTCGGTCGCCCAGGCTGGAGTGCAGTGGCCGGATCTCAGCTCACTACAAGCTCCGCCTCCCGGGTTCCCGCCATTCTCCTGCCTCAGCCTACGGAGTAGCTGGGACTACAGGCGCCCGCCACCTCGCCCGGCTAGATTTTTGTATTTTTTAGTAGAGACGGGGTTTCACCATGTTAGCCAGGATGGTCTCAATCTCCTGACATCGTGATCCGCCCGTCTCGGCCTCCCACAGTGCTGGGATTACAGGCGTGAGCCACCACGCCCGGCCAGGATGCACATCTTAAAGATTTAATAGGTGCTTCCAAATTGCCCTCCGAAGAGACTATGTCAGTTTATAGTTTCAGCAGTAGTGAATGGGAATGTACAGGGGTATTTTATTTTATTATTTTATTTTTTGAGACAGAGTTTTGCTCTTGTCCCCCAAGCTGGAGTGCAGTGGTGCCATCTCGGCTCACTGCAACCTCTGCCTTCGGGGTTCAAGCAATTCTTCTTCCTCAGCCTCCCAAGTAGCTGGGATTACAGGTAGCTGGGGTTACAGGTGTGCACCACCACACCCAGCTAATTTTTGTATTTTTAGGAGAGACGTGGTTTCACCATGTTGGCCAGGCTGGTCTCAAACTCCTGGCCTCAAGTGTTCCGCCCACTTGGGCCTCCCAAAACGCTGGGATTACAGGCGTGAACCACCACCCAGCCAGAGATATTTTAAAGTAAATCCTAATTATTACGTCATTTTAACCTGGAAATACTTCTGTATTTTTTTGCTAACAGATAAGGACATTTTTTTGTGTTTTGACATAACCATTATCACTTCTGAAAAATGAATACCTTTTTACTGATGGTTTGTTCAAATCAGAATTCAGACAAGGCATTCAAAAATGTGCATGTGGAAAGGAATACTGAAGAGGATGCCCACTTTCAGCACTGCCATTTTGAAACCCTGTCAACTGGGGGCAATGGCTCATGCTAGCCACTTGGGAGGCTGAGGTAGAAGTTTAGGCTTGAGCCCAGGAGTTTGAGGCCAGCCTGGGCAACATAGCAAGATCCCATCTTGTCCCGACCTGCAGGACAGTCGAACAGACCCTGGAAGGGGGAGTGGGAATGGAGGAGACAAGAAAACACAAGAAATAGAGACAAGACAAACAGCCTGATCAAGTCTCGTTTATTGAGTGTAGGGTCATGCCTTATATAGGCTGGCAGGGGAAGAGGTTGGGCCAGGGCGGTGACGGGGGCCGGGTCTTCTCAAATTACAATCGCGCATGCGCCGTGGGTTTGTACTTTTCCCGGGCGCGGGATCGCGCCTGCGCCCTGGACTGCATATCTTCCTGGGCGGGAAAATGTTTGCGGGCGCGCGGGAAAGGTTGGCGCGCGCGGGAACAGTTTTGGCGCGTGCGGGAGAAACTTAGGCGCGCGCGGGAGAAACTTAGGCGCGCGCGGGAAAAGCTTTGGGCGCGCGCGGGAAGGGTTTGTAAATAAAGAACCCGGGAATGTGCCCTCTTGTCTCAGCTTTGCGGAGATCAAGCAACAGAGGTCGGCTAATTCCAGGCCTCATGGCTCCGGACACCATCTGCTTTGTGCAGATGCAGGTCTGGGGCCTGAAGTGAAGGCCTCTTTTACTCTAGGCTTGTTTCTGCTGCAGTCTAAGTGATGTTTGAAGATTTCTGGTCTGTTTGCTTCTGGTCAGCCCCACACCCAAGGTTCTGTTAGAGATCTCTCTCTCTAGTCTGCGTTTTTTTTTTTTTGTTTGTTTGTTTGTTTGTTTTTGAGATGGCGTCTCGCTCTGTAGCCCAGGCTGGAGTGCAGTGGTGTGATCTTGACTTACTGCAACCTCCACCTCCCGGGTTCGAGCGATTCTCCTGCCCCACCTTCCCGAGTAGCTGGGACTACAGGTATACGCCACCACACCTGGATAATTTTTTGTATTTTTAGTAGAGACAGGGTTTCGGCATTTGGCCAGGCTGGTCTGAAACTCCTGACCTCAGGTGGGTGATCTGCCTGCCTTGACCTCCTAAAGTGCAGGGATTACAGGCTGAGCCACCACGCCTGGCCCCAAGCCTGCCTTATTTCTGTGTGGCCTCGCTCATATGCTTCTGGGTCTCAATTTACAGGAGCTTCCTTGAAGCTTTCTGAAACAAATGCCTGGAGGTTGTAACTGCCTTCCTGTGATCTCTGCTGCAAAGATGAGCCATTCGTTCAACGGAGAAGGCTCGCGGGCTGTTCTCTGCCAGTGTTTTGCAGTCTTACTCTCCTATTATTTGGGCTGTAGAAACTTTTACAACTGGTGAGACTTTTGCTCTCTAGACTTTACTTATTCCTTCCATTTCTGCTTAAAAAGTGGTATACCAGGCCGGGCGCGGTGGCTCAAGCCTGTAATCCCAGCACTTTGGGAGGCCGAGAGGGGCTAATCACGAGGTTAGGAGATCGAGACCATCCTGGCTAACACGGTGAAACCCCGTCTCTACTAAAAAAAAATATAAAAAACTAGCCGGGCGAGGTGGCTGGCGCCTGTAGTCCCAGCTACTCGGGAGGCTGAGGCAGGAGAATGGCGTAAACCTGGGAGGGGGAGCTTGCAGTGAGCTGAGATCCGGCCACTGCACTCCAGCCCGGGAGACAAAGCGAGACTCCGTCTCAAAAAAAAAAAAAAAAAAAAAAGTGGTATAGCCATTCTTGCCTGTACTTACCTTTGTCTTGAAATAGCTTGCTAAGGCAGTCAGTAGTAATTAACATACTCCATCATTCTGACTGTTCCCACCACTTTCCCTAGGCCAGCAGGCTCGGCGGACACTGGGTCTATGAAAGGCAGCAGTGACTACAGGCATTCCTTTCAGCGGGCAATATTTCATCATGATATATGCCAGGCTCTCTAGCATTTTGCCACCTGACCAATAAGCCAAACTCACATATTTTAGATTTTTGTTCACAGGAGCAGCCCACATCAAGGTGCTCATTTGTTGTCAGTCAGGGTTTGGTCAGGAAAATGGAAACTAGGTATTTCAAGCAGGAAGGCATTTAACATAGTGAACTAGAGGCTTACAAAACCATTATCAGGGCTGGGGGTGATGTGGTGGCAGCAGAGCCGGGGAAAGTTACTGTTAGCTTTCAGAAAATTAGGAAGTGCAAGAATTGTAGGAAACTGTTGCAGATCAGCTGGGCCCTCTGTAGGACCAGGGAAGGTGAATTTCAGGAGAGTCCTTAGAGGCTGCTGGTGCAATGTGATATCAGCCCAGAGCCTACGCCCACGCCCATGCCCACCCCTGCTGGAAGAATCCCATCTCTGCTGCTCCTCTGCTTTCTGAATCTTGTAGGGTAGCTGATTCTCTCCTCACTGGCCAGGATCCAGGTAAGGTGGTTCCTGCTATACAAGGGAGGGCACAGACTGGGAGGAAATGATGCTTTGTTCCAGCTTCCCCTAAAGTTGAGGGGACCACTAAACCTTACAAAGATAGGAGAAACAATTCTCAGTATATTGCTGTTAAATTATGTTATAGATTAAAAGTTTGCTGTCTGGAAGTGAATACAAATATATGCATAAATAACATTTTATTTTTGTAATCATTTTTATTTATAGACTATAAAGCAATTGGCAAAATAGGAGAGGGAACGTTTTCTGAAGTTATGAAGATGCAAAGCCTGAGAGATGGAAACTACTATGCATGTAAACAAATGAAGCAGCGCTTTGAAAGGTAGGCTGCCAGAGATGCACTTGGGACCAAACACAGATCCAGGTTTCAATCAATAACAGAGACTTACTATTAGGAGGGAACTTTATTAATTTAATAAAGTGTAAGATACAGTCAGATTTCTTTGGGCAGTGAAGGTTATGTGCTGATGTTATGTTTACCATACTGGAGTTTACTCATATACAGTCTTACTGTAATATCAGTGATGAATGACCACAAAAAAGTTTTTAAGTTTCAAAAGTGTGTCTCACCTTAAACAGTCTGTATGTTCCTAAAAGTTATATATGTGTTGGATTTCTTTTTTTTTTAATTAAGAAAACAACAAAAAATGATATATCAACCAATGGAACAGGATAGAGAGCTCGGAAGTGAACCCTTTATGATCCATTGAAATTTTTTTTTTTTTTTTTTTTTGAGGCAGAATCTCACTCTGTCTCCCAGGCTGGAGTGCAGTGGCGCAATCTTGGCTCACTGCAACCTCTGCCACCCCAGTTCAAGCGATTCTTGTGACTTAGCCTCCTAGTAGCTGCAACTGCAGGTGTGTGCCACTAAGCCCTGCTAATTATTATCTTTTTAAAGTATAGATCAGGTTTTACCCTGTTGGCCAGGCTGGTCTTGAACTCCTTGGCCTCAAGTGATCTGCCCGCCTTGGCCTCCCAAAGTGCTGGGATTGCAGGTGTGAGCCACTCTGCCTAGCACATTTATTTTGTTTGTTTTTGTTTTGTTTTGTTTTGTTTTGTTTGAGACAGGGTCTCACCCTGTCATCCAGGCTGGAGTGCAATGACTCGCTCTCAGCTCACTGCAGCCTCCACCTCCCAGGCTTAAGCGATCTTCCCACCTCAGTGTTCTGAGTAGCTGGGACCACAGGAGCAGACCACAAGCCTGGCTAATTTTTGTGTTTTTTGTAGAGACGGGGTTTCACCCTGTTACCCAGGCTAGTCTCGAACTCCTGACCTGAAGGTATCTGCCTGCCTCAGCGTCCCAAAGGGCTGGGATTACAGGCATGAGCCACTGTGCCTGGCCATGTGTTGGACTTCTGTAAATGCAACCTTACTCTAAATGTGGTAGAGGTCCTTGCAATTTAACTGTGAATAAATTAATAATATTATATTAATATAATGTAAGTGCAGGGATTATAAGCATGAGTCACCGTGCCCACCCCAAGCCATCATGCTCAGCCTGAGCCACCATACCCAGCCTTCATTTTTTTAATTAATTAATTAGTTAACTTTAAAAATAGAGATGGAGTCTCACTGTGTTGCCCAAGCTGACCTCAAACTCCCGGGCTCAAGTGATCCTCCTGCCTCAGCCTCCCAAAGTGCTGCAATTACAGGTGTGAGTCACCCACCTGGCCAAGAACAGTAATTTCATCCTCATGACATCTGGATAGGGTAGGTATCCTTGATTTGTACATGAGGATAGGTGCTTAGAGATGTGAGGTAATTTGACATTTTTTCTAGATCACTGGGTGGGCAGAGCCAGATGTGAACCCAGATTCTGCTAAGGCAAATCCTTGTTCTTCACTGCCCAGTGCATATGGCAGTTTACCTATCACTAGGAAGACTGAAGCCACCGGGTGTTCTGCTCCTTCTCTTCTAGCACTTCTTCCTCTCTATGCATTCTGCATTCTCTGTGTTTCTTTCTTTCCCGGACTGCATCTTTACTTGTAAACCACTGATGAGAGAGAATTTGATGTACAGTGTACTGATGATCCCGTATCTAAAGAGCAGACAGCTGGGTGCTGTGGCTCACACCTGAAATTCCAGCTACTTGGGAGGCTGAGGCAGGAGGATTGCTTGAACGCAGGAGTTCAGGATCAGCCTGGGCAACATAGCAAGACCCCATCTCTACAAAAATGAAAAAAACAAGAACAGACTTCCTTAAACAGCCACCTTCGACCCAAAGTTGCTGGTACAGGACTTTGAACAGTAGGGTGTGATGCTTTTTGTTTTTGTTTTTTTTTTTAGTCAGGGTCTCAATCTGTCACCCAGGCTAGAGTACAGTGGTGTGACCTCAGCTCACTACAACCTCTGCTTCTGGGGTGCAAACGATTCTCCAGCCTCAGCCTCCTGAGTAACTGGGACTACAGGTGTGAGCCACCAAATGCCTAGCAAATTTTTGTAATTTTTTTTTTTTTTGAGACAGTGTCTCACATTGTCACCTAGGCTGGAGTGCAGTGGCGTGATCTTGGCTCACTGCAACCTCTGCCTCCTGGGTTCAAGCAATTCTCCTGCCTCAGCCTCCTGAGTGCCTGGGACTACAGGCGTGCGTCACCGCACTCGGCAAATTTTTACATTTTTAGTAGAGATGGGGTTTCATCATGTGGCCAGGCTGGTCTCAGACTCCTGACCTCAAGTGATATGCCCACCTTGGCCTCCCAAAGTGCAGGGATTACAGGTGTGAACCACCGTGCCCAGCCTAATTTTTGTATTTTTGTAGAGACAGGGTCTCGCCATGTTGCGGCTGGTCTCGAACTCCTGAGCTGAAAGTGATCTACTTGCCTTGGCCTCCCAAAGTGCTAGGATTACAGTCCTGGGTGCAGCCTCTTTCAAGTAAGTTTCGAATGTTCTAAGCAGCAGTTCTCTAATGGATGAAGAATGCTCAGTTGATTGAAGTTCCTTCTCATACCTCCTCAGCCCCTGGGAAGACTGTGCGGTTACCTAAGGGACATGGTTTCCTGGTGATGAGGCACATCCTGGGTCTGCCATCTGCCAGATTCCTCACACACCAAAAGTGCCTGGTCCACCTGAATCTTGTCTTCCTTGTCATGAGTGCTTGAGGACTAAGCAAGGGAATGAACAGAAAACTAACAAGGTGGGGTACATGGTAAATGTGCAGTGGATGATGACCTTCCTTACTGTATGCGCAATCATTTGTTGTATTTCAGAAACAATTTATGTTCTTTGCCTTTAACTTCAAAAGCAGTTGATTAGAACATATCCCATAGGTTGGCCCGGCATGGTGGCTCATGCCTTGTAATCCCAGCACATTGGAAGGCCAAGGTGGGAGAATCGCTTGAGCCCAGGAGTTTGAGACCAGCCTGGGCAACAAAGGGAAACTCTGTCTCTACAAAAAAATAAAAAAATCAACCGGGCGCGGTAGTGTGTGCCTGTGGTCCCAGCTACTTGGGAGGCTGAAGTGGGAGGATCTCTTAAATCCAGGAAGGAGGTGAAGCTGCAGTGAGCTGTGTTTGTGCCACTGAACTCCAGCCTGGGCGACAGAGTGAGACCCTGTCTCACTCTGCCTTTCTCAACAAGGAAGCCAAAATTCCGCTGGACCAGGCACTTTTGGTGTGTGAGGGATTTGGCAGAAAGCAGATCCAGGATGTGCTTCACCACCAGGAAACCATGTCCGTTAGGTAACAGCACACACACACAAATCCGTTTCTGCTTACTTATCATTGTGTAAATGAATCCGCACAGTCACCTTGCACAGCTGTGTGGGTGGTGTGAGGAATGTGAAGCATTAGTAGCAGAAAGTCGCACTGAGTCACTTGGGCAGCACGAGGTTGGTATTTGGAGCATCTGACCCCTGCCCCCTCCAGTGTTACTTCTGCTCCTTTCCTCTGCTTTAATTCAAATAGAAATGGATAGCTTTTGCAGTAATCTTAGTTAATATGAAGTTAAAGAAAGGTAAAAAATGGCTGGGCGCAGTGGCTCAAGCCTGTAATCCCAGCACTTTGGGAGGTCGAGACGGGTGGATCACGAGGTCAGGAGATCGAGACCATCCTGGCTAACATGGTGAAACCCCGTCTCTACTAAAAAATACAAAAAACTAGCCGGGCGAGGTGGTGGCGCCTGTAGTCCCAGCTACCCGGGAGGCTGAGGCAGGAGAATGGCGTGAACCCGGGAGGCGGAGCTTGCAGTGAGCGGAGATCCGGCCACAGCACTCCAGCCTGGGCGACAGAGCGAGACTCCATCTCAAAAAAAAAAAAAAAAAGAAAGGTAAAAAAAAATTACACATAATGGATTAGTCCTGTGGCAGGGAGGGCACTTTCACTCCTGAGCGTTGTTTGCCTTTTGAGTCACTCAAGGCCTTAGTTAGGGATAAGAAGGTTAGTTACTTGCCTGAGGCCTCAACAGAACTGAGTCCTTTTGGTATCTTTTCTGGTGTCTCCTCAGAATTTTCCTCCACCAACACTCGCCAAAAGTACACAATTAAGAATAGGCTCTCTTTGGGCACAGTGGCTGACACCTGTAATCCCAGCACTTTGGGAGGCCAAGGTGGGCGGATCAGTTGAGCCTGGAAGTTCAAGACCAGCCTGGGCAACATGGCAAAACCCTGTTCTACCAATAAAAGAAATAAAAAAATTAGCTGGGCATAGTGGTGGTGCCTGTAGTGCTAGCTACTCAGGAGAGTGAAGTGAGGGGATTGCTTGAGTCCTGGAGGTTGAGGTTGCAGTGAGCCATGATTGTGCCACTGCACTCCAGTCTGGGTGACAGAGCAAGACCCTGTCTCAAAAACAACAACAAAAATGGTTCTCTTTTGCTATGCTTTTAGTCTATATTTTTCCTATAGAAATAGAAGAAATGGAGTGAGTCTCTTAAAAAAAAATACAGAGTCTTGGTATTTGCGGGATCTCCCTTTGTGCCCCGAGGCAGTGACATTGGCACAAGTCTGCTAAACCTGGGGTTCAGCATAGCGTAACTAGCTCTGACTCTAAAGGTCAGAACTAGCAGATCTTCCACTTTAGTTAATGCGATCTTGGACAATTCCATAATTTCTCCATGCCTCTGTTTATTTATACAGTGGGGATAACCACAGTATCTACCCCATAAGGTTGTTGTGAGGGTCAAATTAAATAATGCAGATGAAGCACTTAGTGCAGTGCTGGCATACCGTGAAAAGCAACTTGCTGTGTAAATCAGTTTTTCCATAACAGATAATACACGTTAGGAGAGCTTGAAGACTATGTTGGAGATGGAAGTGAGATGGTAATAATAGTAAGATTACCGCAGTTGTTCACTACATGCCTGGTGTCATGAACAGTGCTAGGTGAATTATATGCATGTGTCATTGAATCCTGACTGCGGCCCTGGGAGGAAGATGCATTGTTACATCTTTCAGCCTGGGAAATTGAAATTCTGAGAGAGCAAGTTCCCCACCTGGCCCGTTGCTACCTGCACGTCATGGAGCCCAGTCTGAGTCCAGGTCTGTGTAGGTCCTTCCTACACAGACGGTGGGAAGAACAGTGATCTTCCCACCGTTCTTCCCAGCTGCAGACCCTGATGCCACCGTCAGGTCTAGATGTGGTGCATGGTTTTTCTCAAGTCACACCTCTAAGCAGTCCTCACATTGCTTTTACAAAAACAAAAAGTCTGCTGTGTAAGGTTATAGATAAAAACAAAGGGCCGGGCGCGGTGGCTCAAGCCTGTAATCCCAGCACTTTGGGAGGCCGAGGCGGGCGGATCACGATGTCAGGAGATGGAGACCATCCTGGCTAACACGGTGGAACCCCATCTCCACTAAAAATATAAAAAATCAGCCAGGTGTGGTGGCGGCACCTGTAGTCCCAGCTACTCAAGAGGCTGAGGCAGGAGAATGGCGTGAACCTGGGAGGCGGAGCTTTCAGTGAGCCAACATTGCGCCACTGTACTCCAGCCTGGGTGACAGAGCGAGACTCCATCTCAAAAAAAAAAAGAAAAAGAGAAAGGCAAGGAATTTATGAGTCTCTCTAAAAACTTTTTTTTTTTTTAACTTAAAAGAATATAATATGAAAAACCTCAAACATACACAAAATGAACAGTAACCCTAGGTATCCAGCAGCCAGAATCAGCAAGCCTGCGATTTTTATTTAATGTATGCCTCCACCCAGTGTCATTCCTCTACTTGGTCATTATGATATGTCTCCATATAGTTTGGGCTGCTATAACAAATTATACTGTATTCTGTGTGGCTTAAACAGCAGACAGTTATTTATTACAGTTCTAGAGGGTGATAAGTGCAAGATTAAGGTGCTGGCAGACAGGTCTGGTGTCTGGCGAGGGCTTGCTTTAGGATTCGCAGGTGGCCCTTTTCTTGCTTTGTCCTCAAATGACAGATAGCAGAGAGAGAGAGGACGCATGTTCTCTAGAGTCTTTCTGGCATTTCTTAGAGCCACTAATGCCATGTGCTCGAATTACCTCTCAAAAGCCCCGCCGCCTCTTATCCCCCCACTGGGAGTTTAGGGTTTCAACGTGTGGATTTTAGAGGACATAAACATGCAATCTATAACATTATACAGTTCTTTAAATGTAAAATTTGTATACCTTGACGTGCACATTGTTTATCTGTACAGTTTTGGCAAATGGATATTCTCGAGTAATCAAGATGTGGAACGTTACTATAACCCTAGAAAGTTCTTCCTTGCTCCTTTTCAGTTTCCCACTGCCATCCCAGGCAATCACTAGTATGTACTCTTGTGTCCAGCTCCTTTCACTCAGCATCATGTCTTTGAGATTTATCGTGACTGTTGTTCAATAGTTTTAATCTCTCTTTTTTTTTTTTTGAGATGGAGTCTTGCTCTGTTGCCCAGACTGGAGTACAGTGGCGCAATCTCAGCTCACTGCAACCTCTGCCTCCCAGATTCACGCAGTTCTCCTGCCTCAGCCTCCTGAGTAGCTGGGACTACAGGTCTGTGCCACCACACCTAGCTAATTTTTATATTTTTAGTAGAGACGGTGTTTCACTGGACAGGCTAGTCTTGAACTCCTGAGCTCAGGTGATCCTCCCGCTTCGGCCTCCCAAGGTGCTGGGATTATAGACGTGAGCTACCGCACCTGGCCAGTTTATGCCTTTTTAATGTTGAGCAACATTCATTACAATCTGTGACTACAACACAATTTCTTTATCCATTTTCCTGTTAATGGACTTTTTGATAGTTTCCAGTTTTGGGCTACCATGAATAAAGCTGCTATGAAATTCGACTTCTTAGGCTGGGTGTAGTGGCTTGCTTCTGTAATCCCAGCATTTTGGGAAGCTGAGGCGCAAGGATTGCTTGAGCCCAGGAGTTTGAGACCAGACTGGGCAACATACAGCCTGGTCTGTATGTCTTATGAAGAAAGACTTTTAGTATCTTTTTTTTCTCTACAGAAAAAAAAAAAAAAAGACCAGGGCATGGTGGCTCGCTCCTGTAGTCCTAGCTACTTGAGAGGCTGAGATGGGAGCATTGCTTGAGCCTGGGAAGTTGAGGCTGCAATGAGCCATGATCACACCACTGCACTCCAGCCTAGGTGACACAGCAAGACCCTGTCTCAAAAAAACAACTAAAGAAATATAGAAATTCTACTTGTGCATATATGTTTTCATTTTTTCTTTCTTTTTTTTTTCTTTGAGATGGAGTTTCGCTCTTGTTGCCCAGGCTGGAGTGCACTGGTATGATCTCAGCTCATCACAACCTCCACCTCCCGGGTTCAAGTGATTCTCCTGCCTCAGCCTCCAGAGTATCTGGGACTACAGGCATGTACCACCACACCTGGCTACTTTTTTGTATGTTTTTATTTTTTCTTAGGCAGTTACCTAGAAACAGAATCACTGGGTCAAAGGGTAGGTATATGTTTGACTTTGTAAGAAACTGACAAGCCTTTTCTCAAAGGGATTGTAGCTTTCTATTTTATTTTTTTATTTTATTATTTTTTTGAGACAGAGTCTCCCTCTGTCGCCCAGGCTGGCTATCTCGGCTCACTGCAAGCTCCAACTCTTGGGTTCACGCCATTCTCTTGCCTCAGCCTCCCGAGTAGTTGGGAGCACAGGTTGCCCGCCACCAGGCCTGGCTAATTTTTTTTTATTTTTATTTTTTAGTAAAGGCGGGGTTTCACCATGTTAGCCAGGATGGTCTCGATCTCCTGACCTCGTGATCCACCCACCTCAGCCTCCCAGAGTGCTGGGATTACAGGAGTGAGCCACCGTGCCTGGCCTGTAGCTTTTTATATTACCACCAGAGAAAAATAAAAGTTCCAGTTGCTCCCTATTCTCACCAGCATTTGATGTTGTTGTTATTTTAAGTTTAAGCCATTCTGGTGATTGTATGGAATTATCTCATGCTAGTTTTAGTTTCTACTTCCCTGATAACTAATGATGAACACTTGATCATGTACTTACTGGCCATTCATGTATCTTCATTTATGAACTGCCTGTCCAAGTTTTTGCCTCTTTAAAAATTTAGACCTTAAGAAACAAGCTATCCTAAGGGAGAAAAAAAGAAAAAATAATTTAAAACATTAGGCTGTTTGCCTTTTTATTGAATTTAGGAGTTCTTTATATATTCTGTATAGGAAGTCTTTTATCAGATATGTTTTACAGGTAGTTTCTCCAAGTCTGTGGTTTGCTTATCCATTTTCTTTTTTTTTTTTTTTTTTTGGAGACGGAGTCTCGCTCTGTTGCCCAGGCTGGAGTGCAGTGGCCGGATCTCAGCTCACTGCAAGCTCCGCCTCCCGGGTTTACGCCATTCTCCTGCCTCAGTCTCCCCAGTAACTGGGACTACAGGCGTCCGCCACCTCGCCTGGCTAGTTTTTTGTATTTTTTAGTAGAGATGGGGTTTCACCATGTTAGCCAGGATGGTCTCGATCTCCTGACCTCATAATCCGCCCGTCTCGGCCTCCCAAAGTGCTGGGATTACAGGCTTGAGCCACCGCGCCCGGCTGCTTATCCATTTTCTTTATGGCATCTTTTCATGTGCTGAAGTTTTTTATGTCAGTGAAGTCCAATTTATGGAATTTTTTGTGGTTATTGTTTTTTGCTTTCTGTCTTAGAAGAAATTTTTGCCTATTTGCAGGTTGTGAATATATTCTCCTGTATTTTCTTCTAAAAACCTTATCATTTTAACTTTTTACATTTAGATCTGTGATCCATCTTAAGTTAATTTTTGTGAATGGTGAGCGGTAGGGATCAAGCATCATTTTTTTTTTTCCCAAATGAATATCCAGTTGTTCCAGTATCATTTGTTTAAAAAAAAGACTTTCCTTGCCCTCAGTGGGTTATTTTGCCAAAAGCCAATTGACTGCAAAAGTGTAGGTCTGTTTTGGGCTCTCTGTTCTGTTTCATTGCCCTCTTTGACTGTCATTATGCCAATACTATACTGTTTTGATTAATGTAGCTCAAAAGTAAATTTTGAAGTCAGATATTAAAAGTCTTTCTTCTTCTTCTTCTTTTTTTTTTTTTTTTTTTTGAGATAGAGTCTCGTTCTGTCGCCCAGGCTGGAGCGCAATGATGTAATCTCCGCCTCCTGGTTTCAAGCAATTCTCCTGCCTCAGCCTCCTGAGTAGCTGGGATTGCAGGTGCCCACCACCACGCCCAGCTAATTTTTGTATTTTTAGTTGAGACAGGGTTTCACCATGTTGGTCAGGCTGGTCTCAAACTCTTGACCTCAGGTGATCCACCTGCCTTGGCCTCCCAAAGTGCTGGGATTATAGGCTTGAGGTACTGTGGCCGGCCTCTTCATGTTTTTAAAGACAATTTTTTCTACTCTAGGTCTCTGTACATCCATATACATTTTAGAATCAGCTCATTTTTTTTTTCTGTGAGGATTCTAGGAGTATAGCTCATTAATTCTATTAAAAAATAAAACCAGCCAGGCACAGTGTGTCACGCCTGTAATCGCAGTACTTTAAGAGACTGAGGTGGGCTGATCACGTGAGCCCAGGAGTTCAAGACCAGCCTGGACAACATGGTGAAACCACGTCTTGACTGAAAATACAAAAATTAGCCAGGTGTAGTGGCACATCCCTGTAGTCACAGCTGCTTGCGAGGCTGAGGTGGGAGGATTGCTTGAGCCTCGGGGGTGGAGACTTCAGTGAGCCAAGATGATGCAGCTGCACTGCAGCCTAGGTGACAGAGTGAGAACCTGTCTCAAAAAAAAAAAAAAAACAAAGGCCGGGCGCGGTGGCTCACACCTGTCATTCCAGCACTTTGGGAGGCTGAGATGGGCAGATCATGAGGTCAGGAGATCAACACCATCCTGGCTGGCAACAGTGAAACCCCGTCTCTACTAAAAATACAAAAAATTAGCCGGGCTTTGTGGCAAAAATTATTCATTTTTGAATAATAACTCAACCTTGCATTCCCAGTATACCTGGGATTCCCCACTTAGTCATAACATGCGATCAGTTTTACATATTGCTGGATTTGATAGTATTTTGTCAAGTATTTTTGTATTTGTACTCATAAGGGTTACTTTTTTTCGTGATGGAGTTTCACTGTGCCGCACAGGCTAGAGCGCGGTGGTGTGATCTTAGCTCTCTGCAACCTCTGCCTCAAGCAATTCTCCTGCCTCAGCCTCCCAAGTAGCTGGGATTACAGGCACGCACCACCATGCCCGGCTAATTTTTGTATTTTTAGTAAAGATGGGGTTTTGCCATGTTGGCCAGGCTGGTCTTGAACTCTTGACCTCAGGCAGTCTGCCAGACTTGGCCTCCCAAAGTGCTGGGATTACAGGCGTGAGCTACCATACTTGGCCTGTACTTTTCTTACTATGTAAAAGTCTTTGTTAGGGAGTTAGGTGAGGCGTCTCACACCTTTAATCCCAGCACATTGGGAGGCTGAGGTGGGAGGATGGCTTAAGCCCAGGAGTTTGAGACCAGCCTGTACAAGAGAAGACCTTGTTTCTACAAATAGAAAACAGCTGCGCATGGTGGCAGGCACCTGTGGTCCCAGCCACCTGGAAGGCTGAGGTGGGAGGATGGCTTGAGATCAGGAGGTCAAGGCTGTAGTAAGCAGTGATTACACCACTGCACTCCAGCCTGGGCAACAGAGTAAGACCCTGTCTCAAAAAAAAAAGAAACAGCAAAAAAGTCTTTGTTAGGTTTTGCGGCTGGGTGCAGTGGCTCACACCTGTATTCCCAGCACTTTCAGAGGCTGAGATGGGTGGATCATTTGAGGCCAGGGGTTTGAGACTAGCCTGGCCAACATGGCAAAACTCTGTTCTACCAAAACTACAAAAATTAGTTGGGTGTGGTAGTACATGCCAGTAATCCCAGTTACTCAAGAGGCTGAGGCACAAGAATGGCTTGAATCCCGGAGGCGGAGGTTGCAGTGAGCCGAGATTGCGCCAGTGCACTCCAACCTGGGCAACAGAATGAGAATCTGTCTTTTAAAAAAAAGCCGGGCGCGGTGGCTCAAGCGTGTAATCCCAGCACTTTGGGAGGCCGAGACGGGCGGATCACGAGGTCAGGAGATCGAGACCATCCTGGCTAACATGGTGAAACCCCGTCTCTACCAAAAAATACAAAAAACTAGCCGGACGAGGTGGCGGGCGCCTGTAGTCCCAGCTGCTCGGGAGGCTGAGGCAGGAGAATGGCGTGAACCCGGGAGGCAGAGCTTGCAGTGAGCTGAGATCCGGCCACTGCACTCCAGCCTGGGCGACCGAGCGAGACTCCGTCTCAATAAAAAAAAAAAAGGTTTTGTTAGATTTTGGTATAAAGTTTTTCAGGCCTAACAGAACAAGTTGGGAAGTGTTCATTCCTCCTTTTTTTCCTGAAAAAGTTTGTGTAAGAGTACTTCTTTTTTAAATGTTTGAAATAATTCACCAGTGAAATTGTCTGGTCCAGTTTTCCTTGTGGGGAAGGTCCCCCCCACAATGATGTTGATTATAGCATCATTCATAGTGATAAAAAGATGGAGTCACGATGAAGTGGTGGAATAAGCAATGACCTCAAGGCACATCAGCCTCAGCCTCCCAAGTAGCTGGGATCATAGGCACCTGCCACTATGCCTGGCTGGTTGTTATATTTTTAGTAGAGACAGGGTTTCACCATGTTGGCCAGGCTGGTCTCAAACTCCTGACCTCAGGTGATCCATCTGCCTCAGCCTCCCAAAGTGCTGGGATTACAGACTCTGTCTCATAAAAAAATAAATAAATGTCCCCCTTAAGAAGGTAGAAAAATAAGAGTAAATTAAATATCTTAAGTGAGAGAAAAGCAACAGTAAAGAGGAACACAAATCAATGAAATAGAAAACAAATAGAGAAAATCAACCAAGCCAAAAGATGGCTCTTTAAAAAGATTAACTAAATTGATAAACTCCTAGTAAGGCTGATGGAGAAAAAAAGACATCAACACTAATGTCACCAACCAGGATCAGGAATGAAAAAGTGGATCACTACAGTTAGATATTGTAAAAATAGGCCGGGAATGGTGGCTCACACCTATAATCCTAGCACTTTGGGAGGCTGAGGCTGGAGGATGGCTTGAGCCCAGGAGTTCAAGGCTGCAGTGAGCTATAATCATGCCACTGCACTCCAGCCTGGGTGACAGAGCAAGACACCAGAGATATCATTGTCTCCAACAGAATTAAAAAATAATAGGCGGGGCGCGGTGGCTCACGCCTGTAATCCCAGCACTTTGGGAGGCCAAGGCGGGCGGATGACGAGGTCAGAAGTTTGAGACCAGCCTGGCCAACACAGCGAAACCCTGCCTTTACTAAAAATACAAAAAATTAACTAAGCGTGGTGGCGGGCCACCTGTAATTCCAGCTCCTCGGGAGGCTGAGGCAGGAGAATCAGTTGAACCTGGGAGGCAGAGGTTGCAGTGAGGCGAGATTGTGCCATTGCACTCCAGCCTGGGCAACAAGAGCAAGAAAACAAAAAAAACTCAAAAAAAAAAAAAACCAAAAAATTAAATAATGAGAGTATTACAGATAACTGTATGCCAATAAATATGACAATTTAGGTTAAACAAATTCCTCAAAAAACACAGTTACCAAATCTGACACAAAATAAAAATGGAATTTGAAACAGCCCCATTTGATAAAATAGCCATATTTTATTTTTATTAGTTGTTATCAAAAACCTCCCAACAGATGATAAAGGGTTCTGAAATGGAATTGTGGTGACAGTTGCACAGCTGTATAAATGTCCTAAAACTCATTTATAATAGCTGAATTTTATGCCATGAAAATTATACTTCAGGCCGGGCACAGTGGCTCACGCCTATAATCCCAGCACTTTGGGAGGCCGAGGCAGGTGGATCACCTGAGGTTGGGGGTTCGAGAGCAGCCTCGCCACCATGATGAAACCTCGTCTCTACTAAAAATACAAAAATAGCCTAGTGGGCACCTATAATCCCAGCTACTCAGGAGGCTGAGGTAGGAGGATAGCGTCCACCTGGAAGGCAGAGGTTGCAGTGAGCCTAGATCGTGCCACTGCACTCCAGCCTTGATGACAGAGCAAGATTCAGTCTCCAAAAAAAAACAAAAACAAAAAAAATTATCTTATTTGGCACATACACATTTACAATTGTCATTGTTTCCTAATGTATTGACTCTTTTTTTGACATCATGAAATCATAAGTAGTAGTAATCCTTATTTTGCAGTCTATTTTGTTTAATATTAATATAACCATTTCTTCCTCCCCTTCCCTTCACTTTGAGGACGTTCTTCATATAGATTGTATTGGTTAGATAAACTTATTTTCCATAAAATTCATCCAATAAAATGAAATGTTGAAATTTCATAATTGATCTTTAAATTTTTTTTTTTTTTTTTTTTTTTTTTTTGAGACAGAGTCTCGCTCTGTCACCCAGGCTGGAGTGCAGTGGCGCGATCTCGGTTCACTGCAAGCTCCACCTCCTGGGTTTACGCCATTCTCCTGTAGCTGGGACTACAGGCGCCCATCTCCACACCCAGCTAATTTTTGTATTTTTTAGTAGAGGTGGGGTTTCACCGTGTTAGCCAGGATAGTCTCCATCTCCTGACCTCGTGATCTGCCCGCCTCGGCCTCCCAAAGTGCTGGGATTACAGGCGTGAGCCAATGAGCCCGGCCGATCTTTAAATTTTTTTTAAAAGTCTAAGTCCTGGTGATCATAATTTGTTCCCTTTGTAGATTCCACTTATGGTAAATGTCATCTGGTTCTTTTTGGAGCAAAGGCTGCCTACATTCCTCTTACGTTCAGTTCTGTGATATTTTGTTTCCAACAGAACAATAAACAAAAACAAACTGAATGTCACCTGACCACAAAATTCAAAGCAACTCCAAGGCAAAGAAAAGTAGTTACTTCCAGGTTTTTTTAAGATTTTTTTTCATGATTTTGATAGAGGGGATAGAGTTGATTTGAATTTTATTAATCACTGTTACTTGAACAATTGCTAGATCCTGGTATCTAGTAATATCCAGGAAAATGTGCCTTTCTAAATGTTTGTCTTAGTTCATTATTTCTCAGTGAATGCCTGTGGAGATATGAAAGAATCCTGTCTCCATTAAGCAAAATATGTTTTGGGGTGTGATAACTGGTTTTCCTAATACAGATGAGAAGAGTGGATATTTGTCTAAATAGTATGGCTGTTTGGCTGCCCAGTTCTAAAACCTAAGTTTTTCAGATTGGGTGTTCAAAAATTGGAACTATTGCTAGCTTGTTAACTCTTTCCACCTGAAGCAGGATTTCTCTATCTCAACACTGTTGGCATTTTGGCCTGGATTTTTTTTTTTTTTTTCTGTTCTGTGTGTTGTAGAATATTGAATGATTTGTATTCATTGGTAAATAGCTGCTGTCCTGACGCTCCTGAGTGTCGCCTGGACCCCTTGTTCGGCACTCCCTAGTTCTGGCCACCTTGAGGATCCGGCTCCAGCATGGTTGGCTGTGTCTTTTCTGATTGGTTGTGGATCTGGGGTGCAAGTTGCTAACACTTTGAATACCAACTTGGATGTGAGGGAGGAAATACAGGATAGTAATGAAAATGGGGGATAGAACTTTTAGTCCAAAATATTCTTAGACTCTTCAGGCTATTCTGTTTTCAGGCTTTTCTTAAATATCAGGTTTCTATTTGTTGGCTAACATGAGAGTGACTTAAAATATTCAGACTTATTTATTTATTTATGTATTTGAGATGGAGTCTCACTCTGTTGCGCAGGCTAGAATACAATGGCACAATCTTGGCTTACTGCAACATCCGCCTCCTGGGTTCAAGCCATTCTCCTGCCTCAGCCTCCCAAGTGACTGACGATTACAGGCACGTGCCACTGTGCCCAGCTAATTTTTGTATTTTTAGTAGAGACGGGGTTTCACCATGTTGGCCAGGCTGGTCTGGAACTCCTGACCTCAGGTAATCCACCCACCTTGGACTCCCAAAGTGCTGGGATTACAGGCATGAGTGACCATGCCCAGCCTCAGCCATACTGATTTAAAACTACACCTATACTGCTGGGTAAAACTACTCTTCAAATAACCAAACAAAATGTTGAGCTTTCCACTATATGTTAAAAGTTGATAGAACAGAATTTGCCAATTGAAAAAGTAGTCCCACAATTAGTTCCTTTTGGAGCCCCTGAGATGACAGTTTCTGGTGAATTGAATTATTCAATTAGATGTGACCCCATAGGCCTACCGTAATGAAGTGGCATTCTCAAAAGAGGTCTGTCTAGAGGGCAGTAACAGCCAGCCTCAGACCTTGGACCTGATTGCACTGTATTGGCATGATTTGTATTGCCAGAGTGGTCTTCATAAAGAAGAGCCTGCAATAAGACCTGCCAAGAGAGTGCTTGTCACCAGGTGAGTGAAATGGAAAAGAGGGCCGGGTGTGGTGGCTCACACTTGTAATCCTAGCACTCTGGGAGGCCAAGATGGGTAGATCACCTGAGGCCAGGCGTTTGAGACCAGCCTGGCCAACATGGTGAACTCCATTTCTACTAAAAATACAAAAATTAGCCAGGCATGGTGGCAGGCACCTGTAATCCCAGCTACTTGGGAGGCTGAGGCAGGAGAATTGCTTGAACCCGGGAGGCAGAGGTCGCAGTGAGCCAAGATCGCACCATTGCACTCCAGCCTGGGCAACAAGAGGGAAACTCCGTTTCAAAAAAAAAAAAAAAAAAAAGCAATCGAAAAGAGTATAGCATCATTAAAGATAAGAAAGAGGCTGGGCACAGTGGCTCTCACTTGTAATCACAGTACTTTGGGTGGCCGAGGCGGGCAGATCATTTGAGCCTGGGAGTTTGAGAGGGCATAGTGGGATGCACCTGTGGTCCCAGCTGCTCAGGAAGCTAAAGTGGGAGGATCACCTGAGCCTCCAGTGAGACATGATTGCACCATGGCACTCCAGCCTGGATGACAGTGAGGCTTTGTCTCAAAAAAAAAAAAAAAAAAAAAAAGAGGGGTGGGTCTTTTCTTGGAACTTTGAAGTGCTCATTTTCAGATAGTGTATCTATAAACTGAAGACTAAATCTTAATTATTAATCTTATTAATAAATTTAATCATAAGTTTTAATGTCTGTTTTTATGTTTGTTAATCTGTAAAATAAACTACCAAGTATTATTTCAGGATCTTAGATGGGAAAAATTTTAACATATGTTCTAGCTATAAGAACTTTGTTTTTTAATACAGCAATGAGGTATAGCTTAACTGCAGTTTCTAATGGGAGAAATAAAAGTTGATTAACTTGCTTGAAATATTTGTGAGTTTTAAAATTGTGATCCTGGATAATAAGTAACTCTAATTTTGAAGTTGACCTAAACTGTGAATGAGCTGTCCATTTTTACCTACACGATAGCGTTGAGCAAGTCAACAACCTACGAGAGATCCAAGCACTGAGGCGCCTGAATCCGCACCCAAACATTCTTACGTTGCATGAAGTGGTTTTGTAAGTATATTTGGAGCTTGAAAAGTTATCTAAATTTGATGAAAATAATCTCTTTTTAAGGAAGAAAACCATGGTAGACATTTTGAATATTTGCTTTGTAGCTCAGAGAGTAACCATTTTTACTTCATCTTACATCACATTTTTATTTGGAAAAATGTACATCTGATTCTTTTTTTTTTTTATTTTTTTGAGAAGGAGTCTCTCTGTCACCCAGGCTGGAGTGCAGTGGCGCAATCTCGGCTCACAACAAACTCCACCTCCTTGGTTCAAGCCATCTCCTGCCTCAGCCTCCTGAGTAGCTGGGATCACAGGCGCCTGCCACCACGCCCGGCTAATTTTTTGTATTTTTAGTGGAGATGGGGTTTCACCATGTTGACCAGGTTGGTCTCAAACTCCTGACCTCAGGTGATCCACCCACCTTGGCCTCCCAAAATGCTGGGATTACAGACATGAGCCACTGCGCCCAGCCAGCATCTGATTCTTAATGTGGAAATACCTTCATTTAGGTGACTCCACATCATAAAAGCATCCGTCATGCAAACAGTTCATCTCCTGGAGCTCAGTTAGGCTGCTGAGGTCTTGAGTGTGAATTTTGACCTACTGGAAAAGCACTGTTGTGTTATTTCAGGGATTGTACATTCTCACTCTGTCCCTGCCAGTTGTCATTTCTTTTTTTTTTTTTTTTTTGAGACGGAGTCTCGCTCTGCCGCCCAGGCTGGAGTGCAGTGGCCGGATCTCAGCTCACTGCAAGCTCCGCCTCCCAGGTTCACGCCATTCTCCTGCCTCAGCCTCCCGAGTAGCTGGGACTACAGGCGCCCACCACGTCGCCCAGCTAGTTTTTTGTATTTTTAGTAGAGACGGGGTTTCACCATGTTAGCCAGGATGGTCTCGATCTCCTGACCTCGTGATCCGCCCGTCTCGGCCTCCCAAAGTGCTGGGATTACAGGCTTGAGCCACCGCGCCCGGCCCAGTTGTCATTTCTGAACAGTCTCCTGTAGCCTTTCTTACTGTAATTGATAACATTTCTGGGGATTTTTCATTTCTGTTCTAATTATAGAGTAGTTTCCATAAGGCTTATCTATCATTCAAGAAGGCGGAGCACAGCTTGTCCCTCGGTGCCTGCCTGAGCCTGGGAAGCCTTCTTCCTGACAACTCTGTGCTGGCCTTACAGACCTCACTGAGCCAGGGAGTCAAACTACAGGATTTAGGGACCTTCTTTGCTGTGGGCTAGAATGGCACCGCCACTCTGAGAGGGTGGCCCTCGGTGTAGAAGCTTCGGTGTGGCTCCAGAGGGAGTCTGGCCTATAAGATCGACCGAGGAACTCCAGTTAAACTCCATTGCCAGTTAAAGTCTAGTAGATTTTAGGCCGGGCGCGATGGCTCAAGCCTGTAATCCCAGCACTTTGGGAGGCCGAGACGGGTGGATCACGAGGTCAGGAGATCAAGACCATCCTGGCTAACACGGTGAAACCCCGTCTCTACTAAAAAATACAAAAAACTAGCTGGGCGAGGTGGCGGGCGCCTGTAGTCCCAGCTACCCGAGAGGCTGAGGCAGGAGAATGGCGTGAACCCGGGAGACGGAGCTTGCAGTGAGCCAGGATCCGGCCACTGCACTCCAGCCCGGGCGACAGAGCGAGACTCCGTCTCAAAAAAAAAAAAAGTCTAGTAGATTTTAATCAGAGAATGGAACAGTTTTAAACTCAAAATGAAATGTCTTGTTATAACTGTGTGACTTCCTGGCCTGTAGTGTTCTTAGAAGTCAATTTGTCCAGAGACTGCAGTCCAGAGACTGCAGTTAGTATGTCATAGTGTCAGCACTGCATGCACGTCATGCACCTCCCACACAGTTTCCACAGCACTCTGTCCAGAATCTCACGTGGGCCTCGTAACAACCAAGACCCCTTCCTGCCAGATTGGGGGCACCCAGAGTAGGGTCTGGGGTGATACAGGCTCCCGCTCAGGACTCTGGGAACCCTTTAAGGGCCTGCTTGAACTCAGGAGAAGTTGGTGGCTCAGCCAGCAGTCTCTGTCCCCATTCTGTGTCAGCATTGATATCACACGCTTGTGATGTGACTCGTTTTTCTCTTTTTCCCCTGACTGGTTTTTAGTTGTTACTCTCCCATTGTGATTTATCCCAATTACATGGAAGGAATTTAGCTAAATTAAAATTTAATTTGCAGTCATGGAGCATGAATTAATTTCTTTTCTTTTCTTTTTTTTTTTTTTTTTTTTTTTGAGACAGGGTCTCACTCTTTTGCCCAGGCTGGAGTAGAGTGGTGCGATCTTGGCTCACTGCAACCTCCACCTCCTGGGTTTAAGCTATTCTCCTCCTTCAGCCTCCCGAGCAGCTGGGACTATAGGCGCCCACACCCAGCTTTTGTATTTTTGGTAGGGACGGGGTTTCACCGTGTTGGCCAGGCTGGCCTCAAACTCCTAACCTGAAGTGATCCACCACCTTGGCCTCCCAAAGTGCTGGGACTACAGGCATGAGCCACCACACCTGGCCTCTTTTATTGTTTTGCTTACCCAACTCCCCAACCTTTTTCTTCTTTCTGCTGATAGTTAATTATGTATTTTCAAGACATATATGTTTTCGACTTTTAGAATTTTGTTCAAAGTTGGGTTTTGCTAGTATTTTTAATTAATTTTACCTGAAATACTGATTTGAAATCAGAACCTTTACTGTTTCAGCAATTACACTGTAGTATTTGATGTGGGAGTGCCTTATGTTTACTAGAAATGTTTACAAATGGATTAAATATTGGATTGTATTTTCTGATTAAGGCCAGAAAATTTATTTTAAAAACGGCTTTCTTCTTCAGTGACAGAAAATCTGGTTCTCTTGCACTAATATGTGAACTTATGGACATGAATATTTATGAGCTAATACGAGGTACGTGGAATAATTTGAAAGCTAACCTAAGATCCTCTTTTAAGGCTTCTAATTCATACATATGCTTAGTTGTTCTCAACATCATTAGTCATCATAGTGCCGTAGTTATATATAATACACAGTACAGTGCCACTTCACTCATGGGAAGGCATTTTCCTGACGGCTCGTCTACTCAGAACATGACTGCAAACAAGAAAGAAAGTCCCAGGCCCTCTGGGTGCCCTTGTGATCTGGGGGAGGGTGGCAGGAGGCAGCAGGGGCAGAGCGCCTGCAGCCAGCCCCGCCGTGGGCATGCGTGCACAGGCCCACTGGCTCAGGGGGCCTCTCAGCTCCCCAGATCTGCTGTTGCTCGACATTCTGTTCCATGCCTCTTCAGGCAGAGCTTTCCCTCCAGAATAGTCCCCTGCTTGTGAGAGAAGCTCCTGCCATTTTCCACGATGCTCATTCATTTCCTTTCTTCTGAACAATGAAGCACTGTTGAAGACAGCATGTTTGCCTGAGGTGACCTCATTCAGGGCTGGTTTCAGATACTTACAGAGGTCCCCTGAGGGCAACAGGAGAAAAGGAGAGCCGGCTGGCCCTCATTGAGCAAATTGTTCCTGGGGGCCTGATCTCATGGTTGTGTTAGATGTCAGAACAAATGAACCTTGTATATCTCACTAAGAAAGCAACACAGCAAGTGTTGGATTTTTCATATCACGCTATGCCTAGAGGACAAATAAAAAACAACTGTCCTACTGTCACATGAGTGACTACTTATTAGAAAAGAATTTTAGTGACAGCATCATAGATGATTTAGATGGTATATTAGCTCGCAATTTGGGCCACACTGAAGATGATGTGCTATGGAAACTTTTTAGATCGATAAACTATTTTTGTGATGAAGAAGACACTGATGTTGAAGATATATGTGAAGAGTTCAAATAAAATTGTTTTTATGAAATTGGATAGTGGAAAAAAGCATTTTATCAATATTCATGTATTTTATATGTGACTTAAAATATGTGTGTGATAGTAAATTACTAGCAAAATAAATGGCATAAGTAGCCAAGTTTTTCTACATCCATAAAAGTTGATGTATATAAAGCTGGGCGCAGTGGCTCATGCCTATAATCCTAGCTCTTTAGGAGGGAGGCCAGTACGGGTGGATCACTTGAGGTCAGGAGTTCAAGACCAGCTTGACTAACAAGGTGAAACCCTGTCTCTACTAAAAAATACACACAAGAAATTAGCCAGGCATGGTGGTATGTATCTGCCTGTAGTCCCAGCTACTCAGGAGGCTGAGGCAGGAGAATCGCTTGAACCTAGGAGGCGGAGCTTGCAGTAAGCCGAGATCGTTCCACTGCACTCCAGCCTGGGTGACAGAGTGAGACTCCATCTCAAAAAATAAAAATAAAGACCGGATGTGGTGACTTATGCCTGTAATCCTAGCACTTTGGGAGGCCGAGGCAGGTGGATCACTTGAAGTCAGGAGTTCAAGACCAGCCTGGCCAATACAGTGAAACCTTGTCTCTGCTAAAAATACAACAAAAATTAGCCGGGCGTGATGGCATGTTCCTGTAGTCCCAGCTTCTTGGGACTGAGGTAGGAGAATAGCTTGAACCTGGGAAACAGAGGTTGCAGTGAGCCAAGATCACACCACTGCGCTCTAGCCTGGACATCGCAGCCAGACTCCATCTCAAGAAAAAATAAAAACTCAACAAGAAGGCAGAATTTTTGGCGAGTCACTGCGTCTTTAGACACTTGAGAAAGCGTTGTTTAGTGTGTGTGTGTGTGTGTGTGTGTGTATATATTTTTTTTTTGAGATGGAGTCTAGCTCTCCCAGTGGCACGATCTCAGCTCACTGCAACCTTCACCTCCCAGGTTCAAGTGATTCTCCTGCCTCAGTCTCCCAAGCAGCTGGACTACAGGCATGTGCTACCATGCCTGGCTAATTTTTTTTTTTTTAAGATGGAATCTCGCTGTGTCGCCAGGCTGGAGTACAGTGGCGCATTCTCGGCTCACCCACAACCTCCACCTCCCGGGTTCAAGCAATTCTCCTGCCTCAGCCTCCTGAGTAGCTGGGAATACAGGCATTCTCCACCACCCCGGCTAATTTTGTGTTTTTAGTAGAGATGGGGTTTCTCCATGTTGGTCAGGCTGGTCTTGAACTCCTGACCTCAGGTGATCTGCCCACCTTGGCCTCCCAAAGTGCTGGGATTACAGGTGTGAGCCACCGCGCCCAGCTAATTTTTGTATTTTTAGTAGAGATGGGTTTCATCGTGTTGGCCAGGATGGTCTCGATCTCTTGACCTTGTGATCCACCCGCCTTGGCCTCTCAAAGTGCTGGGATTACAAGCGTGAGCCATCCCACTTGGCCCAGATACTGTTATTATCCTTATGTGAAACATGAGGACATTGAGGTATGGGGAGATAAGTTACTTGTCCAAGGTTATATACCTAGTAAGTGGTAGAACTGGGGCTGAACCTAGATAACCTGATCCTAGAGTGCATGTTCTTAACCATCACACATACTGCCTCATGACAATCCTCTGTGGTTGGCACTGTTATTATTCCCATTTTACAGATGAGGAAATTGAAGCTTGAAGGATTAAGTAATAATCCAAAATTAAGTTGTTAATAAATGGCAGAACTGGGACTTAAACTCAAGCCTGACTCTGAAATCCTAACCGTTAAGCTCTGTTGCTGCCCTGGATCTCTATTTCTGGGCCCAGCTCAGTGCCTTAAATGAATAGGGGCACCTAATTATTTACGGTTGTTGACGATGATGCTGCTTTAGTGAAAACTCAAACAATCACTAAGGCTTTTGCTACCAGAATGGCGATTCTTACGACTTAAATTGCTGCTCTCAGGTTATTAGAATATTGAGGAGCACTATGAAAGACTAAAGAATGAGATAATAATGAAATAAGGGAACAATCACACAGCCATTATTGAATTGTCTACTTTACAGCAATGCGCAAGGTCTGGCAAGAACTGGGAAGATAAAGAAGCAGCATGTCAGATGCATGGTTTTGATATTGAAAGGGTATATAGTCTTTTTTTTTTTTTTTTTTTCTTGAGACGGAGTCTCACTCTGTCGCCCAGGCTGGAGTGCAATGGCGTGATCTTGGCTCACTGCAAGCTCTGCCTCCCAGGTTCAAGCCATTCTTCTGCCTCAGCCTCCCGAGTAGCTGGGATTAGAGGCGCCCACCACCACGCCCAACTAATTTTTTTTTTTTTTGAGATGGAGTCTCACTTTGTTGCCCAGGCTGGAGTGCAATGGCACAATCTCAGCTCACTGCAACCTCCGCCTCCTGGGTTCAAGCCATTCTCCTTCCTCAGCCTCCCGAGTAGCTGGAA
Source organism: Rhinopithecus roxellana (assembly GCF_007565055.1). NCBI lineage: Eukaryota > Metazoa > Chordata > Mammalia > Primates > Cercopithecidae > Rhinopithecus > Rhinopithecus roxellana. The sequence continues at coordinate 160,874,235 of NC_044553.1, read as the reverse complement.
TGTCTGCTGCCACGCCCAGCTAACTTTTTGTATTTTTAGTACAGATGGGGTTTCACTATGTTGGCCAGGCTATCTCGAACTCCTGACCTCATGATCTGCCCGCCTCAGCCTCCCAAAGTGCTGGGATTACAGGCGTGAGCCACCGTGCCTGGCCTGAAAGAGTATATAGTCTAGTGTCTACATAAACTATATGAAAGTGGTATCATAAGAGAAAAGGAATTGCTGGGGTAATTTTCTCTTTGTTGAACAGGTGTCAGATGAGGCAGAGATTGTGTGGGCTGGGAAAATAGGGCTTTCCTGGAGGAGTGGTAGAATTAGACAGGTGCAGGAGAGGATGTCTCATTTGCAGTGACATACCATGGGTTATTCCAGAGGCAGGGACATGGTGGGGAACATAACAGACACAGTTCCCACCCATGTGGAGCTCACACTTGATGACAGACAGGAAACAAAGAAATTACCAAGAATATCAGTCAAAATGATCAAGAATTCCAGTTAGGGATAAGTGCTGTCAGTGAATGAAACAGGCCAATGTGTTAGATAGTGATGAGGATAGAGTACTTCAGGCAGAGGGACAGCCAGTGCAAAGGTCCTGAGGCCACCATGAGGAAAGAGGCCCATGTGGCTGGAGGACATGGAGGAGAGTTGCAGGAAATGGAGTAGGCAGGCACCAATGAGGCTGGTAGGGCGAGGGTAAGAATTTTCATTACTCTACGGCTTCAATGGGAAGCCGTTATTGGGCTTTAAAGCAAGGGAGAGGTGGTTTTCAATTGGTATTTAGACCAGTGTTTCCAAAATGATCACAGAAGACCAGTTGTCTTATTTCTAATGTATTGCAGACCAGAATTTTTGTGAAATATAGTAAAAATGAATTACCAGAAAAGTGATCGTGTGCTTAGATGTCACAACATGTCAAATTGCCACCAACGGTTCTAAACAGTTGTCCTTAATTTATGTCATCTCCTCTTAGACCAGTAACAGTCCCTGAACTGTCATCAGCTCATGGACTGTGCTTTGAGTAGCACCTTTTTAGAAGGAATTTTCCAGTTACTGTTTTAAGAATAAATTTGCTGTAGGTGGATGTGTTGAGTCTCCCTTTTAGTTGCAAATAACAGTCTCCCCTATTCTCTGATTAACTCAAGAGGGGTTACTCTGTGATATGGATAGATTGCCAGAATTGTTGGGAGGACTGAAGAAGCAGACTCCGGGCTTGGCCTGTAGGAAGTTGCTTCTCACAGCTGCTCTCCATGATCAGGCTGCTCCCTGCTGCTGACAACGCTCTGCAGAATAAAGCTGCTGCAGCTACCGGGGCTGGAATCAAGCCTTTTCTGCCAGGATCAGGAGGCAGCTGTGATCCGTGCCCTCAGAATGGATGCCTTCTCTCCTCTCATCTGCCCCCATACCTGGGCCTGAAGCGTCTTTCCCAAGTGTTCCATTTAGGCAGAGCCCAAGTCACATCTGAAACTCTCAGCTGCAAGGCAGCATGAAGAATGTCATTTGGATTTTCAGGCCTGGCATGCTAGATGGGGGTTGGGCTAGGTCCTGAGCAAGTCAATCCGTGGGTGTGCCATGAAGGCAAGAGTGGTGTGGGAGCCTGGGGAAGGGATGGCGAAGGCCCTTTGCCCACCACTCTCTCGGGAAGAATGTCTCTGGATTCTTCTTTGGCATGAGTTAGTAATTGGGGTGAATAGAGAATGGCTACCCCGCCAGCGATCCTAGTTTGTGTATTTGGGTGCATGTGCCTAACGGCTCTGGGCTCATGCCATCTGCAGTAGGAAAGCCTGTCTTGGAATTTATGAAGGAAAAATTGTAAAAGAGGTTTAGTTTCCATCATAATCTGACTATAGAGGCAGCTACTCTTTTACAAGATTGTTTCTGAATCTACTCTCTTTTTTAACTGTTTCAAGTTAAATTGATAGGACCAGGTGCAGTGGCTCACACATGTAGTCCCAACACTTTGGGAGGCCAAGGCGGGAGGATTGCTTGAGCACAGGAGTTTGAGACTAGCTTGAGACCCTGTCTGTACAAAGTATTTTTTTTAAAAAATTATCTCGGTGTGGTGGCGCACGCCTATAGACCCAACTACTCAGAAGGCTGAGGTGGGAGGATGGCTTGAGCCCAGGAGGTCGAGGCTGCAATGAGCTGATTGTATCACTGCACTCCAGCCTGGGCAACAGAGTGAGACCCTGTCTCAAAAAAAAAAAAAAATACTCATTTGCCTTAGTGAGTGGCTAGTTTGTAGTTCTCTCCACCCTCGCTGGAGGGGCGTGTGCTGGGATGCTGTCATCATGCAGGCCACAGTGGCAGCTGTGTTCCTTCAGTTAGTGCTGAGTCACAGTGAATGCCTTGGTTTATCACTGTGTTCGCTTAAGTTTTTAAAATTATTAGTGTCATATATGACATTCCTTAGAGGCTTCTTAATGAGAGTATTTGGTAAAAATTACCTTGGTCAGGAGAGCTAGAGCTTTTGGGGCCTGCTGGCATTCACTAAGGGACATATGAGAAACTTCTGAGTGACTTGTTAATTGTACTCTATTTTACTTGTTTCAAACTGTTTGAAAACAAGAATCTGATGGGAACCAGAAAGTTCGGATCTCGTTCTGGAGAAGTTTATGGAGAGTGGCTGGGCAGCGCTTTCCTTTGCAAGGCTGTGGTCTCTAGCTGTTCAGACCACTGGGCACACACTGTTGCCCTGATAGCTCACTCCAGCAGTAACACCTCTCCTACTGGCCCGGGACCAGGAACAGCTCCCTACCCCTAGGGCTGTGAGTAGGGAGTTTCCAGGAGGAGACCCAGGGAGGCAAGGAAGGGCGGGCACCTGAAGAGGACTCTTACCTGGGACTGAAGGCATCTGAGAAGCACAGATTCCTGGCTCCATTAGATCTAGGTTCAGGCCTTGAAATCTGCTTTTTTTTTTTTTTTTTTTTTTTGAGACAGAGTCTGGCTCTTGCCCAGGCTGGAGTGCAGTGGCACAGTCTCGGCTCACTGCAAGCTTTGCCTCCCAGTTTCACGCCATTCTCCTGCCTCAGCCTCCCAAGTAGACGTGACTACAGGCACCTGCTACCACGGCTGGCTAATTTTTTGTATTTTTAGTAGAGACGGGATTTCACCATGTTGGCCAGGATGGTCTCAATCTCCTGACCTCTTGATCCACCCTCCTCAGCCTCCCAAAGTGCTGGGATTACAGACATGAGCCACCACGCCCGGCCAAAATCTGCTTTTTAAAAGACTTCTAGGTGATTATGAAGATTGGATAGATTAGACTTTTCCTAAAAGATTCCACGTTTCCCAAATTCAAGTTCAGATGACTCTAATGACAATTTTATGATACGAGGAAGATTTGAATGTGTGGACCTGGCTGGGAAGGGCGTTCCTGGAATGGAACATCATGAATATAGGTACTGGTGAGCTTTGGGAGCAACCAGAGAAGAGTCCGTGAGGGAATTCACCTGAGCATTCGATAAACAATTAAACAAGAAGGGTGTGGTGGGGCATGGTTCTTGAAGCAAGGACCCAAGACTAGTCGCTGCACCTGGGCTCTTGTTAGGCGACTATGGGGCTCCACTGCAGATCTTCTGAAGCAGAAATGTGGGTGGAGATGAAGAGGGACAATCTGTGTCTTAGCAGCCCACTCATGGGAGTGTGAGAACCCTTGTGGTGGAGAGGAATTGGTTGAAGGGGGTCTTGAGTGCCAGGGTAAGTCAGGGGGGCAGTGAGATTGGGTTTGATCGCAGGACCCAGGGGCACCTGATGAGATGAACTTCCAGCAGCTTCATCCTGCTGCATGTGTGAAGGAGAATGGAAAGTTGCTTTCTTTTCATCTGTTATAGATATTAATTTAATAAGATTCCAGAATTCCTCAAGCTTGGGAAAGCTGATAAAGCTCTTTTGATTCTTTTGATTTTAATTCTGGAAAATTGTTGACAAATCATGTGAAACAATAAAAAGGTGATAGTATTACACAAAAAAGTTAATTGTGGCCGGGCGCGGTGGCTCATGCCTGTAATCCCAGCATTTTGGGAGGCCAAGGTGGGCAGATCACGAGGTCAGGAGTTCAAGACCAGTCTGGTCAACACAGTGAAACCCCATGTCTACTAAAAATACAAAAAAATTAGCCAGGTATGGTGGTGGCGAGCACCTGTAATCCCAGCTACTTGGGAGGCTGAGGCAGGAGAATTGCTTGAACCTGGGAGGCAGAGGTTGCAGTGGATGGAGATCGCACCACTGCACTACTGCCTGGGTGACAGTGCGAGACTCCATCTCAAGAAAAAAAAAGAAAAAGCTAATTGCACCTAGACATTTTACAATTTAAATTACTTTCTTTTATTTGTATGTTATAAACATTCTTGTTAAGCAGAGAAAAAGAATAATTTTAATTTTCAAAAGAAATTGTAAACTTAGGACCAAAGGTGTCAAATGGTATATGTGCTTATGTAGGGAGGAAGTGGATTTCCAAACTGTTAGGTGAACATGGTCATTGTGCAGATTTAAAACTTAATAACTTAAAACACACACTTTGAAAAAATTTGAAAATTAAAATCAAGTAAAATTGACATCTTCTGGAACAAGGGTAAGCTGTGATGCTGGGCGTGTGGTATGAAGTCTTCAAACACAGTAGAAAGCTGCGGGCACCAAGGCACAGCCAGCCCAGGCGCTGAGTACAGGGCAGCTGCAGGGGACTGTGCCAGCCACGCTAAACGGCCTCTCCTGTGAAAGAAGACATGTGGACTGAGACTGAAAGCAGTTGAACTGCGTCTGGAACTGTGATCTATCCCCCTTTGAAGTGGACATCTCCACATAAACAGGAAAGCCTAGCGTAACACTGGGTTGACGAGTGACTCCTAACATTTTCATACTCAGCGCAGGCTGAAGGACAGCGTCCTGGAAGGCCTCCAAGGCCGGCCGAGGCTGTCAGACCATGCTACTCGTGTGGCGATCGCTCAGTGCTGTTCCCACTGAAACCGTAGCACACGCGCTCTGAATGTTCACAGAGCTGTGGCCAATGTTGGAGGTGACACACGTGCTAATTGCCCCGATTTCATCCTTATGTATGTATGGATCAAAATAACACTCTCTGGGTCCCATGAATAGGTACAATTACTACATTTCCACTAAAAATAAAAGGAAAAAATTATCAACAATTCTGTCTTCAGTAATGTTTATTGTTTATTAATTTTTTAGTTGTCTGGCAATTTCCCAAAGCTGCTTTACCTGTTTCAAAACTCAGAAAAACCACGTATGTTAGAACAGAGGAGCCAAGGCAGAGTCACTGTGCAGCTGATAGAGCTGACTTGCCTGGGTGCCTTCCAAAAAAGGCCCCTGTGGTATCTTCACCATGTTTATATATTTTGTTAAATTTGCAAAAATAAGGTATTTCAACCACAAAGTTAAGACTGCCATCTCTTCTGTTTTAACCTCTCCTACGTCATATTTCCCCTCAGCGTAACGGTGAAACAGCCGTGGACATGTCTGGAATCTTGTTAAGGGTTGGCTGGGATACATTTATATGCTTTGCAGTCTCTTCCATGTATTAATAGTTATGTTATTGCTGGCCATCTCATTTGGGATGTCTTCTAGGAATACTCTGAATATAGTCAATGCAAATTAAAGAGCATTCACTCCATAGAAAACTTGAAAAATGAAATCTTATAACTCAGATATGAAAGAAACTTAGCAGTTTCCCCAAATTTGACAACAATCCTAAACATTACATGGTGCTAGTAACACATAGTTGAGGATGTAGAAGAAACCTCTATAAACTGCCAAAAAGAAAAATAAAAAGGAATTTTCCATTAAAAATGTATGTGCTGTGTAATTTTAAATGAGATCATGCCAGTATACAGAATTTTTTTTTTTTTTTCTCCCGGAGTTTCGCTCTTGTTGCCCAGGCTGGAGTCCAGTGGTGGGATCTCGGCTCGCTGCAACCTCTGCCTCCTGGGTTCAAGCAATCTTCAGCCTCAGCCTCCCGAGTAGCTGGGATTAGAGGTGCCCACTACCACACCGGTTAATTTTTGCATTTTTAGTAGACATGGGATTTCACCACGTTGGCCAGGCTGGTCTCAAACTCCTAATCTCGTGATCCACCCACCTCAGCCTCCCAAAGTGCTGGAATTACAGGCGTGAGCCACTGCCCCTGGCCAGTATATGGAATTTTAAATGGTATGTTTTGTAGGTACACTACATATTTCCTAAGACTACTTCAGATTATTTTTTACAGGGGAACTTAGATTTTCACACATCGTTAAATAAAAATGGATTATTTTTATTTCAAAAAAGAGGATATGTACCATCAGTAACCATATTTGCCTATTTCCTTGATTATACAGGGAGAAGATACCCATTATCAGAAAAAACAATTATGCACTATATGTACCAGTTATGTAAGTCCCTTGATCACATTCACAGGTATGCTCTTGGAGATTTGACAGCTCTGAAATTAATAAGATGTGTTAACATTCAAATTCAAGAATTTGAATAAATGAAGTGTAATTCTATTTTTCCTTTTATACTGAATGCAGAAATGGAATATTTCACAGAGATGTAAAACCAGAAAATATACTAATAAAGGTAAGAGCTTTTACATGAAAGCTGGGTATCAGAATAAAAGCTGAATAGAAAACCTTTCCCTGAAAGGTTTTCTCCTCCTGCTGGAGGAACTTTCAGTCCATGCAGCTAGACAGCCTATTTGTTACAGTAATTTTTTTCCCTCTCAGGTTGTAAAAAATGGTTTATTTAATAAATGCCATCCACATAACTGACTGCACCTGGAAGAAAATAATAGAAAGTACCCTTCTCACACTGCAGACAAAAAGGAACCCCATTCTGATGGGCATTCGATCCCTCTAGCCGGAAATGTGGCAGAGGCAGGATCTGAGCTCAGGTCCGTCTCACTCCCAGGCCACTAAACTACCTGTGTTTAAACCGTACAATTTGCTGTTTCCCAGCGCCTGTCACTGGCTGTCAGCAGGGTCCTCTGAGGCTGTGTGGCTAAAAGAGCCCTTGATGGGCAAGCTGGCAGCATGACTGGACAGACTAGTGTGTGTCGTTCATTTGTTGAAGCGCCGTGAGTTAACCATTTTCAAATCCGTAGACATTTGGAAATATATGTAAAACATAGCCAGAATATTTGTAAACTTGTTCCACTGAATAGACACATCACTTTCTTAATCTGCTGGAGGCACTTTCAGGTGCTCATAAAGCCAGTAATTTGTATTTTACAGACTTCTTTAGATGCTAGTAATTTTCCTGCTGGTGCATAAATATTTGGAGTGGTTTGTATTACGATAGCCACATAATGGGACATTGCTTGTCCTTGCTTCTCTCCCCTTCCAGCAGGATGTCCTGAAATTAGGGGACTTTGGCTCCTGCCGGAGTGTCTATTCCAAGCAGCCATACACGGAATACATCTCCACCCGCTGGTACCGGGCCCCAGAGTGTCTCCTCACCGATGGGTTCTACACGTACAAGATGGACCTGTGGAGCGCCGGCTGCGTGTTCTACGAGATCGCCAGGTAGCGCCAGGCCGGGCTCCTGCCTGGTTCCTGCAGCGGGAGGGGCCCTTACAAATGTCATGGTCATTCTGGTTTTACTTTCTGTTTTACTGTTTTTAATTTAACAGCAAATTGACTAGGCTTTCGTTTTACTTGTTGTACATATTTGGCCTTGCCTGGCCTTCCCGGAGAAGAGCACCAGTCCTCAGTTGTTCCCCCTCCTGCACACCCTGGCGGTGTGGGCAGCCGCCTCCTTGGGCTTGCTGTGAAGTGCTTGATGGGGCTGCCATGGGGAGGGGTGAGCCGGGCCTCCCCTGAGAGGTGCAGTCATATCAGGTAGGGTGCCCTGGCCACAGGTGTGAGGATGAGGCACTTTCTGGCACAGTTGGATTCTAGAAAGCCCCAATCCCACCCCTCCCTGCTCCAGCCTCCAAACCTCCCACTCCCCCCAGCCCTTGGGAAGGAGCAATGGCCCGGGGACGAAGAGATGGGGGCTGGTCCCACTCCAAGGTGAATGGTGTTGAGTTGAAGAAGTGCATGGGGGTGGAGGGCTGCACCTCTTGCTCCCAGTGGGCCTCCAGGCAGGTGGCAGTGAGGTTAAGGTCTGGGGACGCATCTGAGGGGTCAAAGTCTGGTCCCACCTGTTCAACAGACTGGTACAGAAATGCACTTCAGGACATATTCTCCTTTGATCCAGATGGTTCATACTGGTAACTTTTCATTTTGGAAAGCTGAATGGCAATTTCACTGCAGCCAGAAGTGTCAACCGAGAGTCCCTTCTCATGAGCCCAGGTCCTGTGAATTCATCTGGAGGAGGCAGATGTCTGGAGCACAAAGCCGCCCGCATCTCACCAGCACACAAGGTGGCCCACGGTGCACCAGCTACCGAACTGGGCTGACGCGCTTATCTCCCCGCTTGGAGCTGTTTCCTGCTCACCTGCATTTCCTCCTCTCTCCTTTCGTCACAAGATCCTGCCATTTTCTGGAATAGAAGCTAGGCCTACCACCAGAGCTATATTTTTTCTTTTTTTTGAGACAGAATCTTGCTCTGTAGCCCAGGCTCGAGTGCAGTGGTGCGATCTCGGCTCACTGCAAGCTCTGCCTCCTGGGTTCAAGCCTGCCTAAGCCTCCCAAGTAGCTGGGACTACTACCAGCTACCACCACACCCAGCTAATATTTTTTGTATTTTTAGTAGAGACGGGGTTTCACCATATTAGCCAGGATGGTCTCGATCTCCTGACCTTGTGATCCACCTACCTTGGCCTCCCAAAGTGCTGCGATTACAGGCATGAGCCACTGTGCCTGGCCCAGAGCTGTATTTTTAAATATTCTTTGTGGCATGTAATATGAATTGAATTTATTTATACAAGTTTAAATTCTTTATTTTTATTTTTATTTTTATTTTTATTTTTTTTTGAGATGGAGTTTCTCTCTTGTTGCCTAGGCTGGAGTGCAATGATGCGATCTCGGCTCACCGCAGCCTCCGCCTCCTGGGTTCCAGTGATTCTCCTGCTTCAGCCTTCCAAGTAGCTGGGATTACAGGCATGCACCACCACGCCCGGTTAATTTTGTATTTTTAGTAGAGACGGGGTTTCTCCATGTTCGTCAGGCTGGTCTCGAACTCCCGACTTCAGGTGATCCTCCCACCTCAGTCTCCCAAAGTGCTGGGATTACAGGCATGAGCCACCGCGCCTGGCACAGGTTTAAAATCTTGTTCCCACAATTCCAAAAATCTATAAAAGCTTTGGAAACCAAAAGGTTTCTTGGGACTCATTTATTGACAAAACCTGACCTGCCTCATGCTGAATTTGTCAGCACAACTTCTCTTGGCTGATGGGAGGCTCACTGTGGGGTTATTTATCACGGTTACTGTGAATTAGTCACATTTCACCACAGACATCATGCCGGACAGATGTGGGAATGGGGATCTGTCTTTGGCCTATTAGGGAACACATGTCGGACCTATTGGTAAAGAGGAAACAGAAAGGCACAAGGGAGAGTGGAGCCTCCCAGCGGCTAGGGTCGCTGTACGCGCCAGGCTGAGTTCCTCGTGTTTCGCGTGGTGAGGGTCGCCGTACGCGCCAGGCTGAGTTCCTCGTGTTTCGCGTGGTGAGGGCCGCCGCACGCGCCAGGCTGAGTTCCTCGTGTTTCGCGTGGTGAGGGCCGCCGCACGCGCCAGGCTGAGTTCCTCGTGTTTCGCGTGGTGAGGGCCGCCGCACGCGCCAGGCTGAGTTCCTCGTGTTTCGCGTGGTGAGGGCCGCCGCACGCGCCAGGCTGAGTTCCTCGTGTTTCGCGTGGTGAGGGCCGCCGCACGCGCCAGGCTGAGTTCCTCGTGTTTCGCGTGGTGAGGGCCGCCGCACGCGCCAGGCTGAGTTCCTCGTGTTTCGCGTGGTGAGGGTCGCCGTACGCGCCAGGCTGAGTTCCTCGTGTTTCGTGTGGTGAGGGCGCTGCACGCGCCAGGCTGAGTCGCTCCTGTTTCGTGTGTGTGAGGGTCGCTGTAAGAGCCAGGCTCAGTTCCTTGTGTTTCTTGTGGTGAGGGTGCTGTATGAGCTAGGCTCAGTTCCTCATGTTTCGTGTGAGTGGGCCTGCCTGGTCAAGGGGACCAGGCAGAATAGAGAGACCCATGGCCATGTCCTGACTATAAGGTCAGCCAAGAGAAAGGAAAAAAAGACCCAAAGTCAGGCAAGCAAGTTTTTATTAACCTGCCAGCTGCCCCCTTAACAGACAGAGGAAGTAGCCCCAAGCTTATAGAATGAGGGATTTATATTGGGGAGGGGAGTTTGAGGGAGTTCTTTGGTATGGCCGCATCCCAGGGTTGGTTTGTTTTTATTTTTTTTTATTTTTGTTTTTGAGACAGAGTCCTGCTCTGTCGCCCAGGCTGGAGTGCAGTGGCGCCATCTCAGCTCACTGCAAGCTCCGCCTCCCGGGTTCACGCCATTCTCCTGTCTCAGCCTCCCAAGTAGCTGGGACTACAGGCGCCCACCACCACGCCTGGCTAATTTTTTGTATTTTTTGTAGAGACGGAGTTTCACCATGTTAGCCAGGATGGTCTCCATCTCCTGACCTCGTGATCCACCCACCTCGACCTCCCAAAGTGCTGGGATTACAGGCATGAGCCATTGCGCCCGTCCATCTCAGAGTTGTTTGCTGGTTAATTTTGCCACATAGCACCTTGTGATGTTGATGGTAGCAACTAGATGAAGAGCAGGAACTTACAGGAGGGTGTAGGTAAAGTTTGTTTATGCTTCCCAGGATCTTCTGCTGTGTGGTCTGGATGGTGTGTAAGTGGGGTTTGCTTATTGCAGCAAGGTCTGATGAGTGAAGTCTGCTGGCTCTGCAGCAGCGCCTAGATAAGAGCTTAGAAATGTAAAGAGGCTTGGGGGAAGGGTGGGTGGCACAGAGAAGGGTTGCAGAGCATTAGAGGGAGGGGTGGGCAGCGCCAAGAGGCTTTTTTGGGGCAGTTTGTCCCTAACTTCCCAGCCCTTTGGTAGGTAATAGAAGAGGGGGCCGCTGCCGTCTGGCTGCTTCTTGCTGGGAAGGGGCGACGGTCGTGGGGGCAGGCTGGACAGCAGGCTGGACAGTAGGCTGGACAGCAGGCTGGACAGTAGGCTGGACAGTAGGCTGGACAGTAGCGACTGCCGTTCTTGGATCTGCTCGTATTCTTGGAGCAGCATCATATCTTGTATTGTCCTGTGGGTGAAGGCTCTGATACGGTCCAGTAAAAACTGAGTGAGAAGGTGTAGGAGACAAGGCTGAATGCTAGAAAAAGAAGAATGGTTATGGCTAGGCCTAGAGGGGCGTTAGCCATGGAAACCAGGTACTAAAGGACCAGGGGGCCACGCTGGCCATCGGGGGACATTTTCTTTAATTTTTTGTGCTTGGTCCTTTAGTCTTTTTACAGAATCTTGTACTAAGCTAGATTGGTTATGATAAAAGCAACACTGTTCATCTAGAAAGAGGCGGAGTCCTCCCTTTTTGGCTGTGAGTAGGTCTACGTCTCTGTGGTTTTGAAGAACCGCTGCTGCTAAAGAATCTGTTTGTGATTGGAGAGTTGTAATGGATTTGGCTATCTCTTCCAAGCTATCTGTGAGGTCTTGGGAGGGGACTGGTAATAGGAAACAGAGGTGGTTAATCCTGCAGTCCCAGTTCCAACTTCCGTAGTCACTCTGAGGGCTACTAATAGAGGTATGAGTTGTATCGCACGGCAGTGTCGGATAGGGGTATTGGGGTACTGGGATTGGTAGGGGTTGGTCTCCTAGGGCAACGTTGATTTTGGACAGAGGAAAACCAGGGTGCAGGTGCCCATCCAGTTAGAGGGGAGGCAAATGTAAGTTGAGGTACCACACAGGAAAAGTATGCCTTGGCTTGGTAGGCAGAACTGGTTGTGTATGCTAAAAAGATGTACTGTTTTGTTACTCTCATGCATCTGTACTCCTAGGGTCCCAGCTAGAGCTGCTGCTGTAAGTGGTTGTAAAGGGGTATTTGCTTTAGGCTGGGGGCTTTGGGGTCTTTTTTCCCAGTGTAAGAGGAAGCGTTTTGTGTCCACTAAGATCCATGTGGGAGTGTTGATGAATGTTGGGATAAGGACACAGTCGCGGGTGGCAGGTGCAGGGGTGGTGCATGGATAGGGGAGCCAAGGGAAGAAGGATAAACAGGGGAGGTGTCAGCCCTTGCAGCACTCTGAGTTTTTGTTAAGGAGGTGGGAAGTGTCAAGGGCTGAGGGGCTAGAGAAACGAAGCTTGTCTTTATTGTTGGTGGCTTTGAGAGTAGTATGTTCGGTGGAGGGTTTGAGTTGTGCAGTGTAAGTTGCACAGTTTGGAATTTAGGTGGCTGAGGGGAATGCCTGAGGGTAGATGTCATTGGCGCACAGTGGTGCTAGATAGGATAAGATTGTGTGGGTTGTTATGGCTCCTAATATGCCTTTATCACAGCTGCGGTAGGGGGATAGGTTGTGTAAGTAGGGATGTCAGGTTGTCACAGCTAGACCGAACTCGCTGGCTAACTGGGGGGAGATTTTTGTTAATGCCTGTGTGTCGAGTTTGAGGGGGGCTGTTAATGAGGATTTCAGGATGGTAGGTTACTTGGGTGGAAGTCCAGTTGTAGGCTGAGGCAGGGATTGCATTGTATGTTGTGGAGAGGAGGGATACGCAGAGCCAGCAGTCTCTTGCCAGAGAGGAATTGGAGTTTTTTAGTAAGGAGTGTGTGAGATTAAGTGTTCTGTATAGGTGTTCAGGGGTTGTAGGTATTGGTTGGGCTGAAAGAAGGGTTGGGGTATTGATTATAAGATGGGTTAGAAAGGCAGAGAGTGAGCAGAAAAGTAAATAGTTCGGTTTCACCCAGAGTGAAGCCATAGAAAGAGCCTTGGAAGAAAAGGTTGGTTATACACTTGAAAAAGGCCTCCAGGGTGTTGTTCCATGGGTGGAACCAGGAAATACCTTGTGAGAGGGTGTGAAGGAAGAGAGTGAAGTGGTAGGATAGACAAAGGCAGGGCATCTAGGGAGGATGTGGCAATGTTTATTAGCGACTGTGATTCCTGCTATAAGGGTAACCATTAGGCAGAAGGCTAAAGTGAGGGAGACTTTTTGGCTGGTATTCGAATTGGAAGGAATTACACTATATAATCCCACTGCAAACAACAGGGTAAGTAGTATAATACCTGCAATTAAGGTATAATAGAGTGTCTCCATTAAAGGAAGCTAGTTGTAACAGTAGTTTAAACCTGTTTGAGATAGATGGATTTACGGATGTGAAGTTTCTTCTGGGATGGATGTAAGGTGGAGTTGGGTTGGCCCAAGGAGTGTGCTGGAATACCAGTTACAAGTTGGTGAGGTGCTGGTTGGTGGATCGGAGGTGGGAGTTCTCTTTAATCTGGAAAGGTGATACCAGGGGGTATGTCCTCAGAGTTTGGCTGCAGTAGGGGTTGTGTCACACGTGTCCGTGGGAAGAGACCACCAAACAGGCTTTGTGTGAATAACAAGGGTGTTTATTTCACCTGGGTGCAGGCGGGCTGAGTTCGAAAAGAGAGTCAGTGAAGGGAGATGGGGTGGGGCCGTTATAGGATTTGAGTAGGTAGTGGAAAATTACAGTCAAAAGGGATTGTTCTCCGGTGGGCGGGGGCAGGGGTCACAAGGTGCTCAGTGGGGGAGCTTCTGAGCCAGGAGAAGGAATTTCACAAGGTAACGTCCTCAGTTACGGCAGGGACTGGGCATTTTCACTTCTTTTGTGATTCTTTACTTGCTTCAGGCCATCTGGATGTACACGTGCAGGTCACAGGGGATATGATGGCTTAGCCTGGGCTCAGAGGCCTGACATTCCTGTCTTCTTATATTAATAAGAAAAATAACATAAGATAGTATTGAAGTGTTGGGGCCGTGAAAATTTTTGGGGGGTGGTATGGAGAGATAATGGGCGATGTTTCTCAGAGCTGCTTCGAGTGGGATTAGGGGTGGCATGGGAACCTAGAATGGGAGAGATTAAGCTGAAGGAAGATTTTGTGGTCGGGGCAATATTGTGGGGTTGTTAGAAGGAGCATTTGTCATATAGAATGATTGGTGATGGCCTGGATGCGGTTTTGTATGAATTGAAAACTAAACGGAAGACACAAGGTCCAAATAAGAGAAGGAGAAAAACAGAGATTAAAGGACTAAGAATTGGGAGGACCCAGGATGTCCGATTAGAGAGTGCCCAAGGGGGTTCAGCATAATTACTTGCTTGGTTGGTGGGTTTTTGGGCTCTGTCCTTGACAGAGTCCTCCTTTTTAAGTTGGAGGCGGAGCTTGGTGAAGTGTGTTTTTAAAAGACCATTAGTCCGTTCTACCTTTGCTGAAGATTGAGGACGGTAAGGGGTATGAAGGTTCCACTGAATACCAAGAGCCTGAGAAACTGCTGGGGTGATTTGATTAATAAAGGCTGGTCCATTATTGAACTGTATAGAGGTGGGAAGGCCAAACCAAGGAGTTATGTCTTACAGAAGGGAAGACACAAAAAAGGTGGTGGCCTTTTTTGACCTTGTGGGAAAGGCCTCTACCCATCCAGTGAAAGTGTCTATCTAGACCAAGGGGTATTTTAGTTTCCTGACTCAGGGCACGTGAGTAAAGTCAATTTGCCAGTCCTGGGCAGGGGCAAATCCCTGAGCTTGATGTGTAGGGAGGGGCGGGGGCCTGAACAATCCCTGAGGAGTAGTAGAATAGCAGATGGAACACTGAGAAGTGATTTCCTTGAGGATAGATTTCCACGATGGAAAGGAAATGAGAGGTTTTAAGAGGCAGACTAGCGGCTTGTAACCTACATGGAAGAGGTTATGAAATGATGACAGAATAGAATGGGCCTGTGAGGCTGGAAGGAGATATGTTCCTTGGTCCAAGAACCATTTGCCTTGTGTGGGAAGAGATTGATAGGTGGAAGTTTCCAGTGGAGGAGTAAATGGGAGTGACTAATGAGAAGGAGAAAAACTGCCATGAGGGATAGAAGTTGGAATGCTAGCTGCTTTTTTAGCTACCTTATCAGCATAAGCGTTGCCCTGAGCGATGAGATCTGACGCCTTTTGATGGCCCTTGCAGTGAATGACTCCAGCTTCCTTTGGAAGTAAAGTGGCCTGGAGAGGAGTTTTTATTAAAGAGGAATTAATGATGGAGGACGCTTACATAGTGAGGAAACCTCTTTCAGCCCATATAACAGCATGGTGGTGCAGGATATGGAAGACATATTTAGAGTCAGTATAACTATTGATGCATACTTCCTTTGCAAGAGTGAGGGCTCGAGTTAAGGCAGTGAGTTCGGCTTGCTGAGAGGCAGTGGAGCGGGGCAGAGCAGTAGCCTTAGTGATAGATGTGGAAGATACTATAGCAGAGCCTGCCTTTGCTGGTAAGTGGCGATTAGGCCTGGTGGAGCTGCCATCGGTAAACCAAGTGTGATCAGAGTAAGGAACAGGAAAGAAGGAAATATGGGGAAATGGAGTGAATGTCAGGTGGATCAGAGAGATACAGTCATGGGGGTCAGGTGTGGTATCTGGAATAATGTGGGAGGCCAGATTGAAGTCTGGACCAGGAACAATGGTAACTGGGAGACTCAACAAAGAGTGAGTACAGCTGAAGGAGCCGGGGAGCAGAAAGTATATGCATCAGGTGTGAGGAAGAAAATAGATTTTGGAAGTTATGAGAATTGTAGAGCGTGAGTTGAGCATAGTTTGTGATTTTGAGGGCCTCTAAAAGTATTAGGGCAGCAGCAGCTGCTGCACGGAGACATGATGGCCAGCCTAAAACAGTAAGGTCAAGTTGTTTGGACAAAAAGGCTACAGGACATGGTCCCGGCTCTTGTGTAAGAATTTCAGCCGCACAGCCCTGCACTTTGGCTCTGTGTAATGTAAAAGGGTTGGGATGAGTTAGGGAGAGCTAGTGTGGGAGCAGCTTCCAGGGCTGTTTTTAAGGAATGGAAAGAGGAGTGGGGAAAGGATTTAAGATTTATGGGGTCAGCTAGGTTTTCTTTTGTGTTTATATAGTGGTTTTAGGATGGCAAAACCAGGTATCTAAAGGTGAAAGTATTTAACCATGCCCAGGAAGGAAAGGAGTTGGTTGTTTTGTAGAAGGGGTTGGGGTTTGGGAGACTAGCCGGACGCCATTAGCAGGGAGGGCACGTGGGTTTTCATGAAGAATTATGCCAAGATAGGTAACGGATGAGGAAGAAATTTGGTCTTGACTGAAGTAATGGAGGCTGTCCTTGAAACCTTGCAGCAGTACAGCCCAGATAATTTCCTGAGCCTGATGGGTGTCAGGGTCAGTCCAAGTGAAAGCACAAAGAGAAGCTGGGATGAAGGGTGCAAAGGAATAGTAAAGAAAGCATGTCTGAGATCCAGAACAGAATAATGGGTTGTGGAGGGAGGTATTGAGGGTAGGAGAGTATATGGGTTTGGCACCACGGGGTGGCCAGGCAAGACAGTTTGGTTGATAAGGTGCAGATCCTGAACTAACCTGTAAGACTTGTCTGGTTTTTGGACAGGTAAAATGGGGGAATTGTAAGGAGAGTGTATAGGCTTTAAAAGGCGATGCTGTAGCAGTCGAGTGATAACAGGCTTTAATCCTTTTAAAGCATGCTGTGGGATGGGATACTGGTGTTGAGCGGGGGGTAAGGGTGATTAGGTTTTAATGGGATGATAAGGGGTGTGTGATCGGCTGCCAGGGAGGGAGTAGAGGTGTCCCATACTTGTGGATTAAGGTGGGGAGATACAAGGGGAAAATGTGAAGGAGGCTTTGAACTGGGGAAAAGGGTAGCAATGAGGTGTGGCTGTAGCCTCGGAATAGTCAGGGAAGCAGATAATTTAGTTAAAATATCTCAACCTAATAAGGGAGATGGGCAGATGAGGATAACCAAAAGGGAGTACATAAAAGAATAGTGTCTAAGTTGGCATCAGAGTTGGGGAGTTTTTTTTGTTTTTGTTTTTGTTGTTTTTTTTTGGAGACAAGGTCTCCCCCTTTTGCCCAGGCTGGAGTGCAATGGCACGATCTTGACTCACTGCAACCGCTGCCTCCCAGGTTCAAACGATTCTCCCGCCTCAGCCTCCCAAGTAGCTGGGATTACAGGCGCTCGCCACCACACCCTGCTAATTTTTGTATTTTTAGTAGAGACGGGGTTTCACCATGTTCGCCAGGCTGGTCTCGAACTCCTGACCATGTGATCTGCCCACCTCAGCCTCCCAAAGTGCTGAGATTACAGGCGTGAGCCACCACGCTCAGCCCGAGTTGAGGAGTTTTAAAAGGTTTAGAAGCCTGGCTGTCAATACCCAGTTATGGAGGCAAGGGAAACAGGCCCTTGAAAAGAAGGTAATGTGGAGTGGGTGGCCTCCGTATTGATTAAGAAGGGGACGGACTTACTCTCCACTGTAAGAGTTACCCAAAGCATCTGTGATGGTGCAGGAGGCTTCCGAGGTGATGAGGCAGATTAGTCTTCAGCCACTAAAGCCGAGAAGATCTAGAAAGGAGTCAGTCAGAAAGCCTTGGGCCAGAGTTCCAGGGACTCTGGGAGTGGCTGCCGGGCGAGTTGGACAGTCTGATTTCCAGTGGGGTCCCGCAAGATGGGACACGGCTTAGGAGGAATTCTGGACTGCGGGGATTTCTCGGCCCAGTGACCAGATTTCCAGCACTTGAAGTAAGCTCCTGGGGGAAGCAGTCCTGGAGGAACGCCTGGCCACTGCGGTTCGGGCGTTTGGAAGTTCTTGTGTCCTGGAGATGTGGCTGAGGTTTGTCTCACAGTGGAGGCAAGGAATTACAATTAAGAAATACGTTGCTACTTGGCTGCCTCTACTGTATTATTGTACACCTTGAAGGCAAGTTTAATCAAGTCCTGTTGTGGGGTTTGGGGGCCGGAATCTAATTTTTGGAGCTTTTTCTAATGTCTGGAGCAGATTGCATAATAAAATGCATATTGAGAGTAAGATGGCCTTCTGGCCCCTCTGGGTGTAGGGCGGTAAAGCTAAGGGTTGTTGCCAAATGGGCCATGAACTGGGTTGAGTTTTTATATTTGATGAAAAAGAGCCTAAACGCTAACTGATTTGGGAGAGGTCAGATAAAGAAAGCGGAGTGTTAACCTTGGCTATGTCTTCAACTCCAGCCGCCTCTTTAAGAGGAAATTGTTGGGCAGGTTGGGGAGGCCTAGTCTCCCCACGCAAAACTGTAAGCCAGACCATGTGTGAGGAGGGGAGGTGATAAAAGGATGACAGGGTGGGGGAGCGGAGGCTGAGGAAGAATTGGGACCTGGCTCAGCGTGGCGAGGAGCAGCCTGGGGAGGAGAAGAGAGGTCAGATGGGTCTGTAGAAAAGGAGGATTCAAAGGACTCAGAGCTTGGGGTGGGGTCCCGCTCTGTCGCCAGGCTGGAGCACAGTGGCACAATCTCAACTCACTGCAACCTTCGCCTCCTGGGTTCAAGTGATTCTTCTGTCTCAGCCTCCCGAATAGCTGGGACTACAGGTGTGCACCACCATGCCCGGCTTATTTTTGTATTTTCAGTAGAGAAGGGGTTTCACCACGTTGGCCAGGATGGTCTCGATCTTTTGACCTTGTGATTCACCTGGCTCGGCCTCCCAGTGTGCTGGGATTACAGGCATGAACCACTGTGCCCAGCCAGGTTAAGGGTTTTTAGAAAAACATGTTCTCCTGGTAGGATGGTCTGGTCAGTGAGGCCTTTATGTGGTATTGGGAGGGCCTGGTCAGCCTCTTTGCAGAGGAGGTGGCGGATGAGGGAGAGTGTTGGGAGGTATTCTCCTAATTGAGAATCAGAAGGAGGCCTGTTTTATAAGAGGAAAGGGCGTCCATATGTTAATTCAAATGGGCTGAGTAAGGAGGGTGTCTTTGGGCTGGCTCTGATGTGGGCTAGAGCTATGGGTAGGAGGGAAGTCCAGGGCCTTTGGACTTCTAGAGTGAGTTTGGTCAACTGTGTTTTAAGGATTCCATTTGCCCTTTCCACTTTTCCTGATGATTGGGGTCGATATGGGTTATGGAGGCGCCACTGGACACCGAGGGACTGGGAGAGCTGTTGAGTGATTTGGGAAATGAAGCCAGGGCCATTGTCTCATTGAATGGAGCGAGGGAGACCAACCTAGGGATGACTTCTCATATAGGGATCTGGGAGACTACTGCGGCTTTTTCTGAAGAGGTAGGAAATGCCTCCACCCACCCAGAGAAGGTGTCTGTAAGAGTGAGAAGGAATCTTGTTGTTTTGACAGGAGGCATCTGAGTGAAGTCTATTTGCCAGTCTTCCCCTGGGAGTGTTCCTCTTAGCTGGTGTGTAGGAGTAGATGGGGAATGGGGGGCTCCTTGAGAGGAAGTGACAGAGCATATATGGCAGTTTGAAGTTACGCTTTTTAGTGAGGTAAATAGGTAAGGGGAGTAGAAATATGGGTGGAGGAGGAGATAGAGAGGATGTGCATCAATATGGAGGGATTGGTAGAGAGATGTCAGGATTTTGTCGGTGTGTCCCTGGGGAAGGTCTGGCATCTGGTCCTTATCTATCCAGCCTCCCTGGAGGAGGGCTCCTTGTTGTAGTAATGAGGCTTTTTCAGTGCGGAAGTCTTGAGGTTGGATTGCACGGGTAATGAGGAAGAGGGAGGCAGAAGCGGAAGAAAGGGAGCCTTCTTTTGCTGCCTCATCGGCCTTTCTGTTGCCTCTTGAGATTTTATCTGTTCCTGTTTGATGTCCCTGACAGTGTATAACTCCTGCCTCCATTGGGAGATGTACAGCCTGAAGGAGTTGGTAAATAAGGGGGCCGTTAGTGATGGGGTCCCTTTGGCAGTAAGGAGTCCCCTCTCTTGCCGGATGGCGGCGCGGGAATGAAGAATGTGATACGCATATTTGGAGTCTGTGTAAATGTTGACTCTTTTGCCTTTGGAAAGGGTTAGGGCTCTGGTGAGAGCTATGAGTTCTGCTTTTTGAGAGGAGGTTCCTGGAGGTAGGGGCTTAGCTTCAGTTACTCGGTCAAGGGAAACAACTGCATACCCAGCAATTTTGGGGGAGCTGGTGGGCCCGGAGGAGGAGCCATCTATAAATAGTTGGTCATCGGGGTTGGTGAGAGGCTTGGAGGAAATGTTAGGAAAGTGTGGCTGCAGGTGATCTAGGATGTCAGTGCGAGAATGAGTAGGAGGAGAAGAAGACACAGGGAGGAAGGATGCTGGGTTAAGGGGAGAACTTTTGGCAAGACTGAATTTGGGATTTTTGATAAAGAGGGCATGGAGTAATCGAATCCGGGAAGGAGGAGGGGAGCCTAATGGTCGGGAGGAGAGGAGATCCTGTAGATGATGAGGACTGCAGACGGTGGTATTTTGACTGAATGTGAGTTTCCTGCTTTCTAGAGCTAAAGCGGCCGCTGCTGCTAGTGCTCTAAGACAGGTTGACCATCCTCTGACTGTGTTGTCTAATTGTTTGGAGAGGTAGGCTACAGGAGCAAAGGAAGGAGGGTCTCCCTTCTGTTGCGCTAAGACACCGAGGGCTATTCCTCGGCTCTCAGCAGTATAGAGAGTGAAAGGTTGGGAGATACCAGGTAGGGACAGAGCTGGTGCAGTGACAAGAGCGGTTTGAAGTCTGCAGAAGCTGGGGAGTATGTTATGCGAGGGATTTAGAGGCTCATTGAGAGGGCCTTTGGCTGCTTTATAGAGCGGGTGAGCTAGGAGGGCAAAGGTGGGAATCCATATTCTTAAAAAGCTTGGTAGTTCTAGGAAGGAAAGGACTTTGCTTTTGGAGGAGGGTGCGGGCAGATGATCTATTAGTGCTGCTCGGGTGGGGGTCATAGCCTGGGCCCCAGGGGAAAGTTGAACTCGTAGGTAAGTTACTATGGAGGTGGAAAGTTGAGCTTTGGACAGGGAGACTCTATACCCTTTGGTGGAGAGAAAGTTTAAGAGAGTGACTGTGTGGGTTTGAGAGTCTTCTAGAGAGGGCTGCAAAGGAGAAGATTGTCCACATATTGAAGGAGACGGCTTAGGGGAAAGGTTTAAGGAGGTGAGATCTCGAGCTAAAGCTTGTCCGAAGAAATGAGGGCTATCTCTGAAGCCTTGAGGGAGGACAGTCCAGGTGAGTTGTTGTGACTGGAGAGTGTCAGGGTTGGTCCAGGTGAAAGCAAAGAGGTTTTGGGAATCAGGGTGCAGGGGAATAATAAAAAAAGGCATCTTTTAGGTCAACAGCAGTGTAGTGGGTGGTGTTAGAGGGAATGAGAGAGAGAAGTACATAGGGGTTAGGAACTATGGGGTGAATAGGAAGGACGGCCCGATTGATGGCTTGGAGGCCTTGGGGGAGTGGGTATGAGCCGTCTGATTTTTTAACCGGAAAGGTGGGGGTGTTATATGAAGAATGTGTTGGCCTAAGAAGACCACGTGAACAGAGCTTGTATATGATGGGCTGTAAGCCTTTTTGGTGGGTTAGGGAGACGGAGTATTGGGCGATGTTGTGAAATTTAGAGAGGTCTTTTAACTGGATTTTGATGGGGTCATGGTGAGCAGCTAGAGAACAGGTGGCGGTGTCCCATCCTATTGGGTTTATGAGAGAGGTGGGAAGTGGGTGCTGGGGAGAGGGGTCAGGGGCTGGACTAGTAGAGAGGAGTAAGAGGGACTCTGGTTGAGGGAGGCAGAAAAAGGTGACAGAAGCTTTGAATTTGGCCAAAATTTGAATTTGAATTTGAATTCTAAATTGAATTTGGTTTTGAATTTGGCCTAGGAGGGGGTAGGGCAACGAGGCATGATAAGGAAAGAGTGTGAGAAAACAGTATCAAACAGAGAGCAAGTAAGGGGTCTGATGGTGCATGGATGCAAGATGAGTCCATCATCCCCCATGACTGAGACCTGAGAGGGATGAGTGGGTCCTGAAAATTCAGGCAAAGCCAAGTAGGTGGCCCTGCTATCGATTAAAAAAGAGATCAGCTTACCTGCTACTTGCAGAGTTACCCTGGGCTCTGATGCAGTGATGGCAGATGGGGCCGGAGGCCCTGGCCCGTAGCTGCAGGAATGCAAGCGATTCTTCACATTTTGTCACGTTAAAGGGGTGGTGGCTCTGAGGAGCAGGCTTGTCTGTCCGTTTGCTGAGAGGACAGTCGGACTTCCAGTGGCTTGTCTGCTGGCTGACTGGGCAAGGGCTCTTTGGCACTCGAGGGTTAGGACATGCCCGTGCCCAGTGGCCTTCTTTGCTGCCCTTAAAACAAGGCCTGGAGGGTTGCTGCTATGGGGTCTTTTGTGCCCTTGGGTAATATGGCTGAGTTGATGCACAGCTGCTGCTAGAAGCTGGTATTTAGCACGATTTCCTTGGGCTTTGTCTAATTTATTTTGCTCATCCCTGTCATTAAAGACTTTGAGAGCCAGGTTAAGGAGGTCTCGATGTGGGGTCTGAGGGGCATCTTCAGCCTTTTTAAGTTTGCACCAGATGTCGGGGGCAGTTTGGGAAATAAAATGGGTGTTAAGAACAATAGTTCACTACTTCTCAGGAGGCAGGATCGACACAGGTATATTTTTGGAGTCTCTGTAAGGCAAGAAAGGAATTGGGCAGGGTTTTCGTTGGCCTTTTGGGAGCTTCTTTTGAGTTTTTCGAAATTTACAGCCTTATGGCCAGTTTTGTTAAGGCCTGCAATGAGGCAAGTAATCATATGATTACAGGAGGCCTGGCCGGATTCTGTGGGTTGGTAATTCCAGGTAGGCTTTTCTCAGGGAAACTGCAGCGGCCCCTACTGGCCTAGTAGGATCTTGCCGATGGAGGTCATCAGCATGGGCCTGGGCTGCAAGCCACACTCTTTCCTTTTCTTCCGGAAGGAGGGTAGAAGACAAAATAATATAGAGATCATGCCAAGTAAGTTCATAAGACTGGATGAGATATTTAAATTCTTTGATATAAGTGTCGGGATCGGAGAAGGACCCGAGACATTTCTCAATTTGGGAGAGATTGGAGAAGGAAAAGGGGATGTGGACACGGACGATCCCTTTTGGCCCCTGACAATTCCCGGAGAAGCAGCAAGGGACCAGGCTGCTGGGCATGGTGGGCTCGAGAACGAGTACGGGGTGGCGATGGGGAGGACTCAGAGTTGGAGGCGGGGTGGCTGGAGAGAGGGAGAGAGAGGGAGAGCCAGAGTGGAGGTGTACAGTGGGGGGTCATGCTGTTCCGGTGGAGGATTAGGATGTTGTCGAGCAGGGGAGAAATCAGTGGGATCAAAGAAGGGAGAAGTCGTCAGCTGGGGCTATTGAGATGAGGGGAGCAGGAGGCCAGCCGGGTTTGGAGCAGGCGAGGAGAATTTGGAAAGTACAGCAGGACTGGCGGAGGGAGGGACAACTACGGACGGTAAAGAAAGCCTGAACATAAGGAATCTCAGACCACTTCCCACAGCAGTGGCAAAAGTTGTCTAAGTCTCTGAGCATGTTGGAATTGAAAGTGCCATTTTCAGGCCATTGGGAGCCATGGTCTAATTTGTATTGAGGCCACGCGGTGTTACAGTAAAAGATAAGCCTTTTAGGGCAGATTTCTGAACGGAGGCCAAGAGTACTGAGATTGTGTAGGAGGCACCCAAGGGGGGTGGTTTTAGGAGGAATAGACTGAGAGACTCCCATAGTGAATGGAAGGGAGGGGGTAGAGGAAGAAGAGACTGCCGATGACGTCCCCTTTCCCTTGGAACTTGTCCGGAATAGAGGAGGTAACTGCCGTGTTAGGCGTCCCTGAAATGGAGGAACCAGAGGCCCGGAGGGCAGAGGAAGCCCTTGGCCCAGCCACGGTCTTTCGGAAACGGAGAGATGGATGGTAAAGAGTTCCAGGGAATGGCAACAGTCTCTTTTTACTCACCCTGGCAGAGGCTTTGATGGCGGATGAAGTCACCAGCAATGGGAGAGTCTAGGAGATTCTCTGGGTCTTCGGCAGGTTCAGGGAAGGGGAGATTGGCCAGGAGAGGGAGGCAGAGAGGGAGAAAGAGAGAAAGAGAGAGAGAGATTGATAGTGAGTGAGTCCTGGCCAGAGTCTATCCCCCTTTCCGGGTTTCGGCACCAGAAAGTAAGGTCAGCCAAGAGAAAGGAAAAATTGACCCAAAGTCAGGCAAGCAAGTTTTTATTAACCTGCTGCTGCCCCCTTAACAGTCAGAGGAAGTAGCCCCAAGCTTACAGAATGAGGGGTTTATATTGGGGAGGGGAGTTTGAGGGAGTTCTTTGGTATGGATATCCCAGGGTTGTTTGCTGGTTAATTTTGCCACATAGCACCTTGTGATGTTGATGGTAGCGACTAGATGAAGAGCAGGAACTTACAAGAGGGTGCAGGTAAAGTTTGTTTATGCTTCCCACAACCTCCCCCTATGCGGTCCAGATGGTTTGTAAGTGGGGTTTGCTTATGGCAGCAAGGTCTGATGAGTGAAGTCTGCTGGCTCCGAAGTGGCACCTAGATAAGAGCTTAGAAATGTAAAGAGGCTTGGGGGAAGGGTAGGCGGCACGGAGAAGGGTTGCAGAGCATTAGGGGGAGGGGGGGCAGCACCAAGAGGCTTTTTTGGGGCAGTTTGTCCCTAACACTGACCACAGTGCCCCTTGTGCCCTTCCAGTCTGCAGCCCCTCTTCCCTGGAGTAAATGAACTGGACCAAATCTCAAGAATCCACGATGTCATCGGCACACCTGCTCAGAAGACCCTCACCAAGTTCAAACAGTAAGTGTTGTGCTCTGAGAGTGGACGTGGACTCACTCCCCTGCCAGGACCTGCGGCAGGGCCAGCCCCTCCCTGTGCCTCCCTCAAACCCCTCACTCTCAGGGCTCCAAGTTCACTTGAGGGCCAGTGAGTGGCTGCTCAGACAGAGCCCATCACTTTAAGGGGTGTCAAAGGTGAGCTCTTCCTTGAGCATCACAGAAAGATTTGTCACAGGCTTTCTGAGGGCCGGGGAGTCAGGCTCTGTTCCCTGAGTAATTTAAACAGGACGTAGAAGCCTTTGGGTGGAAATGTTCCCCAAGCACAGACCATAGGTGGTGAAGGCTTTCTGCAGCCCTCCATGGCCCTGCTGGCGGGACCAACACCTGGAAGAGGTGTTCCCAGACTCTCAGGGGTCATTCTGATGAAGCTGAGGCTGGGGAGTCGGGACTCCCCACGGAGGGCCTGTGGGCTGAGGGGCGAGTAGCACCCAGCAGCCCCCAGATCCCAGGGAGGGAGAAGGTGGCAACAATTTTGGACTCTTCTTTTTTTGTTAAAGTTTATTTCATTCTTCTCATACGGGAAGGTAATATTAATCTTCTATAGGAAAGGTAGTTTTCTTACATTTATAGCATAACAGATCCCCCCTTTACCATAGACTATTTTAATAGATTTTTTTAAAGAGCAGTTTTAGGTTTCCATAGAGCCCTGTGCCCACGTGCACACAGCCTCCCCTGTGGTCAGCACCCCCTCGATGGTGTGTTAGTTATGGTCGATGAATCATGGATATCACATTACTGCACAGAGCCCATCATTGACATCAGGGGTCCCTCTTGGTGCTGCACGTTCTGTGGGCTGGGACAGGTGTAGACCTGCACCATGCAGGGCCCTTAGTCGTGACAGTGGACCGCCGGTGCGCTCAGTGACAGCATGACCGTTTATTATCATTGGGCTTTTAATACAGGTCGAGAGCTATGAATTTTGATTTTCCTTTTAAAAGGGGATCAGGAATACCTCTACTGACAACCAATTTGTCCCCACAATGCCTCTCCCTTCTGCACGCAATGGTGGCCTATGATCCCGATGAGAGAATCGCCGCCCACCAGGCCCTGCAGCACCCCTACTTCCAAGAACAGAGGTAGGCGCTCTCGTGGGTTCTGTGGGGCGGATGCAGGACCTAGCAAATGAGACCCATGGGCACACAGTGGGGCAAGGGACTGCCCTCTGGAGGGTCCGTGGTTCTTGGGAATCACGCTCTCTATCCTGAAGAGTGGTCAGGGCCTCTTGGGGCCCCCACCGTGCTGTGTTCTGACATATCCTTCCCAAAATGAGGCTGTTAGCAGCTCCATGGCAGGAGAAAGAGGGGCTGGCTGTCCACTTTGTGGTTGATGCCGAGGCTATGGGTAGTAAGCCTTCTAGAAGAGCCTGGTGTGTAGCCCTTGTAAATGGTGTGAACAGGATGCATTCTGAGATGTTAGAGCACTTTGGATGTCACCTGGCACTGGAAGTACCTGCTGAATGTGAATCTAAGACTTGTCTGCCCTGAGGTCATCTAATTCCATACCTCTGGACACTCCTGTGTGCATAACTGTGGAGGTGACAGTTTGATCCCAAACCGTGAGTCCCTGGGTAGGCAGTGCCTCTGGTTCATAGAGCCAGCTCTGTTCCTGGCCCAGAGACTGCCAGGCTGAGACAGAAAAGAAAAAAAAAAGGCCCCCTGACTACAGCTTATGCAGAAAAGAAGAGCTAGTGGCAACTCACACAGTAGACAAATTGGAGACAAAGAAGCCAACAGGCCATGTGCTCTGCGGGCTCTCAGTGGAGCTGCTCCGTTCTCTTCTTCCCCGTAGGAAAACAGAGAAGCGGGCTGTGGGCAGCCACAGAAAAGCTTGCTTTCCGGAGCACCCTGTGGCACCGGAGCCACTCAGTAACAGCTGCTGGATTTCAAAGGAGGGCAGAAAGCAGGTACTAAGTGAAATCGGAGCTGGAGACCACCCAGCTCAGCGGGGACTGGATGCCCTCAGGTGGCCTGTGTCTCTCTGAGGAGGATGCCACCTGTGGAGGCTGTGGCAGATCATGTTGTCAGTCGAGGCCTGAACAGCATGCAAATTGCTGGCTGCGTGTGTTGGGATGTCAGGGACCCCAGTTCTGTTTGCTCAAGCCCTTTCTGCCCCAGTAGCTAAGAATTGAGGACGAATATCCTGCGTGAGCAGGCCCAGAGAGGGGACCCTTGCATGAACTTTTGTGTCTGTCCTGATGACCACATGCAGGTGCTAGGTTCTATGCCAACGCACTGTGGAGACATCGTCTCTCAGAACGGCCCTGGAGGGAGGCGCCGAGAAGATGCAGTGCTGGCCCAAGTCACCCACCCAGCTGGTGACAGGCCTCAAGCCCTAGGCCCGAGTCACCGACCCAGCCGGTGACAGGTCTCAAGTCCTAGGCAGGCCACGCTGTCTCTGGCCCCAGATGAGCACTTCGTGCCATCAGTGGAGGTTGCGCACATTTTGGGTTGAGAAATGCCAGCTTCGCTCCTCAGTGCCTTCACCTTCCCACCTACCGTGTGGCATCCTAGCCCGGTGCAGCCCTGTGGCACCTGCTGGCAGGGTTGCACCAGTCTCCCAGTTCTGGGCTGGCACCCCAACAGTGTGACAATGTGCCCTTCCATCATTCATCTGTTTGGTCGTCCCTACGTCACTCGCTCCTCCCAGCCTTTACCGAGTGCTCCCTGCCCGCTTGGGAGCTGGGAACCCAGAGCTGCAGTCAGACTGCTCTCCAGAAAGCCAGGCTCCTGTGTCGCGTTGGCCCCCGATTTGACAGCTCCACTCGAATGTCCAAAAGACAAATGTGCTGAAACCCCTTCTCCCGATCTTTCCCCCAAATGTGCTTTTCCCTGTGGCTTCCCATGGCTCTCCCTCCTGGGCAGGCAACTCTGCTGACTGCCCAGGCCTCCCGTGGACCCTTCATCTCACAGGGGCTTTGCCTTCTTGCCTCCTACATCCTCCTCACCTTGCCTAAGTCACCACAGATGGCCTCACTACTGTCCCTGCTCTGCCTCTGCTCCCTCCTGGACAGAGGGTCTGCTTCAAACCGTTGATGTCACTCCAGGCCGGCATTCACCCAAGTCCCCACCCTCAGTCACATCCGAGGTCGGCATGCTTTCCTCTAAGGGCCCGACAGGAAATATTTGAGGCCCCGTGGCCGTGGGGTGTTTGTTACACTCCCCGCTTTGCTGCAGTGTGAAAGCAGCTAGAGGCAGCACATGAACCACATCGGGAGCTGCGTTCCAGTAGAACTGGGGACACTAAAATTTGAATTTCACATAATTTTCATATGCCATGAAACATTTTTTTTCAATTATTAAAAAATATAAAAACCGGGTGGGTGTGGTGGCTCACACCTGTAAACCCAGTGCTTAGGGAGGCCAAAGTAGGGTCACTTAGGCCAGGAGTTTGAGACCAGCCTGGGCAACATAGGTGAGACTACTCCCCCACCACCCCATCTGTTTTAAAAATCAGCTGGGTGTGGTGGTGCGTGCCTTTAGTCCCAGCTACTTGGGAGGCTGAGGCAGGAGGATTGCCTGAGCCTAGGAAGCTGAGGCTACAGTGAGCCAAGATTGCATCACTGCACTCCAGTCTGGGCTACAGAGCAACACCCTGTCTCAAAAAACAAACAAACAAAAAACAAAGAAACCCAAATGTAAAACCATCCTTAGCTTACAAGTCCCCCAAAAGCAGGCAGGTCAGAGTGTGAGACCTTGGAGCTAGAGTAGGAGGCCGGAGGCGTGGGCACCACTGCCCACGAGCCCTTTGCTGCCCACACTCCTCAGCTCGCAGTCTGCGTGCTTCAGGTTCCCCTGAAGGTTTGGCCTCCGCCGTGGGACTCTAGTGAGCGGCCACTCCCTTGGGGTGTCTGGGACCTGGTGAATGTGTCCCAGTCACATGTCATGGTCACGAAATTGTATTAGGCAAAAGCAGTACAAAAGAGCCTCTTTCATTTTTCCTAATTTCCATAAAGGGGAAAGCATTTGATGTCCAACTGGCCTCTGTTCTGTTTCAAGAAACAGTCCCTAAAGCAAGAGGAGGACCATCCCAAGAGACAAGGACCGGCCTACGCCATGGAACTGCCCAAACTAAAGCTTTCGGGAGTGGCCAAACTGTCCTCTTACTCCAGCCCCACGCTGCAGTCCGTGCTTGGATCTGGGACACATGGAAAAGCGCCGGTGCTGAGACCCTTGAAGTGCATCCCTGCGAGCAAGAAGGTAGCGCGGAGCCAGCTTCTCCGGAGGCGCTGCTCTCCCCCTGCCCAGGCCGCCACTGAATTTCCTGTCTGTAATTTTTCTTTGACAGACAGATCCGCGGAAGGACCTTAAGCCTGCCCCGCAGCAGTGTCGCCTGCCCACCATAGTGCGGAAAGGCGGAAGATACTGAGCAGCACAGTCGTCTCGACTTCCAGAGGCAACACCAGGCCCGATCGGGCCAGGCCTGGGCGATCTGCCGCTGAGACGCCACGGAGGGCTGGGGACGCACCTGCGTCCGTTTCGCGCTGGCTGGGGCTCTGGGTGCTGCCCTGCGCGCCCCCCGCACCCGCGGCCAGCGCAGCTGCCCAGGATGTTCTGGGCTAATATATTTGTAAAGCCACATTCTAGGGTTTTCTTTCATTTTCGTTAAGAATTTGGGGCAGGGAATATTTTGTAACTTTGTATATGAATCAAAACAAGCAGGCATTTCTGTGATCAGTTGGGCATGGTTGGAAGGTGGACTCACAGCGCTTTTCTGGCGCTGCGGGTCAGTCGTGGAGCACACCACCTCTTACCAGTGACGCTACTGGGCACCCCGACTTTTATTAAAGAATAAGCTGTCGTTACAGTATTGCATTTTAATATTCTCCGAGTCCAACATGTGTCCTTACCAGGCATTCCTTTATTTTAGCTTTTGTGGGCACATGAGGGGAATTGATTTTGTTGGGAAGGCTTTGATGTGGCTTAATTTTTTCTTTTTCTTTTCTTTTTTTTTTTTTTTTGAGGCAGAGTTTCGCTAGTTCCCCAGGTTGGAGTGCAGTGGCACGATCTTGGCTCACTGCAACCTCCGCCTCCCGGGTTCAAGGGATTCTGCTGCCTCAGCCTCCCAAGTAGGTGGGATTACATGCATGCGCCACCACGCCCGGCTGATTTTTTGTATTTTTAGTAGAGATGGGGTTTCTCCATGTTGGTCAGACTGGTCTCAAACTCCTGACTTCAGGTGATCCTCCTGCCTCGGCCTCCCGAAGTGCTGGGATTACAGGCATGAGCCACTGCGCCCGGCCTGGTGTGGCTTAATTTTCATTTGAAGAACCACTCAGGAAGCAGCATACACAGGCATGTCCTTGGAGCCCTGTGTGCTCCTCAGTGACTAGCCTGGCAAGGTGGTACGGGGCGCAGGGCAGGCCTG
The DNA here is from genome assembly GCF_007565055.1 of Rhinopithecus roxellana. NCBI lineage: Eukaryota > Metazoa > Chordata > Mammalia > Primates > Cercopithecidae > Rhinopithecus > Rhinopithecus roxellana. The sequence goes on along the minus strand of NC_044553.1, from coordinate 160,844,214 downwards.
AAGAGTCTCTTCTGAGCACAGGCTTCAAGATGACCACGTTGTCATTTTAGCTCCTGGTGCCCACCTGTCTCTGGGGAGTATGGAGCCCTGCCCCAGGCCTGCCAGTGGGTGCTTTGAGCTGTTTGCCGAGTGCCAACAATAAGTTGGGCACCTTGTGTCCTAGAAAAAGAAACGCTTCCCCGTGGGGATGGGATGGCAACACTGCAAAGAAACCGTGGCACTGGCCGGGCTGCTGGCACAAGAAAAGTCCTAGTAAGTCCTCGTTTATCTTGGAAAGTAACTTAGTAATTGGGTCCTCCTTTTTTTTGGTCATCTTCCCAAACTTATGAGATATTTTTGAAAAAAGCTAAATTTCCCGGGCTTTAAGCCTCCTTGTTCCTCTGTTGAGACAAATCTGTGACACCCTTCCTTCATGTGCTCTCCAGTGGCTCTGGCCCCAGTCCCAGGCCATCTGACACGACAGTGGACTCTGGGCCACATGGAGGGAGGGCAGGCTGGAGGAGGAGGAAAGGGCTGGGAGCATGGAGCAGCGAGTCCATAGGTACAGGTGCCCGGTCTATGCCACATGGGGGTCAAAGGAGCCCGAGAAGAAGGGCAGATTACAGCCCGGAAGTGAGGCTTGCCATAATGTTCAGAGCAGGCCTCTCCCTGGGTGCCTTTTAACCCCATTTGAGACCCTGGTGCAGCCTTCAGGGTGCCCTTGCTGTAGGGGAGGTGTCTGAGCAGGGGGTGGCACCGTTCTGCCTCCACAGAGGGCCTGGGAGTCCCAGGGGAGTCGGACACCAGGGCCGTGGGCAGAGCCCAGCAGCAGGGAGGGCTGGGGGACAGAAGGCTAGGGAGGTAGGGGTGGTGGGGGGATGCACAGGTCATAAGAGAGGGACCTGTGGGTAGGGGAGTGGTGGCTAGGAGGGGCACGCCCTGTCCCCGGGCCTGGCTTCAGTGTCGGGCATGTAAACGGATTAAGTGTGTGTGTACTTGGGAAACGTGTTATTCCCTTTACATCTAAAATTATGAAGGGAAAGTCTTTACAGTTCTTCTGCAGGCCTTTTTGAGAAAGCAAGTGTGGTCTGCAGATGCTGGTGCCCAGGACATCACCTGCCCTGACTTCTGACTGTCACCCTCCTCGTGGTGGGGGCAGCAGGGCTGGGGGCTCTCTGAAGGCAAGAAAGTCCCTAGAGCAAGAGGAGGACCATCCCAAGGTCCGCCACTTGAGGCCCTCCTGGTTTTGTTAGACTCGGGCATAAACGCTCTGAAGCAGTGTAGTGACCCTGGCATGCCAGGGCCCAGGGCAGCTGGGCCTCCGGGGTGGAGGTGAGCAGGGAACCAGAGCCCAGCTCCACAGGCCCCCTCCATGAAGGCATGACGGGGGTCTGTGGCGCACAGCAGGGTTCCCACATCGGCTTCCCAAGTCCAAGGGTGGAGATTCCGAGGGTGATGATTTCCTGCAGATTTGGAGAAAAGGGAAATCCTGCCAGCCACCCTTGGACTTCCTGTCCTGCACTTGGCCCTCGCACCTGCCTGCTCTCGGCAGCAGGCGCTAGGATCCCCAGACCGCCTTAGCTGTGTGTGGTTCCGTGTGTCCGTCTGGGCCCTGTGATGGGGGCCAGGGCCGAGGGCAGAGGGGCCAGGCTGGCTCAGCCCATAGGAGGCCACCTCACCCTGCTGTCGCCTCTGCCGCAAACTGGAAAGCTCGTGAACCCTGGCTGGCCGGATTATTTCCATTCTTCTGTGCAACGCAATTGAAGCGCTTGAATTAGCCCCCACAGAACCCAGAACGGAAGCAAGGATGAGGCCTCAGCCGTCGTCCTCCCCATTCAAACACGTTCATCCCGCAATCCTCTGCTAAGCACCCACGTGCTGCCCGGCTGCACTGTCGCCCTTCTTGTGCGAGCCTACCCTCGTCCACCCGCCTCACCCTCCTGACCTTAAAGAAGACACCAGGCAGAAGCACAGGGGAGCCCAGCCACTCCCCACACTGGTGGGGGCGGGCCTTGCTGGCAGAAGCAGTAAGCAGCCATCTCCGTCTGGCACTCAGATGTGCATGCCTTCGTGTGACAGGCAGCAGCAGTGCGACCGTGACCTCCCGTCTCCTGCTCTGCTGCCCCCATACCTGCGGTGCAGCCAGCCTGCCATGAGGCGGCTAGAGTCCAGCTAGACCCACCCCTGGCATGGCCGACCTCTTCCTGGCTTTCTCTGGAGGAGCGTGCATTCTTCAACGCCGGAAGTGTAAGAAAGTGCAAGGGAACAAGTGAGAAAAACCCAAATCGTACCAGGGAAGTTCGTCTTTCCAGGGCGTCTGAATGAGGGCATGACCAGCCTTGATGCTGCCCCACTGCCGTCTGCCCAGGGCCTGCTGAATGCTTGAGTCCATGGTGACAGTGGTGGGGACAGTTACGAGGCAGTTAGATTTTGGAAGTCATCTTGGCCGACTTGGCTACAGAGCAGTCTTAGGAACAGCGCCATAAAAATAAGGATTTATTCCTGGCACAGATGCATGTAGAGTGAACTGGGGCATATCTGACAGCGTTAGTACTGTGATGGCCAAATGCAAACTGCACTCCAGAACCAGCGAAGGGTGACAGACTGGGCTGAGGCAGAGCCAGGACTAACTATCTCACTGATACCATCTTGGGGCCAGCACAAGTTGTGGACACAGCTGGGTCATCTGACCAAACTGCTCAAATCTTGACATAATTATTGTCCTGGTATTAAATTTCCACCCACCACTTTCCACAAACAGGAAACAGAATAAGGAGATGACCAGGAAGATTGCCAGATTAAGAATTCTAGACTTGGCCAAGTGCGGTGGCTCGTACCTATAATCCTAGCATCTTGGGAGGCTGAGGCAGAAGGATCGCTTGAGCCCAGGAGTTTGAGACCAGCCTAGGCAACATAAGGAGACCCCATCTCTACAAAATACCAAAAAGTTACCCAGGTGTGGTGGCACACATGCGTGATCCCAGCTACTCGGGAGGCTGAGGTGGGAGGATCACTTGAACCCAGGAGGTTGGGGTTGCAATGAGCTATGATCGCACCACTTCATTCCAGCCTGGATGATAGGTGAGATTCTGTCTTAAAACAGAAAATAATTTTAGACTTATTTTCAAAAGTAGTTCCTTCTGACTTCCAGATACACCCGCGGGTCACTGTAGCTGTCTTGGACCCTCCTGGGTTTGGCTTCCTGTGTAACTGACAGCGCCTAGCAATCAGTACTTTAAGATGACAGAAATACCAAAGTACCTAAAATGTGCTAATGTTTTAATACAGAGGTCACTCTGCATGTGTCTAATTTATCCATTCTGATTCTTTCATTTAGAACAGCAAGTCTTAGTGTCTTGTATTTCTCTTTCTAGAAGACTCATACCATAGTTCATGGCCCCATGATCCAGAGGCTCAGGGCCTCTGAGTGGGGCAGGCTGAGAACCCAAGCTGTAACCAATCTCTCCTCTGAAGAAAACTAAACCGAGGGCTCAGCTGATGTGAAGTGTTCTGTGGCTGCATTCATACAAATGGTGAAAATGGAGCATACCTCCCCTCAAAAGCCCGAAATTAAAGACATGCCCCCAATGTAATGTGATCAATTACAGAAATAGGTTTCAGACACTTCATGGTTTAAAGTCTCACAAAATAAAGCTTTCAAAGGATCCGGTTGTATATGATTTTTTAAAAAAATAAACATTCTTCTGCTTGGTAGCTGCACATTCTGTTGCAATTCTAGTAACTCGTTGAGCAGGTGTGGGATGCCCTAGGCTCATAGATGCTCATGAGCTGGTTCAACCAAGTAAGAAAAATCTCAGGTAAGGCTGGGGACGGTGGCTCACACCTGTAATCCCCACACTTTGGGAGGCCAAGGCGGGCGGATCATGAGGTCAGGAGATCGAGACTATCCTGGATAATACGGTGAAACCCCGTCTCTACTGAAAATACAAAAAATTAGCTGGGCGTGATGGCGGGCGCCCATAGTCCCAGATACTCGGGAGGCTGAGGCAGGAGAATGTCATGAACCTGGGAGGCAGAGCTTGCAGTGAGTTGAGATCGCGCCACTGCACTCTAGCCTGGGTGACAGTAAGACTCTGTCTCTTAAAAAAAAAAAAAAAATCAGGCAAACAGTTTGATAAGCTAGTTCATGTTCCACGTTCATACTCACTGTAGAAACTGTTATGTGTGGTCACAGGCTTTCAACGACAAAAGAAGGACTCGAAGCTGTAAGGAAACCTGATCCTGAAACCCTGTGCACACGTGCAGCTGCCCACAGTGGCCACAGACAGGTGAGGCTGCGAGGCAGCCACGGAGCCCAAGCCCTCCTGAGCCGTGTTCTTGAACATCCCGTCTCAAGTGTGACTGACAGGGCTTCTAGTAACACGGGGTGAAAAAGACAAAACAATTCCATACCAACCAGTTCAACCAAAATGTACAGGAAAGACTCAGCCAATTTAACGGAAGATAAACAAGCGGTATATTCAAGATAGTTTTAATATTAATTTTTTTGTGAATTAGAAATATCACTCTTAAATGAAAATTACTAGTGAAGTAACTATTTTCCCCAATTGCAGAATTACATTATTTATACATATAATACAGAGTTGATTGCATTGGAAAATAACAGTATTAAAATAAACATCAACAGGTAAAAAGGGCATCTTCACACCACACCTCAGAGGGCCATGAGTCCTTTATACCCATCTGCAAAGTAACTTTCCACCAGCATTCAACTATTTTTAAGTGCAAACAATTTTTTTAGATCTGTGATTGCAGCATCTGCCTTCCTGAATTACATTAAGTCAGAAAGTAACAATTTTCTGTATGAGTGCATTCAAGGTTGTCTTCTGACCACCTAAGTAAGGTATAGAAAAATCAGTGCAAAAACAGGAAAGCACTATTTATAACAGTTGAATTTCAGGGGATTTCTTGTCCAAGAAACATTCTATTTTACACTATGTATATATGTATATATTATATATATATGAGATTTAATTACATTGAATTTTAGAGTAAAAAGTAAGAAAACTCAATGTCTTTATTTTTTACTGCAGCCCCAAAAGACCGATTTAAAATGGAAACAATTTCTTCGGGTGAGCAGTGGGAGCACGGTGCTGCAGAGTGAGCCGGTCGCCGTCCACACGGCCCTCGTCGACGTCCACCGCCTGAGGTCTGCCGGCTGGCTCGGCTCAGGCGCAGCTGGGGGCTCCTCCTCGTCACTCCCTCAAGTCCAAGTCCCGGGAGGCTGTGCGCACAGCAGTGGGGTCGCTACACTACAGTTCCACCTGGAGAACTGGCCTGGCTTGGGGATGACAATGAACCCTGCAAACAAAGCAGTCTACATTAATCCAGCAAAACACCGGACGGGCCACAGCCACCATGCTCGCCCTCTGCCAGCAGCTCCATGTGGTCATAACTGGTGCTGTTGGTGTGGAGGCCAGTGTGGGAGCAAACCCTCCACTTCATCTATTTAACTCCTATCCAGATCACTGCGTTTGATTCCTAGAGAATTGGAACCCTGCTGGGTGCAATACTGTGGTCTCAACACTGTCCAAGAGAGAGGCGGGCAGGGCTGGCCTTGCCCCTGGGGGAGACAGTGGTTTCTCGGCACCTGAGAACAGGTTCTTCGGAGTTTCACTGACCCAAAGGAACAGGTGCCTCGTGGGAGGTGTTCAGCGCCTTCAGCCAGGGTTGAGCCCAGGGCCCCGCAGTTCTGGACTGCACACCCAGTCCCCAGAGCCAGGGGTTGCCTCCAAACAGAGTTCAGGGACACCTGTGAAAGGGCATTCTCTGCTGGGCGGGTTCTTGCTTTGTTGGGTGGTGCGACCATGGCACCCTCTGGCTGCAGCTGTCCACGTGTGTAGGCCCCACAGGTAGAGACAGGAGGGCCCAGGCCGAGGTGGGGGAAGCCCCAGAACAAAGGAGTCTTGCCATGAGGCTGCGGCTGGGTGTGGAGAACCGATGTGGGGGCCAACCCACCAGGGCCAGCTGGAAGAATAGGGGGGGTGCTTCTGGCTCTTCGGGGCAACTCCTGCTGAGAGGCTCACTGGGGAGGGGGAATCTCATCCAGATTTAGCAAGACAGGCGTGAGCTCAGGTAAACCTAAGAGGGTTTAACTTCCCACACAGCAAAGAGTACTTCTATTTCTTTGCATTTACTATTGGGCGGCAGTTAAATTACATCAAGGTGTGGCATTCGTTTATGAAGAACGTGAAGATGGCGACAGTGCAGCCCCAAAGGTGCACATTTTCAGCTCTGGGAATGCAACTCAGCCTAAACTGTCATGGAAGAAGGCTTCGGCTGATGAGTACTGTTTACAAATGACAGCCTTTAACTGAAGCAAACATTGCTACCTTCTCACACATTGGACTTGTGTGGACACAAACGAGGGTGACAATCTGAAACTGCCCTTCAGCCTCGCCCACACCCTGCTGCAGGAAGCCGGGAAGCAAGCTGTCCCGCTGAAGTCATTTCATCCCGTTTCTTACCTTCCACCTGAAATCTGTTCACCTAGACAAGCTCAGGAAGCAAACGGAATGTGGCAGCTGCCCCTGCTCAGAGTCTATAGGAGCAATTTTCCTCTGGGACCCCTGAAAAGGGACAGAACCCTGTTTGTACTTGTGGAGGACCCCGCAAATGCCCCATACTTCTGGCTCAAACCCATCAAGGCTGGGCAGCAGGTGCCTGACCGCACTTCTGCCACGGACAGTCTGGAGGAAGGAAGCCTCTAGCGCAGGACGCTCTGCCTTCATCACCACGTGCACCGTAAGAAAGTGCTTTCCACAAGCTATGTGGTGTCCAGGTGACAAATCTCCTGAACCAAGAGGCACCTCCCTTCCCCCCAGCCACAGAAAAGTCGTCTACTCCTGGCAGAGGGAGAAAGTGGTGGTGACCCAGCCTGGGGACAGACGGAGAGGGGCCACCTCATCTGGCAGCTACAGTCTCCCTCGCCTTTCACAGAGCGCAAGGTGGAGGCAAGTGCTGCTCCCGGTGTGAGGCAGCCCTACCCACAGGAAGGTGGTGTCCTGTGAACCAATCCTGTGTTCAGTTTAGCTTCCCAGGAGCACATTTAACGACTTAAAAAACAAGTGACAGCCAGCCCTGTGGGAGGCTGAGGTGGGGGGATCACTTAAGCCCAGGAATTTGAGACCAGCCTGGCTAACATGGTGTATTTTTTGTATTCTACTAAAATGGTGTAATCTACTAACATGGTGTAATTTTTGTATTCTACTAAAAATACAAAAATTAGCCGGGTGTGGTGGTGCATGCCTATCATCCCAGCTACTCGGGAGGCTGAGGCAGGAGATGGCTTGAGCCCAGGAGATGCAGGTTGCAATGAGCTACGATCCACTGCACTCCAGCCTGGAGCACAGAGCAAGACCCGTCTCAAAAAATGAAAATAAAAACAAGTGACATTAATTTTAATATTTTCTCTTTTTGGGGGGAGTCTTGCTCTGTTGCCCAGGCTAGAGTGCAATGGGATGATCTTGGCTCGCTGCAAGCCCCACCCCCTGGGTTCAAGCAATTCTCCTGCCTCAGCCTCCCAAGTAGCTGGGACTACAGGTGCCCGCCACCATGCCCAGCTAATTTTTTGTATTTTTAGTAGAGACGGGGTTTCACCGTGTTAGCAGGATGGTCTCGATCTCCTGACCTCGTGATCCACTTGCCTCGGCCTCCCAAAGTGCTGGGATTACAGGCGTGAGCCACCGCGCCCGGCCAATTTTAATATTTTCTTTAACTCAGGATGTTTCATAACATATTCAGCAATACAAAAATTATTAATGACTTTTTTGGTAAGAAGCCTAAGAGGTGTGCTGTGTGGTTGACACGTTACGGCACATTTCAGGTTGGACTGGCCCCGGTTTACATACTCAGTGGCTGCAGGTGGCTCGTGACGGCCATGAGGGACAGCACCCTTCCTTAGACTTCCTCTCACTGAGCGTGAGGCCCTGGAGCAGTGAGGCTGCTTTCCATCCCTCCCAAGGGCGGGCGGATGCTGAGACGCAGAGGTGGTGCAGCCACCAGGCTGCCCGAGCCTGATGTCAGGGGACACGCTGCTTCCACCAGCTGGTCCCTACAAAGCCCTGCCCCTAGAAAGCGACCCAGCCTGAGGGTTGCAGGTAGCTTCCTATTCTCCCATTAGCACAAAACAAATGTACACTCATTCTCCAGTTTCTGCTGGCTAACGCCTTGATGCCAGTTGTGGTGGCAGCTGGGAGCCAACTAGAACCACCCTCAGGCCCTCCACTGTCCCAGTCTCCACTGGGCTCACCTTCCAGAGACACCTTGAATCAACCGCCCTCCGCTCGCCTTCTGTAGTCCATACTGGCATGACGGGGAACGGGGGGTTCCCATTAGCAGGGCAACGGGGAACGGGGGGTTCCCATTAGCAGGGCTTAGCCCTTTTGATGTGAACCCTGGTTAACAATTGTTTCAGAATGGATCACCATGCAGAGAATGCGCCCATGATCAAAACTCAGGGTCCCGCGCTGGAGCACTGAGGAAGCAGGTTGGCCCCCGGTGAAACACCCAAGAGGACCCCAGGGTGCTTGACCAGGGACTCCCCGGAGCACGCCTGTCAGAGCAAAGGGGAGAACGGTGGTCTCTAAGAGGAGTTAACAGGAAGGCGAAGCAAAGACCCCACGGGTCCAGCCTCCAGTTCTCCAGCAGTGAACCCAGCAAGCCCCAGGAGACAGTCCTGCAGGCACAAGCCCTGGAGAGCACTGGGCCTGCTGCGGCCCTGGGTTAGCATGCCCAGAAGCAGGGGGTGTGACACAGGGAGCCCTCCGGGTGGCAGGGAAGGGGCCTTGGCACCCTGCAGGCAGGTGAGGACTTGTGCGAGTCACTGAACCCTTCATCTTGCACCCATCACTTGCTGGAGATGGACTCACTTTGCCGTGATGAACACTGGAGGCACCAGAGGAAAAAATGCCATTCAGAAAAAAATTAAATGAAAAAAAGTCACCTTGTTTCTATCAGTCTGTGATTTAGTCTAAAGATTATCAGGTGGTAGAAGAGGAAGATGAGAAACAGACACCTAGGCCCCCGTGGAAGGATCCAGGCTCCAGCCTCCCTCGAGAGCACAGTGGGAGGCGTGTTTTTAAGTGTGGGGGATCCACTGCCCGTATGTTCATGTCAAACTCCCAGTGACAGGGACCCTGCTGCCCCAGTCTGCTTGCTCTTCAGGAGGGAGTGTGGTTTACCCTGTCCTTCTCTGCTTCCTTTTCATGGGAGAAAAGGGGCAAGGCCCGGCCTGGCCAATGGAGAACCTGGCAAGGGGAGCCCACGCACGCTTCACCTGTCCTCGGCAGCGTGCAGAGCCGCTGGTCTGTGCACCGGAAGCAGGACAGCTGGCAGCTCCAGGCTTTACCAGTTGCCATCAGGCAAAGGAGTTCCCCAGGGAGAATCTGCATGGCGTCCCATCAGCCCCCACGCTGTGAGAGGAACGGGGCAAGCCTTGGCTCTAATACTTAGTCAGCTGCTCCGCTCTCCGCAGAGTCACTGTTTTATTCCTGCTAGAGATTTCAGTTCAAAATTTACTGAATAAAAAATACTCCAGCTCTTGGTTTGGGTTTGATTCTAATTTATAATACTGAGTTAAGAGAATTATGCTTTGTCGCACCAGAATATATAGGAAAAATATTTTGGTTCAAAACAATTTATAATAAGCAGGGCCACGTTCCTGCCCCTGTAGGTGCTGCTCAGACTGCAGATTCTGACAACAAGACAGGACTGTGAGGGCCACAGGCCACATCGGAGAAAGGACATGTCCTGAAGCTCTGTCAGGCCCAGGACGGTCTCCTGGCTCTGGGTTCTGGGAGAGCTTCCCCTTCCGACGCCCACGACCCCTGGCCTGGGAATGTCAGAGAAGACAGAACCTCAAGGAGACAAATGTGGGATGTGAATGAGTGTGTGGGCTGGGCGCCAGCTCATCCCTCATCCACCTGGGACTGCTCAAAACCCTCTCTGGTCATTCAACTCCCAAGGTCACCCTTTCCAACCCAAACAAAAGTGACACGCAGATAGGCCCTGGGACCCGTTTTATTGCAGGCAGGCAGGCAGACCAGCACTTCTCTCCTGAGACTGTGGACAAAGTGCCACAAGACAGAATCTGCTTCTACACAGCCACAACATCCGGGAGCTTGGTGCCAGCTGGCCGGGGTGCTGTGGAGGTCACCTCCACTGGCATCTCCCAGAGGGAGAAGGCCAGCCTTGGCCCTGCACGTAGCCCCTGAGGCTCCAATGCTGGCCTCTGTGGCAGGTGCTCCTGGGGAGAACATGAGTTAAATGTTATTTGCAAAGCAATACCTTTTTAGAGACGGTGCAGGAACCATGAGAACTATGACCAGGCTAGCCTGCTCTCAGAACTAGGACTTCCAGCTCGGAACACACTCCTTAACTGCTCACCTGCAAGACTCCCACCATTCTCATTCCACAGACCACAACAGTAAGGAACCAAAGCAAACGTGGAGAAAGCAGCCATGGTTTATCCACGGCATGCGAAGCCAGTCTCTAGATCACACAAGCGGCACGTGAGCCACAGAGCTGGGGACCCTTGGCACAGCCCAGGGACGCCGGGACCCATCTCGGCCCCAGACTTGCCGTGCAGTCTGGCCTGGGACCTCAGTTGTAGCTGGGCAGTGGATCACGTACCTCTGCCAGCTTTAACCTGTCCACTGACAGGTCACAGTGAGGGGCCACACTTCCGCTGGATGCCACTCAACCTGGCCTCTAATGAGAAAAGCCGCCCAGAGAAAAGGATTGTGCTCTTCAGACATCTGGGGAAAGACCACGCAAATGAAGGACACAACCATTTAAGGGCTCCGCTGTGATCTGAAGGTGGAAGAAAAGCATCAGAGAGAACGTGTGCAAGTCGGGGCCTTCATCGTGATCCCGGTCACTGACGGAGACCAGCACAGGCCCAGGCTGTCACTGGAGGCCCTCCTGCTCCTGGGACCCACTTGGCCCTGCAATCCTCTCTGCTGTGTGGGGCAGGAAAAAGGGACCCCACTTAGTCTCCCTAAAGCCTTTCTAGCTTAACTTAAAGGAGGATTTTGCTCATGCTGCCCCCCCACCTAAAAGGGGAGGCTGGTTTTGGAGGCCACTGACCCTGGAAGGGGTGGTGGGGAGCTGAGAGCCTCTAGGTGGTCTGTTCATCTCCAGAGACCCCTGAGCTCAGAATCCATTAATTCTGACAAGCAGCCACACATGGAGAAATGGCTATTTTTTCTTTAAGACAGAGTCTTGCTCTGTCGCCCAGGCTGGAGTGCAGTGGCGCCATCTCAACTCACTGCAAGCTCTACCTCCTGGGTTCAAGTGATTCTCATGGTGCCTCAGCCTCCCAAGTAGCTGGGACTACAGGTGCATGCCACCAGGCCCCACTAATTTTTGTATTTTTAGTACAGACGGGGTTTTGCCATGATGGCTGGGCTGGTCTCAAACTCCTGGGCTCAGGTGATCCACCCACCTCGGTCTCCCAAAGTGCTGGGATTACAGGTGTGAGCCATCCCGCCCAGCTGAGAACCAGCTATTTTTATTTTTTGGAAGGTACAAACTAGCTATTTTTAAAAGACCAAAATGTCATGGTTTTCTTAAAAACAAAACCAAACAAAACAAAACAAAAACTTGCTGTCAACTTAATAGTCTTTAGGGTTTAAAATCTACTCGGTGCTAGCCGGGGCAACATGGCAAGACCCTATACCTACGGAAATAAAAATACAAAAATTAGCTGAGTTTGGTGGTGTGTGCTTATAGTCCCAGTTAAGAGGCTGAGATGGGAGGATCATTGAGCCCAGGAGGTCAAGGCTTCAGTGAGCCATGTTCATGCTACTGCACTCCAGCCTCGGCAACAGAGTGAGACCCTGTCTCAAAAAACACCAACAAAAACACCCTGTTCGGCGCTAGGAACAGAGCCCTGGAGCGTTCTTGTGGCAGTCGGCAGGCCCCAGGAGGCCGCTTTTGAGAGCTGCAGGTCTGAATGTTGCCTCTGCTTTGGCAGCCCAGACTCAAGACAAAAAGTGCAGACAGGTCAGCACTGGAGGCTCTGCCGAGCTAGCACTCCAGAGACAGCACCACAGGAAGCTTCTGGGAGTTCCCACCCGATGAACGTGCTAGAGGCAGAGCACAGGACTCAGCCGGCTGCCACCATGGAGAGGCAGCTGAGCGGGACCTGGATGTCTCATGACACAGCAGGGACGTGACAATTAAATGGGAGCACAAGGGCCTGATGAAGGGTTGTGTCTCAGGCCAGCTCGCCCTCACTTGTCACACCTCAGGCAGGGGGGCTAGGCCTGCAGGTGCCAGGGCGCAGCTCAGATCAGCTACATAGTCTGTCAAGAGTGAGGGACAGTATTTCATAGTAAGACAATGTAAATCATGAGTTCTTCTCATCCCAAATGGAACGTCGCCCACTGCCCTGTGTAGGAAGCTAACTGCACCGACGATGGGCCTGGTGTCTACAGCAGGACCACCTCACGCCAGCACAAAGCCTTCAGCAAACACTCTTCAAGATGAGGAGAAGGAAAACAATGAACTTCTAGCCAGGAAAAGAGCTCCTACGGAAAGCAGCCTACCTGGGGGTGAGGGGAGGGAGAGCATTAGGACACACACCTCATGCACGCGGGGCTTAAAACCTAGATGACGGGTGGATGGGTGCAGCAAACCAACTTGGCACATGCATACCTATGTGACAAACCTGCACGGTCAGCACATGTATCCCAGAACTTATAGCAAAATAAAACACAGCAGCTTACCGGCCGCTACCTCCTCCACTCTCCCAGCTGCCGGCTGCGTGGCTGGACAGAATGTCGGATGTCCAGCATCCGGGATCGTGAGTCCATGTCACCAAAGCCAGCTCATGGCCCAAGAAGACTTCAGAACGTCCGCATTCTCACTAAACAGAAGCCTCTACACAGCTCAGCCAAAACGCCAATCAACAGTCCTTCTCCCGGACTGGAGTTGGCACAGACGAGGACCACATAAAATGGGTTCTAGGACGCAGAACATTTCATCGAGTACGCTGCCAACTATGAGAAACAGTCAGCTTCAGTAAGAGGGAGCAATTCCGGTGGCTGGCTGTTCTATGAACATTAACAAGGCCCTTAATTTTACAACATTTAAAAACTTTTCTTGTTTTGGTTCACTGGGATTTTTAAAGCTTAGATGTGAAAATGACTACCGAAAACTACCTACATGTACAGTTCACTCACACACGTTTATTTAATGTCAATATACAGAGGACAGCCCCACAGTACTTCAGAATATCAAGTATGTAGGAAATGTAGTAAGTCTCGTTAGCTGTGACAGTGACAAGGGAACAGCCAAAAAACAAAGCCGTGAAACAGAAACATGATTTCCTTAAAATTATAAAATAACAATACTGATATTAAAGCTTCATTAATTATTGCAACAGTTAAGAATTTAATTTACCAATATTTCATGTTAGGAAGGCTCTTTATGAAATTTATTCAACTTGTCAAGAAATTAGATGAAAATATAAAAAAGGAAATACATGTGAATTTTACTTTTGATTTTCACTCAAAATACCCATACAATTTTATACAGTGTCGCCTAACATAACAATCTTTAATAAACTCAAGTATACAGAAATGATAAAAATGCAGGAAATTTTTCTTTGACACTTTCAAATGAAGGGGTAGTAATTTATGACACAAAGTTCATGTAACAGATGCAGAAACGAATTAAAAAACATCAGTGACACAGTTTCCCTCTTCTGGAGGGCACGTTCTTAGTTTGTAACTAGGCTCTGAGTTTCAAAGGTAACAGCTGAATAGAGTGCTTTTAAATATAAAGCCACAGACTTCACTTCTGCCAGACTCATGTCTCCTCCCTCTGGGACATCACTTGGGGTCACTGTGGTGTGCACACCTTGTTAACTTAAAGCAACACAGGACAGTCCCAATCAGCCCGTGGCGAAGGGCGTGCTCCAGACAAGGAGGCCTGCAGGTTGCCGCCAGGGCGGCAGACTATCAACCTTCACCTTTGTCACCCAGACCAGACTGGAGGCGGTGTCTCCAGGTCACCCGACCCCTACCCACTCACGTGGAGGTTCTTCACTGCTAAGGAGGGAACCCTCAGCCGAGGGCACACCGACCGTCATGGTGCAACCCCAGAGTCAGAGGCCAATCCCTCCCCCATCCAGCGGCGCTGGAGGCAGGGCAGGGCCGCTGGATCCCCCGCCAAGCCCTCACCCACAGAGCTGGACGCCAGACGCTGTGTTCCATGAATCCTTTCCCAGAAAATCCACAGGTGAACTGCTTCCAGTTCTTCCTTGGGCAGTCACACAGGCATGAGGTGGCGCTTGGGTTTCCGTGGATCCCTTCTCCAGCCGCCCGCAACCCCTAGGCTTTCTCCTTCTCACACTTTGAGCTCACTCAGCAAAGAAAGGAAATGTCTCCCTCCCAGGCAAGAGGTGATGAGGACCTTGTACTCAGGCAACATCAGCACTGATTTCATACTTCACAATTTCTTTAATATTTAAAATGAACCCCAGGAAGTGGAGGGAATGGGGAGAAACGGCTGCCTGGCCACATGCCAGGGCCCTGGGGGTGAAGTCAGCCAGTGGAGAGCCCTGGGCCCCGACCGGAGGGTGTCCTCACCCAAAAAATCCCATCCTGTCACTGCAATTCTTCCTCAGAATTCCCGAATGCCTTTAAGACAAGAATCATTGTGATAGCTCCTTTCTGATTCTCCACGCCTCCATTTTTAAGGCATTTGCCCTCAGTCCGCAGTTAAGGGTTCACAGGAGAACACTTCCAAATTGCTGGAAGGTTCAATCAGCACAAAAGAGAAATGAGATCCTTTACCAGGATTTAAGCAAATTTCGACCCCAAGGTTATTGGTTATTTGTAAAGTGTCTACTCCTGCACATGAATTTGCTTTTAAAAGAAGGCAAGCTTTTCCAAAGGCTCCCTTCTCCAGGCCTCTGGGGGAATTTTATTTCCCCTTCTGAATACGAAAAAAGCCTCAGAGAAAGGCTCCAGGACTGCCGGCGGTGTTTGGACGCCTGCCCCATCAGTCACGGCACAAACCTGGCTTCTTGAATTCTGGTGAAAAAGGCCAACCCGAGTAGTTAGGTAAGTAGAGGCTCCCCTGGCCCTGGCCTGGCCCCTTCAGAAGGCGTCTGACAGCGCCCAGGGCCCAGCTCACCCCCTTGCCGGGTGGGAGTGGGATTCTCCGGCCACACAGCACGCACCTGACTTTCATCCGAGCTTTTCATCTCTGTGGTACACGCTGGAACAGTGATGCTGACTGAGTAGTTAACAGCCTCTTCTTGCCAAATGCTGTGTTTTATTCCAGAGATTAGGTTAGAAAAGATATTCTTGCTCATAATAATGTTTAGGCTGAAAAACTGAAAAATTTCAATGAGGAAGCTCAAAGTTTGGTGAGAAAAATACAAATATTTTCCCCAAATTTCTCTTAGGGTTAGCAGCACGCGTTGTACCTTACACACCTGATATGAGGAACCACCGGTGCCACCCCTCCCCGGCCCTCCCCAGGTCTGCGGGAGCCATTACTCCGAAGCACAGCCGAGGAGGAGGGCGCTTCCCCGCCTCTCTCCAGTGCCCTCTTCTCAAGCTGTCGGGCACCTTTAGTTCTGGTCTTGGAGAACACCTTGCATCCTGTCCTCCTGCCTGCAGAAGTGCTCTGCCGGCTGTCAAAGAAAGGGGCAGCAGTCAGAGGGGCAGAGTGGATGCAGAGTGATGTCACCCTGCAGGGCCTGGGCCAGCCTGGGCTGAGCCAGGGGTCGGGACATGCAGTCAAAGGCAGCCCCTCCCTAGGCTGGCACAGTGCTCTCCAGTGGGCTCTGAACCCACTGGAGACCCACGGAGACACAATGAAGGGGCCCCAGACAAGGTACCAGACAGACATTAAGGACAGTACACTCCTTGGCAAAAACTGGAAGAAAAAGATTGTGATCAAGCCCCAAATCCCAAACTGACAGTATCATAGTGTTTAAAACTGGAGGTGGGAGACAGACACACACACAGGCCTCCATACTAGATAGCACATTTCAGAGTTGTTTTTAAAGGAAACATAACCTCCTCCTCTTGCCTCTCCCACCCCTGGTTCCTATCAGCAAACGACTCCTAAGTCACCTGTCAGTCAGTGTACCCCTGTAATCCCTCTTTCATCCCAGCCACTGCGACTGAGAATGATAAAGAGCGGGGAGAAATCAGAGTGCCCAGTCGGTCACGCTGGTGCCTCGGGCCACACCCCCACGGCTTCCCTGGCCGTGGGACACACCTTCAGAACCGCAAGGTCGCCATAATGTCACCATAAATGCTACTTACCTGGGATCAGCCACTCTATTTAGGCCAAATACTAAGTCCTGAATTTTGAAACTGCATACTCAATGCCTCAGAAGCATTTGAAACTGAATGTTTACAACTATGTAGGTGCATAAAATTGCACATGGAGGGTTCATTACTAATCTCTCCACATGACCCAATCTGGCCTCCAAAGCGGAAGCTGTCCACAGGGATGGCTGTCATGGCTACCTTAGATCAGTTCACCTTTAGGAACAAAGGCCTGTATTCCACAGGTAGAGAGGATGCGAACATTCCTAGAAGTGGTGCTCAGGGATGTGAAAGGCACAGACAGGCGAGATGCACCTGAAGGCTGCTGTGGTTCCCAGGTGGCAGCATGCTGCCATGCCATCGCACTGAACAGAAACCACTGCGTTAAGGCCCACGATGGGCACAGGGTGGATGGCTCCACTGTGACAGGTTTGCTGATGGGAAGCAGGCCTGGGGACCTGGCCCGGCTTTCCTGGGAGGGCTGCACTAAGAGCACAGGGAGCTGCTGCTCCAGCTACCCGGGTCTTTCCATGGCAGAGAAAGAAGAGCCACCAGGTCTTCGCTTTGCAGAATCATATTCACTACGCAAACCAGTATCACTGATCGTTCTCTCTATTTAATTACAAAGGTGTGCAAACCAGAAAAACCTCAATGTGCAAAATGAGTTAACAAGGAAGATAACCACCATCTTGACACGGAACATACAGTCCAAGGGGCCATCTCACCCACTGTGAAAACCGGCATTTGAAAAGCAGCTCCCTGTGCAGCAGCAGAGAGTGAGGGTGAAAGGCTGCGATCTCCAAGGCGGCAGCAGAGCCTCCACTGCCGAGGAAGCCACAGGCCACCAGGCCTCGGGCTGAGGCGCTGGGGTGGGAGCCACTGAGGACGAAGCCTAAGCACATGGCCAGCGACGGCATCCCAAGAGTAATCCCGGAACCACAGCTGCCATCCAAGAACAAGGAAAGGGGAAATCTGCACTTGCGCTTCCTCCGGGGGGTGGGGGGACTAAGTCCAAACAAGGGCCATGTAAGGGAGACGTCAGAAGCCCTGGGGGTCTCACAGAGCGGAGGAGTCACGTGCCTTTCTGACCCAATCCCCCTCCCCCACCGCACCTCCCCCCAGCAAAAAACCAAAAAATTCCTTTTCCCTTGTTGGGAAAACACACAAGCAAAGTGCATCTGACATAAAAGGTCTTCGCTTATGTGGCAAGAGGCACTTCTGCAACGCTGTTGGCGTCCTCAGCCCGCAGCTCCTACGAACTGTCCGGGCTCTGAGTGAGGTGGGTATTTTATGCACAGAATCTCAATCAAAGTGCTACAAACTGCTTCTTTGAAAAAAGATGTTTATTAAACAACTTTAATTGTCATAAAATGACTAAAATGGGTTTTAAAAATTAAGGCTCTTCTCTTTCTGTGGATTGCCAGAACAATGTAAAAATAATATCAATCAACCCTGCGAAACTTTTTGTTCCTAAAGTTAAATTTCATAGATTGCTAAACATTTTATGATTAAGATAAAAAATTGGACTATAAATGACAATTCATGGCCATCTGTGCTGAACACACACTGATCAGGTGTACAATATTCTAATTGAGTAGTTAAGCAAAAATATTCCAGTTAAAGCATAAATTTTAATTTCAGCATTTTAAAGTCATTGTTTCCCCACACGGTCATGATTTTCCTAAAATTGAAATAGTCTAATACAGGAGCACTAACCTTGGGACTCTATATACTCCCAGGAGGATGACTGACTTGGCTGGCAATTAGTTTGATTATATTTTTTTAAATGCTCTAAGGTAAATTATCAAATGATTCAGAATTACATGGCATGCAGTATCCAAAATTATGGCTCTGATGCATTTAGATTTACATTAAGAATAAGAAGTGTCATTCACATTCATTGTACACCCCACCCCTCCCACGGGAAAAAAAAAAGTCACTACCTATTCAAGTTCTAGATCTGGTGCAGCATTAAGGATTAAAACTTACCACTTTACCAGGCCTTCCCCATGTGCAAATAAATCCCTCCTGACAAGCAGTGACTATACAGTCTTCAAGAAATATTAGTACAGTCAGTCTTTCATGTGCTATCTTTTTACATATCAGCGGCTCTAACAAGGGAACGTCTTCCATTCGAGGACACAGGGGCGTTCCCAGAGTTTTAGCAGGGTCCGTTTTGGTTTTGGTAACTAGATTCAGTTTGTCGCTGCTCTTGCTAGAAATGTGTCCCATGCTATGATTTCGCTTGTGATCTTTCTCGTGGTGCCTCTCCTTCCGGTCATGCAGTGAAAGTGTTGCAAATTTGCTGACCCCAGAAGCAATGGCCCCGTCCATGACACTGCTTTTGCTGCCAGCATTTGAGACTGCTGAATGTGGAAGGCTGTTGGACCGTGGCAGAGGAGGTGGCACAGAGTTCCCGGGGGTTGTAACACTGTTCCCATTGCTTCCAGCAGGAGGACTCGTGGCATTCATGACATTTGTGTGTGTCCTTGCTCTTGAGAGGGGTTGGTGAGGGAAAAGGATATCTTCTGTGAGGTCCCATAAACAGAGCTGTGTGTCCTGGCCCACGGAACCAAACCGATACGTGACACTTACGGGGCGGCTGTCTGTAGAGTTCCGTTTGGAGAGCCGGGACTGTGTACTATTTGCTCGATCTCTGCCAAAATGAAGAAGGTCTTGGAAGTCCTCGTCGCTGCCACTAAACTCCATAGGGTCACCTTCTTCTACGCTAGTGGTATAAGGGTCAAATGCTACGACACTGACCCAGGACTTGTGCCCATGGCCTCTGGCTATTACTCGGCAGTCTACAAAGGACCAGACTGTCACCAAGTCGTCCTCACCACCTGTCACGATGTACTTGCCATCCGGGCTCCAGCACACACACAGCAAGCCCCCAAAGTAGCTTTTCATCGTACCGTGCAGCTCCACTGAGTCAAAGTTGAACACCCGCAGAAACCCATCCTGGCTCACGCACGCTAAGAACTTGCCATCTGGGGAGAAAGCAAACTCGTTGAGGGCCCCCTCGCCCACCGTCCACTTAAGGAGAGGGTTCCTCGTGGATTTGCTCTTGCAAGTGTGCACGGCAAAGCTCTCTCCCTGCTTCAGAAGCTGGTAGTGGGGGGCTGTGGTGCCACAAGTGTGCTCCACATTATATAAGTACATGTTCCCACTCGAGTGGGCTACTAGGAAAAGGCTTTCCGAACCGGGAACCCATTTGACACAGGTAACTCGTGACTTGTCTATTAGTCTCTGTGAAGACAAAGGAGAACAAGTTAGCACAATGGGGAAGTCTCCAAGGTCTACTTTTGCAGCAAGAACACGTGTGTGCTTTCCGGTAGGAGGGGCAAGTCCATCCAGGCCTCCACATTTTACCCTGCAGTCAGCCAAGCCAGCAAGGAGCATTTTGGCCTTTTTGGAGTAATTTAGAATTACTTTCTAAAATCGGTGTTAGGCTGAGGGAGTCAGGCAGCCAACAAATATTTGCAGAGGGGCCACAAAGTGTCAGACGCTATGCCAGGCCCAGGATTCACTGCAGAGGGAACAGCCCTGCTGGGATCTTTCTTCCTTAACAGTAGGAGTGTCTGAATCTGGGGGATCTGGGGGTCACTGCATCTACATGTGGCATCCCCTCTGTGATGACCCGCAGGTAAAGTCTCTGAGTCTTCACAGCCAGGAGAGTTCTGTGTCACCCTAACGGGTTTCTCTGCATTTACTGTCACTGTAAGTCATGGGCTGGCTCCATCTGCCCCTCTGCTCTGGCGGCTTGAGGGTGGGGAGTGAAATCCGCAGCCCACGGCTGGCAGCACACACAACTCCAAAACAGAGCCTGGGCCCACCGAGGCCACCTCACTCCCACGCACCACCCCATGTGCATCTCCATAAGCACCTCCTCGAAAGCCTCTCTGCTGGCGTTGAGAGAGTACACTGACGATTCATTCGGGAGCGTGTGTCTCATCGCCATCACTCTGCTCCATGCTAACTTTGGACCCCTGACCGACATGTTTCTTTAACAGGCATATGTCAGTAGTCTTGCCTTTAAAACCCAAATAACAAAGGGTAAAAATATCCAACCCACCCCACCAAAGGCACAAGTCTCTTTCCCTGCTTGCCAACCAATCCTGCGATGGGGACTGCCAGTGCAACAGCTTCCACAGGGACGGTCCCTTTCCAGACCGTCTGAGCGCAAAATCACATCACCAGAACGCATCCAGAAGTTCCAAGACTCCCAAGTTCTACCTAGAAACTCCTACTGCCAAATGCTCTCTACTGCACCATCTCCCCAGTCACAGTGTCCCTTTAGAAGCCCAGCAGCCCCAGGTAAGTTGAACACCACCACTTCACCCAACAGGCGGGGAGTTCCTGGCTCAAGTCCCAGAGGGGTACTGGGCACACAGGGGCACAATCTGCCAAGAAGCATGCCGACTTGTGCCTAGGTGGCTTTGAGGCCATGTGTGCTACATCTTTACAGAGAATTACAAAAGTAAGACGACCTGATTTTTAAAAGAACGGCTGGAAAAGAAATTAATGAGCCATGCAAGCTCACTGCATGAACATGAGACCCTAGAAGGCAGGTTGCTAACAAATGACCCCAGGCAGGAAGAATGGAGGCTTGAACGCCACACAGCATGCGGGCCCAGGGCTGGGAACCATGCGTTGGGCAAAGGTGACTCAGCAGCAGGTGTCCCTGCTTACTGCTGTAAAATGGCATGGCAGGCCCTCTTAAATTAATAGGCACATTGCAAGCCAGCCTTGGGGACACAGCCGATATTTTCATCCCCCACCTCTTTACCCTCCTGTCTGGTGACCTACCTATAAACAGCACGTGACCTGCACTAATGCCAACAACCTAAAAACCTAGCGCTGCTCTGGCAGGATTTCCATTAGACCTTTGTGCAACTTTTTCAGCAAGGGGTTAGAGAGAGAATGTACATGGCCAGAGCAGGGCTTTTGTTTGGTGGTAGAGGGAGGTGCAAGGATGATGGTGATGGTGAACGGTGGGTTAAGAGGCCTCCACTCCCCCATCACAGCTCTGCCAGACCTTGCTGTGCCCACCGGGCCCAGGCTACCCCAGCACTCTTGATTCCACAAACACTACTGTACCTGATCACCCAGGGCCTAAGGGTGTCCACAGCTCACTCCATCACTGGCCTTGTCAGGCAGGCCTACACCAGCTAACTCAGGCCTGGGGAGCCAGACTGCTGTCCTGATTTTGGTACAGTGGCTCCCAATTCCTACACCTTACATTTCACCAGAACCAAATCAAATCCCAGTTTTTCTAGGATCACTTCATTGTTACTCTATTTACCATGTGTGGAGAAATTTAAGGACATAAAAACTTCTAGCAGCATGGTTAGGAGTAAATTTTATTCTGGGCCTTAAAAAAAGCAACAAAAAACTGCATGAGAACTCAAAAATGAATATTATCAAGTAAAAACAGTATTGCTTTGCAATGGTGAGGTATGAACAGTTATAGCACCATTAAAAATAAATGTTACTGCAATAACAAAACACATTAAAAACCTTCACTCCTGTATTAAAAAGTTGCACTGTGGCCGGGCATGGTGGCTCACGCCTATAATCCCAGCACTTTGGGAGGCCGAGGAGGGTGGATCACTTTAGGTCTGGAGTTCGAGACCAGCCTGGCCAACATGGTGAAACCCTGTCTCTACTAAAAATACAAAAATTAGCTGGGCGTGGTCGTGCACAACTGTAATCTCAGTTGCTCTGGAGGCTGAGGCAGGAGAATCACTTGAACCCGGGAGGCAGTGGTTGCATGCAGTGAGCCAAGATCGTGTCATTGCATTCCAGCCTGGGCAACAAAGTCAGACTCCGTCTCAAAAAAAAAAAAAAAGGGTGCACTGAGACTACCCTAAGTAGACATGTGGATGTAACTTACAGATAACATCCTGTGCCAATTTACTTCAGTCCTCCTCTGGGGGCCTAATTAAACATTACTGTTACACACTGGCAATGGCGGACTGAGCACACCAGTTTAAGCAACCGCAGACCAAAAAAGGGACCTTGGATCCACCTACTTTGTGGTAAGGGTTTCTCACTTGCCTTACCCACTGGTTTTCTCTGTCAATCATGTGCCTGACGGCAGGGAAAATGTGTGCTTCTCTGGGGGCGCCCTGTGTCTCAGCAATATCAGGGTGAGTGGCAGGCAGACATCAATGTCTGTGGGCAGCAACAGCGGCGGTGCTGGCCTTCACTTCCAATCGGTGTCTACTGTGGGTGCCAGCCACTGGCAGAGGCTTACACCCAAGCTCTCTAAGCCTCAAAATGACTTTGCAAGATACGTTTTTTGTGTGAATAGGTGATACACTAATAATTCACATAAAAGTATACAGTAGAAAGCCTCACTCACATTCTTCTCCTCCATTCCAGACCCTCTGTCCTGAGTCACTGTACTAGCTTCTCATCTCTCTCCAGTGTCTTTGTGCGTGTACAAGGCAAATATGAATACGCATTTATCCAATCTTCTTTTTCACACCAAAGGAAGCATACTATGCACTGTCTTACCTCTGCTTTCTCATTCTCATTCCATATCTTTTTTTTTTTTTTTGAGACAGGGTCTCGCTCTGTCACCGAGGCTGGAGTGCAGTGGTGTAATCACAGCTCACTGCAGCCTTGACCTCCCAGGTTGAAGCAATCCTCCCATCTCAGCCTCCTGAGTAGCTGGTGCTACAGGTGAGTGTCACTACACCCGGCTGATTAAAAATTTTTTTTTTTTTTGTAAATACAGGGTGTTGCTATGTCGTCCAGGCTGGTGGCAAACTCCTGGCTTCGGGAGCAAAGCAATCCTCCTGCCTTGGCTTCTCAAAGTGCTGGGATTAAAGGCGTGAGCCACCATGCCCAGCCTCCTAGTGTATTTGTACATCAGTCTGTATGCGCACAAAGATGGCATACTCACTCTTTTCTAAAGCTGTGGAGTATTCAACTGTTTGGATAAACTGTGGTTTACTGTGGAAGTGTCTCTCTGATGGACATCTATGTAGCAATGAATGCCCTTGCACACACGCACTTTTCACATGTGTGAGTATGCACCTACAGGATAAACTCCCAGTGGAGTAACTGAGCCAAAAGATATATACATTTATGATTTTTACAGATGTTAGCAAATTGCCTCGCATGGAAAATGGAAAATGCCATCGTGCCTATCTCCCTACAGGAAGGTAGGGATTGTTGCCATATTATCCATGAGAAAATAGAAACTTAGGTCAAGAAACTTGGCCGAAGTCCCATCCACCCACCCATCCATCCATCCATCCATCCAGTATTGAGTGCATACCATATGCCAGGCACTGATACAACATAAATTAAAACAGGCATCTTTCCCTCATGAAATTGAGGCTCAAGTGGGAAGAGAAGACAAGTGGAATGTATGTGATCTGATGATGATAAGTGCTGTGGAGAAAAACCAACCAGGGAGAGAAGAGAAAGTGCTGGGGAGGAGGGGACTTTAGTGATTTCAATGTTGAATAGGATGGCCAAGAAAGGCCTCTTCCTCTGCTGGTGGTGGACAACTGAGCAAGACAGAAGGACAGAAAGCAAATATCAGGCTGACAGGATGTTTGGGGAGGTGTACCCCCACAGAGAACAACTTCAAGGGCTCCGAGGTGGAGAGACACAGCAGAACCAGTGCCAGGGGAACAGATGGGCCCATCAGACCCCAGAGCGAGCACGCTGTCTCCCGTTCCACAGACACACATCACCTGGCTCCGAAGACCAGCCTGCAGGGCCACTCTCAAGCGTTCTCACGAACAGGGCATCAGCCTGTCTCAGACCCCAGGCCAGCGTGGGAAGCACAGTCATTGAACTCACATGACTCTGGCTTATTTGGATTGGGTTTAACAAAAGAGGAAGAGAACAGAATGCATTTTTCTCCTGTTTTTCAAATTAAGAAAAAGAAATACCTAGAACATTTAATTAATATAAGAATAAAAACTATGCAGTCTAGTTTCTGCACTATAAGATATATTTTTGTTTCAGAAAAAGTCTAGTTAAAAAAAAAATCTTAAGGCCGGGCGCGGTGGCTCAAGCCTGTAATCCCAGCACTTTGGGAGGCCGAGACGGGCGGATCACGAGGTCAGGAGATCGAGACCATCCTGGCTAACATGGTGAAACCCCGTCTCTACTAAAAAAATACAAAAAACTAGCCGGGCGAGGTGGCGGGCGCCCGTAGTCCCAGCTATTCGGGAGGCTGAGGCAGGAGAATGGCGTAAACCCAGGAGGCGGAGCTTGCAGTGAGCTGAGATCCGGCCACTGCGCTCCAGCCTGGGTGACAGAGTGAGACTCCATCTCAAAAAAAAAAAAAAAAAAAAAAAACCTTAGTCAGTGCTCAATGTTAAGTAATGGAATTCCCTGTTGAGCTTGAATTCTCCAGTGTCAATGGGGCCTTGATCTGGCTGAGGATGCTGACAAATACCCGAGGCAGAACTCTGGTCCCTCTGGAGGGATGGGGTTTCGGGGGTGGGCAGGGAGGTAGGAGTGGCAGGAGCACCGGGGCCACGCGCCAAGGAAAAGCTCAGCCAATGCAGCAGGCCAAGGGGGTGGGGTCCCAGGCCATGTGTGGCATCTGTCTCGGCTGCAGCACATGAGCAGGGAGGGGGATTTGGTCTGGAGTTGTGAGCTGGGACTCAGGCTGTGGCTGTGAAGTCCAAAGCTAAAGGGCTTCGGCTGGGACCCTGACGCTTGCACTGCCCAGTCCCACAGCACTGGCCTCAAGTGGAATGTGCTGTCAGTGTAAACATACATACACAGGGTTCTAAAAATGTGGTATGAAAAAAAGAATGTCAATGACCTCATTTATAGTTTTTATACTGGTTATACACTGAAATAATATTTTGGATATATAGATATGATACAATATTTTCTTAAAATTAATTTCACCTCGTTTTACTTTTTTAATGTGATAATTAGAAAATTTAAATTTGCACACGTGGCTGGCACTGTATTTCTACTGGAGATGCTGCTGCAGACGGTGGAGGCACAGACAGTTTCTAGAAAGGGAAGTGGCAGAATAACATGAAATCCCCCAGCAGTAGGTGCAGAATGCAAGGTGGGGTGGGGGTGATGAGGAACCAGTTAGGAGGCTATGACAACTGTCCATGCCATGGACAAAGAGGTCTTAAACTTGACCAGGGGCAGTGTGGCAGAATGTGGCTGGGTGGAGGGCAAGATGGAAAGCGGGGGTGTGTAAAGACCTCTGGGTTTTGCCCAGTATGCGGCTAGAAAGGTCTGCGGCTAATAAATATGACCACAAATGTCACAGAAATTGGCTGCGAAGAGCAACATCCTCAGATCTCCAAGGAGGATAACCTGAGCCCAGGTCAAGGCTGCAGTGAGTTATGATCACACCACTGTACTCCAGCCTGGGTGACAGAACGAGACCCTGTCTCTGAAATAAACAAACAAACAAACAAACAAACAAACAAACAAATATCTCCAAGGAAGCAGGTGCAGCGGAAGAAGAGCATGTGAAACTGGAAAAAACCTCCGTACAGGCCAGGCGCGGTGGCTCACACGTGTAATCCCAGTACTTTGGGAGGCCAGGGCGGGGGCAGATCACGAGATCAGGAGATCGAGACCATCCTGGCTAACACGGTGAAACCCCGTCTCTACTAAAAATACAAAAAATCAGCCAGGCGTGGTGGCGGGCACCTGTAGTCCCAGCTACTTGGGAGACTGAGGCAGGAGAATGGCAGGAACCCGGGAAGCGGAGGTTTGCAGTGAGCCAAGATAGCGCCACTGCACTCCAGCCTGGGTGACAGAGTGAGACTCCATCTCTAAAACAAACAAACAGACAAACAAACAAAAACACACCTCCATAAGGGCACAGGACAAAAACTAGGAAAGCAGAAGGAAAATCCAAGCAAACAACCCAGAAGTGCCATGAGGAGAGCAGGCAGAAGAGGAAGGAGCTGCCATGGGGGCCAGAGCCTCAGAGGACAGGCCTCTGAGACTGGAGAAAGCTGAGCCCTAGAGGGATGGAGTGTGCAGGGAGGGGGTGGTCCTTAGGAGAGAGCACAGGGAAGCAGGGTTGGGCAGAGAAGGTGCTGAGAGCAAAGGGACACCGTAGGGGAGGAGGGTGCAGGGCAGGTGCCTGGTGGAGGAAGGTGAGATCCAGGAGAGGGGGACAGGGGAGGAACCTGCTCCCTGGGCCAGAAAGGAGGAGCTGGGGAACAGAGACAGGCAGAGGCAGGAAGGCTCTGGTGGGAAGCAGTGGAGGAGAGCAGTAGTCCCAGTCGCAGCCCCTCCAGGGCAGGGGTACGCTGAGTGATGGGCAGGGCAGGTGCTCAGCAAGGAGAGGAAGGGAAGGCAGGGGAAGTAACAAAGGTGCTGGCAAAGCAGCTGGCCTGGCCACAGGGCTCTCCATTAAATGGTGTCCAACTCCAAAACGCTCCAAGGCCCATTCTTAATAACCACTTTCATAAAAACAAAAAACCCAAAACACAAATAAACCTTAAAAGTAAAACAAAATATGGACACATTTCTGTGTACATCAAGACGCCTGCTCTGGGCCAGTGCTCTGTGGAGATACAGGCTCCATGTCTCCACCAAACGCTCAGCGTGGCCCTCCCCATACTTCCAGCTCTGCAAGGCAAACAGACCGTGCCACTTCAGATATGAATGCAAAGAAAAATCACACGAACAACGAAAACACTACCATCCCAAATGCCATCAACAGACAAGATTTCTAAACACACTAGACTAGTTAAAATGAAACAAGAATAAAAATAAGTCTATAACCACATCAAAGTGTCATTTTGTGAAAGCAACTCACACTGACGCTTTCTAAGGCACTTCTTTTTCTTTTTCATTACTATCAATATGATAGCAAAAAACAAAAATTAGTTTGGGGGTGAGTGGATGTGCATTTCAAAATGCAGATATAAATTTATAACAAAAATACTGAAACAATTCAAAAACCACAGCAGCTGCTAGAAAAGCCGTAATGCAACCACAAGCAAAAATGGCAACTAAAGGCTCTGATGATGTAAAGGCATTTGAAGAGGGCTCAGGAAGTATTAGGAAAGGGTATTTCAAAGCCACATTAAGAGGGGATCGGATGTCATTTTATCTCTGTTCAAGCTTTAAGGAGTAGATCATTACGGGCTCATTTCCTTCCTTCGATTAGAAAAGCAACAGAAACAAAACTAACAAAATGTGCAGACCATTCCTTTGTATCAGAATAGACGGAACACTGCTCAGCTTTACCCCACGCCTGGGAGGCACCTGCAGCTGGCAGGATGGGCCACCCAGCCTGGGCTGGCAGCAGTGTCCCTCCACACCCCAGGAGTCAGGGCCATCTCCTCTTCAGCATCCCTTCAGTAAGACTGGATCTAAATGCCACAAGGAGACATGAGGCCTACCCAGTGTGTCTGCCTCAGCCTCACAGCCTGCGAGAGGAGAAGAGCAACAGCAGAGGGTATTGTGTCAGTAACGAAAGAAGCCAAATGCCAAGTTCTTTAACATTTTATATTTCAGCCAACAATGAACACATACTTGAAAATCCTTTAAAGTTACTATTCTGTGAATACACTCCAAAATCAGGATTTTTACAAAGACAACAAGGTTGCATTCATCACCATATAGGAACTGTCCCTTTGTAATTCTTCCTCCCCAAATATATAACCACTAGTTACAAAAAGCAAACTTCAGAACAGGGCAGAGTGAACACAACACACACACACACACACACACACACACACACACTCCACAAAAACATTAACAAAGTAAACTCCTCGTCCCTCTGGGGTGCTTCACCACAGCGGGCTGGATGTGACTGGGTGACTCTCCTCTGTGGGCAGCTCTGATGACGACGACACACTCCACCATCTGGGAGCTCGTCAGATGAACTGTGCGCCAAGATACTTGCAATAATGGCCCATTAGACATTTTCAAGGGCATCCTCCGTACAGAATGCTACAAATAGAAACCCCAAATCTACTCTGGAAGACTGGGGAGAGCAGAGACTCCAGGGAGCTGGGGAGGATTTCCTGAGAGGGGCGAGAAAGGACGGGGCATTCAACTTCCTTCAGGTCTTGAACAGATGCACCAGCAAGGACCTCCAGTGTGACAGGGGCCAGTCCCGGGGAGCGGGAAGAGGGCAGGGCCTGCCCATGCTCACTGGGCTGACCTGATCAGGGGCCAGATGTGGGGGTGGAAGGCGTGAGCCCTCTGGTGTCCCCTCATTGAAAACCATCATGGACTGTGAAAGTCAACAGTGAGCATCACGGTTTAGAGGTGATGCTTTCTTACCTTCTTTGTACTTCTCTATTTCCCAATTTTTCTACCAACAAGCACTTTAAATGCACACAATTTTTAACTGACGGGGAAAATCACCTTCTAAAATATACTTGCTCCCAGATGGGAATTTTTCATCTATGTTTATCTCAGGTGGATTTCTGAAATTTATAATTCCATTCCATTCATCTGTCCATCCCAACATTTATTATATTTTCATGTACCAGGCACCAGAAAGGAGGCAAAGGCCAGAGTAACTGATGCTGGGGATTTGGTGCGTACAGGTGTGTGCACATGTGGTAACAGGTGGGTCTGAGAGGGGCTCTGGTGAGGAAGACTGAAAGGCCACATTGCTGTAACTGTGACCAGCGGGCCAACCCTCGGCCTCACACATGTTGAGTCTCTGCCTGGGTTGCCATGCTCCTACCATCTTGTCCTAGAAAATTATTTATCTTTCAAAACTGTTGGTATCTCACCTCCCACGGAAGCCTTTCCTTCCTACACCACCCCTCTCAGGAAAGGAGGCCTCTGAGTTTCTCTCAACCTCCACGTTGCTGAGCACTCACCAAGGCTGGCTCTTCAGGCCCTTCACAAACACCCTGCCTGAACTCACTCATCTGAGCCTCATCACAGACCTCTCAGGTGGGTGCTGTTCCCACCCATTTTCCAACCTAGGCAGAGAGGTGAGACCCTCATCATCCTGCAGGCAGAAAGTGGCAGAGCTGGTGTCTGAGCCCTCAGCATTCTGGGCTGTGAAGTTGTAAATGTCGTAGTAATTAACTGTGTGTTAAGTGCCCCTTTGAAAACAGCAGCTGAGATGGCCAGAATCTTGGAGTATAATCAGGCCTCAGTCCCAGGCCTTCTTTGTTCTCGCCATCATCTCTCCGAAGACTCTTTCATCTAATCTCAAGGACGTGATTACTGTTTCTATGCTGACAAATGCCAAATTGTGACCCCTAGTTTAGTGCTCCAGATCCATACATCCCACTATCTACAGGTCTCTCAAACTTAGCAAGTACAGACCAGAACCTCTGATCTTCCCCTCCATTCCCTGACAACTGCTCCTTTCCCAGTCTTACCCAACACAGCAAGAGACACCCAGAAACCTGATGTATTAATACATCTCTCCAATTCAGTCTCCAAAAAGCAGCCAGGGTACCTTTCAAAAACACCAATCTGCCTGCCTTGTGTACCTGCTCCCTTCTAAGGAATCCCATACTTCAGGCTAAGAAACAAATCTGGATCAGGCCCTAAGTGATGTGGCCCTCCACTCTCACGCCCTTACTTCATGCCGCCTTCCCCAGGTAAACTGTCCTTCTTTCAGTTTCCTTGGTCTCAAGGGCCCTCATCAGCTATTTCTTTTGCAGGAATGCTCCATCTCCAGATCCTTACCTGGTTGGCCTTCTTCTCACACGAGGCTCAGCTTAAAACACACCACTTCCTCCGAGATGTCCTCTGTCTCCCAGTATAAAGTAGACCTCTGTGTTGGCCAGGCGTGGTGGCTCTTGCCTATAATTCCAACACTTTGGGAAGCTGAGGTGGGTGGATCACTTGAAGCCAGGAGTTCCAGACCAGCCTGGCCAACATGGTGAAATCCCGTCTCTACTAAAACTACAAAAATTAGTCAGGCGTGGTGGCCTGTAGTCCCAGCTACTTGGGTGGGTGCGGCACAAGAATAGCTTGAACCCAGGAGGTGAAGGCTGCAGTGAGCCAAGATTGCGCCACTGCACTCCAGCCTGGGTGACAGAGTAAGACTCTGTCTCATAAATAAATAAAGTAGACCTCTGTGATTCTCTCCTTTTCTCAGGCCTGCTCTCTTGCCTCTGACATCACAAAGTGTCACCATCTGTGGTCACCAGTGTGTCTGGGTGGTGCTATTACACCTCTCTTCCCTCCTGAGGGGTCACAGGAAGGCAGGTTTTGCTGCTGCCACAGACCCAGTGCTGGGCATGTGGCAGGTAGTCAAGGTCCTGAATGAATGAAACAATGGCCACAACTCTAGTTCAAGCCCTCAGCTCTCACCTGGACAGTTACTAGAGCCTCCTCACTGGTCTTGCTACCTTCATCCTGTCTTTCTTCATTCCAATCCACCTTCCACAAGTGCTGACAAGAGTTCTAAAAAAACACATTTGATCCTGTCACTCCCTTGATTAAAAGGCCAAAGGTTCCCCCACATCCTCCAGTGTCAGCTCCAAATTTCTTCACGTGACATGAAAGGGCTTTTATAGTACAAGCTGGTTCCAATTTATCTTTCCAGCTTCGAACCCTGCCACTCCAAGTCCCACACTGTGATGTGGCCAAGCTGTTACTGGATGTTCTTTCATATGCCTAGTTGTTCCTCCAGCTTTGAAGGCCTTCCTTACCCTCCTCTAACGACTATGTACCCTTTAAGACCCAGATCAAATGTTACTTTCTGAAAGCATTTTTTGGAACTCCCCCAGTGAACTTAACATTTTTAAAAACTTTATGTTATGTGATGCATACTAAAGAATTCCTGCGGCAGCTACCCCTTGGTATTTTGTTCATATCGCTATGCTGACACACGCCCAGTACTCTCTGTCCATCCTTACTAAACTGTGAGCTCCCAGAAGGGGAAGAGCTGATCTGGCAATCATGCATGGTAGGGCCTGTAACCAATAAGAGTTTCTGGAATTAATTCTGGTTCCAACTCTGTCATCAACTTGCGACCTGATCTGGACAATTCACTTACATGCTCTTTGACTATTTCCTCATCTATAAAATGGAAATAACTGCCCACCCTCCCCCCATAGAGGCCACAGGTAAAAGTGCCTTGAAACCTGTAAATCTCACACCACAGCAAAGCACGACACAATGACTACTTTACCACCATTCCTGGCATTCTCTAAGGAACAAACCTCCAGTGACCCTTGCTCTTAGACATTCTGACCGAAATCTGATAAAAATGTATCCACACGGCCAGAGAATTTCCTTACTATGAAGGGCAATCAATTTCAGCCTCAAGCTGTAAATGCCAAGCTGGCATTAAACCACACACAGTCCTAGCATTCTAAATAGCAATTTTTCAAATAAAATGTAAAATGAGTATGAGATAACTCATGCTTAAATCATGAAGAATGAGGAGCTGCCTTTCAGCCTGCAACTCCCAGTCACCAGGGCAGGGATAGTTCTGGCTGATGCAGCCTGGGTGCTCTCAGAGCCCTGAGACTCTGGGGACGTGTGGTCTCCAACTCCCTGCCCTCCCCCTGCCACGACACACAAAACTTTCTTGTTCTCTAAGCGACATTCTGTACCATCCTCGGCCAGGGCTGCCTCCGGGTCTTGTTTACTAACAACCCTGTACATGGCTCCAATCCCTGCCCCCTCAATCACACTCCCCCTTACCTCAACAATAAAAACCCACAATGATTCCAAATTCACAATTTCTGCTAACAGTGCACAGGAGGCCAATTTTGTGTGCTGCTCCCGCAACCCAGCACCAAAAAATAATCATCCAGCTACTCAGAAATCACCTCCTCAGATGATACTAACAAAATATCTGGGTAAATAAAATATTTTCTGCTTCACTTTTTTTTTAATGCAAAATGGGATTAAATACTTTTCCTCTACAGTGTGTCAGTCCAGATGGCAAGTTTTATTTCCAGTCAACTCAGAGGAAACTAGAAGAGATGGCATGGTTCCTAAGATCTTATCAAACCCACTGGCGAGGTCAGACAGGAGCACCCTGGGTGGATGCTGATTTGCATGGACAGCAAGCACCACGACTGCAGAAGAATTCAAATTTTAACTGCTATTTATTTGTCAATTTGAATTTTCTTCCCCAAACAAAATTATTTCTTAAAAACCATATTCTATAATGTGTTTTTGTTCCAAGTTAATGATGTTCAAACCATGCAACAATGCAAAAGGGAGGGGGTCCTACATAGCCTGACCCTTGCACCTCAGCGGCAAGGTCCCAAGTAGAGACTGGAACCCAGGGTTCTAACTCAGCAAGTCTTTTCCACTTGGTAGAAAAGTCACACTGAAACAGAGGAGGAAGAACATTAAATATGAAAGAGCAATACTTGAGGCTGAAAGATGCTCCAACAGCTTTAAAAAATATAATCTACTTGGCAATTTCTATATGCCACATTTAACAGCCCTGACATGTTCCTGAACAGACAGCTCAGATATCTCAGGCTCTTTCCAGAATGAAACTGAAGATACTAGAAACCCCAGTACATACTACAACACTGGCAAAAGCTATGTCATGTGACCAAACTTTAAGTGCCAGAATTTCTAACTATATCAAAGGTAAGTCTACAGCAACTATTTTCAAGAGCAAGTGAAGTACTCCTTAGCCAAGTAACTGTCAAACGTACATACAAAAGCTTTGGCTACAATTTAAGCAGCCTAAGGAAATGTCATCAAGTTCTTTGATCTACATGAAATGTTCTGGTGATGTAAACCAACTTTGGAATTCTAAATGTCTTATTTAAATTATAAATACCGAGTTACAGTACAGTCCCTATCTCCATTATAGAAGAGTTTTAAAACAACTGTTATAGACACCTGAGCATGCTCCATAAAAATGCACAAAACAGTTACCCCAAGGAAGAACAGGTAAGGTCAACAAATTTATCCACCACATTTAAACTTGGGCATACTAGGTAGGAGGGCTGGGCGAATAAAAAATGGGCTTCGCTTGAAGTGCAAAATAAGGCCCACTAACCTCGATAAGAATGTATCAACTCTTACAGGGATTCTT
Organism: Rhinopithecus roxellana; assembly: GCF_007565055.1. Taxonomy (NCBI): domain Eukaryota; kingdom Metazoa; phylum Chordata; class Mammalia; order Primates; family Cercopithecidae; genus Rhinopithecus; species Rhinopithecus roxellana. Next base: position 160,810,941 of record NC_044553.1, on the reverse strand, counting down.
AACAGCTAAGACAGGGTGCTACTTACTTCCTCATTAAAAAGTTTGCTAGTTTCTTTTTTGATTGGGTCTATAAGCTGGACTTGGCCTGCGGAAAAGCCCACTAGGAGAGAGACACTTTCTGCTGTGGCTGTTAGGTGGTTGAAGTCATGACAAGTAGGCTGTGTTCCTTTGTATATCCTTTTATCTATTGGTTTACTCAAGTCAGCAGCCTGGAGGAGAAAGAGAAAAATACATACAGTAAACAGCACATTGAGATGAGAAATCTAAGTTATGCTATTTTATACTCCATTATGATGTTTAATCTTAAAACCGAAGTTATTTAAAATATTTTTTCAGTTGTGACAACATTCATCTAACATTTTATAAAAGCACTTTCACATACCTTAGCCAATTAGATATTATTAGACTATCTATAATATGTTTACAACTGTTACTTTCACAGCTTATTCTCCTTCAAGTATATGTAACAAAGATTCCTGGACTTCAGCAGGAAATATCCTTGAGATACTAAATTCAGTATTTTCAAAATGCATTTCAAGCAGTGTCTAACAGAGTGACCACATAAAAAGCTCAGCTTTCAATGTATCTACAGCACCTAAATGCCCACTGGCCAGTTACCTGCAGCCCAGTGGTTCTCAAAGTGTAGTCCCAAACCAGAAGCAGCAGCAGCAGCACGTGGGAACTTAGAAATGCAAAAATCTCAAACCTCACCCCAGACTAAATGAATCAGAAACTATGGGAGTAGGGCCAGCAAGCCTTAGTTTAAAGAGCCTTCCAGGTGATTCTGATGCCCACTCAAGTCTAAGACCCACTGCTGGAGCCCACTCTGTACATGTGGCTCCCTTCCTGGGTCAAAATCCCTCTTCTGGATTAGGTTTCAGGGAACATTCACTTATTGAGGCCATAAGCAAAGAGCTTTACATGCATTGTCCTTAATCCTAACAGTAATGCTCCAGAGTGGACAATATCTTACCCATTTTACAGATGAGAAAACAAGTTCAGGGAAGTTAAATAACTTGACCAACATCACCATACCTACCTAGTAAGTGGCAGGACTGGATTTGGAACCCAGGTCTGTTTAGCCATTAAGGGGATGGGGAGAGAGAGTCAAGAGCAAATGATTTCTCACTTGGGTGAACAGTGATTTCTCAACGTGCCCTCCCCACTTTCAAGAAGGATTCTTTTCTTCATGAGAAATGTCCTGTGGCATCCCAATATGCTGGGCTTTTATTGGTGAAATAAGGGAAACCCACCCCCTCCCACTCTTATCTGGAAATCTCCGGTGGAGACAACTACCCCTGAAGCAGAACTCGTCCCTCACGACACCCAGTTCACCGTGTGTGGCCCTCTGGGGCTCCCGGCTTTAGTTCTCTACGGACCGCCCCCTCAGGTTCTGAAGATTTCTTTCTTCCAAAGAGGCCTGTGACATTGAACCAAGTATTCTAATGTTTGACTTTCCAATAACAAATATAAATACTGAATAGAAAAGAGGACCTCAAAATTACAGGCGTCTTTGAGCAAACTCAAAACCTTGCACATGTGGAAGTCTGGACCTGAGTGGTAACAAGTAGCTCTGGGAGCCCCAGGGCAAAGGAATGAGGGTGCATGCCATGCGGACACTCTCCCAGCCTCACCTCAGTTAAAACGGAGATGAGAATCTCTGTTCTACCAACCTCATGGGATTGTCTGGAGGATGAAATAAGAGAATATATACATGAAAGAGCCTTGAAAAGTGTAATACAAAGCACGATACAAAACAAAAGGGAGTCCTGACTTTGGAGCGAGGAGAAAAGGGGCCGGCAGAGGGGAGCCACTGCTGTGCAGCAAGACGGGCTGAAGGCAGCTCTGCCGAGTGCTGCAAGTGAGCAGCGGGGCCCAGGACGACCGCCACGGGCAGGCCGTCTGAGGAAGGCAGCTTCTGAGCAGGCTCGGATGGCAGGAAAAGAGAAACCTGGCCTGAGAGAACACCACACGCCATCCATCTCAGAACGAGGAAGACATCCACCAAAAAAACGAAAAACAAAAACAAAAAACCAACAAGTATAAAATAAGATATAACTGGCAGCTAGAGAACAAAAATCCAATTTGAAATACAAACAATTAAGTTACACATAATTACTGTATCAGTATATTCAACTCTTGAGACTTTTTTTTTTTTTTTTCAGTTTGCTTAGGAAAAATAAAAAATCAGCTAGGTGTGGCGGTGCACGCCTGTGGTCCTGGTTATTCAGGAGGCTGAGGTGGGAAGACTGCTTGAGCCCAGGAGTTCAAGGTGACAGTTAACTAGGATTGCACCACTGCACTCCAGGCTAGATGACATAGCAAGACAAAACGACAACAACTACCACTTAGGGAACTTTCCCCTAAAAGAATATACCTAAAATTATGCGCTGAAATACACAGATCAAGTCAAAGGCCAGACAGAAATTAACAAAGAAAACAGTCTAATATAAATTAAAGAATAGGTAATGTTTCTCAGAAACAACAGAGGAAATAAAAGCACCTATTTTTCTAAGTACTGCCACCAGTTTAGGGTTAGACTCAGGGACCCCCTCACAACTACATTGGCTTCAGTTATTGGTATGTTTTTATATCCCTGCCTCACAATATGGAACTTTACTGAAAAGATGGAAGCATTTTAAATGAGAAGATACTATGTTGACTCTTAAATCAGGTAAAATGGGCCAGGCATGGTGGCTCACGCCTGTAATCCCAGCACTTTGGGAAGTTGAGGAGGGAGGATCACCTGAAGTCAGGAGTTCAAGACCAGCCTGACCAATATGATGAAACCCCATCTCTACTAAAAATACAAAAATTAGCTGGGTGTGGTGGCGGGCGCCTGTAATCCCAGCTACTCGGAAGGCTGAGACAGGAGAATCGCTTGAACCTGGGGGGCGGATGTTGCAGTGAGCCGAGATTACACCACTGCACTCCAGCCTGGGTAACAGAGCAAAAAAAAAAAAAAAAGGTAAAAAATCAGGTAAATATTCTAAAAATATCCTGTTTATTCTACTGATTTGCTTAACAAACTTTCTTCCTAGGTCACTGCTCTTGAAGTGTACCAGTCCAGGACTAGTTTATTAGTCTGCAGTCAAATGCACTGCCTGTAGTACAGAAATTGAGAATAAGAGTTTAGAAACTTTTATGGCAACTGACAAATTTTTTATCTGTTGAATCTAATGATAAAAAGAGTTTGTATTCTGCATGTTTTTTTCAGTTTCTTTTCCTATTAATTCTTTTCATTTTTACACAAGTATCAATCCACATAGACTAAAATTTTTTTAAAGTTGGTCTGTCAACACTAGTGTGAGTGGCACTGTCCAGAAGACACAAAAGTTGACCTGGCTGGCCCCAAGGAACACTTAGAATCTCTCTCACCTAAGGTCACTCCTCCCTCCCCAATCCCTCTCCAGTGGCACTGACTAAATTGAAACAGCAGAAGTCACCTCTACCAAGTAAGAACTACCAAGAAGTCTGAAGTGACTGCTAGGTTATGTGCCCATAAAAAAAAAAAAAATTATATTTCTGAAAAATCTATGGACTCCACTCTTGGGCCTGAGCTTTTTGGAGCCCCACCTCAGATAGAGAAAGGCCAGGTCTCCCAGTGCCTGCCTTCATGTCCAAGCACAGTCATCTCCCACTCACCGGTCCTCTTTCCATTCATCGCTGAGTTCTAACTCAATTTCCGTTGATATGTGACCATCGTATTTCCTCCTCCTCTGGGAGGCGGGGGATGGGGTGTCGGCCAATATGCACTCTGGGCTCACACACCTTTTTAGGAGCAGGAGTAACCACCCGAGCCAGCTATTCCTCTTCCCATGGGGTCATCAACCCCTGGCAGATGGCTTCCCAGGCAGGGGCAGTCTGGTAGAGAGAGAAAGAGCCCAGACCAGGCAAGCCTAAGTTCAAATCCTGCCTTCCCTCTTGGTAGCCAAGTGGCCTTGGGCAAAGTGCAAGTTTCCTCTCACTAAGCCTAGGAGATCAAAGGCCCCTCCCCTGCACCACAATGGTGAGGGCTGCAGATAACAGAAAGCACAGAGCACACAGAAGTATTTGGGTAGCTACCATTATTCATTCATTCCAGCTACATCTTATCTCTAATCAAAATGTCTCCTAATTTCTTTTCCTTTCTTTTTTTTTTTTTTTTTGAGATAGAGTCTTGCTCTGTTGCCAAGGCTGGAGTGCAATGGCATGACTTCAGCTCACCGCAACCTCCACTTTCAGGGTTCAAGCAATTCTTGTGCTTCAACCTCCTCAGTAGCTGGGATTACAGGCATGCACCAACACGCCCAGCTAATTTTTATATTTTCAGTAGAGACAGGGTTTCACTACGTTGGCCATGCTGGTCTCGATCTCCTGACCTCAAGTGATCCACCCGCCTCAGCCTCCCAAAGTGCTGGGATTACAAGCGTGAGCCACCGGGCCTGGCCTGTGGCCTCCTAATTTCTATCAAGTCAAAGAGGAAAAAGTACCTAGCACCCCTGCCCTCCAGGGTTCACCCCCATCCTGCCCAACAGCAATATCACCTTCCGTCTAGTCTTCTTTCTTTTTTTTTTTTTAAGACAGAATTCCATTCTTGTTGCCCAGGCTGGAGTGCAATGGTGTGATCTCGGCTCACTTGTAACCTCTGCCTCTCGGGTTCAAGTGTCTCCTGCCGTGGCCTCCTGAGTAGCTGGGATTAAAGGAGCCTGCCACCACACCTGGCTAATTTTTTGTTTTGTTGTTGTTTGGTATTTTTAGTAGAGACGGGGTTTCACCATGTTGGCCAGGCTGGTTTCAAACTCCTGACCTCAGGTGATCCAACTGCCTTGGCCTCCCAAAGTGCTGGGATTACAGGAATAAGCCACCGCGCTTGGCCTAGTCAACACTTTCTATGTGCCAGGCTTGCACCAGGAACTTTACACTCATCATCCAATCCAATCCTAGTCACCCCTCAAAGCTGGTACTAATGTTTCCACATTACACCGATGAGGGACCTAGAAGGAAGTTCAGGGTCACGAGGTTGTGCTCTTATCAGCTCTACACAATCTTGCCTCTCCACCCTTCACTGGCCCTCCACACAACTCATGAGCACTGGCCTGAGCATACATCCCCTTTCTTGGCTTCATTAAGTCACCCTCTTGGTAGGGACAGTCTCCTTTGCCTGCCTCCCCAGGAATCTTGCCCGTCAGTTCAAGTCCCACCACCCACAGCAAGGATTTTCCCAACCGTTCTTTGTGCTGCTCCTTTATCTCAATTCTCAAGTACTTAATTCGTTCCACAACATTTAATATTTAATCACTTACATGACTTCAGAATTGTTTTATGTCTGTTATAATCAATTAAAATAAAATAATAAAAACTCTTTTAAGGAGAACTTTATTAAACAGTTACCACTGTATAGTTCCACGAAATTAGTTTTTTTCAGCTTTCTGATAGACTCTACAGACTTTGGGATTTCAAAAAATGGTTTGCATCCTAATTATTACCAATTACCTAAGTTCTTCAACATAAGTTTTTTTCTACTCAGATTCTGACAGATAAACATGAATTTATAGAAGAACCGATTTATTAAACATTCTTATCCATTTTAAGAATCGGGTATTTGGTCTCCAGCCCCAGCAGAGTATCCAGCCTGCACAGATGCTAAGTATTTGTAGCATACATTAAACCACAACTGTTTCTTTTTTCTATGGAAAGTTTAAATTTTATCATTATGCTCACGAGTATGCATAAGGAGTTACTGATTACAAATAATTTGACAGTCTCATCATACTAAGTTCTCAACTTAATAGAAAAATTTTAAGTGATAGTTTTAAAATTCCTGCTAAAGAAACAACTAGTTATCAAAGCCTTGATCAGTCAGTAAACATTTTTAAACATAATACTTCTCTTCTCCTTGGACTTTTTCTTTTTCTTCATTACTATCATTATTATTGAGACAGGGTCTCGCTCTATTACGCTGGGGTGCAATGGTAAGATCTCGGCTCACTGCGACCTCTGCCTCCTGGGTTCAAATGATTCTCCTGCCTCAGCCTCCCGAGTAGCTGGGATTACAGGTACGTGCCACCACGCCCAGCTAATTTTTGTATTTTTTGTAGAGACCATGTTCACCATGTTAACCAGGCTGGTCTCGAACCGACATCAAGTGATCCGCCTGCCTCGGCCTCCCAAAGTGGTGGGATTACAGGCATGAGTCATCACACCTGGCCTTCCTTAGACTTTTCATCCTTAAAATATCTGGAATTTTTTTTTTTTTTTTTTGTAAACATGGTCTTGCTCTGTTGCCCAGACTGGAGTAGCGATGCAAATACAGCTCACTGCAGCCTCAACCTCCTGGGCTCAACTGATCCTCCTGCCTCAGCCTCTCAAGTAGCTGGGACACAGGTGTGTGCCACCATGCCTAACTAATTTTTCTGGAATACTACTGAAATTCAGAGTCAGCTGGGTTAGTTTAGCACGGCACTAATGAGCCTATAGGTCCTTGAGGAATTTCTATCCAGCACCACAAAGGGTCTGCAAAAGAAACCCTCCAGTTCCAGTTCATGCCTTCACCACAGCCCTGCCTGCTCACTCTTCCCTTGGGAATGTTGCTGAGTGGACAGAAATGTGGAGGAAGGACTTGAACTTGTGAGGGGCTATTCCGCCAAAGGCAAAGAGCTTGCAGCCTGGTTCCCACCAACTCAGTGGGCCTCAGTAGGGCTTTTGGGAAGCCTGTGGCATCACGGGCAACAGCCACATCACATCACACGGGCCTGGTCAAGTTTTACTTGATACAACTCTTGAGTGCCCAGAAGCATCTGAAGTGGTATGAAAAATATCTCAGAGCTCTTTTGAAAAATGTGTGTCAAATTATAATCTCAGATATAATTTTAAATGAATCAGGTGGAGACAGTGTAGGTAATAAAGGTAGTTTTATTTTCCCTAAATTTCACATCCCCACCTGAGAATCACCTAAGAGAGAACTGGTCTTGCAGAGTCTTGCCAGAAAAGTGAAAGATCCTTTTACTGGCATAGCTAATAGCTACCAAATGCCTGATGCAGGCAGACCAGAAACTCACCTGGCCTACACCCAAAGCACTCTCTACCTCTCTACCTCCTCAGTCCACTCCTCCCATCCTTAAGCCCCACCCCAACCAGCTTTATACTTGGCGCTCTGTTGGGTCCCCTGCCTGGCACCCCTGCCCAAAGGACAGCTTCAGGGCCCTCATCCAGCCTGGGTTTCCCCAGCCTAGCTCAGCCTCTCTAGCTCTGCGCCAGTCTCCTTCCACCCATTTCTAATCCCATGCAATTTGCCTACACTTTGCAGATGCATCTTCGGGAAGCCTTAGGTCACTCCCCCACTCCACCATTGCCACGGCTCTGCAGGGCCTACAGCTTAGCACTCACAGGCTGCCCAATGTGGCCTTATCACCCCCGTCCCTCCACACACATTACCCCAAAGAACCCTGGCTGCTGCCTGTGCTCCTGACACCTTGCCTTTCCTGCCATTCCTTCTTCCACCCAGAAAACATCCCCTACCATCATATTCACAAAAGCAGAGATGTCATGTCCCCCCGGCCCCCCTAGCCTATGTGACATTCTTCCAGTCCCCTTCACTGATGCCTAGCACTATGTGCCACACTTATTAGCTTCAATATGCTAACTATATTCCATATATTGTGAAAGTCCAGCTCCTTTTAAAAACAAGAAGCCAGGAGGCTGCTGAGTCACTGACAGCCTGAATGAATTAATCTAAACTAGCTGGAGCAGTCTGAGCAGCATCAAAGGTTGCCATAAGCCATTTTGAAAATCAGAAGAGAACGACTGTAGTGCTATCATTCCTCTTGACCACATCTCAGACAACCAAAACAGGGACCAAAAGTGACCAAGAAATTACTTCCAACAGCCACAAAGGATCACTCACTAGAAAAGAAGTGGGACAACTAGGGGCCTATCTTAAAACTTCAGATCCAAAATAAACCACACTGCAAAGACTGTTCCACGGGGTTTTTTGGTGGAACTTTTTTTTTCTTTTTGAGACGGAGTCTCACTCTGTCGCCCAGGCTGGAGTGCAGTGGTGCGATCTTGGCTCACCACAAGCTCCGCCTCCAGGGTTCACGCCATTCTCCTGCCTCGGCCTCCCAAGTAGCTGGGACTACAGGCGCCCACCACCACACTAGGCTAATTTTTGTATTTTTAGTAGAGAGGGGGTTTCACCGTGTTAGCCAGGATGGTCTCGATCTCCTGACCTCGTGATCCGCCTGCCTCGGCCTCCCAAAGTGCTGGGATTACAGGTGTGAGCCACCGTGCCCAGCCCTTGGTGGAACTTTTGACCTAGTCAGGCTTGGGGCTGCTAGTGCCTGTTAGGGATTGATTAGTCCACACTCCAGGGCCTGGGGCTGGACCACATCTGCTTGTCATCCTGGTGAAACCTGGGTGGAGGGTCAGGGGGAGACACTGAAGATGAAGAGAGACCTTGGCCACTCACAGCTGATATTCACCTTTTGAACAAAGTTCAACTATTTAACCAAAATTTTCTTCAACATAATGGGAAATAACTGGGTGGATCTAATGGCAAAAATACCACACAGTGATTTTCAAACATCTTCAACTGCCCACACTTCATGTGTAGGCGAACAGTTTAATGCTCAAGTAACAATCAGCTGCAGAGCACCACACAGATGCCAATTCCACAGTCCCACCGCTGCCCTTGAAGGGGCAACAAAACCAGGTTTATCTTATGGAAATACCCACACAATCCATGCTCCTCATGGTCTCTTCAATTCAATAGTTCCAACCAAAATATCTGAACAGTTGGCATTAACAATATGTAAAGAGCCTAACACTTGTTTAAAATATATGTATGTCAGAAACGTAAGAAGTCAGTTAGGCTTGGGTCACCTATGCCCATAGGTAAAACAAACAGTAATCAACTGTACAGTTTCAAGTGTTTCATTTCAAAAAGGACAAGAACTTATCTGTTATTCACCTCCCTGTCTCCAGCATCTAATAGAGGGCCTGGCACACAGAAGGTTATCATTGAATATCTGTCACAGAAAGGAAACAATTCTGAAAATGGAGGGAAAGAATAGTAAAGTGATAGAAACCCAGAGACCTACAGCCAAATGTATATAAAAGCAAACACACAATTTTTTTTTTTTTTTTTTTTTTTTGAGACGGAGTCTCGCTCTGTCACCCAGGCTGGAGTGCAGTGGCGCAATCTTGATAATTATTTTGCTGACCAAAATGCTAACAATAAATGCCTTCTTGGGTGTCCATCCATGAAAACAAACAGTCTCCATCAGTAAATACTAGTACATCACTTTACAGTTTACAAAGCACCTCCATGCATCAGTTTTTTGAAACCTCGCTACAAACCTATGCAGTAAGTACAACTGTCACCCCCATTTTATAAACAAGAAAGCAGAATCAGCCGCCCAGAGGAACCTAGTGGTAAAGTCTGGCCATCAAAATTCCAGCCCATGCACCTTCTACTGCACCACCTTCTACTGCTGGGGTGGTGCAGCAGACATGTGAGGTGGCACCTAGTTCTACAGTTCTATCACCGTGTGACTCCATGTTCCTAGGCTTGTTGAAGTGGGACTCAAATAATCCATCCTTTCTCAGTGTGGCCCAGATTCCAGATCTACCTCTTCTTTTCAATCATTTGCCTCACAGCATTATTTTATTACAGTGAAATAATATAAGTCCCAGGAGAATCCCTGGCACTTAAAAGGCACTCAGAAAACATTAGTTTCCTTCTGAATACATAAGGACTTGCTACTTATCATACAGGCTTTGAAAATCCTCATCATTCATTAATACCTTCAAAGAAATATACATAAGGAAAAACAGAGATGTTTCTTTCTGACCTAAATTTCCTGGAGAAGGACACCAGCAGTGGAAGCCCACTTTCAGCAGGTTTTCCTTCCAATATAATCTTCCAAAACAAAACAGTAGCTTCTCTTTCTTAGTTTCCATTTCTCGTTCATTCTCAAACATACTAGTACAACCCACACTCGCTTGGCATTCCAAACCAATCCCCTTCACTAAAGACCAACCATTGGTGTGTTGTCTCTAGCACGCTTCTGACGGGCTCTGACCTGGAATGAGCCCTGGCCACCCACGTTCAAGGGGCTGTGTTTAGCCACAGCAAGGCTTTGGGGGGCGGCACAGAGAACTAGACAGAGGGGAGGCAGGGAGGACAACGAGTCAAACGTCAGCAAATAGCAAGATGTAAGATGTGTGGAACATCACCTTCATGTCATCCCAAAATGAGAAGAGACACACAGTCACAAAGGGCGTAACATGCATTAAGTAAAAATTTCACAATGACAATCTCTGGAATTGCTTGCTGCTCATTAGACGGCTTCTCCCAGGGGCCAGTAAAAGCCCCTCCTTTGGAGCTATGCATTGGGTGGGGAGAGGGTGGCCACCAGCGGAAAGCAGGAACAAGCACGGGGCGGACATTCTGTGGCAGCATCCTCCCTGGCCTAGCACCCTCAGTCAAGCATCTGCTGAAATAACAAGCTTTTGTTGTTCTCACATGTCACTTTTTCCTAAGGCAGCCTATCATTTAGAAACTGCCAGCTATTAAAATCTACTCTTCTTGGCCGGGCGCGGTGGCTCAAGCCTGTAATCCCAACACTTTGGGAGGCCGAGACGGGCGGATCACAAGGTCAGGAGATCGAGACCATCCTGGCTAACACGGTGAAACCCCGTCTCTACTAAAAAACTACCAAAAAAACTAGCCGGGCGAGGTGGCGGGCGCCTGTAGTCCCAGCTACTCGGGAGGCTGAGGCAGGAGAATGGCGTAAACCCGGGAGACGGAGCTTGCAGTGAGCTGAGATCCGGCCACCACACTCCAGCCCGGGCGACAGAGTGAGACTTCGTCTCAAAAAAGAAAAAAAAAAAATCTACTCTTCTTCCTTCACAGTAGCTTCTTAAAGATGAACTTAAAAACGGCTACACTGCAACATCTTTACCAGCTCTTCATTCTCTGATGCTGTACTCCACGTAAAGTGAGATCTCCTATCGTGAGGCAAGTCACCACAAATGGCTGTGGTGAAGCTTCCTTAGGCTAATCAAATACTGATTTCTTCATTAAAGAAAAGCTATGAATAAACATCAAGCTAAATTCAATTTGCACACATCCTAACACTAGATCTCATCACATTAAAATGCTGACATATTCAAATGACCTATTTTTATTGAACCCTTCTGTTAAATATGCATAGGAATACACATTCCCATTCCAAAGGGAATACCAGTATCTCACACTAACGAAAAGGCAAGATGCATTCATTTCTGCAAAAGATGATTTCAAATTCTTAGAACAAAAAATTTTAAACAGCGATAGGAGGGAGAATTCTATGCCTTTCTGAAAGTGTTGAGACAACACTGGTAAATTAAAGAGCATTACAGAGCACAGAGTAATTCCTATGTGCTGCCTAACTACTATACTGTTGTTGTTCTAACCTTTGGACCATCCATGGGCTCATTATATTCAGCAGAGCACATAAATGATTTTAAATTTCCAATTCAAGTTGCTGAGTAACATAAGCAATAATCGGTAGAAGAGCTCCCATCCTAAGTGAAAAAGACCCTAAGTCCCCAGTTGTGCAGAGGGCCTATAAACTTCCATTTCCTCATCCTACAGAGAAACCGAGGCCCAGGAAGAGGTGGTGATCTGCCCAAAGTTCACAATGCTTACGACTTCACCTTTGACCATATCTAGCTGTTACTCCCTTTTCAATCACCCAAATTCCGCTAGAACAACAAGCTACTGAATCTGTAATGTATAAAATTTCAATAAACGACACATGTACCAGTAATTTTACATCAAATGACAGCATTTTGGACATAATGCACTGCTGTGTTTCAAACAGGAAGCAAAAGAGTTAGAGTGAGAGAACATTCAACGTATCTTAAACATTAATGGAGATCACCTACAAAAAAAAGTGGCCAAAATGCTTGACTTAGCTTCTGTAATTCAAATAATCTCTCATCCAACCAGGCATCAGCTGAAGAATACAGCCTCAAATCAGTTCGGGTAACAGAGAGCTGATCTTCTAAATACTATTGTGAGGAAAAGCTTTGATCTCGCCTTCATCGGAAGTTCAATAGCATTGGTTCATCACTGCAACTACTCACTTGGCATTTGTGCTGTTAGTCATTCGTCATATATGTCTAATATCCTCAAATAACCTAAAAATATGTTTAGGCCATAACTTTCTCTTTTTTTTTTCTTTTTTCTTTTTCTTTCAGACGGAGTCTCACTCTGTCACCCAGGCTGGAGTGCAGTGGCGCCATCTCGGCTCCCTGCAACCTCCACCTCCCAGGCTCAAGTGATTATCCTGCCTCAGCCTCCCAAGTAGCCAGGATTACAGGTATGCACCACCACACCTTGCTAATTTTTATATTTTTAGTAAAGACAGGGTTTCACCATGTTGCCCAGATCGGTCTTGAACTCCTAACCTCAAGTGATCTGACCACTTTGGCCTCCCAAAGTGCTGGGATTACAGGCATGAGCCATTGCACCCAGGCTGTTTATTTGTTAAAGGGCCAGGCATGGCGGCTCATGCCTGTAATCCCAGCACTTTAGGGGGTCAAAGCAGGAGGATAAATTGAGTCCAGAAGTTCAAGACCAGCCTGGGCAACATAGTGAGAACTTGTCTCTACAAAAAAATTTTTAAAAAGAAAGAAAAAAAAAAAGTTAAAACTAGATTAAATACAAGAAAAAGACCTTCATAAGTCAAGAAATCAACTATAAAAGAATACTTACACATCTGTCAAGGAACAGCCTGTGTTCAAATATAAACTTCTTTCACTATGTTTTCAAGGCCAGCATGGAAAACATAGACCCAAACTCTTTTTTTTTTTTTTTTTTTTTTTTTTTTGAGACGGAGTCTCGCTCTGCCGCCCAGGCTGGAGTGCAGTGGCCGGATCTCGGCTCACTGCAAGCTCCGCCTCCCGGGTTCCCGCCATTCTCCCGCCTCAGCCTCCGATAGCTGGGACTACAGGCGCCCGCCACCGCGCCCGGCTAGTTTTTTGTATTTTTAGTAGAGACGGGGTTTCACCATGTTAGCCAGGAGGGTCTCGATCTCCTGACCTCGTGATCCACCCGCCTCGGCCTCCCAAAGTGCTGGGATTACAGGCTTGAGCCACCGCGCCCGGCCGACCCAAACTCTTAAAAAAAAAAAAAATACAGGATGCCAGGGACAGTAGCTTGTGCCTATAATCCTCCCACTTTGGGAGACCAAGTTGGGAGGATTGATTGAAGGCAGGAGTTTGAGACCAGCCTGGCCAACATAGTAAAAAAAATTAAAATTTCTATTAAAAAAAGTTTTTTTAAATACAGAAGAAAAGACATGATGTTTGGGATCTGCTTTAATATAATCCAATGGGGACAAGATAATACATGAAATGAGACTTAACCATATATCATTAACTGTTGAAGCTGGGAGACAGGTATATGAAAGTTCATTATACTATTTTCTCTACTTCTGGATAAACTGGGAAATTTCTATAACTAAAATTTCTATAGCTAAATTTCTATACTAAAAGTATAGGCCGGGCACAGTGGCTCACGCCTGTAATCTCAGCGCTTTGGGAGGCCAAGGTAGGATGGATCACTTGAGTCCAGGAGTTCGAAACCAGCCTGGGCAACATGGTAAAAATGTCTCTATTAAAAATATATATATATATGTGTGTGTGTGTGTGTGTGTATATGTGTGTGTGTGTGTGTATATATGGAATTTTAAAAAGTCTAATTCTGTTTGGGCCATATATTTACATGTACATATTTACAAAGAAAACAGTTTGAAAAGATATTCACCAAAATATCAAAAGTGCCTACTCTTAAAAGAGTGGGTAATATTTAGATAATATTTTCTGCCTTTTTGTCAATAATCATATATTACTTACATAATTTTTTAATAGAAAAATAACCAAAAAAACTACTAAAACTATTTCAAAATTATTCTAGTAGTTTAAAAGCATGTCATGGCCTGGTATTAGGGTCACAGAAAAATCTGTGACTTGATAAACAGTAAAATTTACAATAAAAGGAAGCTTACTGTAACACTGAGCAAATGCATGAATGGGAATGATAGATCATCAACAGGTGATAATATATTTCAAACAGGTCAAATCATAAAGTTTCACACCAATTAAGACCATAGGAGTCTATTACTCATCTTTCTGTGGCATCAGTGACATCACTCAATGAGAGGAGAAAGGCCAGGAAAATTACTTAAAGAAGCCAACCATTCAGGCAACAGAGGAGGAAGCCATGGCTAGTTCTTTTGTTTTATTCTTCAAATAGCATTCAGCGCTAGAACAGCTCACTGTGTGCTCTTAATTTGCTACAGTGGCAAATAAAGATAGCTTTCCCCAGAGTCCTCTTTGGGAAATCCAATCTGTTCCAAGTTTAGCTCCCTATTTTTTCTCTAATGTATATTTGTAATATGAATCCACATCTTTTTCATAGGAACTGAACTGAGAATTATCACCAATTTTACAGTCTTCTAAAGATTCTAGGAAAACCGAATCCTACACTACCCTTAATCCAGAAGAAACAGCTAAAAGGGTTACACAGTGAAATTTGTTTTCAAGTATTCAGTAATATTTTTAGCATTTAGAAGTTAAAATATTGAGACCTGAAATAAAAATATTACGCTGAAAGGGAAAGGAGGTGTATTCGTCATCTCAGTCAGGGACAGTGCTGTATTTAAAATGTAGGTTAGCAGGCCAACCCACTTAGAACTGAATAGGAAGTTCTACACTGAAGGCTAAAATCAACCATAATCCAAAAGTTAACACTTGTCAACAATTCCACACGTGCCAGACTATGCTCTATGCTAAGTTTACCACTCATGATCTTGTATAACGCACTGCAGTCTCATATGATGTAATATATGGAATTAAAATTTTGCAACTACTAGCTAAAAGTTAAATATAAAGCTATTATCAAAGAAGTAGACTACAGAAGCAACTCATTTCCCAGTGTGAACAATTCTGTAATATAATTATAATATACAAAAATCTTATATGAATGTAGGTAATCTAAGTCTTACATCAGGGGATCAGAGAATAGACACAGCTGGAGTGGCACTTTAAAAAGTCACCTAAGGTGAATGGTCATTAAAAAAAAAAAAGTCACACTTGCTCTCAAGATGCTGCAACTCAGACCAAAGAAGTGAACTGCCTAAAATCATGCAACCAATTAACACAGCAGCTCAACTCGGAGCTCTGGTCTCATTCACTGTAAGTGCACCATGCCCAGGAAACTAGGAAAAGCACTAAGGTAACCTAACCCAAAGCCCTCATTTCTCAGTCGTCTTCTCCTCTCACCTGTGGTCTTCTTGCTTCCACATCAGACAGTAACTACCAGACAGAACCTGAAACTATTCTATTATTTATAACACAGTGCGATGAACTACAGAAGACTTTCCCAAACTCATTAAATTTAGGATAAACCAAATGACACTCCTTTGGTTAAAGTTCATAAGTTATGTTCTGAATGCTGCCAGCCTTCTTCAGGAGACAGCAACTGTACAGGAAAACATGAGTTGCTTGCCTCTTGATAATTCAAACTTCTCAAGCTGAATATGTCCTGATGAACTAATGCCAAAGCCCACATCCACAGCTCTTTCCAAATCTTTTGGCCATCTTCAGGAAAATCATCCCTCTGCCATGCAGTCAAATACTCATCAATAAAACTCTGGTCAGCGAGGATGTATGCAAAATTCTGTATGCGAAGACAAGGATGGCAGAAACAGGCAGCAATTTTAAACTAGGGTACACAGATATGGAAAGCTGAGAAATGCAGGCCAGCCCCTCAGCTTGCTAGTACACATGGTTATGACAAAGGGTAAAGCTCCAAATACCAGTAGGTCTCATAGACAGCAGCTGTGGCTACAAACCAAAAGGGAATCTCTCAAGTGACATAGAAAGAACTGATCTCTCCTCTGTGTAGTGTACTACAACTAGATTTATTTTTAAATATGAAGAGACCCAAAATAACGCAACGTCCCCACTTTTCTTGTTGCCCACAGCAAGCCTGAGTACTTGCCCTGCTCTCACAAAATTCTTGACCCCAAGCAGTAATCCAAGCTACTCCGGAGGCTAAGTCGGGAGGATCCCTTGAACCCAGGAGTTGCAATAAATAGTACACTATTTTAAAAGTGTAAAGTGATATGTTATATAGAGAAAGCTCTGGTTGAAAACGTGCAAGGCACTCTAAAGAGTGGTTAAGAGCAGAGACTCTGGAGCCAGGATGCCTTCAGATTCTGTCCTGTGAGCCTGAACAAGCTATTTGCTTTTATGTACCAACACTTCCACAAAATGGGAAAATGGGGATAATAAAATAGTGACCCTGCCATAGGCAGTGTTCGAGGATTAAAGGAGTTAAAATATGTAAAGTGATCAGAATCATACCTGGAACAAAGTAACTGCTATGTAAATACTGGCTGTTATTACTATTATTATTATCGTTGTTGCTTTGTTTTTGAGACAGAGTCTTGCTCTGTTGCCCAGGCAGGAGTACAGTGGTGCAACCTCAGCTGACTGAAACCTCCGCCTCCTGGGTTCAAGTGATTCTCCTGCCTCAGCCTCCCAACTAGCTGGGATTACAGGCGCCTACCACCACGCCCAGCTAATTTTTGCATTTTTAGTACAGACAGGGTTTCACCATGTTGGTCAGGCTGGTCTTGAATTCCTGACCTCAAGTGATCCGCCTGCCTCAGCCTCATAAAGTGCTGGGATTACAGGTGTGAGCCACCGTACCGACGTAACTGTTACCATTATTAATAGTATCAATTTACATTTTTTAAAATGCATTCAAACCAAGAACTACAGTGAGTTAGCATGGAAATAAGTATTTGATTACTTACAAGGCATTTTAAAAATAAAAGTTAATATTTAGCCACCTGTTGGAAAATGTATGTACAAATATGAGGGGAGGGATTTGAAAATGAGGGGGTGAGGAAAGGCAAAGTTAAACTAGTAAAATTACTCTTTCCAATCAGTTAAGATTTTACTGAACTTGATGTAGCATAATGTTTTTAAGTTATAAATTCAGGCCAGGCATGGGGGCTCACATTTGTAATCTTAGCACTCTGGGAGGCTGAGATGGGAGGAGTACTTGGAGCCTGAAGTTCGAGAGCAGCCTGGGCAACACAGTGAGACCTCATTTCCCCCTTTTTTTTTTTTTAGGAAAAAAAAAAAAGGTAGAAGTTTAGAGGTCAGAACTGTGTAGTATGCCAATTTACACCTCAATGAAAGTTTAATTTCTGAGACAAAGATAAAGTAGCACATATGATGGCTCTACCTGTGAAAATACAGAGGGTAGAATATGATCTCAAAGGCCTCTTTCATAATACCTCCTAATTCTGACACACTGTAAATAAATGAATATTATTAAATGGAAAAGTATTTTTTAAAAAAGCTGAAAGGTTGCTGCTTAGTGGGTGGTTTAAGTATACGATGAGAAAAATCTAGAAATATAGGTATTACAACCATTTATTATAAAACCACATGACAGCCACATGAATTCTCTGGAAGCGAGAGTTTACGTGAAAAGCAGCGTGGGGTACTAGAAAGAACATAGGCTTTGGAGTCTGAGAGGCCTTGCTGAAATCTCCTGCTGCCACTTACCAGCTGTGTAGCCTTGACAAGTTACTACATCCCTCAGAGACTCCCCTCTCTCAACTCTATATAAAGTGGGACGCACCACTCCCTCTTCGGCAAAGTATCTGTGAGACCATAAGGGACAATGCATGTGACAGCACCTAGTTCAGTGCCTAGCCCAGTGTAACTATTCAGTAAATGGCAGCTATAAGATAGAAACAAATCAGCAGTGATTAGCAGAGTCTACAAATTAGTCAGTGAGCTGAGTGTTCGCTGTGAGGTAAACCTATATTAGATCCTATAAGGTAGTGGTTCTCAAACTAGCCCATCAGAATTACCTGGCATGGCAGTTACACCACAGATTGCTGGGCCCGCTCTCCTCTCACAGGTCCTGACTCAGTGTTCAAGTGCAAGGACCCAGAATCTTCATTGTCACGAGTTCTGAGGGGATGCTGATACTGCTGGTCAGGGACCAGGCCTAAGAGAACCACTGGTATAAGGGAAGAGAGGGAGAAGAGGTGCACAAACATGGTCCATTCCTACAAGGAACTCACTGAGGATCTGGAAAACACACAAATGAAAACTTTTTTTTTTTGAGACACAGTCTCATTCTGTAGCCCAGGCTGGAGTGCAATGGCACGATCTCAGCTCACTGCAACCTCTGCCTCCTGGGTTCAAGCAATTCTCCCGCCTCAGCCTCCCAAGTAGCTGGGACAACAGGCTCATGCCACCACACCTGGCTAATTTTTGTATTTTTGGTAGAGATGGGGTTTCACCATGTTAGCCAGACTAGTCTCAAACTCCTGACCTCAGGTGATCTGCCCACCTCAGCCTCCCAAAGTGCTGGGATTACAGGCATGAGCCACTGCACCCGGCCACATAACAATTCAACCCCATGGCCGGGCGCGGTGGCTCAAGCCTGTAATCCTAGCACTTTGGGAGGCCGAGACGGGCGGATCACGAGGTCAGGAGATTGAGAACATCCTGGCTAACATGGTGAAACCCCGTCTCTACTAAAAATACAAAAACTAGCCAGGCGAGGTGGCGGGCGCCTGTAGTCCCAGCTACTTGGGAGGCTGAGGCAGGAGAATGGCGTAAACCTGGGAGGCGGAGCTTGTAGTGAGCTGAGATCAGCCCCGGCGACAGAGCGAGACTCCGCCTCAAAAAAAAAAAAAAAAAAAAAAAAATTCAACCCCACATACACAGATCCCGAACACTCCACCACCCTACAAAAGATACAAACTCATGTTACAAAAAATGAGGATGACAAGGCACAAGGATCCTTCTGGACTGGTGAAACCATGCCCCTGAGAGTTAAAGACACCAATGACTAACAGAAATTCTTGAGTCTGCAGGATCCCAGACAAGAAAAGAAACAACTCACTGGCACGCCCTCCACTTGTAAGACACGTAACACAACGGGCTAAAATTGGTTGGAATCAATATAGCTGATTGGAGTTTGTGTAGAACAAGTTTAAATTTCTAGCACATGCTTCATATTAACTTCCCCCAAATTTGCACATGGGACCCACGAGGAGGCATGAAGAGATAATTGCACAGGCCTGAAGACTTTCCAGACCACCCCTTTCCTCCTATCAACCACCTGCTACTCCCAGAATCCACTCCCTAAAGCTTTTCTAATAAAGGTACTGCCTTAAAGCCAGCACAGAGAGACAGATTTGAGCTGAGCCTATCTCCTTGTGAGTCGACTTGCAATAACAAGAAAGCCAATTCCACGCACTTGGGTTTTTGAGAAAATACTCAAATTTTTGAGAAAATACTCAAGAACCCAGTGGCTTGATTCTCATCTGGCTCTATCTCTCACAGCCAGGAGACTCCCTTCACTGGGTTTTGAGAAAACTTTCTGAAAAACCCAGTGTCACAGTATAGGCTTCTGGCACATTGGACAGCAAGCCCCTTTTGCTTAATAACACTGGGACAAATACTGATGTTTTTCAAAGTTCCTGCAGTCTCACAGTTTTTGTAAATGTAAGAAGTAAAATACTTGGGCAATGGCATTGGCAAGTAGAAATACATGGGAAGGCACTTGAGAAAAGAGCAAGACAAACAGATAAACAAGTGTGTGAAAACAATGGTCTCACCTCAGCTAGTTCAATATCTGAATGGGAGAATCCCATCAGGAGAAATGATGATAGAGAGATTTTGAAGACGCACTGATAGGGTAACTTACTAGACTTAGCTTGGATTTGATGTCATCAGTAAAGTGAACTGTTACAAATCTCAGGCAAGTTAGCCACATGGTAGAAATGGTAACTGCAAGGTGGGGCACAGTGGCTCATGCCTGTAATCCCAGCACTTTGGGAGGAGAAGGCAGGTGGATCACCTGAGGTTGGGAGTTCAGGACCAGCCTGACCAACATGGAGAAACCCTATCTCTACTAAAAATTCAAAAATTAGCTGGGCGTGGTGGCAGGTGCCTGTAATCCCAGCTGGTTGGGAGGCTGAGGCAGAACTGCTTGAACCCGGGAGGCGGAGGTTGCGGTGAGCCAAGATTGCGCCATTGCACTCCAGCCTAGGCAATAAGAGCAAAACTCCGTCTCAAAAAAAAAAAAAGAAAAGAAAAAAAGAAATGGTTGGCAACTGCAAACAAAGAATAGATAAGGCCATGCTAAGCAGCATGGAAATATGAAGCAAATGGCAAAAGCAGTGTGAAAAACCATCATTGATTCTGATGCAGATGACACAAAAACACCCACTTATCACTATAGCCAAGAACTATGGAAACTTCCATTCTGCAAGACGATGGCCCATTGAGGGGAGTCTGCTGGCTATGAGAAATACAGCCAGATGAGAATCAAGCCTCATTTTCACTCCAATGTGTATTAACTTGATGTTACCAGGCATTAACCCATTTATGCCTAGGGTTCCATTATTGGAACACTAAGCATGTGGGAGTTATTTATATCCTACTGCTCAAGGTAATCACCAAGGTCTGATTTTTTTTTTTTTTTTTTGAGACGGAGTTTCACTCTTGTTGCCCACCCAGGCTAGAGTGCAATGGCATGGTCTCGGCTTACTGCAACCTCCACCTCCTGGGTTCAAGCTATTCTCCTGCCTCAGACTTTCAAGTAGCTGGGATTGCAGGCACCTGCCACCAGGCCCAGCTAATTTTTGTATTTTTAGTAGAGACGGGGTTTCACCATGTTGGCCAGGCTGGTCTTGAACTCCTGACCTCTGGTGATCTGCCTGCCTCAGCGTCCTAAAGTTCTGGGATTACAGGTGTAAGCCACTGTTCCCGGCCTAAGGTCTGATTTTTCACCAAAAAAAAAAAATTGCAACCTCCAGGATAAATGGGTTTTTCAAGGGAGCTAAAAGATCTCGAACTCATTCAAATAAAACAGGAAAATCTAAGACAGAAAATCCAAATAAGCTCACTTAGAAATAAAGTAAGCTCAATCAGAAATGAAACGGGAGATATTACAACCAATACCACAGAAACACAAAAGATCATTCAAAGCTACTACGAACACCTTTATGCGCACCAACCAGAAAACCTAGAGGAGACAGATGCATTCCTGGAAATATACGACCCTCCCAGAGTAAACCAGGAAGAAATAGAAACTCTGAACAGACCAATGACAAGCAGCGAGACTGAAATGGTAATAAAAAAAAAAACTGCCAACAAAAAAAAACTCCAGGACCAGGTGGATTCACAGCTGAATTCTACCAGACATTCAAAGAATTGGTTCGTGCCAGGCACGGTGGCTCACGCCTGTAATCCCAGCACTTTGGGAGGCCGAGGAGGGCGATCGCGAGGTCAGGAGACCATCCTGGCTAACACGGTGAAACCCCGTCTCTACTTAAAAAAAAAAAAAAAAAAAAAAAGAAATACAATGAGCCGGGCGTGGTGGCGGGCACCTGTAGTCCCAGCTACTCGGGAGGCTGAGGCAGGAGAATGGTGTGAACCTGGGAGGCGGAGCTTGCAGATCGCACCACTGCACTCCAGCCTGGGTGACAGAGCGAGACTCCATTTCAAGAAAAAAAAAAAAGAATTGGTACCAATCCTACTGAAACTATTACAAAAGATAAAGAGGGAATCCTCTGTAAATCATTCTATGAAGCCAGTATCACCCTAATACCTGAAACCAGAAAGGATATAACCAAAAAAAAAAAAAGGAAAGAAAACTACAGACCAATATCCCTGATGAACGCAGATGTAAAAATCCTCAGCCGGGCACAAATTTTTGTATTTCTTGACCTCGTGATCCGCCCGCCTTGGTCTCCCAAAGTGCTAGGATGCCACTGCGCCCGGCCCCATTTTCACTTTTTTTTTTTTTTTTTTTTGAGAGGGACTCTCGCTCTGTAGCCCAGGCTGGAGTGCAGTGGCGTGATTTTGGCTCACTGCAACCTTTGCCTCCTGGGTTCAAGCGATTCTCCTGCCTCAGCCTCCCAAGTAGCTGGGACACAGGTGTGCAACACCAGGTCCGGCTCAATTTTTTTTGTATTTTTAGTAGAGACAGGGTTTCACCGTGCTGGCCAGGATGGTCTCGATCTCCTGACCTCGTGATCTGCCCACCTTGGCCTCCCAAAGTGCTGGGATTACAGGCATGAGCCACCGCGCCCGGCCCTGACTTTCACTTTTATTCAACATAGTTTTGGAAGTCCTAGCCAGAGCAGTCAGACAAGAGAAAAGAAAGAAAGGGCACCCAAATCAGTAAAGAGGAAGTCAAACTGCTGCTGCTGCTGCTGATGCATAATCATATACCTAGAAAACCCTAAAGACTCATCCCAAAAGCTCCTAGATCTGATAAATGAATTCAGTAAAGTTTCTGGATACAAAATCAATGAACACAAATCAGTGGCACTGCTACACACCAACAGCGACCAAGCTGAGAATCAAATCAAGAACTTAACCCCTTTTACAATAGCTCCAAAAAAATAATTACTTAGGCATATATCTAACCACTGACGTGAAAGACCTCTACAAGGAAAACTACAAGATACTGCTAAAAGAAATCATAGATGACACAAACAAATGAAAACACATCCCATGCCATGGATGCGTAAAATCAGTATTGTGAAAATGACCTTACTGCCAAAAGCAATCTACAAATTCAATGCAATTCCCATCAAAATACCATCATCATTCTTCACCGAACTAGGAGAAACAATCCTAAAATTCATATGAAAAAAAAAAAGAGCCCACAGAGCAAAGTAAGATTAAGCAAAAAGAACAACATCTGGGGGCATCATATTACCCGGCTTCACACTATACTATCCAGCCATAGTCACCAAAACAGCATAGCACTGGTGTCAAAACAGGCATATAGACCAACGGAACATAACAGAGAATCCAGAAAAAACCCAAATATTTACAGCCAACTGATCTTCGACAAAACAAACAAAAACATAAACTGGGGAAAAGACACCCTATTCAACAAATGGTGCTGGGATCATTGGTAAGCCACATGCAGAAGAACGAAATTGGATCCTCATCTCTCACCTCATACAAAAATCAACTCAAGATGAATCAAAGACTTAAATCTAACCTCAAACCATAAAAATTCTAGAAGATAATACCC
Organism: Rhinopithecus roxellana; assembly: GCF_007565055.1. NCBI lineage: Eukaryota > Metazoa > Chordata > Mammalia > Primates > Cercopithecidae > Rhinopithecus > Rhinopithecus roxellana. The sequence goes on along the minus strand of NC_044553.1, from coordinate 160,787,807 downwards.
AAAAAATTCTTCTAGGCATTGGGTTAGACAAAGATTTCATGACCAAGAACCCAAAAGAAAATGCAACAAAAATAAAGATAAATAGATGGGACTTAATTAAATGAAAAACCTTGTGCACAGCAAAAGAAATAATCAGCAGAGTAAACAATCCACAGAGTTGCAGAGAAAATCTTCACGAACTATGCATCCAACAAAGGACTAATATCTAGAATCTACAAGAAACTGAAATCAGCAAGAAAATAATAATAATAATCCCATCAAAAAGTGGGCTAAGGACATGAACAGACGATACTCAAAAGAAGATACACAAACGGCCAGTAAACATATGAAAAAATGCTCCACATCACTAATTATCAGGGAAATGCAAATCAAAACCACAATATGATACAACCTTACTCCTGTAGCAATGGCCATAATTCAAAAATCAAAAAATGCTGGGCAACTCACGTCTGTAATCCCAGCACTTTGGGAGGCTGAAGTGAGCAGATCACGAGGTCAGGAGATCAAGACCATCCTGGCTAATATGGTGAAACCCTGTCTCTACGAAAAATACAAAAAATTAGCCGGGTGTGGTGGCAGGCGCCTGTAGTCCCAGCTACTCGGGAGGCTGAGACAGGAGAATCGCTTGAACCCGGGAGGTCGAGGTTGCAGTGAGCCGAGATTGCGCCACTGCACTCTATCCTGGGTGACAGAGCAAGACTCTGTCTCAAAACAATAATAAAGAATAAATTAAAAAATAACAGATGTGGCCGGGCGCAGTGGCTCACGCCTGTAATCCCAGCACTTTGGGAGGCCAACACGGGCGGATCACGAGGTAAGAAGATCGAGACCATCCTGGCTAACACGGTGAAACCCTGTCTCTACTAAAAATACAAAAAATAAGCCGGGTGCGGTGGCAGGCGCCTGTAGTCCCAGCTACACGGGAGGCTGAGGCAGGAGAACGGCGTGAACCTGGGAGGCGGAGCTTGCAGTGAGCGGAGATCGTGCCACCGCACTCCAGTCTGGGCGACAAGAGTGAGACTCCATCTCAATAAAAATAAATTAATTAAAAAATAAATAAATAAATAAATAGCAGATGCTGGTGTGGATGTGAAAAGCGAACACTTTTAACACAGCTGGTGGGAATGTAAACTAGTATAACCACTATGGAAAACGGCATGGAAATTCCTTAAAGAACTAAAAGTAGATCTTCCATTTGATCTAGTAATCTCACCACAGGGTATCTACCCAGAGGAAAAGATGTCATTATATGAAAAAGACACTTGCACATGCATATTTATAGCAGCAGAATTCACAACTGCAAAAATATGGAACCACCACAAATGCCCATCAATCAGGTGGATAAAGAAAATGTAATAATAATAATAATGGCATTCCAAGCAACCTGGATGAAGCTGGAAACCATTCTTTTTTTTTTTTTTTTTTTTTTTGAGATGGAGTCTCACTCTGTCGCGCAGGCTGAAGTGCAGTGGCACGATCTCAGCTCACCGCAAGCTCCACCTCCCAGGTTCATGCCATTCTCCTGCCTCAGCCTCCTCCCAAGTAGCTGGGACTACAGGTGCCAGCCACCACACCCAGCTAATTTTTTGTATTTTTAGTAGAGACGGGGTTTCAGCATGTTAGCCAGGATGGTCTCAATCCCTTGAGCTTGTGATCCGCTTGCCTCGGCCTTCCAAAGTGCTGGGATTACAGGCGTGAGCCACTGTGCCCGGCCAGTTATTCTAAGTGAAGTAACTCAGGAATGGAAAACCAAACACCGTATGTTCTCACTTATAAGTGGGAGCTAAGCTATGACGACACAAAAGCACAAGAATGATATAATGAACTTTGGGGACTCAAGGGGGAGGGCGATGAGGGATAAGAGACTGCACATTGGGTACAGTGTACATCGCTCAGGTGACAGGCGCACCAAAATTTAGGAAATCACCACTGAAGAATTTATCCATATAACCAAATACCGCCTGTTCCCCAAAAACCTATTGGAATAAAAAATAAATACATAATTTTTTTAAAAAACCACACAGGCTGGGCATGGTGGCACACACCTGTAATCCCAGCACTTTGGGAGGCCAAGATGGGTGGACTGTCTGAGCTCAGGAGTTTGAGACCAGCCTGGGCAACATGGTGAGACCCCATCTCTACTAAAAATACAAAAAATTAGCCAGGCATGGTGGCACAAGGCCAGTAGTCCCAACTGCTCATGACACTGAGGCAGAAAAATCACTTGAATCCAGGAGGTGAAGGTTGCAGTAAGCTGAGATCGCACCACTGCACTCCAGTCTGGGCAACAGAACGAGGATGCCTCCAAGAAAATAAAAAACAAAAATAAATAAAAAACAGAAAAATCCCTTATTTCTTTAGCATTTTAAAATGTACTAAACACATTTCTTAAATATAATGCATAGTTAATTACCTATCATACCTATTATTACTAATCTTACCAATCTTTACCAACGAAAAATTCTATAAAACTTGTTTTAAAACAATACTCCCCAACAGGCTGTATTTCCATCATTATTTTTAAGTCAACAAAAGATAAGATCTTTGGTAAGATAAAGGCAACCATCTCTTAAACTGAAAAGTACACAGGACATAGCTAACTGGTCTATACCACTCACAGTTTAGCAGAAAACAGCTGAAAATTACTCTCCAGAGAAGACATAAAAGATCAAGAAATCCTAAAAATGTTTTTTAAAAAACAGGGTGAAACCCCACCTCACAATGTATACCAGAAAAAATCTCAGCAGTATCAAAAAGAAGTCACATGTGCGAAACGAAACCTCAGAAGTACAAGAAGAGGCCAACAGTGTGGCTCATGCCTATAGTCCCAGCTACTCAAGAGGCTGAGGTGGGAGGATCCCTTGAGCCAAAGAGTTTGTGGTCACAATGAGCTATGATTATACTACTGTACTTCAGCTTGGGCAACAGAGCAAGACCCTGTCTATTTAAAAAAAAAGAGAGAGAGAGAGAGAGGCCAGGCGTGATGGTTCACATCTACAATCCCAGCACTTTGGGAGGCCGAGGCAGGCAGATCATGAGGTCAGGAGTTTGAGACCAGCCTGACCAACATGGTGAAACCCGATCACTACTAAAAATACAAAAATTAGTGGCCGGGCGCGGTGGCTCAAGCCTGTAATCCCAGCACTTTGGGAGGCCGAGACGGGCGGATCACGAGGTCAGGAGATCAAGACCATCCTGGCCTACACGGTGAAACCCCGTCTCTACTAAAAAATACAAAAAACTAGCCAGGCGAGGCGCCTGTAGTCCCAGCTACTCCGGAGGCTGAGGCAGGAGAATGGCGTAAACCCGGAAGGTGGAGCTTACAGTGAGCTGAGATCCGGTCACTGCACTCCAGCCTGGGCGACAGAGCGAGACTCTGTCTCAAAAAAAAAAAAAAAAAAAACACAAAAATTAGCCAGGCATGGTGGCGTATGCCTGTAATCCCAGCTACTCAGGAGCCTGAGGCAGGAGAATTGCTGGGAGGCGGAGGTTGCAGTGCACCGAGATCGCACCACTGTACTCCAGACTGGGTGACAGAGTGAGACCCCTTATCAAAAAAAAAAAAAACCAGAGAGAGAGAAGAAATAGTACAATAAGAAACTATGGGTATTTTTAAAAAAGTATTAGGAGGGTTAAGTGTGAATCAAAACCTAAGAGAAGATGTTTTATAGATGTTTGTCTACAGAAAAATGAAATTTCCCAGCCGGGCGCTGTGGCTCATGCCTGTAATCCCAGCACTTTGGGAGGTCAAGGTGGGCAGATCACGAGGTCAGGGGATCGAGACCATCCTGGCTAACACGGTGAAACCCCGTCTCTACTAAAAATACAAAAAATGAGCCAGGTGTGGTGGTGGGTGCCTGTAGTCCCAGCTACTCGGGAGGCTGAGGCAGGAGAATAGCGTGAACCCGGGAGGCGGAGCTTGCAGTGAGCCGAGATTGTGCCACAGTACTCCAGCCTGGGCGAGCGAGACTCGATCTCAAAAAATAATAATAATAATACTTACAAAAAAAAAAGAAATTTCCCAAGGAGGAGGAAGAAGAAAAATAAAGGAAAAAAAAGCAAATTTCTATGTAGGAAAAAACTACAATACGCAAAATCAGAAGACAACTGACAAATGGAACAAAATGTCTGTCCCTCAGATCACAGATTAAGGGCTAATTTGTACAAAAAGCTGGGCATGGTGGTACATGCCTATAGTCTCAGCTGCTCAGAGGCTGAGGCTGAGGTGGAAGGATTGCAGACCAGGCTGGGCAACATAGTGAGATCCCATCTCTAAAAAAATTTAAACATTAAAAATTTTATGATCATAAAAGATAATTCCTACCAAGTTAATTTTTTTTTTTTTTTTTTAAGACCAGAGTCCTAGTAGAAAAGTGGGTTCAGGACATGAACAACTCATAGAAAATATAGATGGCTCTTAAATATCCAAAACGATGCTTAATTCATAGCACAAGAAACACCAAAAAACTATAGTGTTATACCAGCTTTCATCTGTCAAATTAGCAAAGATCAAAATAACAATACACTATGCCAGAAGTAAAAATTGGTACAATTTTTAGAAGGCGATCTGTCTCTAAAATTACAAATGCACATGTCCTTTTCACCCAGCAATTCCTCACAAGAATTTATTCCTCAGATATACTAGCAACAAGGCAAAATGATGTATGTACAAAGTGATTTATTGCAGTACAGTGTGTAAGAGCTAAAGACTAGAAACATCAATGTCCATCAAAAGAAGAATTATGATAAATTTACACAATGGGATATTGTACAGGCATTAAAGATGCTTTTACACAATAATGTCTTTATTGACAAAGAACAATCTCCGAAGTATACAAAACGAAAACAAGGTGTAAAACAGTGCAGATGCTAAAGTTTGCATTTTTATACAGGAGGAAAGGCTGTATCTGTAATTTTGTGTAATGAAACACTGGCTATCTCTGGAAATACACACAATAACTTAATTCTAGTTACTTCAGAGGAGGGGGACAGGGTGGCGCTGGAGGGCAGAGTGTGAGAGACTTCATTGCATGCTCTCTGAATTTTGAACCATGTGAACGTATTACCTATTAAAAAATAAAATAGGCCTATGAGACGTCACAATACCTAATTCCCAATGCAGACTTTCTCACTAAGTTACCTGAGAAAGGGCGGGCATGGTGGCTCACTCCTGTAATCCCAGCACTTTGGGAGGCCGAGTCGGGCAGATCACCTGAGGTCAAGAGTTCGAGACCAGCCTGGCCAACATGGTGAAACCCTGTCTGTACTAAAAATACAAAAATAAGCTGGGCGTGGGGCAGGCGCCTGTAATCCCAGACACTCGGGAGGTTGATGCAGGACAAACACTTGAACACGGGAGGCAGAGGGTGCAGTGAGCCAAGATTGCACCATTGCACTCCAGCCTGGGGAACAAGAGCGAGGCTTCGCCTCAAAAAAAAAAAAAGAAGTTACTTTAGAATATCCACTACCCATTCAACCAATATTTATTGAATTCTATACGCTTCAGGCACCGTTTTAGACCCTAGTATCTCAGCAACAAAGACAGATAAAGCCCTCCTCTTGTAGATTTTAGGTGGGACTAGTCAGTAAGCAGGCAACAAAATGAACATCAACAAGGAGCATGAAGAAAAATCAGTCAGGAAAGGGAGTGGAAGGACTGAGGTGGAAAGGTGATAGCAGTGCCTTTCTGGGTAGGGGTAAGAGAAAGCTTCTTTAACAGAACCACATTTGGGCAGAGACCTGAAGAAGTGAGGCAGCCAGCTCCATGGCCACTGTGGAGGGGATTCTAAGCAGAGGGACTAAGGATTCTAAGCAGAGCGTGTACCATGGCTCCGCAGGTGGGGCAGGGAGGGGTGCAGCTGCTCTTCACAGAATGCAATGGAGGTTATTCGAATAAAAAAGGAGGTGGCAGCAAATCACACTGGGGAATGGGGGGGGGGGGGAAGCACTGTATCATAAGCAATTCAGATCTTATTCTAAGTGCTATAGAAACACAGTAGAAAGCTTTAAGCAGTGAAGAATATGATCTGACCTATACTGTTTAAATGATCACTCTGGCTGACATCAGGAGAACAGACTGTAAGAGGCAAGGATAGAGGCAGGCATCCAGGTGGAGATCTCTGTAATAATCCAAGTGAGAGACGGTGCTTCCTTAAACTAAGGTGGTAGTGGTAGAAGCAGAAGTGATCAGATTCTGGATATATTTAGAGGCGGAGTCAACAGGCTCTATGAAAGGACTGGAAGTAGACCATGAAAAAAGGAAGTCACAGGTGACTCCAAAATATTTAACCCAAACAACTTTTTACAATGATCTAACGGGCTCATTTTTAAAAGTCACACCTTCATATAAAGTTCAACTACTCTAAAACAGGTTATGAAGACCATCAACAAAAAGCAATGCTCATCCAAATACTAAACTGGGAAGCTGCAGCCATTTTAAATTTGAAAAAACACACGCTTGGGTTCATTCTCTAACTACTAAGCACCTACATCATGCCAGGCATAATACTCGGTACTAGTGACCTCAATTATGCTTAAAATACATAACTAAACACCAAAAAAAAAAAAGATTAACAGGTAAAAATACCAAAATACTAACAGCTGTGGGACATGGAGTTCTTTTCTTCCTGGAGTTTTCCAATTTTCTACAATAAACTACTCTTTTTATTCTGGGGGGCGGGAAACTTTCCTTTTTACTGCTGCCAATTAAGAAAAAATTCCCACACAGCAAATTGATTTAGTGATTTGAATGATTAACAGGCATGCCTTCTAAAAAAGCTCCTAAACTAGGCAGATTTCTCAGGTCTTTCTTTCATGCCTGCACCTGTTTGCTACCAGTGCTACGGTAAGATATGGGAGATGTATGGGAAATGGGGGGAAGAGAGAAATACAGTAGAGAGAAATGAGGGGTACAAATAACCACCTGCTGGTCTTTAAATATATCATGTCACCAAACACAGATAAGAAAGATCAGGCAAACAACTGTTTATCAAAAATATTTAACCAAATACCTACTGCATACAATATGCTTAGCATAGCAGTCTGCCGGCTGTCAATAAGTAAATGACAAAGTCCCTTGTATATTTATCCATTCATTCAAATATTTATGATCATCATACATCAAAGGCACTGAGCTAGCATGCAGAATAGACAGGAGTTCAGCAATCAATCACATAAAATCAGCCCTCAATAGTTCATAATCTAGTTCGGTGGGTAGGGAGTAAAGAGACATTACATTTCAATTTCTACTTATTTAATTATTACTGTGGCATGCACTAGAGAGGCGACCTGGTAGAAGATAATGGAGACTTGATCTAGTCTGAAGGTCAGGGTAAAAGGCTTAGACAAAATTACATACGAGCTAAGATTTCAAGGAGCAGGAGTTAAACAGATGAAGGGGCAGAGAGTGAGGAACGGAAGCACATTCCAGGCAAAGGAAACAGCATATTAAGAAAAATCTAGGCTGAGCACGGTGGCTCATACCTATTATCCCAGTGCTTTGGGAGGCCAAGGCAGGAGGATAGCTTGAGGCCAGGAATCAGAGACCAGCCTGGGCAACATGGTGAGACATTGTCTCTAAAAAAATAAAAAGGAGGCCGGGCATGGTGGCTCACGCCTGTAATCCCAGCACTTTGGGAGGCCAAGGCAGGCGGATCACAAGCTCAGGAGATCGAGACCATCCTGGTTAACACGGTGAAACCCCATCTCTACTAAAAACACAAAAAATTAGCCTGGCGTGGTGGTGGGCACCTGTAGTCCCAGCTACTCGGGAGGCTGAGGCAGGAGAATGGCGTGAACCCGGGAGGCGGAGCTTGCAGTGAGCTGAGATAGAGCCACTGCACTCCAGCCTGGGCGACAGAGCAAGACTCTATCTCAAAAGAAGAAAAAGAAGGAAAAAAATTAGCCAAGTGTGGTGGCACATGCCTACAGTCCTAGCTACTTGGAAGGCTAAGGCAGGAGGATAGCTTAAGCCCAAGGAGTCTGAGGTTACCAGTGGGCTATTACTGCACCACTGCACTCCAGCCTGGAAGACAAAGCGAGACCCTGTGTCAAATAAATAAATAAAGAAGAAGAAGAATCTATGTCAAAAAAGGTTAAGGTTTGTGAGAGGAATTAAAAGGAAGTCAGCAAGTCAGAAAGATATAACGAAGGGAAGAGTGACTGATAAGGTAGCCAAGGGGTAGTTCGTGCAGGGCCTTGTACACTGTTAGGAATTTAGTCTTTCATGCTAAAAGCAACAGGAACCATTGAAAAGATTTTCAAGCCTGGGAGTGACAATCAGATTCACATTTTTAAAGATTACTGACTACTCTCCAGAGAATAGATGAGAGGGAGCAACAGTGGACCAGGAGACCAGACAGAGGCTGTATAGTGCCCAGGTGAGATGAGTGAGGGCAGTGAAAACAGAAGCAGATGTAGTCAAGATATATACTTCAGTGAGAAAATCAATAGGAATTGGTGGCAGGTGGAGAGAGTGAGGTAAAGGAAAAGACAGTCTCATGAATGACAAGATAGTAAGGCATATAAAGACATTCCATGTAAATAGTAACCAAAATAAACTGACTGTCCAATCCTCAAAACAAAATTAGGGCAAAAACAAATAGAGAGAATGAAGAGTACAGTACACCAACACAAAGAACAATGCGCAGACTAACAATTCTGAATTTAATATAAAGCAAAACTGGCAAAAAGAAACTGTCAAGTCCAGAATCAGTGAGATATGTATAACCCATCTATCAGAAACTGATAAATAAGAGGGGCAGTCATAAAAATCGTAATGATATGGACATGTGACCAGTATTACAAACTTCATCAAACATGCATGCACAGATATATGTCACCTTCAGCCTAACAGATAGGGAATATACATCCTTTTAAAAAGACATGGAATGTTTTAACTAGGTTACAAAGAAAGACTCACCACATCTCAAATAACCAATATCATAAAAACATTCCATGACACACAATGCAAATAAATTAATCAGTTAAAAAAAATTAAACAGCATAAATAGAAACTTTAAAATGCTTGCTTAGGGGAGGCTGAGACGGGCGGATCGCTTGAGTTCAAGAGATCGAGATCAGCTTCGGCAATGGCAAAACCCAGTCTCTGCCGGGCGTAGTGGTACATGCCTACAGTCCAATCTGAGGATGAGAAGGGGGGTGGGGGAGGGGGGAATTGCTTGAGCCTAAGAGGCGAAGGTTGCAGTGAGCCGTGATGATGTCACTGTACTCCAGCCTGGGTGATGGAGTGAGACCCTGTCTTTAAAAAACAAAAAAAAACAAACAAAAAAAACAAGAAAACCATTTGCTTAGAAACTCAAAGATTAAAGAGAGAATAAAAATGGAAATAACAAACTAGGCCTGGTCCAGTGGCTCATGCCTGTAATCCCAGCACTTTAGGAGGCCAAGGCAGGCGGATTCCTTGAGCCCAGGAGTTGAAGACCAGCCTGGGCAGTATGATGAAATCCTGTCTCTAATAAAAATAAAATAAAAAATTAGCTAGGCATGGTGGCAAGTCCCTGTAGTCCCAGCTACTCGGGAGGCTGAGGTAGGAGGATCACCTGAGCCCGGAAGGTCAAGGCTGCAGACAGCTGTGATCGAACCACTGCACTCCAGCCTGAGCAACAGAATGAGACCCTATCTCAAAAAAAAAAAACAAAAACAAAAAATTAGGTCTTGACATGCTATTATTTATTACCACAATGATTATACCCACACAGCTAACATATGAGAAGCTCCTGAAACAACACTTAGAGGGAATGTTACAGCCTTGAGCCATCATTAAAAAGCAAGAAAGGATGAACACGTTTTCAATTCAGTAAGATAGAAAAAGAACAGAGTAAATCTAAATAAAGGAAATAAAGATGACATTCACAAAACAGAAAGCAGATACTAGCTTACTCTTTGAAAAAAAATGTAATTGACAAACTCTTATAAGTCTGTTCAAGAAGAAAAATAAAATATGAATGAAGGGGTGAAGCTAAAGCTGGTGACTGAACCCAGCAGCCACCCAAGCAGCAGCAGAAAAATGACAGTGCCACCGGAGCTCTGGAGCGGAGGAGGTGAGAGCCACAGTTCCACCCAAAAATGACCACACCCATGACTGGAAACAGGTGGTCCAGAAAGCAAAAGGCAACAGAGTGGAAAAAGGAACTGGCAAAAACCACTCTCAAGAAGGCAGATCCTAGGCTGCCAATGGCAGAGACGTAACTCTGCCAGAGCATATGTCGTAGAAGTTTTAATTGCCCTAACAAACTAATTTGCGCTTTCACAGGAATACCTGTATTAATTTATTGCAATAAATAGTTTTTCCTTTGGTGATGGAGAAAAGGCACAAAGAAACAATCTGAGGAACGAAAGGGAAATATAACTTCTGACAGAGTAGAAACTTATAATGGAAAAGAAAAGGGAAGAGGATTGAGCAATTAAAGAAATCCAACAGTTAAATTCTAGGTAGAGGCCGGGCGCGGTGGCTCAAGCCTGTAATCCCAGCACTTTGGGAGGCCGAGGCGGGCGGATCACAAGGTCAGGAGGTCGAGACCATCCTGGCTAACACGGTGAAACCCCGTCTCCACTTAAAAAAATACAAAAAACTAGCCGGGAGAGATGGCGGGCGCCTGTAGTCCCAGCTACTCGGGAGGCTGAGGCAGGTGAATGGCGTAAACCCGGGAGGCGGAGCTTGCAGTGAGCTGAGATCCGGCCACTGCACTCCAGCCTGGGCACCAGAGCGAGACTCCGTCTCAAAAAAAAAAAAAAAAAAAAAAATATTCTAGGTAGAGCAGAAAGAACTAGCAAAGGAGGTGAAGTACTGAGTGGGTCAGAAATGTATAAAAAAAAAAGTTGAGGTTAAAATGTCAAGACAAAGAATGTTTCAATAAAGAGAAGATGATCAATTGTGTCGAATGCTGCTGAGAGATCAAGGAAGTTGTGGGCCAAGAGGCGTCCAATGGATCTGGCAACATGAAGTTGAGTAATCAGTATCCTGGAGAAATTAGAGCAGTGAGAAGCAAGGCCATATTGCAGTAGAAGGCTATTTCTATCTGAATTAGTGATTTTGGAGCTAAACCATTTCAGCTGATGACAAGATCCAGCATGTCACTGTGGGAGAGAGTGCCAGAGGTGGACTAGAGGAGATTAGTGGGGTGGACATGGAAGCCAAGAAAGCTAGCAGCCAAGGTACTTGACAGGTCATGTGATGAAGATGAAACCACCCAAGATGATGGCAGTAACTGGAGTGAAAAGGAAGGCTGTGAGTCAGGCACTGGAGTCTTCAATGATCAAAAGTGGCCATGAGGAAGAGAGAGAAAGGTGTCGTGAGTCTAAGGGTGGAGGCTCCAAAGGGATGCCAGGAGTGGCAAACAGACCAAAGCCTGGTCTAATGTGGCACCTGCAGTGTATCAGTCAGGGTTCTGTGAAGTCTTTCCAGTTCAACTTGTGAGACACTCTCTGAGCTCCCTGGCAAAGTCAGACTGCTGCCACATCAAGGAAAACCCCAAGCACAACACCCATCATTTTTAAATTAGCTGAGCTAATAATGCCTTCAGTCTTGCTAACTACGTTTACACCTATTCTGTAATTCAAAGAGGGGAAAAAGGCAATGTAAGGAGTAGCACAATTCTTGTAATTAATGGGAAACAAGTAGGGATAGCAGCAAAGTCACCTGCTTCTGGAAGGGAGAGTGCAAGCATTTTTTTCCAGGACACCAGGATAGGGAAAGCAAAACTTCCAAACAAAGCTAGTTTCAGGTAATCAAGACACTATGTAAAGCTTCCTTCTGGGTTAGCCCAAAAGAATTCTAACAACATAAGATTTGAGGTTGTGACTGTCTTATTCAATTTTCTGCTGCTATTAACAGAATACCACAGACTAATTTTTTTTTTTTTTTTTTTTTTTTGAGACAGAGTCTTCGTCTGTCACCCAGGCTGGAGTGCAATGGCACAATCTCGGCTCACTGCAGCCTCTGCCCACCGGGTTCCAGCGATTCTCCTGCCTCAGCCTCCTGACTAGCTGGGATTACAGGCACACGCCACCACACCTGGCTAATTTTTGTATTTTTGGTAGAGATGAGGTTTCACCATGTTAGCCAAGGCTGGTCTCGAACTCCTGACCTCAGGTGATCCGCCCGCCTCGGCCCCCCAAAGTGCTGGGATTACAGGCATGAGCCACCGCGCCTGGCCAGACTGAGTAATTTATAAACAAGTTTATTTGGCTCATGGTTCTGATGGCTGGGCACTCCAAGAATATGGCACTGGTATCTGCTGGGGGTCATCCCATGGCAGGAGGCAGAAGCAAGTACCCAACACAGAGAGAGGAAATTGGCCCACTTGTTTTTATGACAAACCCAGTCTCATAATAACTAACCCACTCCCTCAATGATGGCATTAATCCATTCATAAGGACAGAGCCCTCATGATCTAATCAGCTCTTAAAGGCCCATGTCAATTAAATCCTAAAAGGAGTTTTGGAGGGGATAGACATTGAAATCATAGCAGTGACTAATTTTGAAGTCTCTCAATCAATACAAAAGAGCTAGCAAGCCTCTGTCTGTGAGCTCCAGTAACTAGCAGATAATTTTGACTTGTGAAAGGGATTTTGAAAGATTATCTAAGGGCCTAGCAAGGTGGCTCACGCCTATAATCCCAGCACTTTGGGAGGCTGAGGCAGGTGGACACCTTGAGTTCAGTAATTCAAGACCAGCCTGGGCTACATGACAAAACCCTGTCTCTACAAAAAACACAAAAATTAGCTGGGCATGGTGGTATACACCTGTAGTCACAGCTGTCTGGGAGGCTGTGGGAGGTTGGCTTGAGCCCAGGAGGCAGAGGTTGCAGTGAGCTGAGATCACACTGCACTCCAGCCTGGGCAACAGAGCGAGACTCTGTCTCAAAAAAAAAAGAAAAGAAAAGAAAAGAAAAGAAAAGAAAGAAAGATTATCTGATGTACTCAAGTGAGTCCCTGTTGGAGGACTATGATTTCAACAAATTCGTTTAAATTTTGTTCAACTTAAAAATGAACATAATGTGCCTACTACATACAGGCACTGTGATGGATATGATCAATAAGATATGGTTGATAAGATATGGTTTCTGCCCTCAAGATTCACAGTCCAGTGGGGTAAACAGAGATTCAAACAAAAAATTCTAACATCGTGTGAAAAGGTGGGAGCTCAATCACAGTAGTTAAACAGCAAGGGCAAAGGAAAGACAGGCTTAAACCACGAAACATTACAATGCAGTCAAAGCTGCACTCAGTGTGCCAATTCCAGGGTATCATACTCCCTGCTGTACTGGTTCTCCTCACTATGAACTTGTCTCAAGAAAAGAACTATGTCGGCCGGGCGCGGTGGCTCAAGCCTGTAATCCCAGCACTTTGGGAGGCCGAGACAGGAGGATCACAAGGTCAGGAGATCAAGACCATCCTGGCTAACCCGGTGAAACCCCGTCTCTACTAAAAAATACAAAAAACTAGCCGGGCGAGGTGGCGGGCGCCTATAGTCCCAGCTACGCGGGAGGCTGAGGCAGGAGAATGGCGTGAACCCGAAAGACGGAGCTTGCAGTGAGCTGAGATCCGGCCACTGCACTCCAGCCTGGGCGACAGAGCGAGACTCCATCTCAAAAAAAAAGAAAAGAAAAGAAAAGAAAAGAAAAGAACTATGTCTATTACATCTGAGTCCCAATACCTAGACCAGTGCAAGACCTCAGTGTAGTTTGCATCTCTTACTCGCCTAGCCAATATCTACTTACAGATCATTCTCCTATCTACTATCTCATACCTCAACTCAAAGTAGTCTCCAGAGCAATCAAGCTGTTGGATAATCCAATCTCTTTGCTAAAGGTATGGGTTAGTAAAGACTGGGTTAACCAGTGCATACTTCCTTGGCCACAGGAATGGGCTGCTTAATACAATCTGGAACAACGAGTCGAAGAAGGAGGTTTGGTAAAGGCTTCTACGAAATAAGATTCCTTATTTTTATGACAGCCTGATTAGAAGAGCTGTTCATTCTCATCCTGAATATTAGCTCTCATTTTGGTCTATGTGGTACAGTGATGGGAAGCCTGACATTTCTGCCACTGTTTTGACACCTAAACCAGGTGAAACACGGTAGAAAGCAGAACTAATGGAATCTCAGCAAAACGGAGCTAGCATCCCAATCAAACCATGCCTGAAGTCCACTGTACCTGTGGAATTTTCAGTGACATACACCAATACACCCCTTTAAAATTTAAACTAGTCTGAATGGGTTTCCTGTTACTTGTAAACTACAACATTTCTAAGGATGCGAAATTCAAAAATACACTAGTGAATCCAACATGGGCAATATGGTGAAACCCTGTCTATATAAAAAATACAAAAATTAGATGGGCATGGTGGCTCGAGCCTGTAGTCCCAGCTACTCAGGAGGCTGAGGTGAAAGAGTTGCTTGAGCCCAGGAGGCTGAAGCTGCAGTGAGCTGTGATTGCACCACTGCACTCCAGCCTGGGTGACAGAGACCCTGTCTTAAAAAAAAAAAAGGCCAGGCACGGTGGCTCACACCTGTAATCCCAGCACTTTGGGAGGCTGAGGCGGGTGGATCACGAGGTCAGGAAATCAAGACCATCCTGGCTAACATGGTGAAACTCCGTCTCTACTAAAAATACCAAAAAAATTAGCCGGGTGTTGTGGCAGGCGCCTGTAGTCCCAGCTACTCAGGAGGCTGAGGCAGGAGAATGGCGTGAACCTGGGAGGTGGAGCTTGCAGTGAGCCGAGATCGTGCCACTGCACTCCAGCCTGGGTGACTGAGCAAGACTCCGTCTCAGAAAAAAAAAATAGCTAAGCATGGGGCTAGGCACCTGTAATCCCAGCTACTTGAGAGGCTGAGGCAGGAGGACTGCTTGAACCCAGGAGGCAGAGGTTGCAGTGAGCCAAGATGGTGCCACTGTACTCTAGCCTGGGCGACTGACTGAGACTCTTGTCTCAAAAAAAAAAAAAAAAGATATCCAATAACCCAATTTTAAAAAATGGCCAAGGGATATGAAACATCATTCAAAGAAAAAGAAATATATCTCACTCTTAAATCTATACAAAGATGTTCAACCTCACTCAGCACAACGGAAAAACAAAAATTACAATATATCATGTATTAGATCAAATAAAAAAGTCTAACAACACACTGTTGGTGAGGCTGTGGGAGAACAGGTACTCAGGTATATGGGGGGACAAAACAGTACAACTTCTAAAAAAAATATAAATGCAGTTGGCCGGGTGTGGTGGCTCACGCCTGTAATCCTAGCACTCTAGGAGGCCAAGGTGGGCGGATCACGAGGTCAGGAGATCGAGACCGTCCTGGCTAATACGGTGAAACCCATCTCTACTAAAAAGTAGAAAAAATTAGCTGGGCGTGGTGGCGGGCACCTGTAGTGTCAGCTACTCGGGAGGCTGAGGCAGGAGAATGGCGTGAACCCGGAAAGCAGAGCTTGCAGTGAGCTGTGATCGCGCCACTGCACTCCAGCCTGGGCGACAAAGCGAGACTCCATCTCAAAAAATATATATATATAAAAAAATATATATATATATAAAATATATATATATAAAAAATATATATATATAAAAATATATATATAAAAGCGTAACTGCATTTATATAATATATATTATATATTAATTGTATAATACATATATATTAATACTTATATTAATACCTATATATATATAGTTATATTATATAATATATCATGTTACTTTATAGAAATATAATATAATATAATATAACTATACTATATTTAATATATACTTCTATTCTATATTTATCATATCTAAAGATTATAATATCTAAAAATATAAAAATATATTAATTATATTAAATATATTATATTCTATATATCATAGAATATATAGAATATATATAATTAATATAAGTTCATATAATATATAAATAATATAATTATTGTAAATCATACTATAATATATAATATATAAAGCAGTTACGCTTTGACCCAGCAGTACCTCCTCTGGAAATTTATCATACATGTAAGGTTATTCACTACAGCATTATTCATATTTTTTAAAAGGGATCATCAATCAATCAAGAGTGATGTTGTTAAATAAATTATGGTACATCCGAAGCATGGAGTACAAAGCAATGACAAGAAAGAGTGAAGTTCCCTTTTACTAATATGGAAAGATTTCCAATATAGATCATTAAGTAGAAAAAACAAGATGCAAAATACCATACACAGTATGTTCCCTCAATTCCTTCCCATCTCTACTCAAATGTCGTCTTATTCCTGTAACAACAAAAGAATAACTCAAAAACAAATAAAATATTATCTATAGTTAGAGGAAGGGAGCTAGGAGGGGGAAGGAGAACAGGACTAGAAGACAGACCTCTCTGAATATAACCTTGTTCTATGTGCTGGAACCATGTGAATGTTCTGCATAATTGAAATACAAAATTAAATTTTAAAACCAATCTCTCCTGTTCTAAAACTACAGTGATAATTGTACAACTCAATAAATTACTAAAAATCATTCAATTGTACACTTGAAACAGATAGCAAGAAGAAATAATTTGAGTGCATTCAAGGTTTTGGTTTTAGAGACAGGGTTTGGCTCCGTCACTCAGGGTGGAGTGCAGTGGTATGATCATAGCTCACTGAAGCCTCGAATTCCTGGGCTTAAGCCATCCTATCGTCTCAGCCTCCCAAGTAGCAGGACTACAGATGTACCACCATGCCTGGCTAGTTTTTAAATTTTGGTAAAGACAGGGTCTCACAATGTTGCCCAGGCTGGTCTCAAATTCCTGGCCTTAAGTGATCCTCCCACCTCAGCCTCCCAAAACTGGATCAAGGTTTTTATTTTTTTGGAGACAGGCTCTTCCTCTGTTGCCTACGCTGGAGTGCAGTGGTTTGATCTCGGTTCACTACAACCCCTGCCTCCCCAGCTCAAATGATCCTCCCACCTCAGCCTTCCAAGTAGCTGGGACTACAGACACATGTCACCACTCCTAGCTGATCTTTTAAAAAATTTTTAAGAGAGATGAGGTCTATGTTGCCCAGGCTGGTCTCAAACTCCCGAGATAAAATGATCTGCCCACTTCAGTCTCCCAAAGTACTGGGATTACTGGCATGCACCACCGCACCCAGCTGGATTAAGTTTTAAGAGGCAGTGCAAGAATCAAACAAAGCTAGTAAAGACCAGTGCCTCTTCAACTTTAGTGTGTACATGAATCACCTGGGGATCCTCTTAGAATGCAGATTTAATTCAGTAAATGGGGCCAATACTCTGCACTTCCAACAAGCTCCCAGGTGACCGCTGATGATGCTGATGCTGGTCTGTGGATCACACTTTGAGGGTTGAGACAATTTAAACAACTAGAGGTGATTTGCTCTAAGAAGTAGCTGAGAAATGGGGCAGCAGCTATTGGAGGCACATGACCCACAGAAAATGAGTGGGTGGGCCGAGTGCGGTGGCTCATGCATGTCATCCCAGCACTTTGGGAGGATGAAGCAGGAGGACCACTGGAGCCCAGGAGTTCCAAGACCAGCCTGGGTAACATAGTGAGACTCCATCACTACAAAAAATGTAAAAATTAGCTAGGGGTGTGGTAGTGCGCCCTTTTAGTCCCAGCTACTTGGGAGGGGGAGGTGGGAGGATCACTTGAGGCCAGAAGTTTAAGGTTGCAGTGAGCTATGCTCACACTACTACACTCCAGTCTAGGTGACTAAGAGACCCTGCCTTGAAAAAACGAAAGAAAGAAAATGAGTGGGTGTCAGAAGGAGTCTCTCCTCCTGACAACTGTTTTAAAATGAGAGAAACAGCGACACACTTGTAGGAAACAGAGAATAGCGATTGGCCAAAATGAGGTGGGATTTAGCAAACGAGTCCGGGAGGTGACTTTAGACAGGGGCAGAGCACTTCCTTAACAATAGAAGGGAAGGCATCCAGTACAGATGCCAGAAGCTGAGATGTGAGGGTAGAAATCTGGAGAAATTATCTTTTGACTGCTTAACTGTTCTAAGTAAAATAAAAAGTACAGTCATCAACTAAGAATAAGAATAGGGAAGATCTGAAGACAAAGTTGTAAAATTGTCATCTAGCCTGGGGGCAGTGGCTAACGCCTGTAATCTCAACACTTTGGGAGGCTGAGGTGGGAGGATCGTAAGGTCAGAAGTTCAAAACCAGCCTGACCAACATGGTGGACCCCCATCTCTACTTAAAACACAAAAATTAGCCAGGCGTGGTGGTACATGCCTGTAATCGCAACTACTCAGGAGGCTGAGGCAGGAGAATCTCTTGAACCCCAGAGGCAGAGGTTGCAGTGAGCTGAGATTGCGCCACTGCACTCCAGCCTGGGCAATATAGTTAAGACTCCATCTTAAAAAAAAAAAAAAAAACCTGTCATCTAGAAGGGTGGGGTCAGTGTGGTACAACTGCTTGTCAGCGCCATGCACCCCTCCAAGGTGATGGTTCTGAATCTTAGGGGAATGTGGGCAGCACAGAATGCTATTCTTCAACCACATGCAGGGCAAACGTGTAGATGTGCAGTAGGCAGAGGATTCACTTTAGCCAAGATTGGGATTGTGTATACGAGGGGAGTTATAATGATTGGTCACTGCACTGGAACAGGGGTAATGCTTTAGAGTGACAGTGAGGCAGGGCTGAAAGCATTCAGAAAGGAAGGGAAGTGATGGCACCCCATGAGACAGCACTGATACAATCTGATGACTTCAGCCCTAAAGAAGGACAATATACTAATGTAGTACATTACCTTGCAAATAGCACCAAAAGAAAATACGTTTTAAAACATATTTTAAAATCATAACTAAGAATTCTAAAAGAGGCTAGGATATAGCCAACGTTTAAATGACCACCACTAAGGAAGATAATCCTACCCTCCCCAAGCCTTGCACAAGCTTCAGCCCTCACACTGCAGCTCAGACTCCCAGAAGGAGCCAACAGCTGCCACATCCTTAGGCCTTGAGCTAAATTCTAGTTCTCTTGGTTCAGAATCCCCTCCCCTTTCAGCTGACCCACCATCCAAATTCAAATGTCACCTTATTAAAGCTTCTCTAAAGTTCCTGCTGCAATTGAGACAAACATTACACTGTCATCACCTATTATCTGAACCAAATGGAACAGAGTCCACCTTGTAGAGTGGTTCTCGTATTCTGCCTTCTAGTTAGGATAGCAAGAGTGATCAGGAAGAAGAAGAAAAATGAAGCAAGAAGCATGGCCAGCTTAGAATTCTAGATAAGCAACTGCTGAGTGAAAGTACCACAAGAGAGCTCTTCATGGAGCTAAAAGTTTCACTTCACAGGACATGAGAAACTAGTTACCCTTCTTATATTCAATCACACGTGTGATAATAAAGAAGTTAAGTAAAGACTTATCTAAATCAGGTTGCTTAAGCTTTCTGTGCCATGGACTCCTTACAATCGTTTTTTGTTGTTTTAGAGACAGGGCCTCTGTTGCCCAGGCTGGAGTGCAGTGGTGTGACCATGACTCACTGCAGCCTCAACCTCCTGGGTTCAAGAGATCCTCCCACCTCAGCCTCTTGAGTAGCTGGGACAACAGGCATGTGCCACAATGCCTGATAATTTTTAAAAATTTTTTGCAGAGATGGGGGTCTCACAGTGTTGCCCAGGCTGGCCTCAAACTCCTGGCCTCAAACAATCCTCCCACCTCAGCCCCAATAATTTTTATCTTATTCTATCTATCTATCTATCCATTTATTTAGAGACGGAGTCTTGCTCTATCGCCCAGGATGGAGTACAATGGCACAATCTTGCTCACTGCAACTTCCGCTTCCCAGGTTCAAGCGATTCCCCCACCTGAGCTTCCCAAGTATCTGGGATTACAGGTGCCTGCCACCACGCCCAGCTAGTTTTTGTATTTTAAGAAGGGGTTTCACCATGTTGGTCAGGCTGGTCTCGAATTCCTGCCTCAGATGATCCGCCCACCTCAGCCTTCCAAAGTGGTAGGATTACCGGCATGAGCCATCGCACCTGACCCCAATAGTTTTTAAATACATACATTTATAAAAGAAATCTATGGCCAGGCATAGTGGCTCAGACATATAATCCCAGTACTTTCAGAGGCCAGAGCAGAAGGATCACTTGAGCCCAGGAAGTCAAACCTGCAGTGAGACTCTGTTTCAAAAAAAAAAAAAAAAAAAAAAACTACATTAAAATACAGTTGTATTACACTAAATAACTATAAATTTTCAAAAATTGCTTAATTACATGTCAAATAACAAGATCTAATGGGGCCAGGCGGAGTGGCTCATGCCTGTAATCCCAGCACTTTGGAAGGCCAAGGCGTGTGAATCACGACGTCAGGAGATCGAGACCATCCTGGCTAACATGGTGAAACCCCATCTCTGGTAAAAATACAAAAAAAATTAGCCAGGCTTGGTGGCAGGCGCCTGTAGTCCCAGCTACTCAGGAGGCTAAGGCAGGAGAGTGGCGTGAACCCAGGAGGTGGAGCTTGCAGTGAGCCGAGATCGCGCCACTGCACTCCAGCCTGGGGGACACAGCGGGACTCTGTCACACACACGCACAAAATCTAACGGTAATTTCAAAGTAGTGATGAGTGTCAATGATATTTGACACATGTGCAACAACCACAATGTGATATGAAAACATCCGTGGGCCAGGAGTGCTGCCTCATGCCTCTAATACCAACACTTTGGGAGGCCAAGGTGGGAGGTTCACATGAGCCCAGGAGTTCAACACCAACCTAGGCTATAATATAGTGAGACTCTGTCTCCACACACACACAAAAATTTAAAATTAGCCAAGCTTCATGTAGACCCATCTACCTGAGAAAGTCAGGTGGGAAGATCATTTGAGCCCGGGGATGGAGGCTGCAGTGAGCCCACGTCACACCACTGCACTCCAGCCTGGGTGACAGGGAGACTCTCTCAAAAAAAAAAAAAAAAAAAAGAAAAGGCCAGGCGCGGTGGCTCAAGCCTATAATCCCAGCACTTTGGGAGGCCGAGACGGGCGGATCATGAGGTCAGGAGATCGAGACCATCCTGGCTAACACGGTGAAACCCGTCTCTACTAAAAAGTACAAAAATCTAGCCGGGCGAGATGGCGGGCGCCTGTAATCCCAGCTACTCGGGAGGCTGAGGCAGGAGAATGGTGTAAACCCGGGAGGGGGAGCTTGCAGTGAGCTGAGATCCGGCCACTGCACTCCAGCCCGGGCGACAGAGCGAGACTCTGTCTCAAAAAAAAAAAAAAGAAAAAGAAAATGTGATTTTCACTGATAATTGTCACAGGTTCCATTATTATTCTGATGTCGTCTATATTCATAACTGAGGAACATGTTAAATGTCAAAAGTTAGTAAAATAAAGAAATAAATAAATTTTTAAAAGTGAAATGTATTTCCCATTCAGGCTACCCTCTAAATTCTAGTAAGGTTAAGGAGCCCCAATGAGCGAATGCTGTCTAATAGAGCAGACATAGTCTGCACATCTACAAAGGGAAGGAAAAGGCTGAGCCCCTGTATCTGCTTTCCCTTCTCCCCAGAGTCTCTTCAACCTTTGAAAATCCCCACACTGCTCTCCCAGTAATCTCTCTCCGGTCTCTAAGGCTGCTCTCCTTTCCCCATTCTTACCCAGTTTCCCCCTCTCCTTGCAGGGCTCCAGATGAAAGAAAACAGCAGTCAGTTAGCAAATCACATGTGAGAGATAGTAGAATGAGTCAGTTCCAGCTCTTTGGTATATCCCTGTATAACTAAAAGAAATATCTTACATTTGACAGTACCCTACCCTTTCTGAAAGAGTGTTTATATAATTATCTCACTAATCCTTAAAAAAACTGTGAAGTAGGCAGGACAGATATTCTCATCTCTATTTACAAAAAATGAAACCTGAGGCTCTGAGAGGTTAAGCAACCTGCTCAAAGTCACACAGATCATCGTACAAAAGGCAAAATATGCACTGTTGAAGCAATCTCAACCTCTAAAAAGGCTCCAAACATGAGTTGGTCTATTTTAAACTCAGAACTGCTGGGGTGGCAGCTTCAGGTTAATGCAGGGAGTAAAAGCTGGACAAAGTCACAAGTCTTCGTCCTATCAATTATTAATAATCCTATTAATTATTATCCATGTCCTTGAATCTATTTCTTTTTCCATAAAGTAGGAACAATAACAATAAATGACTGCTTGACCTTACCTCCCATAAAGCTCACCTAAGGTGCTCTACGTAAATGCTTTATAGACTGTGAAGTTATCATTCTCACCAATAATAAAGGACAGCATAAAAACAAAAAAGCAACAAAGTATACATTCATTCGTTCGTTCATTCATTCATTCGTTCATTCATTCGATAAATATTTCAGTGCCTGCAACATGCCAAGCACTGTTCTAGGTACCAAACAGGGGATACAATGATGAATAAGACAGAAAGGCTTATTCACGCTCTCAGGAAGCTTATGTTCAATAACGAAGGTGAGAGAGACTGACAAATGCATACATAACTAAACATGACAATATCAGTGCTATGGTCTGAATGTTTATGTCCCCCCTCCAAAATTCATTTGTTGAAACCTCATTACCAATGTGGTAACATCAAGAGGTGGGGGCTTCTGGGTGATTAGATCATGATGGTGTGGCTCCCACGGACAGGATTGGCGCACTTATAAAAGAGGTCCCAGGGAGCTGCCTTCCCCTTCCACCATGTGAGGACACAGTGAGTAGACAATAAACCAGAAAGAGAGCCCTCATCAGGTAATGAATCTGTCAATACCCTCATCTTGACTTTCCAGACTCCAGAACTGTGAGAAATAAATTTCTGTGCTTTACAGGCTACCTATCTATGGTATTTTGTTACAGCAGTCTGACAGACTAAGACAACCAGTAGTTAAGTAGTATATGAAAGATTCTTTTCTTTTTTTGAGACAGGGTCTTGCTCTATTAACACAGGCTGGAATGCAGTAGCATGATCACAGCTCATTGCAACCTCAAACTCCTATGCTCAAGAGATCCTTCCACCTCAGTCTCCCCTGGAACTACAGGTGCATGCCACCACATCCAGTTCATTTAAAAAATTTTTTAACATAGTGAGACAAAGTCTAGAACTCTGGGCCTCAAGCAATCCTCCTGCTTCAGCCTCCCAAAGTGCTAGGATCATAGGCATGAGCCACTTGTACCCAGATAAAGGATTTTTAAAAAGTGATGTTCCTGAAGGTGACCGATAGTACCACAAATTTATGGTCAAGAGGAGGTTCTCTGATGGATGGTGACATTTCAGCTGTGATCTAACCAGCAAGAAGGAGCCAGCAATGCATAAAATAAGGGAGGTGAACATTTTTAGTAGAGGAAGCAGTTAATATAAAGAGGTTCTAGGGAGAGCACAGGTTGGACTAGCAAAGCGTCATCTAGCAATGTATTAGGCTGTTCTTCCATTGCTACAAGGAAATAGCTGAGACTGGGTAATTTATAAAGAAGAAGGCGTCTGGGTGCGATGGCTCACGACTGTAGTCACAGCACTTTGGGAGGACGAGGCAGGCAGATCATGAGGTTAGGAGATCGAGACCATCCTATGGTGAAACCCTGTCTCCACTAAAAACACAAAAAAACAGCCGGGCGTGGTGGCAGGTGCCCGTAATCCCAGCTACTCGGGAAGCTGAGGCAGGAGAATGGTGTGAACCTGGGAAGCAGAGCTTGCAGTGAGCCGAGATCACGCTATTGCACTCCAGCCTGGGCGACAGAGCGAGACGCCGTCTCAAAAAAAAAAAAAAAAAAGAAAGAAAGAAAGAAAGAGGTTTCACTGGCTCATCGTTCTGCAACCTTTACAGGAAGCACAGTGCTGCCACCTACTCGGCTTCTAGGGAGGCCTCAGGAAGCTTTCAATCATGGCAGAAGGTGAAGGCGGAGCAGGCACTTCACGTGGAGAAAGAAGGTGCAAGAGGGAGACAAGGAAGTGCCACACACGCTTTTAAACAGCCAGTTCTGGAGAGAACTTGTACTCACTAGGATGAGGACAGCACCAAGTAGATGGTGCTAAACCATTCCTGAGAAATCCACCCCCTGATCTAATCACCTCCCATCAGGCCCCACCTCTTAATACTAGGGATTACTATTCAACATGAGATTTGGGCAGGGACCAGAGCTCCCACTGAGACTCTAGTCCTGTGCTTACTGACAATGTAAGTCCCTAGCTTATTGTTAAGCACTCTGGTTCTAGGGTTGAACAGAACTGGATTCAAACCCCAGGACAATGGCTTATTAGTTTTATAACCTATGCAAAGCATCCAATTGCTACAAACCTCAGTTTTCTCACCTGTAAAATTAGGATACTAATAGTATCTATTTTATAAGATGATTTGCAAAGATTTAATGAGATCACGCAGCCGGGTGTGGTGGCTCATGCCTGTAATCCCAGCACTTCGGGAGGCTGAGGTGGGCAGATCATGAGGTCAAGAGATCCAGACCATCCTGGCCAACATAGTGAAACCCCATCTGTAGTTAGAATACAAAAATTGGCCAGGTGTGGTGGCGCATGCCTGTAGTCCCAGCTACTCGGGAGTATGAAGTAGGAGAATCGCTTGAACCTGGGAGGAGGAGGTTGCAGTGAGCCAAGATCCTGCCACTGTACTCCAGCCTGGCAAAAGAGCAAGACTCCGTCCCAAAAAAAAAAAAAAGGATAGATCATGCATAATCTGTTAGCACAATATCCATAATTATCCATAATCCATGTTATTATTAAGATGATTAATATGTTGTTAATAATGTTAGCTATTACTATTATTACTTGATCTCTTAAACCTTGCTGTCTTCCTTTTCAATACTTTCAGGGATGTTCAGCTTATTTCTTTATATCCGAGAGGAAGAAAGAGTACTCATGGGCCAGGGCACAGTGACTCACACCTATAATCCTACCACTTTGGGAGGCTGTGGTGGGAGGATCGTATCAGGTCAGGAGTTCAAGACCAGCCTGCGCAACATGGTGAAATCCTGTCTCTATAAAAAATACAGAAATTAGCCGGGCATAGCGGCATGTGCCTCTAGTCCCAGATACTCAGGAGGGTGAAGTGGGAAGATCACTTGATCCCAGGAGGCAGAAGTTGCAGTGAGTTGAGACCGCGCCAGTGCACTCCAGCCTGGGCAACAGAGTGAGACCCTGTGCCCAAAAACAAAAAAGTAAAAATTAGCCAGGTATGAAACAAAAAAGTAAAAATTAGCCAGGTATGTGGGTGGTGGCACGCTCCTATAGACTCAGCTACTTGGAAGACTGAGGCAGGAGGATTATTTGAGCCCAGGAGGTTGAGGCTGTAGTGAGCCATGATTGTGTCACTGCACTACAGCCTGGGTGACAAAGTGAAATCTTGTTTCATTAAAAAAAAAAAAAGAAAAAGGAAAAGAAAAGAGTACCCACATCATATCTCTTCTATAAAATATTTCCTGGCCCAGCATGGTGGTTCATGCCTATAATCCCAACACTTTGGGAGGCTAAGCAGGGAAGACCATTTGAACCCAGGCAAGACCAACCCAGACAACATAACAAGACCTTGTCTCTACCAAAAAAAAAAAAAAATTAACCAGGCATGGTGGTGCACACCTGTAGTCCCAGCTACATGGGAGGCTAAGGTGGAAGGATGGCTTCAGCCCAGGAGTTCAAGGCTGCAGTGAGCTATGAGTGAGCCACTACACTCCAGCCTGGACTACAAAGTGAGACCCGGTCTCAAGAAAAACAAAAACAAAAAAACCCTCCTAATTACTTTTTAACCTACTATCTCCCACTCTTAGGAATGACATCAGTATCAGCCATAGTTCATTTTTGACAGAAAACCTTGTGTAAGAGGCCTAGGCGCAGGCCCACCGGGCTCTACCGTAGCCCTTCAGTATTGGTGGACACATCACAATCTCTCCAATGACAAAAAAAAAAAAAATTCCCCAAAGGATGGTTTTGAAGAGAAAATAAAAAGGCTATAAACTTTCAAGAGTTATGCATTTATCCTCTCACCAACTGTACACAGCACCTATTAATAGGCAATGTTCAGTTTTGAATGCTTTTCTAGCAGCTGCCTTATCATTGCTGGTTTACTTGTCCATCTCACCACTAGACTGTAGGAACTTTGGGCCAAGGACTATGTCTTATTTATCTTTGGATCCACAGGTCCAATAAATGTTAGTTGAACTGAATAAGCCCTTGATTATTCCACTGGACTGTGAACTCTTTGATAGCAGAGATTCTTAACAATATAGAGTGGGCACTCAGTAAGTCCTTTCAGAACGAGTGTTTGAATACCATGTCCCTCCTTGGTTAGATGATACTCCTCTTAAGGTCAGGGCCCATACCTCATACTTGCTTGATTTCCCATAGTCTGGCATACTGCTTTTCACACAAAACTACTCCGATATTTATTAAGCGAAATATTACGGCAAGACAGAGCTTCTAAAGCAGAGATCCAAGTAAGTAAAGAGAATGAGCACCTGTACAAGTTTTACTGTAGCAGAACAAAAAAGCACAGTAAAAGGGTAAGCTGGTTGTGAGTCAACTAAAGAAAAAAACAGCTTCATGGCAGAGCAATAATCTACAATGTGATAACTAAGAATGTTAAAATAGTCCCTCTTACTAAATTTTTCTTACTTTTTTTTGAGATGGTCTCATTCTGTCGCTGAGGCTAGAATGCAGTGGCTCGATCACACTGCAGCCTCGACCTCCCCACCCTGGGCTCAAGCAATCCTCTTACCTCGGCCTCCTGAGTAGCTGGGACTACAGGCACACACAACCACACTCAGCTAATTTTTAATTTTTTGTAGAGATGGGGTCTCACTATGTCGTCCAGGCTGGTTTCCAACTCCTAGCCTCAAGAAATCCTCCCACCTCGGCCTCCCAACGTGCAAGCATTACAGGCGTGATGTAATCCTATGCCAGGCCTGATTCTTACTTTGTAAATATAAAATCCTTATAAGTTCCTTCCTCATGAATGATTCTTGCTTCTTTCTGATAAAACCTATATATTTAAGCTATTTTCCTATTGATACAAAGCAAGATAAGGTGTAACACAGACTGATTTGGCACGTTTTTAGAATAATATATCTACTTTTTAAGAATCTACTACAAAATAGAATTGACATCCAGGTGCGGTGGCTCACGCCTGTAATCCCAGCACTTTGGGAGGCCAAGGCAGGTGGATCACGAGGTGAGGAGTTAAGAGACCAGCCTGGCCAATACAGTGAAACCCCAGCTCTACTAAAAATACAAAAACTAGCCGGGCGTGGTGCCATGTGCCTGTAGTCCCAGCTACTCTGGAGTCTGAGGCAGAGTCTGAGGCAGAGGTTGCAGTGAGCCGAGATCGAGCCACTGCACTCCAGCCCAGGCAACAGAGTGAGCCTCCGTCTCAAAAAAATAAATAAATAAAATAGAACTGACGACACAAAATATTTCTCAATTTACAAATTACCAACTGGCAGAGAAGCTGAAAAGTTGAGAAAAATGCTAAAAGAGCAGTTGACATCTAAAGCTCAATCAGAAATAAAAACAAAGCATTTCTGAAATTAGAAATACAAGGCAACAAATATAAAAATTTATTAAAAATACCATCTGTACACAACATTTTGGGGCAAATCATCTATTTAAAACTCAATGCAATATTCTTCTACTAGGCAGAGAAATACTTTTCCACTTCACCTTTACTCCTTAATTCCACTTGATACTTACATTGCTATGCCACATGCAGAGCACATACCCTCTACTTTATATTGTAATACTAAATACAAAATCAGCCGGGTACAGTGGCTCACACTTGTAATCCCAGCACTTTGGGAGCACAAGGCAAAAAGGATCACTTGAGCCCAGGAGTTCAAGGCCAGCCTAGGCAACACAGCAAGACCCAGCCTCTACAAAAAAAATAAAATAAAATTATTTATTTATTTTTATTTATTTTTTACTTATTTTGAGATAGAGTCTCGCTCTGTCGCCCAGGCTGGAGTGCAGTGGCGCGATCTTGGCTCACTGCAAGCTCCACCACCCGGGTTCAAGCGATTCTCCTGCCTCAGCCTCCTGAGTAGCTGGGACTACAGGCGCCCGCCACCACACCAGGCTAATTTTTTGTGTGTTTTTAGTAGAGACGGGGTTTCACCATGTTAGCCAGGATGATTTCAATTTCCTGACCTCATGATCCGCCCGCCTTGGCCTCCCAAAGTGCTAGGATTACAGGCGTGAGCCACTGCACCCGGCCTACAAAAAATTTTTAAAAATTATCCAGGTGCAGTGGCACATGTCTGTAGTCCCAACTACTCAGGAGGCTGAGGTAGGAGAATCACTTGAGCCCAGGAGGTTGAAGCTACAGTGAGCTATGATCATGCCACTGCCCTCCAGCCTAGGTGACACAGTGAGACCCTATTCCAAACACACACACACACACACACACACACACACACACACACACAAAGCCAAACTCTTTAAAAACAGGAGTGTTAAATACACTTCACATTGGCCACAATAGACAGCAGTGCCTCGTATATACCAGTCATCAATAAATGCTTGATGAATTAGGATTATGTTTTTTGAGACAGAGTCTCAACTCTGTCACCCAGGCTGGAGTCCAGTGGCACAATCTCAGCTCACTGCAGCCTCAACCTCCCAGGCTCCAGCAATTCTCCCACCTAAGCCACCTGAATAGCTGGGGCCACAGGCATGCACCACCACACCTGGCTAATTTTTTCTTGTAGAGATGGTATCTCACTATGTTGCCCTGGCTGGTCTAAAATTCCTGGGGTTCAATCAATCCTCCTGCCTCGGCCTCCTAAAATACTGGGATTATGGGCATGAGCCAAGGTAACTTGTCACTGACACTGTCAATTTCAAGTGTCCTGAAAATTAAAACTGAATTCTACCAATTAGAAATGTATACCAATTAAGGTTACTTCTATTTTTAAGGTCTCCTGAATAACCAAATAAGATCACATTTCATATTACTGCACAAACTAACCTCACTGAGAAAGAAACAGAATTATTCTCTAAGATACTAAATTCCAGATGACAAAAATCTTCCTATTTTTAAAACAAGGTTATTGGCCAGGTGCAGCAGCCCACGCCTATAATCCCAGCACTTTGGGAGGCCCAGGCAGGAGGATCACCTGAAGTCAGGAGTTCAAGACCGCCCTGGCCAACATGGGGAAACCCCGCCTCTACTAAAAATACAAAAATTAGCCGGGCGTGGTGGCAGGTGCCTGTAATCCCTGTTACTCGGGAGGCTGAGGCCTGAGAAAGGCTTGAACCCGGGAGGTGGAGTTTGCAGTGAACAGAGATCATGCCATTGCACTCCAGCCTGGGGAAGAGAGTGAGACTCTGTCTCCAAACATAAAAATAAAAATAAAATAAAATAAAATAAGGTTCTTTAGCCACACAGCTAAACCACTCAGTAACAAAATCCACCATGTTTTGATGCCTGCTCACCCTCAAGTTTTCTATCAAAGCACATTACCCTTAAGTCACTATATTAAGTCAATGATAATAAATATCGTGTAAGTGACACGTTTCTTGAGGGCAAAGACTTTGACTACACCCAGCATCTAAAACAGTACCTTGTATCTGGTAGGCATACTCCATGAATATTTGCTGAAAGAATGGCATTCATGACTATCTTATGGACTTCAATGACATATTCCAGGTGCTTCTCACCATTGCTCATATCCACCCATGAAGTCCTCCTTTTTTGGGGAGGTCTCGCTTTGTTGCCCAGGCTGGAATGCACTGGCATGATCTTGGCTCACTGCAACCTCCACCTCCTGGGTTCAAGCGATTCTCCTGCCTCCTGAGTAGCTGGGATTACAGGCATGCACCACCATGCTTGGCTAATTTTTGTATTTTTTGTAGAGATGGGGTTTCACCGTGTTGACCAGGCTGGTCTTGAACTCCTAATCCCAGATGATCCACCCGCCTCGGCCTCTCAAAGTGCTGGGATTACAGGTTACCCAATGGGGTCTTTCAAAATCTCATCACCACCCTCCTCTTCAAAGCTAAGAGAACCCAGGTATAGTATGAAAGTATATCCGCTTTAAATGATGTATTAAGATGCTTTCCCCTCAGCATGCAACATTCTAAAGTCAAATAAATCATCAATATTTCAGAAGTCAGTAAACAGCCTTTAATGGAAAAGAAACACAAGTTTCCAGTCATTCAGCAACCCTGTGTGACCTACTAAATTAAGTACAACATTTCTCAAAGTATATCTAATACAAAAAGTTCTAGACTTCAGAACCTCTTTCTAAATGATAAAAGGGGAGCCAGGGAGGTGTGAAAAATTACAAAAGGGGAGAAGGATGTGAACACGACCCTCTCTGAAGCAGTGAAGTATCTAAAACCAGTCTGTTAGGGGGAAAAATTTTTTTTTTTTTTTTTTTTTTTGAGACAGAGTCTTGCTCTGTCACCCGGGCTGGAGTGCAGTGGCCGGATCTCAGCTCACTGCAAGCTCCGCCTCCTGGGTTCACGCCATTCTCCTGCCTCAGCCTCCCGAGTAGCTGGGACTACAGGCGCCCGCCACCTCGCCCGGCTAGTTTTTGTATTTTTAGTAGAGACGGGGTTTCACCGGGTTAGCCAGGATGGTCTTGATCTCCTGACCTCGTGATCCGCCCGTCTCGGCCTCCCAAAGTGCTGAGATTACAGGCTTGAGCCACCGCGCCCGGCCCGGAAAATTTTTTTTTAAAGGCATCTAGTTCACCCTCCCACACAAAGCAGGAATTCCTCCAATGCCACCAACAGGTGGTCCTGCAGTTTTTGACAAAGAGACAGAACATTTCCCATATGAACATTCCCATAACAGAACGCTCATTCTCTCTCAAGTCAACCCATTACCCTCTTCTTTAAATAGGATCTAAAAATACTTCAGCTTTTATGAACTGACTCTTCTTCTGGCCCCAACTTCATCTCAGCATCATGAACATCAAGCTCTTCTAGCCGGGCGTGGTAGCTCATGCCTGTAATCCCCAGCACTTTGGGAGGCTGAGGAGGATGGATCACGAGGTCAGGAGTCCAAGACCAGCCTGGCCAAGATGCTGAAACCCCGTCTCTACTAAATATACAAAAATTAGCTGGGCGTGGTGGCAAGCGCCTATAATCCCAGCTACTTCGGAGGCTGAGACAGGAGAATCACTTAAAACCCAGGTGCCAGAGGTTGCAGTGAGCCAAGATCAAGCCACTGCACTCCAGCCTGGGTGACAGAGCAAGAATTCGTCTAAAAAAAAAAAAAAAAACTCTTCTAGCATAAAGACCTAAAAATCACAATGTTTTCAGCTTGCTTTCCCAAACACCCCACCCCTCTCAATTCCAAATCAAGTAAGCAATGAATCAAAGAGATGAAGACATCTCCCCAATAGAAAGATGAATCCATTTTCACTAAAACAAAACAAAACAAACAAACAAAAAAAACCTGAGCACAGAATCATACAACCTTTAGAGTTGGAAAAACCTTAGAACCCTCTAAATCTACTTCCTACCTCCTGTAGTTATCACTTCAGTAACTTCTCTGGGCAGTACATTTGTGGCCTGGAATCTTAAGATGTGGGGAGGTAAGAAGGTTCTTTGGCTTGAATGTTAAGTCATCCTGAGTACAGTTTTTATTATTGATTGTTTTGGTTTTTTTTGAAACAGGCTCTCACTCTGTTGCCCGGGCTGGAGTGCAGTGGCACAATTATGGCTCACTGCAGCCTCAACCTCCCCAGTTCAAGTGACCTTTCCAACTCAGCCTTCCAAGTAGCTGAGACGAGAGGCACATGACACCACGCCCACCCTTGTAGAGACAGGGTTTCACTATGTTGCCCAGGCTGGTCTCGAACCCATATGAGGTTTCACTGTGTTGCCCAGGCTGGACTCCTGCAATCCTCCTGCCTCGGCCTCCCAAAGTGTTAGGATTACAGGTTTGAGCCACCACTCCTGGCCTAAGTACAGTTTTTAAAAGTTGTACATGGATCTTGTAGGTGACATGGTTTGACAGAAGTAGATCAAAAGTAATCTGTGTCATTTGTTTACCATTACTTCATTGTCTCTTATACAATTTCCCTATTTTAAGAAGGTTAAATTTGTTACTTACTAGCAATATTTTTAAATGTCTTTTAAAAGATATGAGCTATTAAAAAACACCCAAGTTACTTTCAGGCCCAAAATTGAATAGGTTTTTCAGCTTCTAAAGATCTCTTTCAAGTTTGGCATAGACATGGCTTTACTCAGTCATCCACTCAACAAATACACAGTAAGGGCCTAACTCTAAACTGGACACTGCACTGGGCATTGAGAAGATGGAGAGCAGGAAAGATAAGGTCCCTATTCTAAGGGAGCTTTGTTTACAGAAGGCACAATTGCATCATCACACAGAATTACAAATTCAGAAAAGTGCTAGGAAGGCAAAGTACAGGATGCTCTAAGAACACATACACACAATAGGGCCTGTAATCCCAGCACTTTGGGAGGCTGAGGCGGGTGAATCACTTGAGGCCAGGAGTTCCAGACCAGCCTGGCCAACATGGCAAAACCCCGTCTCTATTAAAATACAAAAATGAGCCAGGCACGGTGGTGCATGCCTGTAATCGCAGCTACTCAAGAGGCTGAGGCACAAGAATCACTTGGGCCCAGGCAGCAGAAGACGCAGTGAGCTGAGATGACACCAGCGCACCCCAGCCTGGGCAACAGAGCAAGACTCTGCCTCAAAAAACAAAACAAAAAAACCCCCATGTAATAGGGGAAAACTGTTACACCATGGGGATTCAAAGCAAAATTTCCTGAGGAAGTGATGGTTAAGCTGAGATCTGAATGGAGGCCATTCGTATTTATGCAAAAATAGATATCCATAAAATGAGAAGAGAGGATTGGTCCAATAAGCCCAGCTACCTTACCTTTGGCATCTTTTATCCTATATCCTAAAACAACCTTTGTTTTTTTTTTTTTTTTTTGAGACAGAGTCTAGCTCTGTCGCCCAGGCTGGAGTACAGTGGTATGATCTCGGCTCACTGCAATCTCCACCTCCCAGGTTCAAGCGATTTTCCTGCCTTGGCCTCCCGAGTAGCTGGGACTATAGGTGAGCACCACCACGCCCAGCTAATTTTGTATTTTTAGTAGAGACGGGGTTTTACCATGTTGGCCAGGCTGGTCTCAAACTCCTGATCTCAGGTGATCTACCTGCCTCGGCCTCCCAAAGTGCTGAGATTACAGGCGTGAGCCACAGCGTGCAGCCCCACTCCCCCTTTTTGTTGTTTTAAAAACAGGGTCTCATTCTGTTGCCCAGGTTGGGGTGCAGTGGCACAATTATAGCTCACTGTAACCTTAACTCTTGGGCTCAAGAGCCCTCCTCAGCTTCCCAAGTAGCTGTGACTACAGGCACATACCACCACGCCCAGCTAATTTTCTTTTTGTTATCATTTTTTTGTAGACACAGGGTATTGATATGTTATCCAGGCTGGTCTCAAACTTCTGGGCTCAAGTGATCCTCCCACCTCAGCCTCCCAAAGTGCTGGGATTACAGGCGTGAGCCACTGCACCAGACCACAACCTCTTTTTTAAAAAAAGAAGAACAAAGTATGTAATACAGATGTCTGAAAGCTAGTAACTGAAAGTCTTTTGGGGAGAGAGACAGGGTCTTATTTAGCTCTGAATACCTCACATCACCTTGCCTAGTATCGTTACTATCACAGTAGTCACTCAAATCTGGTGAAATGATTAGTGTCAGTACTAAATCAATGTTAATACTGTCTTTAGTTAAATAAATTTGCCAAACTACATCTCCTCACACAAGAAGCCCCATTCTTAAACTTCCTCAATTGTGAAAAGATGTTTTAATCTACCTCAAGAATTTAATAAAATAATACATGGCAAAATGCCGGGGTAGATTCTGTAAGTTCTTGGAATATATGATATCCCTGTGATCAAAAAGCCGGATCAGTCTCTTCTAAGATAGTTTAGACTCAGCTGCGCTTCATTTTCCTTACTATGAGAAAAAATTCTAACAGGTTTGCATCCCCTCTCTGGCCTCGGTTCTCTGACGAGGGTGAAATAACAAACTCTAAAGTTCCTTCTAACTCCAGACACCTGTAAAGCTTTTAAAAGGATCAAGATTGCACTCCTTAGCATGAATGTTAGACTACTTCCTCACCTACTCCATTTCCCCAGGACCCCATATTTTTTCTCAGGAAAGGTAGCATGTAATTCATGATTTAAGTTCTTTAAAAGACCTATTTTCTTTTCTTTTTTTTTTTTTTTTTTGAGACGGAGTCTCGCTCTGCCACCCAGGCTGGAGTGCAGTGGCCGGATCTCAGCTCACTGCAAGCTCCGCCTCCTGGGTTTAGGCCATTCTCCTGCCTCAGCCTCCCGAGTAGCTGGGACTACAGGCGCCCGCCACCTCGCCCGGCTAGTTTTTTGTATTTTTTAGTAGAGACGGGGTTTCACCGTGTTAGCCAGGATGGTCTCGATCTCCTGACCTCGTGATCCGCCCGTCTCGGCCTCCCAAAGTGCTGGGATTACAGGCTTGAGCCACCGCGCCCGGCAAAAGACCTATTTTCTACTCATTTTACACGCAGACTTAAGTTGAATTTATACATCTAAATTAGATCTTCTGAATAATCCAAATAATTATTGTAAAATTTTACACCCCTCAAAGGACAAAAAAAAAAAAAAAAACAGTCAAAATAGCCAACTGTGCTCTGGGCGTGGTGGGTCATATCTATAACCTCAAGCACTTTAGCAGGCTGAGGTGGGAGGATCGCTTGAGGCCAGGAGTTCAAGACCAGCCTGGGCAACATGGCAAGACCTCCATCTCTAAAAAACTTTTTTTTTTTAATTAGCCAGGCATGGTGGTGCACACCTGTAGTTCCAGCCACTAGGAAGGCTGAAGTGGGAACATCATCTGAGCCCAGGAGTTTGAGGCTGTAGTGAACTATAAGCATGCCACCGCACTCCAGCCTAGGCAACAGAATGAGATCTCGTCTCTAAAAACAAAAACAAAAACATGTTTAATGGCCATCAGTCAAAAATAGGTTTATAACTACTAACTCTAAAGAGTAAATTTTGGTTTTCCAATTAAGGAAAATTTATTTCCTATATTTTAAATCAGAAAATAGCCACAAAAAGTCACTTATACTCAGAAATAACAATAAATGCAAACTCATTAATGGAAAAAAATTTTTTAAGTTACAATTAAAAGAGAGCAGAAACATCTGCAACATAATGCAAATGTATCTATAAGATACTACCACATGAAAATGAAATTTTACCCAAAAAACGTTAAAACACTCAAATTATGCAGGTAAGGGCAATTTATGTATTTCAGATTTATCTTGTTTAAAATAATTTTTTGGTGTAGTTTTAAAAACCCTGCCTCCTTTTACCCTTCAGGGAATAGCGTCCCACTAAAAGAGAACACTATTGTAATGATACTTTCAGACAAGAAACCTGTCTTTATGATGTAAACCAGGGCTATCAGATCCAGATAAGGTTTGCCATTAGGATGCTTCAGAAGTAATAACCTTCAAAGAAAAAAAATGTTTAAGTAATTCCTGCATTAATAATTGCTAGTTAGTGAATTTAGTTTTTAAGCACATTGTATTTTTATATAAATATAAATTTTTAAAACTTAAAATTCTATGGCCGGGCGCGGTGGCTCAAGCCTGTAATCCCAGCACTTTGGGAGGCCGAGACGGGCGGATCACGAGGTCAGGAGATCGAGACCATCCTGGCTAACACGGTGAAACCCCGTCTCTACTAAAAATACAAAAAACTAGCCGGGCGAGTTGGCGGGCGCCTGTAGTCCCAGCTACTCGGGAGGCTGAGGCAGGAGAATGGCGTGAACCCGGGAGGCGGAGCTTGCAGTGAGCTGAGATCGGGCCACTGCACTCCAGCCTGGGCGACAGAGCGAGACTCCGTCTCAAAAAAAAAAAAAAAAAAAAACTTAAAATTCTAAACTTAATTTCCAGAGACAAAATCAATCCTTTCACTTTGAACATCAACGTTAACACGGCAGCTTCCTATTTCACAGTTACTCTTAGTATTTCTTTATATTTTACATCCACTGAGTGTTTCAGGGCCTTAAAATTCATTACGATTATTATATTATTAGTTAAAACGTGCACTGTAACATTCCCTTTTTAAAGAGGTGCAAATAGAAGTTAAATAACTTATCCAAGGTCACCCAACAAGTCAGTGACAAAGTTGGGAGTAGGAGTAAAACTTCAGCCCCTAGACTGAAGACTACTTCAAGCGTTTGCAGTTCCAAAAGAGGAAGGAAAAAAAAAGGTCAAGCGATTTACCCTCAATAACTTCCAATAGCATACTCTAAATACAGTGGTACACTTATTATCATAAACACTAATAAAAAAGATTCACCGTGAATGAAAGAAACAACTTTGCTACATTTAGATACCACTGTCATTTCCCTAGCTCTTGTAACAAGCGAAAATCCTGTACTGGATCTGGCTATATGAAATCCTAGGGAATGTTCACTCTTCAATATGAACAATTTATTTTCATGCTAACATGCATTTGCGAATTAATCTTTTATCACCTTGTCCTATTTGGAGGTGCTGCGGGATGCATTTATTTCCTCACTCTTCCATAACATCAAGTCAAAGACTACAATCTCAAAACTAAGCAATTCTCAGTGAAAACATAGTTACATAGCCAATGAAAGAAAAGCTCTAATAAATGGCTGCTTTTAAAGAGATACTTTTAAAGGATGCTTACATGCTTCAGAGAATTACTGGTAACTCGCCCGCCAAGAAGGATGGTCCCTTTAAAGTAGCTTTTAAGGCATTATCCCTCCCTGTTTGGGACACAGTCTGACTTGTTGGACAAGACTAATCTGGGCACTCTCACACACAACCCTTCTGAACCAGCTTAGTTCACTGCAAACATCATTTCAACTGTAGTACTCAGCCCTTCGCATACTACAAGGAACAAGATGACTCTCCTTAACAGTCTTTCAGAACGTCCCCTCGGCGGAGACACTGACAGCCGACCTCCCGCGGATGTTTTTGGAAATAGAAATGTTAACACCAGGAGAGGCTCCTAGGGAATGTCAGTGCGGCAGCAGGTGGAGTAGCCCTGCGTGCCGAGCAGGTTCTTTCTGACCTAGTCTCAGTCCTCCGCTTCCCGGCCCCAGTTCCGCCTTACAGAGACCTTGTTAAGCCGTCTTGCGCCCCTGTTCTCTAACCCAGGGCGAGACTTCCAACCCTCCAGGGAGGCGAGGCAATCGAAGCAGACAAGACGGCCACCCCACCTCTTCCGGGGACTCGCAGGCCCGCTCCCTGGCCATGTCAGAGCCTGATGGACCAGGCTGGAAGGGACGCAGCCGGCTCCCCTGGGAGCCTCCCAGCCAGAACCCCGCGTCCCACGGTCCCTTTCCACAGCCCCCACCCCTTCGAAACGCCACCGCCACCACCCTCCTCACTCCTGAATCCCCTCTCCTCAGGAGTACCCCAGTGGAGGGAGTTACCGGCCCACTCAAAAGTAAGAGCGACGGCCACCCCTCTCGGTCACCCTGGCCCCACTGTCACCGCCCTGCTCCCGCCTCTGCCTACGCCGCTGGCTGACCCCGGTGACGCCCGGGTCGGTACCTTGCGGACCCCCTTGTAGATATAGAAGTAGAGCTCCCGGCCCACATTGAAGCAGAGGCGGTCGCCGTTGCCAGACTGGTCGTTGAGGTTTACGAAGGAGACGCGGACAGGGTTGGATCCCTGCGAGTTGAAGGGCACCCGGTTGGGCCGGCTGTACTCCGAGTGCGGCAGCAGCTTGTACAGACCTTCCCGGGTGGTGAATTGGGTCTTAATCTCGTTCATCTCCTTCCCTCCTCCCTCCGTCGCCATCTTGGAAAGCAGCGTTCATCCTGCCCTAAGTGCCCGGATCACGCCCACCGCGCAGGCGCTGTTCCTGGTGCTCCTCTTCCCCCACCCCTTGCCTTTTCCTTGTCGCCCCTCCCACCCGCGGGCCAGCCCCGCGAAGGCGGGCCGAAGGGAAGGGGCGGGCTTGTTTACGGCCCGACTGCGCAGGCGTGCTCACCTGGCGTGCTCCACCCGGCTGGGCGTCCTCAGGCTCCTCCCCTGGGCGTGGCCTCCGGGCAGCCCGGCTGCTTCCCAGGTGATGTCGGTTCCAGCCGGTGGGGTCTAGTTGACGGTTCCGCAGCCACCAGGACCAACGGAAAGCCGATCAGGGGGAACCGCGGCGGGGCTGGTGTCAGGAGCCTGAGGTGAACTTGAGGGTGCCTCCTCAGCGGTCTCCCCCCCTGCCCTGAGGGGCGCCGGGACCCCAAAGAGCGGAGGAAGAGCGCCACCCCGACTGCCACCGCTTCGGGGCCAGCACGCGGGGTACCCTACAGGGAGCGCGGATGCCCCTGTGTTCGGGCGGGGACGGCTCCACCCCTCCTGGGCCCTCCCTTCGGGACGGGGACTGTCCCGCCCAGAGAGAGTGCTGACTACCCGCGCGACCGTCTGGATCCCCGGTCAGGAAGCAAGCCCCTTTGAAGCCTCCTTGCCGCCGTTTCTGAGAAGGTACCGAAGGACTCAAGATTTACGCTTCACTATGTTTTATTTCAGGCCGGGTAGGGGAAGAGAAGAATGTGCTATAGCATGGATATCCTAATTCCTGTGTGTGGTGAGCACTGGCGGCCTCCGCTTCTTAGCGGAGGTTTGTCCTCTCCAACTGTTCAGAGACACACGGCGGGGAAGCGCTCTGGGAACCGGGGACTGAATCTATGCAGGATTCACTTCTCTTGCTCAGTAGTTTACGAATAGCTCTTAATAAAATTTAAGGTAATTGGTTTTTTTTTTTTTTTTTTGAGAAGCCTCAGGTGGAGTCAGTGAGATTATTTACTAGGAGATCCATAGGGATAGTTGTATGCATGTAATGTACAGGGTCTAGATTTATAAGAACGGGCACACGTGTCAAAGTAAGATTAAACTATCACTATTTTATACCTGGGTTTCTTGGCATGTTGCACCAGAATAGGAAAGTTTCTAAAGTGACAGAAACATTCTAATAGAATTCCAGGGAGGAGGGAAGTCAACATTTGTTACACCAAGAATGAACTATTCCTGAAATCAGATTATATCTTGAGGGACGCAAAAGAAGTGAATGGAGGGAATTTCTAAAGTAGGAGGAATCTAAATCATAAACATCTTCTGTATTATAAAGCAAGTAGATACCAATACAAACTGTGCCAATGATGTAATAACACATTTGCATTGTGTTGGAAAAAAAAGAAAAAAGCACTGAAGTCCTACTTAACTAATAGAGCCTTAGAAATGCTTAAAATTTTTTCTTAGAATTGTTTTGATGTTATCCGACTTTCCCTAAAAGTCAAATCGAGATCAGAAATCTTAATACAGCAAGGTATGTTCTGTGGTTCCCATGGCTAGATCCCAAACTCCATAACTGTGCTATTTTACTTTGAAAACACGTATT
The DNA here is from genome assembly GCF_007565055.1 of Rhinopithecus roxellana. Taxonomy (NCBI): domain Eukaryota; kingdom Metazoa; phylum Chordata; class Mammalia; order Primates; family Cercopithecidae; genus Rhinopithecus; species Rhinopithecus roxellana. Next base: position 160,748,437 of record NC_044553.1, on the reverse strand, counting down.
TTACAATAATCAACTTGAAGGATAGTGACATCTTGAATCTTCAAAAAATAATTTATCTGTATTTCCTAATTATCAAGAGGAAAAAAGTGTAATAATATTTTGGGGGAAAAGGCCAGGCGCAGTGGCTCACGCCTATAATCCCAGCACTTTGGGAGGCCAAGGTCAGGAGATCAAGACCATCCTGGCTAACACGGTGAAACCCCGTCTCTACTAAAAAACGCAAAAAAATTAGCCAGGCATGGTGGCAGGGGCCTGTAGTCCCAGCTACTTGGGAGGCAGAGGCAGTAGAATGGCGTGAACCCGGGAGGCGGAGCTTGCAGTGAGCTGAGATTGTGCCACTGCACTCCAACCTGGGCAACAGAGCCAGACTCTGTCTCAAAAAAAAAAAAAAATACATATATATATATATATATATATATGTATATATGTATATAGGGGAAGAAAAACCCAGTAAGCAAAAGTTAAAACAAAATTTTGTATTATTCCTTAATTAACCACAACATTCTATTTCCCATAATACCTATATAATTTAAGCATTCTATCAAGATTTACCGTATATAAATTCAACATTTTATTATAATCACAGTAATAGACTATTCACTTTGTCTCAAGCATAGCCTTTGGTTTTTTTTTCTTTCTTTTTTGGACGGAGCCTTGCTCTGTTACCAGGCTGGAGTGCAGTGGTGTGATCTCGGCTCACTGCAACCTCTGCCTCCTTGGTTCAAGCAATCCTCCTGCTTCAGCGTCCCGAGTAGCTCAGACTACAGATGTGCACCACCATGCCCAACTAATTTTTGTGTTTTTGGTAGAGATGAGGTTTCACCCTGTTGGCCAGGATAGTCTTGATCTCTTGACCTTGTGATCTGCCCGTCTTGGCCTCCCAAAGTGCTGGGATTACAGGCATGAGCCACTGTACCCGACCCCATGCATAGCCTTTGAATAATCTCTGTTTTTATTCTTTTTCTCTCATAGCTTTCTTCCCCCATATTCAAAGATTCAATAAGTAACACCCAAAACTAAATAACTAGGCCTAAATGGCCAGGCATGTTGGCTCATGCCTGTAATCCCAGCACTTTGGGAGGCCGAGGCAGGCGGATCATGAGGTCAGGAGTAGGAGATCGCCTGGCCAACATGATGAAACCCCATCTCTACTAAAAATACAAAAATTAGCCAGGCGTGGTGACACATGTCTGTAATCCCAGCTGCTCGGGAGGCTGAGGCAAGAGAATTGCTTGAACCCGGGAGGTGGAGGTTGCAATGAGCCGAGAGCTCACCACTGCACTCCAGCCTGGGCGACAGAACGAGACTCCACCTCCGGAAATAAATAAATAAGTAGATAAATAAATAAATGGGCCTGACCTAATTTTATTTCTGATTTTCAATTTCAAACCGGGAATTTATTTTTATTTTTATTTTTATTTTTTTGTGGTAGAGTCTCACTCTGTTGCCCAGGCTTGAGTGCAGTGGCACTCTGCCCCAGCCTCCCAAGTAGCTGGGATTACAGGCTCATGCCACCACACCCAGCTAATTTTTGTGTTTTTAGTAGAAACAGGGTTTCACCATGTTGGCCAGGCTGGTCTCAAACTCCTGACCTCAGGTGATCTACCCACTTCAGCTTCCCAAAGTGCTAGGATTACAGGTGTAAGGCACCGCACCCAGCCTCAAACTGGATATTTCTTTTTTCTTCTTCTTTCTTTCTTTCTTTCTTTTTTTTTTTTTTTTTTGAGAGAAGTCTCGCTTTTGTCCCCCAGGCTTGAGTGCAATGGCTGGATCTCAACTCACTGCAACCTCTGCCTCCTGGATTCAAACGATTCTTATGCCTCTGCCTCCCAAGTAGCTGGGATTAAGGCACCCGCCACCAAGCCCAGCTAATTTTTGTATTTTTTAGTAGAGACGGGGGTCTCACCATGTTGGCCAGGCTGGTCTCGAACTCCTGACCTCAGGTGATCCACCCACCTCGGCCTCTCAAAGGGCTGGGATTACAGGCATGAGCCACTTTACCCAGCCTAAACCGGGTATTTCTTTATTTATTTATTTATTTTTTTTTTTGAGACAGAGTCTCTCTCTGTTGCCCAGGCTGGAGTGCAGTGGCATGATCTCGGCTCACCACAACCTCCACCTCCTGGGTTCAAGCGAGTCTCAGCCTCCCGAATAGCTGGGACTACAGGCGTGTGCCACCACGCTGGGCTAATTTTTTTGTATATTTAGCAGAGATGGGTTTCACCATGCTGGTCAGGCTAGTCTCGAACTCCTGACCTCGTGATCCACCTGCCTCGGCCTCCCAAAGTGCTGGGATTACAGGCATGAGCTACCGCACCCAGCCCAAACCTGGTATTTCTAAATAAATTCATCAGTCTCTAAACCTTATCAGTTATTTTTTCATTTCAAACTTGAATCGTTTTAATGGTTTTGTGAATTAATTCCTTCTAAACAACTACCAAAGTAATTTTCTAAAAACAGTGCTTTAGGCATTAAATATTCTTTTGTCCAAAAACTTTCAATTATTTGAAATACCCACACAGTTTAAGTCATACACCAGTACTTCTCAGCTTGTTTCTTACATACTGCATAAATCCTCCATTCCAATCAGACGGTTCTGCTGTCATCCTTTTTTTTTTTTTTTTTTTTTGAGACAGAGCTTTGCTCTGTCACCCAAGCTGGAGTGTAGTGGTTCAATCTCGGCTCTCTGCAACCGCCAACTCCTAGGCCCTGGCAAACCTCCCAAGTAGCTGGGACCACAGGCATGTGCCACCATGCCCAGCTAATTTTTGTATTTTTTGTAGAGACCGGGGTTTATTTTTTTTTTGAGACACGTCTCACTCTGTTGCCCAGGCTGGAGTGCAGTGGCGCAATCTCAGCTCACTGCAACCTCTGTCTCCTGGGTTTGAGCGATTCTCCTGCCTCAGCCTCCCAAGTAGCTGGGACTACAGGCGCCCGCCACCATGCATGGTGAATTTTTGTATTTTTAGTAGAGACAGGGTTTCACCATGTCGGCCGGGCAGGCCTCGAACTCCTGGGCTCAAGCGATCCACCCACCTCTGCCTCCCAAAATTCAAGGCATGAGGCACCATGCCCAACCTGCCGTCATCTTTAGCTATGTCCCTTGCTTGAGATGACCTTCCCCTGACTGCCCCCCTTTCACCTTCATAGCATATTCTTTAAGAACTAGTTAAGGCCGGGCGTGGTGGCTCATGCCTGTAATCCCAGCACTTTTGGAGGCTGAGGCGGGCGACCACCTGAGGTCGGGAGTTTGAGACCAGCCTGACCAACATCCGTCTCGGAAAAAAAAAAAAAAAAACTAGTTTAAATCCCATTTTCACCAAGCCCTGGGTGATAAAACCATATTTGAAACCAAGGATTCTTAACTCGGGACCCATAGCTGGCTTCAGGGAATGTTTGAACTCCCTATAATTATGTTCAAAATTTTGTGTGCATATTCATTATATCATGAGAGTCTTATCAGCATGTGCTAATTATCTCGTATCGTTTTGTTTTGAGATGGAGTTTTGCTCGTGTTGCCCAGGCTGGAGTGCAGTGACATGATCTTGGCTCACTGCAACCTCCACCTCCCGGGTTCAAGCGATTCTCCTGCCTCAGCTTCCTGAGTAGCTGGGACTACAGGCATCCGCCACCACGCCCGGCTGATTTTTGTGTTTTTAGTAGAGATGGGGTTTCACCATGTTGGCCAGACTGGTCTTGAACTCCTGACCTCAGGTGATCCACCCACCTCAGCCTCCCAAAGTGCTGGGATTACGGGCCTGAGCCACCGCGCCTAGCGCCTACCCCTCCACCATTTTTTCGTTTTTTTTTTTTTTTTTTTTTTTTTTTGAGACGGAGTCTTCGCTCTGTCGCCCAAGCTGGAGTGCAGTAGCCGGATCTCAGCTCACTGCAAGCTCCGCCTCCTGGGTTCACGCCATTCTCCTGCCTCAGCCTACCGAGTAGCTGGGACTACAGGGGGCTGCCACCTCGCCCGGCTAGTTTTTTGTACTTTTTAGTAGAGACGGGGTTTCACCGTGTTAGCTAGGATGGTCTCGATCTCTGACCTTGTGATCCGCCCGTCTCGGCCTCCCAAAGTTCTGGGATTACAGGCTTGAGCCACCGCGCCCGGCTTTTTTTTTTTTTTGAGACAGAGTCTGGCCCTGTGGCCCAGGCTGGAGTGCAGTGGCACGATCTCAGCTCACTGCAACCTCCATGTCCCAGGTTCTAGCAATTCTCCTGCCTCAGCCTCCTGAGTAGCTGGAATTACAGGTGCGTGCCACCAAGCAGGCTAAATTTTTTTGTATTTTTAGCAGAGACAGGGCTTTGCCATTTGGCCAGGTTGGTCTCGAACTCCTGACCTCAGTTGATCTGCCTGCCTCAGCCTCTCAGAGTGCTGAGATTACAGACATGAGCCACCACGCCCAGACCCCTTGTATTGATATCTATATTTTTTACATAGATGCTACCTTTTAGCCAGATTGTATGCACACTTAAGCATAGGAGTAACCTCGTTAAAATTCTCTGTAGTCTCAGTTTTTTTTCTTTTTCCTTTTGTTAGAGACAGGGTCTCACTATGTCGTCTGGCAGGAAGTTCAGTGGTACCGGCCTGGCTCATTGTAGCCTTAACCTTCCAGGCTCAAGCCATCCTCCTGCCCCAGCCTCCTGAGTAGCTGGGACTACAGGAATGTACCACCATGCCCAACTAATTTTTAATTTTTTTCTGTTTTTGAGACTGTGTTGCTCTTTTGTCAGGCTGGAGTGCAGTGGCATGATCTCCACTCACTGCAAGCTCCGCCTCCTGGGTTCAAGCAATTCTCCTGCCTCAGCCTCCCGAGTAGCTGGGACTACAGGTGTGCACCACCACGCCCAGCTAATTTTTGTATTTTTAGTAGAGATGGGGTTTCACCATGTTGGCCAGGATGGTCTCGATCTCCTGACCTTGTGATCCGCCTGTCTTGGCCTCCCAAAGCGTTGAGATTACAGGCGTGAGCCACCATGCCCAGCCATTTTTAAATTTTTTATAAAGACAGAACCTCACTATGTTGCCCAAGCTAGTCTTGAACTCCTGGACTCAAGTAATCCTCCTGCCTCAGTGTCACAAAGTGTTGTGATTACAGGTATGAGCCACCACAGCCAGCCTGTATTCTGAAATTTTTGAGTGACTACATTTGCTACATTGTTGTAACTTTCGGGATGCATCAGTAGACAAAAATTCCTCACTCATGAATTCCATGTTCTTGTAGGGAGGAGACAAAGGATAAGCAATAACAGAAAGGCAATAAACACAACTAAGTACATCCTGTAGTGATTAGCAGTAGGAAAAAGTAGGTCAGAGTAAAAGAGAGTTTGAGAATATGTCAGGTAATTTGCAGTTTCAAATATGTTGGTCAAAATAAGACTCTTTGAGACAGTGATATTTCTGTAAAGACCTGACAGAAGTAAGGAGGTGGGCCATGGGAAGAACTGGTAAAAGAGTGGACCAAGCACAGGAAAAAAACCACAGCAGAGGCCCCCAAGGCAGAAGTGTGCCTAGTGTGTTCAGGGAACAGTAAGAAGGCCATTGTGGCTGGAGCAGAGTGAGCAGGGAAACCATTGCAGGGTTTAAGAATTTATGTGTTTGCTGGTTTGAGAATAGATTTTAGGAAGCAGAAGTAGAACAGGAAGGTCACTAAGGAAGCTAACTGTAGTAATCCAGGCCACAGGTGCCAGAAACTTGGACTAGGTAGCAATTGAGATGAAAAGAGGCTAGAGAATCCTACATATACTCTGAAGGTAAAGCCAAGAGGATTTCCCAGCAGATGGGATGTGGCTTGTGGGAGAAATGAAGGAGTCAGGAATGACTCCAAAGTAGACATAAGCAACTGGACGATGGAAATGCCATTAACAGAGATGAGGAAGGCTGAGGAGGAACACGTTTTGAAAGGAAGATCAGGCATTGCATTTTCACATATTGGGTATGAGATACCAGACATTCAGAGGGAATGTCCAGAAGGCAGTTGAATAATCAAGTCTGGAAGGAGGTCTGAGCTGCCCAGCTGTATTCTGCAATTATCAGCAAATAGGTAGTATTTAAAGCCTGGATAGGCTGGCCATGGTGGCTTATGCCTGTAACCCCAATACCTTGGGTGGCTGAGGCAGGAGAATCACTTGAACCCAGAAGTTCAAAACCAGCCTGGGCAATATGGCGAGACCTTGTCTCTACAAAAACATTTAAAAATTAGCCTGGTGTGGTGGTGTATTCCAGCAGTCCTAGGAGGCTGAGGCAGGAGGATCACTTGGGCCCAGGAGGTTGAGGCTACAGTGAACTGTGATTGTACCACTACATTCCAGCCTGGGCAACAGAGGGATTTTGTCTCAAATTTTGTCTCAAAAAACAAAAATTAACTCAAAATGGATTAAAGACCTAAATGTAAGAACTGAAACTATAAAACTGGAGCTATGATCACACCACTGCACACCAGCCTGAGCAACATAGCAAGACCCTGTCAAAAAAAGAGAATGGACAAAGGTTCTGAATAGACATTTCTGCAAAGAAGTTACACAAATGGGCAGTGAGCACGTGGAAAGATTCACAACATTATTAGCAATCAAGTAAATGCAAATTAAAACCACAAGGAGCTGTTACTTCACGTATACTAGGATGGCTATAATCAAAAAGATAAATAATAACAGGTGCTGGAGAGAATGTGGAGAAATTTAAACCCCCATATACTGCAGATAGGAAGGAAAAGTAATACAGCCAATATGGAAAATAGTCTGGCAGTTCCCTAAAAGTTTCAACAGTTACCATAGGGCCCAGCAATTCCAATCATATGTATATACCCAAGAGATAGCAAAACATATTCACACGGCCAGGCACAGTAGCTCACATCTGTAATCCCAGCATTTTGGGAGGCCGAGGTGGGTGGATCATGAGGTCAAGAGTTCAAGACCAGCCTGACCAACGTGGTGAAACTGCGTCTGTACTAAAAATACAAAAATTAGCCAGATGTGGTGGTGCACACCTGTAATCCCAGGTACTCAGGAGGCTGAGGCAGGAGAATCACTTGAACCTGGGAGGCAGAGGTTACGGTGAGCCGAGATCACACCATTGCTCTCCAGCCTGGGTGACAGAGTGAGACTCCATCTCAAAAACAAAAAAAAAATTCACACAAAAACTTACACATGAATGTTCACAGCAGCATTATTCAAAATAGTCAAAAAGTGGAAACAAACCACATGACCATCAACTAATGAATGGATAAACAAAATGTGGTATATCCATACAATGGAATATTAATCAGCTATGATAGAAGGGAATGTAGTGGCCAGGTATGGTGGCTCACGCCTATAATCCTAGCACTTTGGGAGGTCGAGGCGGGCAGATCACGAGGTCAGGAGATCGAGACCACCCTGGCTAACACGGTGAAACCCCGTCTCTACTAAAAATACAAAAAATTAGCCAGGCGTGGTGGCGGGCACTTGTAGTCTCAGCTACTCGGGAGGCTGAGGCAGGAGAATGGCATGAACCTGGGAAGCGGAGTTTGCAGTGAGCCGAGATCGCGCCACTGCACTCTAGCCTGGGCGACAGAGCGAGACTCCGTCTCAAAAAAAAAAAAAAAAAAAAAAAATTAGCCGAGAATGGTGGCATGCACCTGTAATTCTAGCTACTCAGGAGGCTGAGGCAGGAGAATTGCTTGAACCCAGAAGGCAGAGGCTGCAGTGAGCTGAGATCGAGCCACTGCACTTCAGGCTGGGCGACAGAGCAAGACTCCGTCTCAAAAGAAAGAAAGAAAGAAAGGAAGAAAGAAAGAAGAAAGAAAAGAAAAGAAAAGAAAAGAAAGAAAGAAAGAAGAAAGAAAGAAAGAAAGAAAGAAAGAAAGAAAGAAAGAAAGAAAGAAAAAAGAAAAGAAAAGAAAAGAAAAGAAAAGAGAAAAGAAGAGAAAGGGGCCGGGCGCGGTGGCTCAAGCCTGTAATCCCAGCAATTTGGGAGGCCGAGACGGGCGGATCACGAGGTCAGGAGGTCGAGACCATCCTGGCTAACCCGGTGAAACCCCGTCTCTACTAAAAAATACAAAAAACTAGCCGGGCGAGGTGGCGGGCACCTGTAGTCTCAGCTACTCGGGAGGCTGAGGCAGGAGAACGGCGTAAACCCGGGAGGCGGAGCTTGCAGTGAGCTGAGATCCGGCCACTGCACTCCAGCCTGGGCGACAGAGCAAGACTCCGTCTCAAAAAAAAAAAAAAAAGAAAAGAAATTCTGAAACACTAAGGGCTCTGAGAACCAAGAAAACTTGGGAATCACCGTAAGGCATAAACCTTTCTCATTTCTTACCTTCCAACTTATACCTCCCTTCTTATCTCTATCTGAATCCATTCTTACTCTTCTAGGTTAAAAGAAGAAGTAGTACCTCTCCTCTTCTCTTCTTTTCTTTTTTTAAGATGGAGTCTCGCTACATGGCCATGGCTGGAATGCAGTGGCGTGATCTCAGCTCACTGTAACCTCCGCCTCCTGGGTTCAAGCAATTCAACTGTCTCAGCTTCCCGAGTAGCTGGGACTACAGGCATGTACCACCATACCCGGCTAATTTTTTTTTTTTTCCAAGACGGAGTTTCACTCTTATTGCCCAGGTTGGAGTGCAAGGGCACGATCTTGGCTTACTGCAACCTCTGCCTCCTGGGTTCAAGAAATCTCCTGCCTCAGCCTCCTGAGTAGCTGGGATTACAGGCACCTGCCATGCCCAGCTAATTTTTTGTATTTTTAGTAGAGACGGGGTTTCATCATGTTGGCCAGGCTGGTCTCAAACTCCTGACCTCAGGTGATCCACCCACCTCGGCCTCCCAAAGTGCTGAGATTACAGGTGTGAGCCACCACGCCCGTCCTAATTTTTTTTTTTTTTTTTTTTTTTGAGATGGAGTTTCACTCTTGTTGCCCAGGCTAGAGTGCAATGGCTCAATTTCGGCTCACCGCAACCTCCACCTCCTGGGTTCAAGTGATTCTCCTGCCTCAGTTTTCCGAGTAACTGGGATTACAAGCATGGGCCACCATGCCCGGCTAATTTTTTTTGTATTTTTAATAGAGACGGGGTTTCTCCATGTTGGTCAGGCTGGTCTTAAACTCCCGACCTCAGGTGATCCGCCCGCCTCAGCCTCCCAAAGTGCTGGGATTACAGGCTTGAGCCACTGCTCCCAGCCCTGTCCTAATTTTTGCATTTTTGATAGAGATGGGGTTTCACCATGTTGATCAGGCTGGTCTTGAACTGCTGACCTCAAGTGATCCACCGGCCTCTGCCTCCCAAAGTGCTGGCATTACAAGTGTGAGCCACCATGCCCAGCTACCTCTTCACTATGCTCACATTGTAACAAATTCCTGGTCTCCTCTAGGACACCCTGCTGCAGCAGCAAGTTACTGTTTCTTCTGGGCAGACTGCCACACTGCACTGCCTCCTCCCGTGTAGCGTAAGCCTGCTGAGCAAAGAAGAGAGCAGCACGGAGGAACCAACGGTCATTTCTGCTTGAGAGTTTGGCAGCGTGCTAGTGATTGTCAATAGAATTGCTTCTTTCTCCAATTGAAAACAAAACACGCTGGTGTGGCTCACACCTATAATCCCAACACTTCGGGAGGCCGAGACGAGAGGATAGCTAGAGCCCAAGAGTTCACAACCAACCTGGCAACAACATAGCAAGGCCCTGTCTCTATAAAAATAAGATTAGCCAGGCATGGCGACACATACTTGTAATTCCAGCTACTCAGGAGGCTGAGTTGGGAGGATCGCTTGAGCCCAGAAAGTCAAGGCTTCAGTGAGCTGTCTTCGCAACACTGCTTTCCAGCCTGGGCCACAGAGCAAGACATTGTCTCAAAAATATATATATAGGCCAGGCGCGGTGGCTCACGCCTGTAATCCCAGCACTTTGGGAGGCTGAGGTGGGCGGATCACGAGGTCAGGAGATCAAGACCATCCTGGCTAACACAGTGAAACCCCATCTCTACTAAAAATATAAAAAATTAGCCGGGCATGGTGGCGGGCACCTATAGTCCCAGCTACTTGGGACACTGAGGCAGGAGAATGGCATGAACCCGGGAGGTGGAGCTTGCAGTGAGCTGAGATGGTCCCACTGCACTCCAGCCTGGGCAACAGAGCGAGACTCTGTCTCAAAAAAAAAAAAAAGTATGTATGTATGTGTATATATATATATATATATATGAAATAAAACAAAACACCTCTGCCTATTGCTTACTGTCTCCAGTCCCAGCCTTGAGTCACAGCTGTCTCCTACCCCCTCAAATAAATATAACTCCATGTGTGCTATTTTAATTATCTTAGACTCTAGGGTTAAGACTGAAATGTGGGTTCCAAACCACAGTAATAAAGGGAAAATACAGGAAGAAAATGAGAATTAACTGTCATAAGGCTGGGACATTCTGCCACAGTTGCAGAACTAATTGAATTATTAGAGTATGTTAGAACTGAACTCAAATTAGGACAGAACTCATGGTAGCTTTGTTTTTCATTGTTAAGCTCCTCCAGTAAGAAGTAAAACAACAGCTTATCCAAGCAGCCTAATAAGCATTGTGGGTTTTATCTTTGCAAAGATTAGAGCAAGGACGTTCAAGCTTAATAGCCTCAATAACAGTTTCTAACTTTTTTCTATCTGAGATCCTGAAACAGGAAAGATGAGATTTTTAAAAGAGCTAGTGTGCTATATGTAAAGAAAAAATTAACATGTTACTTATATATAATGAGAAGTACTTATTGAGAGGAGGCTATGAAGAGGTGATTTAAAAAAGAAAAGAAAAGAAAAAAGTACTTCTCAGTCTCTGAAGAGCCTCATCAGCATTATTGGCCTGTTGAGAAGCAGCCAGTAAAGCTGAGTGATTTTTAGCCATAGATTGCTGTAAAGTAGTAGTCGGGGCCTGTGGCAGGAAGTAAGATTCATTTGTTAATTTAAAAATTCATTTTAAGAGTTACTGTTTGGGAAAACAAAAACACAGTTTATGATATTAAAAGAATCTAGTTGGCCGGGTGTAGTGGCTCACGCCTATATTCCCAGCACTTTGGGAGGCCGAGGCAGGCGGATCACGAGGTCAGGAGATAAGACCATCCTGGCTAACAAGGTGAAACCCCATCTCTACTAAAAATACAAAAACAAAATTAGCCGGGCGTGGTGGCGGGCGCCTGTAGTCCCAGCTACTCGGGAGGCTGAGGCGAGAGAATGGTGTGAACTCGGGAGGCGGAGCTTGCAGTGAGCCGAGGTTGCTCTGCTGCACTCCAGCCTGGGTGACAGAGGGAGACTCCGTCTCAAAAAAAAAAAAAAGAATCTAGTCGAGGATGCAGTCTGTATCTACCCATTTAGACTCTGAGTTTTTGAGAGGAGGAGCCATTCTTTTTACGCTTTAAGAATCCCCTAAGATATTGCTAAGCACGTAGTAAATAATCAACACATACTGAATTGGATTTCTAGTTTGTTCCTCTTCCATATTCTTCATGTTTTTTCCTTTTTTTTTTTCTTTTCCTGGTGTTTCCATTTCCACTTGTCCCCTTACTGAGTTATGGTAACTTGTAGTTCCTCATATCTGTCACACCTGTGCTTGCATGCCTTTGCATAAGTGAGATTCCCTTTCCTCTCTGTTCATCAGAGGGAATAGAAGGCCACTCATCCGAGAAGACTTCACTCCAAAACTCACTCCTGCCTGGTATGCTCTCTGCTTATTCATCCTTCACTTTTCAACTTAAAGGCTGCTTTCTCAGAGAGGCTTTCCCTGAGGCCCCACATGTAAGTTATGTCACCTTATTTTCTTATGGAATTATTTCCTGTATAGCACTTAGCACCATTTCTAATAATATATAAATCATACACACACACATATTTATGTTTTCTTAAATAAAAACCACCTTCCTCAGTAGACCATAAGCTCTTTGAGGAGTCCTACGTTTTTTTGTTTGGCATCTTGTTTGTAGATTGGGGCCTGACATTCAATAGGTACTCCATGCATGCTTGCCAAATGAGTGACTCACCTCCTCTGAGAAACATTCTCTTTCAGCACCTTATGTTAATACTTAACTTTATTATGACATTTATTACATTGCTGTCTCATCTCACTAGGTTGTTAGCTACACACGATTGCAGTTCATAGACTTGAAAACATGCTCATGCATGCTTTCCTTTCTTATACCTTCCCCCTGAGGTTAAACTCTGCCTTAGGTCACATTACTCATGCTTTCAGATAGCTCTGCTTCTAGCTTTCTGAAGGGCAGGGTGGGGGGTGTTCAGCCCCTTGTTTATTTTATATATTTGGCTTTCAGGTAAATATCTACTTATCATGCCCGTTGTTCACTCACTTCCTTAGTCCCAGCTCATTCTGCTTCCTTCTTCCTAAAAAATAACAAAACAAAATACTCCTGTCCTTGGAGAATAATTTTTGCATATGGTCACATTTCAGTTTAGTAGGATAGAATATTGAATTTGCTGGACAGGTTTTAACATTGCAAGAATTATCAACTGGGTTTTTATTGTGGCTCTAGATCTGTTTGTTGGGATAAGAAAATATTATGAGGTTAGGCACAGTGGCTCATGCCTGTAATCCCAGCATTTTGGGAGGCCGAGGCAGTCAGATCACTTGAGCCCAGGAGTTGGAGACCAGCCTGGGCAACACAAGGAGCCCCCATCTCTACAAAAAATTTTAAAAATTAACCAGATATGGTGATACATGGCTATGGTCCCAGCTACTCAGGAGGCTGAGATGGGAGGACCGCTTGAACCCAGGAGTCCGAGGCTTCAGTGAGCTGTGATCACACCACTGCACTCCAGGCTGGGCAACAGAGTGAGACTGCATCTCAAAAAAATAAATAAAGATCATGAATATGGGCATTGAATGATTCCTCTTTTTAACCATGTCTTTCTCATCTATAGCAAGGCTTTATAGATTGTTGGTGCTCGATAACTATTTAGTGGATTGAATATATACTCAAAAAAGAGCGCTGGACTTAAGGTCAAAAGTCATGACATAAATTCTATTCATGATCCCATTATTTAATATTGTGACAGTATAGTACATAGAAGTTTTAAATGAAATTATCATTTCTATATGATTATATGTTGGAAATCTAAGAGGATCAACTGAAAAACTGTGAGGAACAATAGGAAGCCAAGCATGGTGGCATGCACCTGTAACTCCAGCTAACCAGGAGGCTGCGGCAGGAGGCTGCGGCAGGAGACTGCTTGAGGCCAGGAGTTCAGGTTTACATTGTGAGTCATGATAGCGCCGCTGCACTCCAGGCCTGGGGAATGTAGCTAGACTCCCATCTCTAAAACAGAAAAAAAGAAACAATAGACAATGTAATGTAATATGGCAGATTTAAAAATTAGCGTTCAGGCCAGGCACAGTGGTTCACACCTGTAATCTCAGCACTTTGGGAAGCCAAGGTGGGCAGATCACCTGAGGTCAGGAGTTCGAGACCAGCCTGGCCAACATGGTGAAACCCCACCTCTACTAAAAATACAAAAATTAGCTGGGCGTGGTGGCAAGCACCTGTAATCCCAGCTATGTGGGAGGCTGAGGCAGGAGAATCACTTGAACCCAGGAGGCAGAGGTTGCAGTGAGCCAAGATCGTGCCATTGCATTCCAGCCTGGGCAACAGAGTGATACTCCCATCTCAAAAAAAAAAAAAAAAATTAGCATTCAAACATCAATAACTTTCTCTACTTTCTCTGTCAAATAGTAACTAATTTAAGTATAATGGAAGAAAATGTCACATTCACAATAACAAAATAAGATAAATAGGCTGGGTGTGGTAACTCCCGCCTGTAATCCCAGCATTTTGGGAGGCAAAGGCCAGGAGTTCATGACCAGCCTGGACAACAGAGGGAGGCCCTATCTCTACAAAAAATTTAAACATTAGCCAGGTGTGGTGGCATACACCTGTAGTCCCAGCTGCTCAGGAGGCTGAGGTAGGATAATTGCCTGAGCCCAGGAGGTTGAGGCTGCAGTAAGCCATGTTCACACCCCTGCACTCTAGCCTGGGTGGCAGAATGAGACTCTATCTCAAAAAAAAAAAACAAAAAAACTCATGGTTGCTAGTATACATCTCACAGGGAAGTGGGGTGCCTTTAATTGCATTGACTGCAGTGTGAATGGTGCCCACTGAGATGAGCCACACAGTTTATCTGAATATATTTAGAAAATGTTCATATGTCCATAAACTATCTGGACATAGTGGCTCATGCCTGTAATCCCAATACTGTAGGAGACCAAGGCGGGAGGATCCCTCGAGGCTAGGAGTTTGAGACCAGCCTGGACAACATAGTGAGATGCAATCTCTAAAAAAAAAAAAAAAAAAAAAACCTGCAAAGTTTTTAGAAACTACTTGAAGAACACTGTTAAATTCTGAAGAAACAATAACTAAAACACCTCATTCTTAGGTAACAAGACTCAACATTGTAGAAATGACAGGAGGTTTTTTGTTTTGTTTTGTTTTGTTTTGTTTTGTTTTGAGACGGAGTCTCGCCTTGTCGCCCTGGCTGGAGTGTGGTGGTGAGATGTCCGCTCACTGCAAGCTCCGCCTCCCAGGTTCATGCCTTTCTCCTGCCTCAGCCTCCCAGGTAGCTGGGACCACAGGTGCCCACCACCACACGCGGCTAATTTTTTGTATTTTTAGTAGAGAAGGGGTTTCACCGTGTTAGCCAGGATGGTCTCCATCTCCTGACGTCGTGATCCGCCCGCCTCAGCCTCCCAAAGTGCTGGGATTACAGGTGTGAGCCACTGCGCCCGGCCTTGTTTTTCTCTTTTTAGACGGAGTATCGCTCCTTCGCTCAGACTAGAGTGCAGTGGTTGTGATCTTGGCTCACTGCTGCCTCCCAGGTTCAAACAATTCTGCCTAACCCTCTCAAGTAGCTGGGATTACAGGAGCCCACGACCACACTCGGCTGATTTTTTGTGTTTTTAATAGAAACGGGGTTTCACTGTGTTGGTCAGGCTGGTCTCGAACTCCTGACCTCAAGTGATCCACCCACCTTGGCCTCCCAAAGTACTGGGATTACAGGCATGAGCCACTGTGTCTGGCCAAAATGACAGTTCTCTCTGGATCAGTGTGTAAGTTGAATTCAGGCCAAATCAAAATCAACAGAATTTTATTTACAATTTGTCAGAATTATTCTAAGTTTCATTTGGAATAAGCATTTAAGAATCACTCTGAAAAAGAAAGAGTATTGGCTGGGCATGGTGGCTCATGCCTGTAATCCCGGCAGTTAGGGAGGCCGAGGCGGGTGGATCACCTGACGTGACGTCAGGAGTTTGAGACCAGCCTGGCCAACATGATGAAACCCTGTCTCTACTAAAAATACAAAAATTAGCCAGACGTGGTGGCAGGCACCTGTAATCTCAGCTGCTTGGGAGGCTGAGGCAGGAGAATCACTTGAACCTAGGAGGCAGAGGTTGCAGTGAGCTGAGATCGTGCCACTACACTCCAACCTGGGCAACAGAGTGAGACTCTTGTCTCAAAAAATATATATAAAACTAAAAAATAAAATAAAAAGAAGAAAAAGAAGAGTAATGGCAGGGGTAGAGTGAGGGAACTTGCCTCCCAGATATAATGTATTATAAAACCTCTTAAGCCAGGCGCGGTGGCTCACACCTGTAATCCCAACACTTTGGGAGGCCGAGTCAGGTGGATCACAAGGTCAGGAGATCAAGACCATGCTAGCTAACACAGTGAAACCCCATCTCTATTAAAAATACAAAATAATTAGCCGGGCTTGGTGGTGGGTGTCTGTAGTCCCAGCTACTTGGGAGGCTGAGGCATGAGAATGTCGTGAACCTGGGAGGCGGAGCTTGCACTGAGCAAGATCGCACCACTGCACTCCAGCCTGGGCAACAGAGCAA
This sequence comes from Rhinopithecus roxellana, assembly GCF_007565055.1. Lineage (NCBI taxonomy): Eukaryota > Metazoa > Chordata > Mammalia > Primates > Cercopithecidae > Rhinopithecus > Rhinopithecus roxellana. The sequence goes on along the minus strand of NC_044553.1, from coordinate 160,732,602 downwards.
GACTCCATCTCAAAAAAAAAAAAAAAAAAAACTCTTGAAACAGATCCTTTTCCTAAAATGGAATAAGTACAGAATTAGACCTCAATAAAAACGGACATATGATATAGATGGCAGGATTAATTTAAGAAAAGGTATTGGAGGCCGGGCACGGTGGCTCAAGCCTGTAATCCCAGCACTTTGGGAGGCCAAGACGGGCGGATCACGAGGTCAGGAGATTGAGACCATCCTGGCTAACACGGTGAAACCCTGTCTCTACTAAAAAATATAAAAAACTAGCTGGGCAAGGTGGCGGGCGCCTGTAGTCCCAGCTACTGGGAGGCTGAGGCAGGAGAATGGCATAAACCCGGGAGGCGGAGCTTGCAGTGAGCTGAGAACCGGCCACTGCACTCCAGCCCGGGTGACAGAGCGAGACTCCGTCTCAAAAAAAGAAAAGGTATTGGAACAATCAACTAACCATTTATAATTTTAGAATTGGATTCCTACTTCCCTCCTCACTCCAAAATAAACTCCAGATAGAGCAAAGATTTTAATATTTAAGAAAACCATAAGAGTCCAAAAAGAAATGACTTGAATAAATATATTTATAATCTTGAAGTGAGGAAAGCTTTTCTAAACATAGCCCAAAATTCAGAAGCCATAGGATATTTTTATTTTATATCTTGCATGACACAAGACACCATATGGAAAGACAACAAGCTTGGAAACAATATTCACAATACATATGGCAAGGGGTTAGCATCCTTAATAATAAAAACGTGTGTCGGGCAATTAGAAAGAAAAAGTAACCCAGTAGAAAAAAATAGACAAAGGACATAAGCAAGCAATTCACAAAAGTTGCATTCACTAGGATTTTTGTTGATGACTTTTGAGTTTCCTGTCATGCCTAGAAAGAATTTCCCCACTCCAGGATGCTCATTGTTTCTGATAACTAAAGAAATGCAAATTGGAACAATTTTTTACTATCACATTGGAAAATATCAACTATCAATATAAAATTGATAATAGTGTTAGCACAGATGTTAGTGTTGGCACAAGCATTAAGAAACAGAATGGGTTCACATGCTTGGTGAGAAAAAAAAACAGGCATTTTGATTTTCCATTAGTGAGAATGTAAGTTGCCATTATTTATTTGGAGGGCAATTTGATCATTTCTGTCAAAATATTTATTGTAGTTATGTGATTTGACTCAACTCAAGTTCTAGGGCTTTCCCCCCGTAAATGTAGAAAGATTATGTGTATAAGGATTTTCACCAAGACATCGTTCTTAATAGTGAAAAATTGGCAATAATCCAACCGTCAATAGAGAATTCAATAAATAAATTATGGAAATGACATACTTCACAGCTGTTGAACTGTGAATTCATAAACTTATATAGACTGACATGAAAAGATCATCAAAATATATTAAATGAAAAATACAGGCCTGGTGTGGTGGCTCACACCTGTATCCTAGCACTGTGGGAGGCCAAAGCAGAAGCATCAATCATTTAAACCCAGGAGGTTGAAACTGCAGTGAGTCATGATCACACCATTGCACTCCAGCCTGGGCCACAGAGCAAGACCCTTTCTCAACGTTATATATATATGTGTATGTGTGTGTATGTTACAGATTAGTATGTATAATATTTCGTTTTCTGAAAGGCAGAAATTTTTTTTTCTTTTTGAGAGTGAGTCTAGCTCTTGCTGCCCAGGCTGGAGTGCGGTGGTGCAATCTCAGCTCACTGCAACTTCCACCTCTTGGGTTCAAGCGATCCTCCTGTCTCTGCCTCCTGAGTAGCTGGGATTACAGGTGCCCACCACTACGCTAATTTTTGGGTTTTTTTTTGAGATGGAGTCTCACTGTGTCTCCCAGGCTGGAGTGCGGTGGCGCCATCTCCGCTTACTGCAAGCTCCATCACCTCCCGGGTTCACGCCATTCTCCTGCCTCAGCCTCCTGAGAAACTGGGACTACAGGCGCCCACCACCACACCCAGCTAATCTTTTTGTATTTTTAGTAGAGACGGGGTTTCACTGTGTTCGCCAGGATGGTCTCGAACTACTGACCTCAGGTAATCTGCCCACCTCAACCTCCCAAAGTGCTAGGATTACAGGTGTGAGCCATCGCATCTGGCCTGAGAAGGTAAAATTTGTATATACCTATAAAAAAATAGGTTTAATTAAACTCTGAGTTTGAGAACTGACTTCATTATTTGCTAACACTTTCACTTTTTATTTTTTTATTTTTTTTTTTGAGAAGGAGTCTCGCTCTGTCACCCAGGCTGGAGTGCAGTGGCCAGATCTCAGCTCACTGCAAACTCCGCCTCCCGGGTTTACGCCATTCTCCTGCCTGAGCCTCCCGAGTAGCTGGGACTACAGGCGCCCGCCACCTCGCCCGGCTAGTTTTTTGTATTTTTTTAGTAGAGACGGGGTTTCACCGTGTTAGCCAGGATGGTCTCGATCTCCTGACCTCGTGATCCGCCCACCTCGGCCTCCCAAAGTGCTGGGATTACAGGCTTGAGCCACCGCGCCCGGCCGGCCACTTTCACTTTTTAGAGAGTAACCTCTCTAAATCTATTTTCTTGTGCCTAAAGTTAGAGTGTTAAATATTTCTTATGTGTGTCAAAAGTTCAAAAGACAAAATACATAAAATCTCTTTGTAAATGGTAATGTACTCTATAAATGTATGGTAATCAAACAAAAGTCTTTAAATGTAAATGACTCCCATAATCATCTGTATTCTTTTTGTGTGTGGGGGGGGATAGGGTCTCACTTCTTCACCCAGGATAGAGTGCAGTGGCATGATCACGGCTCACTGTAGCCTTGACCTTCCAGGCTCAAGTGATCTCCCCACCTCAGCCTCCTGAGTAGCTGGAATTACAGGCGCATGCTACCATGCCTGGCTAATTATCTTTTGTAGAGATGGGGTCCCACTATGTTGCCCAGGCTGGTCTTGAACTCCTGGGTTCAAGCAAACCTCCTGCTTCAGCCTCCCAAAGTGCTAGGATAATAGGCATGAGCCGTAGGGACATGGATGCAGCTGGAAACCATCATTCTCAGCAAACTATCACAAGAACAGAAAACCAAACACCGCATGTTCTCACTCATAGGTGGGAACTGAACAATGAGATCACTTGGACTCAGGAAGGGGAACATCACACACCGGGGCCTATCATGGGGAGGGGGGAGGGAGGAGGGATTGCACTGGGAGTTATACCTGATGTAAATGACGAGTTGATGGGTGCTGACGAGTTGATGGGTGCAGCACACCAACATGGCGCAAGTATACATATGTAACAAACCTGCATGTTATGCACATGTACCCTAGAACTTAAAGTATAATAATAAAAACAAAAAATAGGCATGAGCCACCGCACCCAGTCTGTATTCTAATAAAACTAAATAGACCTATAATTATTACTTTTTAACTTGATTTAATAACATAAAGCTTAATATCTTTTTGGTGTGATAAGTCATTCTTAAGTTTTTATAGCATAACATACCCCTTAGGAAACCTCAGGAAAGCTTTTAATTTCATTCTCCAACCCAAATATATATACATACCAAATTTTGCATACAACTTTATGGATCATATAGACACTCCCTCAAAACAAAATATCATTCCATGGATTATTGCTATGAATTCTAGTCTCCGAAATGCATAAAGAAGAGGTAAACGGCTGGGCATGGTGGCTCACACCTGTAATCCCAGCACTTTAGGAGGGAAAGGCAGGCAGATCACGAGGTCAGGAGATCAAGACCACCCTGGCCAACAGGGTGAAACTCTGTCTCTACTGAAAATACAAAAATTAGCCAGGCGTCGTGGCATGTGCTTGTAATCCCAGCTACTTGGGAGGCTGAGGCAGGAGAATTGCTTGAACTTGGGAGGCAGAAGTTGCAGTGAGCTGAGATCGCGCCACTGCTCTCCAGCCTGGGTGACAGAGTGAGAATCCATCTCAAAAAAACAAACAACAAACCACAACTAGTTGGTAGATGTGACAGAAGCTTCCATATACAATAATTATGAGTAAGATAAAACACCTAAGAATATGCTTAATAAGAACTGTGCTAGATCTTTATGGTGAAAACTTTAAAATGCCATTGAAGGACTCAGAAGAACAATTAAATACATAGAAAGGCACACTATGTTCTTGAGTAGAAAAACTCAACATCATAAAGGTGTTAGTTCTTTCTAAGTCAGTCTATAAATTTTATGTGATTTCATTAAATTACAAGCTAAGTTTGGAAACTAGGCAATATTATTTCAAAGTTCAAGTGGAAAAAGTAAAAAAGCAAGAACAGAGGCTGGGCACAGAGGCTGGGCGCAGTGGCTCACACCTGTAATCCCAGCTGTTTGGGAGGTGAGGAGGGTGGCTCGCTTGAGCTCAGGAGTTTGAAACCAGCATGGGCAACATGGCGAAACCCCATCTCTACTAAAAATACAAAAATTAGCTGGGTGTGGTGGCAGGTGCCTGTAGTCCCAGCCCTTGGGGTGCTGAGGTGGGAGAATCACTTGAGCCTAGGAGGTGGAGGTTGCAGTGAGCCGAGATCACACCACTGCACTCCAGGCTGAATGATAGAATGAGACTTTGTCTCAAAAAAAAAAAAGAAGAAAAGAAAAGCAAGAAGAGTCAGAGGAATTCTAAGAAGAATGTATAGGGAGGGGGAGGCAGGGGAATCAGCTCTGTCAAATATTAAAATAGATAACAAAAGATGTAGTGTTGCACAGGCATGCCAACAGATCCATAGAACAGAATGAGAAATCCAGAAACAAATACACCTAAGAATTTTATATGTGATTTTTAAAATGTTATTAAAAGTATTTAAAATCTGTAGGTAAAAGATGAATGTTCAATAAATAGGATTAGGATTGCTGGGTAGTCATCTATGAAAGTGGATGAAAGATTAAAATATAAAAAACAAAAAGTGGCCGGGCATGGTGGCTCACACCTACAATCCCTGCACTTTGGGAGGCTGAGGTGGGCAGATCACTTGAGCCTAGGAGTTCAAGACCAGCCTGGGCAACATAGACCCCATCTCAATTTAAAAACTAAATAAACGGCTGGGCGCGGTGGCTCAAGCCTGTAATCCCAGCACTTTGGGAGGCCGAGACGGGCGGATCACGAGGTCAGGAGATCGAGACCATCCTGGTCTACACGGTGAAACCCCGTCTCTACTAAAAAATACAAAAAACTAGCTGGGCGTGGTGGTGGGCACCTGTAGTCCCAGCTACTCGGGAGGCTGAGGCAGGAGAATGGCGTAAACCCAGGGAGGCGGAGCTTGCAGTGAGCCGAGATCGCACCACTGCATTCCAGCCTGGGCGACAGAGCGAGACCCCATCTCAAAAAAAAAAAAAAAAAAAAAAAAAAAAAAAAAAAAACTAAATAAACAATAGAAGTAATGAAGGGCAGATATTTTTAGTCTCAGAGTGTGGAAATTCTTTCTAATATTACACAAAATTTGAAAACCATAGAAGAAATTGTGATCACATTAAAAAGTTTTTTTTATCTGATAAACCACTATAAGTGTTGCAGGATCTTAGGGGGTATCACTTTCCTGGCTAGAAACCTCTGTGGCTGGTGGCACCCTTGTCTGAATTTTGCTTGGGCTCACTGGGCTCATTCTGCCCATTCAGCCTGGCAGGCTGTACTTGGCTCATGCTACCAGCCTGGATCCCATGCCTCCAAAGGAGTCTGTAAGTCAGGTATGGAGCAGCGAGGGGTGTGTGAACGAGCGTGGAGTCCAGCCACTGCGCAGACATGCCAGCTGCTGCCGCGGAGCAGGCAGCTCCAGGTGCCAGCACAGACAATGGCTCTCTGCAAGGCTGCAGCTGGACCAGGCACATCACAAGCAGCTTTCCCAGCTGGCACCAGGGAATGCAGTGGCGCCCAGAAGCTTGGAGACACCGGGAACTGCAGGGCCCCAAAGAGAGACTCACAACCCTGGCTCAGGTAGCTCCCAGGTCTCCCAGGTCTGGGCTTCCCAAAGGCCCACAGCTCTTCTCTCCTTCTCTTCACCTGCAACGTGGTGAGCAGTGGGCATGCTTTAACCCTGTCTGTGTTACAGTTCTTTGAGTCTCACCATTCGGTGGGTCCTGAGTTTTTGTCCTGTGAACAGGAAGAATGAGGTATGCAGACAAGTGAAGGGTGACCAAGATGAAAATGAGCTTTATTGAGTGGTAGAACAGCTCCAAGGAGACCTGGAGGAGGTAGCTCCTTTCTGCAGCCAGGGTGTTCAGCTCCTAGCAAAGAGGGTAGCTCCTCTCTGTTAGGCAGGTCAACCCAAGGAGTGTTTAGCTCCTAGCATGGAGGGTAGCTCCTCTCTGCAGCTGGTCATCCTGTCTTCAGCTCTGCTCTCGCTGAGCCCTGGGCTTTTATGGGCCTCAGAGGGGAGGAAGTGCACACTGATTGGTCCATGGGTGGCCATGGGTGGGCCTGGAAAAGGCACCACAAATTCCCACTCCAGTCCATGGGACTGCAGCCTGGCCCCAGCCTTCAGGCCCTCCCTGGCCTGAAGGTGGTGCCTCACTGGGAACCCCTGCCTTTCCATCCTGGAGCCGGTCTGCCTCCTACCACTTTTCATGGCACCCAGGCAACTCCTGCTGAGGGGTGCCTGCAGGCCAGTGCCCAGCTGCCCTTAGCACCCCACTTGTCGTCTCTCCCATGCTCCTTGTTACCAAAAGTCCAAAGAGGGAGGTTGACATGTTAGTGCTGCCCAAGCAGGTGCACACCCAGCCAGGCTAGGACAGCGCCCAGGCTCAACCCCAATACCACTCTGAGATCGGAGTGGGTACCACGAGTGGGGAGAGGCCAGGCAGCGGAAGCAGACACCCCCCAAGCCTGTGCCCTGAGGGCACAGACTGCAGAGATGCCCAGATCCTACACCTGGGAGGGTGGGGCTCCCACCACTCCATGGAGCTTGCAGGCAGCTGGGGGCAGGGGCTTCAGGTCCTCAGTGGGCCCCTTTCTGCCTGCCCCCCATGCCCCACTGCTTCTCTGCACCCAGCCCCATTGTGACAGCCCCCAGGGTGGTAGGTTCCATGGGGGGTAGGGGGTGTTGGGGAGGGTCCAGCTTGTCCCTGGCTCCTGCTGGCTCTGTGGTTCACAGAACTGCCCCAGGCATAGCTCTACCTCCTCCCCACGCCCTCCCCACAGTGGCAGTAGGCTAGAGTGACGACACGGGACCAGGGTCCAGAGCAGCAGAGGCTCCAGGCCTGGGAATAGGTCTCACCTGACCATGCAAGGGTGGGGGCGGCACAATCGACTGCCTCGGGGATGCGGAGCACAGGGGAGCCACTGCCACCATTCCTGCTCCCGCAGCTGCCCCTGCCACCGCTGCTTGTACCTTCTCACTGCGGCTGGTGCAGTGGCCACTGCCATCATAAGCAAGAATCAACAAACAACAAACTGGAAAAAGAATAAAGCACTCCTAGAAATAAATAAAAGAAAGGCTAAAAATCTAATGGACAAAGGATATGAGGAAACACTTGGGAACAAAACAGAAACACAACTGTCTCTCAACCATTAAAAGATGCTTGGTCGGCCGGGCGCGGTGGCTCAAGCCTGTAATCCCAGCACTTTGGGAGGCCGAGACGGGCGGATCACGAGGTCAGGAGATCGAGACCATCCTGGCTAATACGGTGAAACCCCGTCTCTACTAAAAAATACAAAAAACTAGCCGGGCGACGAGGCGGGCGCCTGTAGTCCCAGCTACTCGGGAGGCTGAGACAGGAGAATGGCGTGAACCCGGGAGGCGGAGCTTGCAGTGAGCTGAGATCCGGCCACTGCACTCCAGCCTGGGCGGCAGAGCAAGACTCCGTCTCAAAAAAAAAAAAAAAAAAAAAAAAAAAAAAAAAAAAAGATGCTTGGTCTTGGCCGGGCGCAGTGGCTCACGCCTGTAATCCCAACACTTTGGGAGACCAAGGTCGGGGATCACGAGGTCAGGAGATCAAGACCATCCTGACTAACAAGATGAAACCTCGTCTCTACTAAAAATACAAAAAAAATTAGTTGGGTGTGGTAGCGGGTGCCTGTTGTCCCAACTACTTGGGAGGCTGAGGCAGGAGAATGGCATGAACCCAGGAGGCGGAGCTTGCAGTGAGCCAAGATGGCTTCATTGCACTCCAGGGTGACAGAGCAAGACTCCATCTCAAAAAAAAAAGGTCAGTCTTAAATTTAAGAAAAATACAAATTAAAATAATAGTTGGCCGGGCGTGGTGGCTCAAGCCTGTAATCCCAGCACTTTGGGAGGCCGAGACGGGCGTATCACGAGGTCAGGAGATCGAGACCATCCTGGCTAATACGGTGAAACCCCATCTCTACTAAAGAATACAAAAAACTAGTCGGGCGACGAGGTGAGCGCCTGTAGTCCCAGCTACTTGGGAGGCGGAGGCAGGAGAATGGCGTAAACCCGGGAGGTGGAGCTTGCAGTGAGCTGAGATCGGGCCACCGCACTCCAGCCTGGGGGACAGAGCCAGACTCCGTCTCAAAAAAAAAAAAAAATAATAATAATAATAGTTAAGCTGGGCTCAGTGGCAGGTGCCTGTATCCCATCCACTCAGGAGGCTGAGGCAGGAGCTTTGCTTGAGCCCAGAAGTTCTAGCCTAGCCTAGCCAACGTAGGGAGACCCCATCTCTAAAAAATGTTTTTTAGAATCAGATAAAAAAATTTTTTTTTTCTTTAGGACAGGGTCTTGCTCTGTCGCCCAGACTGGAGTGTAGGGTCACAATAATGGCTCACTACAGCCTCGACTTCCTGAACTCAACTGATCCTCTCACCTCAGCCTGCCACAGTACTGGGATTACAGGCATGAACTGCTGTACCTGGCTAAATATTTTCACAGTCAAAAAGTTTGATGACTGTTTACAAGGTATTATGAAACAAATATGTATATTACTGTTGGTGATGTAAAGCTTACCAGCTCAATAGAGAACAACATGGTGAAACCCCGTCTCTACTAAAAATACAAGAATTAGCCAGGCATGGTGGCAGGCACCTGTAGTCCCAGCTACTTGGGAGATTGAGGCAGGAGAATCGCTTGAACCCAGGAAGCAGAGGTTGCAGTGAACTGAGATCGTGCTACTGCATTCCAGCCTGGGCAAGAGCGGGACTCCATCTCAAAAAATAAATAAATAAATAAATACAAACAAAACAAATGACACAAATGAACGGAAAAATAATATTGAAGAAAACAGGAGATGAGAATTTAAAACAAGTGCTAATATTAGTAGTTTAAATAGATATTGCATCTATGAAATAAGAACAGTCTGCATTCTTATAAAAAACTTGGGAAAATAAAAAAACCTCTTGAATATTAAAAACGTAACAGCAGAAATTAAAATGCTAGAAGGGTTGGAAGAGAAAGTTGAAATCAACTGGGCACAGTGACTCACGCCTGTAATCCCAACAATTTGGGAGACCAAGAGTTAGGAACCAGACTGGGCAACACAGTGAGACCTCTCTCTACAAAAAAATAAAAAAAATTAGCCAGGCATAGTGGCACATGCCTGTGGTCCCAGCCACTCAGGAGGCTATTGCGGGAGGATCACTTGAGCCCAGGAGTTCAAGGCTGCAGTGAGCCACGATGGCACCACTGCACTCCAGCCTGGGTGACAGCAAAACCCTATCTTCAGGGAAAAAAAAAAAAAAAAGGAAAATTGAAGAAATCTTCGAAAAAGAGCAAGAAACAAAGAGGAATAGTAGAAGAATAAGAAGCCAGGTGCAGTGGCTCCTGCCTGTAATCCCAGCACTTTGAGAGGTAAAGCCAGGAGTTCAAGACCAGCTTGGGCAACATAGTGAGACCTCCATCTCTACAAAAAAATTTAAAACTTAGCTGGGCATGGTGGTGTGTGCCTGTAGTCTCAGCTACTCAGGAAACTGAGGTGGGAGGATCTCTTGAGCCCAGGTGTTCAAGATTACAGTGAGCTATGATCACACCACTGCACTCCAGCCTGGGCAACAGAGCAAGACCCTGTCTCTTTCAAAAAAAAAAAAAACAAAGGGAGAGGCCGGGCACGGTGGCTCAAGCCTGTAATCCCAGCACTTTGGGGGGCCGAGATGGGCGGATCACGAGGTCAGGAGATCGAGACCATCCTGGCTCACACGGTGAAACCCTATCTCTACTAAATATACAAAAAATTAGCCAGGCATGGTGGTGGGCGCCTGTAGTCCCAGCTACTCAGGAGGTTGCAGCAGGAGAATCGCTTGAACCCGGGAGGTGGATGTTGCAATGAACTGAGATCACACCACTGCACTGCAGCCTGAACGACAGAGCAAGACTCTGTCTCAAAAAAAAAATAATAAAGTAACAAGAGTCACCTTTGCTCCAGTTCCCAACAAGTTCCTTATCTCCATCTGAGACCATTTCAGCCTGGATTTCATTGTCCATATCATTATCAGCATTTTGGTCAAAGCCAACAAGTCTCTAGGAAGTTCAAACTGTTCTAACCTCTGCCCATTACCCAGTTCCAAAGTTGCTTCCAGATTTCTGGATTATCTTTTCAGCAGCACCCCACTCTACTGGTAACAATTTACTGTATTAGTCCATATTCATGCTGCTGATAAGGACATACCCAAGAGTGGGAAGAAAAATAGGTTTAATGGTCTTACAGTTCCACATGCCTGGGGAAGCCTCACAATCATGGCAGAAGGCAAGGAGGAGCAAGTCACATCTTACATGGATGGCAGCAGGCAAAGAGAGAGCTTGTGCAGGGAAACTCCCTTTTTTTTTTTTTTTGAGACGGAGTCTCGCTCTGTCACCCGGGCTGGAGTGCAGTGGCCGGATCTCAGCTCACTGCAAGCTCCGCCTCCCGGGTTTATGCCATTCTCCTGCCTCAGCCTCCCGAGTAGCTGGGACTACAGGCGCCTGCCACCTTGCCCGGCTAGTTTTTTGTATTTTTTAGTAGAGACGGGGTTTCACCGTGTAGACCAGGATGGTCTCGATCTCCTGACCTCGTGATCCGCCCATCTCGGCCTCCCAAAGTGCTGGGATTACAGGCTTGAGCCACTGCGCCCGGCCGAAACTCCCATTTTTAAAACCATCAGATCTTGTGAACCTTATTCACTATCTTGAGAAAAGCACAGGAAAGACCCACCCCCATGATTCAGTTACCTCCCAACAGCTCCCTCCCACAACGTGTAGGAATTGTGGGAGTTACAATTCAAGATGAGATTTGGGTGAGGACACAGCCAAACCATATCAGGGATATTCAACTCGGAACTACTGTTACATACAACATGGGTGAATCCCACAGACCTAATGCTGAGTGGACGTAACCAGACACAAGAGTACATATTGTGTAATTCCATCTGTATGAAGTTCAGAAATGGACAAAACTAATCAATGGTGTCAGAATGTTGGTTATCTTTGAGGGAGATATTGATAGGGAAGAAACAGGGAGTCTTTGGGGTGCTGGAAAGTCTGCATCTTGAGCTGGGTGTTGCCTTTGTAAAAGTGTGTCAAGTATTACACTTAGGATTTAGCACTTTATGTAAATTATACCTTAATTTAAAAAGTTAAAAATTTCAGGCCGGGCGCGGTGGCTCAAGCCTGTAATCCCAGCACTTTGGGAGGCCGAGACGGGCGGATCACGAGGTCAGGAGATCGAGACCATCCTGGCTAACACCGTGAAACCCCGTCTCTACTAAAAATACAAAAACTAGCCGGGCGAGGTGGCGGGCGCCTGTAGTCCCAGCTACTCGGGAGGCTGAGGCAGGAGAATGGCGTGAACCCGGGAGGCAGAGCTTGCAGTGAGCTGAGATCCGGCCACTGCACTCCAGTCCGGGCGACAGAGCGAGACTCCGCCTCAAAAAAAAAAAAAAAAAAAAAAAAAATTTCAGCTGTCCAATAAAAATTAAAATAAATGAAATGCAATCCACATAGCCCTACTAAAGTCAGGAAGAGAATGTCCACTATCTACACTACTGTTCAACAGTGTATTGAAGGTATTAGCCAAAGCAATCAGATAAGAGTTATAAATTAGGGGCCGGGTGCAGTGGCTCACACTTGTAATCCCAGCACTTTGGGAGGCTGAGGTGGGTGGATCATGAGGTCAGGAGTTCAAGACCAACCTGGCCAACTTGGTGAAACCCTGTCTCTACTAAAAATACAAAAAATTTGCTGGGCGTGGTGGCGGGCGCCTGTAGTCCCAGCAACTCCAGAGGCTGAGACAGGAGAACAGTTTGAACCCCGGAGGTGGAGGTTGCAGTAAGCCAAGATCGCGCCATTGCACTCCAGCATGGACGACAAGAGCAAGACTCCATCTCAAAAAAAAGAAAAAAAAAAGTTATAAATTAGATGTGTAAAAATTAGAAAAGAGAAGGTAAAAGTTTTACTATTTGTCAATGATAGGAGCAATATTTACACGGCCCAAGAAAATCAACTAAAAAACTGCTATTAATAAAAGAAATTTTTTAAACAGAATTCAAAGCTAGGCACCATGGTACAAGGCTGTAGTCCCAGCTTGAGGTATGAGAATTGGTTGAGTCCAGGAGTCCGAGTCCAGCAAGACCCCTTTTTTTTGTTTGTTTGTTTTTGTTTTTGAAGACAAGGTCCCACTCTGTTGCCTAGGCTGTAGAGCAATGGCAGATTATGGCTCACTGCAGCCCCAACCTGATTATGGCTCACTACAGCCTCAACCTCCCAGTTTCAAGCTGTCCTCCCACCTCAGCCTCCCAAGTAGCTTCGTCCACAGGTACGTGCCACCACACTTAGCTAATTTTCTAAATTTTTTGTAGAGACATGGTCTCTCCATGTTGCCCAGGTTGGTCTCAAAATGGTCTCAAGTGATCCTCCTGTTTTGGCCTCCCAAAATGCTGGTATTACAGGTGTGAGCCATTGCACCTGGGCTTCAAGGCCCCAATTCTAAAAAATATATATATATATTTAAAGAGAGAATTCAGTGAAATGATAGGGTATACAATTACAGAAATCAGAAGCCTTTATACACACAAAGACACAAACAGTATTACAGTGAGCATCTTCATACATGCCCTCTTATGGATCCATATCGTAACTTCCCTTGGGTCTGTGCTCAGGAACAGGATTGGTGGGACAGAGGGTTCACATATTCTTCATTTGATTGAAACTGCTAGGTGACTCTCTAGAACAGCCGCACCAGCTGGCACACCCACCAGCATCCTTGCTAGTACTTGTCATATCCCCTACATACCCTCTGTGCTTGTGGAAAATGTGCTTCTGCAAAACCAGGGGCTAGGCCGGGCTCACGCCTGTAATCCCAGCACTTTGGGAGGCTGAGGCAGGCGGATCACAAGGTCAAGAGATTGAGACCATCCTGGCCAACATGGTGAAACTCCGTCTCTACTAAAAATTTAAAAAGGAGCTGGGCATGGTGGTGTACACCTGTAGTCCTACTACTTGGGAGGCTGAGGCAGGATAATTGCTTGAACCCAGGAGGCAGGGGTTGCAGTGAGCCAAGATTGTGCCACTGCACTCCAGCCTGGCAATAGAGCGACACTACATCTCAAAAAAGAAAAAAAAAAAAAAAAAACAGGCTAAACCAAGAAAGAAGCAAGCATGAGATCTAGGAAACAGGGATTCCAACAGAGGGAAGTGGTGAGAGGAATCCCCTAGATGTGCAGCAGGCCTGTGTTGGGGCACCACTGCTTCCAGACTCCCCACCCTCGCCTCCTTAAAAGGCTCAGGATATCAAGAGGAACTGGCCATAGGCTTAGCTAAAATTATTGTCATTGACAACAGTTCTTCTGTCTATAAAGTTTGAGTATTTCTGCCTTCTCTCAGTATCAGTCTATATCATCCCTTAAGCAGTAGATCTATGCTTTCTTTGTTCTTCTTGCCCTAAGAATAACTTTAAAGACCTTTTTTATTTTCCTTAGAATTTCTGGCAGATTACAGCACAGTTCTCCTGACAGTATTTTTCAGGATTGTGTCATTCTTCAGGATCCATGTCTGATTATACTTCGCTTCATCTATATTTTGTCCATCCTCTCAAAACATTAGCTCAACAGGGCAGGCACAATGGCTCACGCCTGTAATCCCTGCACTTTGGGAGGCCAGGGTGGGCAGATCACCCGAGATCAGGAGTTCAAGACCAGCCTGGCCAACATGGGGAAATCCCATCTCTACTAAAAATACAAAACTTAGCTGGGTGTGGTGGCAGGTGCCTGTAATCACAGCTACTCGGGAGGCTGAGGGAGAAGAATCGCTTGAACCAGGGAGGCGGAGGTTGCAGTGAGCCAAGGTGTGCCACTGCACTCCAGCCTGGGCGACAGAGCGAGACTCTGTCTCAAAAAAAAAAAAAAAAAAAAAAAAAATTAGCTCAACAGGGAGCTCAGGCAGGCACACTGGTTTCCATTACTACTTCCCTCTTTTCATCTTCGTCATGATTATTCATGATTGTATAATCAGGATTTCTTTTTAAAGACGCTCCCTACTTGATATTAGCTGACAGAACAAAAGGTTCTTGATTAAATGATGGCTCTTCCCTGCTCACTGAAAGTCAAAAGCTAACAAAATACTTTGATCAAAAAATTGATTTTGATATCCATTTTATGAAAATAGTGAAAAACTTCCAGGAGTAAATGAATAGTTTTGTGGACAGATGCTTTTAGAGGTCAAGAACCATTGATTGAGAGAGCTGTTTCTGAACAAAGAGCTGGAAAAGCCAGGCTCTCCCAATACACGATGTAAAGGTAAATGAACCACATTACAGGCACCTACTTTCATGGAACTTTCCCCTCCTTTGCCTGAACATTTCAACAGCTTTTTTTTTTTTTTTGTATTTTTAGTAGAGACGAGGTTTCACCATGTTAGCCAGTACGGTCTTGATTTCCTGACCTCATGATCTGCCCGCCTTGGCCTCCCAAAGTGCTGGGATTACAGGTGTGAGCCACTGCGCCAAGCCAAGAATGAAATCTTGTCATTTGCAGCAACATGGATGGATGGGAGGTCATTATACTAAGTGAAATAAACCAGGTACAGGAAGACAAATGCCACATGTTCTCACTCCCATGCGGGAGCTAAAAAAGAGGTAGAGAGTAGAATGTTGGTTATCAGAGGCTAAAAAGGGAAAGGAGAGGGAAAGATGAGTCGAAGTTGGTTAATGGGTATAAAAATACAGTTAGAGGCCGGGCGCGGTGGCTCACGCCTGTAATCCCAGCACTTTGGGAGGCCGAGGTGGGCGGATCACGAGGTCAGGAGATCGAGACGGTCCTGGCGAACACAGTGAAACCCCGTCTCTACCAAAATTACAAAAAAATTAGCCGGGCGCGGTGGCGGGCGCCTGTAGTCTCAGCTTCTAGGGAGGCTGAGGCAGGAGAATGGCGTGAACCTGGGAGGCGGTGGAGCTTGCAGTGAGCGGAGATCGTGCCATTGCACTCTAGCCTGGGCAACAGAGCGAGACTCTGTCTCAAAAAAAAAAAAAAAATACAGTTAGAAGGAATAAGTTCTAGTATTCAAGAGTACAGAAGATAAATCAGTTAATAATTTATATGTCTCAAAATAGTTACAAGACAGGAACTGTCATGTTCTCAGCACAAAGAAAAATGTTTGAGGTGATGGATATCCCAATTACCCTGATTTGATCATTGCACATTACATACATGCATCAAAATATCACGTGTAGGCCAGGCGCAGTGGTTCACACCTGTAATCCCAGCACTTTGAGAGGCTGAGGTGGGCGGATCACTTGAGGTCAGGAGTTTGAGACCAGCCTGGCCAACATGGTGAAACCTCGTCTCTACTAAAAATACAAAAAAGATTAGCTGGGCATGGTGGCACATGCTGTAATCCCAGTTACTCGGGAGGCTGAGGCAGGAGAATTGCTTGCATCCAGGAGGCAGAGGTTGCAGTGAGCCAAGATCATGCCATTGCACTCCAGCCTGGCCAACAGAGTGAATGAGACTCCGTCTCAAAAAAAATATATCACATGTACCCCCAAAATATGTATAGCTGTTATATGTCTATAATTTTTTAAAAAACCAATTCCATTCATGGTCACAATCATTGGCTCCTAAGAGGTTGTTTGGAACAAGGCTGCTGATGAGAATCATCTAACTATCAAACCCACATTAACAGTTTGTTTTTGTTTTTGTTTTTTTTGAGACAGAATCTCAATCTGTCACCCAGGACAGAGTGCAATGGTGCAGTCTCAGCTCACTGCAACCTCCACCTCCCATAGTGTGAACTCAGCTCACTGCAACCTCCACCTCCCAGGTTCAAGCTAGTCTCCTCCCTCAGGCTCCCAACTAGCTGGAACTACAGGCGCACACTGCCACACCTGGCTAATTTTTATATTGTTTTGTAGAGATGGGTTTTTGTTTTTGTTTGGAGATGGAGTTTTGCTCTTGTTGCCCAGGCTGGAGTGCAATGGTGCGATCTCGGCTCACTGCAACCTTTGCCTCCTAGGTTCGAGCAATTCTTCTGCCTCTGCCTCCCGGGTATCTGGGATTACAAGCATCTACCGCCACACCCGGCTAATTTTTTGTATTTCAGTAGAGACAGGGTTTCACCATGTTGGCCAGACTGGCCTCGAACTCCTGACCTCCTCAGGTGACCCATCCGCCTCGGCCTCCCAATGTACAGTAATCCCTGTAATCTGGGATTACAGGCGTGAGCCACCATGCCCAGCCGAGATAGGGTTTTGCCATGTCGCCCAGGCTCATCTCAAACTCCTGGACTCAAGCAATCCATCTGCTTCAGCCTTCCAAAATGCTGGGATTATGGTGTGAACCAATGCACCCGGCCTCTACAAAACATTTTTCTTAAAATTAGCCGGACATAGTAGTGTGTGGCTGAGTCATGATCATGCCACTGAACTCCAGCCTGGGCAATAGAACCGAGACCCTGTCTCAAAAAAAAAAAAACAAATTCAACTCCCACTTCTTTTTTTTTTTTTTTTTTTTGAGACTGAGTCTCGCTCTGCTACCCAGGCTGGAGTATATTGGCACCATCTTGGCCCACCGCAACCTCTATCTCCTGGGTTCAAGCGATTCTTGTGCCTCAGCCTCCTGAGTAGGTGGGATTACAGGCATGTGCCACCACATCTGGCTAATTTTTTTGTATTTTCAGTAGAGATGGAGTTTTAGCATGTTGACTAGGCTGGTCTCAAACTCCTGACCTCAGGTCATCTGCCCACCTTGGCCTCCCAAAGTGCTGGGATTACAAGCGTGAGCCACTGCACCTGGCCCCCTACTTCTTTTATTTTATTTATTTTGGGGGAGGGGCCTTACCATGTTGCCCAGCCTAGGCTCAAACTCCTGGGCTTAAGCAATGCACTCCCCTTGGCCTCCAAAGTGTTGGGATTACAGGCGTGAGCCACCACTCCTGGCCTTGAGTGCTTATTACGTACTATATTTCCCCATATTTTATCTAAATTTAGTCTCTAGAGTAATCATAGGAAGTAGACATTATTATTCCCATTTGATAAGAAACTCTCACAAGTCATGTGAGTGGCAGAGCCTGAATGTGAGTCCAGGCCTCTTTATAGGGAGTGTGGAAGTCTGTGACTTACAGGGAACTTGTGTCATTGATGCATTTAGCTTACTTTCCTAAGGGGTTTCAAGGGGGACATTTCCCCTGGATTCAATTTTCCCCTTAGCCACTAACTGAAACCCAACCAGAATTTCAGACCCTTCAGTTCAGCTCTCCTGCAGTTGGTTGAGTCATTAGGGGAAGTCCGAATGAAGCCTGGAATAATAACAACTAAGTTCTAGTTTTTGCTGCAGGCCCTCTAGCCCAGTCCAAGAGCACCTGGCCACCCGGAGAAGCACTGCTGGACTGGGGGAATTAGGCCATACAGCATCCACAGAGAAGCCCAGCTCCTTACTGGGACCCTGGTCCACTTCCCAAGTTGACCTTCCTGCAAGAAGAGAACATATCACGTATTTTAATACATTTGACAGTCACAGGGGAAGTCTAAGGAAGCCAGGGCCTGCCTGCTTGGGGCCTGTCCAAGTTCATCCTCTGCCGCCCTGTCTCTGTTATGTTTGGTTTGGAAGTCCAGAAGATTGTGTTTATGTTCCCAGCAGGGCACCTGTTCACTGGTACCAAGAAAAGGCCCAAGTGTTTCCCTGGCATCAGGTGGTGTCTGGATCCACCACTCCACACTGTCTCTGGAAACAGCCCTTCCACGTCTCTGCATTCCCTGTTACTGTGTTGCTGGCCTTCCGACGGAGCCAAGGTGCATGGCAACACCTCTACGAGGATCTGTAGCCATTTATGTTGCTTAGGCTACTGGTAAGTGGACTAAGGTTTAAAATTACTATCTTAAACATTTCTAGCTAATATTAACCAGCCATCCAACCAACCGGTGGTGGGAGTCACAGAATGCTAAAACAATGTCACTCTCTTTACTGTTTATTCCCTGCCTACCCATCCACTGAACTGACATCTACTGAGAGCCCACTACAGGCCCAGGCAATGTCCAAGAGAGTCCCACGTCCCTGCCTGGAGTGCATGTGACAATCATCATCATTCAGGGCTATAGCACATATATGACAAAGTGCTGTGGGAGAAAAGAGAAAGGCAATCCAATCCTTTGGGCTCCCAGAAGAGGTGGCTTGCGAGCTGTGCCTTGAGCACCCACTTACGGAGGACAGCATAAGCAAAAGTGGGGAGGAACGTGGGTGGGAGGGGCGTGCAGAAGTGGGCAGTGGGGTTTGGAGTGACTGAACCCTAGGAGGGTGATGGTGGCAAGAGATGAGGGGGGAGTGTTGGAGGGGCCTGGGCAGGCTGTGCTGAGGAGTTTGGACTTGACCCTAAGGCACAGAGAACCACGGAAGGGGCTGAGCATTAGAGGAACAGAGTCACACTCAGTCCCTTAGAATGTCGCTCTGGCCTCTGGTTAGACATAGTGGGTGGAACATTTGCATTCATCTCTGTTCCTTCTGGAGCCCTGCTAATACAGCAGTGAACATTATATATGTGTGTATCTCATGCAGCCACAGGACAAAAGAATGAAAGAGGAGAAAGCAGCAGGAGAGAGAAGTGAACCAAATTTTGAATGCTGGGAGCAGATGGACAGGTGGTGACTGACCTTCCCTCAAGCATCTCTGGAGCCACAGCCCCTAGCCGGCCATGTCCAGCATGTGGTAATTATTGAACAAGAATGGGAGGTACTAAAACACTGACTAGAAGCTTTGTGATTTGTGGGTAAGGATACAGGAATTTCATTAGAGCCCGTCCTGCCATGTCAGAGTCTGTACGTCTTTGAAGCTGGTCAATTTCTTTAGAGAGGAACTTCACAGATGAGGAAATTGAGGCACATGGAAGTCAAGTAGTCTCTCCAAAGTCACACAGAGTCATAGCAGAGCAGGGATTTAAACTCTTAGCCAGTAAAGAATGAAAAGATAGGATTACTAATCAAAGAAATACAAATTAAAATCAGGGCTGGGCATGGTGGCTCACACCTGTAATCCCAGCAGTTTGGGAGGCCCAGGCGGGCAAATCACCTGAGGTAGGGACTTTGAGACCAGCCTGACCAACATGGAGAAACCCTGTCTCTACTAAAAGTACAAAATTAGCCAGGCATGGTGGTGCATGCCTGTCATCCCAGCTACTTGGGATGCTAAGGCAGAAGAATCGCTTGAACCCGGGAGGCAGAGGTTGTGGGGAGCCGAGATTGTACCATTGCTCTCCAGCCTGGGCAACAAGAGTAAAACTCTGTCTAAAAAAAAAAAAAACACACACAGATTGGAAATTTTGTTTTTTTGAGACAGGGTCTCACTCTGTCGCCCAGGCTGGATTGCAGTGACCCAATCATAGCTGATAGAACCAAGCCCTGAGAGAATTCACTGTGAGCCTGACCCTCCTAATACTGCTATCCTTCCTCAAAAAGCACTGGGAGATTCACCAGCTGTTCGGTTTTAAAGAGGACATTTTTACATAATAAAAATGTTTTTGAATATTTATAGTTTTTTTTTTTTTTTTTTTTTTTTTTTTTTTTTTTTTTTTGAGACAGAGTCTTGCTCTGTTACCTAGACTGGAGTGCCATGGCACAATCTTAGCTCACTGCAACCTCTGCCTCCCTGGCTCAAGCTATCCTCCCCGCTCAGCCTCCCAAGTAGCTGGGACCACAGGCACATGCCACCACTGCCTGGCTACTTTTTGTATTTTTTGTAAAGATGGGATTTCCCTATATCACCCAGGGTGGTCTCGAACTCCTGGACTCAAGCGATCCACCCACCTTGGCCTCCCAAAGTGCTGGGATTACGGATGTGAGTCACCATGCCCAGCCTACATTATAATTTTATTTTTGGAATTTTAAAATAGAATTTAGAAGAGATACCACTAATGACAGGAAGCCCAAGGTCCCTGTGAGAACGGAGGGACATCAGCGAACCCGCTGCTGGGCAGTGGCACTAACGGGCTAACACTCGGGGGGAAACAGAAGCAAAAATGAAGCGTCCACCTTCTCATTCAGTAAGAACATCAGCCACTGGCCTTTGTAAAGCAGAGCATTCCTCACCAGCCCTAAACACACGTTTCACATTTAATTAGCTTAGCTGTTTTAACGTGGGTAACAAGATTGAATGTTGACTGAAATCCAATGTTAGGGAGTTCTTCTCCTGCACTTTTTTTTTTTTTTTTTTTGAGAAGGAGTTCCGCTTTTATTGCCCAGGCTGGAGTACAATGGTGCGATCTCAGCTCACTACAACCTCTGCCTCCTGGATTCAAGTGATTCTCCTGCCTCAGCCTCCCAAGTAGCTGGGATTACAGGCATCCACCACTACACCCAGCTAATTTTCTATTTTTAGTAGAGATGGGGTTTCTCCATTTTTTTTTTTTTTTTTTTGAGACGGAGTCTCGCGCTGTCACCCAGGCTGGAGTGCAGTGGCCAGATCTCAGCTCACTGCAAGCTCCGCCTCCCGGGTTCACGCCATTCTCCTGCCTCAGCCTCCCGAGTAGCTGGGACTACAGGCGCCCCCACCTCGCCCGGCTAGTTTTTTTTTTTTGTATTTTTAGTAGAGACGGGGTTTCACTGTGTTAGCCAGGAGGTCTCGATCTCCTGACCTCGTGATCCGCCCGTCTCAGCCTCCCAAAGTGCTGGGATTACAGGCTTGAGCCACCGGGCCCGGCCGGGGTTTCTCCATGTTGGTCAGACTGTTCTCGAACTCTTGACCTCCAGTGATCCGCCTGCCTCGGCCTCCCAAAGTGTTGAGATTACAAGCTTGAGCCACCGTGCCCAGCCTCTCCTGCATTTTCAAGTGAAATACAAAATTGTTGAAAAGGTTTTCAATTTATAAGCAGCATGCTGTACACTGTGGAGTGCTGCTTGGAATACTACATTATGAAGTAGTTTAGAAATTTTTTATGGCCGGGCGCAGTGGCTCAAGCTTGTAATCCCAGCACTTTGGGAGGCCGAGACGGGCGGATCACAAGGTCAGGAGATCGAGACCATCCTGGCTAACACGGTGAAACCCTGTCTCTACTAAAAAAAATACAAAAAACTTGGCCGGGCGCGGTGGCTCAAGCCTGTAATCCTAGCACTTTGGGAGGCTGAGACGGGCGGATCGCGAGGTCAGGAGTTGAGACCATCCTGGCTAACACGGTGAAACCCCGTCTCTACTAAAAACTACAAAAAAAAAAAAAAAAAAAAAACTAGCCCGGCGAGGTGGCGGCGCCTGTAGTCCCAGCTACCTGGGAGGCTGAGGCAGGAGAATGGCGTGAACCCGGGAGGCGGAGCTTGCAGTGAGCTGAGATCCGGCCACTGCACTCCAGCCTGGGCGACAGAGCGAGACTCCGTCTCAAAAAAAAAAACCAAAAAAACACAAATTTTTTTAGTTGGCTATTATATATCCATTAGCCACTCAAAGTATTAACTTAGCATTATGATTTGCCACAACATATTAATTGGGGCTAGGACACATCAGTTTATAAAACATTTGCATAATGCTTGCCTGCTCTAACTTTGGAGAAGGTACAGGGTGTTTGCAATGTGTGGAGGTTTCAGCTCATTCTTGCTCAGTTCTACTTAATAATCCAGTTCTACTCTAGCTGTTCTGTCCTCTAGTGAAAGAATTTAGAACTACATTAAGACAGAAGTGGAACCTGGTCCAACTGTCCCATCCCTACTCCTCATTTTACAGACAACAAAACTGAGGCTTGGCCAGGTGCAGCGGCTCAAGGACTGTATCACTTGAACCCAAGAGGCGGAGGTTGCAGTGAGCCGAGATCGTGCCATTGCACTCCAGCCTGGGCGACAGAGCACTTTGGGAGGCCAAGGTGGGCAGATCATGAGGTCAGGAGATTGAGACCATCCTGGCTAACATGGTGAAACCCCATCTCTAGTAAAAATACAAAAAGTAGCCAGGTGTGGTGGCGCATGCCTGTAATCCCAGCTACTCTGGAGGCTGAGGCAGGAGAATCACTTAAACCAGGGAGTCGGAGGTTGTGGTGAACTGAGATCACACCACTGCACTTTTTTTGTCTCAAAAACAGGGGGAAAAAAAAAGGACGGGCACGGTGGCTCACGTCTGTATTCCCAGCACTTTGGGAGGCCAAAGCAGGTGGATCACAAGGTCAGGAGTTCAAGACCAGCCTGGCCAAATGGTAAAGCCCTGTCTCTACTAAAAATACAAAAATTAGCCAGGCATGGTGGCAGACGCCTGTAGTACCAGCTACTTGGGAGGCTGAGGCAGGAGAATCACTTGAACCTGGGAGGCGGAGCTTGCAGTGAGCTGAGATCAGGCCACTGCACTCCAGCCTGGGAGACAGAGTGAGACCCTGTCTCAAAAAAAAAAAAAAAACCCGAGGCTTAAAAGGAAGAGACTTGCCCCTAGGTCAGTAAAGGAGGAGCAAAGAAGCCAGCATTCCCTCTCCCTGGAGGTGGCAGGGAGAGAAGGCATTTGGAAGGGATAATGTTGATCTGGAAGAGGAACAGCATGAGAGCAGAGGTGTGAACTAGCAGGGTGCTGGGCAGAGGTGAGAACTAGCAGGGTGCTGGGGTGGGAGGGCCTTTTATTGCAGGGTTTGGAGATGAGGACAGAAGCTGACAGGACCAGGTTAGAGAGGACCCATAAGCCCAGCCCAAGTCTGTAAGGAAGTCTGCACTGAAACTCACAACCCATATGTGACAAGGTCGCCTGATCAGGGTACCTACTACCTGGTCCATTGGCCACAAAGGCAATTCCTGACAGCCAGATGACCCCTGGCTCAGCGTAGACAAAGGAACTATCAGCTCCCCTACCAGGCAGGAACATCACATCTGCTCATTCCTCCTCTAGTTTCAGCTTTAACCCACCCCACCTCGAGAGGTATCTGAGGATAAACAAGCCCTCCGGGCACTGGATGGACCAGCTAGGCCTGTTCTTCCACTGGCTGAACCAGAGGTTGCCCTTGGGTGGGACTCACCAAGGCCTCTGCTCTTGCATTGGCCAAGACCAGAACAGGAGCAGCAGTGGAGGGGAGAGCCAGCCTGCACCCCCCCGGTTTGTGCCCACCACCCTGTAGTCGCAAGGGCAATCCTGGGAGGTTTTAGGGAGGAGCGGGAGGGTTGTCCACAATCCCTGGCTCTCTACCTTAAGACTCTGCTTGCTTCAAATTCTGTGTTTTTTAACCCTTCATTCTTCCTTTTAAAAAAAAAAAAAAAAATTGCTTTTGTTGGGCGCAGGTGGCTCACACTTGTAATCCCAGCACTTTGGGAGGCTGAGGCAGGCGGATTACCTGAGGTCCGGAGTTTGAGACCAGCCTGGCCAACATGGAGAAACCCGTCTCTACTAAAAATACAAAATTAGCAGAGCTTGGTGGTGGGCGCCTGTAATCCCAGCTATTCAGGAGGCTGAGGCAGAGAATCACTTGAACCCAGGAGGCAGAGGATGCAGTGAGCCGAGATTGCACCACTGCACTCCAGCCTGGGGGACAGAGCCAGGCTCTGTCTCAAAGAAAAAAAAATTGCTTTCTTCTCTTAGACAGTTTCATTCCTACTCCATGAAAGGCTACAAGCTTTGCCATGAACTTTTCAGGGTGAAACATTAATGATGGTGATCTAGACTGGAGGTCACATAATTCTCACTTTCCTGATTCTCCCATTCACAGGGAATAAAGAAAAAATGAAATTCCTAAACCTCAAAGTCATTTCCAACTGGAGGCCCCATATACAACCAATTATCTGGCCAGTAGGTGGCGCCAAAGGTTAATCACAGCCTTTCGGCGAAGGGTTCCCATTTGGTCCCGCTGGAAAGCAATTCAGTTATCCATTCAGCACACATAGATGGCTGCGTGCCATGTGCCAGGTCTTGAGATGAGAAAGACAGAGTCTAATTTCAATTCACAGCAGGGGCTAAGAGCTGTGGAGGAGGCACCCAGAGTGAATTTGGCCAGAGGAGGTAATTTCCAAGCCAAGCTCGGCAAACACGTGTTTGCCTGGAGAAGGGCATGGCAAGAGATTCCAGGTGCATTTGGAGAACAACCCAGCATGGAGAGATGATCACGGGCAGAACGTAGACCCTTGGGCCGCTGCAGTAATCTGGGTGAATGAAAGGTAGTGCTGTCGGCCGGGCGCGGTGGCTCAAGCCTATAATCTCAGCACTTTGGGAGGCCGAGATGGGTGGATCACGAGGTCAGGAGATCGAGACCATCCTGGCTAACAAGGTGAAACCCCGTCTCTACTAAAAAAATACAAAAAACTAGCCAGGCGAGGTGGCGGGCGCCTGTAGTCCCAGCTACTTCGGAGGCTGAGGCAGGAGAATGGCGTAAACCCAGGAGGCGGAGCTTGCAGTGAGCTGAGGTCTGGCCACTGCACTCCAGCCCGGGCGACAGAGCAAGACTCCGTCTCAAAAAAAAAAAAAAAAGAAAAGAAAAGAAAAGTAGTGCTGTAATGTTGAATCTGAGGGGCCCTGAGTACACTTAACAGGATCTGCTGCCCCTGGAGGCTGGAGGGAAGGGCGAGAGAATGGAGCTGCTGTGAACTCAGAGAAGAGGCTGAAACAAAACCAGAAAACAATGCAGCTGCATATTCTTGGTGCACCCCCCACCCTCACCCCCCTTTCGTGTTCTGTTTGCCTCTCTCAGTATCTATTTCTCTGCCATATTCTTAAATCACCAGGTCCCCTGGTCAGGGCTGACCATGGTGCCCCATTAGGCTGCCTCAGGGAACTCAGCTGGGTTGTGGGCAGAGCTGGAGGTGCCTTGGTGACACATGGGTGCCCGGCATTCCAGGTCTGAGAGCACCAAGGTCAGGCATGGAGATGGGCACAGGAGGGGGCCTCCCAAGGAAGGTGTGTGTTGATGTGCCAGCAGTAAGCAGGCAGAAGTAGGGTCAGCCAGGCCCTGGGGTTTGAATACCAAGAGAGGGACTACAGGCTCAGTGTCCTGGGTGCCTGGGGGTTTTCTGCACTGGGAAGTGGGCAGATGAAAATGGGAATGTAGAACAGACAAACCCAGCAAGAGCCAGCTGGAAGTGGAAATGGTTTGGGGCCCTGAGGGCCTGGATCAGGGCAGGACCCTAAGCACAGAGAGAAAGAACGTTTTAAAGGAAAAATCCACCAGACTTGGCAGCTGTCAGAATGTGGGAGCTGAAGACAAGAGATGAGTCAAAGATGACTCAGAAGATCTGAAGGTGAGTTCACGGGAAAATGGCAGTACTTTGGGGAAGGAGTTCAAATTTATGTCCAGGACCCCTGGTTCTGCTAGGAGACAGGAGCATGCCCGAAGGCATCCCACTTGTTTGCATGTTTCTGGCCTGTCCCTCCCCGACTAGAACATAAGCTCCTGAGGGAGCTGCCTCTGCTTTCAGTTCTTTGTGCTTTACCCAGAGGGGCTTACGCGCACACCCGTCCCCTGCCTGACTCAGAGCAGACGCCAGGGGATGCAGACCGAGGCTTCTGCAGGAGGGAGGCTAGGGAGGCCTGCAAGTGAGGGGTGATAGGGAGGAAAGAGTACTGCCACCCCTCTCCCACAGGTGCTCCCACACCCAAGCACCCCCAGGACTGGACCCCCTCACAGGCACAGCCTCCTGTCCCCCAGGCCTCTCTTCCTCTGAGATCCCAGGCTTTCTGGCCCTACTGAGACTGCCATCCTGGGAACCGTCTTTGTGCCCATCCATGCCTGTCTCATTCCCTTCCTTCCCAATATATCCCTTCTACCACATTCCTGCTCATGTTCCCAGCATCCTGTTCACTGGAGGCCCATCCACATGGATGCGCCACAGACATCGTGGTCCAACAAAGGTGACACTGAAACACTGGCAAGGGTCACCTGCCACCATCTGCCTGAGCCCTCTGTTCCCCTGGTGAGCACAGACTCATCCACCCGGGAACCTCTGGGGTTCCTGTGCTTCACCCCGTTAACTCACTCCCCTGACCTCTCCCAAGTTTGCCCCTGCTCCGCCCACCAACTCTTCGGGGACAGGTCCTCCTCAGGTCTCACTGGAAGTGTGCTTCCTCCATCCCACGGTCAGAGTGGATGTGGGTCAGACTGCAGCTCCTGGGAAGATGCCACAACGCCTCCTGTGGTTTCCAGGCCACGTTTCCAGTCCCTTGGCCCCTGCCTACCTCTGACTTCAGCTCCAGTGGCCAACCCCTGCCCCAAAAGGGGCTCTGTGTCCCCCCACCCACTGCACTGAAGGAATTTTCCAGCCTCCATTTTCTTTTTAATTCTTGCCTTCTCACTGTTCCCTGGCTAACTCCTAGTATTCCTTCTAGATTTCACCGCAGACCCTCAGGGCTCTTGCAAACTCTGTTCCCTCCCTCTCCTGCATGCCCTTCCCCACACTCCTTCACCGCAGCCAGCACCTGCCCTCCTCAGTGCTTGGGGTGCCCCTCGCCATCCCAGCGCTCTTCAAGAGTTTCTAAGTCCACATATTTAGGTGGTGGGGGCTTTATGTCTGCCTCCACCACAATGGTGAGGACCCAATTTTGCTCCCACTTTGACCCAGGGCCTGGACACGGGCTTTTGGTAAACATATGAAATGAATGGTGAACAGACAAATAATAAGCAGTAAGACTCCATTTCTGGCTTATCAACATGGCCAGACATATTTTTTTAGCCGCACTCAGTGCTGCCAACAGTGGGAGGGGAGGGGAAGGAGAGTTTGCCGACTTCCCAGCAGCAGCATGTGGTGAATTCAAGAAGTGACCAACCCCAAGCTGGCCTTTGAAAGATGGGTTAAAACTCGCTTGGTGAAGTTTTGGTACTGAAGTATCCTGATTCTATAGTTACTCAATGGAAAAATTGGTTTGCTCTGTGGAAATCCACTTTAGGGTCACCTCTGAAACATAAATGGCCAGCACCTACTCCCAGGATCCCCCCACATCCCTTCTTTTTTCTTTTTTGAGACAGAGTCTTGCTCTGTCTCTTAGTCTGGGGTGCTGTGGCACAATCTCGGCTCACTGCAACCTCCTCCCCTCAGGTTCGAGTGATTCTCCTGCCTCAGCCTCTTGAGTAGCTAGGATTACAGGCGCACGCCACCATGCCTGGGTAATTCTTTGTGTTTTTAGTAGAGATGGGGTTTCACCACGTTGGCCAGGCTGGTCTCTAACTCCTGACCTCAGGTGATCGGCTCGCCTTGGTCTCCCAAAGTGCTGGGATTACAGGCGTGAGCCACCGCACCCGGCCCTTTCACATCCCTTCTATGGTCACACCCCTATTGTAGAGATATTTAGACCGAAGCACAGAGAGGCTGAGAAGCTTGCTCAGAGTCGCATAGCTAGTGAGTGGCAGGATCGGAATTCACAATCTGGCTCCAGACCTGTGCTTTAACTGATGCCATCTTTCTTGGAAACTGTGTCTCCAAGAAATGACTGAATTTTTTTTTTTTTTTTTTTTTTTGAGACGGAGTCTTGCTCTGTCACCAGGCTGGAGTGCAGTGGCACGCTCTCGGGTTTAAGCGATTCTCCTGCCTCAGCCTCCCGAGTAGCTGGGATTACAGGCACATGCCACCACGCACGGCTAATTTTTGTATTTTTAGTAGAGACGGCGTTTCACTATGTTGGCCAGGATGGTCTTGATCTCTTGACCTTGTGATCCGCCCACTTTGGCCTCCCAAAGTGCTGGGATTACAAGCGTGAGCCTCTGCACCCGGCCTTTCTTTTTAAGTATATAAATATTTTTAAATTTACTTTTCCCACACTACACTGATTTACAATTTTTCTTTCCTAAGTATGAACCACTTACTTTTCCTATATAACTATAGCTTGATCCTGAACATTTCTTCAACTTTTTTTTTTTTTTTTTTTTTTGAGACGGAGTCTCGCTCTGTCGCCCAGGCTGGAGTGCAGTGGCCGGATCTCAGCTCACTGCAAGCTCCGCCTCCTGGGTTTACGCCATTCTCATGCCTCAGCCTTACGGGTAGCTGGGACTACAGGCACCCGCCACCTCGCCTGGCTACTTTTTTTGTATTTTTTAGTAGAGACGGGGTTTCACCATGTTAGCCAGGATGGTCTCGATCTCCTGACCTCGTGATCCGCTCGTCTCGGCCTCCTAAAGTGCTGGGATTACAGGCTTGAGCCACCGCGCCCGGCCCATTTCTTCAACTTTCTACAAGGTTTGCTAAACATCGATTATTTAAAAACAACAGTTGGCTGGGCGCAGTGGCTCATGCCTGTAATCCCGGCACTTTGCGAGGCTGAGGCAGGCAGATCACATGAGGCCAGGAGTTCAAGACCAGCTTGGGCAACTTGGTGAAACCATGTCTCTACTAAAAAGCAAAAATTAGCTGGGCATGGTGGCACACGTGTCCCAGCTACTCAGGTGACTGAAGCATGAGAGTTACTTGAACTGGGGAGGCAGAGGTTGCAGTGAGACAAGATTATGCCACTGCCCTCCAGGATGAGTAACAGACCCTGTCTCAATAAAAATGACAATAAACTGCACGTTTGAAGTACAATTTGATGTATTTCAACTTATGTATATACCTAGGAAATCATCACTACAATCAAGATAATGAAGATTCATCATCCAAAAGTTTCCTCAGTTCCCTGTGATCCTTCCCTCCTGCCCCTGTCTGCCCCACCTCCTACAGGCAACCAGTGATCTGCTTTTTGTCACTATAGATTAGTTTGCATTTTCTAAAATTTTATGTAAATGACTGGCATCTTTCTCTCAGCATAATGATTTTTCAAAAAGAACATTTAACCAAGGTAGACCATATTCTGGACCATTAAACAAGGCTCAATACATTTAAAAGCATTAGAATCATGCAAAGTATGTTCTCTGACCACAATGGAATTAAATGTTAGAAATCAATAATACCATGGTAGTTGACTCCTGTAATCCCGGTATTTTGCAAGGCCGAGGCGGGCAGATCACTTGAGGCCAGGAGTTTGAGACCAGCCTGGCGAACATGGTAAACGCCTATCTCTACTAAAAATACAAATAAGTTAGCCAGGTGTAGTGACGCATGCCTGTAATCCCAGCTACTTGGGAGACTGAGGCATGAGAATTGCTTGAACCCTGGAGGCGGAGGTTGCAGTGAGCCAAGAGCATGCCACTGCACTCCAGCCTGGGCGACAGAGTGGGACTGTCTCAAAACAAAAACAAAAAAATCAATAACAAAAAAAATATTTAAAAACCTCCAACTATTTGAAAACTAACTAAAACATTTATAAATAACCCATGAGTCAAGAAATAAGAAAAGCAAATTTTAAAAATATTTTGAACTGAATGAAAATGAAAAAAACAATGTATCAAAATGTATGAGCCAAGGGCAGTTGTGGTGGCTCACACGTGTAATCCCAGCACTTTGGGAGGCCACAGTGGGAGGACTGCTTGAGTCCAGGAGTTCAAGACCAGCCTGGGTAATATGGCAAGACCTCATCTCTACAAAAAAAAATAAAATTTAGCTGGGTGTGGTAGCACATGCCTGTGGTCTCACTCCTCAGGAGGCTGAGGCAGAAGGATCACCTGAGCCCAGCAGGTTGAGGCTGTAGTGAACCATGTTTGTGCCACTGTGCTCCAGCCTGGGCAGCACAGTGAGACTGTGTCTTTTTTTTTTTTTTTTTTTTTTTTTTTTTTAGACAGTCTTGCTCTGTTGCCCCTGCTGGAGCGCAGTGGCACAATCTTGGCTCTCTGCAGCCTCTGCCTCCTGAGTTCAAGCAATTGTCCTGCCTCAGCCTCCTGAGTAGCTGGGACTACAGGTGTGTGCTGCCACACCCAGCTAAATTTTTTTGTATTTTTCATAGAGATGGGGTCTCACCTTGTTGGCCAGGCTGGTCTCAAACTTCTGATCTCGTGATTGGCCTGCCTCAGCCTCCCTAAGTGCTGGGATTACAGGTGTGGGCCACTGCACCTGGCTGAGACTGTGTATCAGGATAAAAAAAAAAAAAAATCACACCAGACCTGGGTGTAACTGCCCTGGAGGCCTTTGCTCTGGGTGACCCTGAGTAAAGGACTTACCTCTCCTGAGCCTCAGTGTTCTCATCTGTACAGTGGGACCAAAGCCACCTACTTCAGAGTTGAGAGGATTAAGAAACCACATGCAAAGTAGCTAGCCTGCTGCCTGGTAAGCATGTAAGGGGGCATAAATTGCTATGGGGTAGGCTATCACCTGAGCCATTTCCAAAACCAGAAGCAGCTCATTTAAGCTTCATAACCACTCTAAGAAGAAGACATGTTCATGTCCATGCTACAGATACTGAAATGGATGCACAGAAAGGGTAAGTGACTTGCCCTGGGTCACACAGGCAGTGGCTGAACTAAGATCTGAATCCAGGCCACCCGGATCCAGAATCCATGCTCCAGCTTATACTGAGGGGCACTGAAAGGTTTCAAATGGAGAAGGAAAATGGTCAGATTGCTTTAACAACAACATCACTGTGGGATGAGGTCAACAAATATTTAGGATGCTAAATCTGCAGGGCTTGGTGATCTATTAGAAATATGTTGTTGAGGCCAGGCGTGGTGGCTCACGCCTGTAATCCCAGCACATTGGCAGGTCGAGGGGGACAGATCACGAGGTCAGGAGATCGAGACCATCCTGGCTAACACGGTGAAACCCCCTCTCTACTAAAAATACAAAAAAATTAGCCCGGCGTGGTGGCGGGTGCCTGTAGCCCCAGCTACTAGGGAGGCTGATGTAGGAGAATGGCGTGAACCCGGGAGGTGGAGCTTGCAATGAGCTGAGGTCGCACCACTGCACTCCAGCCTGGGCGACAGAGTGAGACTCCGTCTCAAAAAAAAAAAAAAAAAAAAAGAAACATGTTGAGTAAGGAAGAGGAGGAGACTGGACAGAAAAGGAGGTGAAGCAGGAGTGGAAGAACTTGGGGTTGGAGGGCTAGAGGAAGCGGAGGAGCACGTGTGGTCTGTACTCTGAAGGAGAAGGCACCACATTCTGAGAACCTCTCCATGACAGGACACCTGGCCTGGTGGGAGGTAGGTGGGGGTTCCTAAGAAAATGTGTGAGCAGAAGCTCCATTAGAAATTAATTAGAGAGGCCGGGCGCGGTGGCTCAAGCCTGTAATCCCAGCACTTTGGGAGGCCGAGACGGGCGGATCATGAGGTCAGGAGATCGAGACCATCCTGGCTAATACGGTGAAACCCCGTCTCTACTAAAAAATACAAAAAACTAGCCGGGCGAGGTGGCGGGCGCCTGTAGTCCCAGCTACTCAGGAGGCTGAGGCAGGAGAATGGCGTAAACCCGGGAGGCGGAGCTTGCAGTGAGCTGACATCTGGCCACTGCACTCCAGCCTGGGCGACAGAGCGAGACTCGGTATCAAAAAAAAAAAAAAAAAAATTAATTAGAGAACAGAGGAATGGTGTTCCAGGCAGAGGGAACAGCATTTGCACATCCTTGTGGAGGCGAGTCATGCGGAGAGTGCCAGACACAGAAATAGGAGCACAGTGGGAACTGGGGCTGTACGGGTAGGCAGCAGCGACCTGCAGGGCCTCACAGGACTAAAGAGCTCTGTTCTCTTCCTAGAAGGATGGGAAGTCAGCTAGGATTTGCGGAGGGTGGGGAGGAGGGAATAGATAGGGCCAGGTCTGTGTTCTCAAAGCTCACCCTGGCTACAGGTTGGAGACAGACCAGACCAGATGCAGGGAGCAGTTAGGTGGTTATGGAGGCCTTCCAGGTGAGTTCCCGGTTGTGTGGAAGCGGGAGATGAAGGTGGAGAGAAGTGGCTGGGTTCAAGAGGTACTTAGGAGGCACAAGTGGCAGGACTCAGTGCCAGATCCCTTATGGGGAAGCCTGGGATTCTTTAAGGTGGTGGGATAGTCAGTCACCCGGCTAACGAACCCTCAAAGAGGGCTGGAGAGGTGGGAGACGCTCATGAGGCTCAGTATCCAGCTCTGGAGCTGAGTCCTGGCCCGGCTCTTCCGTGAGTCATCTGCACACAAGTTCTATTACAGTGCTGGACAAGATTTCCTGGGGGCAAGGACCCACCTCCAGGAGCTCCGTGATTTGCCAGGGAGAGGGGCATGAGTCTGAGAAGAGAGAAGGAACAGCCAGCGGCTGGCAAATTGATGGTAGAAACCATGACAGAGGTCTCAACTGGTGTGTAACTGTGGAATGTCACCCGGAGACAGGACAAAAATGTCCTGTTTATTAACCGAGGCGGGAGAGCTGGAAAGACAGGAAGTTGTGGAAGGAAGGAGGGACATTAAAGGTGGGGCCTGACAGGAAACAGTGGTTCCCAGTGAAGCCCAGACCTAGGGAGGGGCTTTGGGACAGGTTCACTGGAGAAATGGGGAAAAATGAAGGTCCCAAAAACAAGACAGACTGTCAGAGCTAGGGCCCGGGATGGCTCTTCTATAAGAAATCTCAAACCCCCTGGGCAATGGCAGAAACTGCGGTAGGAAAAGTTCCTACAAGTGAGGAGAATGGGGACAGTGGCTGGTGGTGACAGGAAGGAAACAGGCGGAGGAGGCACTCGCAAGGGAAGACCTTGCGCCCCTTCAGCGACCAGCTCACCGCCCCGCCTGCTTCCGGATTCCTCCCTGCCAGTCCTGGCTGCAGTGTAGGGAAGGCCTGGGCCGGGGGCGCCCCGCCAGGCTGCGGAACAGCTCTCACGGGAGCCGGCACACACCCAGTAACCACCGCTGGGGCCCGCGCCACGTGGCTGCTACTTTCCATCCACTTCTCCCGCTTTGTAATGCCAGGCAAGACGCTTTATGTTGATTTCACACACTCTTAAAGGGTCCCAGGCCGCAGTCTGAAAACCCCTGCTCCTGAGCAAGTTGGTTTTCCCTAGAGACCAGGAAGCGGAGATAGTTCCGTCGTTTGTTTACAC
Source organism: Rhinopithecus roxellana (assembly GCF_007565055.1). Classification (NCBI taxonomy): domain Eukaryota; kingdom Metazoa; phylum Chordata; class Mammalia; order Primates; family Cercopithecidae; genus Rhinopithecus; species Rhinopithecus roxellana. The sequence continues at coordinate 160,699,486 of NC_044553.1, read as the reverse complement.
GGTAAGGAGCTTCCAGATTATTCCCAGGACCTGGCTATGAGTGTAGGCAGGAGGAGGCCCAACCATGGGAGGCGCCAGAGAGGAAGAGGACAGAGACCAGGCATGGGATCCAGGTCTAAGGAACCCCAACACCTCCAAGGTTCTCACAGCTGGCCTTGACCAAAATATCCGAAAATTCTCATGTAGAAACTGGCTCTTCCAGCCTGAGCAACATGGTGAAACCCCGACTATACAAATAAATGCAAAAACGAGCCGGGTGTGGTGTCCGCGCCTGTGGTCCTCCGCCCGCGCTCGTCCCAGCTGCTCGGAAAGCTGAGGTGGAAGGATCACCTGAGTGCGGGAGGTCGAAGCTGCAGTGAACCGAGATTGTGCCACAGCACCTCAGCCTGGGCGACAGAGCGAGAGCCTGTCCAAAAACAAAAAAACACCAAACCTGTCTTTCAGGGCAGCTTAATCACCAAAGTGCCAAGTGTTAGATACTTAATTAGGAGACCTCAAATCGATCGGCAAAACGATGGGCTTTTAAAAATCATGCCGGGTGTTGCTGGGTAAGCATGAATTTATTCACCAAGGGCCCGATTCCCAAGCTAAGCCACCCTGAAGTGTGAAGGACATGGCTTCCGGGGAACCCAAAGGTAGGGAGCGCTCCTGAGCCAGCGGTGGGTCTGGAGACTCCCCGACCGCGCAGGCGGCGGGACGGCGTCCCCTGCGCGCAGCAGCTGGAGGCCAACAGCCCAACGGCCCCCAGGGAGCAGAGCCCCGCGATCCCGGCGCCGCCTGCGGCCGGGTGTTTTGGCAGCGGGCGCGCCGCCCATCAGGACGACGGCTCCGGTAGTCTCCCGGGCGCGCGAGACCCGGGGCGCTCCCCGTCCACGCACGACCCTCCCTCCAGGCGCGCCTCCCGCCCGGCCCCGCATTCTGCTCAGCCCAGGTGACCAAGTACACCTCACTTCAAAGGCCGCCCGCGCTCGGCAGGTGGGAGTGCAGGGAGGAGGGCGCGGGCGGCCCCTGAGGGCGCCCAGACCTTCCCGAGAATTCCAGGCCGCGCAGGCGCATTGAGGTCGGCGCGGGGGCGTGCGAGAGGCGCGGGGCGGCGATTGAGGGAAGGTTTCCCGGGCTGGGCCACGAGCAGGGCCTGCGCGCGCCAGCGGGAGGGGCGGGCCAGGGCGAGGGCGCAGGCGCAGGCGCGCGGCCGCGGCGGCGGTTGGGGAGGGGTCTTCCGGAAGGTTCGGGAGGCTTCTGGAAAAAGCGCCGCGCGCTGGGCGGGCCCGTCGCTATATAAGGCAGGCGCGGGGGCGGCGCGTCAGTTGCTTCAGCGTCTTGGTGCTGCTTTGCCGTGGAACGTTTGCAGCCTCTTAGCCAAGGTCTGAGGGGCGGTTGTGGGGGCCTGTGGAGGTGGATTGGGGGCTGGGGGCGGCTGGCGCGGAGCGGAGGCTGCGGGGGCCAAACGGGAGCCCGGAACCCGCCAGGGCCGCGCTCCCGGGCGGCCGCGCTCCCTGTTCCGGAGGCCATGGGCCCGCTGCTGTCTCCGCACGCCGCATCAGGAATGGGCTGGGCGGCTGCTCCCTGAGGCTCCGCAGCAGCCCCGGAGCTGGCGCCGCACGCGAGCAGAGCGGCCCTGTCGCTGGGGGCCCCCTGGCCGGCCCAGCTGGGGGCGCAGGCGGAGGAGGCCGCCCTGGGAGCCGCAGCCCGCGCGGGAGGGCACACGGGGGGTCGGTTGGGGACCGCGGCGCGGGACTGGGCCGGGCCTGCAGCGGCCTCCCGGAAGCGCGCACACGCTCGTGGTAGTTACCGCGCTCCGAAATGAGGTCATTCTTTGTCAGCCGCCCCTTCTATTTTCGGTTTACTTAAACTTCGCAAATCTGCAATCCGGCTTTAAAAATGTTGGGAGGACGCGGTGGAATCTCGTGTTGCCGCTGTAGACGTCCTGCAAGGTTTTAAACAGGCGCGGTGTCGTTCCAGATGCCTGAGGAAACCCAGACCCAGGACCAACCGATGGAGGAGGAGGAGGTTGAGACGTTCGCCTTTCAGGCAGAAATTGCTCAGTTGATGTCACTGATTATCAATACTTTCTATTCGAACAAAGAGATCTTCCTGAGAGAGCTAATTTCAAATTCATCAGATGTAAGTCGTTTATTAACCCAGAGTAGGATTTTGGTTTCAATATGAACTTCTTGGGGGCTGTATGCTTAGTTAATATTTTTTGTTAATAGGCATTGGACAAAATCCGGTATGAGAGCTTGACGGATCCCAGTAAATTAGACTCTGGGAAAGAGCTGCATATTAACCTGATACCAAATAAACAAGATCGAACCCTCACTATCGTGGATACTGGAATTGGGATGACGAAGGCTGACTTGATCAATAACCTTGGTACTATCGCCAAGTCTGGGACCAAAGCGTTCATGGAAGCTTTGCAAGCTGGTGCAGATATCTCCATGATTGGCCAGTTCGGTGTTGGTTTTTATTCTGCTTATTTGGTTGCTGAGAAAGTAACTGTGATCACCAAACATAACGATGATGAGCAGTACGCCTGGGAGTCCTCGGCAGGGGGATCATTTACAGTGAGGACCGACACAGGTAGGTACCTGAACACTCACTGGTTAAGTCAGTGGCAGAATGGTGGGGTGCTGCAACCCTTGGACCCCTGGGGATGCGGCGAAGTTCACAGAAATGTGTGTTTATCCAAGGATCAGGAACAAGCTAGAGCTCTGAATTAGTGTGTAATGGCATGACTTGGTGATTACTTTTTTTGGGCAAGGCACTTAGATCTGCTGTGGGAGCCTTTGCATCTGTAGTAAGGGCAAACCTCGCTTCATAGACACGTTATAAGGGTTAAGCATGGCATTGAGCACTAAATTGAATGTATTATTGAGTCAATTTTCTTTATTTCTCTTGCAGGTGAACCTATGGGTCGTGGAACAAAGGTGATCCTGCACCTGAAAGAAGACCAAACTGAGTACTTGGAGGAACGAAGAATAAAGGAGATTGTGAAGAAACATTCTCAGTTTATTGGATATCCCATTACTCTTTTTGTAAGTTTTTACATAATTGCAGAGTGCATTACTGTCTGTAGGTGACTGGGGTGACTGTACTACATCCTTAGTTCCTAGGTGTGTTGAACTAGTCTGAAGCCTGGGGAGCCTAAGCTCTACTAACTCTTTGAAGGTCCCTCGGGCTATTAATACTAAGTTGGTATATCAAATATTGATGAGAAGCTGCCTGACTGCTTCTCAACCTCGCTAATGCAGGCTTTGGCCTTAGATTGAAAATAGAGGGGCAGCGCTATGACTTAGTTCTAGAGTGCAGCAGTGATGTGATTTCATGTCTTTTGAAGGTGGAGAAGGAACGTGATAAAGAAGTCAGCGATGATGAGGCTGAAGAAAAAGAAGACAAAGAAGAAGAAAAAGAAAAAGAAGAGAAAGAGTCCGAAGACAAACCTGAAATTGAAGATGTTGGTTCTGATGAGGAGGAAGAAGAAAAGAAGGATGGTGACAAGAAGAAGAAAAAGAAGATTAAGGAGAAGTACATCGATCAAGAAGAACTCAACAAAACAAAGCCCATCTGGACCAGAAATCCCGACGATATTACTAATGAGGAGTACGGAGAATTCTACAAGAGCTTGACCAATGACTGGGAAGATCACTTGGCAGTGAAGGTGAGTGAGGGACTGATGGCTGCTTCAGGCTTGTCCTTAGATTATCATCCCACCACCCCAAATATCTGCTCTAATGCATTGTTCATTGGTACTTAGTGTGTCTGTTCTATTACAGCATTTTTCAGTTGAAGGACAGTTGGAATTCAGAGCCCTTCTATTTGTCCCACGACGTGCTCCTTTTGACCTATTTGAAAACAGAAAGAAAAAGAACAACATCAAATTGTATGTACGCAGAGTTTTCATCATGGATAACTGTGAGGAGCTAATCCCTGAATATCTGAGTAAGTATAGATAGGAAAAATAATCACTGTCACTGATTAAAGAAATACTTCTGGTTGGGCATGGTGGCTAACACCTGTAATCTCAGCAGTTTGGGAGCCCGGGGTGTGCAGATCACTTGAGGTCAGGAGTTCAAGACCAGCCTGGCCAACATGGTGAAACTCCATCTCTCCTAAAATTAGAAAAATTAGCCCGATGTGGTGGCAGGCTGAGGCATGAAAATAGCTTGAAAAACCCCCCCTGGGAGGCAGAGGTTGCTGTGAGCGGAGATTGCGCCACTGCCTTCCAGCCTGGGCAACAGAGTGAGACTCTGTCTCAAAAATAACCTCGTATCATCTCCAGGTTCTTATCTTTGCTTTTGGGGGTTTACATAGTACCAGTTTTGTCCTTGGAATGACTCAGTGCATTTGGTTTTTATATTTTTTTCAGACTTCATTAGAGGGGTGGTAGACTCGGAGGATCTCCCTCTAAATATATCCCGTGAGATGTTGCAGCAAAGCAAAATTTTGAAAGTTATCAGGAAGAATTTGGTCAAAAAATGCCTAGAACTCTTTACTGAACTGGCGGAAGATAAAGAGAACTACAAGAAGTTCTATGAGCAGTTCTCTAAAAACATAAAGGTTGGTGTAAACATTTGACCATTGGTAGTTTTCCAACTGGCCTCTCTAGATTATTTTTTTTTTTTGAATTCAGAAAGTCTTTAGTAAAGAACATACTTTGTTTTAGCTTGGAATACATGAAGACTCACAAAATCGGAAGAAGCTTTCAGAGCTGTTAAGGTACTACACATCTGCCTCTGGCGATGAGATGGTTTCTCTCAAGGATTACTGCACCAGAATGAAGGAAAACCAGAAACATATCTATTATATCACAGGTAGGGGGACGCTATGTTACAGTCATGTACGTTGTTATTATAATCTTGTAGGCTCTGTAGGTGTGTTTTCTACTCAGGTAGCACTGTTAAATAACTGGCGTTGATCTAGGCAAGATAATTAACATGAACTAGATCATTATCTGTCTTAGGTTCTGCCTAGGTATCTGGCTAGCAAAAGTTAGAAGTAGATGAAGCCATTCTTATTGTTAAAAGGTCTAAAAGTAACTTTGTAATACCTCAGGTGAGACCAAGGACCAGGTAGCTAACTCAGCCTTTGTGGAACGTCTTCGGAAACATGGCTTAGAAGTGATCTATATGATCGAGCCCATTGATGAGTACTGTGTCCAACAGCTAAAGGAATTTGAGGGGAAGACATTAGTGTCAGTCACCAAAGAGGGCTTGGAACTTCCAGAGGATGAAGAAGAAAAAAAGAAACAGGAAGAGAAAAAAACAAAGTTTGAGAACCTCTGCAAAATCATGAAAGACATACTGGAGAAAAAAGTTGAAAAGGTATGTGAATACAGCATTTCCTGATCGTTGATACCTTTAAGGTGCTTTCAAGCTTAGTCATACATGACCCATTTTCCCTTGTTTTCAACTTAATATGGAAAATTATGTCGTGTATGGTTGGGTGTGGTGGCTCACGCCTGTAATCCCAACACTTTGGGAGGCTGAGGCAGTGGATCACAAGGTCAGGAGATGGAGACCATCCTGGCTAACACAGTGAAACCCTGTCTCTACTAAAAATACAAAAAAATTAGCCAGACTTGGTGGCGGGCGCCCGGAGGCTGAGGCAGGAGAATCTCCTGAACCCGAGAGGCAGAGGTTGCAGTGAGCCAAGATCACACCACTGCACCTCCAACCTGGGTGACCAAGCGAGACTATCTCGGGAAAAAAAAAAGGTGGTGTACGTAAAACGAAATTAATTATAACCTGTGCTCTTTGGCTACCTAATGCAACATTTAAGTTCTATTTGATAATAGTATTTCCGATCTATTGTTTGGGTTCTTCAGATTTCATTTGACAATGAAAGTTTAGGGTTTAATCTTTCTAGGCTCCTAGTCATCACTTCTTGATTACAGGTGGTTGTGTCAAACCGATTGGTGACGTCTCCATGCTGTATTGTCACAAGCACATATGGCTGGACAGCAAACATGGAGAGAATCATGAAAGCTCAAGCCCTAAGAGACAACTCAACAATGGGTTACATGGCAGCAAAGAAACACCTGGAGATAAACCCTGACCATTCCATTATTGAGACCTTAAGGCAAAAGGCAGAGGCTGATAAGAACGACAAGTCTGTGAAGGATCTGGTCATCTTGCTTTACGAAACTGCACTCCTGTCTTCTGGCTTCAGTCTGGAAGATCCCCAGACACATGCCAACAGGATCTACAGGATGATCAAACTTGGTCTGGGTAAGCCTTATACTATGTAATGTTACAAAGGAAAGAAATACACATGACAGTGAAGAAAGTGGTAAACTTTCAGTTATCCAAACTTGAAGCACCTTGTCCTGCTTGGAGGCATTCAAGAATTTTTTTTTAGGGATAAGTAAGGTCTTACAAGAGCTAAGAAATGAAATTGAGATTCATATGCCCTGTAAATACTGTCTTGAAAGAAGGTGTAAACCAGGAGTATTACACTAATAGCTGGCTTTAAGAAATCTTTCTAATACAAGGATTTTATTTTGGAAACAGGTATTGATGAAGATGATCCTACTGCTGATGATACCAGTGCAGCTGTAACTGAAGAAATGCCGCCCCTCGAAGGAGATGACGACACATCACGCATGGAAGAAGTAGACTAACCTCCGGCTGAGGGATGACTTACCTGTTCAATACTCTACAGTTCTTCTGATAATATATTTTCAAGGATGTTTTTCTTTATTTTTGTTAATATTAAAAAGTCTGTATGGCATGACAACAGCTACTTTAAGGGGAAGATAAGATTTCTGTCTATTTCTAAGTGATGCTGTGGTACCTTAGGCACTAAAGCAGAGCTAGTAATGCTTTTTTAGTTTCACATTGGTTTAACAGATTGGGGTAACGTGTGTTGTAAGATGTATGTAACATGTTAACTTTGTGGTCTAAAGTGTTTAGCTATCAAGCCGGATTTCTGAGTAGACCAAATCTTGTTATCCGAAGTGTTCTTGAGTTATATACCTGGATGTTTAGAAAAGTATTTGTTACATCTTGTAGGATCTACTTTTTGAACTTTTCATCCCCTGTAGTTGCCAATTTTGCATGTACTAGTCCTCTAGAAATAGGTTAAACTGAAGCAGCTTGATGGAACTCTCCACAGGGCTTATTTTCCAAAGAAAAGTATTGTTTGGAGGAGCAAAGTTACAAGGCTACCTAAGCATATCATAAAGCTGTTCAAAAATAACTCAAGTCTTGTGGATGGAAATGTAGTGCTCGAGTCACATTCTGCTTAAAGTTGTAACAAATACAGATGAGTTAAAAGATGTTACGTGACAGTGTCTTATTTAGGGGGAAAGGGGAATATCTGGATGACATTGGTGCCACAATGTAAAACAGGTGCTAGCAGGAGATGGTTAAACACTGACCGCTCCGCCCGGGCGCGGTGGCTCAAGCCTGTAATCCCAGCACTTTGGGAGGCCGAGACGGGCGGATCACGAGGTCAGGAGATCAAGACCATCCTGGCTAACATGGTGAAACCCCGTCTCTACTAAAATACAAAAAACTAGCCGGGCGACCTGGCGGGCGCCTGTAGTCCCAGCTGCTCGGGAGGCTGAGGCAGGAGAAGGGCGTGAACCTGGGAGGCGGAGCTTGCAGTGAGCTGAGATCCGGCCACTGCACTCCAGCCTGGGCGACAGCGAGACTCCGTCTCAAAAAAAAAACACTGACTGCTCCAAGGGTTGACAGGATCTTCCCAGCATATACTCTGCAGGTGAGGGGTGGAGCTCATGAAGTAGGCACAGAAAATAGCAATGCAGACGTGTATCCCGTTTCCGTGAGTTAACACGTGTTCTCCCCTTAGTGTCCACGTTGTTTTGATGTTATTCATGGAATACCTTCTGTTCTAAATAGAGTCACTTAATTCCTTGGCCTTATAGTGTCTCAAAGTTGTTTACCAAATCTACTTAAAACTATCCTGGCCGGGCGCGGTGGCTCAAGCCTGTAATCCCAGCACTTTGGGAGGCCGAGACGGGCGGATCACGAGGTCAGGAGATCGAGACCATCCTGGCTAACACGGTGAAACCCCGTCTCTACTAAAAAATACAAAAAACTAGCCGGGCGACGTGGCGGCGCCTGTAGTCCCAGCTACTCGGGAGGCTGAGACAGGAGAATGGCGTGAACCCGGGAGGCGGAGCTTGCAGTGAGCTGAGATCCGGCCACAGCACTCCAGCCTGGGTGACAGAGCGAGACTCCGTCTCAAAAAAAAAAAAAAAAAAAAAAAAAAAAAAAAAAAAACTATCCTGTCTGAAATCTCTCCTTACTAATTTTCTGTTTTTTTATTGAGCCAGCTGACACCTGTAAGCAGCAGGTAACAAGCTGGTGGGAAAAAGATGGGCTGGCACAAGTCAAAAAAAGTGCCGGGAGCGGTGGCTCATGCCTGTAATCCAACACTTGCGGGTAGATCACGTGAGGTCAGGAGAGCAGCCAGCCTGATCAACGTGGAGAAAACCCATCTCTACTAAAAATACAAAATTAGCCGGGTGTGGTGGTGGGCCCCTGTAATCCTAGCTACTGGGGAGCCTGAGGCAGGAGAATCACTTGAAACCGGGAGGCAGAGGTTGCGGCGGGCTGGGATTGTGCCATTGCACTCCAGCCTGGGCAGCAGGAGCGAAACGCATCTCAAAAAAGAAGATGGAAAATACCAGCTCAATAGGTAAGATTCCCTCTGGGGACTGGGAGTGGTAATGGCTAAATAGAAGTCTTCACTTCTGAAATTTGGTGGTTCTAGAAAAGAAAATTTGGTTAGATAGCATATAGGATTTGCATTCTGAGCCTAATGCAATATATAAAAATGATAGGAAATGCTTGGGACTTGGATATGTGACAGTGACTAAGGGGACAGTGCACAGGCAGGGAGAGGCCTTTGTCTCAGTCCCTCGTGCTAAGCAGGTATTGAATGCTTGGTAAATGGCAATCACATTTAATCCTTTAAATCCTCTGAGAAGTTCTTAGTTCCCTTAGACAATATATAGGAGGAATATGTAAATTGAGGTCTTAGTAGTGGCTGAATTTAAATTTAACTCCAAAGCCCCATTTTATTCTAAGTTTTGTTGCATACTGAAAGGTGTCAGCAGCTAGAAGAAAGGTTTATGGTGTTGAACTAGAAAGTGAATGGCAAAAAGGGCAAAAAGTCTATTTTGTTTTTTCCCAGGTCTAGCAAGGGAATATTAAATCTTAAGATTTCTTTCGATTTAAAACATAAGGCACTTGAGGGGGTCAGTCAATGTAGGACCTCTATAAATGATCTCCCAAATGAACTCATCCTCCTGGAGTTACTGGAAAAGCGTTTATGGCAAATAGATGGGTACTTACTTGCGCATCTGGACCTATCTCCCAGCAACCCCTGTGCTGGAGACTGCACCACCAAGAAGATGGATCCCCAGCCCAGTGAGTGAGAAGAGGAGCTAGATGACACATGAATGTCGTGCTGAAAATGCCCTTGTACTGCTCCAGGACCACAATTCTTACCCTATCGCTTCAAAATTCACTGTTGTTTCAAACCTTCCATAATCAAGTTCCATCCTGCCAAGGAGAGTAGTGAATGCAGAAAAGACATGCAAACTGGACAAGGGAAAGACTTCATAGATGACATGGTTGTCTAGGTAGGAAACTCGTAAGAAATCTACCAAAATGATACTAGAAGTTATTTTAGCATAGGATAGGAGATCAATATATAAAAATCTGTTGAGCCAGGCATGGTGATTCACGCCTGTAATCTTAACACTTTGGGAGGCCAAGGTAGGATTGCTTGAGCCCAGGAGTTCAAGACTGCCTAGGCAACAAAGTGAGACCTTGTTCCTCTGAAAAAATTAAACTAAGGCCAGGTGTGGTGGTTCATGCCTGTAATCCCAGCACTTTGGGAGGCCGAGGTGGGTGGATCACCTGAGGGTCAGGAGTTCCAGACCAGCCTGGCCAACATAGCAAAACCCCATCTCTACTAAAAATACAAAAATTAGCCGGGCGTGATGGCAGGCACCTGTAATCTCAGCTACTTGGGAGGTTGAGGCAGGAGAATCACTTGAATCTGGGAGGCGGAGGTTGCAGTGAGCTGATTGTGCCACTGCACTCCAGACTGGGCAACAGAAGGAGACATCGTCTCAAAAAAAAAAAAAAAAAAAAAAAAAGCCAGGCATGGTGCCACATGCCTATAGGTCAGCTACCTGGGAGGCTGAGGTGGGAGGATTGCATGAGCTCAGGTGTTCAAGGCTACGGTGAGCCATAATTATTCCACTGCACCCCAACTTGGGACACAGAGCAAGACCCTGTCTATAAAAATAAAAGAATGAAAGAAAGAAAAGCAGTAGTTGCCTGGGGCCAGGAGTCAGAGTGGGGAGTGACTGCAGAGAGGCAAGAAGGAGTTTTTTTTTTTTTTTTTTTTTTTTTTTTTTTGAGACGGAGTCTCGCTCTGTCACCCAGGCTGGAGTGCTGTGGCCGGATCTCAGCTCACTGCAAGCTCCACCTCCCGGGTTCATGCCATTCTCCTGCCTCAGCCTCCCGAGTAGCTGGGACTACAGGCGCCGCCACGTCGCCCAGCTAGTTTTTTGTAGTTTTTAGTAGAGACGGGGTTTCGCCGTGTTAGCCAGGATGGTCTCGATCTCCTGACCTCGTGATCCGCCCGTCTCGGCCTCCCAAAGTGCTGGGATTACAGGCTTGAGCCACCGCGCCCAGCCAAGAAGGAGTTTTGAGGGCAATGGAAGTGTTGGAAAATGATCAGGTGGTACCAGCTGTGTGTGTGTGTGTGTGTGTATATATATATATGTATGTTTTCCTTTTTTTTTTTTTTTTTTTTTGAGATGAAGTCTCACTCCATTGCACACTGGAGTGCAGTGGTGTGATCTCGGCTCACTGAAACCTCCGCCTCCTGGGTTCAAGCAATTCTCCTGCCTCAGCCTCCTGAGTAGCTGGGATTACAGGCACTCACCACCATGCTCGGCTAAATTTTTGTTTTTGTTTTCCAAGACAGAGTCTCACTTTGTTGCCCAGGCTGGAGTGCAATGGCGCAATCTTGGCTCACTGCAAACTCACCTCCCGGGTTCAAGCGATTCTCAGGCCTCAGCCTCCCAAGTAGCTGGGACTACAGGCACCCGGCTAATTTTGTATTTTTGGTAGAGATGAGGTTTCACCATGTTGGCCAAGCTTGTCTCCAACTCCTGACCTCAGGTGATCTGCCCGCTTCGGCCTTCCTTAAGTGCTGGCATTACAGGCATGAGCCACGCACCGAACCAGGACTCCTTCATCTGCTTGAGACTGACCCTCTCCTCCTGTCCTGAGAGCTCACTTTACCCAGGCCACTTCCACCACATGCATGGCTCTTCTGGAGCGGAATCCCCTGCCTCCTCGTTGCCTCAGGAAGTGGCCTACACCACCCCTGTCCTCACCATCTCTCGGTCCTCTCAACTTTTAGTGATTCCTACCAGGCATAGATTCAAGATCAATATTCACTTTTTTGTTTTCTTTGTTCTTTTCTTTTTTTTTAGACAGAGTCTTGCTCTGTCCCCAGGCTGGAGTGTAGTGGTGCGATCTGGGCTCACTGCAACCTCCACCTCCTGGGTTCAAGCAATTCTCCTGCCTCAGCCTCCCGAGTAGCTGGGACTACACGCACACGCCACCACGCCCGGCTAATTTTGTATTTTTAGTAGAGACAGAGTTTCACCATGATGGCCAGGATGGTCTGGATCTCTTGACCTCATGATCCTCCTGCCTCGGCCTCCCAAAGTGCTGGGATTACAGGTGTGAGCCACCACGTCCTGCCGATTCATCAAGTTTTTATTGAATACCTACTAAAAGCCAGCCCAATACAGTGCAGTGGGCCACACGAGTGATGATGGCACCACTTGGGGAGGCCAGCAGGGCAGAACTAAGCTACAGCAGCTACCAGGAACACCCCAACTGAGGACTAGGCATGAAGCAAGGTGGGGTTTGCTCTGCTGGTGGGGCAGAGTTCAGAGAAGCTCTGGGAAGGAGGTATCCAGACTGATAGAAAGGGGACTGCAGTGGAGCACACCTGTAGTTCCAGCCACTTGGGAGGCTGAGTAGGAGGATCTCAAGCCCCGGAGTTCTGGGTTGTAGTGCTGTACTGCGGTTGGGAGTCCACGTTAAGCTCAGCATCAGTATAGTGACCTCCTGGGAGTGGGGGACCACCAGGTTGCCTAAGGAGGGGCAAAGGGACCCAGGTCAGAAATGAAACAGCTCAAAACTACCAGGTTGATCAGAAGTGGGATCATGCCTGTGACTAGTCACTGCACTCCAGCCTGGGCAACATAGCAAGACCCTGTCTCTATTTAAAACATTAAATAAATAAATATGCTTGCTCAGATGGTCTAAAGAAAGAAAGATATAAATAAATAAAGCTGATCTCATTCAACAAAGAGGGAAGGGGAGTCGGCTTTCCTGGCTGAAGGAAGGGCACATCCCCAGGCTTGAGAAGTGGGCACGCTTGCTCTTGGGAAGGGACATGTGAGCCATCTGATGGGGGATACAAATTATTGTGTGTTCCTGGAACATTAGCCATGGGCCCAGTAGCCTGTGGTTTGCCATGAGAAGCCTCTTTAAAATGATGGGGCCTATACCCACCCCTTGAAAAATGTTCTTAATACCAGTAATACTGAGGCAGCCGGCTAAGTCCGCTTCTCTATTTCCTTTCATGAAATTGTCTCATCTTTTTTTTTTTGAGACGGAGTCTCGCTTTGTTCCCCAGGCTGGAGTACAGTGGCATGATCTCGGCTCACAGCAAGCTCCACCTCCCGGGTTCACGCCATACTCCTGCCTCAGCCTCCCGAGTAGCTGGGACTACAGGCGCCCGCCACCACACCCGGCTAATTTTTTGTATTTTTAGTAGAGATGGGGTTTCACCATGTTAGCTAGGATGGTCTCGATCTCCTGACCTCGTGATTCGCCTGTCTCGGCCTCCCAAAGTGCTGGGATTACAGGCGAGCCACCGCTCCTGGCCTTTTTTTTTGAGACAGAGTCTTGCTCTGTTGCCTAGACTGGAGTGCAGTGGCACAATCTTGGCTCACTGCAACCTCTGCCTCCCAGATTCAAGCAGTCCTCCTGCCTCAGCCTCCCAAGCAGCTGGGATTACAAGTATGTGCCACCATGCCCAGCTAATTTTTGTATTTTTAGTAGAGACAGGGTTTCACTATGTTGGCCAGGCTGGTCTTGAACTCCTGATTTCAAGGGATCTGCCTACCTCCACCTCCAAAAGTGCGGAGATTACAGGCATGAGCCACCACACCTGCCTTATTTTATTTTATTTTATATTTTATTATTTGAGACAGGTCTGGCTCTGTTGCCCGGTCTGGAGTGCAGTGGTACAAGCTCAGCTCACCTGCAGCCTTGACCTTCCAGGATCAAGCGATCCTCCCAAATCAGCCTCCCAAGCAGCTAAGACTACAGGCAGGTGCCACCATGCCCGGCTAACTGCTAATTTTTGTATTTTTTATAGAGATGGGGGGTGTCTCACCATATTTCCCAGGCTGGTCTTGAACGCCTGCCTCAGCCTCCCAAAGCTCTGGGATTACAGGTGTGAGGCATCGCACCCGACCCTTCTTTATTTTATAGATAAGAAAAACAAGCTCTAGAAGTGGAGGACACACAGGGCTCTCTGGGTTAAAGGGAGGCCAGGGCCGTGGTGCAAGCATCGGGCTTCTACTCCTGCACCCTGGCACCTCCCAAATGGCCAAGGGCTAGGCAGGGTCTGGGGAGTGGGATGGACGTCCTAGGCTCAGCTCTGCTTCCAGGGAAGGGGTTCAGGAGGAGCAGATAGGCCCAGTCTTGAGTTTAAGGCTACCAACGTGTGTGTGTTTTGCTTAGGTTTGTATCCCAAATACTCATAACAGCGTCTGGCACATGGCAGGCACACAAATCTTTGCCAACAAATAACAAATTAACCTAAGCACTTCATGGTTTATACTTTCACTTACAGTTTCTATTTTTTTTTTTTTTTTTTTGAGACTGAGCCTCGTTCTGTCACCCAGGCTGGAGTGCAGTGGCACCATCTTGGCTCACCACAACCTCCACCCTTCCAGGTTCAAACAATTCTTGCGCCTCAGCCTCCTGAGTAGCTAGGACCACAGGCACACATCACCACGCCTGGCTAATTTTCTCTCTTTTATTAACTATTTATTTTGGAGATTTCCAGAACATGCAAAATAGAAGAAGATAGATGATAACAAATGTTGGCAAGGATGTGGAAAATTGGAACTCTCACAGGTACCCTGCTGGTAGGAATGTAAAATGATACTGTTCTGGAAAACAGTCTGGCTGTTCCTCAAAATGTTAAACATAGCATTGCCATACGATCCAGCGATTCCACTCCTTGGGATTTACTCAAGATGAATGGATGAACAAAATGTGCTCTATGCATATAATGGAATATTATTCAGCCTTAAAAAAGAAGAACATTCTGACACATGCTACAACATGGATGAACCTTAAAGACATTGTACTAACTAAAATAAGCCAGTCACAGAAGGACACACACTGTATGATTCCACTTATCTCAGGTACCTCGAGTAGGCAAATTCAGAGAGACAGGAAATAGAATGCTGGTTGCCAGAAGCTTGGGGAGGAGGGAAAGGAGAGTTAGCATTTAATGGGAACAGTTTTCATTTGGGAAGATGGAAAAGTTCTGAAGATGGATGGTGATGATGGTTGTACAACAAAGTGAATATCTCCACCACTGAACTGCAGACTTAAAAATTGTTAAAATGATAAACTTCATGTTATGTATGTTTTATTTATTTATTTATTTATTTATTTATTTATTTATTTATTTATTTATTTTTGGAGACAGAGTCTCACTCTGTCATCCAGGCTAGAGTGCAGTGGCGCGACTTTGGCTCACTGCAACCTCCGCCTCCAGGGTTCAAGTTATTCTCCTGCCTCAGCCTCCCGAGTAGCTCAGATTACAAGCACTGCCACCACGCCTGGCTAATTTTTTGTATTTTTAGTAGAGATGGGATTTCTCCATGTTGCCCAGGCTGGTCAGGCAGGTCAGAAGGCTGAGGCAGGAGAATAGCTTGAACCTGGGAGGCAGAGGTTGCAGTGAACTGAGATCATGCCATTGCATTCTAGCCTGGGCAACAAGAACGAAACTGTTTCAAACACACACACACACACACACACACACACACACACACACACACACACAAAGAGAGAGAAATCATTCCAGGCAGAGGAGCTCTGGTGTGTGAGGTCTTAGAAAGAGACGGCTGTCAGTTTTTTTCTTCTTTTTCTTTTTTCTGTTTTTTGAGACAGAGTCTTGCTCTGTGCCCAGGCTAGAGTGCAGTGGTATAATATCGGCTCACTGCAACCTCTGCCTCCCGGGTTCAAGTGATTCTCCTGCCTCAGCTTCTTGAGTAACTGGAATTACAGGCACCAGCCACCATGCCCAGCTAACTTTTGTATTTTAGTAGAGATGGGGTTTCACCATGTTGGCCAGGCTGGTCTCGAACTCCTGACCTCGTGATTTGCCCACCTCAGCCTCCCAAAGCACTGGGATTACAGGTGTGAGCCACCACACCTGGCCTGTAACATAAAACTGACCATTGTAAACCATTTTTAAGTGTATAATCCAGTGCATTAACTACCTTCACAATGTCATGCAACTATCATTACTATTTCCAAAACTTTTTCATTCCCCCAACAACAACTCTGTACCCAGTAAGCCATCAATTGCCTGAGATGGTCTCCATATCCCTTTGCACCAGGCTAAATCCTTCCACTCTTCCACTATCTGGCCCCAGGTAATCCTTCCATTATCTGGTCTCAGAAAATATTTTCCTGACATCACGTAAGCCCTGCATACACTCTCCTTGCATCCTCTACCTTTCTTTGTAGCATTATGCAACTGTAATGAAATGACCATTCGTTTCAGGTCAGTCTTCCTGTCTCTCCGCTGCCTGTCAGCCCAGGAGGGAAGGCGTGAGTGTTCACTGCTAAACTGGTGCATGTGGCAAACACCTGATACGTATTTGTGGCCTGAGTGAAGAAGTGGTATGTACAACTGATGTGTTCCCCCTTCCTGTGGGGGTGACAATTTGTTTAAATAATTCTGTATAATTTAGGAAGCTTTTGTTCCCTTTGCTAAGCCTTCAAGATCTGCTCAAGACTTTGAAAGTGTGACTATAGACTCTTCTTCCATAGGAGAGAATGTCACATCACCTCCCTGGGAAGAACACTCCAGGAAGCAGGGCTTTCAGTGAGTCACGGTGTATTAATAGCACCATCAAAATCTGAACAAAGATGCCATTATGTTAGCGCAGAGCCAGTGAGCTGAACACGCTATCTGCCAAGTGTGTGTTTTTGCTTGGAACATCTATCATCTTCTTATGAAAGCATTTTAGCCTCAACACTTGATCAATGAAAGTTCTAGAACTTGAAATGCAGCCCAAAAAGAAGCACTCTTGTTTTTTGTGAGCCACTGCGCCCGACCATGATGTCTTGTTTTTTTAATGCCAGGCTAAAATTCAAAAAACAGGCCGGGCACGGTGGCTCACACCTGTAATCCCAGTACTCTGGGAGACCAAGGCGGGTGGATCATCAGGTCAGGAGACTGAGACCATCCTGGCTAACACAGTGAAACCCCGTCTCTACTAAAAATACAAAAAATTGGCTGGGCGTGGTGGCAGGAGCCTGTAGTCCCAGCTACTCGGGAGGCTGAGTGAATGGTGTGAATCCCGGAGGCGGAGGTTGCAGTGAGCTGAGATCTGGCCACTGCACTCCAGCCTGGGCGACAGAGCCAGACTCCGTCTCAAAAAAAAAAAAAAAAAAAAAAAATCAGAAAACAGAAAACAGGCCAGGCACAGTGGTTCACACCTGTAATATCAGCATTTGGGAGGCCAAGGTGGGTGGATCATCTGAGGTTAGGAGTTTGAGACCAGCCTGAGCAATGTGGTGAAACCCCATTTCTACTAAAAAATAAAAATAAAAATAACAGAAAACACATTAGAATGAAAACCAAAAAAACATTTAACATTTGAAGGCCATCTGTTGTGGATATAGAAAAGTATGGTATTTTACACTCTACTCCCTGCTTATTTTTTGTGGTTTTTTGAGACAGTGTCATTATGTTGCCCAGGCTGGACTCAAACTCTAGAGCTCAAGCAGTCCTCCCACCTCAGCCTCCTGAGTAGCTGGGGTTACAGATGCGCACCACCACACCTGGCAACAGTTTCCCTTTTTTTTTTTGGGGGGGGGGATGGAGTCTCTCTCTGTCACTAGGTTGGAGTGCAGTGGTGTGATCTCACCTCGCTGCAACCTCCGCCTCCCAAGTTCAAGTGATTCTCCTGCCTCAGCCTCCCCAGTAGCTGGGACTACAGGTGTGCGCCACCACGCCTAGCTGATTTTTGTATTTTTGGTAGCGGTTTTAGAGGTTTCATCATATTGGCCAGGATGGTCTCCATCTCTTGACCTCATGATCCACCTGCCTTGGCCTCCCAAAGTGCTGGGATTACAAGCGTGAGCCACTGCACCTGGCCAAACACTTTCCCTTTTAATAAAACCAGTTGGTACCATCTCTAAGCAGTTCCTGAATCCCGTGGCTTCTGCTGTCTCAGTCTCCTGCCTTAGCCTGGGAGGTCAACACCCGTAAGTGAAGATGCCCAACTGCACTGCAAGTCATGAAAGGGTCAGAAGATGCATTTTTCACCCATCAGGGATGGCAGAAATTAAAGGAGGACAGTACCAAATGTTGGCTATGATCTGAAAATGGGGTCTCCAATGTGACCCGATGGGGGTACAGATCAATACGGTTAATCTGGAGGGCAATTTGGCACATCTAATGGAGTTGAAGAACTTACCCTGAGTACTTCCTGGTATACGCTAGAGCAAGTCTTTCCACTTGCACCAGGAAAAAGGTACAAGAATGTTCTCCACAACCCTGTAGTAGGGGAATTTGAAAATACCTAAATGTCTCAAAATCGGAGACTATCTTGGTAATTTGAGTTAATAGGAAATACAGGGGATAAAGGGACATGCTAAACTCTGAGGAAGCAGGCAGACAAATCCAGATGTGTGGGATATTTGGCTTGGTCTCTTCCACAAATAAGTGCCATTTAAACAACTCTTGTTGCCGGGCGCAGTGGCTCCTGCCTGTAATCCCAGCACTCTGGGAGGCCAAGGCAGGCGAATCACTTGAGGTCAGGAGTTCGAGACCAACCTGGCCAACCTGGTGAACCCCTGTCTTTACTAAAGATAC
Organism: Rhinopithecus roxellana; assembly: GCF_007565055.1. Taxonomy (NCBI): domain Eukaryota; kingdom Metazoa; phylum Chordata; class Mammalia; order Primates; family Cercopithecidae; genus Rhinopithecus; species Rhinopithecus roxellana. The sequence continues at coordinate 160,681,276 of NC_044553.1, read as the reverse complement.
AAAATTAGCCAGGTGTGCTGGTACATGCCTGTCATCCCAGCTGCTCCGGAGGTGAGGCAGGAGAACCACTTGGACCCGGGAGACGGAGGTTGCAGTGAGCAGAGGTCGCGCCACTGCACTCCAGCCTGGGCAGCAAAGCAACACTCTATCTCAAAAAAAAAAAAAAAAGGTACACTCAATGCAACCTTCCTCCTTTCTCTAAGTCGTTCTGAGGCAATTCTGAGATTTCATTATATCATTTCACCCATAACTATTTTGTCTTTTCCCTACTATATCTCTGCACTCAAACATATTCAAGGCACTTGGTACTATAATTAAATGCACAATTAAGTGAGTGAACAAGAACAAGTCAAGATGTTCATTTTCATCATTTCTATTTAACACTGTACTGGGCCGGGCGCGGTGGCTCAAGCCTGTAATCCCAGCACTTTGGGAGGCCGAGATGGGCGGATCACGAGGTCAGGAGATCGAGACCATCCTGGCTAACACAACGAAACCCCGTCTCTACTAAAAAATACAAAAAAACTAGCCGGGCGAGGTGGCGGGCGCCTGTAGTCCCAGCTACTCGGGAGGCTGAGGCAGGAGAATGGTGTGAACCCGGGAGGCAGAGCTTGCAGTGAGCTGAGATCCGGCCACTGCACTCCAGCCTGGGCAACAAAGCAAGACTCCGTCTCAAAAAAAAAAAAAAAAAAAAACACTGTACTGGAGGTTCTAGCCAGCGGCAATTAGTCATCAAAAAGAAAAGACATCCTGATATCCTGGTTGGACAGGAAAATGTAAAAACTATCTGTATTTGTGAATGACATGATCTTGTATATAAAAAATCCTACGGATTACAAACACAAATCTATAGAACTAATGAGTTCAGCAAGATTTTAGGATATAAGATTGGCTGAGCATGATGGCTCACACCTGTAATCCCAGCACTTTGGGAGGCCAAGGTGGGAGGATCACTTGAGCCCAGGAGTTCAAAAGCAGCCTGGGTAACTTAGCGAGACCCCTGTCGCTACTAAAAAACAAAACAAAACAAAAACAACAACAACAAAAAACAAAACAAAACAAAACAACAAGGTTAATATACAAAACTTAGTTGTGTTTTTATACACTAACAATGAGTGATCTGAAAATAAAGAAACATTTTTATTTGCAATAGCACCAAAAAGAATAAAATACTTAAAAATAAAATTAGGTCAGGCTTGGTTGCTCATGCCTGTAATTCCAGCACTTTGGGAGGCCAAGGAGGGAGGATGGCTGGAGCTTAGGAGGTCAAGGCTGCAGTGAGCTAGGATCACTCACTGTCCAGCCTGGGTGACACAGTGAGTCTAAAAAAAAAAGTAATAATAATAAATAAAATTAACAAAAGGAATGCAAGACTTTTTATACTATGTATTGAACACTGTTGAAATTAAAGACAACTTAAAATGGAAAGATATAGCATGTTCATGGATTGGAAGGCTTAATGTTGTGGAGATAAGCAATACTACTACCCAAACTGATCCACAGATTCGACCCAATCCCTATTAAAATTGCAGCTGGCATTTTTGTGCAGAAATTGACAAACTGGTTATAAAGTTTATATGAAAAGGTAGGCTGGGCATAATGGTTCACGCGTGTAATTACAGCACTTTGGGAGGCCAAGGCAGGTGGATCATGAAGTCAGGAGTCGGCGTGGCCAAGATGGTGAAACCCCATCTCTAGTAGAAAAATACAAAAATTAGATGGGCACAGTGGCAGGCACCATCCCAGCTACTCGAAAGGCTGAGGCAGGAGAATTGCTTAAACCTGGGAGGTGGAGATTGCAGGGAGCTGAGATTGTGCCACTGCACTCTAGCCTGGGTGACAGAGCAAGACTCTGTCTCTAAAAGAAAAGAGAGGGAAGGGAAGGGATGAGGAGGGGAGGGGAGGGGGAGGGGAGGGGAGGGGAGGGGGAAGGGGAGGGGAGGGGAGGGAGGGAAGGGGAGAGGGGAGGGGGAGAGGGGGGAAGGGGAGGGGAGGGGGAAGGAGAGGGGAGGGGAGGGGAGGGAGGGGGAGGGGAGGGGAGGGGAGGGGAGGGGGAGGGGAGGGGAGGGGGAGGGGAGGGGAAGGGGAGGGGAGGGGAGGGGAGGGGGAAGGGGAGGGGAGGTGAGGGGGAAGGAAGAGGGGAGGGGAGGGGAGGGGGAGGGAGGGAGAGAGAGGGGGGTAGGGGGAAGGGGAGGGGAGGGAGAGGGGGAAGGGGAGGGGAGAGGTGAGGGGAGGGGGAGGGGGAATGTAAGGAACCCAGAAAAGCCAATCTTGAAAAAGGACAAAGTAGTAAGACTCACACTTCCTGACTTCAAACGTTACTAAGAAAAAAAAGTGAGGCCAGGTGCAGTGGCTCACGCATGTAAACCCAGCACTTTGAGAGGCTGAGGCAGGAGAATCACAAGGTCAGGAGTTCGAGACCAGCCTGGCCAACATAGTGAAACCTTGTCTCTACTAAAAATAAAAAAAAAAGCTGGGCGTGGTGGTGGGCTGCTGTAATCCCAACTATTTGGAAGGCTGAGGCAGGAGAATGACTTGAACCTGGGAGGCGTAGCTTGCAGTGAGCCGAGATTGCACCATTGCACTCCAGCCCGCACAACAATGCAAGATTCTGTCTCAAAAAAAAAAAAAAAAAGCAGCTCAGTACGGACAGGAGGAATCTGAGGAGCCTTGCGGGGGCCTGGGCTGTGGGCAGGGCTGGCGGGGAACAGGCAGGGGGATGGAGGAGCAGCGGGGCCTATGGGGGAGGGCCTGGGTGGGCTGCTGGGTTGCCGTGGAGACAGCAACATCATACAGGCTGAACAGCAGGACCCCCGCCACCCTTAACTCCTGGGTGATCACTCTGGGAACAAAATGGACATCCCATCCAAGAGGGAAGTGCAGAGCGGCAGCCCTGTGCTCTCTGATGGCCCTGGAGCCTCAGCCTCAAAGACTTTATATAAGCGTCACCTCCAGGGCCAAACTGATCTTGAGCCCGGACTCACAACGGCACCAGCTTGAGTAACAACATGCTCTGCTCATAGTTGGAGATCATGGACCAATTATTTGCTACACCAGCCTGAATTCGGGGCTGCTTTTCTGGGAACAGAGGAAGCTGTGGCCCAGCCCGGGTCTCAGTGCAGATGGGTGCAGACATGCTGGGCGCGAGTGTGCCCAGGTGCCCCAGCCAGGTTGTGGGCTGCTGGAGAGGCTGCCACCATCAAGAAGAGGCTCCCAGTGCCAAGGGAGGCCCGAGGCAGTCTGACCCACCCGGAGAAGTGAGGACGACTCCTCACACATAGAGGATGAGGGTGCCCCCGCCCCATGGGAGTGAGGATGTGACTCCTTCAAGACTGTGCTGGGTGCCAGTGGCTCACCCTATAATCCCAGCACTTTGGGAGGCCGAGGTCGGAGGATTGGTTGAGCCCAGGAGTTCAAGACCAGCCTGGGCAACATAGCAAGACCCTGTTTCTACAAAAAATAAAACATTAGGCCAGGCGTGGTGGCTCACGCCTGTAATCCCAGCACTTTGGGAGGCTGAGGCGGCCGGATCACCTGAGGTCAGGAGATCGAGACCAGCCTGGCAACATGATGAAAGCCCATCTCTACTAAAAATTTAAAAATTAGCCGTGCGTGGTGGCGGGTGCCTGTAATCCCAGCTACTCGGGTGGCTGAGGCAAGATAATCCCTTGAACCTGGGAGGGGGAGGTTGCAATTAGCTGAGATCACACCACTACACTCCAGCCTGGGCAACAAGAGCGAAACTCCATCTCAAAAAAAAAAAATTAGCCAGGCAAGGTGGCGTGCACCTGTGATCCCAGCTACTCGGGAGGCTGAGGCGAGATAATCACTTGAACCTGTGAGGGGGAGGTTGCAATTAGCTGAGATCACGCCACTACACTCCAGCCTGGGCAACAAGAGTGAAACTCCATCTCAAAAGAAAAAAAAAAAAAATTAGCTGGGCGAGGTGGCGCGTGCACCTGTGATCCCAGCTACTCCGGAGGCTGAGGCGAGATAATCACTTGAACCTGTGAGGGGGAGGTTGCAATTAGCTGAGATCACGCCACTACACTCCAGCCTGGGCAACAAGAGTGAAACTCCATCTCAAAAGAAAAAAAAAAAAAAAAAAAAATTAGCTGGGCGAGGTGGCGCGTGCACCTGTGATCCCAGCTACTCGGGAGGCTGAGGCGAGATAATCACTTGAACCTGTGAGGGGGAGGTTGCAATTAGCTGAGATCACGCCACTACACTCCAGCCTGGGCAACAAGAGCGAAACTCCATCTCAAAAAAAAAAAAAATAGCTGAAACGCCAACCCACGAGTCAGCTGTGGGGGAGGTCAATAGTGAGATCCGACTACATCCAGCCATGGCAACAGGGAACTCATCTCAAAAAAAAAAAAAAAAAAAAAAAAAAAATAAAATAGCTGGGCGAGGGTGGCGCGTGCACCTGTGATCCCAGCTACTCGGGAGGCTGAGACAGGAGAATCGCTTGAACCTGGGAGGCAGAGGTTGAAGCGAGCCGAGATCATACCACTGCATTTTAGCCTGGGCAATGAAGTGAGACTCTGTCTCAAAAAAAAAAAAAAAAAAGAAGTGTGTGTGTTCATCCCGGAAAAACAGGCCTCTACCGCCTTTTAGGGCTTCCCGTTTTCCCTGGTGCCTGATCCAGAAAAGGTGCTCAGATACTGAAAGCCTAAACCAGATCACCATTGCAGGTGGGTGGAGGAGTAAAGATGCAGCATGCTGGGAACCGAGAGCATTTCACTATTGCCTGAGAACAAAGTCTCAGCTCACGCTAAGCCTCTTAGGAACTACGCTGGGGAGAAGGAACTTGAGAAATCTTTCACACACATTGCAAGGAAAGGATGTCTGGTTTTGAACTAAAACTATTGGTGAATCGTTGAATATTGTTAAGTGGGAACTTCTGAATCACGTTTTCCCTTTAAGGCAGAAACGCAGCGTTGAGTTAAGCACTGGTCTGAACCTGAGGGCAGCCTAGAGGTCAACGCAGAGGTCATCTGCTCTGAATCCTGACTCACCCACCACGCCTGGGGTGGGCGCCTGAAAGATTTTCTCTTTGCTCTTTGATGGTATGGAGAGTGGGGACAGGTCTGGAGAGTACATTTGCTAACCCCTCTTTGTGGAAAGACCATTTTGCATCGGCTGGGACCCCGGTCTCCCCTGCTCTTCTCTCCGGAGTCTGCTCCCCAGACTACACTCCGCCTTCCGGACCCCAGGTAGGAGCGCTGGGAGGCGTTTCTGGCCTTGCAGCCGCCTGGCCCTACCGGCCGCCGCTCCCTGGGCGTGGCTGCAGGGGTGGGGTTACAGGGCTGGCGGCCCCGGGAATCCGGTCAGTCCAGTCTGGGGGAGGGAGGCCGCCAGCGCGCCTGGGGCTTTGGTATGTCTGGGGAAAGCCCTTGTCATCTTTGTCCTCTTACTGCCTGGTTGATAGGCATTTAATTATTATTATTATTATTTTTTGAGACGGAGCCTCGCTCTGTCGCCCAGGCTGGAGTGCAGTGGCGCCATCTCGGCTCACGGCAAGCTCCGCCTCCCGGGTTCACGCCATTCTCCTGCCTCAGCCTCCCGAATAGCGGGGACTACAGGCGCCTGCCACCTCGCCCGGTGGGATTACAGGCGTGAGCCACTGCACCCAGTCTAGATAATGTGATTTTTCTCAAAGCACCCAGTTCGTTTTTTTTTTTTTTTTTTTTTTTTTTTTTTTTTTTTTTTTTTTTTTTGGAGGCGGAGTCTTGCTGTCACCCAGGCTGGAGTGCAGTGGCCGGATCTCAGCTCACTGCAAGCTCCGCCTCCCGGGTTCCCGCCATTCTCCTGCCTCAGCCTCCCGAGTAGCTGGGACTACAGGCGCCCGCCACCTCGCCCGGCTAGTTTTTGTATTTTTAGTAGAGACGGGGTTTCACTGTGTTCGCCAGGATGGTCTCGATCTCCTGACCTTGTGATCCGCCCGTCTCGGCCTCCCAAAGTGCTGGGATTACAGGCTTGAGCCACCGCGCCCGGCCTCGTTTTTTTTTTTTTAAAGACGGAATCTCATTCTGTCTCCCAGGCTGGAGTGCAGTGGCGCCATCTCGGCTCACTGCCAGCTCTGCCTCCCAGGTTCACGCCATTCTCCTGCCTCAGCCTCCAGAGCAACTGGGACAACAGGCGCCGGCCACCAAGCCTGGCTAATTTTTTGTATTTTTTGTAGAGACGGGGTTTCACTGTGTTAACCAGGATGGTCTCGGTCTCCTGACCTCGTGATCCGCCCTCCTCGGCCTCCCAAAGTGCTGGGATTATAGGTGTGAGCTACCACGCCTATAATGTTTTTTTTTTTTTTTTTTTTTTTTTTTTTTTTTTTTAAGAGAAGTCTCTCTCTTGTCCCCCAGGCTTGGGTGTAATGGCTTGATCTCGGCTCCCTGCAACCTCTGCCTCCTGGATTCAAATGATTCTCCCGCTCCTGCCTTGCCTCCCAAGTAGCTGGGATTAAGGGACCTGCCACCACACCCGGCAAATTTTTGTATTTTTTAGTAGAGGCGGGGTTTCACCATGTTGGCCAGGCTGGTCTCGAACTCCTGACCTCAGGTGATCCACCCACCTCTGCCTCCCAAAGTGCTGGGATTACAGGCTTGAGCCACCGCGCCCGGCTCCCAGTTTGTTCTTTTGTTTTGGTTTGTTTTTTTGTTTTTTTTTGTTTTTGAGACGGAGTCTCTCTGTGTCGCCCAGGCTGGAGTGCAGTGGCGCGATCTCGGCTCACTGCCAGCTCCGCCTCCCGGGTTCCCGCCATTCTCCCTCCTCAGCCTCCAAGTAGCTGGGACTACAGGCGCCCGCCACCGCGCCCGGCTAGTTTTTTGTATTTTTAGTAGAGACGGGGTTTCATCGTGTTAGCCAGGAGGGTCTCGATCTCCTGACCTCGTGATCCGCCCGCCTCGGCCTCCCAAAGTGCTGGGATTACAGGCTTGAGCCACCGCGCCCGGCCCCAGTTTGTTCTTAAACCTCACAGAATGTAGGAGTTTCTTATAGCTGCCAGCAAATTACCACAAACTGGTGGCTTCAAACAACAGAAATGAGGTTTTTTTTTTTTTTGAGGTGGGGGTTCTCACTATGTTGCCCAGGTTGGTCTCAAACTCTGGGCTTAAGGGATTCTTCTGCCTCAGCCTGCCGAGTAGCTTGGATTGCAGGTGTGCACCACTGCACCCAGAAATCTGTTCTTTCACAGTCCTGGGAACGGCCCTCTAGGGCTTCCTGCTTTCTCTGGTGGTCCTGGAGGTTAGAATTCTGACAGGGCGTGTCAGCAAGGCCAGTTTCCTCTGCAGACTCGGACGAAGGGTCTGCTGCAGGCCCTGCTTCCGGCTTCTGGTGGCTCCTGGCAGCCCGGGGCACTCCTTGGCTTGGGGACGCCTCTCCCCTGTCTCTGCTTCCGCGTGTGTGTGTGTGTGTGTGTGTTTCAAATCTCCTTCTGCCTGTCTCTTATAAGGACACCTGTCATTGGATTTAGGGTCTGTCCTAAATCCAGGATCATCTCATCTTGAGATCCTTAATAATTTCTGCAAAGATTCCATTTCCAAATAAGGTCACATTCACAGGTTCCAGAAGTTTCCATGTGGATGTGTATTTTGTGGGGGGTCACCATTCAACCCACTCCACAGGGCCTCCTGAGAGCATTTTAAACAAGACCCTCCCTTCAAAGAAGAAGACACTGGGTGGCTCATGCCTTTAGCCCCAGCACATTGGGAGCGATATGGGAGGAGTTTGAGACCAGCCTGGGCAACACAGCAAGACCCTGCCTCAAAAAAAAAAAAAAAAAAAGAAATTCTCTTAAAAAAAAAAAAAGATGGCCGGGCGCAGTGGCTCATGCCTGTGATCCCAGCACTTGGGGAGGCCGAGGCGGCTGGATTACCTGAGGTCAGGAGTGCGAGACCAGCCTGACCAACATGGAGAAACCCCGTCTACACTAAAAATACAAAATTAGCCGGGCGTGGTGGCAGGTGCCTGTAATCCCAGCTACTTGGGAGGCTGAGGCAGGAGAATCACTTGAACCTGGGAGGTGAAGGTTGCAGTGAGCCGAGATCATGCCATTTGCACTCTAGCCTGGGCAACAGGGGCAAAACTCCGTCTCAAAAAAAAAAAAAAAAAAGACACTGTGTGGCATGCAGACTTCCACTGCCCTGGGTGACAGGTGATGCTCTTATTTAAAATGCAATTTTCCAGTGACTGGGCATCCTTTGAGCCTTGTGATTTTCATGGGCAGTGATTTGTGTGGGAGTGGGAAGTTGGATGTTGAAGTGAAATGTTTACCTTGGGGTAGCCAATGAAATGAAAACCTCTTCACCTGTCGCAGTGGGGACTCCTCACTGTTTTGTCCAGATTCACTGATGGGACAACAGGCTAGGAGAAGCCACTTCAGATGTCTGAAGTCACACAGCTGGGTTGGTGGCAGACCCGTTTTTTGGAGTCATGTCACTGCTCAATGCGTTCTTCCTGTCGGCTGCACAGACAAAATCAATCCACTTTAGTGCATGGCATTGCACTAAAAAAAGAGTTTAGGAGGCCGGGCGTGGTGGCTCGCGCCTGTAATCCCAGCGCTTTGGGAGTCGAGGCGGGTGGATCACCTGAGGTCAGGAGTTCGAGACCAGCCTGGCCAATGTGGTGAAACCCCTTCTTTACTAAAAATACAAAAATTAGCTGAGTGTGGTGGCACACATCTGTAATCCCAGCTACTTGGGAGGCTGAGGCAGGAGAATTGCTTGAACCCTGGAGGTGGAGGTTGCAGTGAGCCGAGATCACTCTGCACTCCAGCCAGGGCAACAAAAGGAAGACTGTCTCAAAAAGAAAAAAAGTTTAATTGACTTGAGGTTATTACTCAAGTCAGTCTCACCAAAGGCTCGGAGGTTACAGGTTTTTCAAAGAAAGTATGGTGGGTGGGGGGCTAGGGTATGGGTGCTGCTGCCTGGTTGGGGAAGGAACTGTAGGGGTGTGGAAAATGGTCCTCAAGCACTGAGTCCGCTCCTGGGCGGGGACAACAGGACTGGTTGAGTCATGTTCTGGCTGGGGCCATCCTGTTATCAGAAAGGCAAAATCCTAAAGACATCTCAAAAGGCCAATCTTAGCTTCATTGCAGGAGTGATTGGGGAAGTTGCAATTCTTGTGACATCCAGAACAATGACTGGTAATCGTTTTAACTAAGCCGACCAAGACCAACCGTTAGCACAATTCAGGGCCCTCTCATCCTTCTAACCTGGTGGCCTTTTTATTTATTTATTTATTTTGAGACAGTCACGCTGTCTCCCAGGCTGGAGTGCAGTGTCCTGATTTTGACTCACGGCAAGCTCTGCCTCCCGGGTTCATGCCATTCTCCTGCCTCAGCCTCCCAAGTAGCTGGGACTACAGGCGCCCGCCACCACGCCCGGCTAGTTTTTTGTATTTTTAGTAGAGGCAGGGTTTCACTGTGTTAGCCAGGATGGTCTCGATCTCCTGACCTTGTGGTCTGCCCGCCTCGGCCTCCCAAAGTGCTGGGATTCCAGGTGTGAGCCACCTCGCCCGGCTAGTTTTTTGTATTTTTAGTAGAGGCGGGGTTTCACTGTGTTAGCCAGGATGGTCTCGATCTCCTGACCTTGTGATCTGCCCGCCTCGGCCTCCCAAAGTGCTGGGATTCCAGGCTTGAGCCACCTCGCTCGGCTAGTTTTTTGTATTTTTAGTAGAGGCGGGGTTTCACTGTGTTAGCCAGGATGGTCTCGATCTCCTGACCTTGTGATCTGCCCGCCTCGGCCTCCCAAAGTGCTGGGATTCCAGGTGTGAGCCACCTCGCCCGGCTAGTTTTTTGTATTTTTAGTAGAGGCGGGGTTTCACTGTGTTAGCCAGGATGGTCTCGATCTCCTGACCTTGTGATCTGCCCGCCTCGGCCTCCCAAAGTGCTGGGATTCCAGGTGTGAGCCACCTCGCCCGGCTAGTTTTTTGTATTTTTAGTAGAGACGGGGTTTCACTGTGTTAGCCAGGATGGTCTCGATCTCCTGACCTTGTGATCTGCCCGCCTCCGCCTCCCAAAGTGCTGGGATTCCAGGCTTGAGCCACCGTGCGGCTCTTGGTGGCCTTTCATTAGTTTTACAAGGGTGGTTCAGTATGGGGAAGGGCTGTTATCATTCAAACGCCAACTAAATTTCTCCCAAAGTTAGTTTGACCTACTCCTAGGAACGAGTGAAGACAGCCAGGCTGAGAGGCTAGAAGCAAGATGGGGTCGGCCACATCAGATTTCCCTCAGTGCCATCATTTTGCAAAGGCAGTTTCACCCAGGGAGTCTGGTTCTAGACCCGTCAGCTATTCAGCCTCTGGTGGAAGCTTTCTGGCTTCAGGCTCAGGAGTCTTCATGGATAGTGGGCGGCAGATTTGCCCTAAGCAGTTGCCCTAAGGAGTTGACTAAAAAGTCAAGCCCCAGCTTGACTTTTCCTTTTAGCTTAGTGATTTTGGGGCACTCAAGGAACACTGCAGACAGAGGGGCACGTTTTGGGGGAAAGGCATTTGGTTTGGGGCGTGTTAGGTGAGTGGTCTCTGGGATGTGTGTGTGTTCATTCATCCAGCAAATACCTGCTGAGCACCCCTGCCTACTCAGAGCCAGGTTTGGCTTCCAGGACACAGCTGGAGACAAAGCAGCCGAGCCCCAGGCCCTGGAGCACTGGTCAGTTGGGAGGGAGTGATCCTGACCCTAACTGTCACAGAGGAGGAAGATGTGAGCACGTTACAGACCGCAAGGACCAAAGAGAAAAGTGCGGTGTGTGTGTGTCTGCATCTGTGCAGCGCGTGTGTGCACCTGTGCGTGTGTGCACCTGTGCATGTGTGAGGTGTGTTGAAATATGAGGAGGGGACTCCAGGAGGGCCTCAGGGAAGGGTCACCCTAGGGTAAAGACTGGCTGGAAGGAGGGGATGGCCAGGTGGAAGGCGCGGCTGGGCTGAACTGCAGCAGGAGTTGGGGTGTGGTGAGGGCTCAGCTTCTCTGCGTGGTGGGATTTAGCAACATGTGAAAACAAAAATCTTGGGGCCCCAAAATAACTAAGCTAAAAGGAAAAGTCAAGCTGGGAACTGCTCAGGATAAACCTGCCTCCCATTCTATTCAAAGTCATCCCACTGCTCGCTGAGATCAGTGCGTATCTGATCGCCTCCTTTGGAAAGGCTCACCAGAAACTCAAAAGAATGCAACCGTTTGTCTCTGGAAGCCCCTCCCCGCTTGGAGGCTTCCCGTCTTTTCCAGACTGAACCAACATCCATCTTACGTATGTTGATGGATGTCTCATGTCTCCCTAAAATGTATAAAACCAAACTGGGCTCTGAGCACCGTGGACGCATGTCAGGACCTCCTGAGGCTGTGTCGTGGGTGCGCGTCCTCAACCTTGGCAAGATAAACTTCTTTTCTAAATTAACTGAGACCTGTCTCAGATATTCGGAGTTCACAAGCATTGCTCTAGTCTGAGAATGGACGATGGGCTGGGGGCCAGAGTGGGGAGTTAGGGCAGAGATCGAGATGGAATAGCGGGGCCCAGGGCAGGCAGGGAAGTGGGGAGATGTGGCTGAATTCTGGACATGTTTCGAGGTTAGAGTCAGCGTTTGCCTGTAGGGTTTGGAAGGAGGAGGAGCCAGGGTCTTGGGAAGCATTTCAGCCTGAGCAACCAGATACCTGGAGGTGCCGCCAAGGAGCAGGGACAATTTCAGGGTTTTACCTTGGACAGGTGGAATTGGAAGACCCCATTAGAGACCTCAGCGGGGGGCTGGGCAGAGTGGGAAACCAGGGCGGTGCGTGGAGCCTCGGCCAGGTCAAGGGGGGGCCTCGACCAGATGTCTGGAGGGCAGTGGGGACACGGCGGTGGAGCTTAATTGGAGGTGGAGGTTTGGTGGCTGTTGGCGCAGGGGCGGTGACTCCAACAGGAGAGCATGGGGTCATACTCTCCCAGCTTCAGTGACTGTCGAGGCCCAGCCGATCCTGTTTCATCGCCCCACCCGCGCCCCACGTGTCTCCCTCAAAGAGCAGCCTTTGTAGACACAGCCACGCACCCTGGGTCCAGGTGTTCCCAGCCTTGTCAGCTGTGTCGGGGGCGGGGGCACTGCTGCAGGAGGAGCAGAGTGGTGGTCACGAAGCGCACACTGCACCTGTCGCTTAGGTGACTTGTCGCTTGAGTCCAGAAGACAGCTGGGATTCTGAGGTCAGAAAGCCGACTTCCAGGGGTGGAAGAGAGAAGGTGGAAGTGAAGAGGAGGGGGTTTCTCCTCCAGGGTCCTCCCTAAGGCCTACTTTGACTTTGGCTAGGAAAGAGAAGTCCAGGAATGACCAGGAGGAATTGCAGATGTTTGTGTGTAACAAGGTGACTTCAGTAATAAGGTTGGGCCAGGCACGGTGGCTCAGGCCTGTAATCCCAGCACTTTGGGAGGCCAAGGTGGGTAGAGCACTTGAGCCCAGGAGACCAGCCTGGGCAACATGGCAAAACCATGTCTCTACAAAAAAATACAAGAGGGCCGGGCGTGGTGGTTTACGCCTGTAATCCCAGCACTTTGGGAGACCAAGGTGGGCAGATCACCTGAGGTCAGGAGTTTGAGACCAGACTGGGCAACATGGTGAAACCGTCTCTACTAAAAGTACAAAAATTAGCCAGGCATAGTGGTGGGCGCCTGTAGTGCCAGCTGCTCGGGAGGTTGAGGTAGGAGAATTGTTTTAAGCGGGGAGGCGGAAGTTGCAGTGAGCCGAGATCGCACCACTGCACTCCAGCCTGGGCGACAGAGCAAGACTCCATCTCAAAAACAAAAGAAAAAAGTTCTGCAAAGCCCCGGTTGGCGATGGTGTTGTTCTAACTGGTGTTTGGGTGGCCCTGGGGGTTGGGGGTGGGTTGCGCCACCTGCCACTGCTTCTCAGGTGTGTTGCTTTGAGAACAGGAACTAGGCACCTTTGAAAACAAGGTTCAGCCTTAAATGCCCATTTCAGCTTCTTGCCAACCACCTTGGCGGCGGCCTTCAGGGGTGAAGGTGGGGCCCCCCCCAGAACGCCCATCAGGTCCTGGATGTGGCAGAGGGAAGACTCAGGGGTGGGTCTGGCCTCAGCTTCACTTGCCCCTCACCAGGAAAATGCTGCCATGCTCTTTGGAAGAGCTGTTGAGAGGGAAAGACGGAGCTTGGCCTTGCCAATGGAGGGCAGGGTGCCAACGGAGGGCAGGGTGGTTTGGGCCAAGCCTCCCAGGTCTTTGCCCAGCACTGGGTTGAGGGCTTTGTGGGAACAAAGCTGAGTCCCCAATGATGGTGGGTTCTCAGGCTGTTTCTGGGTGATACGAATACTGATCTAACGCATTTTTAAAAATTCATTTGCAGCTGGGCACAATGGCGCATGCCTGTAATCCCAGCACTTTGGGAGGCTGTGGTGGGTGGATCACTTGAGCCCTGGAGTTCAAGGCCATCCTGGGCAACATGGTGAAACTCCATCTCTACAAAAAATACAAAAATTAGCCAGGCGTGGTGGTGTGCACCTGTAGTCTGGGGAGGCTGAGGTGGATCATTTAAGCCCAGGTGGTTGAGGCTGCAGTGAGGTGAGGTTGCACCACTGCACTCTAGCCTCGGTGACAGAGCCAGACTGTCTCAAAAAAACAAAACAAAACAAAAACAAACAAAAAAAACCAAAGAGGCTGGGCGCGGTGGCTCACGCCTGTAATCCCAGCACTTTGGGAGGCCGAGGCAGGCGGATCACGAGGTCAGGAGATCGAGACCATCCTGGCTAACACGGTGAAACCCCATCTCTACTAAAAATTCAAAAAATTAGCTGGGTGTGGTGGCTGGCGCCTGTAGTCCCAGCTACTCAGGAGGCTGAGGCAGGAGAATGGCGTGAACCTGGGAGGCGGAGCTTGCAGTGAGCCAAGATAGCGCCACTGGACTCCAGCCTGGGCGGCAGAGCAAGACTCCGTCTCCAAACAAACAAACAAACAAACAAACAAAGAAAAAGTCGGCCGGGTGCAATGGCTCGCACCTATAATCCCAGCAACTTGAGAGGCTGAGGTGGGTGGATCACCTGAGGTCAGGAGTTCAAGACCAGCCAGACCAACACAGTGAAACCCTGTCTCTACTAAAAACACAAAAATCAGCGGGCGCCTATAGTCCCAGCTACTCAGGAGGCTGAGGCAGGAGAATCACTTGAACCCGGGAGGTGGAGGTTGCAGTGAGCCAAGATTGCGCCATTGCACTCCAGCTTGGATGACAGAGCAAGATTCCGTCTCAAAAAAAAAAAGAAAAATACATTTGCAAGGCAGAGCCTACAAAAACCAGCCTCGGCCGGGCGCGGTGGCTCAAGCCTGTAATCCCAGCACTTTGGGAGGCCGAGATGGGCGGATCACAAGGTCAGGAGATCGAGACCATCCTGGCTAACCCGGTGAAACCCCGTCTCTACTAAAAAATACAAAAAACTAGCCGGGCGACGTAGTGGGCGCCTGTAGTCCCAGCTACTCGGGAGGCTGAGGCAGGAGAATGGCGTAAACCTGGGAGACGGAGCTTGCAGTGAGCTGAGATCCGGCCACTGCACTCCAGCCTGGGCGACAGAGCGAGACTCCGTCTCAAAAACAAAAAAAAAAACCAGCCTCAGTGATAGAAGGAAGAGTCAGCGCGTGCGAGCATGTTAGACTTGACTCCGCCTCGAGGAACTGCTCCTGGACTGAGGAACACTTTTGTCCTCAGTTGTCAGATCTTGATGATGGCGATTCGGAGGACACCCTCGGTTATTCCGACTGGAGCTGCAATGACTGCTCTCTGGGTGACATGAGCTGTAAAGTGGCTTCCTACACACTGAAGTCAAAGAGTCCAGAGAAGTTCATATAGTCGACGCCCTGTCACCAAAAACCCCAATTCTTGTCATAAAAGTGGCCAGCTGGGCCCCTATGTCCCTGGAAGCCAGTGATGTGGACATGTAGCCTGAGGACTCGAGGATGACGGAGGAGGACCAGACACCCAAGGCTGCCAAGTCCTTCCTTACTCCCGTGGAGCCCCCTGAGACTGGCAGACATGTGCCAAACAGAGCTCGAGGGGCATGGCCACCACCTACGTTCGGGAGTGACAGAGAAGAGGGGCTCAGAATCTCCTTCTCCAAGAGGAAGCCGGAGCTCTTCCTTGCAGAGCCTGAGAAAAGGAATAGGAAGCAGCAGTGCGTGGCCTAATCCAAGATGGGCAGACTCAGTCCAGGAAGGGGTCCCAGCCCAAAAGGGGCAGGGGCTCCTCTGATCAAAGCTGATGTCAGTGCACATAAAAAATGTATTTAGGGGCTGGGTGTGGTGGCTCACACTTGTAATCCCAGCATTTTGGGAGGCCAAGGTGGGAGGATCACTTCAGCTCAGGAGTTGGAGACCAGCCCAGGCAACATGGTGAAACCTCATCTCTACAAAAAATACAAAACTAGCTGATGTGGTGGTGCATGTCTGTGGTCCCAGCTGCTCAGAAGGCTGAGGTGGGAGGATCACTTGAGCCCAGGGGGTTGAGGCTGCAGTGAGCCATGATGCCATTGCATACCAGCCTGGGCAACGAGTGAGACCCTGTCTCTAAAAAGAAAAATGTTTTTAGGGGCTGAACTCAGTGACTCACGCCTACAATCCCAGCACTTTGGGAGGCTGAGGTGGGAGGAGCCTTTAATGCCAGGAGTTTGAGACCAGCCTGGGGAAAATAGCAAGATCCCAGCTCTACAAAAAATACAAAAATATGGCCAGGCACAGTGGCTCATGCCTGTAATCCCAGTACTTTGGGAGGTTGA
Organism: Rhinopithecus roxellana; assembly: GCF_007565055.1. NCBI lineage: Eukaryota > Metazoa > Chordata > Mammalia > Primates > Cercopithecidae > Rhinopithecus > Rhinopithecus roxellana. The sequence goes on along the minus strand of NC_044553.1, from coordinate 160,665,550 downwards.
ATCAGGAGGATCACTTGAGGCCAGGAGTTTAAGACCAGCCTGGGCCAACATGGTGAAGCCCTGTCTCCTCTAAAAATATAGTAATTAGCTAGGCATGGTGGCACATGCCTGTAATCCCAGCTACTCAGGAGGCTGAGGCAGGAGGATCACCTGAACCCGGTAGGTGGAGGCTGCAATGAGCCGAGATCACGCCATTGCACTCCAGTCTGGGCCACAAGAGCGAAACTCCATCTCAAAAACATAAAATAAAATAAATAAAATAAAGACATTGAGATGCCAGAAGGCTGTTTCCACGGGTGTAGCACACTCATCACCTCCAGCACCGTGAACGTGAGACGCAGTCAGCCAGCTGTATGGGCCACTGCCATCGCCACCACTGGAAGGTTGTGTGGGAATGGATGTGCTAGGGTGGCGATGGGCAACTCCCTCATCTGAAGCAGGAAACTCCCTTGTCTGGAGCCGAGTCCTGGGGCACCGGCCAAGAACACAAGCGGTTGGAGGCTTTTTTTTTTTTTTTTTGAGACAGGGTCTCCCTCTGTCGCCCGGGCTGGAGTGCAGTGGTGAGATCACAGCTCACTGCAGCCTCAACCTCTTGGGCTTGGGTGATCCTCCCACCTCAGCCCTCAAGTAGCTGGGACTACAGGTGTGCACCACCATCCCTGGTTTAATTTCTTGTAGAGACGGGCTCTCACTGTGTTACCAAGGCTGGTCTTTAACTCCCAGACTCCCAAAGTGCTGCGATTACAGGCGTGACTCCCTATGCCCAGGCCTCAGGGCTTCCAGAGCCACCTCTCGCTGTGTCTGTGTCTGAGAAGGGGTCCGACGGTCTTAATTCAGGAGTGCTGTGGCCGCTCTGGAGCAAACTCATGATGCAAGCAAGGTGGGGAGCGGCATGGCTGCCATGGGCTGCCCTCCCTGGGCTGCAGGAAGGCAAGGCTCTCCGCCCTGGGGCGAAGGTGAGACAGAAGAGGCGGAGTCAGCTCGTGCTTAGTGTTTTATTTCCTCAAAGAAGCCCTGCCGTTGGCCTTCTCAAATACCTCCTGGTGTCCTCCCAATTTCCACCACTCCCAGCCGTCAGAGTCCGTTCAGCTTCCTCCAACCTCCAACCAACCACTTTCTTCTCACAAGCTCAGACCTTCCAAACATTTTAATAATGAATAAATGTTAAATAACAATTTTCACTATCACAGAAAGGGGCAGCTAGAAAAGTTTAGTTCTACTCTGTGCACAAGACCGCGACACCCCGCTCGTAGAAGCTGCGAGGATCCTCCTTTGTAGCAATTTCAAAGTCGACGGTGAAAATAAGGTCTGCACGGGTGAAGTTCAGGTACACAGGTAAGGTCACCTGCAGGAGAAGCAGAGGGGTTTACTGGTGGCTTCAGGGAAAAGTAAGAAAACTAGAAGACTGCCAGGGACAGCTGATGGGGGCCCCGGCAAGAGAGAGGTTGGGACAGGTGCAAAATGATTTTCCTCTATGAACCTGACTTCCAGGTCCAAGCACAACCCAGGCGTAGAAAAGGAGACACCTCTGCCCTTGGTTACCACAGGGGTCGCTGCAGAAGACCCAGGAAAAGCAGTGCTTCCTTACCACACTGGCCTTCTTCTCGGCGCTTGTCTGCTTGAGCCAGCGCAGCTGCGTCAGGGGAAGGGCGGTGGAGATGGCGCTGGACAGCGACAGCTTGTTGTTGTTGCACGTGGCCCCTTGAAGTTTCAAACCTGTGAGGTGGAAGCCAAAACCCAGGCTGAGGTGAAAGGCCAGCCACACAAACCGCGGTCACAGGGCTCCCAGAGGCTGCCAAACACAGCGGCTCCACCCGACCACCAGCGGGTCACCCTAAGTGCGTGTATCTGGGAACAATGGTCTCAGGCCGCTGAGGTCACCTGCAGAGAAGAGCCAGTATTTCCTGTGAGACTCCACTCACCCGTGACTCCAAAGCTGCAGGCGTCCAGGGTGGCGCCCTGTGAGGTGGTGACGTTGACTTCCAGGCAGAGCTCCTCCAGGGACCAGCTGTTGGCCTGGGCCACGTACTGCCTGGTGGCAGTGATGTACGCCTCCGGCACGAACAGGCCACCCAGGCACACATGGATGTTCTGTGGAAAGCGGCAGCCCCCGGGGGAAGGAGCTCAGGTCAGACCTGGGCCCTGTTTGTCCCCAGAGCCACCCCCACCCCAACCCAGGACAGCTGCTGACCACCCCAGACTCGTCAGGAGCGCCTTCACCTTGAGCTCCTTGGCGCCACCAGACGCAGCCGCCAGTGAGATGTTCTGCAGCTGTTTGATCCTCTCGCTGAAGTCGGACACCCACTGGATGACGGTCATGCCGGCAGGCACCGTGTAGTGGGACCAGCTCCGAGGCAAGATCCCTGCAGCCAAGGCACACAGAGCGCAAGGCGTCAGCTCTCACAACTCCCCCAGCACAGATGGGGCAAAGCTGCAAGTGCTCCAGCATCCTGGCTGCCCACACAGGCGGCCGGCGGCCCCACCTGCTGCCTTTCCCAGGCTGCGCTTTACGCCCCTGGCGCCGCCCTCACCTCCGTATCTGCTCTAACTCAGGCTGGTCCAGAGCATGTCTCAGAACCATGCAATTTCTAGGGTGAAATTAGTCCAGGTGTGTCTGTCTGGAGGACCATAATCACGTTCAAGTAAAACCGCGGCTAAAAACTCATGTCACACAAGTGGCTCAGTGTTCCTGGTAATTAGGGCTTTTTGGGCAAATAGGAGGATGCTGGGGGCTTCCCACAACTTTGGACAAGCCCCCCATGCCCGCCTGCCCCTGCTTTTCCACTGTCCTGGGGGATGCCCATTCTTCACAGGCCGTAACCTACTACCGTCTGTCACTGTCCTGGACCACCACATTCCCCATTCGCTGTCTTGGAAGACCCCTAAAAAAACTGTGGAAGTTGCGTAAAGATTTTGGTCAACATTCAGTGAACCAGCACAGAAGAAAACCAAATTCTTCAGTATTTCTAATCCCTGCCCCTCACCCCGCCCACCTTGAGGGTAAGAGCACAGAGCTGCTCTCAGAGGGAAACCCCCCAGGCCTGCTGTCGCACGTGGTGCTGTGTGGCTGGGCCGGGCCAGGCTGTGGCCCCAGGCCAAGGTGCCCACCGGAGGCCACACCGTGAGTTCGGCGCTCGCGCACCTTTCACCAGCTCGTTGATCAGCGTGCGCAAGTAGTTGGTCTGCTTCTTCTTTCCTTCGCACACCTGGACCACATCCGCAAGGTCCTGGCGAACGTCCTGAAGCAGCTTTGCGCCCATTTTCACTTCTCTCTCAAAGAACCTGAACAAAGGATCCTAAAATCGTTCAAAAGGGTGAAGAGAAGTTAGGAAGAGGCTCTTTCTCCAGCAGAAAGATCAAACAGAAGTAACTCGGCCTCCGGGGAGAGCCCCAGAGCTTCCGACCTGTCCAGGGTCATGGACAGCTTTGGCAGAGTGTGACTTGGAATCGAGCTTGTGTAAGGCTGAGGCTGCTCAGAAACCCGCTGAGGCCCCTGCCTGAGTCGCAGCTCTCGGGGCCCTCTAGGGAGGAAGGGCTGCGGTGGCTCGCTCTGGAAGTTGTCTGCCTATCTCACAATCTGCTGGAGTGTTTTCCGTCCATTTCAAAAGGGCCAACTCATTTTGCCAATGCCTGGGCTCAGCTGGACACCTGCCCTGAGGGGACATGGGTGTGAGCACGTTCCGTCCAGCACAATGGAACCAATATTGGGTCCACGGAACGATGGTCCGTGACCATATCCAGCATCTGGGACCTTGAGACCTGGCCGGCCCGCCACCCTCCAGCTACCTTGATATTCTCCACAGTGCGCTTGAGGTGGCTGAGTGTCTGGGGGATGAGGTGGAGCCAGTTGGACGCGGTGGTGTGCAGCGTCCGCATCCAGGCGGGGCGGCCGTCGGACGTGGAGTCTGTCCTTGTCTTTTTCTCGGTCTCTGCATACGCCAGGTCATCCTCGTCCTCCAACATCTGCATCTTCAGCATCTTACTGATCATGTCCACACCTGGCCCATAGTCCCACAGTCACAGCAGGAGGGAGGGGAGGGGACGGGTAAGAAATCACAGAGGGAAAAAGGACTTGAATGTAAAGACCACGTGGTGAGTCTGCACTGGGAACTGCAGCAATCTGAAAGGTGCTGTCATATATGTACATACAGAGAGAAAGAGAGACGGGGTCTCGCTCTGTCACCCAGGCTGGAGTGCAGTGGTGTGACCTTGGCTCACTGCAACCTCTGGCTTCTAGGTTCAAGCGGTTCTCCTGACTCAGGCTCCCAAGTAGCTGGGATTACAGGCACGTGCCATCAGGCCCAGCTAATTTTTTGTGTGTTTTTAGTGGAGACAGGGTTTCACCACGCTGGCCAGGCTGGTCTCGAACTCCTGACCTCAGGTGATCTGCTCACCTCGGCCTCCCAAAGTACTGGGATTACAGGCATGAGCCACCAGGCCTGGCCAGTCGTATATGTTTTTAAAGCACAGAAAACGGCCTGACCAGAAAGCTAAGGAGACAAATACAGAAGAAAAAACTGTTACCAGGTCAAGTACATGACTATTAAAACTGACCCAGTAAGACAGACACAGTGGCCCACACCCACAGTCCCAGCACTGTGGGAGGCTGAAGCGGGAGCATCTCTTGAACTCAGTGGTTCAAGACTAGCCTGGGCAACATAGTGAGACCCTCATCTCTACAAAAAATGAGAAAGTCAGGTGTGGTGGTGGCACCTGTGGTCCCAGCTACTTGGGAGGCTGAGGTGGGAGGATGGCTTGAGCCCAGGAAGCTGAGGCTGCAGTGAGCTGTGATTGCACCACTGCACTCGTCTGAGTGACAGAACAAGACTCAGTCTCAAAGCAAAACAAAAAAACTGAACCAGCAGCCTGAGTCCAAAGACTCAAGGCAGGCTCTTCAGGACCCTGGGTTCACGGTGCGACCTGGGCCAAGCCCCAGCCTGCTTTGTGCCCGACCATGAATGAGTGCGTGCTCGAGAGGGGCTCCAGGAGGGGGTGCCATCTGCCCTCTTAACTCAGAAAACTGGTCGCCATGGTGTCCCTTGACCTGTGACTGCCACCATGTGGCTGGGATTACCCCGAGCCCTGTGGTGCCTGTAATGTGCTCCAGCCTCGCCCAGATCACCTGGCTTTCCCTCCAGACCTGCCCATGGCACCTGGCTTTTGCCCTCTCTGGGATGTGACTGGTGATGATGCGGGGCAACTGGATCTCTGGGTTAGGGCAGCTCCCCTTTCCTGCCCCTGACACAGAGTGCTGAATGTCAAGCTCCCAAGAGTGCTGCCTCTGGGAGTTGCACTATAGGGAGGCAGAGCCTGGGCCTCGCTGCTGTGCTCTAAGTGGGACTGGACAAGGTGACGGCTGTGCTGTCCCCAGCACAGTGCTGGCACAGCACGGGGCTCAAAGAGCAGACATGATAGGCCTGAGGGGTCCTTCACAGGGACCCAGTTGTGCACGGCCACACTGGGGCTCCCGGCATGTGACACCCAGTACTAAGCACAGGCCTCTGTAGGAGCCAATGCCCCTGCCCCACCCTTGGAAGCATGCTTGGTGCCCAGGGCTCCAATTCTCCTGGGCTTCCTCACCAGCTCCACATGACTCAGCTGCCAACTGTCTTACGTTTTCATTCTGAACGGGCAGCTGGGTTTGCGGACCCGAAGCTGGTCTACAAGCACATCCTCTGTGGGAGACGGCTGCTCTCACAGGAGGCACAGATGCCCTGCAAGGTGGCCTCGGCTGAAAGTCAAGCCCCATAACTGGAAGTTCTGCCTACACGACTAAAGCGGTGGCCTGAAGGAGTGGCCTGATGCTATCCTGTTAACTAGCTGTGAGCTTCAGCAACCCCTTTGTCTTGTTTGCTTTTCGTGATTTTTCCCCGTAACAGAAAGTCGAGATTTGATCAGCCACTGTCAACCCCATGTGTAGTGCTTGGAGGCTTTGTGAAGGCCAATTGCTGGGCCTGTCCCTAGTCCTGATGGAGTGCGTCTGGGCAGAGCCTGGGAACATGCATTTCTTTCTTTCTTTTTTTCTTTTTTTGAGACGGAGTGTTGCACTGTCACCCAGGCTGGAGTGCAGTGGTGCGATCTCGGCTCACTGCAAGCTCTGCCTCCTGGGCCCACGCCATTCTCCTGCCTCAGCCTCCCGAGTAGCTGGGACTATAGGCGCCCACCACCACACCTGGCTAATTTTTTTTTGTATTTTTAGTAGAGACGGGGTTTCACTGTTGTTAGCCAGGATGGTCTCGATCTCCTGACCTCGCGATTCACCCGCCTCGGCCTCCCAAAGTGCTGGGATTACAGGCGTGAGCCACCGCACCCGGCCGGGAACCTGCATTTCTGAGAAGTTCTGGGCAGGTTACTGCTGCTGGTTTGGGAGCCACACTGTGAGAGACACTGGGTTAGAGAATTTCTAAGGTCCTTTCTGGCTCACAGCACTTGAAGTCTTGAAGAAAACATCTTGTAAGTGAAAAGGAAAAAAAGACTGCTAAAAAATTCTAGGGAAGATGAATGGTTTTAAAATATCCCTTAATATCAGGTACTTTTTAACTCTTGAAGAAAAAAAACAGAAACAGTTTTTGTTTTTTTGAGACAGAGTCTCGCTCTGTTGCCCAAGCTGGAGTACAATGGTGCGTTCTCAGCTCACTGAAACCTCCGCCTCCCGGGTTCAAGCGATTCTCCTGCCTCAGCCTCCCGAGTAGCTGGGATTACAGGTGTCTGCCACCACACTCGGCTAATTTTTGTATTTTTTGTAGAGATGGGATTTCACCATGTTGGCCAGGCTAGCCTCGAAATCCCGACCTTCGGTCCACCCACCTCTGCCTCCCAAAGTGCTGGGATTACAGGCGTGAGCCACTGCACCCAGCTTTTTTTTTTTTTTTTTTTTTTTTTTGAGACAGAGTCTCACACTCTGTTGCCCAGGCTAGAGTACAGTGACGTGGTCTTGGCTAACCGCAACCTCCACCTCCCAGGTTCAAATGATTCTCCTGTCTCAGTCTCCTGAGTAGCTGGGATTACAGGTGCCTGCCACCATGCCCACCTAATTTTTGTATTTTTAGTAGAGATGTGGTTTTGCCATGTTGACCAGGCTGGTCTGGAAATCTTAATCTCGAGTGATCTGCCTGCATTGGCCTCCCAAAGTGCTAGGATTCAGGTGTGAACCCCTGTGTCCAGCCAGTAACTGCTTTTCAGTATGAGATGAAAATCTAAATGTTATTTCTAGGCTCATTTACATAAATATCAAGCCTCTTCTCTAGAACTGAGTTGATGCTGCAGAAAAGATCCCTGTTAGACATGGTGAAACCCCATCTCTACTAAAAAAAAAAAATACAAAAAACTAGCTGGGCGAGGTGGCGGGCGCCTGTAGTCCCAGCTACTCGGGAGGCTGAGGCAGGAGAATGGCGTGAACCCGGGAGGCGGAGCTTGCCGTGAGCCGAGATCCGGCCACTGCATTCCAGCCTGGGTGACAGAGCGAGACTCCGTCTCAAAAAAAAAAAAAAAAAGATCCCTGTTAGAGCCAATTCTTTCCTCTGCCTCCCCTCCGAGTGGAGCTAGGAGCAGCTGGAGACTGGCAGGGAGGCCGAGGCTGACAGAGCCACACCCAGCATAACCAGGGAGGGCCCTGGAACAGCAGCGCACACTCACCGTGTGTGGGGACCCTTGCCACCCACCCTGAGTGAGGGGAGGACCCTCGCCACCCCCCCGCGCGTGGGGAGGACCCTCGTCACCCACCCTGTGTGGTAAGGAGGACTCTCTCGGCATTGTTGGGCAGGCCCAGCCAGGAGGGCGTCTGGGTGTCGGGGAGCAGCTCCACCCACTGCACAAACTCCTCTCGCCTAGAAAACCAGTGCATTTGGAAATGATGTTAGAGGCTACCTCTGAGTGACACCAGACGCCCTGACGTCACAACTGTCTCCATTCCAGCAGGCAGTAGCATACCTGATGCCGTCTGGCATTTGAATGTCTTTATGCCCGTCGACCTTGCATGCCAGCTTAAATTCACTGTCGAAACTCCTGGTTGTGAACAGGCGCTCCAGGAAGGTGTTGAGCAGACGTTGGTCAAACTCGTTGTCCACGCGCCCGCCATAAATGGACTGGGCCATCAAGGTCTTCAGTGCAGACCACGGGATCTTATCCGGTGAGATGTTCTGCCTGCCCTGGGGGAGGAAAAGCAGGGTTCGTGTGTGGTCGGAGGCGGGCATGCCCGGGGCTCCCTTTCGAGGGGCACAGCTTTCCTCCTCACTCCCCATGCCCGGCTAGGCTTTGGTGGTCACGAGGGGTCAGCTCGCTCTTCCAAGCTGAGTCTGGCCTCTCAGTACCATGCCCTGCGGTGTCCTTCCCAGGTACACATCTGCTGCCTGTCCCGGCATGGCCCACACTTGCCTTGGCTGTGTCGTCCAGCCATGTGTCCACTGTATCGCAAGCGGACCGCAGGTCAGACTCTCCAAATTCATACTTCTTTGACCACCCCAGTGGTGCATATCGTAAGCGTTCTTGGATGATGGCATGGAACCAGGCCAGCAGGAAGTACAAGCGGGCACGCTCGTTGGGAGACTGGGTGAGGAAAGTGACCGAGTAAAGAGTCATTAGAGAGCAGCACTTCTCCAAGAACAGCACAGAGGCTAGGTCAGAGTCAAAGCTTTACAAAGAGCTCTCCACATCCTGATGATGGCAGCAAATTCACACGAGTACTGTTGCTAGGAGAGAAGTATGCCAACTTTTCTATTAATAGAGATGTCATCCAATGAGACCATCAGAGAATTTATTCAGCCAATAAGAAATCTACAGAAGACAGAGTTTCTAGGAATGTCACAAAAGGTGGATATGGCACAAAATAGAACAGAATTGACAGAACGAACCCCCTGCCACAATCCCCTTTCTCTTGCCCAAGAGTCTTGGTTTTCACTTGGCACCTGGGAGGGCTCTGCTTGGTCTCCGGGGGCCTGTGCTGGGGGAAAGGAGATTGTCTGCCACTTGGGGACACAACGCTGAGTCCCAGCTTCTCCGTGGGTGGGCATCTCTGCTCCTCTAGGACCTAATCACACCCCATAATCAAACATGGCTTTTACTTTTCAACCTGCTCACAGGAAGGAAATTTTATAGAGAGACAGGATCTCACTATGTTGCCCAGACAGGTCTGTTTTTTTTTTTTTTTTTTTTTTTTAGACAGTATCTCACTCTGTCGCCCAGGCTGGAGTGCAATGGTGTGATCTCAGCTCACTGCCAACCTCCGCCTCCTGGGTTCAAGCAATTCTCCTGCCTCAGCCTCCCCAGTAGCTGGGACTACAGGCATCCACCACCACGCCTGGCTAATTTTTTATATTTTTAGTAGAGACGGAGTTTCACCATGTTGGCCATGCTGGTCTCAAACTCCTGACCTCAAGTGATCTGCCCACTCAGGCCTCCCAAAGTGCAGGGATTACAGGAGTGAGCCACCACACCTGGCCTGCCCAGTCTTGAACTCCTGGGCTCAAATGATCCTACTGCCTCGACCTTCGAAATTGCTGGGATTACCAGTGTGAGCCACGATGCCCGGCCAAGGAAGGAAATTTTACCTACAGCCGAAAAGCAAAAGCACCTGTGCAATTCACCACATGGCACTTCTGGAACACCCAGGGACCCACTTCTGCATTTGGTGATGGCACTGGGCTTTGGCTTCTATGGAGAAGGCATACCAGGAGAACAAGGTACTTACCTTGCATATCCGTGAGACGGGAATGCTGCTGAACGTCCTCAGCATGTTGGCCTTCACCCCTGGTGGTGGCTCAAACACAAAGATGCGACCCGCACGGAGCAGATTCACTGGCACCTAAGAGAGAGCGCGGCTCCCGTTACGGCTCGGGTGTGGACACGGGCGCCTGTTCAATTCCACCACACGGGCGCCGAAAGGACTGCCACAGCAGCCTGCAACGTCTCCACCCCTTCAAACACCCACCTTGGGGTTGATCTCCATGGTGAGGAAGAGTCGGAAGCAGGCGTGCGGCTGCAGGGAGTGCAACTTCTTCTCCAGCTGCATCAGCCACCCTGGGGCCAGATGGACATTCTTCAGCATCACCCACCTGCACACACAAAGTGAGAGTCACACAACACGCCAGGCTGCCTGCCTGAATGCCTGGGGACTAAGGCTTTCTTCAGCCAAAGAGAACAGGCCTACCTGCCCGACTTCACAGCGGTGTTTATTGCCTTATCTGCTTGGTTAAAGCCTTCTGCAGAGCCTGGCGCAAGGAAACTTAGTGTCAGCAGCGGCAGCCGTGGACATCAATGCCCACCACGAATCCTGCAGGGCTCCAGCCCATGAAGCCCATCAAGCGCCCTTACCGATTGCAATTGAAGTGATCTGCGTGTTCTGCTCGGCTGCAAGGTCCTCGACATGCCCACTGGCGTCGTAACCAGGCACAGAGCACATTAAGACAGGAGTGTTGGGCTTCACCTGCAAACAGAGAAGGCAGAAGTTACAGCGGTGCCAGCAAATAGTGTGTACCTGGTCAAGGGAAAGGAGCGCCCCAAGTGAGGGGTCTGAGATGTTCTTTTGGGGTCCAGAGGTGTGGGCACCACGCAGCCAGTTGAGAATCTGCAGCGAGTTCCTGGTCTTAGGAGCAGACTGTAGCCTGGAGTGACAGCAGGCGCCAGGGCTGCTGACAGCTGTGGTTGGGGAGGTGGGCATGGAGTCTCTTGAGACGCCTGGGCTGTATCAGGACATTACCTCTGTGCCCACAATGTGGGTCAGGTCGAGCGGCTGCTCCATGATGGACATGAAAGACTCCCCAAGGTTTGTTGAAACAAACATGTGGGCCATGGCCAGCAGGCGATCGGGCCGGAAAGCCTGGATCAGGAGCAGACGGTGGATGGCCTGGCCAATGGGTGCTGAAACAGGGACAGAGGGGTGGGTGCTGGGTGGAAGTGAGGACTTGGAGACGCCCTCCCCTGCCTGGAGTGTTCTTCCCAAAGCACCCACTCAGCATTTCAGGATCAGCTCAAATCAAGACATTCAGCCACATCTCCTGTGCCTTCCGTGAGCCCTCTGGACACACCTATGAGAACACCTTACCACCTGGATGTATCCATAGGACAAGGTGCCGTTTGCTGATTTTTAAATTACTACACTAATACCTGCTCACTTCCTGAGAACACCTGAAGGTACTCAGAAAGCTCTGCCCTCCACAGTCGGACACTTCCTCTCAGCCTGGCTAGCCCAGGTCTGGCCTAACACACTCAAAACCGGCTGATGGCATTCCATTCCTGTCTGCAGCATGAATACAGCCAGTTAACTCCTTACCACTGGGCAGGAACTCCCCACCTAGTTCTCTTATGGTCTTCAAGCATGCGATGAACAGGAATTGGAAATTTCTGATCTATCTCTAACCCAACACCTATCTAGAAGCGATCTCCCTAAGTGGTTTCCTTAAAAAGTTTTAACATTGAAACACTTATCTCGGGCATCAGTGACCACTCACTCAGAGACAGGTCTCTGTCTGCTGCCCAGGCTGGAATGCAGTGGCGCAATCGCAGCTCACGCAAGCTCGACCTCCCAGGCTCAAGTGACCTTCCTGCTTTAGCCTCCCGAGTAGGTGGGACTACAGGTGTGCACCGCCACTCCTGGCCAAGGCTGTATTTTTTGTCGAGATGGGGCCTCCCTATGCTGCCCAGGCTAGTAACTTTGCATGCTTTTTTTTTTTTTTTGAGACGGAGTCTCGCTCTGCCGCCCAGGCTGGAGTGCAGTGGCCGGATCTCAGCTCACTGCAAGCTCCGCTTCCCGGGTTCACGCCATTCTCCTGCCTCAGCCTCCCAAGTAGCTGGGACTACAGGCGCCCGCCACGTCGCCCGGCTAGCTTTTTGTATTTTTAGTAGAGACGGGGTTTCACCATGTTAGCCAGGATGGTCTCGATCTCCTGACCTCGTGATCCGCCCGTCTCGGCCTCCCAAAGTGCTGGGATTACAGGCTTGAGCCACCGCGCCCGGCCAACTTTGCATGTTTTTAAAGCATCCGTTTAAGCAGCAAAACCCAACTTTACATTCAGGTTCAGAAAGAAAACCACAGCGGGGCTTACTTGCAGGTGTTTCTTCACTCCAGAGGTAGGGCACGGTCTGCTCCGGGGAGCTGCTGTCCAGCCAAATGCCAAATTGCTGTGGAGACAACAGTGGAAGCACCCATGGGGCAGGGCCGGCCTCGGGGGACTGATGCAAGAGTCTGACGCGAGCGCGCACACACGACATTCTGGGTTTTATACAACATGCGATTCCTCGCATTTCCTGGGAAAAGGCCGACATTTTTCACTGGGAACATTCAAAAGAACAATCACCTCGTCTGCCTGAACCTTTGCAATCAAGTCCTTAAATGCGGGAAGGCAGCTCAGCCTCACCACCGCCTCCGCCTGCTCCACAGTCAGGCCCTGGATCCTGGGGGTGGAGCCAGCACTCAGGACGATCTCATTTCCTCTCAGGAAGTGCTGGAATTCTGCATCGTAGGTGGGCTCCCTGTGAAGGGTGCAACAGGTTAGCTAGGGTCCCTCGTGTTCATTCCCACTGTCACGAAAATAACAGTTGTGATTTAAAGAAAAGAAAAAACAGGCCGGGCACAGTGGCTCATGTCTATAATCTCAGCACTCTGGGAGGCCAAGGCAGGCGGATCACTTGAGGTCAGGAGTTTGAGACCAGGCTGGGCTGCCAACGTGATGAAAATCCATCTCTACTAAAAATAAAAAAAAATTTAGCCGGGTGTGGTGGCAGGCGCCTGTAGTCCCAGCTACTCAGGAGATTGAGGTAGGAGAATGGCTTGAACCTGGGAGTTGGAGGCTGCAGTGAGCTGAGACTGCACGACTGCACTCCAGCCTGGGAAACAGAGGGAGACTCCGTCTCAAAAAATAAAAGAAAAGAAAAAATAAAAGCACGTATCTGATCATGAAACCCTTGTGGGCCACTAGCAAGATGGCATCCTCCTGCGGGCGTGAGTGCTCTTACCCCACGGTGCCCTTCAGTTTGATTCTCGCCAGCAGCATGGCAAAGGTGATGTGGTCCTGATGCAGCATGCCTCGAGCCACTCGGTTAAATGCCACCTGGGACAAGAGCAGGAGACGATGTTGTTCCGTAAGAGAAGCAGCACCCTGCTTCCCCCCGCCGGGGAGCGGCTGAGGACCTCACTCTCTACCTGGAAGAGGTCCTTCGTTATAATGGACAGGCGCTGTGTGTGGTCGGTGACGCCCTTCAGGTTCGGGTTCTCATATAAGACGTTGTGATAAATGTCCAAGAAAAACTGGAGGGAGTACTGGTACAAGAAGTGTATCTGAAAGGAAGCAGTAGGCAGCTGTGAGGCAGCTCCCCTGGCACCCGCCGAACTTCTGCATGGCCGAGGAGCTACTGTGCGGGGGCCGGCCAGCCTCTGCGCGGCCAAGGCACCCACCTGCTTGAGGGACTCCATGGTGAAGTAGATGCTGCTGCAGGCGGTGGAGAGCGGGAGGTACTGCTGGGACACGGTCTCCACCTCCTGCATGACGATGTCCGTCTCCTCAACTTTCCTGGTGACCTCTGCAGCCTCTCTCTTCAGGTTCTCCAAAGTGGTTATGATCGTGTCGTCGTCCAAAATGCGCCCTTTCACCTCGTTCAGAGCTTGTAGTAGAGATTTTTCCAGCTGACGCAAACGGAGCTGAAATTCCCCTTGAATAAAACATCCAGAGTTTACAATAATACTTCAAAAGGTACGCTCTCAGAAGTGTTTGCCACAAACATGGAACATCCTAGTCACTTAAAAGTTCAGCTCCTTCACCTGCACCAACCACCTAACAGCCATAGGTCCAGATCCTACCTTGAAGTTTCAGAAGATCAGATCGTTTCTCGTCCACATCAGGTCTTTCTGCTTTAAGTACTTCATTTAGACACTGGCTTTGTAAACTGCTACGGGTGACTGTGAAGTTTACAAAAGTAACCCGGGAACAGAGATCTGGTGGGAACTCGACCTGCCAAAATAGATAACAGAACAGTCTGTTTTAATTCAGCTTCAAAACCAAATCCTGCCAGATTTCCCTGGGGAAGAGTCCCATTCCTTACAGTTGGATCCCGGGTGGACAGGAAGATGACAAACGATGGCGACAGGTCTATGTCCTGGTCCCCAAGGGTGATCAGCACTCTCCCTCCTGTTCGCCGCACTTCACGGTTCAGCACTGGGTTCAAAACTGGATCGTAGCTTTCCACATCCTGCATAGCACACGGGTGGAACTTGACGGCCAGGGCTCTGTAACTTGATCTTCACCCAAATGCTATGTTGCTGTGCTACTCTAGATAAGCATACCTTCCCAAAAGCCACCCGCCACTTGTGTATGGTGGCCACTAGCTATGTGTGGCTACTTACACTTAAATTAACTAAAATTGGCCGGGCGCGGTGGCTCACGCCTGTAATCCCAGCACTTTGGGAGGCCGAGGCGGGCGGATCACGAGGTCAGGAGATCGAGACCATCCTGGCTAACATGGTGAAACCCTGTCTCTACTAAAAATGCAAAAAATTAGCCGGGCGTGGCAGTGGGCACCTGTAGTCCCAGCTACTTGGGAGGCTGAGGCAGGAGAACGGCGTGAACCCGGGAGGCGGAGCTTGCAGTGAGCCGAGATCACGCCACTGCACTCCAGCCTGGGCAACTGAGTGAGACTCCGTCTCAAAAAATTAACTAAAATTAAAAACTCAGCCAGGCGTGGTGGCTCACGCCTGTAATTCCAGTACTTTGGGAGGCTGAGACAGGCAGATCACTTGAGGTCAGGAGTTCAAGGCCAGCCTGGCCAACATGGTGAAACTCCATCTCTACTAAAAATACTAAAAAGTTAGCTGGGGGTGTTGGCACGTGCCTGTAGTCCCAGCTACTTGGGAGGCTGAGGCAGGAGAATTGCTTGAACCTGAGAGGTTCAGACTAGGGGACAGAGCAACACTCCATCTCAAAAAAAAAAAAATCAAAAAAAAAAAAAAAATTAAACACTCAGTTCCTGGTCACACTAGCCGTGGGAAGTGCTCAGCATAAGCCACCTGAGGCTAGCGGCTACCACACTGAACAGTGTGGACCATCAGGCATTCCTGCCCCTGCAGAAAGTTCTGGGGGACAGTGCTGACACAGACCCTCTGAACGGCACTGTATTTCATTTCTTAAATTTTTTTCAATTTGCATAATGAATTCATCTTGTTGCAAATCTGATGCTTCCTAGTGACCTTACATGCTTTATTTAAAAACAAAATTTTAACTTTTAAGTTCAGGAATACAAGTGCAGGTTTGTTACATAGGTAAACTTGTCATGGAGGTTTATTATACAAATTATTTCATCACCCTGGTTATAAGTGTAGTACCCATCAGTAGTTTTTCCTGATCCTCCCCCTTCGCCCACCCTCCGTGCTCTGAAAGGTCCCAGTGTGTGTTTTTCTCCTCTATGTGTCCATGTGTTCTCATCATTTAGCTCCCACTTGTAAGTGAGAACATCTGGTACTTGGTTTTCCACTCTTGCATTAGTTTGCTGAGGATAATGGCCTCCAGCTCTATCCATGTTCCTGCAAAGGAACATGTTCCTTGTTCTTGTTTCTTTTTTTTTTTTTTTTTGAGACGGAGTCTCGCTCTGTCACCCAGGCTGCAGTGCAGTGGCCGGATCTCAGCTCGCTGCAAGCTCCGCCTCCCGGGTTTACGCCATTCTCCTGCCTCAGCCTCCCGAGTAGCTGGGACTACAGGCGCCCGCCACCTCGCCTGGCTAGTTTTTTGTATTTTTTTAGTAGAGACAGGGTTTCACCGTGTTAGCCAGGATGGTCTCGATCTCCTGACCTCGTGATCCGCCCGTCTCGGCCTCCCAAAGTGCTGAGATTACAGGCTTGAGCCACCGCGCCCGGCCTGTTCTTGTTTCTTGAACATTTTTCTTGTTCTTTTTTTTTTTTTTTTTTTTTTGAGACGGAGTCTCACTCTGTCACCCAGGCTGGAGTGTAGTAGCGTGAACTCGTTTCACTGCAGCCTCCACCTCCCAGGTTCAAGCAATTTTCCTGCCTCAGCCTCCCGAGTAGCTGGGACTACAGGTGTGCACCACCACACCCGGCTAATTTTTGTATTTTAAATAGAGATGGGCTTTCACCATGTTGGCCAGGGTGGTCTTGATCTCCTGACCTTGTGATCTGCTTGCCTTGGCCTCCCAAAATGCTGGGATTACAGACATGAGACACCACGCCTGGCTGTTTCTTGCTTTTCATGGCTGTACTGAATATAATTTTTTTTTTTTTTGAGATACAGTCTCTTTCTGTCTCCCAGGCTGGAGTGCAGTGGCACGATCTCGGCTCACTGCAACCTGAGCCTCCTGGGTTCAAGTGATTCTCTTGCCTCAGCCTCCCAAGTAGCTGGGACCATAGGTGCCCGCCACCTCAACCAGCTAATTTTTGTATTTTCTGTAGAGACGGGGTTTGGCCAGGCTTTCTTGAACTCCTGACCTCAGATGATCCATCCGCCTTGGCCTCCCAAAGTGCTGGGATTATAGGCATGAGCCACCTCACCCCACCACTGAATAGAATTTTAAATGCAAATAATGATTCTGCCGAATTTATCTATTATAGAACCATCTCAAAGCTTTATCCTTCTGATACAACATGAAGTCTTACAAAGTGGAAAACTAAATGCAGCCCGCAAAAAGGAATTCACTCTTGAATGCGGTGTTGCAAGAATTCAAAGGTCAACGCCAACCTGGACCAGAAGGGGGTTCCCAAATCGCAGCGCGCTCTCTAAGTTCTTCCTGAAGGCGTCATCCAGGAAGCTGGTCCGTGTGATCTTACGATCCTTATATTCATTCATAATGAATTCTGTGGCCTGTCCAGAGGGGTCAATGATCAGCGGATACCTGAGGATGAGGCCACAGAAGAGAAGGTTGAAACACTGAATGGGAAAAGCACAGGATCATGGTCAGCCAAGTCCCTGATGAGAGGGACAGGCTGTTACCGCCACCCGAGGTGCTTTCCAGGGACGTTTTCAGGTTTACCAATAAAGCTTACATGCTTAATGCTAACATCACATCATCCTTTTGAAGAACTATTGGCATGAGGAGGTAGCTTGAGTCATATACCAGGAGGGCCATAGTTAAAAATCCTTTTTCTTCTGGGACAATCGTCCTCCCTCAGCATCTGGCACTGTTAGAATAGCTTTTTTGTATTTACGATCCTTCTAGACAGCCAGTATCAACACCAACGCTGAGCAGCACCAAGGGATTAACTTTACACAGAATTTAAATTGCCAGGGACTGTGTCAAATTACAGATACTATCTCAGGTAATCCTCCTGACAGCCCTACGAGGCCGACACTGTTATCAAACCACTCTACAAATGGGGAAAGAAGGGCACAAAGAAGCTAATGTCAAGTACCTATAGTCTAGCCAGTTAAAACGTGGAAAAAACCGAACTGGTAATACACATAAGCTTCTACAAAACTCAAACTATAAAAGGGCACATGGTGAGAAGAACCACGCTGCCCTGCCTTTTGGACCCTGTTCTTTGGTCAGCAAAGTTTCTTCCCCAGGTGATGGCTTTTACCAGTTTCTCGTCTGTCTTTACAGAGAAGGTCTAAGCATTTACAGACACGTGTCAGTGCGGGTGTTGTGGCCTCAGGGAGGCCTCTACCACCTGCTCTGCACCTGTCCAGCCTGTATTCGAATGTCCTGTGTCGGCAAAGACTACCCAGCACCGCAGCGTGGTGGGCCTCAGGAGGGCCCTCTGAGTTATCTCCAGTCTTCAGCTGGTACACACTTGCTCTTAGATTTGCCATTTTGTACACAGGCCAAGCTACTGTTGAATGAACACCTAGAAGTGGAACTCCTAGGTGAAAGGGTCATTTAGGCAAATCTAGCCCTGTGCACAGGTTGTACTGATCGATTCATATTCTTGTTAGCACCACCTGGTGAGACATGGCGCCCTCTCAGCACCTAGCCCATCTTCACTGCAGTTACGTCCCCATTCTTATTCTGTCCTTCCTCAACAGAAACACAGGCAGCACTTCCCCTTTAACTAGCTATTTTCAGTTCTTGTAACAGAGGACTGTTTGAACGTCCACCCCCAAACACAACCCTGCCCATCAATTTTATTTTTATTTATTTAATTTTTTTTGAGATGGAGTCTCGCACTGTCACCCGGGCTGGAGTGCAGTGGCGTGCTCTCGGCTTGCTGCAACCTCTGCCTCCTGGGTTCAAGTGATTCTCCTGCCTCAGCCTCCTGAGTAGCTGGGACTACAAGCGCCTGCCACGACACCCAGCTAATTTTTTGTATTTTTAGTAGATATGTTGGCCAAGCGGGTCTCAAACTCCTGACTTCGTGATCTACCCGCCTCGGCCTCCCAAAGTGCCGGGATCGTGGTGTGAGCCACCGTGCCTGGCCTATTTTTATGTTTTTTTGAGATGGAGTCTTACTCTGTTGCCCAGGATGGGGTGCAGTGGCGTGATCTTGGCTCACTGCAACCTCCGCCTCCTGGGTTCAAGAGTTTTTCCTGCCTCAGCCTCCTGAGTAGCTGGGATCACAGGCGCACGCCACCATGCCTGGCTAATTTTTTTGTATTTTTAGTAGAGACAGGATTTCACTACGTTGGCCAGGCTGGTCTCAAACTCCTGACCTCATGTGATCCACTGCGCCCGGCCCCTGCCAATCAATTTTAGAAGGTTACAAGAAGCATTCACTGCAGAATAACTCAGACACTTGACAATAAAGAGAACAGCACTCGCCCCACTGTCAGAGGAGCACCAAGCTGCCAGCACTGTATGCCCACGCCCCATTTTCTATTCCTCTCTTCAAACAAGGGTGTATTTTGAACGACATTCAAGATCACCACCCACGTTCTTCCCGAGCCACTCCTTGGCACCCGAGCTCATACCTGTTGAACCGTTTCAGCATGATGGCGTTTTCTGTGCACAGGTCATCAGCAGGCAAGGAGCTGGCCTGCCAGCGAAGACGCTCATCTGCATTGGAAAGGTATTCCGTCCTGGCAATATCTGTACGGAACTGAAAGGCAAGGCCGTTACCTTTCCTCCTCTTCGAAGCCACAGATGGGGCATCCTAACTGTGCACTAAACACCAGCTTCGAAGCCACAGACAGGACGTTCTAACTGTGCACTAAACACCAGCTTGCCTCACACTGCTCACACATCCTTTCTGAATTCCCCATGATTCTCACCTGGATGTTGGCCTGCTGGAGGTGATGGGACCAGGTAGTGAACAAGTTCTGACGCATCTGCTGGTCAAAGTAACCCGCATAGGCAATGAACGCAGCCGACAAGAGACAGTCCCCAGCAATGGTGGACATCTGGTTTTTGAAAGTTTCACTTGTTTTTTCCCATCGTTCACGTTCAGCAGACAAGCTCTTCAGAAGAGCAGTGCTCCGGTTTACCTAAAAGGAAAACCGAACAAGATGCTCAGGGATCAGGCCTTTTAGGATTTATACCGAATCCTGCAAATTGGTTCATCCACATCACGTGCAGGGTTTTGGGTGGGTTAGAAACGTGCCCAAGTTGTTCACAATCCCAAAGGACATGAGACCCAGATCATATGTAACTAATGACCACACACGACTCAGAATCCTTAGCGGGGCAGAAGCTGGGTACGGAGTGAGGCCTTCAGGCAGCAGAGCAAACAGGTCTGGAGCTGCCGGTGGGGGATTCAATGGCTGTAAAGCATCCAGTTTGTATCAATCTATCCTAATTAGCAACATGTAGTGAATACTCAAGTGTGTATTATTTTCCAGGAAAAAAAGTCCTCTGGGCCCTTACAGATGTTACAGAGCTAATTCACTGAGGCCAGCATGGTACAGGCAGCGCGTGTTCAAGTGTGTTAATCTCCGCTTCCATGGCAGGAAAGACAGGATGAATGATGATAATCTTACTTTTGCCTCGACAGCAGCCAGATCTGCCTTGATAGCCTGGGCCTCTGAGATCAGGACGGCGTATTCCTCCTTGTAGCGGGCGATGCTGGCTTCCAGGTCTCGGATCATCTGTTCCACCTCGTTGGCCTTCTGCTGGTTGTCCTTGGCGTCATCTTCCAGCTTCTGCAGCTCGTTGCGTAGGGGCTCCACTCTCT
The DNA here is from genome assembly GCF_007565055.1 of Rhinopithecus roxellana. Taxonomy (NCBI): domain Eukaryota; kingdom Metazoa; phylum Chordata; class Mammalia; order Primates; family Cercopithecidae; genus Rhinopithecus; species Rhinopithecus roxellana. Next base: position 160,645,515 of record NC_044553.1, on the reverse strand, counting down.
TTAACATGTCTGCATAGTTAAGCTGGGAAGAACCAATTGATAACTGTTATTTAAGTGACAGAAAAAGAGGTCACCTTTCACACGGGAGCTCTTGGCTGTGTTAATCACCTGTGCGATTGCCCATTTCACCATAGGGCCGCAAGCCAGGGAAGCCCGATTAACAATTTCGTAATTGTAACTTGGGTTGGACATGTAATTTTTCTTCATCTTCTCCCTTATGGCGTCACTGTAAGAGAGGAATGATATTTCTAAGCACATGCAGGACAAAAGCAAGGAAGAGTTTTCATAAAATTAAAATGGAAGAGAACAGAGCCAGCTCTCATCTCATTGCCCCAGTGACTGACCACTGGGGATGAGCGAGACCGACCCTTGGTTCTCAGGGGAAAGCTGGAAATGTGCTCTCAACACTTGAACAATTTCTTTCTTTTTAAAAAGTGAGACAGGGTCTTGCTCTGCCACCCAGGCTGGAGTGCGGTGGCGTGATCTTGGTTTCACCCAGGCTGGAGTGCGGCGGCGTGATCTCGGTTTCTCCAGGCTGGAGTGCGGCGGCGTGATCTCGGTTTCTCCAGGCTGGAGTGCGGCGGTGTGATCTCGGTTTCACCAGGCTGGAGTGCGGTGGCGTGATCTCGCTTCACTGAAGCCTCGATCCCCTGGGTTCAGGCAATCCTCCCACCTCAGCCTCCCAAGTAGCTGGGACTACAGGTGCATGCCACCCCACCCAGCTCATTTTTTAATTTTTTGTAGAGACAGGGTGTCACCATGTAGCCCAGGTTGGTCTCTAACGCGTAGGCTCAAGCACTCCACCTGCCTTGGCCTCCGAAAGTTCTGGGATTAGAGCCATGAGCCACTGTGCCTGGCCTGAACAGCCGAAAGTTCTGGGATTGGAGGTGGGAGGCACTGTGCCTGGCCTGAACAGCCGAAAGTTCTGGGATTGGAGGTGGGAGGCACTGTGCCTGGCCTGAACAGCCGAAAGTTCTGGGATTGGAGGTGGGAGGCACTGTGCCTGGCCTAAACAACTGATTTCAATTTCTGGCAATACCTTGCTTTGCACTTCCACTTTCTCACCTGATCTCCTCTGCAGAGAAGTTGACAATGGTGGGGATAAAGTTCTCCCGCATGATGATGGAGCGGATCTGCTTCCAGTCCGTGGTGCTTTCCCCCAGCAGCAGGCAGATGGACTCCAGCGCCAGCTTCACCGCAGCAGGAGGGTTGGCCATGGACCTCACCTCCACCAGGTGCTGCTTCTTGATCGACTTCACAGCTGAGTGGCAGCAGGAGTGGATGAGGGTCGATGGGTGGGAGAAGACAGAGCAAAGCATGGTGAGAATGAACCAAACAGCCAGGAGCTCCAACTCCAATGAGAGAAAGGACAGCTAGCTGCTCAGAAGAGCTAAGAAATGAGAGACTTTTCTGTATTAAACCCTCTGAAATAGGGTAAGTAGCTGATCTCTTAAATGATTACGAAGATCTTACAAAATGCAAGCATTCCTTAAAAAGCAGGGTATTACCTTTAAAATGTCTCAGAAGTCCTAATTCCTTTATCTCCATAAAGATTAAGAATATATTAATTTACTATTTATTTGAGACAGAGTCTAGCTCTGTTGCCTAGGCTGGAGTGCAGTGGCACGATCTCAGCTCACTATAACCTCTGCCTCGCAGGTTCCAGCGATTCTCCTGCCTTAGCCTCCTAAGAAGATGGGATTACAGGCCCCTGCCACCAAGCCTGGCTAATTTTTTGTATCTTTTTTTTTTTGAGACAGAGTTTTCGCTCTTGTTGCCCAGGCTGGAGGGCAATAGCGCGATCTCGCCTCAACGCAACCTCTGCCTCCCGGGTTCAAGCAATTCTTCTGCCTCAGCCTCCCAAGTAGCTGGGATTACAGGTATATACCACCACGCCCGGCTAATTTTGTATTTTTAGTAGAGGTGGGGTTTCTCCATGTTGATCAGGCTGGTCTTGAACTCCGAAACCTCAGGTGATTTGCCCGCCTCAGCCTCCCAAAGTGCTGGGATTACAGGCATGAGTGACTGAGCCCTGACAAGAATATTTTTAAGTGTAACTGTGCATTTATTTCATACAATTTCAACAGACATTTTAAATTTGCTACAATTTAGAGGGATGAGTAAAGATGTGGAGTTAACAGTTCTAAAACAATGGCTGCCAGGCACAGTGGCTCACACATGTAATCTTAGTACTTCTGGAGGCTGAGGCAGGTAGATCGCTTGAGCCCAGGAGTTTGAAACCAGCCTGGGCGATATGGCAAAACCCTGACTGCACAAAAAATAACAAAAATTAGCTGGATGTGGTGGTGCGCCCCTATAATCCCAGCTACTCAGGAGGCTCAGGTGGGAGGATCGTCTGACATAGGGAAGGCTGAGGCTACAGTGAGCCACGGTTGCACCACTACACTCCAGCCTGGGGGACAGAGTGAGACCCTGTCTCGAACAAAGCAAAACAAAAACAATGGCCCATGACTGCTATAGACTGGAAAAGTTTTCCAGGCTGAAATTTTTGTAGATCAATTTTAAGTAATTATTTAGAAGGTGAGAACTACATTAAATTATCATCCAAATCCAACTCTGAATGAAAATCTATAGCTTGGTGGTGCCTTTGAATTCATCTTGTTGTATAAGGTAAAAACTACAGATAATTGGGTTATTTGAAACTGGTTAAATACTAGTGGGCAAGAAGAGAGCACTCTTTTTTTTTCTTTTGTTTTCATTTATTCATTTATTTTAAAATAGAGATGGGGGTCTTGCTATGTTGCCCAGGCTGGTCACAAACTCCTAAGTTCAAACGATCCTCCTGCCTCGGCCTCCCAAAGTGCTGGGATTAATGCGAGCCACCTCGCCTGGCTGACAGCAGTCTTAATCACTGCATACACTGCAAACTAAAATAGTGTGGCAGGTTATTGCCCTATTTCTTTTTTTTTTTTGAGACAGAGTCTCGCTCTGTGGCCCAGGCTGGAATGCAGTGTCTCGGCTCACTGCAAGCTCTGCCTCCCGGGTTCACGCCATTCTCCTGCCTCAGTCTCCCGAGTAGCTGGGACTATAGGCGCCCGCCACCATGCCCGGCTAATTTTTTGTATTTTTAGTAGAGATGGGGTTTAACTGTGTTAGCCAGGATGGTCTCGATCTCCTGACCTCGTGATCTGCCCGCCTCGGCCTCCCAAAGTGCTGGGATTACAGGCGTGAGCCACTGCGCCGGGCCTGCCCTATTTCTATAGCATCTTACAGGCATGTAAGGAATGGAAAAGGAGAAGTAAGTGACTGCTATCAATACTTAAATTAGCAACTGGGTCATAGCCAGAGCACTCAGAAATAATTACAAGACAGTCACACTGAATATTTTGTATTTCTTGGTGAAATTCAACTCAGGGATAAATAGCATATTTATGTAATTATCAACAGATCTCTAAAAATGTATTATTGACATAAAGCTTCTATTGTGAAGTTTCTTTTATGGGAGGGGTTTCACTATGGTAAAGACAATCTAGCTTTATAGGAACTTTGCTTTAAGAGATGAAGACAGTCTCAGGCATTCAGAACAAGCTTCAGATGGTTACTAATGGTATTTTTGGAAACATAATCAGAACCTTTGAGGGAAGCACGTGTGCGATGTTCAGTGACCTGAACTCCACAGTAATGTTGAGGGAGAGCACCCTTCCTGGACGTCAAAGCTCTGACAGTCTTTACATACCATTCTGGGCCTCAATGACAGCAGGTTCCACCTTATCAAGATCTTCTTTGACACTCATCTGTTTGTCCGCAATTACCTCCTGCTGCTTATGCAGCTGTTCCTGGATTTCTTGGCTCATAACCTAGAAAGGAAGGATGGCTTAGGTATGGGTTAAGCATTGGTTAATTTGCTGAGTAAATTCTAAACAATATTCTTCACTCTGCCAGCGCATACACACACACACACACACACACACACACAAACACAAACACACTCTCTCTCTCTCACACACTCTCTAACCCTAACACCCATTTTGAACTCCAGTTCCTACTCTCTCATCGGAGACTGAAAATGCCCAATCCTTCAGGTGGAATTCCCTGACACCATACCTTCTTCTTTTCAGCCTCCTGCTGGTCTTTCACCATCTTTTTCAGCTTGTCATTGGCTGCTGCATTCTTCACCTCCAGCTCCTGGCTCTTTATCCTCAAGTCACGACGCAGTTCTTCCACCTAAAGAGCAAAGCCCACACTCTGAGACGAGAAACGTGCAGAAAGCACATGGAAAGGGGTCCTCACTGCAGCTCACTCCCGTGAGGAATTTGTGCCTGTGGCGCACCTGGTCAACTGTCTCCTTGATCTTCCTGAGCCCCACGTTCAAGTGCATCTGCTGCTCCTCCAGCTCGCTCCGCTTCTCGTGGAACAGGTTGGCGTAGTGATTGATGAAGTCCAGGTAGTGGCGAGGGGTGATGGCCATAGTTCTGCCGCCTCGCTTTGCTAGCCGAGCATTCGCCTTTCAGAAAACAGTTACATCTTCTCACTCTTCAGGAAACTCTGTGACTTAACCTCAGAAAACTTGGCAGACGGGTGTGACATGACAGAAGGAGCCCAGGCCTCGGGGGTCAGAACACTCGAGTCGGGACTCAGCTTAGCCACTTAGAGCTTTCGAGATGCCCCCTACACTTCCAAACTTCTCAAACCCTTTAACTTCTTTAAACTGAGGATGGTTGATTATACCAACTTTAGAGGTGTACTTTATGTGAAAGGCATCACAAATGTCAGTTACTACAGAAAGGTTAGCTAGCCTGCTTCCACCTTTTATTAGTAAGAAATGACACAAGCAAGAAACACGGGCAAGGCAGGCCTGACGTGAGAAGCTGCTCTGGTCCCTTGATTTCTGGAGCACAGCAAGATGATCAGACTACCAGGGGAAGCTGGGGCTGGAAGACGCTCCAAGGGCAATGGAGACGGCCTGCAGGGACTGGGCAGCAGGACACCTACAAGCTCAGAATGGATGTCACAAAGCTCTTCCAGGAAAGAGGAGCAGACTGAACACTTCTATTACAGAGAATCTATAGCAAGGACTAACAAAATACAGCTAGCAGGCCACAGTCCTGCATTTTTCGGTAATGAGGTTTTACTGGCCACAGTCACACCCATTCATTTATATATGTATCTTTGGAGGCTGTTGCCCCACAATGGCAGCACTGAGTAGCTGTGCTGGAGACTACTCCACCTGCAAAGGCTAAAACATTTACGATCTGGCGTGCTGATTCCTGGTCTACAGGAGAGAGTAAGGGCCTGAACATACAGCAGCACTGGGAGAAAAAGGCCAAGGAGATCACTTTACTAGAGGCAGAGTCAGTGGGGGCACTCAAGTGTTAGATGGCTCCAGAATTTGCAGCCCAGTGACAAGAATGAGATGTTGTTAAAGAGGTCAAAGGTAAGAAACAACTATTTCCTTTACAAATAACAGTACAACGTCAAATATGAAGTGCCCTAAGGTCTATTTATGGTTTTTTTGAGTCTGGGTCTCGTTCTGTTGCCCAGGCTGGATTGCAGTGGCATGATCTCAGCTCAATGTAACCTCCTCCCACCTCAGCCTCCTGAGTAGCTGGGACTACAGGTGCCCACCACCAGGCCCGGCTAGTTTTATTTTTATTTTTTGTAGAGATGAGGTCTTGCCATGTTGCCCAGGCTGGTCTTGAACTCCTGGGTTCAAGCGATCCTCCTGCCTTGGCCTCCCAAAGTGCTGGGATTACAGGCATGAGTCACTGTACCCGGCCTTAAGGTCTATTTTTATAGTAATTTAGTTTTATGTTAGCATGATGGTTAGTTTTGTATTTTATGTGTTGATCTGAAAATTGAACCCACCTGGTGAAGAGTCTGATGAACAAACACACAGCTGTTCACAATGGCTTCCCGATGGGATGGTGGCTGCGGCAGTTTATCATACACAACTGGCATGTAATCAGGAACGATGTAATTTGGCTTCTCCAGGTCCATCTTACTTGTGAATTCTTTGCCAACCTGATACAGTGCTTCGGTGGACCAGTCTCCAAACCAATTCAACACACACCTGAGAAAGAGGCCCACGTTTCAAAACAGCTATGAAGGGCAGGCTTTGCCCCTTGGAAGGACACCAACTTTCCTGACCCAGAGCCAAGTAAAGGTCCGCATACCTGTTGAAAAGTGCTGGCGATGTGGCTGCCCGGTCCTTGAGTCCTTCCGAGGAGGGGTTCATGGTGAACACCACGTGGAGGTTACGGATAACCTGGCTGGTGAACCACTTGTAAAGCTCCTCGTGCGAGTCCAGCATCAGGCCTTCCTTCTGTGCCCCCTCTTTGCACTGTGTCATCAAGGTGGCATACTCGTCTCCTTCAAAGAGACCAGGCACCTGGGAAACAGCACAGGGCTCACTTACTGGTCCCCCGGTAACACGTAACGCAACGCAACACGTCACCTAATTACCTCTCCGTTGGCCAGAAGGGTATTCATTCGTTCCAGGAATCCAGAATCTAATACATTAGATTCATCCATTATAAATGCTATCTTTTCATTTTTACAGCCAGAGCGTCTCAATACTGTCCGCAGATCTTCATCAAAGTCTTCTCCTGTGTACTTCCTATGGACCTACAGAAGCAGAGGCAAGTTAGGTCCATTCCTACTCACTGAGCTCTGCACACACATCAAGAATCTGTTGCTGGGATTAAGAGGCCACCGACCAGACGCACCTTAATCTGGTACACACTCAAACCGTTCATCCAGGCGACAAAACGAGACAGGGTAGTTTTTCCTGCTCCACTAACACCAATCAGAAGCAAGTGGCCTTGAGGTTGACGGAATATTCTGAAACATTATGAGAACAGATCAATGTTAAGGCTTACAATGCCTCATTCCCCTTTTGACTCATATCTAGTGTCTACAGTATTTTGGACATGTTTTAACTTGAACTTGTATATTAAACGTTTGCTGAGCAATTGTTATTTATGAGGTCCAGGAGGAATGGAAAGACCGGTAAGACACGGTCCTGTCCTCCAGACTGACATGACAGACTAATGCAATTCTAGCAGAAGGTCAAAGGGCCCTAATCATAGCAGGTGCACAGTGCTGGGGGGAGGAAGAATGAAATTCTGCTTGGGATAAACTAAGGAAGGTTAAGCTGGACTTAGAAAGAAGAGAAGGTGGAAGCTGCTTGGCAGAGAAGGCTGAGGTGGAGGTGGTAGGACAGCATTAGGCCTGGCGTGACTCGGCACACACACTTACTCAACAGTAGCTTAGGCGAGAGGTGAGCCTGTAACAACAAAAAAGCCCACCTGTCAATCCTCAGCACATGGTCTAGGACTTCATTGAACAGGACCAGCGGAACATCAAGTTCTTCTTCATAAAAGACCTTCAGCCTAGCTTTGACATAATCTCTTAACTCTTCTTGGTCTACTGGGATGTAATCCTATAGAAAAAAAGGTAATACCCAAATTACTTAGAAAAAATGTTAGTTATTAGACCAAAGTCAACTGTATTTCCACATACCATGAAGAAACTGTTGAAAAATGCAACAAAAAAAGGTATCATTTACAACATAGCAAAAAAAAATAAATTCACTAGGAATGGATCTAAAAACATGAAAAGCTTTTACAGAGAAAACTGAACTTCACCAAAAGGCAACGAAGATGATCTCAATACATGAAGAGACATACCCTGATCACAGAGGGAAAAACACTCTACTATGAAAACGTCAGTTCCATCAAACTCATCCATAGGTTCAACGTACTCCCGATCGAAACCTCACTAGTGGGAGGTGCTTACTGTCTTGGTGCAACCCGACAAGCCAATTCTGTATTTCATTTGGAACAGGTAAGATCCCTCTAAAAAAGAACCAGGTGTGAGGGCCTGCCCAATTTTTTTTTTGAGAGTAGCCTCGCTCTGTTACCAGGCTGGAGTGCAATGGCGTGATCTCTGCTCACTGCAACCTCCACCTCCAGGGTTCAAGCAATTCTCCTGTCTCAGCCTCTCAAGTAGTTGGGACTACAGGTGTGCGCCACCACACCCAGGTAATTTTCGTATTTTTAGTAGAGACGGGGTTTCACCATGTTGGCCAGGATGGTCTTGATCTCTTGACCTTGTGATCTGCCTGCCTTGGCCTCCCAAAGTGCTGGGATTATAGGCATGAGCCACTGCACTTGGTCTGGGCCTGCCCTATTAAACAGACTTATTACCATAATCAGGACCATGTGGTTTTAGCACAGACAGCAACCAAGAGATACCTATGCACACAGGGAAACTATGATGACAGACTGATACTGCGGAGTAAATTATTATTTAATAAACTTTGCTAGGATAATGGGCATACACAAGGAAAGAACTGAAAATGGAGCCACTGCTCACTCCATACACAAACTCAATTAGAGATGTGATTAAGGGTTTCAAAGATCCATCTTTTTTTTTTTTTTCCTTGAGACACGGTCACACTCTGTCACTCAGGCTAATTAGAGTGCAGTGGCCTGATCTTGGCTCACTGCAACCTCCACCTGGGTTCAAGTGATTCTCCTGCCTCTCAAGTAGTTGGGAGGACTCTACAGGCACATGCCAACAACATGCCTGGCAAATTTTTTTTTTTTTTGAGTCGGAGTCTCCCTGTGTCGCCCAGGCTAGAGTACAATGGTGCAATCTCGGCTCACTGCAACCTCTGCCTCCTGAGTTCAAGTGATTCTCCTGCCTCAGCCTCCTGAGTAGCCGAGATTACGGGCATGCGCCACCACGTCAGGCTAATTTTTGTATTTTTAGTAGAGATGGGTTTCACCACGTTGGTAAGGCTGGTCTTGAACTCCTGACCTCGTGATCCACCCGCCTTGGTGAGACGGGGCTTCACCATGTTGGGCAGGCTGGTCTCGAACTCCTGACCTCAGGTGATCTGCCCACCTTGGCCTCCCAAAGTGCTGGGATGACAGGTGTGAGCCACTGTGCCCAGCCTGCAAGATACACTTTAAGAACGTTTGTTCTTCAAAAGATCTTAGAAAGAGTAAAAAAACGGCCGGGCGCGGTGGCTCACGCCTATAATCCCAGCACTTTGGGAGGCCGAGATGGGCGGATCATGAGGTCAGGAGATCGAGACCATCCTGGCTAACATGGTGAAATCCCGTCTCTACTAAAAATACAAAAACATTAGCTGGGCGTAGTGGCGGGTGCCTGTAGTCGCAGCTACTGGGGAGGCTGAGGCAGGAGAATGACGTGAACCTGGGAGGTGGAGCTTGCAGTCAGCCGAGATCATGCCACTGCACCCCAGCCTGGGTGACTGAGGAAGACTGTCTCCAAAAAAAAGAATAAAAAAAGATAAGCCACAGGGAGATGTTTCCTATATATGAAAAAGAATGGGTAACTAGAGTCTTAAAATATATAGAAAATTCTACCGACATTGAACACACCCACCTTACTACTCCCGGCTCCTATCAGGCCCTCTGCCTCGTATGCCCTCCCTGACGTGGTGAACCCTTCTAGAGAAAGCTGAACTTCACTGAAAGCCACTGAAGAAGACCTAAAGACATGAAGACCCAATGCAAGGGTCACTCTACCAGAAATCTCTTCCCAGCCTGAGTTATCTCCCTCTGTCCACTCTTTCCTCCACTGGAGTGGGAGCCCCCTAAAGGAAGCTCTTACTTATGTCTATCACCTGGGGCTACTGAATGAAATGCAAGTGAAGACTGTAACTCAGTAAACGTCCTCATCCTTTTCAGAGAAAAAGGACAACTCACAGCTATTCTGGAGAGGTAAACTCCATCTAGTATTTTAGCACATGAAACATTTTCACACAAGTTATTCACAATTGTCCTATTTTCAGTGTGAGGAATGTGAAAACAAATTTGTGAAGCAAAGATTTCTTTCACTGTAAACCCGCTGAAGCAACACCTTCTACCGGCTGGCAATCCAATGGCTTGACCCTCACACAGAAGTCAGAACCCCAGTAGCAGCCAGCCAGCCATACTCCTGGGAGTCCCTGCCCTAAAGCATCAGTGACTGCAAACCCGTAGCCCATCACTGATGTAACGGCAGCCTCATTTGTCGTGCACTTCAGGACAAAGAGATTTTTCTTGTTTTTTAAGTATTTTTTTGAGGTAAGGTCTCACTTTGTCACCCAAGCTGGACTCTTTTTTTTTTTTTTGAGACGGAGTCTTGCTCAGGCACCCAGGCTGGAGTGCAGTGGCGGGATCTCGGCTCACTGCAAGCTCCGCCTCCTGGGTTCACGCCATTCTCCTGCCTCAGTCTCTCAAGTAGCTGGGACTACAGGTGCCCGCCGCGATGCCCGGCTCATTTTTTGCATTTTTAGTAGAGATGGGGTTTCACCGTGTTAGCCAGGATGGTCTCAATCTCCTGACCTCGTGATCCACCTGCCTTAGCCTCCCAAAGTGCTGGGATTACAGGCGTGACCCACTGCGCCCGGCCAGCTGGACTCTTTTTAAGTTTTTATTCTTTTTTATTTTTAAGACAGAATCTCACTCTGTTGCCCAGGCTGGAGTGCAGTGGCATGACCTCAGCTCACTGCAATCTCTGCCTCCCGGGTTCAAGCAATTCTCAGACTCCCGAGTAGCTGGGATTACAGGCATGTGCCACCATGCCTGGCTAATTTTTGTCTTTTAGTAGAGATGGAGTTTCAGCATGTTGTCCAGGCTGGTCTCCAACTCCTGACCTCGAGTGATCTGCCCGCCTTGGCCTCCCAAAGTGCTGAGATTATAGGCGTGAGCCATTGCACCTCACTGTATTTTTTTTTTTTTTGGGACAGAGTTTCACTCTTGTTGCCCAGGCTGGAGTGCAATGGCACAATCTCGGCTCACCTCAACCTCTGCCTCCCGGGTTTAAGAGATCCTCCTGCCTCAGCCTCCCAAATAGCCGAGATTATAGGCATGCACCACAGTACCCAGCTAATTTTGTATTTTTAGTAGAGACGGGGTTTCTCCATGTAGGTCAGGCTGTTCTCGAACTCCCCACCTCAGGTGATCCACCGCCTCGGCCTCCCAAAGTGTTGGGATTACAGGCGTGACCCACTGAGCCCGGCCAATGTTTTGTTTTTTAAAGTATTTTTTGAAACAGGGTTTTGCTGTTTTACCCAGGCTGCAGTATGGTGGTGTGATCACAGCTCACTGTGACTTCCCGGGCTCAAGCCTCCCAAGATGCTGGAACCATAGGCGTGAGTTACCTTGCCTGGCTAAATTTTCAAATTTTTTTGTAGAGATGGGGTCTTACTATGTTGCCCAGGCTGGGCTCAAACTCCTGGGATCAAGTGATCCTCCTGCCTCAGCCTCCCAAAGTGCTGGGATTACAGATGTGAGACACCATACCTGGCCCAAAGGTATTTTTGAGTAGAAGATAATTGGTTAGAATTAGAAAGGGACGGCAGAACAAGAAGGATGTCTAAAACACTGCGAGTCTGCTACCTTTGACAGCCAGTTGCTGTACAAGATGGGCCGGCTCATTGCCTTCTCTCTGTCGATGTTAGGAAAGTGCTTCAGAGCAACCGTGTCGATGTTCTCGTCAGTCCAGCGCCTCTCCTCATCCTCCACGAGTCTGTGGGGAGAGCAGCATGTGCATTTGGGTAACTACAAGGCCACGGTGAAGAAGCACCATGTTTGTGGGTGCTGTGGGCTCTTCCAAAGGATGCAGTCTTTATCACACATCTTCCTTTACTATGCATGGACAAACCTAAGAAGCTGAACTCATGACAGCTTAGGCAACCTGAAATTTTATTTCCTTTATTTATTTACTTTACTTACTTACTTACTTACAGAGTCTCACTCTGTTGCCCAGGCTGAAGCGCAGTGGTGTGATCTTGGCTCAATGCAACCTCTGCCTCCCAGGTTCAAGCGATTCTCCTGCCTCAGCCTCCTGAGTAGCTGGGATTACAGGTGTGTGCCACACCATGCCCAGCTAATTTTTATATTTTTAGTAGAGATGGGGTTTCACCATGCTAGTCTCGAGCTGTAATCCCAGCACTCTGGGGGGGCAGAGGCAAGCAGATCACTTTAAGTCAGCAGTCCGAGACTAGTCTGGCCAATGTGGTGAAACCCTGTTTCTACTAAAAATATAAAAATCTGTCTCAAAAAAAAAAAAAAAAAAAAAGGGAACTGTGATGTGTGTAGTTTTAGAGGTGTAAGACTTACTTACTACAAGGCAAGCAGGTGAGACTGTGATTGCCCGGCTGTGTGAGGACCTTTTGAGAAGCTGACTGTAAGATCTCCTATGCAGGCTACCAGGTGAGGGTCCAGTGAAGGCAGGTATATACTTACTTACTGAAGCCAATATGAATTTGTAAGCACAACTGCTGTTGCTACATTTGAATTTAAACAAAATTCTCTGTGGTATTAGAAATCTGTGAAAATTATATTGTGGGAGACAGGGTCTTGCTCTGTCACTCAGGCTGGAATGCAGTGGCACAATCATGGCTCACTGTAGCTGCAGCTTCCCAGGCTCACTTGACCTTCCTGTCTCAGCCTCCCGAGTAGCTGGGACTACAGGTACATGCCACAACACCTGGCTAATTTTTAATTTTTTTTTTAGAGATGGGGGTTTCACTATATTGGTCAGGCTGGCCTTGAACTCCTGGGCTCAATGATCCTCCTGCCTTGGCCTCCCAAAGTGCTGGGATTATAGAAGTGAACCACTATGCCCAGCCCATGTTTTTTTAATTGAAAAGGGGAGAGTGAAGGTAGTTGACACAGCAACAACAACCAAAGACCGTTTAAACAGCAGCAGAACTCCAACAAGAAATAAAAACAGGGCTGCCACGGCCAACACGCTCTGTACTCTGCCTTGCCTGCTCATCTCTTACAGTGGCTCTCAGTAATGTGCCCAGTATTACCCAAGAACCCCAAGCAGTCGGGTTTGAAAGCCAGTGATTACAACTAGGCAGTATTCTGAGACTTCTTGTACAGTAATGATCAGAAAATCTGCAGGATGACACCTGGTCCAGAAGCACAGCTGCCCAACACTTAAGCATTTCTTAGTCTGGAGGGCACCATCTGCCAAGTCATCTTACTGGGATTCAAACCACAAAACCTACACAGTTGATGCTGATCAGTCATCTGTTAGCAATTTTTTCCCTTAAGTACTGGTCACTTAACTAGAAAAACTCAAAATTTACTAAACAAGAATTGATCCAAGTGGGCAACAGGTAAAAGAGAAAACCAGTGCCCCAGAGCTCCAGCTGAAAAGCCTCTGATGAGAACACAGGCTGAGAGTCAGGAAGAGGGATGGTGGTTATGGAGCATGTACTCTGGGCAGTTGTTGGGAGGCCTTTTAACTCAGCAGTGAACCCGTGCTCTGGGAAGGTTATCACAGGCAGCTGCTACCTTGTGTGGTCCCACCTGACAGTTTAAAAGATTTATTAAAGTGCCCTGTTTTTTGACTTCTATGGTGTATCTTTAAAAAAAAGTACCCTGTTCACGGCCACAAGGTTTATGAAAGTGACTTGCGTAAGCAGACAGTGGTGGCAGCTGGTGCATTCAGTGCACTGTGACTTTGTTACCCTGGGGCGACTGTGACCAGTGTCCAGACGGGAGGCTGCCCTGGCTGACACTGCTCCTTCCACCACTGGCACCACCTGGCTCTAACTTAAGCAGGCCACCCCTGCAAAGACCCCAGCTGGATCCTCGGCTTTCCTTACCTATCTTGGAAGAGACGCAGAGCTTCGTGTGCCCAAATCCGAATGAGGCCTTCAACAGGCAGGGTCTCCAGAGGTCTCAGCGCTTCGAAGATGCCTCTCACCCACCTAGTCATTTCACGGGGTGAATAGATATAGTGAGGTTGTGTATCCTGGGTGAATCTCTCCTATGGGAATGAGAAAAATGGAAGTTACATGTAAATATCTGAAGACACAGAGAAGTGGTCAAAAAGTAAAATGCGGCAAAACATGTTTAAAGAACCTAGACCTTGAAATATTTAAGAAGATAGCTGGACATGGTGGCAGGTGCCTGTAGTCCCAGCTACTAGGGAGGCTGAGGCAGGAGAATCGCTTGAACCCAGGAGGCAGAGCTTGCAGTGAGCCGAGACTGTGTCACTGCACTCCAGTGTGGGCAACAGAGCGCAACTCCGTCTCCAAATGAGTAAACAATGTTGGAACAACTGGATAACCGTCCAGAACAAAGTTAGATTCAAGCTGCTCACTTTATGATGAAATACATTCTATTTAATGATTTAAATATTTGAACAATGAAACTACAAAAAATCCTTCTGAAAATGCTTAAAATTAAAAGCAAATTAAATACTGGGAAAAAGCATCTGCCACCTATGACAAGCAAGCTGTCCCAAAGCATGAAGAGCGAGGGAGACACAGCAGGGCAGTCGGTGGCTCCCACTCATCCCCGCAGCCAGCGCTCCATGGGAGGCTCAACAGAGAAATGCAAATAGCAACGACGAGAGTCATTTCTCACCAAATGGGCAACGACATTTTTGTTAATGACTCTTTTTTAAATGTTGCAGAACACAGGGAAGCGGGTGCTGCTGGTGGGAGTGTAGCTGGTCCCACCATCTTGAGAGCAATCTGGCAGATACGCAGCCTTTATATACATTTAGAAACTGCATAGCCTCTATTCTCATCATATACACATACATACACATGTATAGGATAATGATTAAACATGGAAATGTCAGCAGTCTTAGTACCTGCATAGAAAAGTGACTTTGATGACAGACCTTGGAGAAAGTCTCTCGGCTCAATAACATCTCTGAGTAAAGTCCAATCTTTTTCAACAGAGTTCTCATTTTTTTTTTGAGATAGGGTCTCATACTCTATCACCCAGGCTGGTGCAGTGGCACAATCACGGCTCACTGTAAGCTCTGCCTCCAGGTTCAAGCAACTCTCCCACCTCAGCCTCCTGGGCAGCTGAGACTACAAGCATGCACAACTACGCCCACCTATTTTTCGTATTTTTTGTAGAGACAGGGTTTTGTCATGTTGTCCAGACTAGTCTCAAACTCCTGGGCTCAAAGGATCCACCCACTTCAGCCTCCCGAAATGCTGGGATTACAGATGTCAACCACCACACATGGCCAATAGAGTGCCTTCTTTATGAGAGGAAAACAATTTCTGGAAGAGCAAAGAAACGCTGCGTACCTGAGACATGGTGTAGAACTCCACCATGGCAGCAGTGAGCGGCTCCGCATACGTCCGCAGGGATGGAATGAGCCTCAGCATGGCGCGGTTGAAGGTGCCGTAGATCTGTGTGAGGGAGGCAGGGCCCGGGTAATCCACATACACGACAGGCACGTGACGCAGGAACCTGTGCACAGACAGCCCAGCTCAGCACCCCTCCCTGACAGCAGCTCCAGGGAAGGGGCAGTGTGCCAGTGGAGTCACCCTGTCCAGGGCCCTGTCTGGAGGTCGCTTCCTAACCCAGCTATGTAGACTTGACATCAGTGTTAGCTGAGATCACACACACACTGCTCAGGCTTGGGGTCTGACACATAACAGTCAATGGAAAACACTTGAAAAAGAAACCAGCAAAGATGAGAAAATAACCAAGGTTTATTTCAGCCTCATCTTGGCTCTACAGATGAGTCTGGAGCAGTTCATCACTACCAAGAGATCAATGCTTTCATTTTATTTAATTTTTTGAGATGAAGTCTCGCTCTGTCACCCAGGCTGGACTGCAGTGGCGCGATCTTGGCTCACTGCAAGCTCTGCCTCCCGGGTCCATGCCATTCTCCTGCCTCAGCTTCCCGAGTAGCTGGGACTACAGGCACCCTGCCACCACACCCGGCTCATTTTTTTGTATTTTTAGTAGAGACAGGGTTTCACCATGTTAGCCAGGATGGTCTCGATTTCCTGACCTCGTGATCCACCCACCTCCGCCTCCCAAAGTGCTGAGATTACACCAGGTGAGCCACCACACCTGGCCAATGCTTTTATTTTTAACATGTTTTCCTGGCATTACAGCACAGAGAAGTAACCCAAGAGGAGCCCACGATAAGCAGTATTGTTATCTTTATTCTCAAAACCAGGTTTTTGTGGCGCTGTGTTTATAGCGATCCTGGAGCTGTGTGTACAGCAATCCTGGAGCTGTGTGTGTGTGAAGCAGAGCAGTCTACCAAGGTGTTTTACCTGTGTGAGAGGGGCTTTCTTCCAGGGTCTGTGGGGGGATTACAAGCCCCAACAAACTGGATTCTCTCCAGCTTCACCCACGTTTGATCTGAGGTACGGTAAAAGCCTCCGTGCTCCACCATCTGAAGGAACGGACAGGTACTACATTAGGAGCAAAACGTGAACAAGAAACATTGTGGGGCAGGAAGGGCCTTGTGGATAGAAACAAACCTGTCTGATGAAGGATATGACCCTTTGGGTCCCATATTTATCCATATCTGGCAAGTTGATTTCATCACAGAACAACACCAGCCACTTTCCAAGTTGAACAGGAGCCAAAACAACCCCGTTAGGCGTGCGCCTGTACTCGCAGTAGTGATCAAAAGTCTTCAGAAGCAGCTCTGGTGTAGTAGCACTGGAGAAGTTGAGACCCACCACCTTTGGAGGGAAGACACAAAACCACACTATAAGACCAACCCCACGCTCAACACCAAAAGGTCTGGCGTCCACCTCCTGGCCTCTTTACCTCCATGTCAGGCAAGGCCCGGAGGGCGCTGAAGAGTGTCATGGTCTTGCCAGACCCGGGAGGGCCACACAAGACCAGGGGCTTGTGCTCGGCCAGCCAAGTGTACAACAGGGCTTCGTGGCGGACTGTGTCCAGTGTCGGCACGACGACGTCAGGGGCTGCCACCTTGTGTGTCTCCACTTCAATCTGAGGCACCTTGGCCTGCCACGGAGACCACTCTCCGCTGATGGACACCTACACACAGAGATGGAAGTGTGAGTCAGGCTGGAACCAAGGTGCCTCCTCACGAGGTTTGCTTACCTGAACACAAACTTGAGCTTTCAGAAAAAGGAAGGAATTGGTCAGGTTAATGTGCATTCTTTGCTAACACATGAAACTAAAAGGATATTAAAAATAAATAAATAAATAAATAAAAAAAGAAACTAAAAGGATAAAGTCCTTCTATGAAATGGAATACAATGAAAAGATGAACTCAAGGTCCATGGTCAGGTTGTTCCAGGATGAGTTAAATCAACACGGGCTGTAACAGCATGCTCACCTCATAATCAATAATGGGTATGTTGGGCGCAGTGGGCAGAGGGACGGTCGTGATTCTTCTGATGTATTCACCCAGCTCTGCTCTCATTTTTAGCCGGCTGTCTCCAGACAGGGACCAGAGTATGGCATAAACCAGATATCGCTATTAAAAGAGGAATTACACTTTGATTTTTATAAAATTTCAACAACAAAAGACAGACACTTACAGCAAAGTTAACAAAAAGACAGTGGTTCCCAGTTTTCTTGCATCACAGACACCCACTGCACCTTTCCTAGCCCCTCAGCGAAGGCTCTGCCCTTGCCTAGGAGAGAGCACATCCACACAGGTGCAGCATTTCAGAGGTCCTCAGACCTGTGGTCGGGCACAGTGGTGAGCTCTGTGAAGCCCCTGATGGCCCCTGACCTGAATGTAGCGCTCCAACTGCTCGATCTGCATGGGGAAGTCGGGATGGTTGGCGTTATACTGCGCCACGTTGCGGCAGGCCTGGTGCAGCATGGAGAAGAGCGAGCCCAGGCAGCGCAGGCGCGTTAGGTCCATGATGTGCTCCAGCTGGAAGGCGTGCTCTAGTGCCTTGGTGACCAGGCCATTGGACGTGAAGTACGGTTGCATGATCGTGGCTGCATCTCTTTGGATCTGGAAAGTGGAATGAGTGATACTTAACTATCTTTCAAAAGGCAGGCAGGCTTCATGGATTCTCACCTGGTTCCCGGAGAAGGTCATATGACCTGGGAACACTAATTCTGGATGAAGCCTCAGTGACCAATCCTCACTCCTTCACTCTGGCGGTTCTCAAAACCCTGCTTCCCAGGAACCCTGGTTTTCCCACTGAACATGGCAAAGAGCAGTCTTCCATCAATTTGTAGAGAAAAGTAAGGTAATGAAAAGAATTCGTTACATTTTCCCACACATGACTTTTAACATTTGTAGCTGCTACAGCTGGGCTTCCTTGTTTAAGCTGGCGGAAGACAACATTGATTACACAACACTTGGCTGGGTACAGAGACTCACGCCTGTAACCCCAGCACTCTGAGAGGCCAAGGCAGGTGGATTGCTTGAGCCCAGGAGTTCAAGACCAGCCTGGGCAACAGAGCGAGACCACATCTGAACATCCTAGCACCCTCGCGTCATGATGTGCGGGTCCCACCTGGGCGTACCTGCAGCATGGGGGAAGCGGCCTCCTCCCCCTCATCCTCTTTGCCCTTGCGCCGCCGCTGTGCCTCATCCTCCCCTTCATCCAGCGGGATGCTGCGTAGCCTGGCCAGGAAGTTGTTGAAGATCATGTCGGTGCTCAGCACATCCTCACTGAACCAGACCATGCCGCAGCGTGACACTGTGGCCAAGGTTGCGTATTTCAAGTCCTGTACCTCAAACATTATTCTCACCTTGAAAGAAAACATTTTAAGCAGATTTAATGACATAGGTTTAGAAGAAACCTGGACATTAAGATTCTTTCACCTATATACACACTGAATAGGTGACTTAAAACATAATTGTCCTATACAGAAAGTAGCCGGGCATGGTGGCGTGTGCCTGTAATTGCAGCTACATGAGAGGCTGAGGCAGGAGAATCACTTGAATCTGGGAGGTGGAGGTGGCAGTGAGCCAAGATCATGCCACTGCACTCCAGCCTGGGTGATAGCGAAAACCTGTCTCAAAAAAAATTTTTTTCTGCACTTACTAACAAAAACAAAAAACACCTACAGCTCACATCACTACAGTATTCACTATTCTCTCTACAGGAATCTGGGCAGGACAAGTGTATGTGGCAGGGAGAAGAGCAGGGCAGACCACCGTGTTTAAGGTTGCCCACTGTTCTTGAGGGCACAGAAGCAACAGCCCCTCCAAGGGTGATGTCAGTAGTGACTGCGTCCTGGGTACGCACCGGGCCTGGATCCCTCCAGTCTCACACAACCTGACCAGGCATGACCAGGCAGGCATGCTGTGTCTCCAGTGTTTTTTTTTTTGGAGACGGAGTTTCACTCCTGTTGCCCAGGCTTGAATGCAATGGTGTGATCTCGGCTCACTGCAACCTCCGCCTCCCAGGTTCAAGCGATTCTCCTGTCTCAGCCTCCTGAGTAGCTGGGATTACAGGCATACGCCACCACACCCAGCTAGTTTTTTGTCATTTTAGTAGAGACAGGGTTTCATCATGTTGGTCAGGCTGGTCTCAAACTCTTAACCACAGATGATCCACCTGCCTTGGCCTCCCAAAGTACTGGGATTACAGGCACGAACCACTGTGCCCGGCCTCACCTCCAGTTTAAAGATGGCGCAGGTGACTTGCTGGGGTCCCACGGCTAGTAAGTGGTTGAGATTCAAAGCAGTTGGTCAGACTCCAGAGTCTTAACCCTGGAGCTGTAACGAGATCAACCTCCTCTGACAACAGTTAGACTCTACTAGATCAGCTGCCAGAGTGGAACTTGAGTTGTCGGAGTAAGTGCACACTTTCAGACAGTGCTAAGAATCCATGGCTGGTTCCTGAAGCTGAGATAAATACCAACCCTAAGCCTTGTTGTTAAAGGCTCATAAGCTGATCAGGCCAGAAACCTCGCATCATCCTTGAATTGTTTCCCTCACACTCACGTCTAGTCCATCAGCAAATCCCATGCATGCTTTAAACTCCGACCACAATCAGCCACCTCTCAGCACCTTTGCTGCTGCCAGCTCGCCCCCTGTCCCTGAGGCCTGGAGGACCGAGGCAGCCTTCAACTGGCCTCCTGGCTTTCACCCTGCCCTCCTCATTCTCCAAACGGCAGCCAGACGGATCTTCGTGGACATACATCACGGAACATTGCTCCTGCCAGGCTGCTCCATGGATCCCAACTTGCCCAGTGTACAAACGCACACTCCCACGATGACCTCCAGGGCCCCTGACCTGGCTCGTTTCCTCTCTGGTCTTAGCCCTGACTTGTCCTCCCTAGTCCTCTCTGCTTTAGCTGACTGTCCCTTGCTGTCCTCATGCACACCGGCCCCCTGTCCCAGACCTGCTACTCCTGCTTGTGTGTTCCTTTGCCCAGAATACTTGGGAGCCTTGGGACCGACTCCCTCACTCTCCTAAGTGCCTGCTCAAACCACGTTCACAGGGAAGGCTTCACATTTTAACCTCCAGCCCCCACCAACACCTGACAGCTCACTTTCCATTTCTTTTTTTCTTTGCACCAATCACTATTCATTTTGTTTGTCCATTTTATGCATCACACATGAGCAAGGGCTTTTGTCTTCCGGCTTTTTTTTCTTTTCTGAGACAGAGTCTCGCTCTGTCACCCAGGATGGAGTGCAGTAGCGCAATCTTGGCTCACTGTAACCTCCACCTCCCAGGTTCAAGCGATTCTCCTGCCTCAGCCTCCCAAGTAGCTGGGACTACAAGCGCCTGCCACTATGCCTAGCTAATTTTTTGTATTTTTAGTAGAGACGGGGTTTCATTACGTTAGCCAGGATTGTCTCGATCTCCTGACCTCGTAATTCGCCTGCCTTGGCCTCCCAAAGCCCTGGGATTACAGGCGTGAGCTACCACGCCCGGTCTGTCTTCTTGCTTTCTTACTGCTGTATTTTCAGTATCTACAACAGGGTCTGACTCAGTGCAAATCTATACCGGGCCTGGCTGTGTTTATTGATCAGCAGGTGTTGTCAGGCACCTGCACCATGCACTCATTTCCCAAGGGACAGCCTAGAAAGCCCCATTCCAAATTTCTCATTTTCCCAACTCTTTAGATGTATAATAGCTTAAGAAACCCTAACGACAACCCCACCATACAAGGTTAACTGATAATCACAGAGTGTGCTTATTATTCCATAAATGATAGAAAGCCATTAATAAAACCTATTGTTTCTCACTAGCCATGGAAATGGAAAAAAAAAATCTAGCAGTTGAGATGCTGTCTTTGAAAATTACTTACACAATGATTGCTACTCCACGGAATCTGGGTCCATGACTCCAGATCTGCACTTAGCTAGCACATGAATTTTAGTTGGCCAAAAGGAATTATTCAGTTATGACATACAAAAGGCTACTTACATTGGGTGGAAGACTGAGGCGCTCTCCATTGGGGAGAGTTAGGAGCTTGTTGTCATCCAGCACTGAGTTCAAGTTCTCAACCCACTCTGGATCCACATCGCCATCGAAGACAATCCACTGGCGCTTCTGCAGCTCGCCTCTCACGCTGTCGATGATCCTGGTCGGGAAGGATTTTAAAACAGCTGCTGACTAAATCAAGACTTTTTTTTTTTTGAGACGGAGTCCTGCTTTGTTGCCCAGGCTGGAGTGCACAATCCCGGCTCACTGCAAGCTCCGCCCCCCCGGGTTCACGCCATTCTCCTGCCTCAGCCTCCCGAGTAGCTGGGACTACAGGCGCCCGCCACCACGCCCGGCTAATTTTTTTGTATTTTTAGTAGAGATGGGGTTTCACCATGTTAACCAGGATGGTCTCGATCTCCTGACCTCGTGATCCGCCCGCCTCGGCCTTCCAAAGTGTTGGGATTACAGGCGTGAGCCACCGCGCCCGGCCAATCAAAATTTCAACATTAGGCATGTTTACCTATGATGGTTTGAAGTGACCTTTAATTTGCTCAGACTTTGGTTGAAAATAATGTATACTCTGCTCTTGTGAGAGGAAAGCACACAGGGCCCACATCCAGGAGAACACAAACACAGATCAAAGACGACGTACTTTCTCAGCACGTGTGTGAAGAGCCCATCTGTCCATTCCCTGGTGTTGGGGTCCAGGGTTCCGTAGAGGTGGTCTTTGCTGATGGCCTTGGGGTCGATGATATGGGCCACACCTTCCACACCCTCAAGTCTCTCCAACGCCTTCAGCAGGACACGCCAGGCCATGCTCTTCCCACTTCCCGAGGGTCCCACCATCATCAGGCCATGATTGATCTGGGTGATCTGATAGAGCTGGAGAACCTGCAGGGCCCAACAGACCAGCACAGTGACCATCCCAGAGGAGGAATGGGGCCAGCTCCTCGCTCAGCCACCTCTTGTGAAAGTCAGCAAGAAACATTACGTGTGGATTTTTTTTTTTCTGAAACGGAGTCTCTCTGTCGCCCACACTAGAGTGCAGTGGTATGATCTCAGCTCACTGTAAGCTCCACCTCCCAGGTTCCAGTGATTCTCCTGCCTTACTCCCCCGAGTAGCTGGGATTACAAGCACCTATCTATGGATCCTTTTTTTTTTTTTTTGAGACGGAGTCTCGCTCTGTCACCCAGGCTGGAGTGCAGTGGCCGGATCTCGGCTCACTGCAAGCTCCGCCTCCCGGGTTTACGCCATTCTCCTGCCTCAGGCTCCTGAGTAGCTGGGACTACAGGCGCCCGCCACCTCACCCGGCTAGTTTTTTGTATTTTTTAGTAGAGACAGGGTTTCACCGTGTTAGCCAGGATGGTCTCGATCTCCTGACCTCGTGATCCGCCCATCTCGGCCTCCCACAGTGCTGGGATTATAGGTGTGAGCCACCGCGCCCGGCTATCTATGGATTCTTAAAGGCAAGTACTGAAACTCCTCAACTGGAGAGATGTTACATAGGCCACATCTAAAACAAACATTTCCAAACTGGCGAGTTCTTTAGTAAGTCAGGAAGGCTGGAGCCAGTGGGACAAGACACCAACGAGCAGCCTCAACAAGGACACATCAGATCCCGCCAAGGACAACAAGAGACTGAATGGATGAGCCACATGTTCAATCCCGTACAGCGTCTCTCAGGCTAAACACACACAGCTTGTGTAAACAATAAACTTTTTCTTTTTTTTTTTTTTTTTTTTTTGAGGCGGAGTCTCGCTCTGTCGCCCGGACTGGAGTGCAGTGGCCGGATCTCAGCTCACTGCAAGCTCCGCCTCCCGGGTTCACGCCATTCTCCTGCCTCAGCCTCCCGAGTAGCTGGGACTACAGGAGCCCGCCACCTCGCCCGGCTAGTATTTTTGTATTTTTAGTAGAGACGGGGTTTCACTGTGTTAGCCAGGATGGTCTCCATCTCCTGACCTTGTGATCCGCCCGTCTCGGCCTCCCAAAGTGCTGGGATTACAGGCTTGAGCCACCGCGCCCGGCCCTCTTTTTTTTTTTTTTAGAGACGGAGTCTTGCTTTGTCACCCAAACTGGAGTGCAGTGGCCGGATCTCGGCTCACTGCAAGCTCCGCCTTTTGGGTTTACGCCATTCTCCTGCCTCAGCCTCCCGAGTAGCTGGGACTACAGGCCCGCCACCTCGCCCGGCTAGTTTTTTGTATTTTTTAGTAGAGACGGGGTTTCACCGGGTTAGCCAGGATGGTCTTGATCTCCTGACCTTGTGATCCGCCCGTCTCGGCCTCCCAAAGTGCTGGGATTACAGGCTTGAGCCACCGCGCCCGGCCTAATAAACTTTTTCTTAAATGAATCACATAGAGTAAGGAAAGAAGCCAATACAGAATGTAAACTACGTATTGATCAGCAATTTAGGCTGTTCATCTCTGGCACTAGAAAGTCTTGTAAGCAGAATTTTTACCACTATAAACAACTTTCCAAAATGGTCATGCACTTAACATTTTCAGAAATTGAACTGTATCGTGTAAAATTTTCAGGTTAAGTATTGTTTCCTCTTCATTTAAACAACAACAACAAAAAATTCGAATAGACCTTGGGCAAATCTTCATAGAGCATATGACGCACCTCCACAGCCTCTGTGGACAGTTTCCTCAAAGGGCCCACGGTTGTCATTACTGGACACTAAGGCCAGCAGGGTCTGTGAGGGCAGTGGTCAAGGAAACAATCCAAGTTACCTTTTCAACCCACATTCCACCAACTTCTTCTCCATCTCCATATGTCAAATACATCTCCTGACACACTTTCTTCAGCTCTTCTCGAAGGGCAGTCATCTCACCCCTGTGATACTGGACTCCAGGGAACACGTCCGACAGGAGGCTGAAGAGCAGCGGGATGTCCTCTGCCACCAGCTTCGGCACCATCGTCTCACAGACGCTCTGTATCAGAATCTACGGGGAGAGGGCTGGGCTGTGAGCGGTGGAGCACGGCTTAAGTGCCGCCCGCTGCATCCCCCGGAGGTGCGTGATCAGTAACTGTTGGTGAACCAAGGGTGCGACCACCACTCGCCCACATTCGTGCACTCAACTCACTGGGCCAACATTCCAGTCGATGCCAGTCATCCCAAGACATGTGAACCCCAACAAGAACCCACAAGTCATGGCTTAAATGTTAAAAAGGTAAATTTAAATAATGTATAAGGTTTGAATGATGAAAGCGTTTGTAGCGAACCTCTTGTTCAGGGAGATTTTCAGCAATTTCTCCTTCATCAACTGCTTCCCCTCGTTCCTCTTTCTCCCTCTTTATCTTCTGGATTCTCTCTCTCTTCACGTTGCCTGCGCTCACCAGCACACTCTTCAGAGCCCGGAGACCAAAGTCATAATGGCTTTGGGAAGAGAGCTGCTCATCGCATAGTCTAGATAAGAAAAAAAAAGGCTTTCTTTAAAAACAGTATACTTTAAACAATAATAGGGTCAAGTGTCAAGAAATCAGAGAGGGATATTTTGAAAGACGTACCATCATTACACATAAAAATTGTAAGGTTAAATGGGCACATTTATCACATGCAAGAAATACTGATTATTCTAGGCTACTTACTTAAAAAATGGGACGATTTTGTTGGCAAGCACTTCAGCAGTGCGGAAGCCCTGTGAGTACAGCATGACCTGGGCGATTAACTGCCGGTCGGGCTTGGTCATTGCCAGGCTCCGGAACAGCTTCTTCAAGTTGTCAGGAAGGTTAGACCGGCCCGCGTAGCCAGGATTCATGGTGATGAAGATGGCCATGTCCGGGCTCACCTTGACTTGTTTGTTCAGCAGCTCACAAGTAATGGGGGCAGAGGCTGAGAATGAGATGATAGTGTTAAGGCTAGAAATGTTAAAAAACAAACAAACAAAAAAACCCCATTCTAAAGTGTCTCTAAAACAACAGACAAAGCTCTCGTTCTCCCAGGGAGCTGGAGTAGAGGCTTCCTAGGGGGCTGCTCTCTGGCTTTCTTCAGGGACCACCAGCCACGCTCTCCCAGCCTGGGTGGACCCATTCCCATGCACCTCATGTGCACGTGTCCTAGGTCAAGCCACCAGAGGCAGAGACCACTATTTTATTTGGGCAACACAACACTGAGTGTCACAGAGAACTCGAGATAGAGATGCAGTCCACAAATGTGCAAAAATAAAAAGGAATAAATGCTGCGACACTGACTGGCTTAGATCATGGGAATTACCTGTTCCTGGCATCAACAAAATAAAAAGAACCCCAAACCTCCAAGCACCTCTGAGCCACTCTGGAACAAAGTGTATTCTCGCCTTAAGAGACCACTGATCACAACGGCAAGTGTTGTGCTTTCTTCCACACTCCTTTCGTTTTATTTAGGAGGTCTGGGGAGTTCTCCATAAGGCAAATTGTTATTATGCAATAAAGGGAAACATTAAAAACTACAGTGTATACCTAAGACAGAATTTCACACCTGCCCAATACCCAAATGTTTGCCTCCTTCAGCATCCCACCCTCCCTGACCCCACATGTTGGGACTTTGTGTTGAACTGGGAAGGGAAGTGGTCCCTGGGGCCTCTCTGACGGCTGCTCCTATCGTGATAAAGGGCTTGTTTCTAAAGACAGGTGGCAGAACACTGGCCAGTCAGGTGGCTGGGGAGGCTGGCTCTCTGACGATGTGGGAAGGAAGAGGGTGCACCGAGGGCCCACACCAGAGGACACACTCATCCCGTGGCAAAGGCCATGGAGGGAACACACAAGCTCTAAGGGAGCACAGGGGCATCTGCCTGGCTGAGGAAGGACTGCTCAGGTTTTCGGTTGTCCTGGGACATAGAAACCTCTATGCTGCTGCCCTAGAATGAGGACTGAAAGCTGTGATGCAGAACAGTCCTGGGTTTTTTTGGGGGAACAGTGTTGCTCTGTGGCCCAGGATGGAGTGCCGTGGCATGATCTCAGTTCACTACAATCTCTGTTTCCTGGGTTCAAGGGACTCTCCCTGCCTCAGCCTCCCGAGTAGCTGGGATTATAGGTGTACACCACCATGCCAGGCTAATTTTTATATTTTCAGTAGAGATGGGTTTCACCATGTTGGCCAGACTGGTCTTGAACTCCTGACCTCAAGTGATCTGCTTGCCTCAACCTCCCAAAGTGCTGGGATTACACACGTGAGCCACCACGCCTGGCCTGGGTTTCTTACCTTCCGCCTTTAACCACGGCTCACTATACTGCCTATAATAGTGAGTTCCTGTGAGCTAAATTCTTATTTCTAATCCAAGAGGTAAAAAATCAGCTCACAAGGGAATTTCCCTCTACATTCTCTAAGCAATCTTTGAAGAAGAGGTGTCTTACTCTTGTCGTAGTTGGGGCTGGAATGTTCGCGCAGTGCTTCCTGTATGCACTGCACCTGCTGGGACACAGCCGAGAGCATCCGCTCCTCCAGGCGGTTGAACTCGTCAAAGCAGCCCCAGGCACCCACCTGGCAAAGGCCCACAAAGATCCGGCCCATTGCCTGGAAAGGAGAGGAAGAAAGAAGCTAAAACCACCTGCTGTGCCCTAAATTGTCTCCCCCTCTCCCTTGCCACAAATGAGTATGTTGATGCCTTAACCCTAGTGGGTTTGTCTTTAGCAAAAGAGCATGTAAGGATGTAACTAAGGTTAAATGAGGCCATGAGGGGCGGGGCCGCTTATCCATGGGACTGGTGCCCCTATAAGAGGAAGAGGAACCAGAGCACTCTCCATGCTTGTATTCCGAGGAAAGGCCTTGTGGGGACAAAATAGCCATCTGCAAGCCAGGAAGAGGGCCCTCACTGGGAACTGAACCCCACTGGCACCTTGATCTTGGACTCCCCAGCCTCCAGAACTGTGAGGAAATACATTTCTATTGTTAAGCCACACAGCCTGTGCTGCTTGGATATGGTGGCCTGAGCAGACTCCCACACCACCTGCCTCAGTGCTGGCTTCATGGGGCTCAAATCCTGACTCTGACGATCTGTTTGGCCTTGGGCAAGTCACATCTTTTTGAAATGCATATCTCCCCATATTTGAAATGGGAATAATACTACCTACCTCCCATGGTGGTTATGAAGGATAAATTAGAGTCACACCTCAGGTGAGGGGCCCAGTGCCCACACACAGCAGTTACTTCATGAACAACTGCCATTATCATGACAGATGAAAAGTATATACCTTCTTTCCTTCTGTGCCAATAAAATCTCAATGACAAAGCTACTGTTTTTATTCTATCACTTTTTGTCGATTAAAGATAAAACCTCTTCCATAACATGTGCTTATTCCAAGACACAGGCACTACAAATGTCTTCAAAAAACTGACATTTTACAAAAATATTACACTGAAGATCTAACTTTGAAAACATGAAACTAAAGTCAACTTCAAAGCATGTATGCTGGACACCTCAAACACTTCAAAATAACACCTCTCGCTACTACAGGACTCAGGAGGCCATATAAACCATGCTGAGCTGCAACACAAATGGCTTTGACAGAGGTACGAGCTTGATATTCCCCAAATGATCCCCGCAGGGCATTAGATTTAAGGTGGATCCCATAAAGCGTCTCACCTGGAAATCAAAGGTTTCATCACAGTTGAAAACTAAAACAAACCGTCCAAGCTGATGGCCAAGAGCTTTGACAGACTCTGTTTTCCCAGTTCCAGCAGGTCCTGTTTAACGAAAAGCAACAGAATGCTTGAGTCCATTACCTAACTGAAAACATATCTTTAGCTTTAAAATAACTATAAAAAGCAACTCATTTAAAAAATCCAAGTAGTGGTCAGGTGCGGTGGCTCACGCCTGTAACCCCAGCACTTTGGGAGGCCGAGGCGGGCAGAATGCCTGAGGTCAGGAGTTCGAGACCAGTCTGGCTAACATGGTGAAACTCCATCTCTACTAAAAATATAAAAATTAGTTGGGCTTGGTGGTGGACGCCCATAGTCCCAGCTACTCGGGAGACTGAGGCAGGAGACAGTTTGAACCCAGGAGGTGGAGGTTGCAGTGAGCCAAGGTTGCACCAGTGTACTCCAGCCTGGGCGACAGAGCAAGACTCCGTCTCAAAAAAAAATCAAAGTAGTAATAAATGCAAACAAATTTAAGACTTTAGAATGTACACACCACATAATTAAGAAGTATATTCGGGCCGAGCGTGGTGGCTCACGCCTGTAATCCCAGCACTTTGGGAGGCCGAGGTGAGTGGGTCACCAGGTCAAGAGTTCGAGGCCAGCCTGGCCAACATGGTGAAACCCTGTCTCTACTAAAAATATAAAAATTAGCCTGGAGTGATGGCGCATGCCTATTATCCCAGCTACTCAGGAGACTGAGGCAGAAGAATGGCTTGAACCTGGAGGTGGAGTGTGCAGTGAGCCAAGATCACACCACTGTACTCCAGCCTGGGTGACACAGACTCCATCTCAAAAAAAAAAAAAAGAAGTACATTCAACCGGGCACGGTGGCTCAAGCCTGTAATCCCAGCACTTTGGGAGGCCGAGACGGGTGGATCACCGGGTCAGGAGATCGAGACCATCGTGGCCAACACAGTGAAACCCCGTCTCTAAAAAAAAAAAAAAAGTAGTACATTCAAATCATTAGCTTTATCTTCAAACACTTTAATACATGATTCCATCTGTCCAGATCTGTGGAAGAACTTACCAAATGGGGAACCCCCCAGCCTGGCCTCCAAGGCTTGTGTCATCGTCAAATAGCAGCGGTCAGTGAGGGGGGTCTGGACCAGTTTGTCCTGAACACCCAGGTACTCAAAGCCATAGTTAAATTTGGCATTTGCCATTTGAATTGACAACTGCTGTAACACATCAGTTTGCTTAGGGTCAAAGTAAAATCGCATCTGGCTGAGCCATTCAAAAGATTTGGCGTTGTCAATCTTGCTTTTGATCAAGGACCTTGTAACGTCTCTCTGGTGAACCAACTCTGTAATCTGAAGAAAGACAGTCACTTTAAAAGTTCATCTACACTAAAGCAATACAGTGCATTCTTTGGGCTTGTGGACTGTTAAACTGAAATTGAGGTTCTAGGTCCAGTAACAATGGCTTTCAGTAAATGTTCCCAAAGGCAAATTCACTTTCAGAGATGAGAGAAATGTTACTCATGAGATGGTATTACACAGAACCCAGAGCTGCAGCAAAAACAAAGAAACAGAAACACCTGGCTTTAAATATTTTAAAATTCTGCAACTATCCTAAAACATGATGGAAGACTAGCTTTCTGATGTCTGTCCTAAGAGTCTGCCATGTGCCACCATGGGGCTCAGAGCAGGCACTGCCCACGCCATGCAGCTTAGCACTGCTGTGGCCACCTCTCTGGGGAGATGACGGGAAAGAGCAAGAGATCCTGACCAAGATTGATCCCTTCCTCTCTACCGTGATGTCATGTAACCCCCGCATGCCCCTGAGATTACCTTTCAATAGGGACAGGGAGCCAAATGCCCACCCTCAGAGGATATCTGTACACCGTCCACTGTTCTCCTTGATACTATCTGAAACCTTTTTCAAGGATGATTTCGACTTAACTGCGTGGTCGAGGGTGTAAGAGTCTAACTGGTAAGGAAGGAGTCAGATGCGAGACTAACCAAGTGTTCTAGCTTCCGCCTTCGGAGTGGGGGCTGCTCCATGAGGACAGAGTCTGCTAACACATTGAGGGTGACCTCCACATTGCTCAGCACGGAGTGCAAAGGCGCGGCGTCTCCGCCTCCGCCCATGCTGCTCAGTGCGGTCTCCACGTTCTCAGACCAGGCTATCTGGGCTGACAAAACCACAAGCTGGGCCTGAAAGACACAGGAACAAGATCCCAAAAGATCATTTTAAGGATTGGGCCGCGTTTTCACCATGAGCCCACTCACTTCTACCATAGATTACCTGGTATTTATCAATCCAAGTGATGTAGGTGTTTGGGTCAATTGAAGTTGCTTTACCAAAAATCTCAACTTCCGTAACAGACTCAGCAAGCAGTTTGGCCAGGGTGACCCTCATCTCCTTCTCTACCAGCGTGAGCCACTCGTTGATTTTGGGATGCTCAGTAATTGACACAGGAGTTTTAAACAGAACCTGAAATAAGTGAAGAAATAAAATTAAAGTAACAATTTTAAATGAGGTGCGCAAAAATGTGAGAGAAGTTTTAAAAGTTACAAACAGAGGCCGGGCGCGGTGGCTCAAGCCTGTAATCCCAGCACTTTGGGAGGCCGAGACGGGCGGATCACGAGGTCAGGAGATCGAGACCATCCTGGCTAACATGGTGAAACCCCGTCTCTACTAAAAAAATACAAAAAACTAGCCAGGCGA
Organism: Rhinopithecus roxellana; assembly: GCF_007565055.1. Taxonomy (NCBI): domain Eukaryota; kingdom Metazoa; phylum Chordata; class Mammalia; order Primates; family Cercopithecidae; genus Rhinopithecus; species Rhinopithecus roxellana. Next base: position 160,615,131 of record NC_044553.1, on the reverse strand, counting down.
GGTGGCGGGCGCCTGTAGTCCCAGCTACTCAGGAAGCTGAGGCAGGAGAATGGCGTAAACCTGGGAGACGGAGCTTGCAGTGAGCTGAGATCCGGCCACTGCACTCCAGCCTGGGTGGCAGAGCGAGACTCTGTCTCAAAAAAAAAAAAAAAAAAAAAAAAAGTTACAAACAGAAATTTACCTCCTCTCCTTCCCGAGATGAAATACCCAAAACAACAGAATTATCCTCGTTCAGGATGATGCTCGAAACTCCAGCAAACATCTTCTTGAAATGTTTCTGTAATTTAGCGACATTCTTGCTGTTTCCAATGATTTCAAGCAAATCTTCATCACCCACAAAATAGAATCTAAAATTAAAATAACACTCAAGTTGCTAAAATATGATATACACATATAAGGTGAATCAAGGCAAAATTTCAAACTGCAGGAAGGGAAAGAAGATGTGGCTGGTGGTGGCAATCTCCAGCCCAAATTCAATCACATCGAAATTTCTTCCAGTCCTTGGCAAAAGATACACACTTTCCTAACAAGATCTTGAAGTAAGAGGAATTCAATGAATGCAAATAATTTCATGTCATCTGCCTTAGTAAGTCATTTTATTAACTTTTTTTTTTTTTTTTGAGATGGAGTCTTGCTCTGTCACCCTGGCTGGAGTGCAGTGGCGCCATCTCGGCTCACTACAACCTCTGCCTCCCGGATTCAAGCGATTCTCCCGCCACGGCCTCCCGAGTACCTGGGATTACAGGCAGCCGCCATCATGCCTGGCTAACTTTTGTATTTTTGTAGAGACAGGGTTTCACCATGTTGTCCAGGCTGATCCTCAACTCCTGACCTCAGGTGATCTGCCCGCCTCGGCCTCCCAAAGTGCTGAAATTACAGGCGTGAGCCACCACGCCCAGCCTATTAACTAATTTTTTAAAAAATCTGTCCAATTCAGCCTAAGCATACTATTCTGAAAGGAAAAGATGCCACTCAGAAAACTGTCAGAGGCTGGGTGCGGTGGCTCATGCCTGTAATCCCAGCACTTTGGGAGGCCGAGGCGAGCAAATCACCTGAAGTCAGGAGTTCCAGTCAAGTCTGACCAACACGGCGAAACTCCATCTCTACTAAAAATACAAAAATTAGTTGGGTGTGGTGGTGGGCACCTGTAATCCCAGCTACTTAGGAAGCAGAGGCAAGAGAATTACTTGACCCTGGTAGGAGGAGGTTGCAGTGAGCTGAGATTGCACCATGCGCTCCATCCTGGGCGACAGAGCAAGACTCCATCTCAAAAAAAAAAAAAAGAAAAGAAAACTGCCCGAGATAAACACTGAGGAGATGCAATGCAAGCTGCCTTGGAGGGTAGATGATAGTTAAAAATTAAGGATTTAGGAAATCCAAGGTAGGACGATTTAAAAGATCCAAGGTAGGTACAATTAGTAATCACTGCATGACAGGGAAGGGAATGGTAATCATTATATGTATTATTGGCTAACAAAATCCTTGATGTGAAAACTAATAAACAGAGCCCCAGAAGGGAAAGAAGATAGCTGGAAAAATGCACAACTGAAATTCAGCTTGACTCCAGGCCAAGTCAAAGCAAGGATCTTACCTGGGGAAAGATGACCGCTCTCTTTCCAGATATTCTCCCAATGCTTTCTGGATCTTTCCTAGCAAGTCTGCCAATCTTTCCAGAGACCTCTGTACTCCCTGGATATTCAGAACATCCATAACAAGGGGAGACTTGGACACTTTTTTCATTAGAGCCAAAAACTCAGTGCTGATGCTACAAATGAAATTAAAACATGCGTCAGCCTTTGTGTAGAGTAGTTACCAGCTGCTGGCAAATTTGGCTCTCTGGCTGGAGGCCATACCTCTGAAACCGCTGGGTTTCCACTGGCAGCAGGTGCTTGATATCTGCACTGCCTGTGAAGATACCTTCCAGGTAGACCCACCGCCTCTGCACATCAATCCACACATCAAAGAGAGCCATGATCCTGTTCAGCTTATCTTCCCAGCTGAGTGCATCCTCTTCAAAAACCTGGTGGACAGACAAGAGGGCAGAGGTAAACTGCTAACCCTTTTACTCACAGATATGCCAAAACTCACTGAAAAATGTAGATCAGGATCTTACGAAGTAATCTCATTCACATTGTAAAAAACAAGTAGACGGGTGCGGGTGGCTCACACCTATAATCCCAGCACTTTGGGAGGCCGAGGCGGGTGGATCACTTGAGGTCAGGAGTTTGAGACTAGCCTGGCCAACATGGTGAAACCCTGTCTCGACTGAAAATATAAAAATTAGCCAGGTATGGTGGTGTGTAGCTGTAATCCCAGCTACTTGGGAGGCTGAGGCAGGAGAATCACTTCAACCCGCACGCAGAGGTTGCAGTGAGCCGAGATGGTGCCATTGCACTCCAGCCTGGGTGAGAGCGAGACTCTACCTCAAAAAAAAAAAAAAAAAAAAAAAGCAAGTAAACAAAAAAACAAGTATTGGCTGGCTGTGGTGACTCACGCCTGTAATCCTGGCACTTCAGGAGGCTGATGCAGGAGGACTGCTTAAGCCCATGAGTTTGAGACCAGCCTGGGCAATATAGTGAGATACTATCTCTACAAAAAATAAAAAGTTAGCCCAGCATGGTGGCATGTGCCTGTGGTCCCAACTACCTGGAGGCTGAGGTGGGAGGATCACTTGAGCCCAGGAAGTCAAGGCTGCAGCAGTGAGCTGTGTTCGTACCACTGCACTCCAGCGTGGAAGACAGAGTGAGACCCTGTCTCAAAAAATAAAATAAAAACCAGGTACCTAGTAACTATCAGTGAAAAGGTATTACAGTGAAAGTGTGGGAGACCACTGGTGGGGAGGGCGAGCTTCCTTCCCCAGCGACAGCACCTTGTAATATGGAGAGAGCTTCATGGCCGAGACGCTGTTGATGTGCTCTTTGACCTTGTTGAAGAGGTCATCCCAGCCGCGGATCAAGCGGCACTTGTTCTGATAGTTAACCAAGTCCAGTTCATAAGTATTCCACACTTCTCTTATCTGAATTCAAACCAGAAAGATGCATGTTATCAATATGCGGGCATCCACTAGTTGCACAAGGGACCAAGCACTATGAGAACCAAAAGGACCACAGATGACAAGGCTCCATTTTTACATAGCTCAGATCTATGTAACAGCCCGGAACAAAACGTAAAAGCAGCCGTTCAGTCTTATTACTTGCCTGCTTCAAAAATTCTTCCAAAGCCATCTCCCCTTGTGCCACAAGCAGTACATCCTTGACAATAGCTTCATTTTTCTGCAAGTCAACATCCCAGATTTGGCCAAGGGTTAGCTCAGAAACAACCCAATTAACATGAAGCCTTTTCATGAGCTGTTTCCAATGGCGGTCTTTAAGTGCTTCGGATTTCAGTTCAATCACCAGCATGTTTACCTGTGGAGAAAGTACACGAAGTGTCTGTGCAGGTGCGTTTCTGACGGACACTCATCACCATGCGACACTGGCCACCTACCTTCATGTAACCTTTCAGAAGCCTCTGAACAAACTCATAGGACGCATACTGTCGCAACCGGGCAGGGAAGCTTTTCAGCTGGTTCAGGAGAGCATCCAAATTTTGTCGAAGCTGTAGAGAGAAACATAAGATGCTATTTAGCTTGCCAGCATTTCTTTAAATGGTGAAATATTTCTTTAAAAAATGGCTTCAAAATAAGTTTTACAATATGTAAATGACGAATAATGTAAATGACATGCAGGACATTAAGTGACATCTTATGAACTCACAATACAAATACACGAACTTGGCTTGTCACGTTCCTAAATAAGGTCTGTAACTGTTAAAATAGACATACACAAACACCGATATGAGATATACCTTTCGAGGCTGTACTGAAACCCAGGGTTGCTCCTTCATCTGATCGATTTGCTCCCAAACCTTAGAAAGTTCTGACCAAACGCCTTTGAGGTCCTGTAATTCTTCTAAGGCCACCTGTGATTGACAGTAGTAAAGCAGTTGACTTTGGAAACAGAAATGGCCCCAGAACCTGGCAGGGCCCCGGAGATGAACAAAGTCAATGGCAGAGTCCGGGTAGGGAGCGGGACTCTCCACCCCTCCCCAATGGTTCATACCTGCACACGCTCTTCACTGCCACTGAGAAGCCCAGTATCTGTCAATTCCAGCGCCTCCTTGGCCTTTGCACACTTCTCTCTGTCGTCCTTCAGCCTACCAAACTTCCCTTCATATATGGTGAGAGCCTGAAGTGCCTCTTCTGGGCGAAGATTGCCCTGAAAGCAGAGCACAGAGAATTGGAGCACAACGTCTCAGGAGAGATGAGCATTTAGGCTTTAAGATGGCGCACGCAGTCTGCAGGGCTTCTGGACATTTCAGATTCTTTGCACACATCTTCATAAGGAAACATTCAACAAGATGTCCACTTTGGATGCGTGTACAGCAGTGAATTTAATTTTTACATCAATATTTTACATAAAATAGAATGGTGGAGCATCTCTTGATTTAGCCATTGTCTTCCTCAGTACTCTGGAAGGTGGGAGAAGAGGCAGCACAGACTCGGTCTCAAGTGCACATCCCCAGTGATACAAGAGGACAAAGCTCCGGGGCCTGCCAGCCATCTCCTCCCCAGAGAACACAGTTGTTACATCAGTCCCCCAGCTAAGAGAAGAATGAGAAATTGCCAGAAACAGACTCTACTTCAGCATTAACACTACTGTTGGCATACTTCCTTTTCATTTTAATAACTGTTGAGAGGTGTACGAAATATTGCTGTTTTCTACTAAGGCAAGATATCAAAAAACATTGTACTGAGGCTGGACGCGGTGGCTCACGCCTGTAATCCTATCACTTTGGGAGGTGAAGGCGGGAAGACTGCTTGAGTTCAGGAGTTTCAGACCAGCCTGGGACTTCATCTCTACTAAAAATAAACAGTAAGCTGGGTACGGTGGGGCGCGCCTGTAGTCCCAGCTACAACACTTGATCCCAGGAAACAGAGGCTTCGATGAGCTATGACCACATCACTGCACTCCAGCCTGGACGACATAGTGAGACTCTGCCTCAAAAAAATTTTTTGGCCGGGTGCAGTGGCTCATGCCTGTAATCCCAGCACTTTGTGAGGCCGAGGTGGGCGGATCACGAGGTCAGGAGATCGAGACCATCCTGGCTAACACAGTGAAACCCTGTCTCTAGTAAAAAATATAAAAAATTTGCCAGGGGTGGTAGCAGGCGCCTGTAGTCCCAGCTACTCGGGAGGCTGAGGCAGGAGAATGGTGTGAACCCAGGAGGTGGGGCTTGCAGTGAGCTGAAATCACGCCACTGCACTCCAGCCTGGGGGACAGAGTAAGAGTCTGTTTCAAAAAAAAAAAAAATTTTTTTTAACTCTAACACATTACTGGCACCAAGGTGAGATGATAAGAAATATTCAAATTTTGATGACCAGAATCTTGCTATTACTACTCAACTCCTCCACTGGAACAAGCACTCATAACCTAGCAGCAACAGCAGCATTGGCAAAAGCAGAGACCATCAAATCAAAATTAAAAACTAAGCACACAGTAGAACCCGCAGGGAGGGGCCCAGCAGCAGGGAAGCGGGCAGGATGGGACATTCACCAGCAGATCTTTGTGGAAGGCTCAATCTGTCATTAGGCCTACGATAGGAAACTTACATCCCCAAATGAGAAAAACAGATTAATATTCAAAATATGTTCACATCTTTTCCATTTGTCTTTTCTATGCTTATATTCCCTAAATAAATAAAAATTTAAAAATTTGAAAATTAGAAAGAAAACAAACCACTCGCCTGGGACCCACGATAACCCAACTGGATCAGCATGTAGAGAGGAGAGGGCCCAGGCATTTGCATTTACATGCTCTCCAGATAATTTCATGCGCCCTTAGGAAACCACCAATACAAGTAACAAAGGGAGCAGAACATAAAATACATACAATTTTGAATTTCACTCCCAGTAAACCAAACACACTGTCACCTACTATCGCCTCCGCTGTCAGCACAAGTTGCCAGCCCCCTTCCACACCACCCTCCCAGGCACAGCAGTAGCCACCAAGCCAGCGCCCTCTCATCTGCTTCTGTCGCAGCAGCACCACCACCTGCCTTGCCTGTCTCTTCTGGCTCATTTTTTCTCTCTCCCACTGAGCGTGATTCCATGAAGGTAGGAGGCTCTTGTCCTGTTCACTCACTGCTATACCGCCACGACCTAGAACAACGCCTGGAACACAGTCGGTGCTCAATAAATACTTGAATGCATGAAGAAGAGTGGACGTGGCAGTTTCTGAGTGGTGGCAGGTTTAATGGCTATGGTAATGATGGCAACAGAACTTGCCTCCCCACAATCCACCAGCAGCACTGGCAAAAACAGAGACCATCCATCCAAAATCAAATTAACTAGCAGCAGCAGTGGGAAGCTTGGCCTTTGTCTATAGGAAATTAAATTATAATTTCTGTCCATATCTACATAAGAGAACGAATGATCTAAGAACAGAAAAACTTTAACCCTCAAAACCAGCTCCTGAATGCCATTCTGGGTAACAAGAAGTCTAAGTTGGGCTTCATATTTTCACATTTACTATCTCCATCTGCTTTTTTAACTACAAAAAGGAAAAGAGGCTTCAGTACTGGAAAGCTCAGTCAGAGCAAGGACTTTTAGGCTTGAAAGAAAGTCACCAAATCACACTGCTGGGTGAGAAGTCTCCTGGGTCTCCAACAGGCGGGACTTACCGTGACAGGCTTGGTCTTCTCCCAGTCGGTCAGCAGGTCGGTGGTGCGGCTTTCCACGGCCCGATCCTCCTGGACAATCTTCATTTGCAGGTTTGCCACCTGCTGCTGAATGGCAGAGTCCTTTCGCCGCATGATGTCATTGAAGGCTCCCCACTCTCCCTCGATGTTGTCAATATAAAGCCAGGAAGGTGGGAACTGGAATCTTTGCTTTTCCAGTAAGCGCTGGCCATTGCGGTAGAGCTTTGAGAGTTAACAAATAAATCAAATTTTTTCTTCTATAATAATGACAGAAATTATTAATTAGAGCCCCACAAAAGAGAAGGCACTTGATAGTTATAAAACATGCAAGATTGGCCGGACACAGTGGTTCTCGCCTGTAATCCCAGCACTTTGGGAGGCTGAGGTGGGTGGATTGCTTGAGTCCAGGAGTTTAAGACCAGCCTGGGCAACATGGCAGGACGCTGTCTCTACTTAAAAAGAAAAAAATCAGCCGGGCATGGTGGCATGTATCTGTAACCCCAGCTACTCAAGAGGCTGAGGTGGGAGGTTTGTTTGAGTCCAGGAGATTGAGGCTGCAGTGAGCTAGGATCCTGCCACTGCACTCCAGCCTGGGTGACAGGTGAGATGCTGCCTCAAACAAAACAAAACACACAAGATCAATACATGTGCTCTTCTCCTAAAACCATTCATCCTAAGACATCGTGGCCAGAGGGCAACTTCCTCTGAGAGCCCACTGCAGCTAGTCTGGGTGCTGCACTCCACTGCATCCGGATGGCCCCAGACAGGATACAAAGCAAGGTAGAGCTGGGCTTCACCCTTTATTCCAAGTTATTAAAAGGATACTTGGCCGGGCATGGTGGCTCACGCCTGTAATCCCAGCACTTTGGGAGGTCAAGGCGGGCAGATCACCTGAGGCCAGGAGTTCAAGACCACCCTGGCCAACATGGAGAAACCACGTCTCTACTAAAAATACAAAAATTAGTTGGGCATGGTGGTGGGTGCCTGTAATCCCAGCTACTTGGGAGGCTGAGGCAGGAGAATTGCTTGAACCTGGGAGGCAGAGGTTGCAGTGAGCTGAGATTGCACCACTGTACCCCAACCTAGGTGACAGAGCGAGAATCCATCTCGGAAAACAACAACAACAACAAAAAACAGAAAACCCTACATGCCAAGTATCAGCACTGAGTTTTTCATACTTATTTAGCTTTTTGAGATGGAGTCTCGCTCTGTCACCCACGCTGGAGTGCAGTGGCACGATCTCGGCTCACTGCAACCTCCACCTCCCAGCTTCAAGCGATTCTGCTGCCTCAGCCTCCTGAGTAGCTGGGACTACAGGCACGTGCCACCACACTCAGGTAATTTTTTTGTATATCTTTAGTAGAGATGGGGTTTTACTACATTGGCCAGGCTGGTCTCCAACTCCTGACTTCAGGTGATCTGCCCACCTCAGACTCCCCAAGTGCTGGGATCACAGGCGTGAGCCACCGCGCCTGGCCTGCACTGAGTTTTAACAAGCACATCAGCCTGTTGTCATAGAGATGATCTGTGGGCCATACTAAGAAAAGAATGTCTTAAGGGTTGAGTCAGGTCATTCTCTCAGAACGCAAAACACTATAGAAGCCAAATTAAACTAGAGATCTAGTGTGATTTTTTATTTTTATTTATTTTTTTGGAGACAGTCTTGCTCTGTTGCCCAGGCTGGAGTACAGTGGCGCTATCTCGGCTCACTGCAAGCTCCGCCTGTCAGGTTCACACCATTCTCCTGCCTCAGCCTCCCAAGTAGCTGGGACTACAGGCACCCGCCACCACACCCAGCTAATTTTTTGTATTTTTAGTAGAGATGGGGTTTTACCGTGTTAGCCAGGATGGTCTTGATTTCCTGACCTTGTGATTCGCCCGCCTCGGCCTCCCAAAGTGCTGGGATTACAGGCGTGAGCCACGGCGCCCTGCTGAAAAATTTTAAATATTCATAGAGCTCACCTCAACTTGCTTCTCAAACTGCTTGATCTTCCGTTTCAAAGACTGCACGTAGGTGATGAAGGTCACTGCATCGGAGGTGCTGGCCGTGTCTACTGAGTGCTGCTCCAACTCTTGGCGGGACTGTTCAGAGAGAGGGGAGCATTTCATCACAGAGCCGGGGTTTACCAGTAGACTGGTTACAGAGGCAGAATCTTATGTCCTCACCTTTGAGATCTGGGAATGGAATTCCGTCATGTTTGATCCTAGCATCTGCCCAAATTTGCTAAGAACCTCCTTATGCCAAGAGTCGTATTTCAAGTTCACCTTAGATTGTACCTGAGGGTGAAACAGCACACAACACATCATCAGCTCTTTCCTGCTGGCATGTTTATCCTTCATATGAGTATCAGTCTAACAGAAATACTGCTTTTACACTGCCCTTGATACCTTTCAACCAGACAGCAGGGCTCACCTTGCCATAATCTATAACTACTGGTCCAAACTCTTTCTTGGTTTCTGCATTGTCAAAGGTTCCTCTGGCCTTCCTTATTTGGACCAGGAGAGCCTGCCATTTGTTGAGATCTTCTCCAAGTCTGTTATAGATGTTTTCAGCTTGCATATCCCATAAACACTGATACTGAAGCCAAACCTGCAAATGAATAACACAGTTAAATAATAGTTTGAGTTTTCATTTTGTAGAGTATTAGCACCTCTTATGTTCACATTTTCCATTAAGAAGGTTCATATCTTTCACCACTGTTAGAGAAATTCTCACTCGAGATTCTCAGAATTTTCATATCAAAAAAGAATAAAACTTACTATTCTCGAACGTCATGGTTAAAACACCAAAAGATGTATCCTATCATTTACTCTCTGCTTTGAAAGAGCAAATAGAATCTAGCGAACCATACATACAGTCAAGACCTTTTAGCTCCATGTTCTTTATATCTTGTACTCTTAAGTGTCTAGAATAGACCATATGTATATTTGAATGAAATTAGGAGTTTCTTACCTTGACATATTGCTCAACTTCAGTTACAATGCCCATGACAGCAGAATACGACTCTTCCAGGGCAACAGGGCCATCAGGCATCCGTGTTAAAGCATTCCGATAGAATTTCTCTTCCTCAGTCAATTCATAATGTACACCCACCTAGCCAACCAAAGCCGAAATGAATGCAAGTAGTGTATATGAAAGCGGTAATCTAAGTGTCACCTTTTACTTAATTAAAATGAACTGGAAAAAAGCTCATGGCCAAAATGGCATTTAAGGGGTAACATCCACTTACCCTGACAACAAGTAACCAGAAAGCCTACTTATATTTAACTCACCAAACCAATACAAGACACATTAATGACAACAGAGAAATGTGGCAATGCAAAAACAGCTGAAGAGTGCGCGAAGCCATTTGCTCATTTTAACTATCTGAGTGTCTGTTATGTGCTAGACACTATTCTAGGTACAAAAAGCAGATAAAAAAATCCCTGCTTACTTACACTCTATGGGAAGAGAGACGCGATTAGGGAATAAGCAAAACAGCCAGAATGTCAGGTGGTGAGAGAGAACACGGAGCAAGAGTGAGGAGGAGAGGGAGTGTGGGCGCAGCACGGAGAAGGCTGCCTTTTCAATAGTGAGGTCAGGAAAGGCCTCGCTGAGAAGGGGAAAGTTGCGAGAAACCAGGAAGAGGGGAGGGGTAAGTTGTGAATATTTGCTGCCAAGGATTTTGAGTTGAGATCAACAAATGTGAAGGCGTAGGGCCAAGAGTCTACCAGCATGTTTGAGGACCAGCAAGACTGCAATGTGACGGGGCAGAGCCAGTGAAGGAAGAAGCAGCAGCAGCAGCTAAGTCACAGAAACAATAAGCAGTACATTACATGGGGCCCAGCAAGCCGCTGGGGCTTGGGTTTTCATGATGAGCGAGATAGGAAGTCATTCAACGGCTCCGAAAAGAGTGTCAGGAATGACTTAGAATCTAAGACTTGCTTTGGCTGCTGTGTTGAAAACAGATTTTAGGGAGGCAAAGGCAGAGAGAAGAGATAGGAGGGAACATTAATAATTCAAGTGAGAGGTGATGGTACCTTGTACGGAGTGGGTCCAGTGAAACGGCTCAGCATTCATTCTCAAGAGACACACAATGGGAGTCAAGGACAATACCACGATTTTTGGCCTGAATGAGCTGAAGGATGGGAAGTGAAAGACTGAGGAAAGATCAAACTTGGGGAGGTAGGGCTCAAGAGGTGCTCAGTGTGACGCCACTCCCAGACAGCCAAGTGGAGATGTCATGCTGGCAGCTGGCCAGACAAGCCTGGAGTCGGGAGAAAGGTCAGCTGGAGATACGAACACAGAGCTGTCAGCTTGCAGGTGGCATTTAAAGTCAGTAAGACTAGATGAGACCACAAAGACAGTGCATAGGAGTGGAGAGGGAATGGAACATTTAGAGGGAGTTTAAGGGGAAGGCAAAAGAGGAACCAATAAAGGAGACTAGCCACTGAAGTGGGAGGAGAACCAGGAGGCACGGTGTTCTGAAGAGTCCAGTGCATCACGCAGGAGGCAGCCTTCATCAAATCCTGCAGTTAAGAGGTGAGGAAAGGACAGAGAAGCCCACTAGTCAGCAGGGCGGGACCGCAGGTGATCACACAGAGCAGTGCTGGAGGAGGCTGGCTGAGTGCCTGAGAGGGAGCTTCCTTATGAAGATTGCAGGGGACATGGGGTCCCGTTGAGGTACTGAAGGAAGACCCAGAAGAGAGGGAAGAACAGCTGAACAAGAGTGAGGGGCGGGCTCTAGGGAACAAGGAGACTGCTGGCTTTAGTTTGTTAAGTTTGGAGATAAGCAAGAGAATGATGCAAATAGAAACAAGGCTGGTTAAAAACAGAAGCATGACGAGAAAGACGCTAAGGATTGTATGTGGACTCCTTGAAGGGCAGAAGCCAATATCCAGAGCTTGGTTCTGATTAGCTGGACAGTGCCCAGCATTAGGTGAAACACGACCATGATTTTAGCCATAGGCAATTAACTACCTCAAAAAAAATCCTAAAAGACCTGAGTTTATGTTCAAAGTTAAGAAAAGGGATAATGTCTTCACAAGATCACCAAATTCTGGAAGAGTCTGCAATAGCAGAAGTTGTGCCATCTTTTTATTTGAAAGCCACTGGTTCTGTTTAGAAGTGACACTGGGGACTAAATGGTCTTTTGAGCTTTCCTTTTGCTCTAAAAATTTACCAAGAGTATATTATATCTGAGATTTGCTTTAAGATAATCTGGTAGGGGTGGAGAGGTAGGGAAGAAAATATAAATAACATTGGCCACATATTGATAAAGCTGTGTGGTGGGGGACTCTTGATTCCCTCAACTTTTGTGTATGTTTTAAAATTCCCCTAATAAAAAGTGGGGAGTGGGGAGGAGAGGGAGAAGCAGGAATTGAGATTCCCAAAGAAGCTCATGGACAGAAGTTCAAAGAGACTACTGACACCAAGCTACAAATGCCAAGTTACTAGTTGGAAAAAAAGGTCAGGGCACAAAAAGCCTCCCTAACTTTCCCCTGGGATGTCTGGAGTTTGTAAACAACATCAAGAGCTTATTTAAAGAAGCACCATGAAGAAGTGGTGTCACGAGCTCATGAGAAGCCTGGTCAGAGGAGTGTGCTTCAAGTCGCCGAAGGCTTACCTGGTACCTCTGACTCTGGATCCTGGGTAGAGACAGTACAACCATCTTCCAGGCAAACATTTCCTGATACAGCTTGTATCTGCACTCTTCAATTGGCGGATTCAAGTAGATCACCTGATTGGTTATTCTTAGCTCATGAACGACATTCTGTGAAAGAAAGGTTTCATTTTTTACTCAGCAATCTATTTCAATACAATTTTTTTTTTGTTTTAAGACAGAGTTTCACACTTATTGCCCAGGCTGCAGTGCAATGGTACAACCTTGGCTCACTGCAACCTCCGTCTCCGGGGTTCAAGTGATTCTCCTAAGCCTCCCAAGTAGCTGGGATTATGGGCATGTGCCACCACGCCCAGCTAATTATACATTTTTAGTAGAGATGGGTTTCAGCATGTTGGTCAGGCTGGTCTCAAACTCCTGATCTCAGGTGATCCACCCGCCTTAGCCTCCCAAAGTGTTGGGATTACAGGCGTGAGCCACCATGCCAAGTCCTTTGGTTTTGTTTTCTTGAGATAGGGTCTCACTCTGTCACCCAGGCTAGAGTGTTGTGGCGACATGGCTCACTTGACATTCGGGGCTCAAGCAATCCTCCTGCCTCAGCCCCTCAAGTAGTTGGGACCACAGGCATGCACCATCACACCCAGCTAATTTTTGTTTTGTTTTTGTTTTTTTTTTTCTTTTGAGACGGAGTCTCACTCTGTCGCCAGGCTGGAGTGCAGTGGCACCATGTCGGCTCACTGCAAGCTCCGCCTCCGGGTTCAAGCCATTCTCCTGCCTCAGCCTCCCAAGAAGCTGGGACTACAGGCACGCACCACCATGCCCAGCTAATTTGTGTGTGTGTGGTTTTTTTTTTTTTCATTCTTGAAATAGAGAACTTTATTTAGAAACTGTTTAAAATAGAAAAAAACCCTGTCAAGAAAGACCAGGTGGAAAAATGGGTTCCCAATAAAACGGAATCTTAGGGCAACAGAAGTCTAAGAGGCCACAAAACAGAAACAGCACCACTGCCTGCCGTCTGAACCATGGCTGGTCACTCGCATTTTCTGGCATCGTTAGTCACTGAGTCTGGTTTCCTCTGAACTCTACACAGCACGCACTACACAACAATTTTATCATATAACACTTGCTTTCTACACACATTTCAGGACAAGCTACCACCAGAAACAAATCAATACAAATACATCAGAGGCTGAACAATCTCAGTAGTGGGTGAGACACATTCTGCAGAATCCTGCCAAAAAAAGGAACTGAATACGCTGTGGGCAAAGCAAATGAAGGAGAGTTAAGGAATGAAATATTTTAAATATTAATAATTAATTAAGACACGGTACTGTATTTTCTGCAAAAGAAAATTAACATTTAGTAACACACTAATGAATTTTATCTCCAAAGAGATTAGTGCACTGGCAAAGTATTTGGATTACAGTGGAGAGCTGTGGACAGCAGATACCGAAAACACCCCAGTCTGGCAGATCCCAAGGTAACGATGGCCTTCACTGACCACTCCCTTTGCCAGAGGTCCAGAAAGAGCTTGCAGCATGATCACCTGCCTGCTGCACTTCCAACTCTAAGCAGCAAACTTCAAGGAGCCAAAGAGGAGTCCCCAGTGGGTAAGGGGAGCAGAGAAGAGAAACGTGGTCAATGTAAACCTAAAAGCCAGTAAAATGGGATACAATCCCCATTCAAGTCCCAGAGATGTGGGCAAGTCCCCAAAACTAGTTGTTAGATTGAAAACATGAGCACACCTCACTTCCCCAAAAATATAATACATAGAAATTTTGGGGATAACTGGAATAACAGAAATGCTCCGTGAAAACTGAGCTGTTCAACTCGAACATCTCAGGGCTGAAACACATCCTCTATTATCCAGGCAACGATGCCTCTTGCTTTTTAGCAGGGATGCAATTGGTCAATGACACCAAATAACTTTACAGGGCAACTTTTTAAATGTTCCTTCTAGACCAAAGCCTAGGCCTAGCCTTGCAAGACCTGTGACAGCAGCTTCCAAAGGTTCCAAGGTGTGGCCCTTCCTTCCCAGACACAATGTCAAACGCAAAATCTCCTGTCGTGTTACATTTTATATTTTGAAATATGGAAGCATATTTTGAATACTCTTAAGGCATTTATTTATTACAGCATTCTCTGATTTCACATTAGCTTAAAATTGAGTCTTTCCATTTCTCCACTGAGGTGGCCGCCTCAGCATATTACACAACACCTTCTCCCACACTCAGTGTGACCCGCATCCACACGGTCAGCCCCACAGCCAGCCTCTTCGTTTCCCAGGTGAACCAACTACATGTTAATACTGCTCTGCTACAAGGTAAAAGCTCCTAACTCAAACTTACTGGAAAAGGAGTGAAACGTCTGCAAAGTGCTCTTTAAGAAGAGGCACTTTTTGCTTATGAAAAGAAACCAGTGAGTCCTCTAAGGACAATGAAAGTCCTCTAAGGATAACAGGTACTCAATGAACCTTCATCTGATGGGACATAAGTATATGACGATGTCTCAATATCACGACCTTGAGACCCGAGAAACTAGCACCACTGAAGCAGTGATACAAGTCAGGTTATCAGTTGTCGGGCAACGACTTAGGTTGACCAAGGTCAGGTAAGTCTGTGCCACCTGCCAGTGCTTTAAGCTAAATAAGAATTCCAACTTAGTCTCCACTAGACAGTCATGTGTTGCTGAACAACAGGGACACATTCTGAGAATCACGGTTAGGTGATTCTGTCACTGTGCAAACTCCACAGCATGTACCTACACAAGTCGAGATGACAGAGTCGACTGCCCACCTAGGCTACGTGGCATGGCCAATCGCTCCTGGGCTGCAAATCTGCACAGCATGTTACTGTACTGAATACTGCAGGCAACTGGAACACAATGGTAAGTATCTGTGTATCTAAACACATTTCAACATAGAAAAGGGACAGTAACGGGAGGCTGAGGCAGGAGAATGGTGTAAACCTGGGAGGCAGAGCTTGCAGTGAGCTGAGATCCGGCCACTGCACTCCAGCCTGGGCGATAGAGTGAGACTCTGTCTCAAAAAAAAAAAAAAAAAAAAAAAGAAAAGGGACAGTAAAAATATGGTATCGTAATCTTTAGGACCACCACTGTACATGCGGTCTGTCGTTGACTGAAATGTCATTATGCGGTGCATGACTGTAATTGTATCAATTCAGAAACACTCATTTGCTTCTCTGGGACTTGGTATTCTGAAAAGTATGCTCTGGGGATGAGTATCCAATAATAGTAATAGTCAAAGGTAAAAACAGAAATATTTAAAAATGAAAACATTTTTCAAGTGTAAGGGAAAAAAATAAAAAGGTGAAGTGTAGGTAGGGAAACAAAGCCAACTGTTTCTCCCAGATCAAAGTTTTTACTGTTTTGTGAGGCCTTTTTATTGGTGAATATAACGCAAACACTTACTGTAAGGGGGACTCCTTTGTAACCACCACCAAGAGCAGCAGATAGGGCCTACTTACACAGTGCTAGCGGACAGAAGTATTCAGTTGTGTAGAAAGCTCGCTAAGCTCCACACCAATGGGAAAGAGATGGCTCGGGAGGCACAGACTACTACTCTGTGTGGTGGCCACTGTGTGCCACCTTCTTCCCAGGGATGTGGACTGAGACCTTTGTTAAAACAGTAGAGTACGTTTCAATGTCATGGTCTGAACATTTTCTTCTGTCACTGTGCAAACTCCACAGCATGTACCTACACAAGTCGAGATGACAGAGTCCACTGCCCACCTAGGGCATTACCCGCAGTTCTTGAAATAATTTACTGCATGAATGTTTGGTAACAAATTTTTTTCCACA
Organism: Rhinopithecus roxellana; assembly: GCF_007565055.1. Taxonomy (NCBI): domain Eukaryota; kingdom Metazoa; phylum Chordata; class Mammalia; order Primates; family Cercopithecidae; genus Rhinopithecus; species Rhinopithecus roxellana. The sequence continues at coordinate 160,598,971 of NC_044553.1, read as the reverse complement.
GTGTAGTTTTTTTTCCTAAAATTTAATTTTTCATTTTTTAGGACTTAAAATAATTATTTTAGACTTATAGGAGAGTTGCAAGGGAAGTACAAGGAGTTTCCACATATCCTCCACCAGCTTTCTCTAATGTTAACATCTCGCATGAGAGTGAGGGATTTTGGAAAAAGAGTGCAGAGGTGACCTGCCCTTCCCTTCCCATTACATCACATCAGAGGACACATGACATCTGCACATCGCCACGGGTAAGGCTGACCTTCATCATCTGGTTAAGGTGGCATCTGCCACGTGTCCACACTAAGTGACCTTTTCATAGGTGCTTTTTAACGGGAGAGTTTTGTTATTGTACTTATTAGCAAATAGAATGCCACAGAAGTACTCACTTTGATCTTTGGCTCTCCACCAGGCTTGTGACTAACTTGTGGAGCATCTGTGTCCATGTCAACTTCTGCTTTATCTTCAGCTTGTCCAAGAAGAACCTGGGTCCAAGCTCTCAGGCCAGCTTGCAGACGGACGCCCAATATTCTTTCAATCTACAGACAACGTTATACCAGAGAATAGTGTTTCTTCTAAAAGTTAGCTCACAAAGCAAGTTAATTAGAAAGTGGTAGGTGTTTCGGATCAAAGATACACAGTTCCTAACTATAAGCCTTCATCTCTCTCTTCTCAGAATCTCACTTTCTCCCAGCCGCAGATCACTTGTTAGGCTGTGTTCTCCATCTTTGGATACCGAATCACCAATCCTTCACAACCTGTAACCTCTGCTATAAAATATCCTCCTCCCCAACACTCTCCTCTGGCGTGCTCTCTGAAGTTCACCAACGAGAAAAGGAATGGATTGGTAAGCGTGCTTTATGCACACACACCAAACCTTCTACCTGTCCCCGCTCATCTACAGAGATATATGGGTAGGGGCAGAATGTGGCTGGGATTTCTAAACTGGATGTTGGGGAGGGGCAGGGTCATCAGAGGAGGTCACCTGGAGGGCTAGAAAAGGTAACATGAATCATAAGAAAAGCAAGGAAGGGCAAATAGGAAGTTATCAAATATCCAGCAAATAAAGGGAGCACCTTCCCCTCCCTCTTATCTCCCTGCTTCCAACTTAAACTTGATGTGAGTGCTGACATGCAGTATCATAATTCGGTTCCTTTTGTGTGTGTGTGACAGGGTCTCACTCTGCCACACAGGCTGGAGTGCAGTGGTGCAATCTCGGCTCATTGCAACCTCCGCCTCCTGGGCTCAAGTGACCTCCCGCCTCAGCTTCCTGAGTGGCTGGGACTACAGGTGCTCGTCACCACACCTGGCTAGTTTTTTTATTTATAGTAGAGATAGGGTCTTGCTATGTTGCCCATACTGGTCTTGAACTCCTGGGCTCAAGTGATCTGCCTGCCTCGGCCTCTCAAAATGCTGGGATTACAGGCGTGATGAGCCACTGTGCCTGGCCACAATTCAGTTCTATCATCAGTTAAATGAGATTTTGGAGGGGAAGTGAACTATCACAGATAATTTCCAGGGAAAAATACTTTTTAGTGACAAACTAATAAACTTACTGGAGGGTAAGCAGAAGAAAAAGGAGGAACACGTAAGCAAATTCTAACCCTTACCTCCATGTCAAGCTTGTTGACCCAGATGGGCAAATTGGAATAGGAGTGCAGATTTAAGTCATCCACTGCTTTCTGGACTCTGTTCAAGATCTCTGAGAATGTCTTATGGTCATACATACAAGTTTCCAAGGAACGGACCTCTAGGTCTATTTTTTCTTCAATGATCAGCAGATCATCCACCTGAAGGAAGAAATATTTAATATTTAGAACACCCACTCACACTCTATTCCTTTATTCTCACACAACGTTCTCCTCGGGTATTATACATTGACAAATGCTCCAGGCAGTTCTTCCATAAGTAGCTAATCCTAGCTGCTGGGGTGAGAACACTAATCCCCACTCGCACGTCCTTGCAGAGGGAAGGAAAATGCATGGAGCCTCCCCAGCTTCTCTTCCCTTACTCCCACTCACGGGAGGGGTGGCCTCTGATGGGTAAATCTGGGAGAAGGAAATAAACGTGCTCCATTCAGCTCCTCCTGTGACTGGTGAGCCAGCCTCGCTGTCGCATGCATCTGGTCTGCTGGCAGCCGCAGGCTCTGGGTAGGTCATTAGCAGGCCTCCATGGCTGCAGACCGAGAGCCTGCTCTGCATTCAGTTGTATCAGCAACAAAACTGCATTCTGCTCTCTGTCAGACTCCTGTGTCCTTTAGCTCTCCACTTGTTTCTAAACTCAGGTTGTTACTTAATGGCCTCCCTGAAGCCCCAGCACCATCTAACAGCCTGGTGAGTGTACAAAGGGTCATCCTCCCTTGCAGCTCACATGGCCATATGCTGCATCAACCATGCATGCCTTCTTCGGGAGACCTAGTGTTTTAGCTGAGTTCGCTATTACCGTGCTTCATTCGTTACCAGGACACCTGAGGATTACACAAGAGCATACCTTTTCTTGGAAGTTGAAGACAGTCTCTGCTAAGCGCTGTACATACGGGTCAAGTTTGTAGGATTCCCACACCAACGCAATGCCTTCTGCGATCAGGGCCTGCACTTCCTTTTTCAAGCCAGCCACCAAAAGCGAAATGGTGTTCCGCTCCTCCACCTTCTCGCAGGTCCGTTCATAGGTACGAACGCTCTCAATCAGTGAGATGGCAAATGGGTAAAGCTGGTTTGCTTGATGGGCTTTGTTCACAATCGCCAGTGGGACTCGGAAACCAAGCCACTTGAGGTTCCGGACTTCTTTGGACAGTGTGATAATCTCAGGAAGAAAGTTAACTTTCAGCTTAAGCACATTTCCAGTTCGGCCCCGAACCCGAGTACTTTCAATAGTGAAAATGCGCCCCGAGACACCGAGGTTGCGCTGCTGCACCTTCCTCGCCCAGTCATCAAAGATCTCCTGTGTGTTGAGCTTCATACGGAAGCTGTCTCCATCCTGCTTCAGCTTCTGCCCCTCCACATGATTTTCCCAGCCCTTGCCAAGGACGTCTTCCACCCGCTTCATGTAGGCTGTCAGCTGCCTGTCGATCTGTTTAGCCCAGATGATAGACCCCGACACGGGGGGCAAGTCACGAACGTGACTCATCTTACAGGCCTGACTCTGTGGGTACTGGACCTTGAACTTGTCGTGAAGAGACTCGATGTCATCTTTCACACGCTGGATCAGCTGGGTCTGGTATTCGCGAATGGCCCCACGGATGTGAGGCCTGACAAACAGTGCATTAAACCTGGAGAAAATCCTGAACATCTCGTTGGCATTCTTGGCTGTGCCAAGCTGATCTCGAAGGCGAGCAGTGATCCGGGTCTCTACTCTGTCGATCCTCTCATCATACCTCTTCATCGCAGCCTCCCAGGCTTCCGTGCCCTCTTTGGAAACATCCAGCCCGTCCACTTCCTTGACGTTCTCATAAGCAAGGTTTACTTCCTCAATGGCATTCGCATCTGCAGCATCAAAGAGAACCTCAGCCACTTTCATATCTTGGGGTTCAGGGACCTCTCCTTGATTCTGTTGTGCAACTGCTGTGACCTAAAGGAGAAAGATATGTAATCAAGAAATGCTGACTAATGAAGGCTTTAAAATTTATTTTAAACTGGGCGCAATGGCTCACGCTTATAATCCCAGCACTTTGGGAGAGTGAGGCGTGTGGATCACCTGAGGTCAGGAGTTCGAGACCAGCCTGGCCAACATGCTGAAACCCTGTCTCTACTGAAAATACAAAAACTAGCCAGGCGTGTTGATGCAGGCCTGTAATCCCAGCTACTTGGGAGGCTGAGGCAGGAGACTCACTCGAACCCAGGAGGTGGAAGCTGGAGTGAGCTGAGATCACAACACTGCACTCCAGCCTGGACAACAGAATGAGACTCTGTCTCAAAACAAATAAATAAAATAAACTTTATTTTTATTTTTTATGAGACAGGGTCTCACTCTGTGCAGCCTCTAACTGCTGGGCTCAGGTGATCCTCCCACCTCAGCCTCCCGAAGTGCTGAAATTACAGGTGTGAGCCACCATGCCTGGAAGACTTTTAAAATTCTGTTGTATATACCACACAAAAGCTACCAATTAGTAATACGGATTTTTAAACTTTGAGTCAAACACTTTAGAACCACAACTTAGCAAAGCCAAGTAATATACTACAGAGTATATTTTAACTCTGCACTACAAACGTTTTTCAGACAATGTGGTTTCGTTGGACTAGATTTTTTTTAAGGAAGAATTAGTGAAGAAGAATGAAAGACAGGCCGGGTGCAGTGGCTCACACCTGTAATCCTAGCACTTTGGGAGGCCAAGGAGGATGGATCACAAGGTTAGGGGTTCAACACCAGCCTGGCCAACATGGTAAAACCCTGGCTCTACTAAAAATACAAAAAATTTGTCGGGAATGGTGGCACGTGCCTGTATTCCCAACTATTCGGGAGGCTGAGACAGGAGAATTGCTTGAACCTGGGAGGTGGAGGTTGCAGTGAGCCAAGATCATGCCACTGCATTCCAGCCTGGGCGACAGAGCAAGACTCCGTCTCAGAAAACAAAGAAGAATGAAAGATAAATTCAGAAGAAAAAAAAATGTATAAAGAAATTACTCATTTAATTATTTTAATAAATCTCAGGTGTATGTAATTACTATCCATATTTTACAGAAGAGGACTCTCAGAAAAAGACATTAAATAAAGTGTTCCAGTCACAGAGCTACTAAATGGTGGAATTAGGATTTAGAACCCAGGAAGTCTGACTCTAGGGTCCTTGCAAGATGGGGGAAGGGACAAATGGATGGATAACACTAACTAAGATTTGGATGGGCTGGGCATGGTGGCTCACGTCTGTAATCCCAGCACTTTGGGAGGCCGAGGCAGGTAGATCACTTGAGGTCAGGAGTTCGAGACCAGCCTGGCCAACATGGTGAAACCCTGTCTCTACTAAAAATACAAAAATTAGCTGGGTATGCTGGCTGGCAGCTGTAATCCCAGCTACTTGGAGGCTGAGGCAGAATTGCTTGAACCCCAGAGGCAGAGGTTGCAGTGAGCCGAGATCATACCACTGCACTCCAGCCTGGGTGAAACAGTGAGACTCAGTCTCAAATATATATATATATATACACACACACACACACACACACACACATAAATACAGAATCATTAGATCCTAAGGACAACAGAAAGAAGTAATTTTTCAAAAAACACATTAAAACAATGCTTACGGGCAGGGCGTGGTGGCTCATGCCTGTAATCCCAGCACTTTGGGAGGCTGAGGTGGGCGGATCATCTGAGCTCAGGAGTTCCAGAATAGCCTGGACAACATGGTGAGACCCCTCCTCCACAAACCACCCCCCGCTACACACACAAATAAATTAATAAATTAGCCAGGCATGGTGGGGTGCGCCTATAGACCCAGCTACTCAGGAAGCTGAGGTAGGAGGATTGCTTGAGCCCGGGAGGCAAAGGCTGCAGTGAGCCAAGATCACGCCACTGTACTCCAGCCTAGGTAACAGAATGAGACTGTCTCAAACAAAAACAGGCTGGGCACGCTGTCTCACGTCTATAATCCCGGCACTGTGGGAGGCCGAGGCAGGTGGATCACTTGAAGGTCAGTAGTTCAAGACCAGCCTGGCCAACATGGTGAAAGCCTATCTCTACTTAAAATATAAAAAATTAGCCGGGCGTGGTGACAGGTGCCTGTAATCCCAGCTACTCGGGAGGCTGAGGCAGGAGAATCGCTTGAACCCAGGAGGCAGAGGTTGCAGTGAGCCGAGATTGCGCCACCGCACTCCAGCCTGGGCAACAAGAGGGAAACTTCATCTCAAAAAACAAACAAACAAACAAAAAAAACCCTCAAATTTTTAGAATGCAAATCGTACCTGCGGCCTCAGGACCCTGACGATAACAGCTCTCAGCTGTTCATGCTGGCGTCTGAATTTCCTCATCTGGTCAAGGCGAGCCTGCAGCTTCCTGTGGGCAGGGTTGATACGCCACACCATCTTCAGATTTTCTTCCCTTTTTCTTTTGACGATGTCTCTCAACAATACCTGGAGTTTCTCATACTCATCATCCCAAGTCTGAAAAACCTCAAAGCATGCTACCATAACCTAGGATATAATTTAAAACATGAGGCTCATTATTAAGACATATTTTCATCTAAATGTCTTGAGGTTAGTTTTCTTATATATTCAAACTTACTTTTTCAAATTCTTCATAAGCAACATGCATCAATTTCCTAGTGCCCAATACTTTGAGTAACTGAGAACTCAAGTCTCTGGAAATTGCCTCCACTAAACGCAGCGCCCTCTGAATAGGATATTTTGTGTTTCGGATCTTTCTCAAATGGGTGAAAATGGCAACAAGCGCCTGTCTTATTTTGTCCAGCTCCGTGGCAGACAGCAAATCATTCAGAGGGAAATCTTTCATCAGAGGATTATAGTCATTCACAGTTTCCAAAGCCTGTTTTAGACCTATATTAACAGAGAAAGAGTTAATGGTTTTCACATAAAGTAACAAAACTAAGTAAACTAAAATATGCAATTACAATGGAACATTTTGATGTTGCAAAAGATCTAGCAAGACAAAAACCATGACACATTTGAAAAAACGTTATTAACAGGATAACCCTAGTGTTGTTCCATTTTTGCTTATTTAAGAGTACGAGCCAACTTACATACACTCTAAAGGCTGAAGGTGGCAGCCTCAGAGAATTTACCTTGCTTTGTTTTGCTTTCTATATCAGCGGCCCCCAACATTTTTGGCAACAGGGACCAGTTTCATGGAAGACGCCTTTTCCACAGACGGTTGGGGGGGCAGGGGGGTGGGTTGTTTCCAGGTGATTTGAGAGCATTGTATTTATTGTGCACTTTATTTCTATTATTTTATTTTATTTTGTTTTTTTGAGACGGAGTTTTGCTCTGTTGCCCAAGCTGGAGTGCAGCGGCGTGATCTCGGCTCACTGCAACCTCCGCCTCCCAGGTTCAAGTGATTCTCCTGCCTCAGTTTCCCAAGGAGCTGGGACTACAGGCGCCCGCCCACACACCTGGCTAATTTTTTGTATTTTTAGTAGACACAGGGTTTCACTGTGTTATCCAGGATGGCCCTAATCTCCTGACCTCATGATCCGCCCACCTCAGCCTCCCAAAGTGCTAGGATTATAGGCATGAGCCACCGCACCCAGCCTATTTCTATTATCTATTATTATTATTATTATTATTACATACTCACCATAATGTAGAATCAGTGGGAGCCCTGAGCTTGTTTTCCTGCAACTAGGCGGTCCCATCTGGGGGTGATGTGATGGGAGACAGTGGATAGATCATTAGATTCTCATAAGGAGTGCACAATCTACATCCCTCGCGTGCGCAGTTCCCAACAGGGTTTGTGCTCCTATGAGAATATAATGCTGCCACTGATCTGACAGGAAGCAGAGCTCAGGCAGTAATGCTCACTCACTGCTGCTGGCCTCCTGCTGTACGGCCTGGTTCCCAACAGGCTGCGGACTGGTACCAGCCTGGGGGTTGGGGACCCCTGTTCTATATTATTTTAACATTCTATCAGTCACAATTCAGTTTAGAAGAACTAAAATTTTACCCGTGAGAACATTAAAATTTAAGATTTACATTCATGGCTTAATTTAGGTGAATGTATTACTAACTACGGACATGGAATCACGAAAGTGCTTGGATCCTAATCTATTTATTGACTTTCTTTGGCATAAGATCAAAAAACGTATTAGGAAAAACACAAAGGTTTCAGAGGTGTTAAAAAAATCAAAGTATACATTTCAGCATAGCGAATGTGCAGGTAATGCGTGCAATGTGATCTAAGTAACTGGAAAGTTTCCACTTGCAGTTTCCTCTAAGACGTGGGTACCACACGTTTTTTGGGGGAAGTGAGAACACGACAACTGCTACTGTCTTAATTACTTGTTCTAACATGTCTTCTGCGAGCACAGAGTTGAACAGAAATGCCTAATAATGCCTCCTGTCCAAACACTGTAGAGCTAGTACGTGCTCACGCAGCTAAGTTTTAAAGTTTTTAAAAGAATTTAAAAATAATAATAATAATGACTGTGCGTGGTAGCTCATGCCTGTAATCATGGCACTTTGGGAGGCCAAGGCGGGAGGACTGCTTGAGACTAGGAGTTCAATACCAGCATGGGCAACATGGCAAGTCCCCATTTCTACAAAAATTTAAAAATGAGTTGGACATGGCGGTGCATCCCTGTAGTCCCAGCTACTTGGGTGGTTGAGGTGGGAGGATTGCTTGAGCCTGGGAACTCCAGGCAGCAGTGAGGTATGATCATGCCACTGCATTCCGGCCTGGGCAACAAAGTGAGACCTCCATCTCTTAAAAAAAAATAAATTTTAAAAAGAAATAAAAACAAAACAGGCCGGGCGCGGTGGCTCAAGCCTGTAATCCCAGCACTTTGGGAGGCCGAGGCGGGCGGATCAAGAGGTCAGGAGATCGAGACCATCCTGGCTAACTCGGTGAAACCCCGTCTCTACTAAAAAAATACAAAAAACTAGCCGGGCAAGGTGGCGGGCGCCTGTAGTCCCAGCTACTCGGGAGGCTGAGGCAGGAGAATGGCGTAAACCCGGGAGGCGGAGTTTGCAGTGAGCTGAGATCTGGCCACTGCACTCCAGCCTGGGTGACAGAGCAAGACTCCTTCTCAAAAAAAAAAAAAAAAAAAAAGAAATAAAAACAAAACAAAACAAAACAACATCACTGGCACTGTTCTCCACTCAGAAAACTAAATTCATTTTGGCCACTTATCAGAATAGGAAGGAAGACAAAGAAGAGAACGGGGCAAGTAAAAAGAAGAAGAGAAAGTGGTACTGACTAGTTCTTTTTCCACAACCCTCTGGGCAGACAGAACTGCTTTACTGAAACCACCTTCTTGCCTGGCCTGTCAAAAGCGCACCTGACTTTGTGCCAATAGTACAGCCGACTCATGGAGACGACTCATGGGGCCGCGCAGCGGGGAAACGAGAAGGAATCTGTGCTCGCACCTAGAGACTGCTTCACGTTCTTAAAACCCCTGAAGGGAAAGGGGAAAGCTAAGTGTGTAGGAGAATAATTTTCATTACTTGGAACTGAGGGAAAGATAAGATGTGATGTAAAAGAGGAAATCGTTAAAAATGACAGTGCATCTATGAAAACTATAGTTTTCATTTAAATTATCAAGTAAGATCTCATAAAAGCCAGATCCACAACTTACTGATCAGATTATTAGTTCTAGTTGTTACCTGTGTCAGTGTCAAAACTGACGGTGGCATGGAAGCGCTTGCCATGTTTCAAGATATCCAGAGTCAGGAGAACTTCCGGGCTCTCCCGTTTCTCCTGGATGCGGTATAACGCACGTTCCAAGTTTAGCCAAAAACTAATTTCCTGTAAGGCAGTTCCCGATGCAGGATCTCGATCCAGTTTGGTCACCTTTGAAAATAAAATAACATCCAAGGGTATTCACTAAACAAGGTAGAAAAGATACCGTTAACTAAACACACGCATTACAACTCAATTTTATGCTCAATGCTCTATCAGGGCGCTGACTGAGGCAACCTCACACTGTCCCCTGACCATTCCACCTAGACCAAGGCTAGTCCCGCACTGAACAGTCTCAGGACCAAGAAGAGGCACCACTAACATGCTGCCACGTCATTCACCTCACTGACAAAATCCAGATCAGCTTACCCAAAGATATTTTACATAACTTTCAATCCTGTGCTCTTACTTTTTGAATTTCTCGTATCCAGCGGTTGACTCCAGACTGTAACTGATTAAGAAATGTCGGGTCTTCAACCTTATCACCAAAGTCTGTAACTTTCGGCTTTTCTCCACGCTCATAGCACTGTTTTGCAACATTGGTGATGATGGGATGAATCGGCAGGCTGATTTCTGGAATTTCAATATTTTGCTGCAAGTGAAGCAGTCCCATTTCGAGTTCTGCAATCTTCTTTTCAACCGAAGGAGCCATCTTATCACCATCCCTGAAATGACATTGCATACCTCAACATTTAGTGTGCTATTGGTCTCCAAGGAGAGTCTATCATTGCAAGTCTGTCAAATAGCAACGACACACATCCTTATTAATGCACAGGGTTTATATCCCCTTGGTTCACTAGCTTTACCCTCCCAATTCCCAAGTTTTACACCACGTTCTACACTATCTCGTGAACATGAAGTGAAATATAACATTCAAACACACAGAAGAAACTGGTTTTTACCTGTCTGCCTTGCCAGACTCTCTAATATAGGACTTAAAAAAAGGAGCCACCGCATTGCTAATGAAAGAATGCAACGTTTCGTAGGGCGAGTCTTCACTGAGTGTAAGGACCCGGAGCTGAGAAGAGACGGGTTTGTCGGCATCAATCACGGGAGTACGTTTAATGAATGCCAAGCTAAAAAGAAAAATAAAACAAGAAATTAGGCAAGTTACACTCCTAATTAGGCTTATTAACTTAAAAATCATACTAAGAATATACTGAAGTGTCGTTTTTCTAATAGTGAAATGCACTGCTTGTCTTTCTTTAGTACATACGTGAGAGCTACTGAATCAAGGTTATGGTTATAGAACGTGAACAAGCATGAAACCAGGCAAAGTTAACTTGTCTCATACATGGGTTGAATTCATAATATTGGCCTAAAACTAACCTGTCCTAGAAATACAAGTTATGAGCCAAGTAGTACTTAAATCTGATCTTACACTAATTTGTAACATTTATTTACTGTACTAAGTAAACACAAGTTGCTCGCTGGTTAAAGTGACAAGAGAGCATTCCAGGCTCCCTTTAGCCTGGTCCTATTCAACTCTTCCTGTTTCACCTCCTGCTATGTATCCTCTTTCCCACCCTGAGACACCACTTAGACCAGATGTCCCATTCCCTAAACACATCATGTCCTTTGTGCCTTTGCTTACGAAATCTATATTCATCTGCTGAAATTCTAACCCTCAAAACTCAATTCCAGTGTGACCTCTTCTGTGGGCCTCCCCTAATCAGAAGCAATCTCTCCAATCTTCATGTTTCCATTGTATTTTGACAAGTATTACAATTAGTTACGTATCTGCCAATCTTTCTCCCAAAGACAAGCTTCTTGAGAACAGGAAGCAGGTTGTATTTCTTTGTGTATTCCTCCATACTGCAGGTTTTATTTGTGTATTACTCTATACCTACTGCCACACCTTGTGCACAACAGGCACTCAAAGTTTGTTAAATTAATGCCTTTAAGGTAATTAATAAAATTTGAATTTTCTAATTCCCTTGCCAGTACTTTATACACAATACTTCATTGGCCAGGTGTGGTGGTTCACGCCTGTAATCCCAGTACTTTGGGAGGCTAAGGTGGGCAGATCCCTTGAGGTCAGGAGTTCCAGACCAGCCTGGCCAACATGGCAAAACCACATCTCTACTAAAGACACAAAAATTAGGCCGGGTGCAGTAGCTCACACCTGTAATCCCAGCACTTTGGGACGCTGAGGTGGGCGAATAACTTCAAAAAGTTAGTTGAAAACTTCAAAACCCCATCTATACTAAAAATATAAAAATTAGCTGGGGATGGTGGTGCATGCCTGTAATCCCAGCTACTCGGGAGGCTGATGGAGGAGAATCACTTGAGCCCGGGAGGCAGAGGTTGCAGTGAGCCGACATTGCGCCATTGCACTCCAGACTGGGCAACAGAGTGAGACTTCGTCTCAAAAAGAAAAAAAAAAAGCCAGGTGTAGCAGCAGGTGCCTGTAATCCCAACTATTTAGGAGGCTGAGGCAGGAGGATCACTTGAGGCTGGGAGGCAGAGGCTGCAGTGAGCTAAGATTGCCCCACTGCACTCCAGCTCTGGCGACAGAGTAGGACTCTGTCTCAAAACAAACAACCCCAAAAAACTTCATGTAACTGTAAAGTAAATGAAGCTTTCTGATGTAACATATTGAGAAAGAACGAAGTCACAATAGTATTTCTGCCAAAATCGTATAACCTGAATCTAAACATCAGGCAAACCCAACAGTTCCATGAAGCTATTCATTTGCAAATGTCAAACATGTCAGTATCATATAAGGTACACAAAGGCTGAAGTACTACTCCAGATTAAAGGAATTTAGAGTGACAAGAAACTAAAGTGTGATCCTGGACTGGACTCTGAATCAAGGGAAAATTACTATAAGGGACATCATTGAGACAATCTGAACATGTACTATAATTAGAGAATAATACTGTAGCAATCTTACACTTCCTGAATTTGATCATTGTACTGAGGCTATGAATGAGAATGTCCTTGTTCTTAGGAAATACACACAAGTATTTAGGGATAAAGGAGCATATTGTCTGTAACTAACTATCAAATGATTCAGGGGAAAAATGATAATGCAAAAGTGGCAAATATTAACAACTGATATCTGGGAGTGCTATATACTATTCACGCAACTCTTCTGTAACCTGAGATTACTCAAAGTAAGTTAAAAAAATGCAGAATCAATTATGACATTTACATATTTAAATCTGGATATGTCTACTAGGATACATTAGCACAATCCTTCTGAAAGGTGGAAAATCTGGTAACATGCATTAAAAATTTTAATGTTTTGCATGTGAACTAGTAATGCTGTCTTTAGGATTTATCCTAAAAAGAATCAAACCTGTACATAGAATGTTTACTAGTTATTTGTAATAATGAAAAATCAGACATCCTGTTGTCCCCTGGTGTATGTGGGAAATTGGCTCCAGGATTCCCCTGGGACACTAAAATCTGCAAATGTTAAGTTGCTTATGTAAAATGGCACAGTATTTGCATATAACCTATGCACATCCTCCAGTATACTTTAAGTCATCTCTAGATTACTTATAATCCCTAACACAACATGAAACTATATAGTTGTTACACTAGCTGTTTTTTACTTGCTTTCTTATTTTTGTACTATACGTATTGCTTTTTTCCCGTAAATATTTTCTATCTGTGGTTGGCTGAATCTGCAGATGTGGAACCACAGATATGGAGGGCCGACTGTGATCTGAGAGTATTATCAGACATGCTACATATATTATAGCTCGAACAGAAGATAAATGCCATGATATGGCAATTAAAAGGACAATATTTTATAATTTATATTGTCTTGGAAATGCTAATTTGAAGACATGAAATCAAAGACACTGAATTTAAAGACCAGAAATCTTTTGAGCGTTTTCTTTTTTCTTTTTTGAGACGGAGTTTCGCTCTTGTTGCCCAGACTGGAATGCAATGGCACAATCTCGGCTCATTGCAAACTCTGCCCCCGGGGTTCAAGCTATTCTCCTCCCTTAGCCTCCCAAGTATCTGGGATTACAGGCATGCACCACCATGCCCTGCTAATTTTGTATTTTTAGTAGAGACGGGGTTTCTCCATGTTGGTAAGGGTGGTCTCAACCCAACCTCAGGTGATCCACCTACCTCAGCCTCCCAAAGTGCTGGGATTACAGGCGTGAGCCACCATGGCGGGCTTGAGTGTTTTCTTAATGTGTTTGCCTGAGTCAATTAAGATTTACATTAATTTTAGGCCAGGCGCGGTGACTCATACCTGTAATCCCAGCACTTTGGGAGGCTGAGGCAGGCGGATCTCCTGAGGTCAGGAATTCAAGACCAGCCTGACCAACATGGAGAAACCCCATCTCTACTAAAAATACAAAATTAGCCAGATATGGTGGTGCATGCCTGTAATCCCAGCTACTTGGAAGGCTGAAGTAGGAGAATCGCTTGAACCCAGGAGGCGGAGGTTGCAGTGAGCTAAGATTGCGCCATTGCACTCCCGCCTGGGCAACAAGAGGGAAACTCCATCTCAAAAAAAAAAAAAAAAAAAAGATTTCTATTAATTTTCTTAGTAAGAATTTCCGAGTTTGAAAAGAAAAAAGATTCATATTAATTCTCACAAATTTATAATCTGAGATAATGGTAATATTCATACTACTCACCTATTGGATTTAACCCCATAATGAATGTCTATGTTGATGTTATAGGAAATGAATTCTTTTTCTTCTTCTCCTTCATCACCAACGTCCTCTACAAATCATAATAAATATATCAAATTAATATCAACATTTCCAATTTCTTATTTATCAACTGTTTAGACAATGACTATCCTCTCTCCACTCCCAACCTGACATATCAACACCTACATGACCTGGCACTATTTTTCCCTTCCCATCCGTTTTTTTCCTCACTCCTGACTTTGCTGTGTGACTCTGGGCAAGGTGGCTGTCTGCGAAGTGGGGTAGTGTGGGCATGCCAGGGCTTCTGCAAGGATAACTGAGTTGGCGCTTGAACGCACTGGAACAGGGCCTGGCCGTGGGCAGTGCTAGCCGCTACAGGCTATGGCCAAGTTCTCAGCGTCTCATCCCAGGAGGCTCATCCATTGTGCTTCAAACACAGAAGACACTTTCCGCCCCTGCTCTCAAGAATATTCTGCTCAGCTGTTCACTCAGCACCACCTGTGTGATGGGCATTTTACTAAGCCCTTTACAGCTATCATATATTCAACCCTACGGAGTTGGTGTGACTATGATTATCCTTGTTTTCTCCTTAAAGAATATCAGTAACTTGCCCACAGACACTTGGGTGGGAAGCAACAATGGGAGAATTCAGAAGTTTGTGATTCCTCGCCACGATGTAGCATGGCCAGTTTTCATCCAGGCCAGGCCCAAGGCAAATCCCAATCGAGAAAACTATCAAGAAACATCCCAGGCTGGGCGTGGTGGCTCACGCCTGTAATCCCAGCATTTTGGGAGGCTGAGGCGGGAGGATCACAAGGTCAGGAGATCGAGATCATCCTGGCTAACATGGTGAAACCCCAACTCTACTAAAAATGCAAAAAAATTAGCCGGGCTTGGTGGCGGGTGCCTGTAGTCCCAGCTACTCAGGAGGCTGAGGCAGGAGAATGGCGTGAACCCAGGAGGTGGAGCTTGCAGTGAGCCGAGATCATGCCACCGCACTCGAGCCTGGGCGACAGAGGAAGACTCCATCTCAAAAAAAAGAAAAGAAGAGAAGAGAAGAGAAGAGAAGAGAAAACATCCCCAGGGTCACCGAGAAGCATTCGTCTAGCCTTGCCCTCTGCTGCACCACAGCACTTAATCTGAGTCTGCTCTGGGTTTGACTTCTGAATGTTATCTTCCTCCTCACCTGTGAGCTCTTGGAAGGCAGAGACCACGCTAGATTCCACACAGTACAACATGCACATGGTAGTCATTTTCAAAAGCTTAAGAAGGCTGGGTGTGGTGGCTTACATCAGTAATCCCAGCACTTTGGGAGGCTGAGGTGTGGATCACTTGAGTTCAGGAGTATGAAACTAGTCTGGACAACATGGTGAAACCATGTCTCAGTTTTTTAATAATAAAATTTAAATTTAAAAAAGCTTACTGGAAATTAATAGTAAGAGAGCCTCAAGAAGCATGTGAACCAAATTTCGAAATTAAAAATCAAGATTGAAAAACTAGAAAAAGTATAATAGAAAATAAACCTCTACATCTAGTACTAATCCACGCGATGCCTAAGCATTCTAGTCAAATTATCTTTGCAATGATGTACTGTATGAAATATATATTGGCAAAAATTACAATCTAATTTAGCATGATTATTTTATACATAGTTCACCTTTTTTTTTGAGACGGAGTCTCGCTCTGTCGCCCAGGCTGGAGTGCAGTGGCACAATCTCGGCTCACTGCAAGCTCCGCCTCCCGGGTTCACGCCATTCTCCTGCCTCAGCCTCCTGAGTAGCTGGGACTACAGGTGCTGGCTGCCACGCCCGGCTAATTTTTTGTATTTTTAGTAGAGACGGGGTTTCACCGTGGTCTGGATCTCCTGACCTTGTGATCCGCCCGCCTCGGCCTCCCAAAGTGCTGGGATTACAGGCGTGAGCCACTGCGCCCGGCCGGTTCACCTTTTAAAAGTCATGTAACAAAGGGAAGGCTAGGCGCGATGGCGCACCCCTGTAATCCCAGCACTTTGGGAGGTCAAGGCAGGTGGATCACCTGAGGTCAGCAGTTTGAGACCAGCCTGACCAACATGGAGAAATCCTGTCTCTACTAAAAATACAAAATTAGCCAGGCATGGTGGCACATGCCTGTAATTCTAGCTATTTGGGAGGCTGAGGCAGGAGAATTGCTTGAACCCGGGAGGCGGAGGTTGTGGTGAGTGGAGATCGCACCACTGCACTCCAGCCCAGGCAACAAGAGTGAAACTCCATCTCAAAAAAAAAAAAAGAAGAAAGAAAGAAAGAAAAGGAAAGGGCAGTAGCTTTAACAGATCAAGTTCTATTGCTTAGAAGATATGTGACCTTGAGAAAGTCATTTTTCTTTCTCTGGGCTTCAAATTTGTGAGGTGTAAAATGGGCGGTGGAACAGGCAGTAGAATATTGAGTTAGGTGGTCTATAAGGTTTCATTAAGCACTAAAAACTATGAAACCTGGTTATATAGGGTCTGAGCAAAAGCTATTTGCTTCCTTAGTTGCTGTTTTAAAAATCTTGCTTCTTCTGCAAGCATTTTATTTTAATTAATTTATTTATTTAGAGATAATGTCTTGCTCTGTCGCCCTGGATGGAATGCAGTGGCTTCATCAGAGCTCACTGCAGCCTTATCTTCTGGGTTCAAGAGATCCTCCTGCCTCAGCCTCCCAAATAGCTGGGACCACACGCTCAAGCCACCACCTTCAGTGGATTTTTAAAACATTTTTTAGAGATAGGGTCTCTCTATGTTGCTCAGGCTGGTGTCAAACTCCTGGGGCTCAAGAGATCCTCATGCCTCGGCCTGGCATTACAGGAATGAGTCATTACCCCCAACCCTTGCTTCCTTAGTTTTAAGATGAGACAAATACAAAATTCACACTAAAGAGTATAAAATACTAGTCTATCTGGCCAGGCGCAATGGTTCATGCCAGTAATCTCAGCACTTTGGGAGGCCGAGGCGGGCAGATCACTTCAAGTCAGGAGTTCAATACCAGCCTGCTCAACGTGGTGAAACCCCATATGTACTAAAAATTCAAAAATTAGCTGGGTATGGTGGTGGGCGCATGTAATTTCAGCTATATGGGAGGTTGGGGCGAGAGAATTGCTTGAACCTGGGAGGTAGAGGTTACAGTGAGCTGAGATCAGTCTCAAAAAAAAAAAAAAAGTGTACCTATCAAGAGAACAATAATTTTTCCAAATTATTGTTTTGGATATATTTGAATATAATTTTAGGAAGAGGAAGGAGTAGGCGGCAGAACATTCTAGTATGCCAGATACTTGCTATTTTTTAAAATGACCATTAAAAAAACTAAAGAAATCAACCGATTTTTCTAACCACTCAAATGCGGCTAGACCACAAGAGAAATCACACTGCCTGAAAGCAGCCACACGATTACAACCTGTAAAATGCAAGCAGAGAGAATAAAGAACTATCTCCAAACTGAAACAGCTGTCAAAGTAGTGCGATGATTTTCTCCCTCAATCTTCTGAACTTTCCATAACATTGCTCTACCACGTATATAAAATATGCCATCAAAATAACACCAAAACGATACACAGAAAATAAAATTAACATTCTATAAAGATCAAAGGAAATCACTGATGCAACTAAAAATATGGCTTGTTAACTCTGAATCATTTCTTCCCCCCCATAAAGAGTCATCACTGGTACAAATAAAATAACGCAGAAATCGTGCAGTCAGGACACAGCATCTGAGCATCTGGCCTGCACTTCCTGATGCAAACCCGGTTAGGGGAACTAGGCGCCATTCCAAGAGATGAGTCACTGCTGTGTGGCGAGCGCTCTAGCTCTGTACTGGGAATACTGCAATGCAGTAGAATCTGCCTCAGCTCAGGAAGGCACACCCGATGACATAATCCTCAAACAGTGATCATGCAAATAGATATTCCCTGCTGCTTTGTTCAATTCTAACTTCTCTTGATAATAACTTATGGAAGTCGCTATGAATCAGTCACAGAAAACATCTTGGACAAGTCTTTTTGTGTATATTCCCTATATAAAGACACGGATCAAACACAGTTGAGTATGTCTGACTCTCATTTACAGTCACACAATTTAGGACATTGTTTCAAAAACTGCCATCAAATAATAATCTGACATTCTACTTTTCTTTCTTTCTTTTTTTTTTTTTTTTTAAGTTATTCAGAAGAGGAAAGACACTTGATTATTAATTCTTAATAACAAAGAGGCTGTTAACCCTGTTATATTTAGAAGCTTACATACAAACACAATCTGCAAGTTTGATTAGTTAATATCGCTTTCAGTAAAATTTGAATCCATTTCCTTATGCTTGGCAGTTACTAGTTGAAACAAAGTTACTCTTAACATGTAACAGACCAGTACTGTACTATCTGTCCATGCAGTCGAAGAATCAAAGTACTGGGCCTGCTTCATGAGCTCCTTCCCTGCAAGCTACACTGACACATTACAACAACTTGTGAACACTTTCTTGGTCAACTTCTGAGAGTTTATTGAATTTTTAGAGATGTTCAAAATGGCATTTAGCACTAATGTGTGTATACTTTTATTCAAAGACAGTTTAATGTATTTCAAACTACTAGTAATTTGTATCATTCAACTATGAATTATGTAAGTATTACATGTGTTTTATTTTTTTTTGAGACACGATCTCACTCTGTCACCCAGGCTGGCGTGCAGTGGTGCAATCACAGCTCATCACAGCCTTGACCTCTCTGGGCTCAAGTGATTCTCCTACCTTAGCCTCCTGAGTAGCTGGGATTACAGGTGTGCATCACCACACCTGGTTAACTTTTGTATTTTTTGTAGAGACAGGGTTTCTCCATGTTGCCCACGCTGGTCTTGCTCCTGAGCTCAAGTGATCCGCCTGCCTCAGTCTCCCAAGGTGTTGGGATTACAGGCGTGAGCCACTGCACCCAGCCAGCATTATGTCTCAATGAAATATAAAAACTATGCAATTTCGATTACTTTAAGAACTATATCGGCCGGGCGCGGTGGCTCAAGCCTGTAATCCCAGCACTTTGGGAGGCCGAGACAGGCGGATCACGAGGTCGGGAGATCGAGACCATCCTGGCTAACACGGTGAAACCCCGTCTCTACTAAAAAAAATACAGAAAACTAGCCAAGCGAGGTGGCGGGCGCCTGTAGTCCCAGCTACCCGGGAGGCTGAGGCAGGAGAATGGCATAAACCCGGGAGGCGGAGCTTGCAGTGAGCTGAGATCCGGCCACTGCACTCCAGCCTGGGCGACACAGCGAGACTCCGTCTCAAAAAAAAAAGAACTATATCACCCTCGACTGGGCCCAGTGGCTCATGCCTGTAATCCCAGCAGTTTGAGGGGCCAAGGTGGGTGGATCACTCAAGCTTAGGAGTTTGAGACCCATCTGCGCAAGACGGTGAAACCCAATCTCCACAAAAAATACAAAAATTAGCAGGGCGTGGTGGTGCATGTCTGTGGCGGGAGGATCTCTTGAGCCCAGGAGACCGAGGCTGCAGTGAGCTGAGACTGCACCACGGCACTCCAGCCTGGGTGACAGAGCAAGACCCTGCCTCAAAAAAGAATGATACGGCCCTCTCCTGAGTAGACAGGGCACACCCTCTCAAAGTTTGGTGAACGGGCAGTTGGAAAAGGGACAAAGCACACTGGTAAAGTTACAGGTGAGGCTGCCCAACTCCTGCACCCTTGCTCATTCACTCATGTACTCTTCCTTTCAAACTTTCTCCCAGCCAGAGAGCAAATCTCTTCCTGGTCTCGAAGCCATTCATTTCCTTTGGCCCACGTGTATCACCAAATTGCATGTTAAATGTTCCTGGGGTTCTCTTTATCTTTTGTCTTCTTTCCCTTTTAAAATTCCAAACATGGGCTGGGCACAGTGGCTCACGCCTGTAACCCCAGCACTTTGGGAGGCTGAGGCGGGTGGATCACCTGAGGTCAGGAGTTCGAGACCAGCCTGGCCAACATGGTGAAACTCCATCTCTACTAAAAATACAAAAATTAGCCAGACATGGTGGCACATGCCTGTAATCCCAGCTACTCAGGAGGCTGAAACAGGAGAATCACTTGAACCCAGGAAACGGGGGTTGCAGTGAGTGGAGATCATGCCACTTGCACTCCAGCCTAGGTAACAGAGCAAGATGCCGTTTCAAAATAAATAAATAAATAAAATAAATCCCAAACATACTAATAACACATTATTCTGGTCAATCACTATTATACATGGCCTCCCTTTTTTTCCTGCCTTAGTCTTCCCCTTTCTTGTCTCTGGTGCTTTCTCTTGTCACATGGACTTCCACCTTTTCATCCTCCTGAGGGGCCATGACTTCTTCACCATAACCACTCCCTGCTCTGGTACAAGGCTCAGAACATGGTGAGAAAGAGCATTCTTCTCAACCTGAAGACTTCCCTGTAACATCATTAGGAGTATGAAGGGAGCACGAAACCCCATATAATATTTATATTTAATGTAAACTGGAGTTCATTTTGATATTTCCAGAAACGAAAAGAGAAAAAATTTTTAAAAACCTAGCAGGTTATTAACACCTAAGGAACTTAAGACTTGGTACTTTTCAAGTTATTACTAATTCAAAAGAAATGACAGATACCAAGGCACTGCAGAGACGAGTGTTTAGCTTTCAGAACCCTCCTCAGAACATCCTTTTCCCAACTGTGTCTTAAAATCCTAGGGTTTTGGTTTCCTCACTCACGAAGGATGAGGGCTGGACTAAATCTCTCTTGTTGCTCCCAATCTGACATTCTCCAACGCTGACACACAATTCTCATCCATGTTTACTTTTTAAAAAAAGTGATAACTGTTTTCCCTTTGCTGTACATAAATTTCACTTAGCATGCTACACTGCATGTTCAAATTTATCTTGCTGCAGACCATGTCCCCTACAGTGTGCCGGCATGGGGCAGTAAGAGCCTCCCTGACGTGCGGATACCACTGAGTCCAGAGCCTGGTAGCTAGGTTTGTTCTCTCCTTTTGAACTGGAGGCCCCTGGTGCAAACACGCACTGCCAGATCTTCGGTCAGGCCAGGAAGCATCTGAGTCTGCTCCCCGTCTCTGTGTCTGCTGGAGCTGGAGGTACTGGAGCAACACCTGTATGGCCTGTATCTGGCACTGTTCAATCCAGATTTTACTTGGGACAGAAAGAAGAACTGAGCGCCCTAGAACAAACTAGGTCACAGGGATCAAGACGAGTTCTACTCAGTGAATATGGATTACAGTAAACTGAAGAAAGAAGATTTCTAAATAAAATGTTTCACTATAAAGCTGCTTTAGGGCCGGGCGCGGTGGCTCAAGCCTGTAATCCCAGCACTTTGGGAGGCCAAGATGGGTGGATCACAAGGTCAGGAGATTGAGACCATCCTGGCTAATACGGTGAAACCGTGTCTCTACTAAAAAATACAAAAAAAAAAAAAAAAACTAGCCAGGCGCAGTGGCGGGCGCCTATGGTCCCAGCTACTCCGGAGGCTGAGGCAGGAGAATGGCGTAAACCCGGGAGGCGGAGCTTGCTGTGAGCTGAGATCGGGCCACTGCACTCCAGCCTGGGCGACAGAGCCAGACTCCGTCTCCAAAAAAAAAAAAAAAAAAAAAAAAAAAAAAAAATGGCTGCTTTACAAAGAAGGTCTTGCAGAAGCCATCAGCACAATTTTCCACTTAACCAGAAAACATTTCTCCTCTAAATGCATGAAACCATGTTGATATGTTGTGTTGGAGATTACACTGATTAAATTACATTTCTTCACCCTTTAGAATTAAATCCTCAGGCTAGATGTCACGGTGCACGCCTGTAATTCTGGCACTTTGGGAGGCTGAGGTAGGAGGATCACTTGAATCCAAGAGTTCAAGACCAGCCTGGGCAACATGGGGAGACTCTGCCTTTACAAAAAATAAAAAATGAGCCAAGCGTGGTGGTGTGTGCCTGTATACCAGCTACTAGGGAGGCTGAGATGAGTGGATCGCTTGAGACCAAAGGTTGAGGATGTGGTGAGCTGAGATTGTGCCACTGCACTCCAACCTGGACAACAGTGAGACCCTGTCTCAAAAAAAAAATTCCAGGTCTCAAATACTGCAGTGTTAAACAAACAAGTTGGGTGTGGTGGCTCACACCTGTAATTCCAGCACTTTGGCAGCTGGAGGTGGAAGTATTACTTGAGCCCAGAAGTTCGAGATCAGCCTGGGCAACATGGTGAGACCTCATCTCCATAAAAAAATGAGAAAATGAACTGGGAGCCCAGGAGGCCGAGGTGGCAATGAGCCATGATTGCGCCACTGCACTCCTGCCGGGGTGACAGAGTGAGACCCTGTTTCAAACAAAACAAAACGGTCTCCCCACCAAAAACAAACAACCCAAACTACACACGCTCATACAGACCAACCAACCTAGCACCTGATTCCAGGCAGGTCATGAACAAGCTGGAGGGCACAGACAAGTCATGGAAACGTCAGTTCCATCAGCTGCAAACTGAAGTATACCCAACCAACGGGGATATACAACCAAAAAATGGTCCTTGAAGCAAAAAATGCTACAAAAACATCATTAACATAAAATGGCTCGTTAATTAATGAACACCTGTTTTGTCACCATACTGTTAAGTACACCATGAGGAAGATAATTTCCTACCAGCCAGGAACTATAGAAAGGTTTCTCTTTTTAAAATGAGAGCTATAACTTAACAATCCCCTTTTCCCACAAACTCTCCAATTCCTCAGTGTCAAGATAAGTTGTTAAGTTCACATTTATTCTATACTTTGAGGAATGCTGTACTTGATTTATTTTAGAGATAGGGTCTCACTCTGTTACCCAGGCTGGAGCAACGTGGTATGATCCTAGTTCACCATAGCGTGAAACTCCTGGGCTCAAGCAATCTTCTCCAGTACCTGGGACTACAGGCATGTACCACCATGCCTGGCTTATTTTTTAATTTTCTGTAGAGATGGGGTCTTGCTGTGTTGCCCAGGCTGGTCTTGAACTCCTGGCCTCAAGTGATCCTCCTGCCTTGGTCTCCCAAAGTGCTGGGATTACAGGTGTGAGCCACTGCACCCAGCTCAATGCTGCACTTTAACTACAAAAGTGTATCGCTAGCTGGGGTAGTTAAAACAAACAAACAAACAAATAAAAAATATATATAGTTTCACATAAAAATGTTTCCATATTCAATTACAAGTGTTTGGATACTTCCACAAAAAAAGTGGAAGGAATAAAATAAATAAAAGTAATTTCTACTGTTCATTAAATTACATGACTTCATTGTTGGTGATCTTTATTCAGTTTAAATAATTCAGCTCTGTTTTCTAAATTAATGCAAGCCTGTCTTTTCACTGTAATTAACCACTGGATGCACATATTTGATTAAATGTACAAACGCCAAAGCTAACTCATAAAAGCCACCGAGAAGAAAGCCCTCCTACCAGAAGTGCCGGGTTTCTACTTATAGCTAAGGTGTCCTAGTGTAGCCAGGCTGCTAATAAGACAAAGAGACCATCTATCATAAAACTGGATTAACTTTAAAATCTTTCCTTAGGTTTTTGTAAGTGAAAAATAAACTACAGACAGGTTGAATTGGTAGAAATACTTCAAGGATTGTTATAAATACAGAAATGAGGTAGGATTTCAATTTTAGATAGTCTCATTCCTTAGTCAACTTTCAAAAGTGCAAGTCATTATGGAGCCAAGATTTGGATACCTGCATATCTGTTTTGCTGAAAGAAAAAAACGTACCCATAAGAAAACACAGAGACAATTTGTACTAAATAGTGTACTACATAAACATAGTCCCCCACCCCAATAATTTTAGCAACATCCAATTTTAAGATGCCTGGAAAAACTGAATTACTGGTGATCACTCTAGAAGCAAAGTATAAAACTTAAATTTTTTTTTCATAAAAAGAAACGGTGACTCAAGGTAAAAAACTAAAATAAAATCACTGATTCTAACACATAAACTATGCAATAAAAATATCAAAGATTAGCCATGGTCAAGCTACTCAAAATACAATTAACTTTAAAAATGCAGATTAAAATATATTTTAATAAAATAACGAATAGGCACTGAAAAATGACCACAAACACATAGACCAAAAATGCTGACAGTGATCACATCTGGGTCAAACAATTCCCAGTGATTTTTACTTTAGCTGTATACTACATTTTCTACAATGACTATGTATGTTTTTGGGGAAAAAAAAAAAAGTAGATGAGTTAATTTTTTTTTAACTCTTATGGCTTCCACTCAGGAATACGTAACCCCAAACATCCCAGTAAACCACCCTCAACAACATTAATACTCTAAATATGCTCAAATGGTTTATTTGCCTTGAACATTCCATGTGGATATCAGAAAAAAATATTCTTTTACACTCTGCTAATCTCTGGCAGGAAACCAAGGCTACAGGGAAGCATCTTCTGAGTAAGAATAGCCTTTGAAAGAAACAAACTATCAGAAACACAGTGTGTGTTAAGGATGGGGCAGACAGTACAAGTTCTCTTACTGGCAGAACCATACAGTTTTTTGAAATTTTAAGAAGCTTGTTGGCAAACATTTTTAGACAATCTCCAATCCCTAGAAGCTAACCTTGGACATCATCCTTGGGAGCTTAGATGGAGATGCCACACCCAAAATGGTTGCAATGGGCTACAAAGTGGTTGTAATGAATCCATGAGAAAGCCTGCCTGCAGGCAAGCCCCAGACTTAGAAGAACTTAACCTTGCTGGTGGGTGATCATTATTTGAGGAGACAGTTGGAATACGCTAACTCTTGCCTCTTCCCCCCGCTAGAAGCCTAACCTGAACCTTTTTTTTAAATCTGTAAAATTAGACTCAAATATTACAGGGTTATCATTAGGATCATCGAAGCATTAAACAAATATGAGGTATGATCAGTGAAAACAAGCAGTGGACAGGGAAGTGAGATACTGAGTCTAGTCTCAGGACTAGGATTAGCTGGTGACCTTGGGTGAAATCACTTAACCTGAGCCTCAGTTTCCTCAGGTGTAAAATCAGAATACACTCGTTCAGCAAGGATGCTGTGAAAGCATCTACCTGCAACAGTGATGCTCGCAGGCCCGGGGCTGGCACCGTCGCTCTGTGGGCCTCGGCCTCTTGGTCCCCACAAGGCAAGGCTGGGACACCCGCCCGACCTCCTCCAGAACCAGAACCCCGGCTGCCCCCGGCTCCGCAGGTCTGCCCCCGACACATCCCTCCTGAAGGCCGCTTGGCCTGGACACAAATCGAAACCGAAAAGCTCATGTGACATTGGAGGCAGGGATGCGGCCTCGCCCGCGCTCAGCCCAGGGAGACGCTGTCTCCACCCAACTCGGCCATCTTGAGAGGCCCGAGCAGACAAAGCGACCCCATTGTTTTAGGTGACGGCAGACGGGAACTCCTCTCGCCTCCCCGCGACGAGGAGCGGGGCGCCCTGGGGGCTCCGGGCCGGGCAGTGGGTGTGGCGAGGGCGAGCCCCGGGTGCCGCGTCGGCCTCTGCGGGGCGTCTGCGGCCCTGGTGACCCGGCCGGAGGGACGTCTGCGGCCGCCGGGCTCTGCCCATCCTGGGGTCATCTGCAGCCACCGGGATCCTCCCATCCCAGGGACATCTGCGGCCCCGGGGAACCTGGCAGCCCCTGCCCTCCGCGAGACTTGGCCCTGGCGACCCCGCCCTCTGCGGCCCTGCACCTTTGAGCGTGGAGCGCTCCACCAGCACCGTGTGGACCTGCGGATCCGAAAGGAACTTGCGCATCTGCTCCAGGGCGCTCTTCTCCTCCAAGCGCCGCCTCCAGCGCGGCCGGCGCCTCGCCGCCGTCCTCCAGCAGCAGCGGCACCAGCTTGCGCAGGTGCTTCTGCAGCACCGACACGTCCGCCACATTCTGCACCGCCGACACTTCTAGGCCGGCCGAGCCGTCCTCGCCGCCGCCGCCCCCGGGCTCCGACATGGCGCCGCGCTCGGGACCCTCCAGGAGCGATGAGAAGGCGGCCGCGACTCAGCGAGACAGCGAGCAAGGGACAGAAACGGCCGCCAGAAGCAGGACCGTCCGCTAGCCCACGGCGGACTAAGGAAAGCCGGAGCCGGCTCCGCCCTAAAGGCACCCACTGCCAGCTGGCCCCGCCCCGCCCCGCCGGCGCAGCCGCCGCAGCCACCCGCGCTCGCTCACGGCCTTGGCGTCATGGCGTCGCGCGTGCGCAGGGGGCGGGCCCGGCGATGTCGCCGCGCGGCTTTCTGGGACTTGTAGTCTCCGCGCTGGGCGGGGCCCGCATCCACCGCACTGCGAGTTCTAGAGATGCGGACTTGGCTCGACGAGGTTGGTCCAGGGCCGTGTCTGTCTTCTTCACTGCTGTGGACTCAGCGAATAGCACACAACCAGAGAAACTTTATAGTGAATGAGTGATGTTACTGGCGAGAGCTAACGTTTAGTGAGCGCTTAGCCTGTGCCCGGTGTTGTTCTAAGCCCTTAACCTCTCATTAATGTTCTCTCACTGAATGAATGAATGACTACATATCAGGTACCAAAATATAGGCACGACAGATGTATTCTTAGATATAGACAGGGAGATTGAGGATACTTTTCAGAGGGGGAGGAGATGAGGGGCGTGCACAGAGGGTCCCATTGCCAGGCTGGAAAGGGACAAGTGGGGAGGGGGCCTTCAGGGCAGTGTAAGGTTAAGCCAGTAATGACACCTTCACTGGAGGTAAAACCAAGCTGTGATGGGATCTGGTTCCTGATGACAAAAATCACTGTCCCCAAGGTCGCTATGAGGACCAAGAGGGAGACCTACTGAGAACAGCTACCTCCAGCTGTGGTGCTTCTCCAGCCACCTAGACCTGGCACTGTCATTGTGGGCCTCAGTATCTGAGTCCCTGCAAGGCAGGGGCTGGGTTGCCTGCTCGCCAAGTTTCCCCCTAGTTCTGGCCCACCACCACCTCCTCCCCTACACCATGACTACATAAGGGCCAGAATCCAGGCTGCCCAGCTGGGTGCGGTGGCTCACGCCTGTAAACCTAGCATTTTGGGAGGCTGAGATGGGAGGATTGCTTGAGGTCAGAAGTTCAAGACCAGCCTGCTCAACATAGTGAGACCCCCATGTCTGTATATATTTAAAAATTAAAAATTTTGTAAAATAATAAAAAAATAGAATCCATGCTGCCCATATTTGTAGTTTAGAGATGGCAGGTTCTTCTAAGGGGTAGTAATTGGCCTTTGAAAGTTCACATTCATAACTTCTTTCTTAAGTTGGGTGGAGAGAGGGAAGCAATGGCGTTTTTTTTGTTTTGTTTTGTTTTGTTTTTTAACAATAAAGTGCACTGTCAGAGTGCTGAGTCCTGATTGGTGGAATGATGATGGTATGATCTGATTCTCCCAAATCATCTTTGAAAAACTGTGAAACATACAATAAGCTTATTCCTTGCCTAATTACCGGTTGCTGGGTCCCAGGGGGTTGCTGGAACACGGAGACTAATCAGATGATTCTTGTCTTTAAGGAGCATGTGAAAGAGGGGACAGATTAATACCCCATCTTCCTGCTCTCCATCAGTCCACCTGGTGTAATGTGCCCAAGCAATTCTGAATAATCTTCCCGGAAAAAATAAATAGGCGACTGCAATGAATTTGTGCAATGATCCTAATGGTAATGAATAATAATAACACACCACTGACAGCGAACGCTGAGTGCTTGCTGCGTGCTAGGCACTATGCAGAGGGTTTCCCCTCACATGTACTTTAGGGGTAGAAACAGGGGCAAAGAGGAAACTCTATTAGGTGCAGGTCAGTGAACTCTGAATGGGCCATCCACCATCGGAGACTCAGAAACCCGCAGGGACCTAGCTGATGGGCAGGCTGCATGCCGGCTGCACCGTGAGTCAGCACCAGGCTGGCAGACGCAGCCACTCGGGGATCCAAAGGACTCAAACATCTGCAACCTGGCCCCAGGCCAAGAGAACAAACTGCAGGCTCTGGATTTGCCGCCCTGTAGAATAGGCTCAACATGAAACATGTTTGTTATTTCTAACTGGATGGGAACTGAAGGAACCTGAACAATCAGTGTACAAGGATTCATAAATGGACCAAACATGCTTGCTTTTTGTTCTTGAAAGATGTTTGTTGTATTTAATATATAATGAGAAGAGCGGTCAACACTGCCTGGGTGCTGAGCACTTTAAGTGCATTACCTGGGTGGCTGGCTGGGCTGTGCCATGGCTGAAGGGTGTGGGCAGCTTCTTTCGAGGTGCTCCTTCTGCCTCCTGGCGCAGGACTCTGGCTCCAGCACACCCCAAGCTGACCCTGGTGGGGGTAGGGCCCCTCACCCAAACCTGGCCTTTCCCATCTCTTGTTCTGCTGCCTCAGCTTTCTTCTGTCTGTGGTAGAGTCTGCTCGGACAGACTCTGGGCAGGGTAGGGGGCAGGGCGAGCTGGAGAGAGAATTCGTTCTAGGTTGATGTGGGATGATAGTGGCTGGTGGGGCACTTGTATGCTATTGGAAACCAGTGATGAACTGTCTGCATGGATGAGATCCCATCCATTCCCACCTTCTCTTCAAAATACCATACACAGCGTCTCCTCGAGTCCAAGTTTCAAGTCGGGTGCCCAGTTTCATACCATCCTTCCTCTCCCTCTCCCAACCCTCGGGCAGGACCAACGCCCTCAGAGGAACCACTGCTGCCCCAGCCCTTTTGGGCTCTATGCCCAGGATCTCCCCTCCACTCCCTGAAAATTCCACATTGGGCCAGGTGTGGTGGCACACACCCTTGGCCCCAGCTACTCAAAAGGCTGAGGTGGAGGTCAAGGCTGCAGTGAGCTGTGATCTCACTACTGCACTCCAGCCTGCAGGACAGAGTGAGACCCTGTCTCTAATAATAATAATAATAATAAATAATTTAAAGAAAAAGAATTTCCATCTTGGGCTCATTCGTTCATTCATTCATTCATCCCCACTTGTGACAGCAGGGAGGTCTAAGCTTCTAGGGCTTGTTAGCACCAGCAGGGCCTGGACCAAAGTGTGCACTTGGTTGGTGGGTGTGAACTAATGCCTTACCTTGAGGAAGGGGCGCTAGCGGTGGCCGTGAGGACACGGGGTGCACTGTGGATCAGGACCTTCCTGGCCACATCTCTGGGGCTGTCAGGGTGCTGCTGGAGGGCAAGGCTGGCACTTCACAGGGTTCGCAGGGCTACAGGACGCTTTCTGCGGAGGCTCATTCCAGGATCCACCCCCTTTCTGTCTTGATCCCTTGTCAAACGAGCTTCAGGGTGAGACTTGAGCCAGATCTGGTTCCTGGAGGCTTTGACCCCAGCCGGTTGGAGTTTGAAGCGTGTCATGAGAACAGAACGGTCTCTTGGCGCCGTCTAGTGGCAGAGGAAGACGTGTTGCATGGAATTTTCTTCTGCTTGTAGAGGGCCCACCTCCCCAGCCTGCTGCCCATCCATCCTGGTGACCCCAGCAGGCTCACCTTCCCAAGGTCACCTGGCTTGCTTGTCCAGGGTCACAGAACAAGTAAGGACGATGACCAGAAGGAAAATGCCAGCCTGCACCTCACTGCCCACGGGGAAGACGTTAGTGAATCTTGTCTCTACCTGGGCAGACAATTCCCACCTGGCTCTCCTGACCCCTGGATTAACCCAGGCTGCCTGCAGACGCTCAAAACCTCTGACACCGCCCTGAAGTTTCCCTCTGGTGGTGTGTGGCCCCTTCTCTTACCAAAAGCTGTCGGTGTCCCCAGCCAGGACCACTACTCCCTGGGTGTGCTGGGCTCCATCTCCTCTCAGGGTATCACCTCTAAAATTCTTCCCTTGCTCCCAGATGTTCTCTCTCCCCCCTAGATTTTTTCCACTGCTATCGGAGCTATTCTATCCCTTCTTTAAAATGAAAAAAAGGAAGCCCTACCGTAGCCCACTGCCAGCACCTTTCCACTGCCTCGCTGCCCTTTCTAGCAAAACTCCTTGAGAATAAGCATATGTGGGCATTGCCTTTCCCACCCCATCCCCACACTCATGGACAGGCACTCTTGGCAAGGTCGCCAGTGGCTTCCGTGTGGCCAAATCCAGCGACCAGTTCTCAGTCCTCATCTTGCTTGACCCGTGGACACAGTGATGCAGCCGGCACTCCCTCCTTCTCTGAATACCACCTTCACCTGGCTTTTGGTGGCCGCACTCTCCAGATCCTCCTCGTCACCAAGGTTCCTTCTCCAGTCTCCTCTGCTGGATCCCAGTCTTTGCGACCTCTAAAGGTCGGAGGGGCCCAAGCCCCCTGGCTGCTTTGTGTTCTATCAACGCCCTCTTCAGCGCCCCTCTAGCCTTGGATTTCTTTTTTCTCTTTTCTTTTCTTTTTTCTTTTCTTTTCTTTTCTTCTTCTCTCTCTCTCTCTCTCTCCTTCCTCCCTCCCTCCCTTCTCTTTCTTTCTTTCTTTCTTTTTTTTTAGATGGAGTTTCGCTCTTGTTGCTCAGGCTGGAGTGCAATGGCACGATCTCCACTCACCGCAACCTCTGCTTCCCGGGTTTAAGCGATTTTCCTGCCTCAGCCTCCCGAGTAGCTGGAATTATAAGCATGTGCAAAATTAGTACCCGGCTAATTTTGTATTTTTAGTAGAAATGAGGTTTCTCCGTGTTGGTCAGGCTGGTCTCGAACTCCCGACCTCAGGTGATCCATCCTCCTGGGCCTCCCAAAGTGCTGGGATTACAGGCGTGACCCACCGCACCCGGCCCTTTTCTTTTTTTTGAGACAGGATCTCACTCTTGTCAACCTAGCTAGAGTGCAGTGGCACAATCATGGCTCACTGCAACCTCAACCTCCCAGCCTCAAATGATCCTCCCACCCTGAAATGATCCTCCCACCTCAGCCTCCTGAGTAGCTGGGACTACAGGCACATGCCACCATGCCTAGGTAATTTTTGTTTGTTTGTTGTTGTTATTTTTAGTAGAGATGAGGTATTGCCAAGTTGCTCAGGCTGCTCTCAAATTCCTGGGCTCAAGGATCCTCCTGCCTCAGCCTCCCAGAGTGGTGGGATTACAGGCATGAGCCACTATACCCGCCCAAGTCTTCCTTGGATTTTCAATACAGCCATGCGTTGACTCCCAACCTTAGAAGGTGGTGTTCTACTGTTGTTGGGTGGAATGTTCTAAGAAATGTCAATTAGGCCATGTTGGTTGAAAGTGTTCAAGTCTTCAATATCCTTATGGGCTGGGCATGGTGGCTCACGCCGGTAGCCCTAGCACTTTGGGAGGCTGAGGCAGGAGGATTGCTTGAGACTAGGAATTTGAGGTTACAGTGAGTCATGATTGCACCACTACATTCCTGTCTGGGTGAGAGACCCTGTCTCTATTTTTTAAAAAATAGTAAAACAAATATTCATTTAGTACATTCTAACTTAAAACATTAGAAAGACTGATAATTTTTTTTTTTTTTTTTTTTGGACAGGACCTCACTCTGTCACCCAGGCTGAAGTGCACTGGCACAATCTTGGTTTACTGCAACCTCCACCTCCCAGGTTCAAACGATTCTCCTGCCTCAGCCCCCTGAGTAGCTGGGATTACAGAGGCATGCCGCCATGCCTGGCGAAATTTTTTTTTGTTGTTGTTATTTTTAGTAGAGACTGGGTTTTGCCGTGTTGGCCAAGCTGGTCTGGAACTCCTGACCTCAAGTGATCTGCCTGCCTCGGCCACCTAAAGTGCTGGGATTACAGGCATGAGCCACCACGCCGGCCAGGGCCAAGCATCTTCTCTGGGCCCTGGTGAGTTGCCACGCTCCTTTCTAGTTGGATCAGCTTCCCACATTTTATCCTTTGCACTTCCAGAGTTGCAAAATATCTCCCAGAGTTCCTTTTGTGTGAGGTTTTTTTTTTTTTTTTTTTTTTTTTTTTTTTTTTTTTTGCTGGCATCACACTCCCTAGGACATCATCATCCTTCTCATCTCAGCTGTTTCCTTATTTATGTGGACAGGCTGCCCTCACTCCACCCCTCTGGCTGCACTGCTGGAGTCCCCACTCAACCCCTTTGGCTGCACTGCTGGAGCCCCTGGCCGGTGGCAGCGTCCACCTTCACTCCCGCAGCTGTTTCCTCTTATGACCTCACTTATATTTGATTGGAATGTTCGCTCCAGGGCTATCACATTTTATTTCTTTATCACACATTCACCTCTGTGGGTCAGTGATGTAATTGACCATGGATCATAACGTCGTTTATGATGCAGTGATTTGTGGACTGAAGAGCTGGCAGCAAAGCTTGCATTTTATTCAATTACTCACAGGTAATTTACCATGGTAACTGGTACTTGAAGCCTGTTGCTGGGAAACTGGTGTTATTGAACTAAACCGTGATAAGGAAATCTTGTCCATATAGATTGGACCCATACAAAGCTGGGACTGCCTATATTTTTTTTAACTGATTTTCTCCCTCCATCTCATGTTCCTCCTGCCCGTTCACGAAGGAGCCTAGCTTGGTCTGTGGTTCTAGGACTGAAAGTACAAGGTGCCTGTTGGTCTTTCAGGCTTTTGTTTTTTTTTCCCCCCAAAAGTCCAAGCCCTTGAGAGTAAAAGGACAGATGGGGGAGAAAGGAGAAAGTTAGAATCCTCCATGTAGGCAAAGCGTGCTGGAGAAGCAGGAGGTGACAGAGCCACAAGACTCTCCAGGCTGGGGTGAGGAGAGGCAGGTGAGGGGGCCCTGCTGCCCACCGGCCCCTGGAGAGCAATGCTGGCGAAGTGGGAGCTGGCACCCAAGTGACAAGACGCCAGGCAGGCTGGCCAAAGAGGCCCTCCTACCCATTGAGGCCAGGAGCAGCAGGAGAAGTGTGGGACCAGGGGGCCAGGGTAACCGGTGTGAGACAAAGTAGCAAGTGTAAGAAGCCATGTGTGCTCAGTTCTGCTTGCCAACATAATTTCACAAAGCTCTGCCTCTTCAGATTCTCTGAGGACAAAACTGGACAGAGCACACAGCCCACGTGTCTTGCTGGAGTCAATCTATCCTTAAAAGATAAATGGCCCTAGCCTTGCCTTTTCCTGCACATAAGATAATGTGTGACGGGGTTAGTGCTGATTATAACCTGATGTGGTTATAAATCTACAATCTATAACCAGATGTACTCTCTCTCTTTTTTTTTTTTTTTTTTTTTGAGATGGAGTCTCACTTTGTCACTCAGACTGGAGTGCAGTAGCACAACCTCGGCTCACTGCAACTTCCACCTCCCGGGTTCAAGCGATCCTCCTGCCTCAGCCTCCCAAGTAGCTAGGACTATAGGCGTGTGCCACCACACCTGGAGAATTTTTGTATATAATTTTTTTTTTTTTTAGACAGAGTTTCGCTCTTTTGCCCAGGCTGGAGTGCAGGGGCGCAATCTTGGCTCACTGCAGCCTCCGCCTTCTGGGTTTCAAGTGATTCTCCTGCCTCAGCCTCCCAAGTAGCTGGGATTACAGGTACCCGCCACCACGCCCAGCTAATTTTTATATTTTTAGGGGAGATGGGGTTTCACTATGTTGGCCAGGCCGGTCTCGAACTCCTGACCTTGTGATCTGCCTACCTCGGCCTCCCAAAGCGCTGGGATTACAGGCATGAGCCACCGCGCCCAGCCTAATTTTTGTATGTTTAGTAGAGACAGGGTTTCACCATGTTGGCCAAGCTGATCTCAAACTCCTGACCTTGTGATCCGCCTGCCTCAACCTCTCAAAGTACTGGGATTATAGGCGTGAGCCGCTGTGCCCGGCCTATAAACAGATATACTCTTGTACCCAGACTTTGATGTGATTTTGCATGCACTGAACCTCCACTACCTAGATATAAGCTATGATCTGAAATGCTGTTCTGGAGCATTCTGACAGCACCTCTCTCAAAGACTTCTCCTGGCCTGTGCAGCCTCTAGGCTTCAGTAAGCGTTCTGAATAAATTACATTTCTTTAAACGCTTGGGCAGGGACCAGGCACGGTGGCTAATGCCTGTAATCCTAGCACTTAGGGAGGCTGAGGAGGGAAGGTCCCTTGAGACCAGGAGCTTGAGCCCAGCTAGGGCAACAAAGTGAAACCCCGTCTCTACAAAAAATTAGGTGGGCATGGAGGCATGGGCCTGCGGTCCCAGCCACTTGGGAGGCTGAGCTGGGAGGATTGCTTGGGCACTGGGAGGTCGAGGCTGTGGTGAACCCTGATCACACAACACCAGCCCAGGCGAGAGTGAGACGCTGTCTCAAAAAGAGAAAGACAAAAAAGGTTTTGATGCTTTTCT
Source organism: Rhinopithecus roxellana (assembly GCF_007565055.1). Classification (NCBI taxonomy): domain Eukaryota; kingdom Metazoa; phylum Chordata; class Mammalia; order Primates; family Cercopithecidae; genus Rhinopithecus; species Rhinopithecus roxellana. The sequence goes on along the minus strand of NC_044553.1, from coordinate 160,564,818 downwards.
TGCGTCAATAGTGGTGTGACAAATGACAGATGACCTGGGCCAGCACGTTCTCCCCAAACAGAGCCTGTTCCTGCTGCGCTTTAGCTGACTCAGGAAAGGGCAGAACCCTGAAACTGAATCCTGGGATGTGCCGGCCGTGGAATCGCAGAGTCGTGGAACGGGAGCCTGGACAGACACTAGACTGTTGCATACACTGGAGAGGGCGGACTTGCGGGCACGCCCCGCTGCTGGAGGGAGAGGCCTCACCACGCGCCTGGGGCGTCTAACGGCTTCCTCCAGCATCGCCAGATCCACCAGATGGGTTAACTCCGCAATGCAAAGGGCAGGAATAGGTTTGGAAAGGGCAGTAGCTTGCTGAAGTCTCAGAGATAACAGGAGGTGGAGTAGGGGTTCGAACCCGGAGGCCGACCGTGTCTAGAGCCTTCGAGCCACCAAAGGGCATGGGCCGGGTCCTCTCCTTCCATTTACCCCATGCAGAAGAGCTGGGAATCCTCCAATGTTCCCTTCCTCTCCCCCAAATGTCGACGAGCAGCTCTTTGGGCGGCAGCGCCCAGTGCAGAAAGCCGGATGCCAACAGCCCGTCTGGGATGCCCGCGCAGCAGCAGCGGGACCAGCACATCACGACACCTGCAGGCCTCCACCAGCGCACAGCGCCCGCAGCTGCCCGCTGTCCTGGCACGTGGGGCTGGGCCCGGCACCAAGTGGGCGCCAGCAGATATTAATGTAGCCACTTCCCTTAATTCCATGAGACCTTTCCTCCCAGGACTGATGCAGAGGCAGCAGCAGAATCTCCTCCATCCGCCTCGTCAGCTGGTCACACAGGAAGGCCTGGAACCATCTAGAGCAAGCTTGTCTAACCCGTGGCCCGCATGCGGCCCAACACAAATTGTAAACTTTCTTAAAGCATTTTATTTTATTTTGTGTGATTTTGTGTTTCTCCGCTCTTAGCTGTCCTTAGTGTATTTTATATGCCCCAAGACAATTCTTATTCTTCCAGTGTGGCCCAGGGAGGCCAAAAGATTGGACACCCAAATGACCTAGGTCACTTGCCTAGAACAACCGTCACGCCCGGCCAAGTCTTGGTCTTGTTGCTTAGACTGGAGTGCAGTGGCACGATCTCGGCTCACTGCAACCGTTCACCGCCCCCCCCGGACTTCAAGCAATTCTTCAGCCTCAGCCTCCTGAGTAGCTGGGATTACAGGCGCCTGCCACCACACCCAGCTAATTTTTGTCTTTTTAGTAGAGACAGGGTTTCACTGTGTTGCTCAGGCTGATCTCGAACTCCTGACCTCAGGTAATCTGCCCGCCCCGGCCTCCCAAAGTGCTGGGATTACAGGCGTGAGCCACCGTGCCCAGCTTCACTTTGAAGAAATAACTCCCCACTTTACTCCAAAGGACGTGCATATTTCACAGGCAACCCGAAGTTCCCAGAGGCTTGCCTGTGTCTGCAAGACTGGGACTTTGCTCGGCCTCAGGACCGTGGTCGCTTCTCACCATGGCAGTGGGGGGACATGTTGACATTTTTATTCACAAAACAAAACCCTATCTCACCCTTAAAGGTGACAGAACATAAAAGGATTTATCAGAAAATAGCATTACTCTTTCCCTTATCACTGCAGAATCCCCTGGTGCTGCCAGACAGCCTTATTCTAACTGTTATTTCTTTCTCTCTGTCTCTCCTGCTTTTGAGACAAGGTCTCTTTCTGTTGTCCAGGATGGAGTGCAATGGCACTATCATAGCTCACTGCAGCCTTCACCTCCTGGGCTCAAGCGATCCTCCTGCCTCAGCCTCCCCAAATGCTGGCATTACACATGTGAGCCACTGTGCCCAGCCTGTAACTACCTTTTGTGTATATTAAAACTCTTTAGCATTTATTTTCTAAGCGGAGTGAGTAGGGGGCTGTGGATCAGCCACTGACCTCTCTACACTTGACTTCCATTCCTTGAGCATGAGAGGAAGACATAGCAAGACTGTGTTTAGGAGCACTGCTCAGGCTGGGTGCAGTGGCTTACGCCTATAATCCCAGCACTTTGGGAGGCCGAGGCCGGTAAATGGCTTGAGTCCAGGTGTTCAAGACCAGCCTGGGTAACTTGGCAAAATCCTGTCTCTACAAAAAATACGTAAAAAGCAGCTGGTCGTGGTGGCATATACCTGTGGTCCCAGATACTGGGTGGTGATGGGGGACTGAGGTGGGAGGATCGCTTGAGCCTGGGAGGTGGGGGTTGCAGTGAGCTGAGATTGTGCCACTGCACTGCAGGCTGGGTGACAGAATGAGACTCGTCTCAAAAAGAAAAAAACAAAACAAAACAAAACAAAAACTAGCACTGCTCAGACAGCCTGTGAATAGCAACTTGGAGGCCTGAGGCCTGTTGATGGATCTTGCAATGAAAATGGGCTGCTGGGGCCAAAGAGATTTGAGAATCACTGAGTTAGACGAAGCCGAAGGGGTGTCATCACTGCAGCTCCTTTCAAATCCTCTAGGAGGCCCTTCCCAAACTTACTTGGCTATGAGACTATTTTTCTTATTTATTTATTTAACAGGGTCTCACTCTTGCCACCTAGGCTAGAGTGCAGTGGTGTGATCACAGTTCACTGCAGCCTTGACTTCTCAGGCTCAGGTGATTCTCCCACCTTAGCCTCCCAAGTAACTGGGACTGCAGGTGCGCAGAACTGTGCCCAGCTATGAAACAACTTGTCAGTGGAGCATCTGTGGGGCTAGAGATCTATAGGTGACGTCAGCCTGGAGAACACTATCGTAGAACATAGTATGTGTCTAATAAACACCAGTCACTACTGTAATCTTTTTAAAGAAAGCAAACAGCCCTTCCTTTTGCTAGTCCTCATCTGGACCAGAGGACTTATTCCACAGGCAGCTGGCAGCCTCCCTCCTGGGCTTGGCCAAGGACACCTCTCTCCTGTTATTGAGGTGGCTTTGGAGGAGTTTGGGAGGCCTTGCTGGCACTGACATGGGTGGTGAGAAAGAGCTCTGGTTCTGGAAGGATCCTGGTGCTGCCACTCCCAGCTGCATGACCTTGGATGAGTCCCTCAACTACCCTATGCTATGTTCCCATGAGCGTACCTGCCCCAGGGCTGTGTGAAGAACAGATGGCACCACGTGGTAACAGCTGCTAGCACAATGATCGATCAATCACGGCCATTGTTGCTATCGCCATTGTCATTAGCAGTAGCAATGACAGTGGTGCTCTAGCCCCATTGGCACCAATCCCGGAACCCTGTTCTGGGGGTGAACCTTACTTGAGGAATGTAAAAGGCTTCCAAGCAACAGACTAAAAAAAAAATAGTTTCCTTTACTGAAAAGCAAAAAGCAGAAGCCTTAAGTTGCATCTTTATTTCTTGAGATTTTAATTTTAAGTTTTTGAGACGGAGTCTCGCTCTGTCACCCAGGCTGGAGTGCAACGGCACAACCTTGGCTCACTGCAAGCTCCACCTCCCAGGTTCACGCCATTCTCCTGCCTCAGCATCCCGAGTAGCTGGGACTACAGGTGCCTGCCACCATGCGCAGCTAATTTTTTTTTTTTTTTTTTTTTTTAGTAGAGATGGGTTTTCACCGTGTTAGCCAGGATGGTCTCGATCTCCTGACCTCATGATCCATCCACCTTGGCCTCCCAAAGTGCTAGGATTACAGGCGTAAGCCACTGTGCCCGGCCTATATCTTGAGGTTTTAAAAAAATTGTGATAAATGATGAATAAAATTTACCATTTCAATCATTTGAAGTGTATAATTCAGTGGCATTAAGTAAATCTGTAAAGTTGTACAAGCATCACCACCATCCATTTCCAGACATTTTGTCGTCCCAAAGAGAAATTATGTACACATTAAACAGTTAACTCCCCACCCCTCCCAACTCAACGGGCAGTGTGGGAAGGGACACTATGCAAGGTGAAGACCCTCCCCAGCGTCCTGCTAGTGCCTGCTCAGCTGTCACCCGTCAGGCAGAACGCTGAAACTCAGCCACAAGCTGCTGCTGCCATCTGCAGCATATAACGAAGGGAAAATTCAGCAAGTATGTGCTTCTTTAGCCTCCTCTCTTAATACTACACCTTCAGAATTAAAATTGTGGTGGACAACTAAATGCGATGTGGTATCCTGCATGGGATCCTGGAACAGAAAAGAAACATGAAGAAAATTTGAACACACTGGGCGTGGAGGCTCATGCCAGCAACTCCTGGGCCAAGGCAGGAGGATCGCTTGAGCCCAGGAGATCAAGGATGCAGTGAGCCGTGTTCATGCAACTGTACTCAAGCCTGGTGAGAGAACGAGACCCCATCACTTAAAAAAAATTATAGGTGGGCGGACCACTTGAGTACAGGAGTTCAAGACCAGCCTAGCCAACATAGCAAAACCCCATCTCTACTAAAAACACAAAAAATAGCTGAGTGTGGTGGCACATGCCTGTAATCCCAGCTACTTGGGAGGCTGAGGCACAAGAATCGCTTGAACCCAGGGGGTGGAGGTTGCAGTGAGCTGAGGTTGCGCCACTGCACTCCAGCCTGGGCAACAGAGGGAGATTGTGTCTCACAATAAATAAATAAATAAAATCATGACTATAGGCCGGGCGTGGTGGCTCACGCCTGTAATCCCAGTACTTTGGGATGCCGAGGCGGATGGCTCACCTGAGGTCAGGAGTTCGAGACCAGCCTTGCCAACATGGCGAAACCCCGTCTCTACTAAAAACACAAAAATTAGATGGGCCTGGTTGTACGTACCTGTAATCCCAGCTACTCGGGAGGCTGAGGCAGGAGAATTGCTTGAACCCGGGAGGTGGAGGTTGCAGTGAGCCGAGATCGTGCCACTGCACTCCAGTATGGGTGACAGAGTAAGACTCTGTCTCAAAAAAAAAAAAAAAAAAAAAAAAAAATATATATATATATATATAGTAATGTCTATTTAACAAAGAAAGTCAAAATTGTCACTGTTGAGCCTCTTGGGGCCCCCAGGTCATAGGTGCTGGGGTAGGGTACAACATTCCTTCCCTTTCAGAGGGACTTACCAGCAAAGAAAGGGGGTACTATTTTCTTTATGAACCAGTATAATTTCCCCTCCAAACCTCCCCTCATTCAGGCAGCTAGGCCAGAGCTTGCCATGGCTCTTAGCAGGGATTGTTACAACAGAACACAGAAGAGCAAGAGCCAATTCCTTGCTTTTGACCTTCCAGAGGTTTGTGAGCACACGAGGCCCATGGTGGCTCAGAGGTGCCTTTGTGGAAATGAGGAAAAGGCACCTCTCCACTTCTTTGTAGGCAGGTCCAAGCCAGGACAGGCAATGTGCTCACTAAACATCTGCATAACCTTGTGGGGCAGCCTCCGAGCTGAGAGCTGAGCCAAGGATGGTGTGGAGGGAAGTGGATACATCAGAGCCAGAGTTTCTCTGGCAATATCCCACAGGCCAGGGTGAGGTCAGAGATGGGAGAATCAGAGGACAGGCAGGAAGGTGAGGTGCTTGAACAGAGGCAGCTGCCCTGGCCTGGGCAAAGATGATAGAGACACTGAGGGTGGTTTGGGGTTCTGGGAGCAAAGGGCATAGCTTCTTCTTGCTCCTGAGAGGTGTGTAGCTCAGTGAGAACAGCAAGAAAGCTGCTGGGGGCTGCTTGGGAAGGAGGCCTGAGACCACCTGGCAGTTATAAAGCAGCAGGGTGTGGAGGCAGCTGAAGGGAAGCTAGATGTGGAGTAGGACACTCCATCCTGGAGTGAGATGGCCTCCACAGATGCCAGTGGAGATGGACAAGGTGACAGGGGACCAGACTCTCCACCCACACCACCCATGAGTTGGCTGCCACAACCCCCAGAACTGAAGGCTGGGATCCTGAGATTGAGTTTCTGTCCCCCTGTGGAATGGAAACTTGAAGCGAAAGTGAAGGGAAGGTGCCTTCATGAAGAGGAAAAGTTTCCAGGATAGTGGGCCTACGGTTGGTGATCTGGAATGGCATGCATCCAATTCTACCTTTGGAATACCTCCCAAACCCAACTCCTTTCTCCCTGTTTGCACTGATGCCACTGTGGTCCAAGCCACCCACATCTCTGGATTATCTCTGTAGCCCCCCCACCCTCCAAGGGCTCTCTGCCCCTACTCTGGTCTCAAAGGGTTAATTCTCAACAGACCAGCAGAGTGCACCCGCTACAATGCAGAGACCAGGTCAGTCCTTAAAATCCTGCAATGGCTTTATGCCACTGAGTCCTTTCGGTGGCCACGTATTACCTCTCTGACCACCACCTAGTACTCAAACCCACGCTCACACCACTGCGTGATCACTTCCACCCCAGGGCCCTTGCACACAATGAGCCCCTGGCCTGCAATGGCCTTCCTTCACTTCCTTCATAGTCACCTTCCCAGTAAAGCCTTCCCTGCCTCTTTTGTAAATTTCTCCCCAGCCTCTATACCCTTCCCACCTCTCTCCCCATCTTTAGCTTTTCCCTGTATCACTTACTTCAACACAGCGTAGATTCTGTTGAAGGCAGGGATTTCTGCCTCTTGTTTAACGCTAGCTGCCCAGTGCCTAGAAAAGTGCCTGGCATCCAGTAGGTGTTCGATAGATATTTATAGAGCTAAATGAACTAAGCTTAGGAGGGGGCAGTTGTTTTTCTTTGGGCCTTTGCCCATTTCACTCCCTCCTTCTCGTTCCAGCTTCTAGGTTTCTCATTCCCTCTGCTTCTCCTCCTTTGCTGGCTCTGGCCTGCAGCCCTCCTGCCTCTGGTGTAAAGGGCTCAAAACACCAGACAGCTCTGCCGCCGTGGGGAGGAGACCCTGACTGAGAAGCCAAGGCCCCGGCCTGCGGGGTCACCAGTATCTTGGGCAGGCCGGGGTGTCGCTGGGGCTTGGGTGACTCCACCAGGCATGCAGAGGGTGGGTACTCCCAGCTGGCTCGCCAACCCTCGCTTCTTGCCTCGCAAGAGCAAGCCGGCGGAGGGTCTGTGGGTCAAGCAGGGTCCAGCTCTGGTTTCACCACTTCCAGGCTGTGCGCCCTCAGCTAGGCCTCTCCTCGCTTATATGGCTTGCGGACACTTCTGACCCTCACTGAGGTCGTGAAGATGACAAAAGTCAGTGGTCCACAACTGGTGGCGTCGGGCCCGCCGCATACCCACTATGTACGACTGGCCGCTAAGTCAGCCGAGGCCTGGAGCTTGGCTCCACAACCCAGTCCACGGTCAGCTTTCCCGGACTGCTCCGGCCCGCGAGGCCATCGCCCCATTCATATTCGGCAGGGCATTTCCACGCGTCCCAACTCAGGCAAGCAAGCCCCAGAGAACCCTTTTTCGGGCCACACTGTGCCCACTTCACTAGAGAGGGAACCGAGATCCAAGTCACTGGGAGAGGAACACATGACGTATTGAGCTCTTTCCTTAGCAAGTGACCTAACCCGCCTTGCCCAAGGCCGCGAGCAGAGGGCCAGGCCGGAAGTGCGCTAGCTCTGCTGTTCCGAGGCCCGCCAGTCTCCGAACCCTGGTCTCAGAACGAGGTCTCTCTGGCCCTTGCCCGCCGCAGCCAAAGCCTTGTTCCAGGACTACACCAGAGGGCTCACACGACCTCGGTCGGCTCGGTCACGTGTCCCGCAGTCCGGTCATGTGCACCCTCGGACCAATCCCAGCAGCCAGGAAGGAGAGGCATTGTGATTGGTCCATGCCCCCCAGGGGGCGCGACTCTGGCTGAGGAGGGCCCTCCCCATTCTCACCGCTTTGTTCCGCGTGAATCTCACTCTCTCGCGAGATTGGGCGCATGACGGGTGCCGTCAGGTCCCACAATGCACCGGCCGGAGGCGGGGCGGTCCTGCATTGGCGTAGCCTGGCGCGCCGTTTGCGTCATCTCTGGGTGTCGCCCTTGACATTGGGGCACGTTTCGCTGAAATCCTGCACTCGTCTCTGGGTATCCTGGAGAAGAGAACGACTTTGTCCTGGGCCCAGGAGTTTAGGCTCGTCGTCGTCCCCTCCTTGCCTCTAAGGCCGTCTCCTCGCGACAGCCTCTGAAACCGTCGGCTCTTTCCTCGTTTTTGTCACGAGGAATGCAAGCCAGGCACTCATTTCATGTTTATTGTTCCAGATGGACTAGGGGTTCTTAAACCGTGGTCCATGGCTGGGCTTCTGGGGTCGTGACCCCCTTCAAATTATATGCAGTATGTAGGTTGTTGTGGGTGCTGCTTTTGGAGATGGTGCGTGGCTGTTATCACACTTAACTGCTGGATACCATCACAGGACTGGCAGGGCCCTACTGTGGCCGTCAGTGCGTTCTTTGTCAGCACAGAGCCTGACGCAGATGTCCAAAGGTGCTGATTAGACAGAAGCGAATATCCCAACTGTTACCCGCTGCACACACCTCGGTCTACTCTTTTGGGACTACTTGCTGTTACCTGCACACACCTTTTTTTTTTTTTTTTTCTTTTGAGACACGGTCTCGCTCTGTCGCCCAGGCTGGAGTGCAGTGGCGCGATCTCGCTTCTATAGCCTCGACCTCCCGGGCTCAAGCGACACTCCTGCCTCCGCCTACCAAATAGCTGGGACTACAGGCCTGCGTCACCACGCCCGCCTATTTTTTTTTTTTTTTGAGACGGAGTCTTGCTCTGTTGCCCAGACTGGAGTGCAGTGGCGTGATCTCGGCCCACTGCAACCTTTGCTTCCCGGGTTCAAGCGATTTTCCTGCCTCAGCCTCCCTAGTAGTTGGGGTTATAGACGCTCGCCACCACACTTGGCTAATTTTTGTATTTTTAATAGAGACGGGGTTTCACCGTGTTGGCCAGGCTGTTCTCGAACTCCTGACCGCCTCCGCCTCCCAAAAGTGCTGGGATTACAGGCGTGAGCCACTGCGCCCGGCCTAGTTTTTGTATTTTTTGTAGAGACGGTGTTTCGCCATGTTGCCCAGGCTGGTCTTGAACTCCTGAGCTGAAGCCATCTTCCCGCCTAGGCCTTCCAAAGTGCTGGGAATACGTGTGCCACCGCTCCTGGACCTGCACACAGCTTTTGATTGTATGCCTTCTCCTGTGATCATGCTGTTCTCTGACCGAACAAGTCTCTCTTCATCTTTCTATCAAACATGGATTGAGCTTGAGCGAGGGCATGGAGGGGTTGAGCACAGTACCAGATACTGGAGACACGTTGGTGAACAAGACAAGCCTGGGCAGTGTTCCCACAGAGCTCACCAGCTAGCGGGTGAGACAGGTTGGAGATGGGGGAGAGGCTGTGGGCGTCTCAGATCTGGCACTAGAGAGATAGACTCCAGGATAAGCAGTCAATAGCTAGGTCAGGGCCCGGCGCGGTGGCTCATGCCTGTAATCCCAGCACTTTGGGAGGCTGAAGCAGGTGGGTCACGAGGTCTAGAGTTCAAGACCAGCCTGGCCAACATGGTGAAACCCCGTCTCTACTAAAAATACAAAAATTACTCGGGCATCGTGTCCAGTGCCTGTAATCCCAGCTACTTGGGAGGCTGAGGGAGGAGAATCGCTTGAACCCAGGAGGCGGAGGTTGCAGTGAGCGGAGATGGAGCCACTGTACTCCAGCGTGGGCGACAGAGCAAGATCCAACTCAGTCTGGGGGGCGGGGAAGCCAAGTCAGGGCAAAATGTGAAATAGCAGGTTGGAAGGCTCCGGGGTAAGATTTGACCTGTCACAAGAGGAGAGAAGGTGGCTGGGGCAGCGATTTGCTTTCCGGAATGGTGATTGCTAGGTAGGGTTCTGAATGGATCAGATGGGTGTTTTTGGAAGATTACTCTGGCTGTTAATGTTAGGGGTGCAAGGGCAGGAGGGAGTTGGGCAGCCAGAGGCGGAAAGAGAACAGCCAGAACAGAGGCTGGATGTAGAATTCTGAACGTGTGGAACTTTTCTGGGCCTCAATTTGCCCATCTGTAAATTGGGAGGTGGACTCAATCTTTAAGGTCCTCCTGTAGCAGGAGGAGCCGCAGACAAAACTCCTCAGACACCGGATTAAAGAAGGAAGAGGTTTTTTATTCAGCCAGGAGTGTCGGCAGACTCGCATCTTAAGGGCCGAGCTCCCTGAAGAAGAAATACGTGGCCTTTTTAAAGGCTTACAACTTTAAGGGATCCATGTGAAAGGGTCATGATAAATCAAGCAAGCGTGGAAAACGTGACGGGGGGCTACATGCATCAGTTAACAGAACAAAAAGTTTTACAGTGCTTTCTCATACAATGCCTGGAATTTACAGATAACACTAGTCGTTTTGGTCAGGGGTTAATACTGTTATTATTATTTTAACCACCAGGACCAGGTGGTGGCGCCAAGGTCGTCTAGCTATTTATCTTACTTCTGTTTCTTTCCAGCTTTTTGCTTTCTCGCCTTTCTCCTGTCTTATAAACTAGGGAAAAGGGGAGGTGGGGAAAAGCTGGGAAGGACAACAGGAGAAGTGGTGGTCTCATTGTATGCTCCCACCTCTGATTAAAATTTAGCAACACTCAGCCGGGCGCGGTGGTTCACTGCTGTAATCCTGGCACATTGGGAGGCCGAGGTGGCCGGATTGCCTGAGCTCAGGACTTGGAGACCAGCCTGGGCAACACGGTGAAACCCCGTCTCTACTAAAATACAAAAAAATTAGCCAGGCGTGGTGGCATGCGCCTGTAGTCCCAGCTACTCGGGAGGCCGAAGCAGGAGAATTGCTTGAACCCAGGAGGTGAAGGCTGCAGTGAGCCGAGATCGTGCCACTGCACTTCAGCCTAAGTGACAGAGCGAAACTCTGTCTCAAAAAAAAAAAAAAAAAAAAAAAATAGAAAAGAAAATTTACCAACACTTCAGGTAGGTGAGAACTTACAAGTGGTTAAAACAGGGGAGAAAGATAATGGGAAGGAAAGGAGGCAGGAGGGAGGGAGGAAATAAGGAAAGGGGATACCTGCGAAAGAAGGGACTCCAGTGAAAAGTCACAAAAGGTTGGTCAATGTCATGTGATTAGGCCAGCTGTCAATTACAGAGCTTAGGGTTCTGTCTTCCCACAGAGACTGGGAAGTCTAGCCTTCCTCATGAGTACATTTCAGAAGGATGGCTCTCAGGTCCTTAGCAACACTCCAGAGCTGAGGAGATACTACACGTCTCACAGGGATAGAAGCAGGATTCCTATTTGCAAGCCATTTTTAGTAAATGCTCCAAGGGAGGTCCCAGGGGTCTGTCATTAGGTGCTGGCTAAAACATAGTAAATTCTGACGTCATTGAGCTTCTCTGGCAGGCATTGTAATGGGGGTGCTGGGGTCACCCTAGGACCTTGTGCTTCTAGAAGCATGCTACTGTTTTGTCATCTCTTAGTACAGAGGTTAGAATGGAGTTGTCATGTGCTGAGAAGTCTACAGCTCTCGGGGTGCACTTTTTTTTTTTTTTTCCTTTTTTGAGATGGAGTCTCACTCTGTCGCCCAGGCTGGAGTGCCATGGCATGATCTCGGCTCACTGCACCCTCTACCTCCCAGGTTCAACCAGTTCTCCTGCCTCAGCCTCCTGAGCAGCTGGGACTACAGAGTCACACCACCACTCCCGGCTAATTTTTGTATTTTTGTTTTTGGTAGAGATGGGGTTTCACCATGTTGGCCAAGCTGATCTTGAACTCTTGATGCCTGTCTCGGCCTCCCAAAGTGCCGTGATTACAGGTGTGAGCCACCACGCCTGACCAGAATGTACTTTTATTCATTTAGTAATTTCTTCACGGCTTTTTCAATATGGAGAATGATGCTGTTGTGAGCATTCTCGGGCTTGCAGCTGTCATTCTTTTGTGCAAGTGCTGGTTGCTAAATTCCTAGAAGCAGAATTGCAGAGTCAAAAGGTATGACATTTTAAACATTTTAAATGTTTAGCATTTTAAACATTTTAAACATTACCTGATTACCCTTCCAAAGAGTTGTGCAAATCTGCGTAGCCACCAAAATAAACTAAAATGCTGTTTCCTCCCATCTTCCCCACTACCATTGGAATCTCTTGTCCCACCAGGGCTGCTAATTTCTTTTTTTTGTCTTTTTTTTTTTCCCTTTTGTGGAGAACGGGGTCTTGCTATATTGCCCAGGCAGGTCTCGAACTCCTGGCTGGGCTCAAGCTATCCTCCTGCCTCTGCCTCCCTAAGAGCTGGGGTTATAGGTGTGAACCACCACACTCAGCCTCTTTTTTTTTGCTCTGGTTGCCCAGGCTGGAGTGCAATGGCGTGATCTTGGCTCACCACAACCTGCGCTTCCCGGGTTCAAGCAATTCTCCTGCCTCAGCCTCCCAAGTAGCTGGAATTACAGGCATGTGCCACCACACCTGGCTAATTTTTTGTTAGTTTTAGTAGAGACAGGGTTTCTCCATGTTGGTCAGGATGGTGTCGAATTCCTGACCTCAGGTGATCTGCCCTCCTCGGCCTCCCAAAGTGCTGGGATTAGAGGCATGAGCCACCACGCCTGGTCAGGGCTGCTAATTTCAGTGGACCCCTTTCCCTCTCAAAGCCTTTGTTTTCTCAGTGTGAAATGGGGACAATGATAATAATGACAGCAGGTGTCATCTGCTGAGCTTCCTCTGCTTGCTTTACATGATCCTCCCGAAGACATACAGGATAGGAATCATTCTCTCTTTTCCAGGGATGAGAGCACTGAGAGGCAAATGGAGCTGAAATTGCAATTCCACTCTGACATCAAGAAACTTCTTGGCTGGGTGCAGTGGCTCACGTCTGTAATCCCAGCACTTTGGGAGGCCAAGGAAGGCGGACTGCTTGAGCTCAGGAGTTTGAGACCAGCCTGGGCAACATGGCAAAGACCATGTTTCTACAACAAATACAAAAATTAGCTGCACCTGGTGGCGTCTGTCTGTAGTCCCTCAGGACTACCTCAGGGGCCACATACCCCCTTCATCATGTTTGCTCCCTTATCTCCTCTCTCTCTTTTTTTTTTAGATGGAGTCTCGCTCTGTCGCCCAGGCTGGAGTCAGTGGTGTGATCTGGGCTCATTGCAACCTCTGCCTCCTGGGTTCAAGGAATTGTCCTGCCTCAGCCTCCCGAGTAGCTGGGACTACAGGCACACACCACCATACCTGGCTAATTTTTGTATTTTTAGTAGAGATGGGGTTTCACCATATTGGCCAGGCTGGTCTCAAACTCCTGACCTCATGATCTGCCTGCCTTGACCTCCCAAAGTGTTGAGATTACAGGCATAAGCCACCTCGCCCAGCCCACCTTCTCTCTTATAGATGTATAGATATATTGTCTTTATCTGATCTGATGCCCCGGCACCCTTGATTCCCCGAGTATACCTCCACAAACAGGAATCCTCTCCTACTTGACTTTCTTATGGACCTTGTGTCAGGAAATCGACACTGTTAAAAACAATGTGAATTTGGCTGGGCACGGTGGCTCACGCCTGTAATCCCAGCACTTTGGGAGGCCGAAGTGGGCAGGTTGCCTGAGGTCAGGAGTTTCAGACCAGCCTGGCCAACATGGTGAAACCCTGTCTCTACTGAAAATACAAAAATTAGCCGGGCATGGTGGCATGCACCTGTAATCCCAGCTACTCAGGAGGCTGAGGTGGGAGGATCACTTGAACCCAGGAGGTGGAGGTTGCAATGAACTGAGATTGTGCCACTGCGCTCCAGCTTGGTGACAGAGTGAGATTCTGCCAGAGTGACAAAACAAAAGTGAATCAACATCAGACTCCATTCCATTTTACCAGATACCCACAAAGTCTTCTTTGCCTTCTGTCCCATTCTCTATCCAGAGAATTGCATGGTAATTCCTTGCCATGTCTCGTCAGCCTCCTGGCAGGAACAGCCCCTCAGCCTCACTTTGTCTCTTAGTGTCCTTGACAGGCTATCTTAGTCCGTTTGTGCTGCTATAACAAAATATCACAGACAGGGTCATTTATAAAGAAGAGACCTTTGGCCAGGTGTGCTGGCTCATGCCTGTAATCCCAGCACTTTGGGAGGCCGAGGTGGGCAGATCACGAGGTCAAGAGATCAAGACCATCCTGGCCAACGTGGTGAAACCCTATCTCTACTAAAAATGCAAAAATTGGCTGGGCATGGTGGTGCATGCCTGTAGTCCCAGCTACTTGGGAGGCTGAAGCAGGAGAATCATTTGAACCCGGGAGGCAGAGGTTATGGTTAGCACAGATCATACCACTGTAACTCCAGCCTGGGCAACAGAGCAAGTCCCTGTCTCCAAAAAAAAAAAAAAAAAAGAAAGAAAAGAGCAGACCTTTATTGCTCCCAGTTCTGGAGGCTGGAAGTGCAGCATCAGGCCATTGGCAGATTTCTTGTCTGGTGAGGGCCTGGCCCCTGCTTCCAAGATGGTGCCTTGACCGCTGTGCATTCCCACAGGGATGAACTCTGTCCTCACATGGCAAACGGGTGGAAAGGGTCAAACTCTCTCCATCAAGCCCCTTTATAAGGTCATCAAATCCCATTCCTGAGAGCAGAACCCTATGACTCAGTCACCTCCCAGAGGCCACACTTCCCAGTGCTGTTGCCCTAGGGATTATGTTTGTTTTTTTATTGTCCTTTGTTTTAAAAAATATTTTTTCTACTTTGGGAGGCTGAGGTGGGCAGATCACCTGAGGTCAGAAGTTCAAGATCAGCCTGGCCAACATGGTGAAACCCTGTCTCTACTAAAAATACAAAAAATTGGGCGAGCGTGGTGGCGGGTGCCTGTAGTCCCAGCTACTACTCGGGAGGCTGAGGTAGGAGAATGACTTGAGCTAGGGAGGCGGGGCTTACCGTGAGCTGAGATCGCGCCACTGCACCCCAGCCTGGGCAACAGAGCGAAACCCCGTCTCAAAAAAAAAAAAAAAAAAAAAGTCCTGGTGCGGTGGCTTACACCTGTAATCCCAGCACTTTGAGAGGCTGAGGCAGGCGGATCACCTGAGATTGGGAGTTTGAGACCAGCCTGACCAACATGGAGAAACCCTGTCTCTTCTAAAAATACAAAGTTAGCTGACTGTGGTGGCACATGCGTGCAATCCCAGCTACTCGAGAGGCTGAGGCAGAAGAGTTGCTTTAGCTTGGGAGGCAGAGGTTGCAGTGAGTTGAGATTGCGCCATTGCATTCCAGCCTGGGCAACAAGAGTGAAATTCCATCTCAAAAATAAATAAATAAATAAAATAAAATTGTTTTCTTTTAAAGACCAGTGGGATAGTAAGGGATTACATTTCAATATAAAATTTGGAAGGGGCAAAAACATTGAAAGCATGGCATTATCTTACAGAATACAAACCTTTCTTCTGTGGGCTGGCCCCCCACCTGGGTCCAGGCGATGTGTCCTCATGACCCCATTCTTGGCAGGACAACTGCAGATGTATGTTCCTGGTGGTGCAGTGCATTGCATCAGGGGGCTTATGTTCTCCTTGCCCACTGCTGCTGATGTTAGCCTCTGTCACCTGGCCAAGGTGGTGTCTGCCAGGTTTCTCCGATGTGAAGTCACCATTCCCCAATTAATTAAATTAATTTATTTACTGGGATCTCGCTCTGTCTCCCAGGCTGTAGTGCAGTGGTGCAGTCATAGCCCACTGCAGCCTTCAACTCCTGGGCTCAAGCAATCCTCAGCCTCCTGAGTAGCTAGGACTACAGGCACTGACCAGCTAATTTTTTTTAAAAAATTTTTTTGTAGTGATAGGGTCTCACTATGTTGTCCAGGCTGGTCTCAAACACCTGGGCTCAAACAATTTTCCCATCTTGGCCCCTCAAAATGCTGGGATTACAGGCATGAGCCGCCGTGCCTGGCCCCTGCTTTGTGTTTGATTGGCATGTTGCGGAGAGAGATTCCACTATTCCACTAATACCTTGTGCCTTATCAGACATCCACCCACCAGCCTTAGCATCTATCGATGAGTCTTGCCTTTATCAACCACCTATGTAGTGGTTGCTATACTATAATGATCTATTTTCATCCTTTTTTTTGATATTTATTAATTGGCATTCTACCATAAGGAAGACCTTTCCCTTCTCCCTCACATAGTTTTTTCATTCCTTTATTTACTAGCATGGACTCATGAATCCTATTTTGTTCAGTGGGTTGTAATCTGATAGTCTCATTATTTGTATTGAAACTCAAATTACCCTAGATTTGAAGAGTGGGAGAACCTGCAAATTGGGCCCCTGTGTCCTTTTAATATGTCTCCATCATTCTTTGAGTACTTCCTTAATTTCTGGTACCAAGAAAAGAAAAAAAAGTTTCAGGGTTAACTTGTAGACTCAGCCATCTCTCCAAGGCACTGTGCTGTGGTTTGAATATTTGTCACTCCAAAACTCGTGTTGCAATTTCATCCCCCATGTGGCAGTGTTGAGAGGTGACTGGGTCATGCAGGCTCTGCCCTCAAGAATGGAGAAATATATTCATGAATTCCTGGGTTATCCTGGGAGTGGGGCAGGGGGCTTTATAAGAAGAGGAAGAGAGAGCTGAGCTGGCATACCCAGCCACCTCGCCGTGTGATGCCCTGTGCCACCTCAGGGCTCTGCAGAGTCCACACTAGTAAGAAGGCCCTCACCAAATGTGGTCCCTTGACCGTGGACTTCTCAGCCCCCAGAGCTGTAGGAAATAAATTCTTTTTCTTTATAAATTACTCAGTTTCAGGTATTCTGCTATAAGCAACAGAAAGGACTAAAACGAACTATGTTTCCTTTTAGTGGAGTACAGAACGGAACAGAATTGAGAGGCGAAGTTCTTGGTGCTCAGTGTGCTCGGAGTTGCCAGGGATTGGTGCTTCTAGACCGTCTTAGAAGAGGGCTAGGAAACATACATATGTACCAACGCTTTACGTATATACACACAATGTATTATTCTTTTGTTATCTTTGTCTGTGTGTGTATGTACATGTCCTGAATTCAACTGATATTTCTGATTCAACATCTCCCCGGGATCTTCCTGGCTTCTTCCTGTGTTTGCAAACCCTGTGTCAGTGAAAGATCCAGCTTTTGTTTTTCTGATATATGTATTTATTTGCTCACTCAGCAGTGTATTAGAGTTTTCTAGAGAAGCAGAAGCAGTAGGTTATATATTGGTGAATATAAACCAACGGAGAGTTGTAACAGGAATTGACTGGTGTGATTATGGAAGCTAAGGAGTCCCACAGTATGGGCATCTGCAAGCTGGAAACCAGGAAAGCCCATGATGTCATTCAGTCTGAGTCTGAAGGCCTGGGAACTAGGTGAGTCAATGCTATAACTTCCAATTGGAAGCTGAAGGCCCGAGAGGTAAGGTGCGGTCACGGGGTGGAGAGAGCGGCCACAGGTATAAATCTCAGAGACTGAAGGTCCAAGAGCCGGGAGCTCCAGCGTCTGCGGGCAGAAGATGGGTGTCCCAGCACCTGGGCCCTCAACGGATTGGATGAGGCCCACCCACATTGCTGAGGGCAGATCTTTACTCAGTCCACTGATTCAAATGCTAATTTCCTCCAGCAATATCTTCACAGACACACCTGGAAACAATGTTTCCCCAACTATGTGGGCATCCCCTGGTCCAGTCAAGTCGACACATAAAAATGAACCATCACAATTAGTTTATAGTCACACTTAGTGCCTATGGGAGAATGAATCCAGGACCTCTGTGGATACCAAAATCACAGCCTACACTTTGTCCTGACCAATGTCTGAAAAAGTTTTCATGTATTTTTCTCTTTTTTTTTTGAGGCAGAATCTCACTCTGTCACCCAGGCTGGAGTACAGCGGCGCAATCTCTGCTCACTGCAACCTCTACCTCCCAGGTTCAATCTATTCTCACGCTTCAGCCTCCCAAGTAGCTGGATTACAGGTACCTGCCACCATGCCCAGCTAATTTTTACATGTTTAGTAGAGATGGGGTTTCCCCATGTTGGCCAGTCTGGTCTTGAACTCCTGGCCTCAAGCCATCTGCCCACCTCAGCCTCCCAAAGTGTGGGATTACAGGCGTGAGCCACTGCGCCCGGCCTTCATGTATTTTTCTAATTCTGTAGTTCTTTATGGTGGGAGGGTAATTCTGGACTCCCTATGGGCAAAAGCAG